>NC_046300.1:23370787-24823287 GCF_004115265.2 Rhinolophus ferrumequinum | reverse complement strand
TATGCTAAGTGAAATGAATCAGTCACAAAAGGACAAATACTGTATGATTCCACTTACATGAAGTGCCTAGAGTATCTCATTCATAGATAGAGAGTGGAATGGTGGTTGCCTGGTCATGGGTGGGGTAATGGGGAGGTGTTTCAGAGTTTCAGTTTTGCAAGATGACAAAAGTTCTGGAAATCAGTTGTACAGCAGTGTGATTGTATTTACCACTACTGAACCAACGGTACACTTAGAAATGGTTAAGGTGGTAAATTTTATGTTGTGTGTATTTTACCAAAATTAATTAAAAAAAACTGTCCAGGAGTTTCTGATCCTTCGTCGTCTTGTGCATATTTGTAATGTTTTCTCTCATGGTTGCAAGATGGCACCACCATCAGGCATCACAGCAGAAGCACTATATCCAGAGAAGAAGAGAGTCCTTCCTCTTATTTATTAGGGGGAAACCTTTCTCAGGAGGCCCCAACAGACTTCACCTCTCAGCTCCCATTGGCCAGCTGGTGTCTCATGCTGCAAGGGAACCTGGAAAGGAAGTCTATTGCATTTTTCAGTCTTTGTAGGGAGCAGCAAGCTCTCCCAGAAAGAGCAAGGGGTTGGAGAATGGCTACCGGGTAGGCAGCCAAGAATATTGTCTTCTGCATGGAATACTGTGACGGAGGAAGGCGCCTCCTTCGTGAGCTCAGTGTTCATGGCCGCCATCAGTGGTGACCAGGGCAGCATCCTGCTTGATACAGGAGTGATGACGGTGGCTTACCTCTCACACATGCAGGGCCACCAGCCTGCCTTTGTTCTTGCCCCACTCCTGCATTCGTCGCATAGCGTGAGAGCCTATTGTTTTTTTCAATGGATTTTGTGAGCCAGTTGACTTCACATTGGTATCTTGAAATTAGCCATGGAGGGAGTATTGCTACCAGGGAAATCAGTAAATGCTACAGATTACGGCTCCTTTCACCCCAGTACCATTGCACTCCTGAGCTTTTCACACATGCTCGTGAACACCCCAGATCTTAGTTCCAAGCTTTGTTCATCCCTTCGCCCAACAACAGTCATCTTCTGTGCCATCCCTAGGGCTTAGCACTGCGTACTGACAGTGTGGGCCTGCTGCAGGAGGGCCAAAGAAAGGCATGTGCAGGCCCTGGAAGCAGGCCCAGGGCCATCCGGGCAGGGAGTTCAGGTACTGGAACTAGAAGGGGATATAGGTTCTGGAAAGACTTGGCCTGAGGAGAGGAGCACAGCCAGGGCAGGGCCAGACTTATGACTTCTAAAGTGTGACTTCAGAGCAGGAGCCCAGTAGCCTGGCTTTTGGGAGGGCAAGGGAGGGACATGCTTCTGACCCTGCTCCCCAGTCCTGTGCCTTGGACTGGACGGGAGCGAACACTTCCACCCCTCATCTACCCGCCTAACTTCTCAGTGAGGGGAGGATTGCCGTTCTCATTCATCAGAACCCAGGACTCATTCACTGGCCATGTTTTAGGAGTGGCCAGGGTTACTCTGTCTTAAAGTGTGGGATCTCTGCAAGATGCAGCCTTTGTGATTGCATTCTTCTGTGGGGCAAACACCTGTGGGCAGCTTAGCGGCTGTGACTGTACCTGGGTGTGAGGCTCAGGTTGGAATTCTTTCCACTTTAGATTCAGGAAGGAGGGTGTCAAAGGCCTCTTGACTTGAGTCTGCCAGGACTAGATGCAGCTTCTATCTAATTTGTACCTTTTAGAACAGTGATTCTCAAGGGGTAGTGCTCAGACCAACAGCACCATCAACTGAGAACTTGTTAGACATGCACATGCTACAGTTTGACCCCACACCTCCTGGATCAGAGACGCTGGGAGTGGGGCTCAATAGTTCGTGTTTTAATGAGTTCTCCCTGTGACTCTGATGCAGCTAAAAGATTGAGAACCACTTCTGCACAACAATATAGCTTGGCGTATTAGTTTGCTAGGGCTGCTGTAACAAAATACTACAGACTGGGTAGTAACCAATAGAAATTTATTTCTCACAGTTCTGGAGGCTAGAGATCTGAGGTCAAAACTGGCAAGGTTGGTTCACATGTCAACAAAAGGTCACTGCCACCAATCCAATGACAACAGGGGTCCCCAATTTGGGGTGCAGTGAGGGGAGAAACTTTATTCAAGTGAAACAGCCTTAAGTGAAACAGCTCAAGTGAAACAGTTTGCAAACTCGGGAAAAGCAGTCTTGGGTAAAAAAACAACAGTGTGCTCCGTGGAGACAAAAGGGCGACTGACTTATACTGAGAAAACAACCTGTCCCTGGTTTCTGATCGGTCTAATTTCATGCAAAGGAGGACTCCAAATTTGCACAGTTTGGTTCTAATTGGTCATTATGGAGCTGCTCTGATGGGTCAATAAAATGCAATGAGGATATAACTTCCCAGCTCCTAATGGATGGGGAAGGTCTCAGTCTCAATGATGGAAATATTACAATACCAGGAGCTTCTTTATAAGGGTCAGCTCAGAAGGCAAGTCCGAAGTGCAGGAAGCTTGGTGGCTCTGTCTGTGGGTTTTCTCTGAGATGCAGGGTGCATGAAAGCCCTCTGTAAACAACGGCTTCTAGACTCTAGTAATGAATTTGGGTCCAGTTAACCACAAGGGGTTTTTCTTGGTAGGTATATTCTTTCTTAGGGTTGACAGCCTTGAGGTAGTACCGTGTTTTCCTCAAAATAAGACCTAGCCGGACCATCAGCTCTAATGCATCTTTTGGAGCAAAAATTAATATAAGACCTGGTCTTATTTTAATATAATATAGGACCGGATCTCATATAATATAATATAATATAATATAATATAATATAATATAACATAATATAATACCAGGCCTTATATTACTTTTTGCTCCAAAAGACGCTTTAGAGCTGATGGTCCGGCTAGGTCTTACTTTCGGGGAAACGCGGTGTCTGTTCCAGGCCTCTCTCCTTGACTTGTAGACGGCCGTCTTCTCCCTGTGTCTTCACGTTATCTTCCCGCTGTACGTGTCTGTGTCCAAGTTTCCTCTTCTTATAAGGACACCAGTCAAATTGGATTAGAACTCACCCTAGATGACCTCCTTGTAATTTAATTACCCCTTTAAAGACCCCGTCTCCAAATATAGTTATATTCTGAGGTCCTGGGGGTTAGGGCTTCCACAGGTGGATTTTTGGGGAGCAAAATTTAGCCCATAACACTTGGGAAGCTTGGTCATATAATTTATGTGTTTGTCTTTTCCTCCATCCCCTAATTGTGAGCTTATAGAGTTCAGAGACTGGGTCGTCCTTGTTTTTATAGCTCTAGTCTAGTGTCTTACAAAGTACCCAACAGTCTTTCAATAAATTATTTAAATTGACTGACTATTGATGGAAGTGCTTTTTGATGTTTTATTGGGGTTATAATCTTAAAAAACTTTGTGTGAATGTATATGTGTGTGCGTGTGTGTGTGTGTGTGTGTGTGTGTAAAGCATATGAATATACCTCACAGCTTAGTGTGGTCCTAGGCCTTTTTTTCAGGGAAGTCTGATGTGGGACGCTTATCAGCTGAGGTCTTACTACTGCATGTTGCTATAGATTTCTGAATTGCTTAATCCTGCTGACTTCTTTTGTGCAGTGTGTGTGTACAGTGGGGGCATTCTTCTGGGGCCATAAAAGAGGTTTGGCGCCTAAATTCTCTAAGAAACTTGTTTGTTTGTTTGTTTTCTTCCTTTCTGTCTGAGAGTTTTTGAAAAGAAAAGAAAAAAAAAATAGCCCTGCTTCATTCAAACATAGCAGAGGATTCTAGGTGTTTGTATTTTCAAGCACTCAGAGCCAGATGGTAATACACAGATAATTGTCACTGAGAGGTATCATACTTTATTTGCTAGGAATTTTCATTGTTGCTTTTCAATGTAGTAGACAGTAGAATTACAAGTTGCCATGACAACCTATCCATTGCCCAGGCTGCCTGAGCCTTAAAAACACAGAAACCACATTTGGTTTTATTCTATAGAGCTGACATTGTTATAAAACAGAGCAAAGTGAATATGGAATTAGAGCAGACATCCTGCTCCAGCCTCTTTTCCCTTTTCTCCCCTCTTTGTGGTTTCTGTGTTTACCAGGCCCCTGAATAGACCAATGTGGAAATTGCATAATTTGGTCCCTGGAGTTCTTTCAAGAAAACACCGATGTTGCTCTCTCCCATGCAGTTTTGTTATCTTTGTTGGCAATGTACTGTGGGACTTTAAGAAGCTTTGGGGATGTTGGCATATATGTAGTTAAACTCCCCCTTCAACCCAAGGTTTGACAAATGATGAACTTCTGTCATTTCTGTGACCACACTTCTTTCATTCAGGTGGGACATCAAGAGATGGCTCCAGAGAAACAGAACAGTAGTTCTTGAGACATTTCCAACATAAGGGGAGCCAGAAAGGCCTAGCAGATCTGAGGACCCATTCTTGGTTATGCCAAGAAATTGAATTATCCAGCTATGCTTGAGAAAACAGTGGAACTTCTGGCAACTGTTCTAAATGGATTTTCTCATTCCTCTGAGCTTTGTCCATAGCCACTGAATGCATTATGTTACATAGCTAATTATAAAAGATCTCGAGGGCCAAGGGATGGCTAATTTCTTCTGGTAAGCTAATTTCAGAGCATACCGTGAGCCTGGATAGCCGTATACTTCCAGGAGGCACAGTTGAAAAGTTAAAGAATAAAACAAAACCCATCAATAAAATAAAGCCTACCCTTAGCTACAGAAATGGCGATCCCCTGGAGTTTGCTGGCTATAAAAGTTTTGATTTTACTGAGATATATTTATTTTTCAGTCTCAATTTTTTATTCAGACCTTAGACCTTTATTCAGTGCTGATTTTCATGGCTGCTTTAAGGAGGAAATCTGTTTTTTGGTGTAACTTTATTTCATTTGGAAAGTTGGATCTACTAATGAACCGTTGGTTGTTCATCCTGACTTTGGGGTGATTTTGGCTTTACCCTCTGACTTGTTTGAGAACTCAGGGTAATCCCAGATCTTCTCAGTTAACCACGTTTATGAAACGGATAACAGTAACAAGCATTTAGACTGGGGAAGGACCTCAGAGGTTATCTGTTGCGACTCTTCTCAGACTTTTCTCTCACCAAGACACATGTAATGTGTCTTTAGTTTGGGCCCTCCCCAAAGCAGACTCAGGGACTGGAGTGTGGTGCTGGGACGTGATACCAGGAAGGAGAAGTGAGGGAGGGAGCACTACAGAGGGAAGGGAGGAACGCCAATTCAAGGTGTGTTGATGAGCTGGCTGCCACTAAGGCCAACTGGGGCTTAGTCATGTTGGGGACCACATGAATATGCCTCAGAATTGTCCTGCCAAGGGACATGGAAGTCAGGTATTTGTCTACTGACTCGGTCTCATTGGTTGAGGGCTGCCTGTGAGGGCTGAGCGACTTCCCAGGGAAAGCCCTTAGTCTGAGAAACAGTGAGACCTGGCTCTGAGGTGGGACACTGTCAGCAATCATAGCAACGTCCCCTGTAGTTGTAGGTGAGCTCAGACATAGGTCAGGGCAGCAAGAGTGTCTGCCTTAGTGGGTCACTTCCAGTTACATGACAGACGTCTGTGGGAGTAGCCATGGTTACCGGGGTGGTTTTAAAGTCTCATCTGCAAATTCTCGACACACTTCCCATGAAGAGCTTGTGGTTTCTTTCCCTCGAATCTGGGCAGGCTTGTGACTGCTTCGACCCATAGAATATGATAAAAGTGATCTATGTGACTTCCAAGGTTAGAGCATAAAAAGTCAAGCAACTTCCACCTTGGCTGCTGGGACACTTGCATCTGGAGCTTTGATCTGCTAGGTAAGAAGTCCAACTACCCTGAGGCTGCCATGTGTAGGCTCTCTGGTAAACAGCCCTAGCTGAGCTCCCAGCCGATGGTTAGTCAGCTGCCAGCCATGTGAATGAACCATTTCGCTGTCTCATTCATTTGAACCTTCAGATCATCTGCAGCCTCAGCCAACATCTGACTGCAACCTCTTGAATGACCCCCAGTGCAAATTGCCCAGTCAAGCTCTGCCTGAATTCCTGACCCACAGAATCTGTGAGCAAAATATAATGATTGTTGTTTTACACTTTTCACTTTGGAGTGCTTTGTTATGCAATAACAATAACTTATCCAGGAACCTGGTGATATTGAGGAAGTGCCAGGAGAAGAGTAGCCTATCATTTTTCAGAGGAGGCAATGGAGGGCAGGGAGTTGAAGACACTTGCCTGAACTCACATTACCAGATTTTCCCAGCTGTGCCATTAACAACCCCCCGCCTGCTTTCTGGGGATGCCATAATAATGGGAGAAAATGATTTGAAAAAGGCTTTGTGAGAAGCTTGGTAGCACCTTGCTCTCATACTGTGCCTTTTCTTTCCTTACTGTGGAATCCTCCAGGTTTTCTCGTTCCATTCGATTGCTGAGAGGGTTGCAAGGTTGCACCAACTGCCGCTTCATAAAGAAATCATTTCATTCTCTTTGTCCAATACGGTACAATCAAGGACAAAGAAGAGACATGAAGAACTTATTTCACTAATCTGGAAATCTTCCCATCATGTGAATATTAAATTTGGATAAAAACTTTTAAGAATCTGATGTTCCAGTCAAGAGTATAGTTTACAAATTCTGGTACTCAGTGAGGGGCTGGGAGAAAAAGTTTTTAAATTTTAGCTTCAAAATCATTTGAGCCTTGAAACAACTCCTATAAAGAGAATGTCAGTGTTTTACGGTGTAATGCACTGATAATACACTTGAGTTTAGAAATGAAGGAGAAAAGCCTTAAGAAGGCTTTTGGGTTTTTTAAATGTATAATATTAATTAAAAAGAAATTTAAAACTCCAAACCATTCCTGATACCAGATGAACCTAAACTCCTGTCGTATTTATCTATTTAGTTCAAACCCCTAAGGCTGATTTATTACCTGCATCTTGCAGAAGTTGATAATAAATTCTTGATTATGTCAATGAGAATAAAAATACTGAGATGAAAAATGGTCAGTCTGGTGGTTTGCTCTGACTCTGTGTGAGTCATAGACACTACTGATGGGCTTCATAGACACTTACAATGGTCCTGAAAAAGATTTAACTGAAAAGTGCTCAATTCAGAGACCGCATATAGATAAATCTTCATTACAGATTCTAAAGTGGCTAGACTTCAACATTCTTCAGGATCCCTGAAATGCAACTTCATGTCTTCTGTTTACAGAATACTGTAAACAGTGCTGGGACACTGGTTTGATTTTTTTTTTTTTTTTAAGACTAACTTGGGTTTTAGGTACAGGTAAGGAGTGCTGGGTAAAGGGCCACCAAAAATTCTAATGGTGTTCTCTAACTTAAAATATTAAAAAGTAAGAGTGTAAATTGGTGTGTGTGTAGAATGTGGATATGTGTGTTTATTTATGCATACCTGCCTCATTCAAAAACGGAAGTTAGCTTGTTCCTCTATCCCCTATATTTCCTGTAAACTGGAAATTAGCTCTAAAGACTTGATTAAATCCAAGTTAATTATTTATGGCTACAACACACTGTAGGAGATGGTGCAGCTTCACATGGCATCATAGCTATTTAGCTTATGATTCAGGAGGTTACACTTCAGCTTGGGCTGGACTCAGCTGGGAAGATCTGTTCTAGGCTGGGTTTGGTTGACCTTGGCTGGGTTCACTTACGTATCTCTGGTCAGGTGGTGGTCTGGCTGGGTTGACTGGCTTATAATGGGTTCAACTTGGGTGGCTCAGATGACTGAGACCTTTCTCCATGCGATCACTTGGACTTCAGCGTGCTAGTTTGGGCTCATTCACATGGCAGGCAGCTCAGGGCTCCAAGAGCAAAAGCAGAAGTATGCAAGGCCTCTTGAGGCATAGGTTATGACCTCGTACAATATCACTTCTGTCAAAGAGTACCTCAGGGCCAACCCAGAAGTGAAGAAAAAGAATCTACATTTTGATGGAAGGAGCTATAATGTCGCATTGCTGCCGTGTTTACCCAAAAATATGACCTAGCCTGACCATCAGCTCTAATGCGTTTTTTGGAGCAAAAATTAATATAAGTCCCAGTATTATATTATATTACATTATATTATATTATATATCATATTATATTATACCTGGTCTTCTATTATAGTAAAATAAGACTGGGTCTTATATTAATTTTTGCATTAAAAGATGCATTACTGCTGACTGTCCGGCTAGATATTTTCAGGGAAAAACGGTAGGGTATAGGTACAAGAAAGGAAAGAGTCTGTGGCCATTTTTTCAATGTACCACAGTGAGTTTGTAATCCCTGTCGGGGCATGCATTTCTCACCTTGCTTGTGGGCCACTAGCAGAAAAATGTTCCACACTACTGTTAAAAATGTAGGTTTCTGAGAAACCAGGTGCTACGAATGTGTTGGAGTAACAGAGAAACATTGAAAACGAAGATTTTGAGTTAGTTGAGATGGTAAGTCAGCAGTGGATGAGTAGCTTTTTCCAAAAACTGTGTGGCGTTTGCCTTTGTGAAGAAAATATATATTTTGGCTTCAGTAAATCAGCTATAGAATAAGGACATCCAGTTAGCTCACTTGAAAATGTAAGTAGTACTCTAACATCTGTATAGAGTATACTATGGACTATGGCAAGATAAAAGGTACCATGCAGAGTCAGAACACTTCATAACAAAACATCACAGACTAGATGGCTTAAAGAACAAGAGTTTATTTCTCCCAGTTGTGGAGGCTGGGAAGTCTGAGATCAGCCTGCTAGTATGTTCAGGTTCTGGTGAGAACCCCTCCCTCTGGCGTATAGATGCTGATTTCCGGCTATAGTCTCACATGACGGGAAGGGGACATGATTGAGAGAGCCCGAGAGAGCTCTTCGATCTCTTCTTATAAGGGCGTTGATCTCCTCCCGAGGACCCAGCCATATGATCGCATGTAAACCACACCTCCTAAAGGCCCCACCTCCAAATACCACCACATTGGGGGGCCCGGGTTCAGCATATGAATTGTAGGGGGACACAAACATTCAGTTCATAACAAGTTACACACGAAATCAGATTTTCTGGTTTACATTTTTGGGGGAGCGAGCAGTACTTTGAGTGTTTTGGGGGATATGGTAACACATTTCCTGTATTTGAAGGGCTCACATGTGGAAAAGTAATTAAACTTCATAGTGTCTCAGAAGAAGAATTGGGAATTATAGATGAAAGCTATGACAACTATAGAAAACTGGCCTCAGTTTATTGTAAGAAACTCCTGTGGAAGCAACTGGGCTCTCTGTAATGGGGGAAATTGACTGCCATATGAGGTCACAGGTTCTGGATCAATTGCCGGTTCAGAGAAAGGCTCCACTGCACCTGTTGGCAACTGTGTGTTTGTAAACTTGTGTGTGGGTGTGTCACTGTATTTATTGGGAGGGAAAGTAGATGTAGATGTATGTGTGTGATGGGGGTTGGACAGTCGCACGAGAGTTAAGGAGAGTTCCTTAAGGGGAATATTATCTAATTCTAAGTCTTGGCTTCAGGTTTATGAAAAGTAGCTGGTATAGTAGAAAGGGCATGGGTTTCAGACTCAGACAGATTTGGATGATTCCTGGGTTCATGATCCTGGGCAAGATATTTAACCTCACTGAGCTTGTTTCCACATCTGTAAAATGGGCAGGTTTTAAAGATTAGAGAAAGGGTTTGTCGAATACTGAGAACAGTTCTTAGGTGCCAAAAATGATGACTATTATACATTTAGAATCACATTACCAGTATTCATTCTTCAAATATATTTTGAAAACCTATTTATGTAAACCTAGCTAAGTGCTAGGGTCCAATGATGAAATATATACTTTTTTTTTGTCCTTCAAAGAGCTTTACAGTTATTGAGAGAAAGGAATAAACAATTAAAATACAGTTTTATAAATGCTTTCACACAATATTATCTACTATTTATAAGTATTTATTGAGCATCTATTCTATGTGGGGCATTTTGCTAAGTATTTGGTAGACGGTTGAAAATACAGTTTTATTGTACTATTAAATAATGTACAGTGACTTCTGCAAGATAGTTAGGGGAGGCACTATATCAAGACTATTATACCAGTTGACTGTACCTAGCATGAGAAAATGGCCACCCAAATCCATTTCTTTCATTTTGAGCCAAACCAAAGGCCTTATGATCGGCTAATTCTCTTTTACTCAGCAGGGGGCGCTCTAGCACCAGGGATCGCAAAGACAGTAACAATTTAGCAAAACAAGGACTTTTTTGGTTAATGTTTGTTTTTCAGGCAAAAAAGGAAAGCTGTTAGGAAAAATAAACAGTTTATCAGGCATTGCAACAAAGACACTTGAGGGGAAAGACAAGCTGTCGCTTCTAGGACAGGAAGAAAATTCCCTGCATTTGTTGAAGCATCAGACGCTGCGTGAATGCCTTGTAAGAAAAAAAAAATCATGAAATGAGGAAGGAAAGAAAAACAGCAGAGATAAAAGAGAAAATTAAGAAAATAGAAAACAATTGAAATCATTTGCAAACAAAGATGGAGGAGTACAGCTTTGGAGAGGGATTTGGAGGCGTATTGTAGCAACTGGAAAAAATGAGAACTACTGAAATATAATTGAGAATCATTCTAAGTATTCAGATGTGCCATTTACTTTAGATGCCAAATTTCCTGCGTAATTTGGTTGAGCTGCCCATCCCACATCCAGTTTTCATTTTGTAGCTTTCAATAATAGTTTGAGGTCTTCAACACATAAGAGTTTTTCACCTAAGAACAAGCACCTGATTTCTGGATCAAAATTACTTCATTGTTTTCCAAATTTTTGAGTTAGAAAAACAGACCCGGTGAATTAGGAACTAAGTTTTAGTTAAAGGGATTGGGGCAGGAATAGCTAAACTAAAAGAAAAAAAAGTATTCACTGTGAAATTGGTTGGATTTTTGAAGTGTCATGTGTGCTAACTTATTAGGATTAGGGAAGATGCTCCCAATTTAATCTTCACTTCCTCCACTTGGCCATTAAAATGGCATTTAAAAAAAACTCCTTGGAGTGGAGGGTGGATGGGTGACGGGAGGGAAGAAGGATTAAACAACTAAATAAATAAAGATGATTTTTGAATAGTGGAAAAAAAAGAGCTTTTCTACTTTTTGTTTCAAATCAACAGCTTAGAGTCTTTGTAAGGTTTTTAATGCATCATCGTTCAACTTGGTTTACTCTTTCTTGTAGAGAGGTTTAATCAGCACAATAATTAATGTGAAAACAATCCATAAAACCAAAGGACAAGCAATTGTTAGATTGGTTACTAGGATCTAACCACAGTCTATGCACTACTTGAATTAAATTAATGCAATAGAAAAACTATTTTACGTGTGGTTCTGAAACTTTAGCATGTATCAGTATCACCTGAGTGGCTCCTTAAAACACCGATTGCTGAGTCCCACTCCCGGTGTTTCTGATTCTGTTGGTCTGGGGTGGGGTCAGAAGGTGCATTTCTAGCAAATTCCAGCTGATGGTGATGCTCTTTGTCCCGGGACCTCACTTTGAGAACCACTGACTTACACATTTGCTTAAAAAAATTTCCATTTGCTTTAGTTATGACTTTGATATTCCGCCTCCTACCATGATGCGAGGTCAGATCAGATAATTAACAGAGGAGGAGGATGGAGTGTGCAGATATTTACTGAACACCTGGTATGTACTTGGTTCTATTCTGGATTCTTTACATTCTTCATCTTCTCTCTTAATCTTCCTTGTGACTTTATGAGTAAAGAGATGTAAGACCAGATGAGTAAAGAATAAAGAATGATTTACTCTTCCCCCTCAACATATGTAGATCCTGAGTCTTGAAGAGCTGGGGAATGTTCCAAAGGCAAACAGCTAGCAGGTGGCTGACCTGGAATTTGAGCCCAGGTGTGCATGACTGCAAAGACTGCACTACAGAAGACTTCAAAACATTCATCACAGTTTGAGTTACTGAATTTTCACAGATTTCAGTTCATATGAACCTTATAGGACTGACCACAAGCAAACTCCTTAATTTCTGAACCAAAGTGTTCCCGTGTCTAAGAAGATAAGTACCTGTCTATCAGGGCTAATATAAGGATGAAGTGAAATAATGTATGTCAGAGCGCCCAGGATAGTGTCTGGCACATAATAGGTGCTAATTAAAGCTGAACTCCCTTTCCTTTCTTCGAAAATGCAAGTATTTTATCCAAGTTCATTTTAGAAATAAGTGAGAAAGCTGTGACTAGGGCAGAGACACTCAGATTCTGGCTTGTCCCAGGGACTTTGAAGTACCTTAGTGGGAAGGAAGGCAGCCACTCGGTTTGTCAGTCAACAAGACCTATGTCACTCTTCTAGATTTCTCCAGATGGAGCCTACCACTACATTTGCCTCATGTCACCCAACCCCTCCGATGACAGTGGGTGTCTGTTCTGAATAACCTCTTCTCACCAGTGTAACCAAACGGAACTGGACACTCTCCAGGTGAGTTGTTCAGAAGCCCTGTGTCTTCCAACTACTCTCTTGGTTTGGAATTCCATCAACTTTCCACACACCTTCCACACTTGGTAATTCCATTATCTTTGTTATTTCTGAGTCTGTTTCTTTTGACTAATTTTGCTCCTGGATGTGAGTCACATTTTCCTGCTTCTTTGCATGTCTACTAATTTTAAAATTAGATTTTGACATTATAAACGACATTTCATTGGGTGTTTGGATTTTGCTGTCTAAACAGAATGTTGAGTTTTGTTTTGATAGACAGTAAACTTACTTGCAGATCAGCCTAATCCTTTGGAGGCTTGTTTTTAAGCTGTTAGGTCTGGTCTACAGTAGCCTTTACTACTGAGGTGTGACACTTCTGGGGTTGCTCTGAATGGCCTTGTACTCAGTGAGTCCTGTCCAATCTGATTGTGAGGAGCTTAAAACATCTTTCAGCCCTGAATGTGTTTGGAAATTATTTAGCTAATAGCTACCTGACAGGTGTCTTCTTTTGGCTCTTTGGAGCTTTACTTAAGTGTGTGTAGGTTAGTATTCAGTCAAAGGCTGGAGGAGACCTCTCTTCAGATTTTTGGAAAATTCTCTCTGCATAGCTCCCACCTCTCTGGTACTCGGCCCCATACATTTCAGTTACCTCAGCTTCCCCAAGCACCTCTACTTGTCTCCTCAACTCAGTGAGTCTCCCGGTTTCTGTTTGGCTGCTTTTCCCAGTGCCAAAGTCCAGAAATTTCCTCTAGGCAGAAAACCAGGACAATTATAGGGGGAAGGCTCACCTTGTTTATTTCCCTTCTCTCAGCGATTACAGTTCTGCTCTGCCTGCTGTTAATTGTATCATATATTTTGTCCAGTTTTCTAGTTATTTCCAGTGGGAGGGTATGTCCTGTACCACTTATGGATCCCCGGTTGGATGTAACAATCTGCACACTTTCATTTGGTGGATTCCTACTTGTCCCCCTTGTGAGGCTCAGTTCAGCCACCGTCTCCCTGGGAAACCTTTGGGATTTCCACCGTTTTGACTTAAGCACTCCTTCATTTGCTGATTTATGCACCGCCCTCCGCCCCCAACTACCCCAGGACTGTGAGCCTCTTAGGACACGGATTGCAATAACTCAGTATCCTCAGCCCCTAGCATGGCACTCAGAATGTAGTAGTGCTCAATCAATGCTCATTGGCTAAGTGGAAAAATTATTAGGTTGGTGCAAAAATTATTGTGGTTTAAAAGGTTAAAAATAATTGCAAAGACCGCAATTACTTTTGCACCAACCTAATACATGAAATTGTGATTTTTTTTTTAATTTGAAGGTAAATATTTAATAATTCTTTTTTTATCTCTTTTTTTTTCTTTATACTTTCTAAGTATATTCTTTTTTTTTAAAATTTATTTTTAATTTATTGGGGTGACAATTGTTAGTAAAATTACATAGATTTCAGGTGTGCAATTCTGTATCACATCATCCATAAATCACATTGTGTGTTCACCACCCAGAGTCAGCTCCCCTTCCATCACCATACATTTGATCCCCCTCACCCTCATCCCCCACCCCCCAACCCCTTTACCTTCTGGTAACCACCAAATTACGTTCCCCAGATTAGAAATTGTGATTTTTTGCTTAAAGGTCTGTGCAGAGTGCTCCTCATTCATCCTCTTGTACGTCTCCTCTTTCTTGGTCTCTTGAACTGAAGAACAAGTTACTCTATCCCTCCCCCTTCCCTCCAACCTGTACAGGAAACACGGGGGAAGTCTGCTCTAAGTCATTTGTATCCTGTGTCAGAAGTGACTGTCCATCAAAGTGTGTGATCCCGCCATAGGTAGCGTTGCCAGATTTAGCAAGGAAGTAAACATAACAAACACACAACCACAAAACACAAGATGCCCAGTTAAATTTGAAGTTCAGATACAATATTTAGGACATGCTTTTACTAGAAAATGATTCTTTTTCTTTCCCCCCCGAAATTCAAATTTAACGAAGTGTCCTGTAGTTTGTCTGGCAGCCCTACACTGGGAAGCAGCCGCTCAGACAGGACTGTATTCTCACCCGTGGAACATGGTGCGACGTGATGTGTAAGGCATGACGTGTGTCACTCCCTGGCGCAGGTGGTGCAGGTGTGCGGTGTCCACCTTCTCTTTCCATTTTTCCCTGAATGCAGAGGCCTTAGAGGCCCTAGGGAAGGAACAGGCCACAGGAAGAAAAACCCTGAGTCCGTGCCCAGCACATAGATGAGAATGGGTCACAGCCTGCTTTGGGTTGCTCCACGAGTGAGAACTCACCTTCAGTTGGGTGAAGTCAGCAAGGCGGTGTGGTTTACTTCTAAAAGCAGTGAATATTCCTCTATTTCCTATTCTGCTGAAAGAGTGAAATGTGGATATGTTCCCTAAGGTTCTACGTGGCCTACTTGATAGCTTCAGTTGTATATCTCAAGGTGCCTCCAACTCTACGTGTCCAAACCTGAATTTGTGATTTCCCCGGTGCCAAACTGGTCCTGTGCTCTTTATTTATCTCAGTGAATGATATAACCAGCCACACATTCTCTACCGGTATACCTCCTTTTCGCTCACTCTCAGTATCCAATCCACTATCAACTCACGGTCATTTTACCTCTTAAATGTCTTTAATTAGTCCACCTCTTTCTATTTTCATTGCTACCATCAAGTAGTCCAAGCTATTAGTATCTTTCGTATGGACTGCTACTACTGCCCATATCCTGTTATCCCCTGACTCTCTATAGCCCGTCAGCCTATCCATTTTTCTACATTGCAGCCAGAGTTGATCTTTTCAAAAGCACAATCTCCTCTTGTCACTCCCCTGGCTAAAACTCTCAGTGGATCACCATTGCTTTTAGGATGGGGACGGGAATGTTTAGTGTGACCTCCAAGGCCCTGCATGATCTGGCTTCTGCCTGCATTTCCAGGCTCATTTAGAATCATGATTCCTCCTCGTTTCTAAGTTCCAGCCATACTGGCTCATCTCTATTTCCTGAATGCTCCATACATTCTCCCGTCCATGAGTCATGTCTTTTGCTAGGCCGGTTGCTTTCCAACTCTTAGTGGAGCAAATCTTTATTCTCCTTTGAGATCTCAGGACTCAGTTTAATCAGTTCCTCTGAAACCTTTCCTGACTTTCCTAAACCAATTTCTACTCTTTTGAAATCTCACAGTAGAAAGTAGCACTTTTTGGTAGGCCTTGCCACACTAATAAATTTTATATATCTGTGTGGTTCTTTTGATTTAATATTTGTTTTCTCACCTGTTAGCTCTATGAGGATAGAAAATGTCTCTTTCTTTTTGTGCTTATGACTAGATCTTTATAAGTATTTGTGTCATATAGGGTTCCAACTTACATGTTTTCTGAACAAGTACCCAATTGTCTCCAAAACATTCTTTGAATAATCCTTCTCCCCCTATTGGTTTTAAATACTATTTTTATCTGAATGTATTCTTTTTTTTTTTTTTTGATGTTATAGTATTTTTTATTCCATTGATGATGATTAATTTCTCCTAGAAGTCAGATCAGGATACCTCCTGGCACAGTTTTTCTGCTTCTCAAAGAATTAGTTGAGCTTCTAAATTCCTGCCCCCCCCGCCCCCCCGCCCCCTGTCTTTCTTCTTCTTTTGGTTTTTTTCTTCAGTCAATTGCAATGTTATCAAACGGAGAAGTAAAAAGAACACTTAACTGATAGATATTTCTTGATTCACACAAGGTTCTTCCAATTACAGTGTATGACCTCAATCAAATAGCTTAGTCTTTTGAACCTCAGTTTCTACATCTGTAAAAATAGGGGTCATAATATCCTACTGAGGATTGAATAACAGAATGTATATGGAATATTCGAGCAGCTTCTAGATGTATAATAAGCAGCCAAGAATTTTTTTATATCTGCCAAAGTATCAGTGAGTTTCTTTAAAATTTCTTTTGTTTTCTTAAATATATTAAACATTTTTTCAATTACAGTTGACAAACATTATTATATTAGTTTCAGATGTGCAACATAATGATTATATATATATTTATATATATGTATAATTTATATATGTATATCTATTTTATGAAGTGATCACCCAACAAGTTTATCTGAATGTATTCTGACTCATAATGAGTCTCTTAAAATTCCTATTCTCTTTTATCTCTCTCTGTCTATTATTGCACCAGTGACATACCTTAAAAATCTTTTGATATCTGGTAGATCAAGTCTCACATAGTCATTATTATTATTATTATTTAAATTTTTATTGGGCAATATTGGGTAACAGTGTGCTTTTCCTGGACCCATCAGTTCCAAGTCAAGTTGTTTTTTTTTGTTTGTTTGTTTTCTTTTTCAATCTAGTTGTGGAGGGCGCAGCTCAGCTCCATGTCAAGTCATTGTTTTCAATCTAGTTATGGATTCATTGTTTTCAATCTAGTTGTGGAGGGCACAGCTCACTGGCCCATGTGGGAATTGAACCAGGACCTGGGTGTTATGAGCACTGTGCTCTAACCAACTGAGCCAACCAGCCGCACCATGTAGTCTTATTTTTAAAACATTATTTTACTATCTTTGAACATTTTCTAATTTAGAGGATTTTATAATCATCCTGTCAGATTTCATTAAGGAATCATATTGGGACTTTGAATGGGCTTTTATTGAGAATTTATGGATTAATTTGGGAAGGAAATAACATCTTTATAACTGTGAGCCTTCACATCCAGGGGCATGAAATGTCTCTTTCTTAATTCAGGCCACCTTTTATATTCCAGAATAAATTTTTATAGTTTTATCCATATAACTCTCATACATTTCTTTGTTTCTTTTCAAGTGTATTCTTAGACATTTTATAATTTTTCTTTCTATAGTGAATAGAATTTTTTAAAATTATAACTTTTAACTGCTTATTGCTGGTAAATAAGAAAGTGCTTATGTTTTTAAATGTTGTTCTCCTAACTGGCTAAATTAGTGAATTCTATTATTTTCACTTTTTTTTTTTTTTAGTTGCTGTGTTTGGATTTTCTAGGTTGCTTTCCAGAGTGTTTGCTAGATTTCTAGGCATTGCTTCTTTATTACCACTATTCATACATTTTATGTTTTTTCTTGTCTTATTAAATTGGTGACTATCTCCATCCACATAATATTTAATAATAGTGGGGATAGGAAGAGCCAACTGCAGCATGGCAGACATTCCCTGATATAGTGAGGCTTATAGTACATGCAATGGAGAGACACTAGACCCTCCTCTTTACACCCTTTCCTGTTTTCAACTTCTTTTCTGGTATCTCTTCCATTTCATTGTCTTACTAGTGTGAATTCATGCTGGTTTGTCGCGGAATTTCCCCGTTTTAGCACTACAAGTTCCATATCCTGGGAAATCCCTCAGTTCCAAGCAAACTGGGACATTTGATCTTCCTAGCTCTTAGCTGGTATAATCTCTAAAGCGACTTAACCTGAGACAAAGACTTGATGCAGGTAGTTTGGGAGGCACTGCCCAAGAACAGAGGTGAGGGGCAGGGAGGTCAACATTGAGGGGAACTGGGCCTTGGTTCTGCCTGGAGCATTTCGACGAGTGCTTCAGGTGCCCTTCAGAACGGTCTACCTGAGGATTCACTCCTGTCCCCACTGGCTCCTGTGTCTCTTTAGTTGAGGCTTGCCTGGGAGTTGATAACTATTCCCACGTGTGAGTGCTTGATAAAGCCTTTTGGGTCTGGAATGTTGGAGAAGTCCCAGCGCTTGCTTGAGGCCAGACACTCTCAGTGTGAGGTGAGTTATCCACAAAGATCTGAAATGAAAGGTAAGGCTGAGTGATGTGAGTTGGGTCACCAGACGTATCTGATAGAGGCACTAACCTTCGGATTTGTCTTGAATCGACTTCTATGATTCTCTCTCTAATATCAGTTCTTCTTGTATATATTATGTATGTGTGTGATATGCTGTGAGATTTTCTCTGAAAAGTGGAGCACAGAAAAACAGCCAGCTGACGTGCCGATTCCAGTCTGTCAGCTTCCTCTTAATCAAGGTGTGATTTTGATATATGAGATCTTTACCTGGAGGCTTCTCATGAGCTGATAGATGGCTTCCTTTCCTCTCGTTGGAAGGGTGGAAGTAAATTTGTACAAGTCTATTGAGAGCCAAAGAGTAAATTTTTTTTTTCCGGAGAAGGCAAACTAAATGATTGTGAGAGATGAGACACATGAAATTCAAGTGCAATAGGGGGTATCATTAATTAATTTGAGATTGAATCTGAAGGAACCACTTGAATGCAAGTGTGTGCCAGTGCAGCCGTTAATTAATCTGAGGCTGGGCTTTGCTTAAAAGGGAAGGTATTGATTTTTAAGCCAGCCTAGAAAAAGAACTTCGTATTTGGTTGAATTGATGCTACCCTCTAGGCCCTTGCATAAACTGGGGCAGTGGTGCCGTTTTTCCTTATAAAGAACCCTCTCTTTATTCTATTCATTATTAAAAATCAAATTTATTACCAAAGTTAAAAAGGTCAAATAGGACACAAAGACTTAAACAACAATTCCCTGTAGGTTGGCTGGGCTTGTTGATTGGTGGCCTCCGCTGAAGGGTGATTGGGTGAGCTGGTTTTTTCACTGGGAGAACTTGAGTTTTTAGTATCTGTATGTCTTTTCTCTGGAGCTCTCTGATCCTACTCCTAGAAGGGAGCCACTTTCTGTTCGTGAATTTGTTGCCTCTGGGATTCCTAAATGCTCTCTTGATTCATTTGTCTCTGGAGCAATCAGTTTTTGACATTAATTTATTGATTTACTGATTTTCTTTTATGGTAGATGAGCATTTAGCTCTAGGAGCTTATTACAAATATCCCTTCCTGTCGTCCAACTACTTTTCTCATTCTTCCAACAAAGGCTAGTCAGTGTTTTGGGTTATAGTACTAGTCAGTGTTTACATGATTATGCCTATGTAAATATTGTTTACACATGCACATTGTTTACTGTTAAATCAAGTACTGCACTAAGATTGCAATTCCTTTCGTTTTACTTTTTTCAGAGTTGTTAATTCCTTTCGTTTTACTTTTTTCAGAGTTGTTAATTGCATCAATTTGTTTTGCTTAATTTTCTTTGTACTTACTGCTACCCTATTCCACACCCTCCAGCAGATAACCCGTGAACCTCCCTCCTTCTCCTCCCTAAACCTGCCTCCTGGAGTCCTCTACCTTTCTGCTCACATCTGGACTTTGTGTTCCTGGGACTTCTTTTCATCCTGGAAGTTTTCACTCCTGTCTTCTCTGTTAAGTCCCATTTCCTACATTCTGCATCTTCCTCTGCTATGACTATGTCCCTCCATTTTCCTTTGGAAATTTTTACAATCTTTTCTTTATTTTTGGTTTTTGGAAATTCCACAATGATGTATTGCAAGGTTTGTTTTTTTTCATTTATTTTTCTGGGTTATAAATGGTAGTTTTCTACCTAAAGATTCATATGTTCCAGTTCTGGAAGTTTTATTTTTCTCCTCTTCTTTGTCTCTATCTGCTTTATCCTTCCTCTTTTTAAATTTTTTTCTCCTTTTTTTTTTGTTGTTGTTTGTTTGTTTTCAGTCTTCATTTCTGAAACACGCATATTTGGGTAGTGAGCCTCATACCTCATAGAGCCTCCAATTCTCTTACTCTTTTCTATCCTCTTTGCTTATTTTATTTCCTTTCCTTTTATTTATCACCTGGGAGATCTGCTTGGTTTATTCTTCTAACTTTTCTATCGAATTTTCAGTTGTGACTAGCATAATTTTAGTTTCCAAGGGCTCCTTCTCTTTCTTTTTCCTTGTGCTTTTTATAAATAGCATCCTGCCTTTGGTACAGGGACATGACAATGTCTCTTATGACTCTGTGTGTATTTATTTCAAGGTTTTTTTTTTTTTTTTTTTTTTTTGTGTGTGTGTGTGTGTGTGTGTATGTGTGCTTCTTTTAATGTCCTGCATAGCTCAACTTCTTCCAGTTCCTTTTTCTTGTTGTTTGCTTTCTGTATTTTATGTTCAAGTCTTTAAATGTCTAGTACTGCTGAGGCAGGGATCTGTTAGAATGAACAGTGAAACACTGATTGGGAGACCTGTGTGTATGAGTTGGGCTTTTTTTATTGGTGGCCTCCATTGTAGGGTGATTAGGAGACCTTTTCAGGAGATTTTGAGATTTTAGTATCTGTATGTCTTTATCTGGGGCTGTTCAGTTTCTCCTGAGAAAAATCTTTCTATCCCCTGCTTTGGGGTTCTCTACCTTGGCTGTGGGAGTCCTGGGAGCTTGTCTGGGAAAAGGAGTTGGGAGGAGCGCTCATCATTCAGGAGGCAGACTTTCACGAAACACACCACTTTTAATCCAGAACCTCACCCCTACTTTCCGCTATTCCTGGTCTTCCAGAGTCTGGAGCCTCCTCGGTACATTTCTCCAGAGGGTAGAATATTTTTCCCCTGAAGGGGTCAGGGAGATGTAGTACCTGAGATCTAACTGTCCCTTATGCAGACTTTCAATCAAAACCTATCTTTCACTCTGTGATGGGCCATCCAAATCCCCGTCTCAGCTGCTGTTGGCAGACAGTCTTCAGCTATCATTTCCTTCATGGATTGCCTCAGCTCAAGGTCATGTCCTTCTCTGGTGGCCCACATTCATGATGGATGGAGGTGAGATATAAGGCCTGGTCATATTAACTTCACCTGGGACAACTCTGATGGGCCATCTTAGTTCCACAGTTCACTATGGGGTTGACCAAGGCTTTCCTTGGGCCTGCATCTCAGCCTTTACTTCTCCCTCTCCAATCTCTTCTATAGCTGTCAATCCCAAAGGTGCTCCCTGATGTACATCCTGCCTTCTAAACTGGATCTCTGGTTCCTGGGAGGCAAACAGGTGACATCAGCTTAGGCTTAATCTCCTTCTCCTCCATCACTCTGCACCCCCGCAGCTATGGTAAGTCCTGCAGAAGCTGATAGCTGGTAGCACTCTCAGGTCCAGGCCGCAAGTCCTTCCTCAAAGGGGCATCTAGAAGTCACATAACCATATCCCTGCAGACATGTTTGAATCTCCTTATTCAATTCACTGGGCTAGGTAGGGGTGCATCTTCACTGAGGATCTTCGTTCTCAGTGGGGGGACAGGAAGTAGCCTATTATAAGAGTTGTAGAACAGGCTTTGGAAATCAAAGAGCTGGATTTGAATAATCCCTGATGGGCCCCTTAAAAATTGTTTTCATTTTCTCACATGTAAAATGTAAAAAATAATGCCTATCTTTTAGAGCTGTTGTGAGGGTTAGAGTTAATCACTTTCAAAATGTTCCTAGAACAGCACCTGGTACAAAACGAAAGGTTCTTTTCCCACCTGAATGGTCTACATTTGCCAGTCTATGATACTAGAATCTTCCTGAGAAAAGAATGAAGACTAATAGAATGGTGACGTATGTGGCTCAAAGTAGGTATCATCAAATAAAAAATGTTTATGTGCCAATCTATAGAAAGGTTCCTGGCAACGTGTAACAGTGCTATCTTTGTCCTTAAAATGTTCTTATTTATTAGTTTTTCTTTTTAAATTATGCAAATATAGAAGAATATATTCTCATTTGACGTATTCAAGCAGGTAAAGAATACTCTTGACAATCTCCCCAGAGGTGATGACTGTTATCAGTCAGTTTGGTGTGGCTATTTTTTTAATTTACATATTTTTACCTCAAAATTTCTTTCTTAAGGTCATGTTTCACTGGTGGTGTGGGAGGTATATCAATCCAACAAATAATAATTTTGAATTGGGGATAAGAAAGTTATTCCCCCTTTTTTAAAAATCTTTTTTTTTTTTTTTTTTTTTGTTGTGAGATCATTTGAGTTCTACTGTCTTAGCAAATTATCAAACATGTAATACAGTGCTATCAGTTATAATCACCATGTTATACATTAGGTCCTCAGACCTTATTCACTTTATAGCTGAAACATTGTGCCTTTTTACCGACTTTTTCCTGTTTCTTCCAACCCCAGTCCCTGGCAACCACTTTTCTACTCTCTGTTTCTATGAGTTTGACTTTTTTTTTTTTTTTCAGATTCTACATGTAAGTGATACCATGCAGTATTTGTCTTTCTCAGTCTGAGTTATTTCATTTAGCATAATACCCTCAAGGTCCATCCAGGTTGTTGTAAATGTCAGGATTTCCTTCTTTCTCTTGGCTGAATAATATTCCACGATATATGGTGTGTCTCCTTATGGCTCTTTAAAAAATACATTTACATTGTATATGGACATATAGAAATACATAGTTTTTGCTTTTACAAACACCATATTATATTTTATATATGTTCTGAAAATTATTTTATGCTCTTAAGTCAACCTCATTTTTCAAAAAAAAACCAACCTACCTATCTTTCTTTTTACTTCCCTCCTTCCCTCCCTTCATCCCTTTCTTTCTTTCTTTCTTTCTTTCTTTCTTTCTTTCTTTCTTTCTTTCTTTCTTTCTTTCTTTCTTTCTTTCTTTCTTTCTTTCTTTCTCTCTTTCTCTCTTTCTCTCTTTCTCTCTCTCTCTCTCTCTCTCTCTCTCTCTCTCTCTCTCTCTCTCTCTCTCTCTCTCTTTCTTTCTTTCTTTTTCTTTCACTATTTAACTATTTTCCCCATTGGTTCCATTAGAAGAAGCAATGGGAGAATAATACCCAGTGTTTCCTCTATCACAAATAGTGCTCTGGTGATTATCTTTATTCTTGTCTTCTTGTGAGCATGTGTCAGTGCTTCTCTGGTGTAGATACTGGCTAATGAAATTACTGGATGAAAAGATAAACACATCTAAAATTTCAATATATTTTGCAAAATAGCCTTACCAAAAGTTCATATAATCTCACCAAAGTGGTGAGAGTTTTGTCATCCTTGTCAAAATTTGATAATATAAAACTTTTCAAATTTTGCTAATCAAATGAACCTCAAATATTTTCTTATTATTATTTAATTTTAATTTTACTGACTTCTAGTGAAATTCAACGCATTTTCAAATGTTTATTACTCATTTGTTTTGCTACTTCTATGAATTGTTTGTTCATTTGTCATTTTCTTATTTCTTATTAGGTTGTTCATTTTATTTACCTGAAGAAGTCCTTAGTATATTCTGGATATTACTCCTTTGTTATAAACATAACAAACAGTTTCTATAATCTATCTCCTTTTAAACTCAATTATGGTATTTTTGTGGTATAGAAATTAAAAATTTTGATGTTGTCAGATTTATTACTATTTTACTTTCCAGATTTTATTATTTATCTAAATTTTTTTTAAAAGGTTTTGTTTTTCAATTCAAGGTATAAACACAGTCTAGATTTTCTTCTAAATTTTTCATGGTTTTGTTTGTTTAACTTTAAATCTTTAATCCATGTGAAATTTATTTTTGTGAATGGCAGGAAATCTAATACCTTTCTTCCAAACTGATAGTTGTCAAAAAATTTTATATTGCATACTTCATTTTTTTCCCAATGATTTAATATACTGCATTTAAAAAAATCATACACTAAATTCCTGTTACACATGTAGGTTTGTTTAGGGTTTTTATTTTTGTACCATTGATCCATTTGTCTATTACTACGCCAATGCCACATTTAAAAAATGTACTGAAAGCTTTGTAATATATATTCAACAATTAGTATGGCAAATCCCCTTTCAATGCCTTTTTTTCAAAATTGTTTATTCTTGAAATTTTTATTATCTAGATAAATTTTAGAATCAGTGTGTCCTTCTGTTGGAAAATCTTTTGGGATTTTGATTAATTTGGGGAAACATATCGAGGACAGCTTTTATGCAGTAAATTCAATAAATTTTTATAGGTTTCTTTATGTAGGTATTATATATTTCTTGTTTATTTATAGTGCTAAAACTTTTGCTGCTATTGTAAATGAAATTATTTCTTTCACAATTGATTATTAGTAGTTTATAGTGGAGCTGTGGATTTTTTGCATATTGATCTTGTACCTGGCTACCTTGTTGTGACTTTCTGTCAGTTGATTCTCTTGGTTTTTCATGTTACACACTTATATTACCTATAAAGCTTTTTTCTTTTACTTATTGAATTGTCTAGGTCCTCCAGTACAATTTTAAATGGTTATAGTGATACCAAGCACCCTTGAATTGTATCTGGTTTGATTGGGAAAACTTCTAATTTTCACCATTAAATTTAATGTTCACTTTAGTTTTTGTTGTTTCTTCAGGTTGCTGAATTTTTTGTTTTTTTTTTTGTTTAAGAAATAGGTATTAACTTTGACCACCTACTTTTGTATCATCTATCGAAATATTTTCTTCTTTGAGATCTTAATGTCATTCACCATATGTAGATTTAAAAAATGTGATCTGACATTGAATTCCTGGAATCAGTCATATTTTTCCATTATTGAAATATTCTTCTAAATAAACATTCTGCATATATGTTCATATATGAGATTGGCTTATTTTTTCTTGTATATATTTTTTTATGGTTTTGATATCAGTATTATGTTAACTTCATAATATTAGTTAAAAATATTTTCATCTTTACCTGTGATGTGGGCTTATTTATATAACATGGACATTGTAACCTTGAAGGTTTGACAGAACCCACCTGTAAAATCATATGGACTTGGTGCAATTTCAGGGAAGAAACATTTGATTTTTTTTTTTTTTTTTTGGTGGTTAGTGTTGTATTTAGGTTTATAGTTTCTATTTTATTTCTCTTTTGCCCAGGCATTTTAAAAAGAGTTTTCATTTTTATGTGGATAGATTCTTTGGCCAGCGGGAGGGGGCGGGGATATCAATTTTTTTCTTTTTTGTGAAGTTTGAGTTGTGTTACAATATGACTTGCATAATTTTTGCTTTATGGAGTTTTTAGATTTTCTTTGTGGCTTGATGCATAGTTTTTGTAAATGTGCCATGTGTGTTTGCTCACAGATTGTTGACTGCAAAGTTCTCTCTTTTTTCTTTAGCTCAAGTTTGATGGTTATGTTATTTAAATCTGCCATATTATTAATTATGTTTTGTTTACTTTATTTTTAGATTTCTGAGTGAGGTGTATAAAAAGCTTTTGTTGAATTCATTATGTTTTCCTTGTCTCCTTCTCCCTAATGTCTTAGAGGTTACATGTTCTCCTTCAATTCTTTTGGAAGTTACTTTTACGTTGAAAACAATTATTTAATTTAATTGAAAACTACAGCCAAGATGGTCCAGTACTATCTTGAGAGCCAGGTACCCTGACTCTATGTACTCTGGATGACTGCAACAGGAGTAATTTAATTCCATAAACATTTAGTAGTGAGCACCTGCTCTATGCTAGATGCTGAGCCAGCCACTGTAGTTTTGGAAAATGAGTGAGATAGGTCTTGCCCATGAGACTCATTGGTTAGTGAGGAAACTGAGAAGTAAACACATTATAACATCATGTGGAAGATGATAATAGATGGACATACAGAGTGATGGGAGAGTATGGAGGTCGATGTATGGTTGTCTACTACAGTGGTGGTCACAATGAGTAATTGAGTAATTCCTCCCAGTCTTGTATAGTCCCCTCTCTTGAATCTGGGCTGGTTAACTAACCTGTGACTCATTGCTTCCCAACAAAATGCAACAGCTATTACACCAAGTTTTCTTTCACATTTTAAATCCCTTTGAAAATTTGGGCTACATTCTGAGAGAATTTCCTGCCTTATTAATTGCTCCTCAGTTTTATCCATTGTGTTGTTCATTTTAGTTTTGGTTTTCCAAGATCTCTAATTGGTTCTTTTCACAATACTTCTTTTAAAGTTTCTACTTATTTGTTTCATTAACTTTGTTTCCTTGGGTGTGATTTCTGTTTGTGGAGTTTAGTGCCTCTTTTTCCTGCTGTTAACAAATATTAGAACATTACTGATTCTGTACACATTTGGATGTTTGAGATTTCCTGTTTCATGTCATACTGCCTCTTAGGGAGAGGTGAGATGTGAGGCTGGTGCAATGTTAGTACATGGTGAGATTCCATGTTACTTCTGGGTCTCTCTAGTGACTTCCGGCACTGTGTGGTCTCTTTTATCCAAGCATCCCATTCCTCTGCTCACTCTGCTTAGCACAGGTGGTGTGGGGTGAACTACCTGGCTGCCTTACCTGTTAACTTTACCAGGCATGTGGTCAGTTACTTACCCAATCCTCCCCCTCCCCCAACTCTCATCATTTTTTTTTTTTTTTTTTTTTTTGCCACCGCCAAGTCTGGACATTCCTGGGGCAGCTCCCACCTTCATGGAAGCCCTCTCCCATGCATGAAGCGTGTGGAGGTTTCCTCATTTGAACTGATTGCATCTGCTTCCTGTCTTTGTTCGTGAGATGTTCATCTTTAAGAAAAATGATTTGGGATAAAAATATAACCTGGAATTGAGAGCTGGCATGACAGATAGGAAATTTTGATTGTTCATTTCAGACCTAGGATTCAAATCTGTTAAGATCATTTTGAAATTTGAGTATAATAGAAATAAATGTAGGACTTGGAATTTAGCTTTAAAAGAGCAATCACCTCAGCATAGAATGGAGAAAATGCAGTTTGGTAGTAATTTATGAAAAAAAATTCTAGAGCATTTGGTTTATTACAAGCTTTGAAAGGTTTGATATAAGCCTGTGAATGTGATTGCGCTAAAAGTTAATGCAGGATGTCACCAAGATGGTGAAATAGGAGACCTCAGCCTCTGTTCCCCCACAAAATTATGATCAACAATTAGACAGTTATCCATGAACGAAAACGGCTCTGGGAGAGTGCAGGAGTCCACTTAAGAAACTTAGTGAACACAGTGGACCCAAAAAACCCCACAAAACAACCAAACAAACGAAAAACAGAGGAAAACCGCACAAAAAGGGAAGGAAGAGCAACTCCATTTTGCCTGCGACATCCCATCCCCCAGGCTGGCACTGCTGAGTGTCAAAGGGAACTTCCCAACTAGAAAGAGTTCCCCTCACTGGGGAAGGGAGAAGAGAGTGAGCAATCAGCTTCCCCAGCCTTCTGGGATATGCATAAAGGTCCAACTTTGGTTTCTCCTCACCCAGAGACCAGCCAAGCTGCGATGTATAGGGATGGCAGAAACAAGGAAGAAGGATAGGGGCTACCACTATCAACCATGTAGCTGGCGACTGTGGTTCCCAGTGCCCTGCTCTGCAAAGGACCCCAGTAGCTTCCACCATTGAAGAAACCAATAGTCAACACAGCCACCGTGGACCTCCTGCAGGATTCACTGTTTTTCTCCCCATAGGTATGTGCAGACAGCAGCCACCTCTGTACTTCCCTGCCCTCCCCACTGCTCCCCATTGCTGTTGGCATCCAAGATCCATACCAGCAGCCAGCCCAGGCCTCTGGCTGCATGCGTGCAGGACACCAGCCCAGATCTCTGCAGCTGACTTTTGTCCCAGGTCAAATGCTTATAGTTAACCCCTCCAGATAGGTACATACATGCTGCTAAGACTGACTTTTGTCACCAGGCTCCACTGCTGTGTGTGCATCTGTGGTGAGATCCTGCAGTGACAGAAAAGCACTACCAAAAGCCAAGGGCCCCACAAGTGCTGTGGACCTAGATTTGGCTCTTTGTCCAGTCACTGACCTGCACCACTGGGCTCACCAGCCAGCCAGGGCCCCTGCAGCTGCCAGTGTACCTGAAGTTGGCCCTGGCCCTTGATGCTGACAGTGGCCCTCGCCTTTATGTGTGTCTGTAACTGGCCCCTGCTACTGCACAAGTGCCTGTGTCTGGCCTTCACAGCCAAGTGTTCGTACACCACGGGCTCTGGTCACCACTGCTGCCTACTCTGGTCCTCGTCATGGGTCCTGGAAATGTCACTGAGTACCCCAACAGCCTTTGCAGCTACTGAAGACCACCCTCCCCCCACAGCACTTGCCAAGGACCATGCAGTTGTTGATGCTGTGAACCTCAGTGGTCTATAACTGGAGATAGTTCATGAAGTTAATAGATTACACCATAATTTCAATCCAAAATGATCTTCTCCAAGACACATGACAATAAGAAATCAAAGACAAAGAGAATTTTAAAAACAGCAAGAGAAAAAAAAAATCTCTCATGAAAGAGAAGCCCCATAAGGCTATTAGCGCATTTCTCAGCAGAAACCTTGCAGGCCAGGAGAGAGTGGAATGAGATATTCAAAGAAAAAAAAAAAGACAACCAGGAATACCCAGCAAAGCTGTCATTCAGAAATGAGTGAGCGATAAAGACTCAAAAACTGAGGGAGTTCACCACTAGGTCTGCCTTACAAGAAGTGCTGAAAGAAGTTTTTCAAGCTTAAATGAAAGGATGCAAATTAATAACATGAAAGCATATGAAAATATACAACCTTTTTTTTTTTTTTTTGTATTTGACAGCAAAAGTTCAGGCAACAAAAGCAAAAACCAACAAGTAGGACTACATTAAATTAAAAAAAACGTATGCACAACAAATGAAAAAAAAGTCAGCAAAATTAAAAGACAACCTATTTAATGGGGAAAATATTTGCAAACCAAATATCTGATAAGGGGTTAATATCCAAAATATATAAGGAACTCATGTATAACGCAATAGCAAAAAACCCCAGACAATCCAAGTAATAAATGGGCAGAAGACTTGAATAGACATTTCTCCCAAAAAAGTCATACAAATGGCCAAGAACTACATGAACAGGGACTCAGTATCATTAATGATCAGAGAAATGCAAATCAAAGCCACAATGAGCTATTACCTCACACCTGATAGAATGGCTATTATCAAAAAGACAAGAGATGATAAATTCTGGCGAGGATGGGGAGAAAAGAGACCCCTGTTGGTGGGAATGTAAATTGATGCAGACACTATGGAAAACAGTATGGAGGTTCCTCAAAAAATTACAAATAGAACTACCATAGATATATGTATCTATGATATATATGATATATATATGTCCAAAGGAAATGATATTACTGTCTGGAAGAGAGATCTGCACTCCCATATTTATTGCAGCATTGTGCACAATAGTCAAGACATGGAAATAAACTAAATGTCCTTCAATGGATGAATGGATAAAGAAAATGGGGTATATATACAATGGAATATTATTCAGCCATAAAAAGAAGGAAATCTTTCTATTTATGACACATGGATGGACCTTGAGGGCACTGTGCTAAGTGAAATAAGTGAGACAGAGAATGACAAATATCGTATGATCTCATATATGGAATCTAAAACCATTGAAGTTATAGAAACATAGTAGAATGGTCACTGCTAGAGGCTTAGGGGTTGGGGAAATGGGGAGATGTTGGTCAAAGGGAATAAACTTTCAGTTATAAGATGAATAAATTCCAGGGATCTAAGGTACAGCATGGGGACTATAGTTAATAAACTGGATTGTGTACTTGAAAGTTACTAAGATAACAGAGCTCTAATGTTCTTACCATAACAAAAACAAAATGTTAATCATGTGAGGTGAAGGATGTGTGGTAAGTATTTTATAATATATATGTGTATCAAATCATCACATTGTATACCTTAAACTTACACAATGTTATATGTCAAATATATCTCAAAAAAAAAACAAAGCTGGGAAATACGAAAATAAAAAAGGTAATGTAATTTTAGGTTCTATTTTTAAAGGTGAAACATCTTTTTTAATGTTTAATAACATTGATTTGTATGTCTTTTACTGAGAAATGCTTGTTTATCCAAGCATTTATTTTATTGGAGTGTGATATTAATCTTTTTCATGTTGATTTGTGAGAGCTTTCCAAGTATTGCCCCTTTGCTGCCACATATATTGTACGTTTTCCTAGTTTGTGCTCTGAAAATTTGGGCATGGTCAGGTTTGCCTCTTAGATGCTTAAAATTTTGACTAGTAGTGAAATCTATACATTGTTGGGCAGTAATAAGTTATACAGTTATGTTTTAAATTTTACATCTTTCCCTTAAGGTCAGACTATCAGGCTTTTCCTGCCTTGAAAAACACTTGCCATTCTCTTCCTATGAGAAAACCAAGACAGTTTATTGAGCACTTTTGAAACACTCTATAATTTCCAAAGCACTTCCACATATGTTATCTCATTTGATCCTCAAAACAGCCCTGTGACAGAGACAGGAAGGCCATAACGTATTGTCCATCCATCTGCCTATGCATTCAATAAATATTTATCGAGCGCTATGGATGTGTCAACTCCTATGCTATATGTTGAGATCAGAGAAGTAAAAGATAAAGTCCTTGCCCTCCAGTAATGTGCAGCCTAAGAGGAAAATAGACAGATAAGTATGACATGGTAAGTGGTGATCTGTATTCTGGAAGCCTATAGAACAAAGAGACTAACTTTGTTTCCTTCTTCAACTGTAAAGAAACATTTGTAATATGATGGAAGTTCTGTATTTTAATTCCAATATCTTAATTTTTCTCATTAGACCTCCTCTCAAGTAAATTTTTGGTGGTGTTCATAGAGCCTGACTTAGGCAAAGTTGAGCTTAGAGGGAATTGAGCACTATTTGTAAAACTTTTTGGTTGGTTTAAAAAAGAAAAGGCAGGATATGTCATGTAACTCTCATAATCACTCTCTTACCTGGGCATTGTGAACCCATTTTATAGTTGGAGAAACTGAGGCTCTAGAGAGATGAAATTTGCTCAGTGACCCATGCTCGGACTAAGTGGCAAGGCCTGGGTTAGAATCTGGCCTGTTTCTAACAGCTTTGAAGACATGTTGTATGATGCCACAGTATCTCTTAGATGCTGCGAGTGCAAAGCTTTTTGTTTTCTTCTTTTCTGAGAATGGAAATTTGAAAGTTAGTTTAGGCAAAGAAGTGACAGGTGACTTTGGTTTTCTGTGTTTAGTTTTTGGTCTCACATTGTTTCCCTTTTTCTATTGTTGGCATGGCTGCCTGTGCTTGGTTTCTCATCTGATGGCACCACGATAGTGGAGAAGAGGTTATCCCATTCTGCAGATCTGACTCAGTTGAGCTGAGGTGCTTCTTTGTCAGGCTGTGGTGCCTGAATACCTTTCTTCCTAGGATCCCCCTTACTGCAGAATTTAAAAAGGTCTGAACTTGCCTTGAAATGTATATGTATGGAAATGTAGAGTGCATGGAGATACTTGCTATGAGCGTGAAAACGAATTGGACATTAATGAGCCTTTGTAGGACTTTGAAAACAGGAAACAATTGAGAGCAGAATAAACTGTTGTTAATCTAGTGAACAAAGTACTTAGGCTTTCTGAAGGAGGCTTTTCCCTTGGTGTCAAGTAGATACCGAATGCTTTCCTTTTCAAAAGTCGCTAAGGAAAGACAAGAACTCTTCGTTTTGCCCATTCCTCAATGAATATAAAATCTGCAGAATGGAATTTTGCCCAATCAACCTTGTCTTCTAAGCTTTCACACAATTAGTAATGTTGGCCTATTGTGAGGCCTCATTTTAATCTTCATAGATTTCTGAAAGCTGAGGTTTTACCCAGACTGAGACAAGTGACTTTACCCTTTCAAACATTAATGTATTTCTTATTTTGGGTTGACTATTTCCAAACATAGACCATTTTCTGTGCTACGCTACTTGTCTTTGTACAAAAGGTTATAAATCTCACAGAGGGTTTTACATGAAAATGTCCATATTGTATAGCTTTAGAAAAAAATATTTTGAGCCCGTGAGATGAGAATGGGTTATATCCAAGTCCTTGTGCAGTCTGAGAATTCCACTGAAACATTAGAGTGGTTAACAGAGTCGGCTCTGTGGTAACGCGGTAGTTTGAGTCTCATTTTGTTAATTATTTTTTATTAATTTTTACTAACTTACTTTTCCTCCTTGAGATTCAGTTTCATTATCTGAAAAAAAGGATGTAACGGGTATCGCCTGTTGATTTTGTTGATCCGTGTTTTACTATGAGGTCAAAATTATTTTACCAGTTAAAGGCATTGGAGCAGCTGCCCCCCGCCCTGGGAAAAGTATCCTTGGCCAGTTTCTGTTTGCCTTTCTAGATCAGCTCTTCATTCTTCTACTCCTTGCTCTGTCCTGTGAGGCTGACCTGTGTGGATCCAGGGTTTTGCTTGGGTTCAGCCAACGGGAAGCACCTGGGAGATTTTCAGGGTAGAGAGGAATGAGGTCAGGGTACTTTTTGTTGTTGTTGTTCTCTCTGGCTTCTGATAATTACTTTCTTCCCTTGCTCCTTTAGAGGTGGTAAAGATAGATGTCCCCAGCTAATCTAGGCTCCTTAACCTTTCTTGGCTTTTCTTAAACCTACCTCCATCTTTGTAAGTAGTGCCTTTATTAAATTCTCCTCCATTATCCCTCTTGAGGTGGGATCAGTTTCCTGCTGGGAGCCTGACAGATATAAGCCTCTCTTCCTGCAGTTCTTTAAGGAGTCCTGGGAATATACCTTCTCAATGGCAGATGTCAGTTCTGCTTGGTGTTGCTTGCTCCGTTAGACATTTTTGGTTGGTTGTTGCTGCTGAAATAGGGATAATTTGGTGGCCCTTCCTTCTGCTTTACACCCCAGTGATCTGGAATGAATTTCATCCAATCCGTCCCTGGTGCTTGTTTATCTAGAGCCTGGTATTATCTCAGTCCTTGACTGTGGGTGCAGTGACTTCCATGCAGACTTTTAGCCATGGGAGGGAGAACACAATGCCGCTGAGTGACAAGGCTAAGAGTAGGCATTCTACCTGCCTTGTCTGTGTCCTTGGGATGTCCAATGTGCATCAGTAACACAGGCTTGACCCCAGTCTAGCTACTCAACTTGTGGAGTTCGCTCTCTCTCTCACACACAGCCATTTTCCTCAGCATATGCCTACAGGGCCAAGGGCACTATGTAGCAAATGGCCTTTTTAGTTTTAGAAACATGCTTGGTGTGGAACTCTACCAGGAATTCTTTATATGTTTCATGAAGTCCATGGATAGAACTGTGATTTAGTACAATGGTTTCCTTTATTTTATGCATTTAAAAGCGTAATTCAAAGAAGGTGTTTGTAGACATCACAAGACTGCCAAAAGGGGCCATGGCACAAAATAGTTTACCTGCAATCTAGCAGACTGCATTCCCACCTGATGAACAACACATTTTTCTGGGCGTATGTCATGGGCATATTAATATGCACTTTGCAGGGGTGTTCAATGAAGTGATAAATGGAAAGCACTTAGTTTCCACTTGCTTGCCATGGCAGGTGCTGAGCTGTTATCACCTAGTATCATCAAACTAATAAATACCTTAGGTTCCCCACTTTATTCAAAGCAATAATCTCCTTCAAATGTCAGAAAATGGGAAAGAAGATCCTTCCACTTCTCCAACCTTTTTTTCCCCCACACGGATGTACACTAGTTAGGGCGTTCCTCTATTTCCAGGAGTAGGCTGGTAGGTAGGTTGTTGGTTCTCTCCTTTCTCAATCCCAGCGTACCATCCCTGCCCCACTATCCAGGGCTCGAACACATATCTGCCAGAAACCAAATTAATAAGACACTTGCCCATGTAGGGTATGTACAGATTAATATTGCTGTCATTCGTTGGTGCCTGCTTTGTCCTAGGCACTCTGCTTATATGAAATGAAACGCTTGATCTAGGTTTTATTATTGTACTATTTGGTCCATCTGAATTAAGCTGCCATCGACTGTACTGTATTCTAGCTTGTTAACTCAAGCTAGAATGGTATTCTAAAACGTTGATGAAGTATACTCAGAAGAAAATTAATCAGTAATTTAGGAGCATGATGAGTTAATAAAAGAAGGAAACAAAGGAAGGAAGAGAAAATTGATTGCAACTTGAGTTAGAGAAGGGATAGAAAAAACACATTTTGAACCTTGACTGAGTTCATTTTGGTCTGGTTAGAATTTGTAATGTTGTTTTTATAGTAATTATTTTGTTGAGCTTTATTTCCTAGAAGTTAAACAGATTGCATGATGTATTATGAATCAAGAAAATGTAAACTGAGTATTGTTTGGACAGTTGATACTTAAGAAGCTGATTTTTGTTGTTTTAAACTTTGTCTGAAGTACATTTTTACAATTGAATTAGATACCTGTGGGGATTGATGGAAAATATTTGCAAAATATTCCTTAGAGCAAAGACTTCTTATTGGTGGAGGGATTAGCATTTAATGTTCCTTTGTGTAAAACTTTAGTTTGGGCATATTACCTTAATATTGACCTTAGAATCCATCACGATAGAATCTCTAGTAGCTTTTGCATTAGGAATATTGGACTTAATGAACTTTTAATAAACTAGGCAGCAGAGATGAGGAAGTACTTCTAGGCCCTTTAAAATTTTCCCCGGAGGTTGCCGGTTTGACTCCTGCAAGGGATGGTAGGCTACGCCCCCTGCAACTAAAAGAAAAAAAAATTCTTCCCCAGAAATCCTGGGCAGCACTGAGTCCATCCATTCCTTGCCATGCAAAGCATTTCCAGCTTGCAGGACAACTTGTAGTGCTTTACTTTGAGCTCCAAACTTGGGTTCAAGTGCTGGTTCTGCCATTTTCTAGCTGTGTGATCCTAAGAGGTTCACTTCACCTCCTCGAGCCTTGGTTTACTCACTTGCAATAAGGGGATAATAATGGTGACCTTGAAGCCTTGTTTTAAGGATCAAAATGAGTGAAAATCAAGCTCCTTGTATGATGCCTGGTACAGAGTTAGCAGTAAATTTATGGTAGAAATTGTTAGGATTATCTTTGTTTTCTCTTTCTCGACAGTTCTTTTTAAATGTTTAAATATCATGTCTCGAAAAGAACAAACACAATAATGACCAGAATCTGGGCATACAGTTGGGACAGAATGAATAATTTGAATTAAATGGGATAAGCTCATTTTATTACTAAGTTTTGCATATGCCAGACTTCAGGGAGTGGAGGAACGAACATGGAGACTGTGCTCCTAAAGTACTTTTTCAAGAAAAACAAAATCAGTAGCTGAGGGGCCCAAGGTCAAGGGAAGGCTGTCTTGTGATGGAGGGGGCATATCTCAAGGCTGGAAAGAAGTCATTGGAAACAGAGCCTGAAGATAAGATTTGGAGGGAGGTAACTTAAGAAATGGGATTTCCATGCTGCCGGAAAAGCCAGCCTTGGAAAGCATTAGCGACATTTATAGTGTGTGGGGACATTGTCCTTAGTGCTATGGAGAATTCGGAGGGAAGCAGTGCAAATCTCAAGCACAGAAATCCCTCATTTTTATGTAGTAAAGATTATCAAAATTTTCCTATATATTTAGCATATATATGTATATATCTGGAAAGATGTCTGAAATGAGACACAAAATCTGCTATATACGGAAGAGAGAGAATATTTTGTTCCATATATTTCATATATGGATACAAAAGTGGAAAAAGTATACATACATACACACACACACACACACACACACACACACACACACACGTTACACTTTTCCTCATTTCATTTCCCCCCTCTATTTAGAAATCCTATTGTTGATGTAAGAAACCTCCAAACCTGTAGAGAACTTTAACGAGTTTAGTTGAGCCAAACTGACGATAATTGCTGGGAAGCAAAATCTCAATGGATTAAGAAAATTCTCTGGAGACTGGCAGCTGGTCAGCTTATTTCATACATTAAAGTCAAAGGAGGAGATGTAAGGAGGGTTACATGAAATCCACTGGTGGTAGATTAAGGGAATAGGAGAAAACAAAGCGGGGAAAACTCTGGGATTGGATAAAAAGTAAAATGGAGAGACACATACTGCTTTCACGTTGGTGGGTACAGGATAGTTAGTAATTAACATTTATAGCACATAGAGATGGTCTGTGGGAACAACATAACAATGAGGGGTTGTGTAGTCTCATGCTTTAGTGCAGTAGGTGTGCCTGAGGAGTCTGGAAAAAGGGGATTACTCTGACATTTCAAAGATGTGTTATCTTAGATGCAAAAAGACAATAGACAGGCTCACTTAAGGTAAAGATTGACCTTGGTCAAGGAAGCTACAGGCCAAGGATGTGACTACCTGCCATGACCCACTTCTGGTTAGGAATTTTAATGTTCATACCATCCTATGTGGTTAATTTCAGTGTCTGAGCTTGTAGGGCCCGTCATGCTGGCCTCCCCTGGCCTTGTCAGGTTTAGTATGTGACCACTTTTTTTGTCCACACTATGTTTTATGTTTATTATTTTGGTGGATAGTGTTTATATTTTAACATGCCTATTAACGAAGTTTAAAGTTTACGCATATTTTTCCCTTCTTTCCTAACAGTACATTGACTATAGAATATTACAATTATGATCACTCTCTCTCAGATTATATATTACCGTTTTTCAGTATTTTAGTTCTATTCTGCCTTCCCTCCCGTTATCCATTATTATTGCTTTAAACAGTTAATATTTGTTTAGATTTTCTCATGTATTTATTAAAAATATCTTTGACCACTATCTTTCTTGAATCTCAGATCTTTTATTAGGGAGATATTTCCTAAAGCCTAAAGTACGTCCTTTGAAATTTTCTTTATCAAAGTTCTATTGGTGGTAAACTTACTCTGTTTTTGACTTTAATTCTTTCAAGAAATTGATTTTAATTCTTCCTTGTTCTTGAAAGAAGTTTCTTTGCCATTCAAATGTAGCTGATCTCTTTTCTCTCTTTTTATGATTTTTCCTTTATCTTTGGTTCTGAAACTTCACTGATTTGTCTCAGGGAAAATTTCTAAAAAGACCAACCTTGATGTGAGGATTGCTATCTTTCACCAATTCTGGAAAATTCTCAGCTATGGTTTCCTTGAATAGTGCCTCCTCTTCATTCTATTAGTTTTCCTGGAACTCCAACTGAACACAAGTTGGACCATCTTATATGATTCTCTATGCCTTAAAGTCTCTATTTTATGTTTTTATCTCTTTGCCTCACTGGGATGCATTCTGGCTCATATTTTCATAGTTGTCTTTTTCCTTAAACACATAAAACATTGTTATTTTTATTTTGTACTGTACAATTCCAATATCTCAAGTATTTGTGGGACTGACTATATGGTCTATTGTTTTTTCTGGCTCTCCACTCACGGTCCATTATTTCTCTGTTTTGTGCGTGTATACTGTGAGCTGTTTGTTGTCCTTGGAACTTCATCTATGAGAAATTTTTGAGGCCTGAGATGATGATGTTTCTCAGAGAGAATTTGTATTTGCTTCTGCCATTTGTCTTGGCATATTGCTAATCCAGGCCTAACTTTAAATTAAATTGTGTACTTGAGGTGTGTGTGTGTGTGTGTGTGTGTGTCTGTGTATGTGTGTATCACGTAGTTAGCATGAATTTGGACCACAAACTTATGTGAGAGCTGGTCTGTGGTAGTGAATTTAAAAAATTAAATTTTTTTTTCCCCTTCAGGCAGTGCTAAGGATGAAACAAGCAAGTTTACTTTATTCTCTTTATTTCTCATTTGCCCTTCCACTGCAGGCTGTAGTTAGACTCTTCATCTTGGGTGGCCTTGGAATTTTCCTCTCTTGCCTGCATCTCTATAGCCTTGAGTGCCAAGACTTCCTGTCCATTTAGGCCATTGCTTGAATTCAAATATTTATTACCTTTTCCAGACACTACTGTAATTGCTACTTTATTTTTCAGTCCCCAAGTCTTCCATTCTCATTTTCATTTTTACATTGCCATCCGAGTGATCTTTCTAAGAAATGAAACGGGTAAAATAATTATCATACAAAGAAGAAACATTTGGCATGCAAGGAACCTCACCTGCTGTCTGTAGATGAAGTCTCACCACACACACACACACACACACACACACACACACACACACACACATCTCTAGCCACTTCCCTTACCCTGAGTATTCTATACTTGTCGTACTACATTGTTCATTATTTTCTGAATAATTTTTAGCATCTTCTTGCCTTTGCACACGCTGTGATCCCATTTAGGACATTTATGAACCTCATGATTGGGACTAGGCTAAGACAAGTGAGGTGTCTAGGGTGCAGACTTTACGGAGACACTTACTCTCAGGTTCATGCAAGCGCTGTACTGCTTCTGCCTAATGAACAGCCTAATGCAATTGTCAAAGTCAAACTCGTATGTTACCTGCTTACCTTCCTAAAAGAGAAATGTAGATTGTGCTAAATACCACATCCCACAAGGGCAAGACAGTGTCTGTTCAGCACGGTACTGCCAGTGTCTAGAACAGAACTTGTCCCATAGTAGGTGCTCAATAAATATTTGATGAATGAGTAGATTCTTAGTTTCTTTATGGCAGAGAATAAGTCATATTTTTCTGTTCCTTGCCATTTTATAATTCCTTCACACTCACTCCTTAAAAGATGGTTGTTTGTTTGTTAGTTGAGTAAGCGAAAGGAAGGTCTGTTTAGTCCTATCCAGGCCTGGGAAGATTCTGAGTGAGGCTTACTCCTATTACTCACCTGCTGCCAGTGTGCTTACAGCTTCTTTCTCTTGGTGTTTTATAGCAGGGTGTGGATACAGTTAGGTTGAGACTGTTGAAACCGGGTGGCTTCACCTGGAAGATTCTAACATACACATGAATTCTTGAACCCCTTTCCCTGAGATTCTGATTCCATTTTTCTGAGGGAAAATCCAGGAATCCGCACTTTTATAACATCCCTAACGTGATTCTGGGAATGAGTCAGATTTGGGGATCAAAACACCACAGCACCAACAATCGAATTTTTAGATAGTCACAGGAATTTTAAGAGAATAGTGATTGCCGTAAAGATTTGAGAATCCTGAATGTTTTAAAAATACACATCTGCAAATGTTTCTTCAACATGCTGCAAGCCATCCTGAGAGTATGATGTAGGAGAAGACACAGCCATGAATATATTTGTACAGTTCAAATGTGATCTCTATTTATTTTCCATCTTCAGGAAAATTCTCATGCCATGCCCGATGATCTCATCCTAAATGGATGGACTGGAAAGGGTTGACCTTCCAGGGAAGAAAGCAGAAAGGAGGAAAAAAGTAGAACTTACAATAATTCCAGTCTCTACAGAAATAACTTCCTCATCAGAGAATGAGTTACATAAATACTCGAGATAGCCGATGGAACAGTTTAAATACCTGAAGGAAAATCATACACATTCAGTGGCAACCTCAAGTTGTTGTTCAGTCCTTTAGTGACGTTTACATCTGAGAAGTACATTGCAGGCATTTGGAAATAATGGATGTCACAGAGGCATTATGTTCAAAGACATTAAGAAGAATCCACTCCCTTAGAAATAAACATCTAACCTAAGCCATTAGGAATTCGAAATGAGAGACAGAAATAGCTTCTGCAGTCTCCCTTTGCTCTTTAATTTTTATTTCTACCATTTCATTATTCATCATTTCAGTGCAGTGCAGTTCGCCTATTTATTTGAAGTGTGATTCCAGACGACAGGCAACAGGCCCAATGTTCTCTGTCTTGTACAGCCCTTTCCGCCCCGAAACAGAAATTATATAACTTGTTTTCAATTGTGCAGACTGGGGAGGATTCACATGTTCGGTTTGGTGAGCTTCCAGGAAATAATTTTAAAGTGTTTATCTGAAGTTTATCCAGACTTTCTTGATCTAGAAGTTAGACAGGAAACCTGGCAGAGAATTGAAAGAAACTAGGGTCTGAGGAGAGGGAAATGTAACCAGAGGATTCTGAGCTGTGATACTCCTTGGTGTTCACACCTTGGAAAGTAGGAGGCCGGATTCTAGAGCTTATGTGATTTACATTAATATAAATATTTGCTACCATTTACTATTGTTCATTGTTCTAGTTACTACTGCAGTGTAACAAAGTACGCTGATATGTCACGGTATAAACCATTTTATTTTGCTCATAATTTTGTGGGTCAGGAATCTGGAAAGGGCTCAGCTGGGTGGCTCTTTTGTGGGCTGCAGTCAGATGTTTGTCGTCTGAAGGCTTTACTGGGCTAGATGTCCAAGCTGGCTCACTTGTATGGCTGGCAGTTTGTTAGCTGTCCGCTGGGACATTAGCTGGGGTTGTTACCTGGAGAATCTATATGTAGATTCTCAATCCTGGGGAGCTTAGGTTAGTCAGACGTTTTTACATGGGAGCTGACATCTCCCAGAGCAAATATCCCAAGAGAACAGGCAGAACCTGTATGGCTTTTTCTGACCTAGCCATGGAGATCCCTACTACTGTACTGTATTGCTCAAAGGAGTCACAAGTCTCACCAGACTCAGTGGGAGAAGACACAGTCTTCACTTCTCAATGGGAGTAGGGGGAAGGAATTTGTGGCCATTGAAAAACCAAAAGAAAACCCATCACACTCACATAATACCCAACATTAAATTATATATACATATAGTCTTACATAATCCTCACAAAACCCTATGAGGTAAGTACTATAATTATTGTTTTACAGATAAGGAAGTCTACGTCAGGGAGGTTAAGTAATTTGTCCTAGGTCACACAGCTTGTAAGTGTTTGAGAGATGGCATGTGAACCTACAACTGTCTGTCTCCAAATGTCTACCATCTCTGTTAAGTACTGCAGTGTACTTTAAAGGCTCAAACTTTGTCTCAAATCTCACATATTACAGCTGTTCTAGGCAACTGGATAATTCCACCCCGTATAGAATGTTAGCACATGAAGTGCCAATTTGGGTATCCTGTTTGTCCATGTGAAGCAAAGAACATTCATTTGAAGATGTGGTCCTTTGCCCTTAGTTAGGGAAGTGTTGTTTGGTGAGGGTTCAGCCCCTTCTTTAGAGATGGAATCTGAGCTGTATTACTCAGGTAGCCCAAGAAAAAATTAGCATGATACTGGGGTACAGGGTGTACGTTATAGCAACTCCTCTGAGGGTGAATAAATGTGAAACAGATGTGACAATTGTAGGAGAAAAGCCCTGCAGCAAAGGTGTAAACTGGTTATTGGCTTGTCCAGTGTGAACTATGCCGAGTACCATGTGGACAGATGGAACCACAGAAAGTGTCTATGAGCTTACATGACTGAGAGCAGATGCTATTCTGCAGGACCCAGACACAGGCAGGCCCAAGCTGAGAGGAGAGGAGAGCAGAGCTGAATCCTTAGAGGAAGACAGTAAGCAGATACCAGGGGGTGGTCCCACAGAGCTCCTCATTGTGGGAAGCACAGAGGCTGTAGGGCAAAGACCTCGGGGGAGTAAGTCTTCTTCGTCACTCTTTTCCTCTCTTCTTTCCACAAATATTTATGAAATATTGGTAGGTGGTGTCCTGGACCCTGGAGATTGAGTGAGGAATTAGCTAGACATCCTTGCCCTCATGGAGCTTACAGTTTAAATGGGGGAGGGAGGCAGAGCCATTAAATGAATAATTTCACAAAGAATTACCTAATTTCCATAGTGATAAGTTTTATCAGAGACTTCTAATTGCCCCCTCCCTCCTATCCACCTCCTCTTCATTTTAGTAATGGAGTCCGCTGGAGAAGCAGCAGAGCATGTGGCTATAAACTACATCTCCCAGCATCCCTTGCAGCAAGGAGTGGCCCTGTGAGTCAGTTTAGGCTAATAAAAGTGATGGGTGTCACCTCCATGATCCATCCTTAAAATGAAAATTAGTTGCTTTATACCTGCCTCACTCCTCCTTTCCTGATGGCAGCTAAATGGTAACAATTTGAGCAGATACCTTGGACCTAGAGGTGGAATTTATCCATTAAAGATGACTTGGCCAGTTGTTTTCCCCTATTGTTATTATGACAGATTAGCTTTTATCCTAAGACAGTGCTAGTATGAAAAATTATAGTGTGAGACAAGATACCACTATTCTATACCTATTAGAATGGCCAAAATCCAGAATATTGACAATACCAAATGTTGGTCAGGATGTGGAGCAACAGGAACTCTCATCCATTGCTGGTGAGAATGCAAAAGGATACAGCCACTTTGGAAGACGGTTTGGTGGTTTCTTAAAAAATTAAATATACTCTTAGGATAGGATCAGGTAATTGTGCTCCTCTGTGTTTATGAAAAAGAATTGAAAACTTAGGTGCACATAGATGTTTATAGCAGCTTTACTTATAATTTCCAAAAATTGGAAGCAGCCAATATGTTCTTCAGTGGGTAAATGGATAAATAAACTGTGGTACATCTGGGCAATAGAATGTTATTCAGCACTAAAAGTAAACAAGCTATCAAGCCATGGAAAGACATGGAGGAAACTTAAACACACATTCCTAAGTGAAAGGAATTAATCTGAAAAGGCTACATATTATATGATTCCAACTATATGACATTCTGGAAAAGGCAAAACTATGTAAAAAAGCAAAACTGTGTAAAAAGATCAGTAGTTTCCAGGGGCTAGGGAAGAGGAAGGGATTCATAGATGGAGTACAGAGGATTTTTAGGGTAGTGAAACTATTCTGTATGATACTGTAATGATGGATTTATGTTACCACACATTTGTCCAAACTCAGAATGTAAAACACCAAGAATGAACCCTAATGTAAACTATGGGCTTTGGGTGATTATCATGTGTCAGCATAGGTTCTTCAGTTGTAACAAATACCCCTCTGGGGGGGCTGTTGGTAATGCGGGAGGCAATGCATGTGCTGGGGCAGAAGGTACGTATATGGGAAATCTCTGTATCTTCTGCTCAATTTTGCTGTGAACCTACAACTGCTCTAAAAAATAAAGTATATTAAAAGCATAATGTGATGGCTCAGTGCGATGTCAGAGAGATAGTGGATGGGGGGAGGGCGGTCCACAGTGAGAGGAATATAAATGATAAACATCTAAGTATTACTTTGTCTTGTGCACCTGAAACTAAAAAAAAAAAAAAAAAAAAGTATAGTGTGCTACAACAGACATGACTACTGTGTTTCCCTGAAAATAAGACCAGGTCTTATATTAAGTTTTGCTCCAAAAGATGCATTAGGGCTTATGTTCAGGGGATGTCATCCTGAAAAATCATGCTAGGGCTTATTTTCTGGTTAGGTCTTATTTTGGGGGGAACACCATAGGAAAGCTATCGGATTAAGGGTTAGTTAGCACTAGCAGGTTCTGTCCTCTGCAGGAGACAAATAAAATGGGTTGACAAAATAAGCAGAACATAGTTTGTAATTGTTGCTTTTACTTCTTGCTTTAAAGATGTTCTCTGGCTAAAACCCCTTTCTTGCAGACTGAAAAGCCTGGATTAGAGTTGCCAGATAAAATACAGGATGCCCAGTTAAATTTGAATTTCAGACAAACAATGAATACTTTTTTAGTATAAATGTTCCATGCAATATTTGGGACATACTTATACGATATTTTCTTTTTGTTTATCTGAGTTCAAATTCAACTGGGCATCCTGTATTTTCATTCGCTAAGTCTGGCAACCCCAGCTTGGACTCAAGTTCCTGTGGGATCTGAGGAGCTAAAGTCTTACTTCTTAAGATTTATTCCTGTTTATTTCCACAATGACTGGCACATAATAGGAGCTTAATAAATAATTTAAGCCTCTGAGATGAACAATGATAAATCACCAAAGTTCATCGGAAATGTGAAACTTATAAAGGATCAAAACTGTGTATTCTTTCAATTTTAATTTGCCATGATCAAAGATGCTTAGTTTTGATTTGGCCACACTTTATCTGAGACTATCTGTCAGTTCAGATGATCTTAAAAAATGGATTAAAATTCCAATAATGCTTATATCTTCCAATTTTATCTGGGGAACACAGGATTACACAAACATTAGTTTTATAGATGATGGAAGTATAATTTTTTAATGCTTTCAATTTAAAAGTTGTATACATTTTAAAAAATGGAAATCTTTATAAAAAATATACCCCTTGATTTTCTGCCTTCTTAAGCAGAACGAATGAAGCATCAGGCAAATTGGTTGAGTTTAGATCAAAGTTCATGATTATTGGAGGGAGGTCATCGAGAGGACATGCCTGATAGTTGAGCTGGAGCTGAACTGGGGCAATCTGAGCCTTCTCACCCACTCTCCTGTCCTTGGAATGTACATTCTGCCCATTGTTTCCACAGTGGGAGCCATTTTCAAGGATGCAGCCTGAGAGAGTAATGTGTTGTGAGACCATCTGGACTGTATATGTGACTGAACCCAGGTAAGGTCTCTATAAAACTCTTAAAATACTCGTGGCAGGTGTAGCCATCTACTCATTTTGCTGCTGCTAAAGGCAAGCCTCATAATAAGTTTCCTTGCTTATTAAAACTGCCACCTACTAATCTGGAGTGGTCTGCTTCTTTCTCAGGTCTCCTTGATTTCCATGTATGAAGGCCAGTTTACAAACCAACAATGATGTTTTTCCTCATCCAACCTCCTGCCATGACCTTTGGTGACTTTGGCATTCTTCTTCTTCTTCTTTTTTTTTTTTTTTTAGATTTTATTGGGGAAGGGGAACAGGACTTCATTGGGGAACAGTGTGTATTTCCAGGACTTTTTTTTCCAAGTCAAGTTGTTGTCCTTTCAGTCTTAGTTGTGGAGGGCACAGCTCAGCTCCAGATCCGGTTGCCGTTGTTAGTTGCAGGGGCGCAGCCTACTGTCCCTTGCGGGACTCGAGTAGTTGAACTGGCAACCTTGTGGTTGAGAGCCCACTGGCCCATGTGGGAATCGAACCAGCAGCCTTTGGAATTAGGAGCACGGAGCTTCAACCGCCTGAGCCACCGGGCCGGCCCCAGGCATTCTTTTTGATGGCTCTTTTTTCACCCATGAAGCCTGTATGTACTTTGTCCCTATACTCTCAAGGCCAATCTTATCATCACTTGAAATGGATTCACTCCCAGGATCTAAAACCGATCTTTACTGTGGTCTATTTTTCACTTCTCTCATGTCTTCACTTCTGTTGGCTTTTGTTTGCACCCTCATTGTGACTTCTTCACCTTTGGCCCTTTCCTGCTTTACTACTTCAGCCTTCATTACCTTTGCTACCACTGTACCTAGTTAGCCATTGCACTGATGGCACAATGCCCAGGCCTGGTCACCTCCATTGCTGGCTTTGCTGGAAAGAGACGTGAGACCACACAGGTTGGTCACACCACAAATGGCAGATTCCTGTGCTCAGGAGAGCTGGCTGGTCCAGCAGTCTTTCATCATTGTCTTCTTGATGTCATAGTGCATTATCCCCAGGGGCTTTTCCAAACCATTTCTAATTTATGTAGTCATCAAAATTTTGTCCTGATCCTCTTCTCTTTACCTTCTTCCAATACCTATGCGTCAGCTACCATGTCTGAGCAGATGACCCCTACATCGTCTGTCATTGGCCTCAATCTGTCTTTCTAAGATGAAAACTCACTTCCACCATCCTTGTTTACACGCTGCTCCCCGCCAATCAGCTACTTCTCTTTATTTCTGTTAACTGATGTGTTGAGAGGGCAGCATTGGTAGAGTATAAACCTAAGGCTTGTTTTATCACTTACTGTTCCTTTGACCCCTCCTGAAGGCGTGGTTCATCTTCTGCCAGGGGATAAAGGAGGTGGATAACCCATCTATTCATTCTTAGATAAGAGAAAGCCTTAAGGTACAAAACACAGTTCTGATACAGAAATGAGAATATTTAGTTATTATTAACACATTGTTTTCATTCAAGCACTTCTTCCCCAGGGAGGGCAGCTATAGGTGGGCCACATGCCTTTGGGGTAGAAGTTATGATCAGCTTCTCCTTTTCTCATGTACCTCTTCCTAGACTCCCCGACTGCTATTCCTGAATCCACCAGAATTGAAGGAGACTGGAAAGGAGCAGTAAGAGGATGGGTGCATTTTTACTTACTAGGCACTGCCATGAGATGGCTCCATGCTTTCTGGGTGAACAGTTATTTAAATTTGGTTCTTTTTCTTGTGGGCACATGAATGGGCTCTTGCAAATCCTATTCTGGGCCCCTCTGTTACCTTGTGATGTGAACACATCAATTGGCAGCTGCTGATCCCTTCTTGACTTCTGCTTCCTTGGCACATTCTCCAGCCTAGCACTGCTGGGCTCCTTGGACTGAAAGACAGCCTCTAGGGCAAGATCCCTTTTATAGTGACCCCAGCTCATGTTCCTGCTGTGGGTTCCACATCTGGTCCCCAGCATTCATGTATCTTTGATCTGAGGAAGTTCAACTACTATCCAGCTACAGCTCTCCTCTGTAGCTACATGATGCTCTAGTTTTCTCAGGCAGAATCTGAAAGCTGTGCCAGGAACACATGTCAAATTCTCTGAGTGATGCCCGTGAAGCTTCTCTCACTGGGTTTAGCATGAAGAAGAGGAATTACCTCCTGTATTGTCCTCTAGATGGATATCTGCGTTACTTATGGCAGAGTTTTTTCCCCAAATAAATCCTCACAAATGCTTCTCAGATTTCCCCTCTCTTGAGTCTTTTATATTCTTCATCTAAATGAGGATCACCAAGAGTTGTATAACTGATTCTTCGGTATTGGCCTTGAAAATTTGTATCTAGCTGGTCTGTCTCACACATCTCCCTTCAGCATCTGATGTCTCTCATATAGCTCAGGACCTCAGTCAAACTTCTAATTTAACATCCAGTTTCACATGTTTCCCCTGCCATGCTGGTTTGAAATCTGAGTCATCTTTGAGTCACACATTTTTCTTAACTCCCACATCCAATTAGTGAGTAAGTTCTACTGATTTTTCCTCTCAATCATTTCCCCTCTCTTTACTGCCAACACTCTACTTCAGCCTTCATTATCTCTTGCACATTGGCTACTGCAGAGGTGGCAGTGTGGTCTGGTGGGTAAGTGTTTCTCCTCCGGGCCCAGGTTAATTGGGTTTGAATTCCAGCTCTACCACTTCTTAGCTGAGTTACCTTGGCTAAAGTTATTACATTCCTCTAAGCCTCAGTTTTGTCATCTGAAAAATGGAGATAATAATAACTACCTCATAGGGATGCATGAGAATTACATGTGATAATAAATGTAGAGTGTCTTGAACATAACAAAGGCTCAGTAAATGTTAGGGAATGTGATTTCTATCAAAATTGTCATCTCCTTGTTTAGTTTTACTCCTTCAGTTCTATGTAGACACTCTTATCTGTGGTAGAATGTTTGTAAAACTGCCAGCAAAACCCCCCTTCTAAGCTGTGAGTGGTCCACTCCCTGGGTTTGGCTATGTGACCTGCTTTGGCTATTGATCTGCTTTGACCAATGAGACAATACCAAATGTGCCACAAGCAGAGACTTGAAAAGTGTTTGCTTATTTTGGCTTGTCCTCTTTGTTGCTGGGACCCCTTTTGCTACCATGGGAAAAAGGTTGGTTAGCCCTTTAGAGACACATAGTTCAGTGGATATTCACTTCATCTGATTACCAGCACCAAGCACCAGATTAATCAGCATATACAGCTAATTGTAGCTACAGGAGTGAGCCTAGGCAAAAAGAGCAGAATTGCCCAACTGAGGACAGCTCAAATTGCCACCTCACTGAAGTCAGAACTAACAAATTATTGCTGTGTTAAACCACTAAATTTTAGAATGGTTTGTTACCATTCAGCAACAGGTAACTGACACCTTATCACATTAATTATGTTAAGAACAGATCTAATTTTTTTGTCTTTCTGCTTTGGATGGGATAGTCTTGGTTTATTTCTCTTGTCCTGGCATAGTAATTAATAATACCCCTTTTAACTCTCAAAATAGTTTGGATGACAAATTAAATGGTCACCCTACATCTGCTCAAAATCGTTCCTATTGCCTGTTCTTTTAAATAAACTCTTTTTTGGATATAATCTTTCTCTAATTTTTCTTTCTTTTATTTTTAACATTTTCTCTGCAATATTTATTTACATTTTTTTCAATTACAGTTGACATTCAGTATTATTTTATATTAGTTTCAGGTGTATACAGCATAGTGGTTAGACATTTATATAATTTACGAAATGATTTCCCCCAATTAGTCTAGTATGCAACCTGGCACTATACATAGTTATTAAATATTATTAACTATATTCCCTATATTGTACTTTACATCCCCATGACTATTTTGTAACTACCAATTTGTACTTAATCCCTTCACTTCTGTCACCCAGCCCCCCAAGACCCCCGCCCATCTGGCAACCATTAGTTTGTTCTCTGTATCTATGAGTCTGTTTCTGTTTTGTTTGTTTATTTTGTTCTTTAGATTCCATATATAAGTGAGATCACATGGTGTTTTTCTTTCTCTGTCTGACTTATTTCACTTAGCATAATGCCCTCTAGGTCCATCCATGTTGTTACAAATGGTAAGATTTTACATTTTTATGGCTGCGTAATATTCAGTTGTATACATGTACAACTTCTTTATTCAGTCATCTATTGGTGGCCACTTTGGTTGCTTCCATATCTTGGCTATTGTAAATAATGCTGCAGTAAACATAGGGATGCATATATCTTTTCGAATTAGTGCTTTGGATTTCTTAGGATAAATACACAGAAGTGGAATTGCTGGGTCATAAGGTAGTTCTATTTTTAATTCTTTGAGGAACCTCCAAACTGTTTTCCATAGTGGCTGCACCAATTTGCAATCCCACCAACAGTGCACCAGGGTTCCCTTTTCTTCACATCCTCACCAATACTTGTTGTTGTTGATTTACTGATGATGGCCATTTTGGCAGGTGTGAGGTGCTTTCTCCTTGTGGTTTTAATTTGCATTTCTCTGATGATTAGTGTTGAGCATTTTTATTATTGGTCACCTATTGGTCATCTGTATGTCCTCATTGGAGAAATGTCTATTCAGGTCCTCTGTAAATTTTTAAATTGGGTTGTTTGTTTTTTTGGTGTTGAGTTGTATGAGTTCTTTATAAATTTTGGACATTAACTCCTTATCAGATGTATCATTGGTGAATAACTTCGCCCATTCAGTACATTGTCTTTTGATTTTGTTGATGGTTTCTTTTGCTGTGCAAAAACTTTCTAGTTTGATGTAGTCCCATTTGTTTATTTTTTCCTTTTGTTTCCCTTGCCTGAGGAGGTACATCAAAAAAACATATCACTAAGAGCAAAGTCTGAGAGTTTATTGCCTATGTTTTCTTCTAGGGGTTTTATGGTTTCAGTTCTTACATTTAAGTCTTTAATCCACTTTGAGTTTATTCTTGTATATGCTGTAAAAAGGTAGTCTAGTTTCATTTTTTTCTATGTATATGTCCAGTTTTCCCAACATCAGTTATTGAGTAGACTATCTTTACCCGATTGTATATTCTTGCTTCCTTTTTCATAGATTAATTGACCATACAGGCATGCATTTATTTCTGGGCTCTCTATTCTGTTCCATTGATCTATGTGTCTGTTTTTATGCCAGAACCATGCTGTTTTGATTATTATAGGCTTTTAGTATAGTTTGATATCAGGCAGTGTGATACCTCCAACTTTGTTCTTCTCTCTTAAATAAACTCTTTGGCTTAGTGTTCAGGAACCTCCATTAGCTTGTCTCAATCTATGTTTCAAAATTTCCCTCCCTGTTCCAAGCTTCAGACAAATTGGGCTAAAGATGATACTCTAAAACATAACCGGTACTTCTCATACCTGCATCTAGTCCTTTCCTTATATTGTTTCCCATGTTGTTTTCTTCACCCATCTTAAACTCCTGCTCCATCTTTGAAGCTTCTTGGCAAACATTACTTCTATGACACCATATTCATTTCTCTTAATTGGATTTTGGGCTGCTGTCCCAATCTGTATTCCTACTTCCCTCAACTAAGCCATTTATAGTGGTGGTAACAAAAATGTCATCTTATAACAGTTTGGCAGTTTATCCTCTCCTTAGGTAGTTTTAATTACCTTGGGTAGCTCAATAGCAGACATAAACAACATGTAAATTGTAAGATCTGTGAGGGCAGGGACTGTAGGAGGTCTGACAATTAACTTCACGAACTTGTTGCAATGACACTGCTAACCTTTTCTTTTAATATCAAAAGGGTTATTCGTTATGAATTTGTAACAACTGGACAAACAATTAACCAAGTTTACTATTTGGAAGTGCTGAATAGGCTGCGTGAAAAAGTTAGGACTACCTAAATTTTTCGCCAACAATTCATGGTTTTTGAATCACAACAATGACCAGCTTGCACAGCACTGTCTGTGAGGGAGCTTTTAGCCAGTAAACAAATAACTGTATTGGAATACCCTCCCTACTTACCTGATCTGGCCCCCAATGACTTCTTTCTTTACCCGAAGATAAAGGAAATATTGAAAGGAAGACATTTTGATGACATTCAGGACATTAAGAGTAATCTGACGACAGCTCTGATGGCCATTCCTGAAAAAGAGTTCCAAAATTGCTTTGAAGGGTGGACTAGGTGCTGTCATCAGTGCATACCTTCCCAAGGGGAGTACTTCTTAGGTGATCATAGTGATATTCAGCAAGGAGCTATGTAGCACTTTTTCTAAGATGAGTTTGCAAACTTAATTGTCCGACCTTGTATATTACTGAATTCTTGTCTCAAGTTCTGCCTCTGGGATAACCCGAGCTAAGACAACCTCTATTAATAAAGCAATATTATTAATGAAAATAAAAATAAAGTAGAAACACTGGCAGACAAAAGTAAGAGTCTAGTGTAGTGCCAGGAATCTAGGTGGTGATCAGTAAATGTTTATTGAGTTGATTGCAGTTTTGCTTAAAGACTGAGTCCAACACAAATCTCCATGTTTCTCTATACAGAGTCTTCGATTGAAATCCTGCATGCAGGATTGCTTTTGGGAGATACTCCTCAAAGAAAGTGAGAAAGACAGGATTGAGTAGAGGGAGAAACCAACCTGAACATGGTGGCAGCCAGGCTATAGCCAATCCCATGGGAGGTCTAGAGCAGGGTTGGCCCTTCAGAGTTATCTGCCACTGAGGCAAGGGGACTTCCTAAGCTCAATTCTTTGATGGTTCAATTTAAGGGCTCCATTTAGAGCCCTTTGGTCTTTTTCCTTGAAATCAGGCCAACAGTGGCTAGTGCCTACTAGGTCAGAGTAGCTGAACTTTAGGATATCTTCCCCGTAACCTTTTGCTGTTTCCAATCTGCTGTGGGCTGAAAAATATAATTTCTCATTCTCTTAGAATTTTTTCTAAATTAGTGTTGGCAAACTTTTATGTAAAGGCTAGGTAGTAAGTCTTTAAGGCTTTGTGGGCCATATAATTTCTGTTACAATTACTCAATTCTGTTGTTGTGCAACAGCAGCCATAGACAGTATGTGAACAAGTGAGCATACCTGTGTTTCAATAAAACTTTATTTATAAAAACAGGTAGCAGGCTGGATTTGTCCATAGGTTTTTGTTTGTTGTCTACTGGTCTAAATTAAGACTAAGTCAATTTTATGTAATTTTCAGACATGTAGAGTCTCAAGCATTTTATTTTATTTCCAATACTTATTTTTATTGGAGAATGTTGGGGAACAGTGTGTTTCTCCAGAGTCCATCAGCTCCAAGTCATTGTCCTTCAATCTAGTTGTGGAGGGCGCCGCTCAGCTCCAAGTCCATTCGCTGTTTTCAATCTTAGTTGCAGGGGCGCAGCCCACCATCCCATGCAGGAATTGAACCAGCAATCTTGTTGTTAAGAGCTCGTGTTCTAACCAACTGAGCCATCCGGCCACCCCACCAGCAGCTCAGTGGCAGCTCATTGTCTTCAATCTAGTTGTGGAGGGTGCAGCTCACTGGCCCATGTGGGAATCAAACCGGCAACCCTGTTGTTAAGAGTTCGCGCTCTAACCAACTGAGCCATCCAGCCTCCCCTCAAGCATTTTATTTTTAATGTATGATTTCTTAGGAAGTTATACCCAAACAGGGAACTAAATCATGAAATGAGATCCAGGAACTGTGGGGCTTAATATATCAGATAAAGAAAGGAATTCCTAGTTTTACAAATATGGAGGTTCTGAGATGATATCTATGCACTAGGCTTAGAGAGCAACCAGCATACTTTGGAACAGGAAGATAATGGATTTTAGGAGGAAAGTTTCTAGAAAAAATAAAATGGAGCAGATAGGCATCTGACCATGTAGAAAATAGTATTGGTAGGGGTTTTATAAATTTATTGGGGAGCTTGAGAGAGAATTAATGATAGGTATACCGAAAATGTAAAAATGAAAAATAAACCCGTTATTAACTCCTGGAAAATTATAGGTTGTACCTGAAAGGAACTGTATAGTATGATAAATGACTCAGTCAAAATCAATATTTATATAACTCTAATAAAATAAACTCTGAATATTAATTTAATCACATATTGGTTGTAACTATTGTATGGGAGGAGGGAAAGGAACAAGGTATGTAAGGGAGATTTGCAAGTCAGGAAAGTTGAAAGAGAGTGAAAATCTCATCATTCATACTAGGAAGTCAAGAGATAATAACTAAAATGTATGAATTCAGAGATAGCAACATGAGCACATCATTTGAGAAAATGGAGGTAAATACCTGGTATCTGAAATTACGGCAAGTGCTTAAAGTATTTCTTTGGAGTGCAGGAGTAAAAATTAAATGGGGTGGGACCGAGATCTCCTGCTTTATTTTTATTTTAAAGTCCATGTCTGATAACTCTGATATCTGAATTATCTGTTGGTCTGTTTCTATTATCTGTTTTTTTCTCTTGGGCCTGTCTGTTGGCACAAATGGACATTTTTTATTAACTGTCACACATTATGTATGAAAAACTATAGCTGCTTGGGTGATATTACCTTTGCCAAAATGTTTTTTAATTTTTGTCAGGCAGTTAAAGTAGGAATACATTGCTTTAATTCAGTTATTAGTTGATTTGAGATTGGGTTTTAGTTTTGTAAGGCTTGGTCTATTTCAGTTTAACTTTACTCTTAGAGTGTAATCCTTTAGAGGTCCTAATTAAATCTGGGGCTGTTTAGTTGAGCCCCTCCACTTTGACAGTGGTGAATTCCAGGTTTTATCTCACCAGTTTTGTGACATTGTGGATAGCTTGTTTTCCCCACACTCTTACGGGTTATTTTTTTCTGGGAGGATTTCCTTAATAAATAACTTGCTCCTGAATTCTTGGTCAGGTTCTGCCTCTGGGATAACGCAAGATACGACAACATCCATTAATAAAGCAAAATTACGTGGGCAGACAAAAGTAAGTCTTAAGGATAAGTTAACCCATCTCTCAATTATATGCAGGTCAAAACAGCCCACACAGTTCTGTGTTCCATCCTGAGGACGACGGAAAACTAACCTTTATTTTATTTTACTTTTATGATTGATTTCATAGCTGCTCATTTATTTCTGGTTAAGCAGAGGTTGAGAAAGAAATAAAGGGACGCAGACTTAGAGCCTCTGTCAGATATTTTGGTTTCTGTGTCACTCAGTTTAACCCTGTTATGAGAAAGCCACAATTAGGGACTTCCCTCTCTGAATTCTTCTAAAGAGATTGATTCCAAAACATTCGAACTTCTTACTCACAATTTCTTAACCTGCTGTGCACATCTGGCATTTGCTTATACATCAGAGAAATTTTTTCTTCCTCATTTGGACCTAGCTTATCTGCCGGTAGGTTTCCTGTAGGGTGTAGGACTAGCTGAGCATGATCTTGAAGCAACCCTGGGAATCCTTTAAATTCTGGAATACTTTATATATTACCCTTAGAGACAAAATAATTTTAGTGACAGTTTTACCCCTTATGTCCATTTTTGACTTCAAGAAAAGCAAAATAATTGCCCTGAAGATCTCCTATTTGACATTCAAAGAGATTTAGTACAGGATATCAATAAAAGAGATTTAAAATAGATTTTGCAGAGAAAAATACAGACTAGTTTACTGTGCAAAAATCTTAAATTTCGTTGGGCTTTTACAGAATCAATACTTCACTGTTTATAGTGACTGCTCATTCATAGTCTTGAGATGAGTTATTTTTGTAACCATTTTACAGATGAGGAAACTTGGTTCAGAGAGTACCCCACACATCTGCATGTGGAAAAGCCAAGTATAGAGCCCAATGTTAATTGATATTTAACCCAGCTCTTTCTACCACTTCTTAAGCTAATGTGGAGGTGGTGATGCAGTTATGGTGGCTTAAAATCAGTCTGTATGGCCTTAAATGCCACTTCTACTCCCTACTAACTATGGGACCATGGGGAAATGACTTAGACTTTCTAAACCTTAGTTTCCTAACCTGTAAATTGGGATTTATGTAAAATTCATATGGAAGAGAAAGGATAAAGACTCGGCAAGAGATTTCAAAGATGTTGGAGACTGGGGGTGGGTTGGCGGAAATGTATCCTACCTGATAGTAAAATTATGTATGAAACTACTATATTAACGTGGTCAAGTATTGGTCTAGGGATAGATAACCAGACTGAAGAAAGAATTTTTTAAGACCACTAGGGAAATTGGATCATGACCTGAGTTAATACCGAAGAGTTATTGATAATTTTGTTAGGTGTGGTAACATAATTGTATTTATGTAAAGAATGTTTATATTGCTAAAGAAATGCCTATATTGCATTAGATGTGTAGTAGTGAAATGATATAATGTGTGCAATTTACTTTAAAACACTTCCACCAAAAAAAAAATAAAAAGCTAGTTAAGCAAATGTGGCAAAATCTTGATAATTACTAAATCTTGGTGATGAATTTATGGAGTTTGCTTTATTTACTCTCGCTGCTTTTATAATGTTAGAAACCATTTATAATAAAAAGGGATCTATCCAGAATTTGACCACTGCCTCACTCCTTGCACTACCATTATCCTGGTCCAAGCCCCCACCCTCTCTCTTGCAATCGTCTGCAACATGTTTTTGCTCATCCCTTACCTCCCTAGAGTCTAATCTCAGTACGGTAGCTAGAACGATCCTTTAAAATGTTAGTCAGACCATGACATTCCTCTGCACAAAACCCTCCAGTGGCTCACACTTCAAAATAAGTAGCAGCCAGAGTCCTTTTGAAATCCTGTCTGCCCATCACCGTCTGGCCACCAGAGTGCCCCTGCATTACTTCTCTGCCCTCACCCCATAGTCCTTTCTTCCTGGCTCACACTGTTTGGACACATCCAAACAGTATGCTCTCGCTTCAGGGCCTTTGCATTTCCTGTTTCCTTTTTCAGGACAGCTTTCCCACAGGATGTCAGTGTGACTCCCTCTCTCCCCTCCCCAGATCTTTACTCAAGTGTCACCTTTTCAATGAAGTCAACACACCTCATGATATCAACAACTGGACTCTGTCCTCTACTCCTGGCCACACCCCCTCCCCTTTTCCCGAGTGAATTTTCTTCCTAGTACTCCCCTTCATTCCACATGCTGTGTATTTTATCTATTTATTCTTTTATTGACTGTCTTCACTCTCGAGAATGAGAACAGAGATTTTTGTCTATTTTGTTCTTGGCTCTCGCTTCCATGCTTACAACAGAGACTGACAGTGCTGAGGTGCTCATATTTAAAAAAATCTTGTTGATCGAATCTCATTTATTTTATTTTTTATCTATTTTTTCATCATTAATGCAAGGTAGTATTGCATAGGGCAGGAGAAGGGATCTTGATCTAGAGTGGCTTGGTTTGAATTTCAGCTCTGTCATTTGCTAGCTGGAAATGTGACCTTGGCCAAACCATTTATTCTCTCTGAGCCTCAATTTGTTAATCTCTGAAATGGGGAGAACACTCATTGCTTCTATAGTCCATGATTATTATTAGCATCAGAATTAAAATTAGTATCCAAGTGTTAGGAATCATTACTAACAATTACGTGGTAATGCTTATCATTTATTGAACATGTAGTGTGCTCCAGGCACTGTGCTCAGAATTTAATATAGAGAGTATACATATAAAATTTCATTTAATCATCACAACTATCATATGACCTGAGATTTTTTAATTTTTTAATTTTACAGATGAGGAAACTGAGACTCAGGGGAGTTAAAATGGGGTTTGTCCAAGGTCACTGATATACTAAGTGGCAGATCAGATATTTTACTTATGGAGGCGCTAACTTTAAATCTGCTTTATGTGATGTGGATAGGATTATTAAATCCAGGCTTTTATGCTTCTGAAAGACAAGTATTTACTTTCTAGCGAGGATGTTATGCTATTTGTTTGCACTTTTACTAAAAAACAATTCGAGGATCTTAGCATCAAAGTGACAAGGCCTTTCTCTTAGAGTCACATAACTAGCTCTGATATATGAAGATTTGAAGAGAAGAAGAGGTCAAAGATGGAATGGTGACAAAGCGTCCTCAGAGTAATTCTTTTTAGACTCTATTTATACACAGTCTAGTGGCAGGGACAGACAAAAGTTCAGGGCCAGAGCTGCTTCTCTGGAAACAAATGTTCTCTTCTAGAAAATGCCACGATGGTCCTCATTTTGCAAGAACCAGAGTTTAGTTCCAAGTGCAGGTACATTTTGAAGTTTGGAAAATATCAATGGCTTTGTTTTTTGCTGCAGCTGAAGACTATCATTAATAGAAATCAGGTTCCCATACCATCTTCACCCTTCCCATCATGTGGCTAAGAGTCAGGTTATTGAAGATAATCAGGGAGGTCTCATGTTTTCCCTGTCCAAATACTCTCTCTTGGAGTACATGCGTGGTTATCCTGCTAAGATAAAGAAAGAAAATCAAAATCATTCTTCCACCACCAACAACCTTTTGCTTCCTGACAGGTGGGTGAGAAAGGAGGAAATGACAGTGCAAAGAGAAGAACCATGTAGGTCAAAATGGCAAGAGTTTGCAGAAATGGAATTCCGGTTATCTTTATTGAACTCAAACTATTTGGGCAAGGGAAGAATATGAGTCTATTAGAAAGCACACATGCCCTAAGGAGGACGCCTCAGGGTGAGGCTGTGGCTCAGAAATCAGAACTAGGGCTTTACATGCCATTAGGACGTGCGTTTCTGTGTCTCAGATTGACTTCTCCCACGTAGTTGGACAGGGCAACCAGCAGGCCCTCACCACCTCTCATTTCATAGCTTCAGCTGCAGAGAGGGAAACATTTCCTGTCCTTTGCTTTATGGCAATATAATTGACATATAATATTGTGCAAGTTTAAAGTGTGCAATGTGTCGATTTGATGCACACTTATAGTGAAATGATTACCACAGGAAGGTTAGTTAACACATCCGTCACCTCACATAATTACAGTTTTTCTTCTTTTGTGGTGAGCACATTTAAGATCTACTCTTTTAGCGACTTTCAAGTATGTAATACAGTATTGTCAACTATCGTCCTTATGTTGTACCTTAGATCTCTGGTATTTATTCATCTTATAACTGGAAGTTTGTACCCTTTGACTAACATCTCCCCATTTCCCTCATTCCCTAGCCCTTGGCAATCACCATTCTACTCTCTGTTTTTGTGAGTTTTTTTTTTTTTAATTCCATATAAGTAAGATCATACGGTATTTGTCTTTTTCTGTCTGACTTATTTCACTTAGCATAAGGCCCTTAAGTTCCATCCATGTGGTTGCAAATGGCAGGATTTCTTTTTTTTTCCCCTCCCCTTTCTTGTACCTCCTCCCCCACTCCGGCGCAAGCCTGTTGTTTCTCAGTCTAGTTATAGAGAGTACACATAGGACACAGCTCCCTGGCCCATGCTGGTATTATGAGCCTTGTGCTCCCCCCAGCCCACTGAGGCAGTTGGTCACTGTCATCGGTCGGCCACTCACTGCAGCTCTCGCCGGCTGCCAGCTGTTCACGCTGGCTGCTGGCCACTCATGCTGGCCACCAGCCACTCATGGCAACACACGGTAACCCACAGCAGCCCACGCTGACCTCTGGCTGCTCATGGCAGCCCAACTCCAGGGAGAGCTGTTGTTCACAATCTTAGCTGTAGAGGGCGCAGCTCACTGGCCCATGTGGGAAGTTAACTGGTGACCTCAGCGTTAGGAGCACAGCGCTCTAACCACCTGAGCCACCGGGCCGGCCCGATTTCTTTTTTTTAATGGATGAATAATGTTCCATTGTGTACATATATATGCATATACGAGGTCTGACAATTAAGGTTGAGAACTTGTTGCAACGATATTGCTAACCTCTTTTGATGTCAGAGGGATTATTCTTTATGCATTTGTACCAACTGGACAGTTAACCAAGTTTACTGTTTGGAAATATTGAAAAGTCTGTATGAAAAAGTTAGATGACCTGAACTTTTCACCAATAATCCATGGCATCATGACAATGTACTAGCTCACAGGGCACTTTCTGTGAGGGAGTTTTTAGCCAGTAAACAAATAACTGTATTGGAATACTCTCCTTACTCACCTGATCTGGCCCCCAATGACTTCTTTCTTTACTCGAAGATAAAGGAAATATTGAAAGGAAGACATTTTGATGACATTCAGGACATCAAGGGTAATACGATGACAGCTCTGATGGCCATTCCAGAAAAAGAGTTCCCAAATTGCTTTGAAGGGTGGTCTAAGCACTGGCATTGGTGCATAGCTTCCTAAGGGGAGTACTTCAAAGGTGACCGTAGTGATATTCAACAATGAGGTATGTAGCACTTTTTCTAGCATGAGTTCGCAAACTTAATTTTCTCACCCTATATACTTTACATTATACATAGTGGCTTAATCAGGGAAGTAAGAAGGGGAAGGAAATTTGGAAGTCCTTCATGTTTTACTCTGTGTGGTTGCCAGAATCTTTTACAAGGGTGAATCCATGTACCACATACATAATAAAATCAAACAGAATACAATCCAAAGCATCCTCCAAGGGATCCATTGATCTGGGATGAAATATTTTTAGGTCTCTGACTGTTTCATTTAAAACTTTGTGTGTCCCTTATAGGTTGCATTTAATCCCATTCAGTTTAGAGCAAAGGTTCTTGAATGGAAGGTCCTATAGAACATCCATGCCCCTATCCATCTAAATGTCTGCTACATACATAGAGATATGTAGCAAATGGGGTACTAAATGAAGTTTGGGTTGGGGTTTTTGTTCTCAATGAGTGTACAATTAAGAAGGCAAACTATGTAATACAAAGTCAATATTAATATACTTGATAGAGGTCTTAGCACTGGCACTTCACCAGCCTGCTTTCCCACAGTGTAAAATGTAGAAGTTGGGCTAGATGATCTCTAAGGGGTCTTTAGCTGGATAGTATAGAATTTTGTGACTTTGTTGTAGGCTGTTCAAAATTAAAAAAATAAAAAGTCATGAGGGGTCAGGGCTGGTATTAGATGCAAACTTTAGCAACCCAGGAAAGAATTCAACATCCCTTTGGATCACTTGGAAAATATTTCTGACACATATATTCTCTTTGAATATAAGAGTAGGGAAGGTAGCTAGAAAATTACATTTTTTACACAATCCTTAGCTTAACAGCAGGAAGTACCAATGGAGAAAGAAAAGGAGCAGAAAACCAATCAGTGATCTCAGGAAAGCTTGTACACAATCAAAGCAAATGGACTGTCTGTTCACAATGGACTCTCAATCCTTGGCTAAATAGTCAGACAAACATTTGAGAGAAACTCAGAACCAGTTTCAAGGTGAATGGTGGAGAAAGCTTTTTGCCCACTCAGTGGGGCTAAAAGCTTTTGGACAAGTGCTCAGGGCTTGCAAATGAGAGAGAGGCAACAGAAGGAATTGTGTTGGGGAGTAGTTAAAAGCAGTCTGGTGTAAACAGCTTTTCAACAAGACACTGTTTGTTGTTGAAAAGCCACTCTGCGCAAGCCCTGCTTTTCACTTCCAAGTCACTGCAGCAGGAAGATTTAGGAACTGGACAGGACCAGTAAACGTAAACAATGAACCACAGTACTCTTCACATACATTGCACTCCTGTTCCCTGCTTGCCATGATGTTTTAATCTACAAAGAGTATGTTAAAAAATGAAAACAATGTACCCTTCCCCCATTATAAAGTAGCACAGATTTGAAGAAATAGCTTTGGAAGAGGCTGGATAGCAAAGGAGTTAAGGTCTGATACCAGGCAAGCCTATTGTGTACCGCTGGGCATATAGCTTAACCTCTCTGAGCCTCAGTTTTCTCATCTGTAAAATAATGGTAATTACCTCAGTTTTCTCATCTGTAAAATAATGGTAATTACCTTGTAGGATTGTCATGAGGATTAAAGGTAATTCACTTCAAGTATTTAGTACCAGACGTGGAACATTATAAATAAACTCTGAGTCAATAGTAGATATTATTACCATTATTATTTTTATTAAAATTTTTTTTTCTTATTGGGGAACAGTGTGTTTCTCCAGGACCCATCAGTGCCAAGTCGTTGTCCTTCAGTCTAGTTGTGGAGGGCGCAGCTCACTGGCCTATGTGGGAATCGAGCTCATGCTCTAACCAACTGAGCCATCCGGCCACCCCTACTATTTTTATTTTGAAGACTGCTTTGGTATAGAAATACAAGACAACTCTGCTTTAGCAATTGTAGAGAATAATTTTGGTTACTTTCTTCTGTGACATTGGGAGTCTTTAGATGTAGTTAGAAAATCACCCTAGGAAGGACTAACTCATGGAGGGCTCTTCCCTGCCCCCATGTCTCCTGTAAGTGTAACCAGTCTCCAGGCTTGTTTAAGCACCATTTCTTTCAGGGCCCCACAGGCCAGAATAGGTCTTTTCCTTGTCTTTCATATCCCTTTCCACAATTGTAATTAGGGAGTAATTTGTGTCATTATTTGTTGAATGTATAAACAGTATAATTAACAAAAAATTAAAAACATAACTTTTGTCAAAAATGTATAGTGACTATACATTAAAGATTTATCTAACTCAGGAAACTAGCAGGATAACTGAGCTGGTTCATAGAACATTTGTCAATTGGGAAAGTCATGCTGAAGCGAGTTTGTTGTATTACATACAAAATAGGTTAATGCATACAGGGCAGTAAACGATATTTGTACAAGGCCCAAATCATTTTCATCTCCACTAGACAGATGTCTAAGTGTACAGCCTTAATCAGTGTGAAATAATAAATAAAGGAACATCCTGCTAGAGAATGAAATAATCGCTGGGGTGGGGGCAGGGACTAAGTAAAGCTTTAATATGACTTTGAAATGCCATGCAGTCAACTTTGATTTGGATTATTTTACTTAAGAAATGTCTGTCTCGTCCTGTAGAAGGTAAGCTCCATGGTATTGGGGACACTCGTATTCTTGTATGTCCAGCCTTGCACAGTGCCTGCTTGGCAGGTAAATCAAGCCTTCTGGATTTGGGGTGAGGCCCGTGATGTCTTTGTTGCAATGTCTTGTTGGCTGTGCCCTCTGGGACGTGCCTTCACCCCGCTTCGTGAAGCCAATCCCCATGGCAGAGTCAGTCGGTCTCTAAACTCACATTCTGTGTCCTCAATTTTATTTTAGATTTTTGTATTTAAGTTCAAAAGCAAGATTGAGCTATCATTTAATCTTTTCTCTTGGTGCCTTCAGGTTTTATGATCAAAACCACATTTACTTCATAAAAATGAATTGAATACATGCTGTTTTCTATATTTTGGAATAGTTTTGGTAACAACAAGGGAGTAAGTTGTGTTTTAGAAATTTAAGAAAATACTTTAGTGATCCCATTAGTGCCATTTGTTTTTGGGGGACATAAACTTTTTACTTCTTTTGTGTTTCTACTTCTTTTGTGATTAGGTCTCAATTTTGTGACAGCTCAGTTTATTATTTCAAACTTTAACAGCTATCCGTAGAACATTGATAATGATAATTATTAATATGTAGTTTAGAATATCATTCCTACTTTAAAATAGTTGTTTCTATTTATTCCCTTAATTTTTTTCCTCACCCCACATTTTACTAGTTTTAATAAATTTGCTAATTCTCCCTTTTTTGTTTAATTGGGATTTGCTTTTCTTTTTTTAAATTAAAGTTTATTGGGGTGACAATTGTTAGTAAAGCTACATAGATTTCAGATGTACAATTCTGTAATACATCATTTATATATCACATTGTGTGTTTACCACCCAGAGTCAGTTCTCCTTCCATCACCATATAGTTGATCCCTCTTACCCTTTTCTATCACCTTCCTCCTCCCTGACCCTTTGGTAACCACTAAACTATTGTCTGTGTCTATGATTTTTTGTGTCTTTATTTGTTTGTCTTGTTTCTTTGTTGTTTTAAGTTTTATATACCACATATTAGTGAAATCATATGGTTCTTGACTTTTTTGTCTGACTTATTTAGCTTAGCATAATAATCTCAAGATCCATCCATGTTGTTGCATTATTTTTTTCTTTCTTATTAATACAGAAATATAAGTGTTTTAAATAACACTTTGATAGTACTCTATCAATTTTAATATGGAAATATCATTCCAAAATATTCTGTTATTAGGGAATTATTTTTCTTGATGTAGGAAGTATTTTTTTTATGATACAGATACAAAATAAATTTATTTTGTATTAAACAGTAAAACAAATACTTTTTAAGTCACAGAATCATCTTTCATATTTGACCATTCCACATGTTTAGAATGTGCAATGCACAGCTACATGAGAATACTTACTTTGCATAAATATTTATATGCTGATGTGATATGAATTAATTGTTGCTATGAAATAGATCGTATGCATACATTTAAAAATACTACTAATAATTCTTAAAAGAATACATATGGGCTCATACTCTTGTCTACAAAATTAAACATGACAGTTTGATGTGGGAAGTATTTAAATATTTAATTTTTTTATATGATGTGGAGCTTTAAATTCTGCTTGTATTTAAAACTTCTGGTTCATTGATCTATGATTTATATACAATCGAATTTACCCCATTTAACCACGAGTTTAATGAGCTTTGAAAAATGTATACAGTTGTGTGACAACCTACCACAATCAAGATTTAGAACATTTCTATCACTCCAGAAAATTTCCCATGCTCCTTTGTTGCCAATTCCTTATCCTATCCATGGTTTCTGGCAACCACGAATCTGTTTTCTGTCTGTATAGTTTTGCCTTTCATAGAATGTTATATAAATGCAATCAGGAAGTATTAGTCATTTGTGTCTGGCTTCTTTTGTTCAGAATAATGATTTTTAGTTTCATGTATCAGTAGAATGCTCTTTTTTGTTGGTGAGCACACTGCATTGTGTGGATACACCATAGTTTGCTCATCCATTCAGTTCGTGAACATTGGGGTGTTTTCACTTTTGGCTATTATAAATAAAGCTGATATGAATTTTGCTTTCACATTTAATTTCTAATTTTATTGTTTTTAATGTTGTGGAATATTAGGTGTTCTGGTTTCTTTTTGTCTTCCTTCATCAATAATATGATACATTTTATGAGATCTTCATATTCTTACAAATAAAGTGTATTCTCTTCTGTCTTTTACATCTCTCCATTGTCTATCTGATTAATGCTATTGATCACCTCTGCAATTTCTTTTATTAATTTATTTATTGATTATTCACATTCTGATTATTTTATATCGAGAGGCAACATAAGTAGTGATTACGAGCATTGGCTCTGGAGCTAGATGGACTTCAATGTGAGTTATAGTTTCACCTCTTATTAGCCAGGGTTTCTTGGTGAGTCACCTAACCTCTTTAAATCTCAGTTTCCTCATCTGTAAAATAGGGAGAACAATAGTAACACCTACCTCAGGTGAGGATAAAGTGGGAAAATGTATGTAAAGTGCTTAGTACAGTCCCAGACATTTAGAAAAATCTCAGCAAATGGTAGATTTTGCTATTTTTACAGTGGAATAATTAGGTCTTTAATTTCAATTTATTTCTTATTTTTTTCTTGAATTTCTGGTATTTTTTTAATTGTGTGTGTTATGTTTAGCTGTTGTATGTGACAGGTACATTCAGTGTTGTTGGATTTTTGTTCTTTAATTTATAGTTTACTACTTTCATTTAATGACTACTTCATCCTTCAATGCTTTTTACCATGATATTGGTATTAACTGTTCAGTACTTTTTATGATTATGATAATTATTTTTATGATTGTTACCATTATGCTTTTGTAACTCTCCTTTTATAATGTTTTTACAGGATTAGGGGTCCTCCATATCAAATGCTTACAAGGGCCACACAGACAGTATAATTGTGAGAAGTCGACTAAGGGTAAGACAACCAGTGCTCAGCTGCTGGCCCTGGTTCCAAATCACTTTGCTTGACTTGTTGCATTGCCTTTAAAACATGCCTGCAGCCTGCAGGCTGCATTTGTCACAACCTTCCTTAATCCCTCCACCTGCCTTAGATTCCCCCTAAATTTTGTCAGTCAATTAAAAAAATTATTTTGATTGGTCTATTTTAGCCAGCCAATTGTTGGATTTATTATTTCATACAGACCATATTTTATGTGGAAGTTATGCTTGCTCATATTTATTGTTATAATTAACTCTTGTCGTATCTACCAGCTGTGACTAAGTTTCGCTTAACTGGTGTTAATATCTAGATTTACTTCTACTTTATGTTTTCTGCAGTGTATTAAAAAAATCTACCTCTGTTTTGACACTTAGAAAATTGCACAAATAATACAAGAATATATTGTCATTGTAAAAGATTCTGTACAGAAACTGTACAGAAGCGTAGAACATGAAACATAAAAGAATCTTTTTTCATATTCTTCCGTCTATCCATTCTCATTCCCTTCCCAAGGGAAAGTCACTGTCAACAGTCTAGTACCTTTCTCTAAATAATTATACCCACTATATAAATATATTTTAAAAATGAATTATATGTCTATATGCTGTGCCATGAAATTCTTTTTAAAAACTATTGAAAACTATGTCTTAAGTTGATATATGGCTCATTCTTTTTAAAAGGTGTGCAGTGCTTCGTAATAGGAATGTTCCAAAATTCATTTTGCTTGGATAAGAATTTGCATTGTTTTCAATGTTCTGGAATCACAAACGACGCAGTAGACAGCCTTGCATGTGCCTCTTTACATAGGAAGAATAGGTACCTACAAATGGAAATTCTTGGTCAAGTGGTGTATACACTTAAACATATTAGTAGATACTGCCAGATTACTCTTCAAGAAGGCTGAGACCATTGGTGTCATCACCAGTATGTGCATAAGAGTATTTTTTAAAAATCTCTTTTGCAAAATGACTTTATTATTTGCATTTCCATCATCGATATCAGCATTCCAGTTGGTCTGCATCTGCTCAGCATTTGATAGTCTATTTTTTATTTCATTCTCTCTAATAAATATGTCATGGTACCTTGTTCTGATTTTAATTTACATTTCCCTAGTGCCTAATGATATAGAATATCTTTGCATGTGCCTATTTGCCTTCCTCATATTCTTTTTGGTAACGTATCTCTAAAGTAATTTAAAAAATTGGGTTGTTATGTTTTTTACTGTTGATTTTTGAGAGTTCTTTATATAGTCTGGATACAAATCCTTTGTTGGACATGTGATTTACAAACATTTTCTCCCAGTATAAAGCTTGTTTATTCTTTGCCATTTTAACACTGTTCATAGTTTCTTTGGCCCACAGGAATTTAAAATTTGTATATAGACAAATTTGTTAGTCTGTTTTTTACAGCTTCTGTGGTTAGTGTATTACTTAAGAAGGATTACTAAAGTTATATACACTTCATTTTCACGGTTTAAAAATAACATTAAAACCATCAATATACATAGTAAACTGTACATTTTTCCTGTCCAATATCTGTTCCTTCCTTCCTTCCCTCACAATCTCTCATGTTATTAGGTAATTCCAGATTTGTATAATTCTGCATCATCCTTAAGATTAATTTTTTGTTTTTGTTTTTGTTTTCCTCTAAGCACTGTGTCTAGACTTTTTTTCAGAGAGAGTTCATGAGTGACAAACTTTGTGAGTTTTTGAATATTAGAAAATATTAATTTTTCTCTCATTCTTAAAATACTAGGTAATAATTACAAGTGAAAAATAATTTTAAGATACTTTTCCATTGTCTTCCTGTCCTCAGCATTACAGTGAGAAATGCAGTACTATCTGTTGTATTAATCTATTTTCTTCGGAAGTTTTAGAATTTTCTTTTTATCCTTGGTTTTCTGAAAGGTCACTACCTTATTCTAGGTATTAGTCCTTAAAATATATTTTTAAAAAATTTATCCTTCCAGTGCCCTTTCAATTTGAAAACCATGCTTTTTAAAAAACCTTATTTATTCTATTTATTTCTTTGAGTTACGTCCCATTCTAATTCAATCTTTTTTCTATCTGTAGCTCCTCTTAGATGGATGTTGGTTTTTATGTTCTACCCAGAGGTTCGCTGTGTGGGCCAAGGCTTTGGTTTTATCTGCTCTCAAATAAGGTAACACGTTTCTCGGAATTTCCATCATCACACTTACAGGCACGGAGTGCTTCCCTTAGAATCACAAGACCATTCCTCTGGTCATTTTTTTTAAAAATGATAACGTGTAGAAATTGAAACAAATATAAAGGTACCTTGTCCCTTGGTGGTATTCATTCTCCACACCATGATGGAAATTTTTCACCTTTAGAAAAATTTAACCCTTCTGGGAAATGGTCAAATTGAACAACTTGGAGAATTAACAAATCTTGGGAGGCTTCTAGAAGTAATGTGGTAAGCAGAATAATACCCCTTCCCCAAAGTCCTAATTTGTCTAGGTCCTAATTCCCACCCTCCCCAAATATGTGAATATTTTACTTTACATGGCAAAGGGTCTTCACAGATATCATTAGGGACCTCGAAATGGGAAGATGACCCTGGAGTATCCCAGTGGATCTAATGTGATTCCATAATCCTTAAAAGTAGACAACATTTCTGGTTACAGAAAAACGGTGAGAAAAACTTGACTGTCTAAGAATGGGGACAAGGAGCCATGAACCAAGAATTACAGGTGGTCTCTAGAAGCTAGAAAAGGCAAGGAAACAATTTTTCTCCTAGAGCTTCCAGAAAGAAATACAGCCCTGCTGACACCTTGGTGTCAGCCTGAAAAGACCTGTGCTGGAATTTTGACCTATAGAACTGTAAGGTAAGAAATGTGTATTGTTTGAGGCACCACATTTATAGTAATTTTTATAGCAGAAATCGGAAACTAACAGAGAGTAATACACCGTTTTGTTTCTGGGTATGTTGGGAAGTAAAAAACAGCTTGTAAGTATCCAATAAGAGTCTGTTTTGTTTCATTCGTTTGCATCATCTGAATCTTCCCAGTTACCAGAAAATACTTTTATCTTTTGACATATCGTCTGTTTCTGAAATTTCCTTCCTTCCTTTTGTCTGATGTAAAGTTCAGAGGATCCAGTGTTGAGATGGAAGGGTGAGAAATACGACAAGTGGTGTGAGGAATTGGAGTATACACGTGGCCCCATGCCCCAAACACTTATCCCCACCCCAGCTCGGAAGTTCCATTATTAGAGAACCATGACTTGCATCTTCTTCAATTTTCAAGAGTTTTCCACTATCACAGGCACTTAAACCTCCCTGTGGTAGGAATGGATGGAGAGCATGAAGAGAAAGGAGGAGGAGATTAAGAGAACAGAATACGCTGGTAAGTGGAAAGCCTCACTGCCACTTAGCACAACAGTGTTTTAAGTTTCCGAACTCAATACTTGAGAATCTGTCAGGCATCGACATCCAGAAAGGCTGCTTTTCCTGAACCCTTAATCACTTTAAATTGAAAGTCACCTCAGTGACTTTCTTGTGACCGCTCTGGATCTTTCGTTTAGTTGAAGTTCAACATGGGCAGCTTCGTGGAAATTTATCATTGCATGGAGAAGATACATTTTGATTCAGAAAAAAAACCACCCTCAATCTCTTTTTTAATGCCCCAAAGTTAAAAGACACTTGGAATACATTTTAATATGGTTCATCAAAAGGATTCTTTTAATTTGAACTCTCTACTCATACAAAAGAACAAACTCATTAAATTCTATAATGTCTCCAAGCAAGATGGTGCTACTTAATTGCTTAACTGTGGCACTTTCATGTTTCTAATAAAAGCTGAGAATGAAAAAAAAAAATTGACCCTTTTGACATAGCTTATCTAAACACATTACTTATCAAAAACAATTATGGTTGTAGACCTTGGAGCAGAGAAATTCTCAGCTTCCAGAAAGCCTAGGAAAAATATTAAGCACAAGTCTCTTCTACTTTCCTCATTCCTGTCTCTTTTATTGATCTAATCTTATGATTCTATATTCCTTTTGGATTACCTCCTAGAGATCTTTGTCTAGAATTGAGTCTTCATTGAAAGTTGAAAAAATGATTAATATACTTGTATATCCTTGCATATAAAAATGTTTGGAAGGATGTTCATCTACCCGAACGTTAACCATGGTTGTCCCCTGGGCCATGGATCACAGGTCATTTTTTCAGTAACCTCACCTTAGGCTGGGTTACCTGAAGTGGAGAAGGAATGCTCTCCTTGCCCCTGGTTTCCTTTTGCCTCACCCTTGAGTTGTTGCCTCCTATGTGCTTGTGAACAGCACATGCATAGTTCTTCCTTAGTGTTGGTGGGTGGATGTGTGGGGATGAGAGAGGATGGGGAAAGTGGGCAAGCAAAAGCAACAGCATGGGGAATGCCATCTCGGCAGAATACTTTACTCCAGACAGTGGGTTCCAACACTTAATGACCTTTTTTCATGAAGTGTTGAAAAAAAAAATCACGGGTATGTTACTGAGTATAATTAAGAATTACATTCAATGCTGCAAAAGAATAAGAAATGATGTCTTCCAGAGGAGAAAATAGCAAATAGAGATTTAGGAAGCCATTTACCCCATCTCCATCATGGGTGCAAAGCTTAGTTCCTGTGTGCAGATGTATGAAATATGTAAATCTTCATTCTCCCATAACTATACTCTTAGTGTGAGCTCCATTATGCTGGGAGTTCCTGCTTATATGTGGGTTTCACATAACTTAGGATGCATCCTAGCAGTGATTCTTGAAATGTGGTCCTCAGAGCAGCATCACCTGTGGTCCATCAGCATCACCGGAGAGCTTGTTAGAAAAGCAGATTACCATCGCCAAACCCAGACCTGCTATAGCAAGAACTCTGTGGGCGGGGCCCAGAAATCTGTATGTTAGCAATCACTCTAGGTAATTCTAATGCATGTTACATTTGAAAATAATCCTGTTACAGTCTCAAATCATGGGGGGGGGGGGCGGGAGGGCAGCTGGTTGTGTTGTCATCAGTCCACAGTGGCACTAGCTGAGACCTCTAGTGTTCTGTTGTTGCTCCATGCAGGGTCCAGGTTCTGACTGCAAGCACTTTCCAATCAAGTGTTCTCTCTCTCTCAGCTAATTTCTGTGCCAATTTTAGGTATACTGTGCACACAGATTCTACTGCTCTTGTTTCATATTGGGCTATGGGAAATTTTATGGCATTATCTAAACTCAGGTCACTTTAGGGCTTCTCTCAGCATCACAAAGTTATTCTATCACTTCCTTATTACTCTGATGCCTGAGGAACTCATCCCCACGTGTCCGTTTCTCTTATGGGGTCTTACTGTCTTCATAGCCTCAGCCTAAAAAGGGGAGCCCAAGTCGTCTCTGCTCTCAGATTGTCCCAAATTCAACTGAAATTTCTATTCCTACATTGGTCTCCTAAATGGAGCAGGTTCAGGATTTCTTCTTAGGATTCACCAGAGTCCGAGCTCATTTCACTTCCCCTCTCCCCTGAATAATCAAGGAAATGTTTTCTAGTCTCAGCCTAGAAAATGTGCCTTGTTTTAGAAGCATAATACTTCAGCTATAGCACAAGTTATGCATCAACCAGGTAGATAAAAACACCTTGGAGAAAGATTGCAAACAATATCTTCCACTCGCTGACAAAACAACCAGCTGTTTTTAATTATTAATTGAAAAAAATATTTTTTCAATTTACTTGTAAATGTGCCAAATGCCCCTTGATTGGTTCTTGGATGCCCGGAATTTGGAAAGCCTTGGACTATACCTCAATTGTGCTAACTCAAGTTGTTCACCACTTTTGTCTTGTTAACTACTCCAAAACCCCTCATGGGCCCAGTGAGCCATGATGCTGCAGGTTTTGTAGTGACTGCATCATTTATATAGTAAGTCTGCTTTTTTGGTCCTAAGTAGCATGCAACCGCTAAAGTATATTACCCGACAGCAAAGGCATTGTAAACATGGAAGCAAATGAATGATTGAAATTTTTGTATTTCGTTTTGAGCTGATTTGGATGATCAAAAATATGCTTTATGGTAAGTTTTTAAATTACACTTGGAATGAAACTACATATTTAAAAAAAATTATAAAAATGTTGTTGACTTCTGAGAATAAGTCCTCGGAACCACAACGGATACTTGGGTTCACGTTAAGAGATACTTGGTTCAAGACATTCTTTGAATCTCTGGGGTCAGTAGTTTTATTTTTATATGCTATGGACACCATGCTTTTCTGGATTATGATCCTGCTTCCCTGTCTGCATGAGATACATTTGTGTACCTTTTCAGGGAGAGAGTATCGTCTCATTTCTGGAGAGAAAGAAGCGTGAACTTAGATGTGAAATGAAGGGATTCCTATGGAGGATGAGATTGATTGCAATTGAAATGTTCTTATGAAAAGCTGGATGTCATCAATCCTTGTAAATATGTGACTTGTAATCACCATTTTGGAGAAGAAGTTAGATCAGCCTATTTTTAGTCTTGCTTGTAACCCACAGTAAGTTAGAGTGGTCAGAATCTAATCAAGTCCACTTTTGACAGATGTTCAAAATAAGCCATCTTCTTGCTCTGAAGCCTCACGAGACACCCACGCAGAAGGAGCTGAGAGCTGACAGCAGAACTTCAAAATACAGCCTCCTTGCCCTATTTTAAGGCAGAGTCCGTCCATAGTACATGTCTCATTTCCCAGGTTACTTTCCTCAGCGGATAACCATGGCTTTCGCTAACACCAATTAAACTGAATAATGTAGGAGAGGGATTGATTCCTTACCAAATCTTTTTTTTTTAAAGTTCTGTTCTTCTCGAATCTATGAATTGTTGGAGAAGCCTCTCAAACTGCCTTCTGGCTGGTTTTTGGCTACATCATTACTCAAGCCAAGCTGCTTAAGACTAATTTTGGTCAAAATAAATTCGTGCCTGGGCAAACAACCAATGTGCAGAGTCTCGACCAGAGGCAATTAAATCCAATCTCATGTGATAAGATTGTTAATAATGTCTGCAGTATTCAGCATAATCCTTACGAACCAATGGCAACGTACCATTCCCCGTGTGTCAGACTATCCTGGAATTTATTTGCTATATTTTTTCTCACTTCAGAGTTGCTCTTTGATTCTGGCACATCATTCTCTCTGGTAATGGTTTCAAATCAGCCAGTCTGATTCATGGCTGCACAGAGAAGGTTTTCTCAGGAGCTAGGAGGGTGATTGTTGAAAAAAACATGGAGAGACAGATGGCAGATTTATTTTACTGGCTCATCTGCTTTTGTAGGGACTGATTATACATTCAAAGTAAGTGGCACCAGAAGTCACATTTAGCTGAAGTTCATCTCACATGTTCCCTCACGGAAAACCTAAAATACACCGGGAAGAACCTAAAACCTAAGCAAGTATAGGGAGCACGGCCCTGTGGGCATGGCCATGGGTGACCTGGGGCGGGAACAGATCTACAAGGTCATTCGCCTTGATACTGCTAGTCTTCTGAGTGACGGGGAACTCTCTGTTTCCACTTTAGACAGTTCAACTGTGACATAATTCTCCCTTCTTTTGAGGTGATAGCGATTTCAGAGTAATTCCCGTTCATTAATCCTGGCTGTGTTCTTTGTCAGCAATACAGAACAAATTGATTGTCTCTTCTGCCTGGCAGTTATCTTGGATGCGAGCTAGAATGCCATCTCAAGTCTTCTAGAGGTTAAATGTTCCCAATTTCTTGAATCACTCGCCATATGAAATGGATTGGGTCCTGGTTCATAAGCCCTCTGAATTAGAGGAACTCAGAAGAGACAGAAGTAGTTTAATTTAAACTGGTTTAACCCGCTTATGCGGCGCAAACACAGCGAATATGCGATACCAGGCTCTTTACAACAAAAAAGACTTGCTAATTTGGTTTTAAGGGGCAGAGCAGGAGTAGTAGCCGCAAAAGACCATCTCCCAGGTTTCCTGTTCTTGTCCCAGGCAGCCTATCTTTAGGTCCAGGCCCTGTCTTTTTGTAGACTGCTGACGGATGTTAGGAGACATGATGGTTCTACCCTGGGCTTTTAAATATAGTCCACCCACCCATTTATCACTCCAGAGTTGGCTTCTAAATACAAGGTTTCTAGATCAGAAGTTTCCAGAATGCTGATGGAGATTCAGGGATCCCTAGAGACAATTTGCTGTGGGGTTCTCAATGGACGGATGTATTTAACCAGAGCCTTTTCTCTCCTTTCTTACTTGTTGGAGTTACACATTAGATATTATTGACTAAAAAAATAGGTTCTGCAGCTGTGAGACCATTTATCAACCAGGAACTGTTTACCACTTTCTCTTTTTTCTCCTAGTCCTCTCGCAGGCATCTTTGATTTAATCTCCCTGGATCTAAAGCCACAGGTTTTATGTCTCACCAGGATTCTGTTATTGAATCACTGCCCATTGTCATACAAGAAATACGGTATAGTAGGGGTGACTCAGGGAACAGATAATAAAGGGATGAAAATGATTAAAAGCTGGCAGTTTCCTGGGGTGGAGGGAACCTCAAATGCAGGGACTTGAGATAATCATACTCCTGGTGGTTTAAATCATCATTCTGTCATTACCCTTTTCTTCTTCTATTTCATTTTTTTCTCTTCATCTCTCTCACATAGCCAGTCTGATGTCCTTTGTTATGTGTGGTTCCATGTAAAATAGATGGTGTTCCTTTGTATATGTTTGTAGTTTACATATATATGGTGTTATAGGTCTTGTTTTGTTATGTGTTTCCATGGGCAGGTCTAGTTCAATGTTTCCGATGCTGCAGTGATTTTCATGGTTGGTAGCTCTCCACCCACTACTTTTCTCCTCTTCTCTAGTCTACTCAACTCCCTAATATTGCAAAGTCTGTGATGCTAGGGTGACCGTGCCTATCGATCTGAGTGAGTTTGAGCCTGTTCCCAGAAATAGATTCCTGGTTATGTAGAGCCATTGGCTATAGGAAAGATGGACTGAACCAGTTTAAACTCTCATTAGCAGAAGATGAAGTCCTCATCTTCTAACGATCTCGTTAATATTTGGTATTTTCTGTCTGCCTGATGTTTGAATGTCAAGTAGTGTCAGTTTTCCTATTCTGATTGCTAGTGAGGTGGGGGATATCTTTATATACTTGTTAGCCATTTGGACTTCTCCTTCTGTGAATACTCTGTTTTTCTATTACATTTTATGTCATTTTCTTGTTGATTTGGAAAACCTACCTATATATTCCTGGTAGTAATCCTGTGACATTTCAGACATTGCAAATATTGTAAAAAAATTTCCCTCTAATATATCTGGGTTTGGTTGCTAGTATTTGGTGTAAGACTTTTGCCGTCTTCTTTTAATTGTGGGTGAGAGTGACAGTTGGATAAGAGAGGCTCTCATTGCTTCTCTGTGGAAAATTCCACAAGGACCTTCAATTTATTAATTTATTTCCATGTCTATGTGTAGTCTTAAGTGTATCTACTAGATGTCAGCTGGAGCCCTGTTTTTAGAGCTAGGTGAAATTGCTTTGAAAAAACTTTTGTCTCAATTTTTTTGAAACCAGATAAAGTAACCCCCAGAATTCCATGAATTCTTGATACTTATATTATCAAGACGCCCTTTACTTTGGGCCTCTTCTGTTCCATATCAACCTGATAGCCAAATGTCTCTCTTTCCATTGGTTCTACAGGAAGTTAATCTGTACCATACATTTGCCAATTTTAAGTTGATTTTTAAATTTGAGAGAGTTAGAGTATGGTTCACATCTTGAAATTTAAGGGCTTCTGTCATCCTGTTTTCTTGTCCTGTCCCCATCTCCTCAACATCCATTGCTGTAAATTATTTTCCTTCATTATGTAGAGAACTTGACCCTCCGAAATGTAACTACTCAGACCCCCCAATGCTTAGCGAAACAAAGAGTCCTCCTGTTAGATTGACACCTCTGGAAGCCAGTTGGGTTATTAACAGGTCCTGCAAAGAGAAATTAATCTTTAATATTGCAACACTAATAAGTGGTTTTGCAACAGACACAACCCAATGAGAGGTAATGGATGTACATGGCTTTTGCATTCTGCTAAGTGAGACTTTTTGGAAGGGGGATGGTAAACATTTCCAGGGCAGAGTTGCCTTTTGTCCTTTTGCCTTTTCTCTTTCTTCAGGGGCTAAGGCCTTATGCTGGTCTTATTAGTACAGGTTGTAAAAAGAATGCAGATCTTGTAACCCTATGTGCTATAATACTTGTCATCTGTGCAATGTTGGATAAGTTCCTCATTCACACTTATTCTCCATTTCCTCATTTCCAAACGAAGATACTAATGTCTACTTTATATGTTTGGAGGATTAGATGTAAAATAGAGGGCCTAATATTAGATATAATATAGAGGGCCTTCCTGGCATAGAGCAGGTATTCATTACATGGTGTTCATTGCATTTTATACCCCACTATGGAAAACTCTGGAAGGCAGCACAAACACTTGACACTCCATGTGCGATGGCTTCTGGGACTCTTGAATATCACGTGACTGATGAGTGGTAGTTTTGTCAAAGTGCTGGAGAAAATGAAAGTGAATTTTCTGAAATGTTCAATTGGATTCTCACAAAGCAGCTAACTCACAAACCAATGATCCTTGATGACTTGGGTTCTTCATCTTTTGATATAATTTATTGTTACAAAAACTATTTGGCTTTGACTTTAGGTAGTGGAAAAAAATCCTACACTCTCTCTTCTAGGCTAAAATCACATATCAGAAAAATCATAGAATCCTTAGAATTCAAATACACCTGAACATCTGTGACAAATAAGACTGTAGCATCTTTCTAGGACTCAGGATACAACTGAGGAGTGTTTTTCATATCTCTGTATCCATTAGGATTTGTGGACAAAGGAATTTTCAAATTTGCTAACTTGAAGATGGTTTATTCTATATACATCTGCCTCCCTTTTTGCAATTAGAATTACGTGCAAGAAAGTGAAGAGAAAATAAAGAGGATGCTATCAGTCTGTTCTGAAAGGAGATTGTTCATTACAACTTCATCTGACTTAACTTTTCATATACATTGTTTCTAAAAATGTTTGCACCAAAGTGAAATTTTGTATGGAAAAACGAATTTCTATTGGTGTCTACGAAATTTTCAGCTAGCTCTTTGTATAGAAAGAAATCTGCCCTCGAAATGGGCCATCTGTAAGAAAAACTAACAAAGTAATTGGATGAATAGTCTATTTAGTTTTTTCAGCTACTGCAAGAAAATGTAGCCAAGTGGACAACTTACATGACTAGTTTGTATGAAATTAAAAGCCCCATACACAAATTCATGATACAGTGAAATATAGCTTTGGTTCTTTGTTGAGCTTTGTGATTCTCTTGGAACTTGAGAGCCTGTACCCTTTCTCTCAATAATCAGAGGAACTCGTTGGCTGAAGGAACCCCTGTATCAGATCACTGCAGATCCTCTAAGCTTCATTCATTGTCCCAGAGCCCAGGGTCACTTGTTTCACCCCAATTTGCCATCTGGTCTGCAGCCAGTCTAGATTGGGCTCTTCCCAGTGGTGGGAGTGGAGACTGACTTTCCCCACTTGGGGAATTGCTTTTGGTACTGAAGCAGGACACGCTCTGTGGCCAGGCACGTACAACTTAGAAGTGGAGGGGCGTCAATCCCAGGTTTGATAATGGGAAATGAGAGCCAGTAGATAAATTCTTATGGATTATCCTGAGGTGCAGAAATTCATCTGGCCCCTTAAAAATGGGTACTCAATTGTGCTCAGGGTGGCCAGGTCAGCAATGCATCCTTTTGTTTACTCTGTCCTCCTCTGCCTCATTCTCTTTCTCCTCCACTCTTGTTTCCTTGGGGGCTACTATCACTAATGAAATGGTAGCACATAAGTTCTGTTTTTGGGGGGAACCCAGGTTAAGACAGCTCTCTTCTCATTTTAATATAGCATACAGGCAATGGCATTTTACTGAAACAGACTTCATTTATAATCTCATCAGTATATGGTGTAAATGGATTCTATCTTTCAGAGTATAACATGGAACATTTTTGTCAAGCAGCCCACGAATCCTAGAGATACACACTCTAAGGGTATCTGTAACACTCTTCCTTTCAGTAGTTCTAGTAATAGTTTTTATTTGGGTTGAACAACATTTAATGTGTCAGAACTTGTGTACATGAACCTAATGAGAATTCCACTTATTTATAAAGCTTAAGTGCCCTGAGTAGCTAAATATGAAACCAAAGTGAGGTGTCATCTGGAGGTGGGAAAGTCAACTAACTTTGTCTGCTGTCTCTTCTTCATTCTAGATTATTAGAATTGTTCAGGTTTGTGACATGACACCAGCTCCATGACCCAAATCAAGCCATGAGATATGACATTAGTATCAGGGTTGGCTTTGCCTGTGTAAAGGGGTTAAGAACTATACCTAGCTGGAATACATATGTAAAAACCTCTCCAGTAGAAAATGAATAATTTCTTGGGGAAGGGAAATGTGTTCATTAGAGTAGAGTTGAGAGGTACATAATGTAGAAAAGAGATAAATATAAAAGTTATACAGTCTTTTGAACAGGGATGGGAGGACTCAGAAAATAGTACTTAGAACTGATCTAGTCCAAGGAAATAAAGGCTTGCTCCATCTTACCTGGATTGGCCTCTTTCATGAGCCAGGTAGGATGTAATCAGACACTCTCTTTGGAAGGTGTTTATTTGGTTCATGTCCTGGCCAAATAAATCGTGCTGAGCTTCCTGCGTAAAGAAGAGTCCGTTGCTGTACTGAAAATGGATGTGCTTTCAGACTTAACTTTTGGCGTGAACATATGTTGGTTTTGCATGCTTGCTGTTCCTCACCACTTCCTATAGTAGCAAGACTTAGAATTTTCTTTGAAGGATCATTCGTGTCCTAACTCTTAGTCCTTAGTTTAGATGGGGCTGATTATCCCTCTTGTCCCACCCAGTTCCAGGATTTCAGAGGATTAATTTCAGAGCTAAATTAGAATATCTGCCCTCCTCAGTCCAGTGATTGGCTCAGGAGTGGGCACATGAATCAATTTGGGACAATGAGAATTAGGCCCTTGATTTTTACTAGAACTGTTGGGGAAAAGAAACTTTCTTTCCCCTGGCTTCCAACTGTAATGCTAAACTTAAGAGCTATCGAGGGCCACCATAAGGTAAAAGGCTGTATGAGCATGAAGTCTACATGAAGGAAATTTCAACAGAGGAAAATCTACAAGAAAAGATAAAAAGAGGCACATCCTACCAATACTGAGTGAACATCTGATCTAGCCTGAAACTACCATACCCTTGGACTTTCCAGATATTACAGTCAATAAATTCCCTTTATGCTTCAGCCAGTTTTACTTACCTTTTTGTCAATCATTGTAGAAAGAGTACTAAAAATGTGTTTAGGGCAAGGGGAATTGAGATGTATATTGATAACTGATATTCGTAAAATTCCATTAATAATAATCTGAAACATTTTAAGATAAGAAGGTGAATATAATCTTTAAGCAGCAAAAACTGAACTCTTCCCTCCTCACTCTTATCTCTGTGGCCCCTTCCAAAAAGATAAACCACCATCAGCCTTTTACTTCTCTTTCCTCTCCCCGCATGCCTTGCTCCCAAGAAAATTTGCTTATTACACTAGATGTTTATGAAATAAACACCCTTACATCCCTGTTTCCTTCTCTTTGGAAGCAGCTGAGATAAGAAGAGCAGGCAATCCGGTGCCTATTCAGAAAATAATAATATTTAAAGAAAGAGACAGGAAAGAATATCCGTTATAAGCTTTTTCTTTTTTTTTCTTTTTTAGAATTGAAGCTTATGAGTTTATCTATGCCCACTATATTCATAATTACAATTTAATATCTGCATACAAAAGCTATGTAAAAATCCGTTTTTCCCAAATATACAAATTTTCTTTTTGGATAGTTTAAAACATTTTGATCACAGATTTCAACAGAGTTTTAGGCTGAAAAAAAATATTATCAATCTAGCAATATCACAACACTGTTTGCAAAACACAGGTCTTCTGATGACTGTAAGTCTTTTCCTATTCTGTAGTATTTTTCTGATTCTCAGGGCATGAAAACATTGTGGGGGGTGGGGAAAGTGTTTTCTCTGAAGAAAGCATAGAGATCTAATTTGGCTCTATAATCAAATGAAAATGCCAAATTAATTAGGAAAACCAAAAGAACAGCGGGGTCATGTCAACTCATTCATGCCCTGATATCTTTTCTATCAACAATACATGCGTAATTAAATAAAGTTTTCTTTTGTCTTACATTGTGCTCCTTAACTTGAGTATTATCTGCATCCTGAGGAGGACAGATTGATATTTGATTGTCTTGTGCATAAGGTGGGTCAGCTTTAACTGCAACAGAAAGCCACAAGCAGTGTTTTACCTGCATGATATTGCTCTTGAAGGTGGCATTAATTAATGTGGAAACACACTAGAAATGCACACTTTTTGCATTTGCAAACATTTATACAGCACAGTAAAAATTCTGTGATAAGGCCAAACCTTTTTCCCCTTAGTCTGTGTTTTTTTCTTTTCTTTTTTTTTTTTTTTGTGTATGTTTTTAACGTATTTTTTTAAAGATTAAAGTAAAACGTTTCAATTGTAAAAAATACACACCGGGCAAATCCTTACCTGGATAATAAATATCTACATCACAGTACAATAAAATTTCTTCTCTATAAAATTTAAATATGGATTAAAGTCTATCACTATCAAAAGAAACACTATGCTACTGTTTCCATATTATTAAAATAACAGGAAAAATTATGAGCTTATTTTAGAACCTGATGCCATAGCCGTTGGAGAGGGCAAAGAGATTCAAATGTCTGTAAGCACTCTGCTTTTGGAGAGGAACTGTGGCTTGGTTATTCACTTAAATTCCATTTATGAAAAAGGTTTAGCCTTACAAATGCTGGCTACGTTTCAAAAACCATAAGACTGATTTCATAATTTATGACTCATGCAGCAAAAGGTCAGTATGACACGAATAGGTTAGAGTTCCATAGAATAAAAATGTGTCACTGACAATGACATGCTTTGAGGGTGCTCAGCAGTTCCACGGAGGCTGAGTCTGGGGGTGCTTAGTGTTGAGGAGGGGCCAAGGCTTGCACACCTGTTCACGGAAGAGCCACAAGAATGGTGCTGCTGGAGCAGAGCCGAGCCTGGTGGTCCACCCTGATGACAGCACTGCAGGTGGAAGAGGTATCCCTCGGGCACAGGTGAGGGGACATCACGGGGCTGAGGCATCAACACGGCAAAGCACGTCAGTGAGGACAGAAGCTCATTTGACTAGAAAAAGCTCTGAGGTGGCACACGGTGTTTTGAGCAGAATCATAAAGAAGAAAAGATCTTACTTTTCTCACTATTTCTGGAGATACTGCATGTCTAAATTGAAGAGCAAAGTACACTTGAGGGTACAGGCGGGTGGACACACACACACACACACACACACACACACACACACCACTCATCCCTAAAAGTTAAGTGATTTATAAATAAGAATCCCAGTTGTATAGGTGTGTTCTCCCCTACTGGGATATCTCCCCACTGTGAGGGGTTTCAATCAGGTCCATACTTAATTCAACATTCTGGACAATCAATATAAGGAAAACAATGTTAAAAAAAAAATCCAGAGCAAATCCCTCCTAATCAAGTTTTATGAGATGGAGTCTTGAGATGCATTAAGTATTTCAATCAGGTACAGAAGAAATGAGTCACTTTGACTACCAGGGTCGTGATCCTTTGTGTCCTTATAGCTTTTTCTTTCAACCTGAAGTACTTTAAGGCTTGTCCTCCTCAGCATAAAGTCACCCTTCAACAAAATTTTTAGATCAATGGTATGCCTGCTAAAGGCAGGCATTTAAGAAGCTGAGGATGAAACATAAATTTACTTGGAGCTGGCTGGATTACTGTAGATACACTGTACCGTTTGGCCAATGCCCAATCATAGTTAATCCCAAAAGCATTCTGATTTCACTTTACATTAGGCTTTGTACTGATATTTGAATCTGTGTGTGTGTCTAATGTTCTGGGGAATCTCTGTCAAACAAATTAAGACCTTCTGGGGAAGGCGTGACGTCCAACGAGTCTGTGAACCTTCTAGTACCCTGCCTGCTTGCTTCCCTCCCATTTCCTTCTGAGGGGAAACTTGCCCCACACCATAAAGCTTCTGAGTTACCCTGGAGCTAGAAGGTGACTAAGTGGTTATTTCAAACAGTAGTTCTCCAACGAGAGTCAACAGAGGGAGCTAAGATGTTAACAAAGCAAGGACTCAGGGAGACTGGCTAGAGGCTGCCTAGAGAGAAAACAAAATCCCAAAACAAAATCAAAACAACAAAAACAAAGAAACAAAACCCCCCAAACCCCAAAACCTCTCTGTAAAGTCAAAAAAGATCTGCCCAGGAACTTCATGTTTATAATTTTAATCTCTTCACCTACTTCTTTTCTTTGGTTACCAAGTTCCATAGTGATGTTCTTGTTTCCTTTTCCCCAGAAGCCAATATAATTGCTTTAGTGCATTAAACATATACGTTTCCTGTCCGATTATTTCCAGTCACACTGGGATTTTCAATGCTGTTCCTCTCCTTTTTCCGAGGCCATCCTGCCTTTCTCTAAATAGGTGATGAGTAGCGTGTCAAATTCTTAGTTTGAATCAATACCAAATATACTTTCCATTACTGTTAAAGGGTTATAATTTTTGTCCAATAAAGCTAGATATTTGAATATGAAAGAAATCATCAAAAGAATCAGAACCCCTCCCCCCCAAAATTAGTACAATAATAAGGATGGGAAGGATTTTAGAGTTCATGACTTATTCACCAAGACCCAAGGTGTGAAAACCAAGACCCAAGGTCACAAAGCTACCAGTTCACAGAGCACAAACGAGAACTCAGGCACTCTGACTTCTGGGCCAGTTAAAAAACTTAGCCCACTTGGTTTTCACAGTGACTTTCATTCTTTTGTTTTTAGGTAAGTCTCACTGATATGGCTTATTTTCCCCAGTATTTCCAGGATAAGGCAGTACAAGGCAGGCAAAGGAATAGTATATATCTACTATGCCAGTGAAGAATGAGATACATTCAATTGCATGGGTACATTCTTGGCCCATTTTCTGACATTGAAGCCATGAGGCATCACTATTTGTTTTCTGGGTACACGCAACGCCAGCGCTTGTCATCGGGGAGGTGGGTTGGGCAGGGAAGCTGAGTGAGGGTTCATGTACATGATCTGTATACGTTTTCTGTTGACTATCTGTGAGGACAATGCTATAAGAAGGACAGAGAGGCTCAGAGGCTGGACCAGTCTTTGTTTAGTGATAGTCAAGCCTAGAGTGAGAGGGAAAAGGAGTCTAGGAAACATTTGTGAGTAGAGCAAAGAACTCGAGGATCCAAGACCAGAAGAAAGCATCCCAAAACCATCAGTACATGAAAGCGACTCTCAGATCACTGCGTTTCTTTCAACTCGGAATGTAACTGCACTAATCACTCCTTAGAATTCCTCTGGAGCAAGACTCAAATTTTAGCTTGTTATCGCTCCGTGATTAGTTTTAATCTACAGGGAAATCTGCTGTCAGTTCAGCAAAAATGCAATCAGGGTAAAAAACTTCAGGAGTCTGGGAGAGGATGGATCAGAGATCATTGAAAAGTAACGACACTCTGTAAATAGTTTTAATGATGGATCAGAGATCATTGAAAAGTAACGACACTCTGTAAATAGTTTTAATTTCTGTGGAAATTTTCTCTGAACCTAAACCGTAAAGAAGCCTTCCTACGCTGAGGTAATACTATGTGAATTTCTGGAAACTTTTGAGTCACTGACATTGATGTAGATTTCTAATTTCTTTGGGCTCACTGAAGAAAATGGTTGGCCTCAACCAGTTCCTGGTTGGCCTCAGTCAGTCAAAGATCTGCACATCTTTGAGTCACACCCTTATATACCTTGAATTAAATCATAAAATTATAAAAATTACAGTAAAAGAATAGCTGATTTTCTTGGGGACCAATATTCCTGTACATTCCAAGTTATGCTGCTAGGAGAGAACGAAGGATGCTGAAAACAGCATGCTCTAGAATAAACAAAAATTTGTTCAGATCTTTCTTTAGAAAGCGGAAAGCCACATCTAACCAAAGATGGTCTGTGCCCTGCTAACTGGAGCTCTGCAAAAATCAGGATTGGCTCAAGATGACCCTATTATCTTGGTTTTGAGGCTTCTTTAGTCTTCTGCTGTGCCATTGTGCTTGCTCGAGTCTCTGACCAGGGACAGATGGGAGCTGGTGATGGCTCGGTGCTGGTGAAATAATGATAGTCCCCCCCGCCCCACCTCCAGAGCTGTAAAACCTTCAAAGCATTCACATCAAAGGACTGGAGAACAAAATCCAATAGTTACAAGTACCCGCATTCAAGGGGCAATTTCATCCATGTCTATGCCAAGGACTATCTCCCTTTACCCCCAAACAATCCCTCCTAACACAAAGAAACAAAGGAACAAACAAAAAGGAGCTAGGCAATGGAATGAAATGACACCCAGTAGTGCTGTAGGAATTATGAGAATGAAGTCAGTCAGTCTAATCCTCAAACACTTCCAAGAACAATGGGGGGAAGAGTTCCGTGGGACATTCCACCTTCATGTGCAGGAAGCGGCTGGCATGACAAGCTCCAATCATCCGCAGGTCTGTCACCTTCATCAGGAGTTTTGGCCAGAAGTGTGTCACGTGGTGTTTTCGGTAATTGATATAGTGTTCAAAGGCCAGCAGGAAACTATCTTGATATTTTTCTATTCTCTCAACACAGGCGAGCCCTGGGCGATCTGAGGAAAAGAAGGAAGATGGATGTTACTTCAGAGGTGAAAGGAGAAGGCCTGCCTTGTCCGACTTCAGCCCTTTACGGTGCAAGTGGGCAGATCTGAGGACTTTTCAACTCCTAGGAAAGAGCATGGGAGCCACATGAACTCAGGGGTATCCAGGACCACATGCCAGGGTGTGTCATAATTTATATGAATGGAGCCAATGCTTCATTCAGATAAATATTTCTGGTGTAGACTATCACCACTATGGGTGTGAATGGCAATACCGTCCTCGTAAGGTCCAGAAGGAGAAGCCTCACCTAAAGAGCTGAAATGCTCTGTATAATGAGGGAACGATTTTGAGTTTCCATTGGCCCCGTGGGATAAAGGGGAGGACAAGCATGGACATGCACAGAAAGGGGGAGCTGTGAAAAGAAATTTGGGAACATCACGGGATGCCTGAATGTCAAAGGAGGAGTGTTGGACAAGGATTTCCCGTGAAGACGAAGCACAATATCCAGTCTTAGTTGTTGTCAGGCTGCAATGAACCACTCCTTCCCTACTGTTATGCTTTAGTAGAATTGCCACCTGTAGCAGCCATGTGTAGGTGGGGCTGTGGGGAATCAAAACGAAAGAAAAGGAGATGTGAACCATGCTCAAATCACCATGTACAGAGAAGAGAAGAAGCATAGTGGGAAGTTGGAGTGAGAGGAGGCCATGATCGTGTCAGGCCTGGGAACTCTTCCTAAATCTTGGGAGGACCACAGGTCTTCCTACTCTATGTGGGAGGGGACTGAAGGCAGTTTCCAAAAAATGATGAAGGGATATCACAAGAAGGCTAGGTGACTGTGGAATATCCAGGCTGCAAACATTTGGGTTACAAAAGTAATTTATAAACCTGGATGAATTCCTCATATCGCTCCAGGAAACAAACCCAGGTCTCCTCAGCTTGCTCGTTGTAGCTCTGATCAATTAAAGTCACACTCCAGCTGTGAGTGTTTGAAGTATATGTATTAATAAGAATCTAAATAACGTGCTGCTTAATCTGAAAGGAAACGTCAGGGCTAATTTCTCAATCCACCCTTCTGAGTCTAAAAATATATTGGCTTTCGGAATCCCTTATTCAGCTCAAATTGCAATTTGTGCATTTTTATTTTGTGTTTTCCTTCACGTTGGGTGACGCTACTCTGTGGATCTACTCATTTCCTCTCTCTCCCTCTCCCTGTCTTCTCTCTTCCTTTGAGCGCACCAGAAAAATTCTCCATAGGAGCCTTTAATTTTTGATCCAAATAGAAAATCAACATAATATTGCTCTGGAAGTATTCCTTTAAAGGGAAAAAATAATCTGGGTTTTGTGGCAGCAAAACTCTGTTCTTTGATGAGAGATAAAGATAAGGTGGTCATATAAATGATATAGAGAAAAACGAGAGGACATTTTAGTGACACTCAAGTTGTACTAAACATGTTTATGAAAAATAAAACATTTTTAAAGGTCAAAGACATTTTTAACTCCCTAAAGGCAAAATTTCTCAGATATGTCTTTCAGATCATTTCCATTTTAGCTCTCTGCATATTACTGTAAGACCAAGGAACTTAGCAGTAGTAGCTCCTAGAAAAGTCTTTAAAGAAGAGACCTAAGGTATTGTGTAACTGAAATGCCAAACACAACAATGAGGCTTAGAAGACAACGCCCAAGAGAAATTGGAGCTTCGGAGCACTGCTATGTAGCTGTGATTTGCCAAATGTAAAGTGTTTGGTAATATTTTTCTGGTCCTAGCAGTGTTAATGAAAAGTGCCCAGATCATTCAGGTGGAGAAGATTTTAAAAAGTTATTATGTCACATGGCTGTCAAGCAGGTAGAATTGGGAGGAATCATTCAGTTATGTGTTTGACAGAGTTTGGAGGCACGTTCACAAATTTTGCCATCCCCACATACTCCCTTTATTTACTTTACTGAGATTATTTATTTAATCTGTTAAATTGATTCTAAACAGAGGAAATTTCATATTACTCACTAAATAAAAATCCATTTGACTCACTACAGAGGAAATTTCATATTATTCACTAAACAAAAATCCATTTGCCAGAAATGGATGATAACCATAAAAACGGATGCATGGTAAAAAAACTTTATTATATTTTAGCTAAAGGTTCTTGTTGAAACTGTCCCCAAAAGGAAGGTTAGCAAGTATTAGGGTGGTGTTAAAGACAGGCTTGCATCAAACTGAATCTCCCTTTGTGCCTTGTTTAGGAGCTATAACCAGAATAAATATTGTAAAAGAAAAAGCTTCCTCACTATATGAATGCATGTTATTTAAAACTTTCTTTGTACCACTAAAATCTCAGCTAAAAAGTTACATTGAATCCCACCTCCAGAAATATAATTCGCACTTATGTAGTTCAATTTCTTTATTTTAAAGGACACTGAAGCCCAGAGAAGCTAGGCGGTTCACTCAAGGTCACATAGGGAGTTCCTAGAACAGCTACAAGTTTTATTTCTACTGAAGGCCTGAGGGCCCCAGTTCCTTGCTGGCTGTTGACTGACTGGAGACTGCCCTCAGCTCCTAGAGGCCACCTGCAGCTGCCCATCACGTAAGCTTTCCCAGCCTGGCCGCATGTTTCACCAAGCACGCAAGGAGAGTCTCTGGAGCAAGTCTGCTAGCCATAGGGAACCTCACCTAACGTAATGTAATGTAATCACATGGGACTGGCATCAACTTTGCCACATTCTATTGAAGAAGCAAGTCACAGGTTCTGCATACACTCAACAGGAGGAGTTAGTATAAGGGTGTGAACCTCAGAAAGTGGAGAACATGGGGGTTAACTTCTCAAATTCTACTGAACACTGGCCTGGCTGCTGGGTGCACAAGACATCTCTCTGTCCTCAAAAAGGAAATAGTTCAGAAGGAGAGATGGACAAGTTAAGGAGAGAGCTGTAGTGCAGAATGACAATTGCTGAGGCACAGCTAAATTTAGGGTATTCTGAAAATGCTGCTGATGAGTTTTAAACCACCTTGTATTTAAAGACTACTTTGCTTAAAGAGTATTTTGCGTTTCTTATTTATTATGACATGATCTCTGAAGAAAAAAGGGTCAGCATTATTAACCCACTCTTCATCAAAGGGAATGAAAAGTCTTGATAATGAGCTATGGCTGCAAATTAAAGATGGCTGCAAATTCTTTGCCATTCCTCCCATCATAAGGTGGACTCTTAAATCTGGATTGGTGCTGGCTTGTTTGGAAAGACTGTGGCAGAAGTGATGCTATATGACTTAGGACGGGGCCTTAAGACATCTGTAACTTCTGCTTTGGTGTCCTTGGAACTCTCTGTTTTGGAATCCACCAGTCATGTAAGAATTCCAACTACCCTGCCAGAGGAGAGACTGCAATAAGATAGGCCTGGAGCTGTGTTTGATGTCTCAGCCCCAACCCCAGCCATCTTGGATGTGTTAAGCCACTAAGTTTTGCGTGGTGTGCTATATACAGCAATAACTAACTGAAAATTAAGTTGTAGCTAAGCTATGGACAAACTCTAGCTGTAGCTCATGGTTTCTTCACCCAGAACTTAACACAGAACGGCATGGTCACGCATTCCCATACTGTGTACACAACACCAGAATGCGGCAGGGTTGGGGAACTACTGTGAGACAGGCTGAGTAGTGTCCACTGAAGGTGGACCATTTAATAGAGTCTTGTAAATGGCTCCTTTGGTTCATTCCCACTATGCTGGGAGACTGCAAAAAGCATCAGATACCTGACACCCTCCTTTAGTTCCCAGTACATTGGCAAACCTACAATTGTTCTGTGGAGAGTGAGCTCTGATTCTAAAGCTCAAGAGGGGTTAAAAACTCAAGTGATTTGAATTACCACCAGACAAGCAAAAGCTCTTTTGATGCCCAGTAATGAGTCTGGACACACTTACCTGAAGACATCAGCAGGACAGCCTGAAGGAGAGCGACTTCAGTGTCATCCAGGTTGAAAGAAGACAGCGACATGCCCAGGTCAAAGATGGCGTCTGACACCACCCCAAGACCCCCGTTTTTCAGCTGGCCCCGCGTCACTGCCATTTCCCCATTCAGGGTTAAAGTCTCACTTTCTGGGTCATAGCGCACAGCAGCGCGAAGGGACATGATCTCCATGCAGCAGCCTTTGAGGAGGATGATCTGGTCTTCACATGGCAGCTGAAAAGAACCAGCCCACATCAGCAAAGAACAAGCAGACAAACGTCATTCAGGAACAGGCAGTATCTTAAGGCAGCAGGAACAACATCCTGTGAAGGACCATTCATCCTGCACTCTGAGCCTACACTCTGTGGCTTTTCCTTTCCTACTTGGTTGCAGACTTTGAACAACCATTTTTCATACTTAAGTTTGTCCTAATCTTCACCTGATTTAATTTCAGTAGTTTGCATTTCTTTTGTAACAGATAAAGATCTCCAGCTGGTACTACAGTCACATGTGAAACTGCAATAGCCCCTTATTCTGGGGTTTTGTATTGTAGCCCAACTGATAACTGCTTGAGAGCAGGGTTTAGGTTGAATCTGCCAACGCTTTTGTCTAATAGCTCCAGTAATCAACAGATAACTCTACTGTTTAGCTGGCAGCTGTGCTTCTCTTTGCTTTTTGAAGCAAGTGTGCTCCTTCAGTCTCTTAAAAGGCATAGAACTAGAGAGTTGCTTACAAATGCATATTACCTAAGAGGCCCGGATATATAAAAGCTTTGCCCAAGGTCACCCAGTGAGTTAGGGGCAGAGGTGAGACCAGTATTTAGACTTCTGGCTCCTAGAGTTTTGTTTTTCTTAGTACCTCACACAACAGAATAACTACACACACTGGCTCTTTCTGCCAATCTCATGTTAAGCTCATTTGGTTGCCCTATTAATTAGGATTTGTGATAATGTGATAACATTAATAACAAATTAAAAAAAAAACTTTGCTAAGCAAAATAAAAAAAAATCAGAGTTGTATGAATGGGGAGAATGTTTAATTAAATGTCATTAGCAAAACAGTTCGAGAGGCTATTAGTTACCGGGTGTTTCTGATGCATTGGGCACTGTGCCAAGATTTATGTGCATCACCTTATTTAATCTTCACAGCAATGCAGTGAGGTTAATGTTTTAATTCTGATTTCATTTACAGATGTGGAAACCCAGGCACTGACAGGTTGAGTAGAAGGCTGGGGGTGGAGGGCACATGAATATTTTGTGAGTGAGCCTAGGATTTGAAGCTAGATCTGTCAGAGTCCAAAGCCAAGAGAAGAAGAGAACACTATCATGCAGGGACTCTAGTCCTATTCCCCACACAAGAACGCAGGACATGGTGAGGCCAAAAAGGAACAGCAATGGAGCCATAGATAGGGGAGTCATACCACTATATTCTTGTTGGCGGCTGGGTTGGAGACACAGGAAGCAGGAGCCACACGATCCGTAATCTGCCGTCTACTTCTCTGCCAACCAACCCCACTTGCTAGCCACAATCCACCGTCTGCTTCTCTGCCAACCAACCAACTTGTCTAGCGTAGCCATGGCAGTTATATTAGTGACTAGTGGCTAACTGGTTACAGCTGATGGCCAACTAGTCACAGCTGATGGCCATCTACTACCCAAGCCAGTTCATTTTCATGTGAGGCTGAGAGCCTGGAAACTGCTCTTTGGGACTCTGTCCCCACAAACACACTCTTTGAAGAACTTTGAATGAAGCTAAATTTCCATAAACAATGAATATGTAAATTACACATAATTTCTATCTCTTCATTAAACATGTACAAATTCTTTTTGGGAAATACTCTTGGCAACACTTGACCAGTTCATTTTAGGTTATTGTATAAAACTGAAAGTAATACTACTTTATTACATTTAAAACACTGGGTATTTCCTATTTTTCACTCACTCTACCTAGCCATTTTACCATCTAATTTCAAATTGCTTAGCCTTTTCTACAGAATAACAGTCATCTTGTGTTTGGTTCTGGAATCCATACATGTGAATTCTCGTCTTCTACGCATTAAAAAAAATGATGTTGATTTGCTTTTATTAGGTACTAATTTGTATTCCTCAATGACATCCTTGGAGTCCTGGAAAGAGGAAACCTGAGGATGGACACATCCTCCACAGCTAAGCTGGAGAACTGGCTGCAGTGGGGGAGGCTGGCTTTGATGCCTAGGGCAGTGGTGACTTCAGCCCCATCAGGATCACCTGAGGACTTGTTAACCACCCATTACTGGCCCCACCCTTCGTGTTTTTGCTTTTCTCCAAGTTCCCAAGTAATACTCATGCTGCTGGTTCAGGGACACCACTCTTGAGAACCACTGGCATCGAACAGCAAACAGAAATTACTAATCAGAGCAAACCATTTATTAAAAAAAAATCTGTCATGAAGTACACAAACTTGGGCAGGCCCCATATTTGTCGCCACGTCTGATTCTAGATGAAATAGAAGTTTTCTTTTTTAACTTACTGTTGATTAGTTCAAACTTAAATAAAGCTTTAATAAGTATTTGTCAAGGATCACCAAAGGTTTAAAAACTAGGCCAGATTACTTTTCTTTTAAGAGGGGTTTGTAGAATGCTGGTGAGATTTGTTTCAGCCTATGGGTAAATAATCTGTTAGTCACTTGCCAAAATACTTTCACTGAGAGGATGTTCTACCAAAGCCATGACAAGCAGAGAGGCAGGGATCCTCCCATAGACTCTTCCTGTCTCCTTAGGAGCGTTATCACTCAGGTTGATTGGAAAAGATGACAGTGCCCTCTACTCTAGAAGTGGTTCTGATGTGTGTTTTTGGTAGCTCTGCCAGCCATGAGTTTAGATCTTTAAAAGCCCAGGGTGTCCTTGCTTGGTGGGGTAACATGGATCTTAGCAGAAAATTACTATGAGCACAATTTCAGCAGCAGATGCATCAAACTGCCTCTGGGAAGAAACCTCTGTCTCTCGAGACCACCTGGGATGTCCATCCCACTCCATAGGTACCTAAGGGGCTTACACAGTCATTTTCCCTCTTTGGGGTTCCAAAGATAGTGTGAAAGTCTAGATGTCCTGAGGAGGCCACAAACACCAGAAACATCCTCGTCTCTGCTGTACAAGTGAACGTTCTTCTTTTTGGTAATTTGGAGACTACAACATATCAGGATTGAAAGCGAGATGGAATCAGAACTTTGAAGCAGGCTTAAGCTTCTGAGGGAAACTTGAAACGTACCATGTTGATCCCTCACCTTTGTCACAGACATAAGTGCACCGTGTGTTTGTTACTGATGGTGGAGATGGCTTCCGTTCTTTCTGTCTTTAACTGAAACACCTCTGCAGCGGTTGGTTTACAAGAGCTTTGCATTTTCTAAGAAATATTTTTGATGGGTATTCGAAGGGCAGCCTAGCTCAAGTTGTAGGGGTAGCAAGTTTCTCTTCAGACACCAAGGACTGGGTGATGAGAGACACAGCCCAGAGAGAGAGGACCAAGAAAGGTCCGGGAAAACAAACTCAACCCAATGAAAACAGCGAAAGAAGACGCCCAGAGGGAGGGCAAACAAGCACAAACATATATTGAAAGCCTTAAAAGGTGTATGTGCCTTCGTCCTTAAATTCCACTGTTAGGTTTGCCCCGAGGAAACAGTACTGTGAGCAGGGCCTTGGCACCCGAATGCTCATGGCAGAATATTTACTCGTATAGTAGTGAAAAATTGGAAATGAACTGAAGATCCAGTAAAAGAACATAACCTAAATTATGGTACGTCTATTCTTTGGAATGCTATGTGGTCATTAAAAATTATTTTGTGAAAGAATACTTAAATAACATATTTTACAGTTGGGTGTAAAAAGTTAGGCACAACAGGGGGCTGGTAACATTCTGTTTATCTTGGAGCTGATTGTATGGGTGTGTTAAGTCTGTGAACATTCACTGAGTTGCACCCTTATGATATATGCTCCTTACTCTTTAATAAAAAGTTTAAGAAAGTGGCTTCCTAAGTAAAAAGTATAGCATAAACTACATTAATATATTTCATATTTCATATATATGTATGTTTTTCTATGTGAGTTTGTATATATACACAAATTGATTTGAATAAAAGACTCAAATAGGCTCCCAGTGGCAGCACTCTATCTCTTGGTGATATTACCATGAATCATTACCTTTATTATGCTGCATAAATCACCAATGAATATGTATGATTTTTGTAATATCCTCTACAACTTTAATAAATGTTAATAAGAGAAAGGATGGTGTGGAACGCTGCACACCAAATACAGACACAAGTCAGATTCCTTCTCTAGGACTCCCGAGCTCCTCTGGGGGTGGAATATGAGTGGTTCCCACTGCGGGCTGCTAGCGGGCACATCAGGTACCCTGGCCCCTATCACAGTGCAGCTGGGGGGTAAGAGGGAGACACACTCTCTCCCAGCTGGGTCTGAGGGTCAGATACCTGTGTCCTGAAGCCCACTGCTCTGTCCTTTCGGGTATGGCTTTTGTGGAGGCTCAGAGACAGGCAACGAGAAGTGTCCTCCCCATCAATGTCTGAGGTCTCTCAGACTCCAGGTGGGCTCTCATTATTGCAAACTCAAAGACACAAATAAGCTGCAAGCCAAGGTAGGACAGGATCATTCCCGTGAGAAAACTCAGCTTCTTTCTGGGTGAGACTAGATTCACTTATCACTTCGGTGGCTTAGGTAAAAGGCTTACAGTAGTATGTGGTTCTCTCTCTATCTGGTATCTTTCTAGGTCCCCTTGGAGATGTGAAGAGCAATATATTGGCACCTGATGGGGTTTTTCAAAGGGAACAAGTCTCTAGAAAGCAGAATCAATCCCATTTAAATAAAAAAAGGAAGGTAGAGGCCAGATGGTAATGTAATGGATAAAATAGCAGTATTAACAGCTAAAATTTATGCAATACTTATGACCCAAGACCTATCCAAGTACTTATTATGACAGTTAAACCTCCCAACAGCTCTGCAAGGTAGACTCTCTTATGATTCCCATTTTAAAGATGAGATAACCAACGTTGGAAGACATTTAACAACTTATCTAGGATTCTTGCCCATACAACAGACTGCAGAGCCCATGTTCTCAGCTACCACATGGTAGGACTGTTAAAATTAGGGAGGAAGTGTCCCAAAGGGAAAGGCTATGACCTCTGGGGGGTGAGCACTTCCGGGCAGCCTGAAGATGGGACAAGACAAGGTGAACTGATCAGAAAAGAGGGAAGATTTAAGGAGATATTAAGATCCTTGCTCTGTGAAGGTCATTTAACTTATTCTTGAAGATTAAGAAAGAACCATCTGGCTGGGATATGTAGTTGAAAGAATATAGACTTAGACTCAAACCCGGGCCCCATGTTTGGATAAGTTAATCACACTGACCTCAATGTCCTACATCTGTAAAATGGGGTTCATTAAAGCTACTCTGCAAATCTGTTATAAGTATGTGCTTTAGTCTGGGCAAACTTGAGCATGGTAACCAGAACATCGCGGGTGCTGATTAATGTAAGGATTGCTGTCATATTTCCCTGTGCCTGGAGTCAGATGGATGGATAGGACCTTTATCGACCTCATGTGGACAAGCTAATGAATGATAACTGAACAGAGGAGGTGGGGAAACGAAAATGAAACAACGTGCATTTTCCTTTTGTACTGACATTGCTTTCATAGGAGTAAGTTGCTACTTGTTAATATTAAATTATATATAATACTCAGTATTCCTGGAAAGTGATGGAACCATAATGACAAATAATGCAGAAAGAAAAATAATTTCCTCACCTCACAAAACATAGGTAACTTTTTGGCAAAATCCACCACTCTGGTAATTGCTGGTGTGATGATTTTTGTAAAATGGCTGAAGGCTTCCAAGTCAACCTTTCCACCTTCTGGGGCATTTACTATTGGTGCTTGTCCAATATCTTCTGGCTAAGGAAAAGAAACAAAAAAGATTTAAATGAAACAGGTTAAGGGATCTTTACTTATTCTATTTCTCACGTGGCAAAGTCTCTTCTGAACTGCCAACCTGTACAGTTTCCAGTTTTTCACATAGTTTATTAACAAACTATACAGTTTTCACATTGTTCTCTGAGCAAAGATATGTGTCTTGGGTGGCTTGCTGTAAGAGGCTCCCAGTGATAACAGTCACAGGATTGTGACAGAAGGATGGAAGGAAGGGAGGGAGGGAGGGAGGGAGGAAGAGAGGGAGAGAGGGATTGATGGAAGGAAGCAAGGAAGGAAGGAAGGAAGGAAGGAAGGAAGGAAGGAAGGAAGAAAGAAAGAAAGAAAGAAAGAAAGAAAGAAAGAAAGAAAGAAAGAAAGAAAGAAAGAAAGAAAGAAAGAAAAGAAGGAGAGAGAGAGGGAGGGAGGGAGGGAGGGAGAAACAAGAGAAATTTGGAGTTTGCTTCTGAATGCACAAAGGGCATACACTTACGCCAGGTGACATAAAATCTAGGGCACTTTCAGAGCATTGCACATTCTTTTTTTTTTTTAAACAACTATTTTTTTTTTCTTGAAAGGCAAAGTAACTTTATTTTTTTTTTATTGGGGAATAATGTGTTTCTCCAGGGCCCATCAGCTCTAAGTCATTGTCCTTCAATCTAGTTGTGGAGGGCGCAGCTCAGCTCCAAGTCCAGTAGCTGTTTTCAATCTTAGTTGCAGGGGGCGCAGCCCACCATCCCATGTGGGAATTGAACCGGCAACCTTGTTGTTGAGCGCTCACACTCTAACCGAGTCATCGGCCACCCTTCTAGAAGCTCAGCTGCAGCTCGTTGTCTTCAATCTACCATATTTCGCCGAAAATAAGACCGGGTCTTATATTAATTTTTGCTCCAAAAGACGCATTAGGGCATATTTTCAGGAGATGTCTTATTTTTTCAAGTACAACAATATACATTTATTCAAATACAGTCATGTCATCTTCTTCTGGAACATCGTCATAATGTACTAGATGCGTCCATCTGATTGACGATCTTAATTGGGGCTTATTTTCAGGGAAACATGGTAGTTGTGGAGGGCGCAGCTCCCGGGCCCATGTGGGAATCAAACCGGCAACCCTGTTGTTCAGAGCTCGCGCTCTAACCAACCGAGCCATCCGGCTGCCCCTGGAGCATTGCACATTCTAATGCCTATGTTTGTGTGTGAGGTGGGCACAGTGCGGGCAGTGAGAGAGAGTGTGGTGGGGTAGCCCCAGCAAATAGTACTCTGTGGATTCTGACCCAGCAGCAGGGGCTTGATGTCCTGTCTGCCCTACAGACTCCAGTTGGAGGCAGTCTCCGCTGGCTGAGGGAGACCATCTCTAGGCTGCCTACAGGAACTGAGCTGGGCAAACTTAGCAAACCTTTGGGCAGAGTGGGAGTTTTACTAGTATTCAATAGCACTTCTCCGCCATTCACTAGCCCAAGAACAATCCATGGCCTTGCTGTTTGAGGGTGGTGGAACAGCCCAGGTGTCACCTGGGGACTCATTAGTAATGCAGACTCTCAGCCACTCCCCTCTACCATCTCACGGTGCAGAATCAGCGTTTTAGCAAGCCCCCAGGTGGCTGTGCTAACATCAGGCTCCCAATGGCCACTGAAGCTGTCTAGCTCCTTAGCTGGGCATTAGTGACGACCATGGTGTGGCCTCTCATATATCTCCTGTTGTCACCAGTGCTTCCTGATAGGAACAGGACTCTCCATTGCCATTTCCTGTCACTGTGGTAACAGTAACCGCCATTTATCTGTGGCCTACCAGCTAGCCAGCCGCTTAGGCTCTCACACAATCCCTGATTGGCAGATGAGAGCAAACAAGGGTTCAGGGAGGTTAAGACCAATCCTCTGAGGCCACGACTGGCATCTCAGCAGCTCAGACTCCACACAGCAATCTGCCAGGAGTCTCATTTCTGCCCACTCGGAGGCTCTGACACCTTACACACTTTCCCACTAGGGGACATAAATTCTGCTCCTCTTCTTATGGCCCCTGTCAGCCTCTCCCACTGTCTTCCAGGAAGTTGTGACTCTGATCAAAGAGATGAGAGACAAAGACCCTGCCTGATGGTGGAAACCTTTGCCTAGAGCCACAGTGAACAGACAAGAGCAAGCATCCAGGGGTGGGAGGTTAGGGGGTGGGGGTGGGCAGAGATAAGCAGGAGGACCTGGGGCTGGGAGCGAGTTGAGCAAGGCTGGATCCCTCACTTGCAGGGAGGTGAGGGCACTGCCAGTGACAAAACTGCTGCCTTGGTGCTCAACTTCACTGTGTGTCAGAATCACCGGCTTGCTGGGCCCACCCCCAGAGTTTTATCAGTAAGTCAGGGGCGGCGCCTGGGCATCTGCATCTCTAACAGGTTCCCAGGACACGCTGATGTGGCTGGCCTGGGACCACACTTAGAGATCTGCTGGGTTAGCAGTAACCACATTCAGCTCAGCGGAAACCAGTTACCGTATTTCTTCCCTATTACTGCTCACATCTCATTTTTAGCAGGAAGCAAAGCAAAGAATGATGCTTTTCTTGTTGCCAGGACATGAGGGTCAACAGGAGCAGGCCATACCCTCCCAGGGTGGTAGGAGTCACGATTACAGGGGAAGATGGTTAAATATATTACATAACAAACTCTGGCAGCATTGACCTTTTTTGATTATCCAGCAGGTTCTTCTGTTTATTTTATTTTACTTTTTAATTGTTTGTTTTGGGGGCAGTGAGTAGACCAGAAAGAAGTCTGGTTTCTGTCATGTTTTCATAACCAGTGGCAATCTTCTGGGGTAACTGTTGGCATAGCCAGCTCATGGAAGGCTTCTGTTCTGTTGGCTTTCTGGATGCAGATGGAATTGATGGAAAAATCACGTGTACAGCTTCCTTCTCTTTCTTTTTCACACAGACTGAATTACGGGAAAAGGTACATCACTTCCTCCTTTGGGCATTGCTGCTTCTTGAATCCTTCAGACCTCCCTGGTGGTCTTTCTAATTACTCTCACCCTGAAAATGAGGCTCATCTCACCTGCCTTGTCTACTTTACAACTCTGTTATGATGATAAACTGATAAAAGGAACATGGACACACATTAAAAAAGGTAGGGAGTTACACACACACACACACACACACACACACACACACACACACACTCTTGGCCTGTTTGAACCCAAACATCTTCCTACTGAACACTGACAGGTCTAATCTCATTGTATTTACGTGGTATCGTGTCCTTTGAAACGTCAGTGGGTCAATACTGATGCTAATTTCCATTCAATCTGTGGGTTTGTGCTGTATTTGAATCACCACCTGTGACACCCCTAAAGATGTGAAAAAAGGAAACACAACCAGTGACTAAAGGTCCCAGAGCCTCAGGACACTACTACGGGCTCTCCCTTTTCCTGGGGCCATCAGGCACAGGATGGTGAGGGTGGTGGTAGAAATGATGGATAGATATAGTAACCGCTTACGTGGTTGTTAATGATGTGACAAGTGCTTATATCTATTGCTTTTACATCATGTAGTAAAGGCATAAAGGCTCCTGAGCCTTAGTGAGACGAAGAATCATGCCGAAAGTCACATAATTAAAACACATCAGAGGCAAACACTGAACTCAGGCTATCTGATTCCAATCTCCATGTGCGTAACCACTCAACTACCCAGCCTTCCTCTGAGGTAGTTATAACAATTTTGGGTGACAGAAGCCTTCCTGACTTGATTGCACTTGTCTTACGACCTGTCTACACAGTGCACACATGGCCAAATCACTCCTCCTGTATCATCCTATGCTTCTTTTCTGAGGTACCCAATGTAACCCAATGAAAACGTGTAAAATCAGACAGTTGCTCTGCCAGGTCAAACCGCCAGTCTCTATTTCTGACTTGAGTCCTGGTCTTAGAGTAAAAAATGATGAAGAAGCTCCTTTTGAGGAATAAGTTACTTACCCATTCCAGATAAATGAACACTTCTAGTTTTTATGATAAGATATCATTTTAATCCCTTATGATATATTACTATATTATTATTAACATAACAGGCCTCCTCAAATTCTGTTTCAGAGCAAGATGGGCCATCATCACATAAAAATAAATAAAATAATCTGCATAGCAGTGCTGTAAGCAAAAAAACAAAGGGTATCAGCTACTCAAGAGACACACATCCTAATGTGTAGAAGCCTATTCAGGACACAGATACCATTTAGCAAAGCTGTCTTCAATGAAGGATTCCTAAGTCCTTGCAGGAAAATTCACCACTCAGGAGAGTGCAATTTTCATCATGAACATAAATACTCAATTGAGGTCATCCTTTTGCAAGGAGTATTTGTAAATATGTAACCTGGCTGAGACACAGGGCTTAACTGTACTATCTCTGAGTATGGGCTACCAGGTGGAACTGTATATTCTATTTAATAAATATCTATTAAGTTCTGTTCTGGTTATCTATTGCTGTGTAACAAACCACCCCCAAATTTAATGGCTTAAAAACAATACATTTTTACTTTCTCTCAGAGTTCTGGGGATGGATGGGCTCAGCTGGGTGGTTCTCACTTAGGGTCCCTCCTACATCTGTCATCAAATGGCAGCAAAGGCTGGTGTCACCTGAAGGCTTCTTCACTCACATTTCTGGTGCCTGGGCTGGTTGAGAATCTCTCCATGTGGTCTCTCCACATAGATAGCTTGCACTTCTTCACAGCATGGTGGTCTTAGGGTAGTTGAGTTGGACCTTTTCTTTTTTTTACATGGCAGTTAGCTGTTCTCAGGGAGACCAGGAGGCTTCCCCCTTCAAGATAACCAAGTAGAAACTGCAAGCCTTCTTATGACTCAGGCTTAGAAGTCACTCTTCCCAAATCCATTGTTTAAAGGAATCATAGACCAGCCCATTTCAAGGGGGGAGAGGAAGAGACTTTTCCTCTCCATGGGACACAAAGGGCTGTGTATACAGGGAGGAAAGAATCTAATAGCAGCCATCTTGCAGAAAAGCTACCACAAATTTCAACCACACATGTGATAGACACTGGTGAAAAAGCTGAATGGAACATGGTCCTTCCGCTGAGGAGATGTGAGGTGATCCCCGGCACAGAAGGGGAATGGCTGACAGAAATGAAGTTCACTGTAGTGACAAATGGGACAGTGGAGGCATTCTGATCTCCCCCAACACCCCTCTAAGAAAAAGACTGCCTGAAGAAGTGGTCGTTTGTATTAGGATCAAGAGGGGCTATTTCTTGAACAGATCAAGGATCAACAAAATATACATTTCATGTCAGCTTCACAGGGGGAATGGGAGATTGGTGGGTAAAACAGCTGCTCTGTAAATGTTACCTTCCTGAAGAAAACTCTATTGTGCCTTGAGAGTCTCATGGTCCTGACCAAAAAAAAAAAAAAAAAAAAAAAAACTAACGGCAAATCATTCTGTGCCACACCATCTTTGGTTCTTTCTATAGATGATCAGACTGATGAAAACTGTTAGGTCTTGGAGTTAAAAGTTACTGCTTTTAATTACTCGAAATTGTGCTATATGCTCCAAAGAGACCACCCTATTTAAAGGGAAGTCTCTTTCCAGTTCCGATTCACAATTTTCCTCATTGCATTGACCACTGCCTGCATCTGTCTTGTTTGTTTAACCCTTACTGTTTGTCTTCTTCCACTGGAATATGGCTGAGCTTTTCCACTACCTGGCACGTAGTAGCTGCTCAATAATAAATGTTTCCTAAATGAAAGAACAAATCTTTAAGTCTGGAAAGAAGCACTGTAGTGACCACTGAATTGGTTTAGTTATACTAGTACCCATTCTCTTTTTGGGGGTAAAGAAAATAGAGATGTAGGATTTCCTAGGAGAAGTACAGGATGTGCCCCAAACCTTCCACCTTACTTGGGATTCAGCTTGGTCACTACTCTGAATGGCAGTGCCAGGCCTGGAAGTGGTTTCCTCAATGTCCATTTAAGGCTGACACATTCAGGGAAAGGACCGATTTAGGCTTGGGGTGAGGCAGGACTCTATCTTGCTATGCCCAAAATATACTGTGTTAGAATTGATCTATCTATCTATCTATCTATCTATCTATCTATCTATCTATCTATCTATCTATCCATCCATCCATCCATCCATCCATCCATCCATCCATCCATCCATCCATCCAGAATTAATGTTTTCTGGCTGATATACCAGGGTGGGCCTAAGGGTGCAGATCAAGGCACTAAGAGGTAGCCCCTCCAAAGACCTGTCTTTCGAAGGCCCTCTGGGTTTGCACAGGTGGCCAAATTGCATGATGTAGTGGTTTAGAGTATGGATCCTGGAACTGGGCTGCATCCATCACCACCACTTACTAGCTGCAGGAGCTTAGGTAAGTTTCCTTAACTTTTCTGCCTCAGTTCCTTCCTCTGTGAAATGGAGATATTAACCACATCTACCTACAGGGTTGGGATAGGAAGTTAATGTATGAAAAACACTTCAAATAGTACCTGGCATTTGGTGAGGGCCATGCTGTCTGTTTGCTAACACTGCTGTTGGTGCACGCCATCTAGACTGTGTTAGAACCCACTCATTACAACAATGAAAGTGTTTGAAGGCAGGTGGATTACAGGTAAGCTTTTTCCTTCTAAAAATTTCCTTTAAGGTTGTACTGTTTTCATGAAAAATCCCTCTTCCATTATAATGGTGATGGTGAGGTACAACAACAATCATACCACTAAATCTTGTTCCAACAGGAAGGTACCCGGGAGATACAAACAAACCCACAGATCTGATGCCGGGGCTCTGTGAGAGCTCATAAAAGGTTCTTGTCATAAACCAAGAGCAGGGTCAGTATCTGTGATGGTCCAATCCAGCTGGTGGTGGGATGGGTAGTCCATCTAGTGAGCTGGGCAGAGGGCCTGGACTTGGAACCCAAGACCTGAGTTGGCTTTTGGGTTTTGCTCAGCCACTTTCTAGTAGTTTGATCTTGGGTGAGCCACTTAAGGCCTTGGGCTTGGTTTGCATATTTCTAAAATGGGGAGAGTAATCCCAGATACCTCAAAGCATTGTAAGGTCCAAAGGACCTTCCCAAGTACATGGGAAGGACTTTCACAATGGTTACTTTTTACAAAAACATCAAACATTGATATTCCAAGGGTCTTGAAAGTCCTGTTTTCTTGACACAGCCCCTGCCCCCATCCCTACTACCTGTTCCCATTGTCTTCCTAGACTTGAGGTCATTTATTTTAAGCTAAACATTTTGAATTCTATGGACATAAAAATGCATTTGAGATATGGGACACTTCATTCTAGGGGTTATTCTAAAGGGAATATTTTGGAGCGAATTTAGCAGACTAAGTATGTATATATCTGAGGGAAGAAATGGGTATAAAAAGGGGAAGCTGGCTGGCAGGCGAAGAATTTTACTAATAGACGCAGGGCTGGCCTTACTAACAGCAAAAGCAAACAGGTCACGTGTCCTTAGAAACTGCAATGGAATGCAGTGACCTGTAAATAGTAGATGGTAGGAGTGACCTTTGTTCTCAGACAGCCTTGGATTCAGATCCTGGCTCTGCAAGTCATCTCACTCCTCAGAGCTGCAGTTTCCCTATCAATAAAATGGGGTGGTAACCCCAGCATCCAAGGGTGTGAGGACTAAATGAACTGAGTAGAAAGCACCGGCATGCAGCAATATTCAGCTGTGCTGGAGAGCCTCACCAGGAATTTCCGTTTCTGCTTCCAGTGGCTGCCTTGGGCATTGGTGGCCACGTGGGCTTCGGTGACAGTTTTGATGAGCTCCCACTCCTCATCGGTGGGCTCTGGCTTGTGCCCGATGGATTTCTGCAGCTCTTCCCGCCGTCTCTTCTCCCGGTTCTCCTCAATCAGCTTCCGCTTTGCTAGCCGCTTGCTGTCATCCAGTACCACTGGGAGAGGGAGAGAGTGAGACAAAGCACACAGAGACTCCCTAGACACATGGCAGACTGCACGTCCCGGGGCCTCAGGGGCGGGGACCACTGACGCATAGATGGCTGGCTGGGGCCTACAAGGTGGGGTCACGCTGGGGTACTTTCTACTCTTGGTGGCAAGCACCCCTGACTAGCCGTGGTCCAACATGAGCCCGAGGGCCAAACTCCCAATGTCTAGCCAGCTTTTCAAAACAAAGGCCTGGGGGTGGGTGGGCATCCCAATTCCATAGAAGGTGGCCATAAATAAGAATGAACCCACGGGTTCACAGAAAAGTCATGTTTAGCCAAAGATGTGAATTCACTCTTAGGGTTTTCTGTAACTTCCTTCCTGCTCCAAAATAGCTCCTACGGTAGAATGGAGAACTTTTTTACTAAGAAAAATCAGTTAGGGAGGTTCAAGAAAAGTTCTGAAGCAACAAATAGGAGACTGATGATCCTTTCCTCAGAGGAAAAAGGACTCTAAACTCTTCATTAGTTCCCTTAAGGAATATTGGAATGTGGCTGGGCCTATCTTGGGTTTCACAGGTATTCATTTTGCATGACTCTCTGCCTGGTAAACCCTTACTGGTGGTTAAGGAGCCCAGGCTTTGTAATCTAGAAAGACCTGGGTTTGAATCCTGACCCTACCACATTCTAGCTGTGTGACCTCTGGCAAATTACTTAGGCTCTCTGAGCTTACATTTCTTCCTACATAAAATGGGATAAATAATATCCACTTCCATTCAATGAGATAATGCACTACAAGTGCTCAGTAAAGGTAGCCATGATTTTTATCATTTATGCAAAAAGGAAATAAGAAGCACAGGTAACAAGAAACCTATACTTCTGTGGTAATTGCCAAAACAAAACCATTTCACCAGACTCTTAGTAATTATCAGTGGAATGGAAAGACTGAGGTTTTACACTACTGAGTCACAGTATTTTAGAACTGGAAGGGATCTTAGATATTATCTAGTCCAACTCCTTCTTTTCACAGAGGAGGAAGGTGATCCAGAGAGATCATGACTTGCCTAAGGTCACACAGCAAGTTCATAGCAGAGCCCAGGCAAGACCCAGGACTCCTGACTCCAGTTCTATAACATCATTGTCCTAGGGCCATTTCTTGATGAAGGTTTGACCTGGTAGGAAAGAAGAAAAGCAAACATAGCAGGAGGCAGAGTACCAAAGGCGCTCAGCTAGTCCATAGAGTAAGGAAACCCCAGTTCATCTCTATTTGACTGAGTCACCAAAGTCAGGTGAGCATCGACAAATGTGGGAAATATGAACGAGCCTTGTTCGGTCATTTTAGTTCACTCTTTAAAGGGAGAAGAGAAAGGCAGCTATACTCATAGGCCTATTTCCCAAACTCTGCCAGGGATGGTGGCATCTGACATACATTATCTAATTTAATCCTGAAAACAACCTGCAAAGTAGATGATAATTTCACAGAAGGGAAACCAGACGTTAAATCGGACGGTCACACAGCTAGTAAGGAGGTCTGAACTCCAACAGTCTTTCTGATTATAATGCCCGAGCTCTTATAATACCTCACAGGCAAGTCAAGGGCACTCACAATTAATTTCCACCCAGTCTAGAGTAACACTAAGTTTTTAACCTCAAAAATATTCATATCTTTAACTTCTCAATAAAATAATGAAATGGATACTGAATAATAACAGTTCATAATAGTGGGACATCTATATATTTGGTTCTAGATCATTTTTACATATCCCTATTGGGCATATTGTTGGCAAGGGCTAAAAAGCCTTTAAAAGGTAAAGACAGAAAACACACTTAGTCAGAGGTGGGATTAACCCAGGATTTCCAGCCTAACGCCTTAACACAACCCTCCTCCTTTTTTAAAGACTTCCCATTCTGTCTGTTTAAATGGGCAAACCAGGACATTCCACAGATATTTTTGTTCTAGCTGAGAGAACCCTGTTTGTCACATAAATGTAAGCCATGATTATTTCATTTTTCATGAGGAAAAACCTCAATGCATTCTTTTTTCTCTTTCCTTTATTCTTTTTTTTTTTTTTTTTTACTAAAAGTTGGGATCCGTCATTGATGTGCAAAATGTGTATGCCAGTAGAAATCATTAACCCTGATGCCTGGTAAAAGGGAGGCCACACATTCAGAATGACACGATTCTTACTTTATTATTAGATTAACTGACGTGACTGGTGTAAATCCCTTGCACAGTGTGGGGAGAAGAGACCCCAACAGTGGCTAATTTCACCACCATATGCTGTGGCACTTTGAAAACTGGGTAGGACGACTTCAGCTTGGAATGTTTTTTACGGCTAAAAATATAACAAACAACCAACTGCAGGATGACTCATGCAATAGCACTCAACTTCACATTCTTCAGAAATTTCTGAACATGATGTTTTCTGCCAGTGCCCCGTCTCCAAAAATAGCCACAAAATAAATTCCTGTCTCTGCTTCTGAAATAATATTAGGACTTACTTGTCCAGGAGGCTCAGGCCATGTGAATGTTGTGTGTAAAATTACACCTTATCAACATGGATGGACAAGACCTCTCATTTGGACTCCCTGTGGCAATCAGAGTATTGCTAACAGCCTTGCAAATGTGATAAGGCTAATTTAACCTCACTCATCACCTGGATACCTTGAGCTTTGGGAGTTGATAAGGGAGAGGTAGGATAGAAACCACCGAGCTATGGCTGTAGGAATGCTAGGTGTCTTCCCTTTGTCCACCTGGGTTCCTGATTGCTTTTCTGCCTGCTTGCTCTCCTTGAACCAAATCTTTCCCCAACCAACACCCCTTGAATATAAAGCAAAGGAGATTACTTACAATCTGTTGCCATGCCAACATAGATGCATTTTTTAAAGCGACATTCCTGGCACTGATTTCGTGTAACTTTGTCTATGACACATTTTCCTTCATATTTACAGGAATAGGATGGATGGAGATTTTTCTGAATGGTTCTTCTAAAGAAACCCTACATGAAAAAAGAAAGACCCAAGACAACAGTTTCATATTTTCTAGAAATAAATGAATCCAGAATTTTGTGTCCACATAGCTGTGATGGAATTGTTTTGGACCTGAACCTGTGTATGGACCTGTAATTCTACTTAATCAAACATAGGACAACTAGCCCAAAGTGAATGTAAAGAATTCTAAATCAGAGCTGAAGGAGATGTCACAGGACTACAGACTCAACGATTTTTTGGCACTTTTTTATTTTTAAGGAAAAGAGGCTAATGGGGAAAATCTAGTGTTTGTTTATATTTTTTCTAAACATTGAGTAATATAAATAAATTACATTATTTCATTTCATAAAGTGCCTTAATTGTGTGGCTACATTACTCTATGAAGAGGTTCGCTATACTTTAAACTGGAGAATAAAAGAGCTAGATACTTGCAATACTTTATTAATCTATAATTTAATCATTTAGTAATTAAATGGATGTAACAGTTTAGAGATTTCATTTGATTCTTGTTTGTGACTCTTGAGATCGCCTAGACCAGTTCAGATATCCCTTGAAATAATCGTACTTCAGGTTCTTTCTCTACCAAATTTTTTCCCACAGCTCATTGCATTGGGGTTTTACCTCTCATAGCACTGTTTTTCTCCAGTAGTCAGAGATATTACCCCTAAAGTTCCATGTGTTTCTTCCTTTCTTAAGACACGGGAGAGTGCCACTGTAAAGTTTTCTGAGGATACCATCGGCTTGTAGAACCTTCTCAAGGGTGTGTTACACTAGAACCTTTCTGGACATGATGTTTAAGTCTTGGCAATTACACTTCCTTCTGTACGGTAGGTATTAATAATGGTAGACGGCACTTACTGTGAGTGGTACATTGCAGAGTGCTGTAGGCACATTCCATATCGTTCTATCTCTTCTACAACCCTATGAAGTAGGTACTCTTAACATCTCCATTGTAGGGATTAAAAAACTAAGCCTCAGCCAGGTTAAATCACTTGCCCCAAATCACATGGTAGGTACATGTTGGAACTTGCCTGGAACCCAAATCTTATTTGCATAACTGCTTATATGATATAAATTGAATCCAATTTTACTGTATTATTTAAATATTGCAGATGAGCAAATTATAAATAGTCCCCTCCCACTCCTCAAAAAGAAAAATAAATAAACCCCTTTGTTTTAGGAGAATAGCAAGGCAAAACAAATTTGAAGGATACTATGTACTAAAGTTTAAAGGGGACCTCTAACTTTGTTTTGTACGTGGGGGACTGAAATGCCAGTTGACCTAGATTAAGCTGAAATTTTAATTATCCCGTTTTAGTTTCCTTGGCTTTGATTATGTACATATACCACTTGCATATTCCTTACTCAGACATAAGAGCTCTTCCTTATAATGAAAAAGTCAAAGGTAGGATTTTATATTGGTCACAGAGGAATAAAATGGAAAAAATAACAGCAATAACTGAAACTAATGGACTTGATTTGGGGGCATGTGTACAAAACTCTTATTATCATTTCTGTTGTTCAAGTTTTCACAGTAAAACTGTCATATTGTATTTGGGTTTTGCATCCTTAAACACTTGAGTCCACTAGTTTGAATGATGTTGATATACTGTTATAAGATTCACTAAATCACACACGGGGCAGCTGTTTGACAGGTTGACAGTGTTTCCCTGGGTATTCAAGGTATGCAAATCCTGCCAAAGCATGAATGCCAGGGCATGTCACAGAGTGTAAAATAAGCTTCCCTGTGAATCTCCTTCCTTTACCTCTGTTACTCTGTCCAATCCACCCTTCAAGGGTTACGTCTGCCTGCAGGGCAAAAGAAACCTGGAGATTCCAGGCAAGAAGGGTATGTCATTGACAGGGAAGTGAGGGGTTGGGTAGCCTACCTCCTTCTGGAGGAGGCAAAACTTCCCCAGAGGTGGAAACCCCAAAGCTCAGGGCACCCAGTGAGAATGTTGACTGCTGCTATGAGGATGGGACAGTTGTTTATCTGAACCTGGGGAGACCCTTTTCTCACCCACACTCTGACATTGACTCATGTACTAGCAGGTGGGGAGCACACTGAAGAGTCAGCCAACACTGAGGAAAGAATGAGGTGTGATATACCAGCCACAGGGGTAACATTCATTTCTCCCAAAAGGCTACTCTGTGAATTTTTAAATGGAATGAATGAAATAATTTATACTTGGCTTATTTTGCAAAAAGTATTGAGGTAGCAAGCTCTGCTGTTCATTTTGCCATCTTTTCTGTGGCATAGCACTGATGATGTTTCTTGGGCACTTCGTGGACCAAGGCCCTTTTAAGATGCTGGTCTTCCTTAAGCTATAATAAAAGTGTATTTTGACAAGGTGATGAGGGACCACCTTATTTGAGTAAATGTAAAGATGCTAGGTCCCTTAATTTTAAAAAGTGACAAAATTCAGTTCTGGAAGTGAATTTGGATAGAAAATATTTAACACAGTCGATTTATAAAAAACCTTTTTTGAGGTGATGTGACAAAAGGGATGTCCCAGGGACTGATTAAGGACATATATTCATGTATTCCATTAATGATTTATTGGTGAATAGAAGTTTTGTTTTATAAATCAATATCGGAAATGTTTCCCTGCATTTTGAGAAGAACTGGATCCCTTTCTTAGTGGTCTGAGATGAGGCACTAATCAGTGTCATAAGGAGCTAAGTGTCACCCTCCTACTTCGACATTTGGGCAAGTGTTCAAAAACCTTTCAGTCTTTCTTAAAAAAAAAAAAGATTTGTTGTGGAGCACTATCAACATTCTTTCTACAAAGGATGCACAAAAACTGACCTATCACAACAGACAAAACACCTCTAAAAGATTTCTACTGTCTTCGGGGTAAAATGGGCAAAGAAGATTCTCCCTACATACATTGCAAGTATGGGGTAGAAATATTTTTAAATTACAGGTTTGAATAAATAATACGTGAAGCATAACCTTTTTCATCTTTGGCCACACTTAAAAACTGTGTTTCATTTGAAAAAGCCTTTTGTCTTTTTCCAAGATACTTTGTCCTCAATTAAACAATCTGCATAACCACACTAAGAAGGCTTCTTCCTGATTTTACGATTGAGGCAATCCTAGAAACAGGGTTCTGATCTGAGATGAAGATACAGAGGCTGAGGAATCTAGTTTTATGCTACATGAGTTCTTCTTTTAAGTAAACCTCAATGGAAACAGTCCCCAACATCCTACGATTTGGGGAAAAGAGGCTATGGATTTCTTGATCACCAATGAAGACATGGGTTAATATGCTTGATTCCCCTTTTGTTTAAGTCAATTGCTAGTAAGCATTAAGTCCTCTCTGCAGGGCACGTTCAGTCTTTAGAGAAATTTTGGGAGTTGAGTATTGAATGGAATATACATTATAGTTTTTCCCAGAATTCAAAATTTATCAGTAGAAATTGATTTGAAAGAATCTTAATGCTGCATAACCAGGTTGGTAAAGCCTTATAAATTGGGGTTAATTTAGAAAAAGGGCCCACTTTGAATTACTGAGCTTTTGGAATGAGAGACTGCATCTAAAGCAATGCAGTTTTATTACTTTCAAATCAAGCCAATAAAACTATGCTCTAAAGAGAGAGTCTGCAAGTCCCCCAATTAATAGGTAGCCAGTACTTATTTGTAATTAGTTCCATTAAACTCCTAAAGACATTATTTTCATAGATGTAATAGCAATCTTCAGTCCAATCTTTGTTAAAAGGTTACAAATTCCAGATCAAAAGGGTCTGAATGAATGAGAACATATTACATCACATTTCCAAAAATCAGTCTTGTAGCTATAAGGCCTTGGGACCTTAGAAATGACTTCTTTCCAATGGATGTATCATCTTTTAGCAGGCTTTTAGCAGGCTTTTAACAAGCTTCTGCTTTTAGTGGGGTTCTGCTAAGTGTTTCTTAATTTCATGCACAAAAAGTAGGGAATTTGCATGGAAAATAATTCCACTAGAAACATGGGGCACTTTAGTTTGAAACTGAGCTAACACGTTGATTTTTGGGGCTTAGGGTAAAAGGTTAGGAGGAGGGAAGGAAAGGAGAGGAAGTAAGTTGGGTGATGAAGGAGAGAAGACTGAATTGATTTTATAAATTTTAATACAATTTTTTGCTTTAGGGCTTACATCTTGTGATAATTTAGTTTTAAATGTAAAAGGTAAATAAACCATTTAACAAGGAAAAATTTAAAAAGTCCTTCCCCTGACTTATATACTTTCTCATTTATAAAACATCAGTTGAATGCTGGATATAACACTGGGTTAAGCTTTATTTACCTTCATAGTACACTTTATTTTCTAGGCTAGGTTGTTGGACCAAAAGCTATTTGCCAGAAAGCGCGTCCTAATTTTGATGATGAAGGTTGCAAGTAGGCAAATTTAGGCTCACTTTCAGGAAGTGAACTGACTGTTGATCACTGGTGTATTCTCGCCAAAGTATCTCCTGAAGATGGGTCTGTAGAGCATAAAATTAGCTGATGGATGACCAGAATTTACTTACTGACTGCAGGCTGTGCAGAAAGCCATTTGGATAATTTCAGAGCATAATTAAATCTAAGTAGTCTCAAAGATATTCCCTAACGAACCCCTTAAAAGGGAACATATTCACTCAGATTATCAGTGGCGGACAGCCTAGGATAGAGTGAACTCTGTCTCTTCAAATACTGGAGATAAAACAGGAGGAGAAATAGTTATTTCTTGGGATGATAACCTATTATAAAATATCTATTTATTTTAAAACGCAAAGTGAGAATTCTATTAATTTCTTTTTGTTTTATTAATTATCGCCCTGTTTAAAAAAACCAGACATCACATTCTCCCCAAACTTCATTTAGTTATTTTTGATTTGGGAAAAAAAAAAAAATTAGTTCTTGAACATGCCCAAAAATGAAGAGGACAAGCAGACACCTGGATGATCATAGGCCATGAACGTCAGAATTGGGTTTTAATTTGGACTTAAACTTAATGTTGCTTTCTGGTGGAATCTTGGGAGGGGACTGGAGCGCAATTACCTTGCAGCCTTCACACGTGATGCAGCGGTAGTGATACCCGGTAGCTTTGTCACCACACACCACACATAGCTCGTCCTTGTCTAAGTAACTGGGGATATACCCTGTGAAGGAGGAAAACAGAGGAAGGTGAGACACCATGTTAAACTCAAAGACACCGTCGCTAGGAGGAGGATAAGGAGAGGGCAGGAGGTAAGGTGGGTGAGGGAGGAGGCAAGACTGACTTGTTTTATACATTCTCATACAATTTTTGCTTTAGGGTTCACATCTCATGAGCATTTAGTTTTAAATATAAAAGGTGAAGAAAACATTTAACAAGAAAAAATTTAAAAAATCTCTCCCTGACTGAATATACTTCCCCTGATACTTATTTAGTATCTTATCTCACACGTGCAGGGCTAAGAGTAGGCCCAGGGTTTCAGAAAGCCTTAGAAATAGGTATGATGCCTCTTGCTGTGCAGGCGGGAACAGACCCCAAGGCTGTTGAAGCCAAGGAACCATGCAGACAAGCCAGGAGGGCTCTGCGTACTGAACAACAAAATTTCTTTCCTAAGGCTCATTTCAGACCTTGTTCTCAGGAGACTTGATCTACTTTGGGATTGAGCCACCATGCAGGTAAATTCAGAAAACTCTAGCCAGAAAGGTCCTGGGAGATCATCACGTACTCATGAGGTGAACAGGCCTTCAGGAGTTTGGCCTTCCCAGGGTCACCCTCGAACTCAACAGCAGAGACGCAAACCTAGATCTCCTGAAGTTTAGTCCTCCAGTATAAGTTATGTAGGTCTTTTACAAACAATACAGTTAACTCCAAGTAGAATGAATAAGGCCACCTAAAAATAAATCCAGTAAGCTTGTGATATTATGATATACAATCCAACAACGCCAGGTAGTGTGAAATAATAGAGGTTCTATTTATTAACAAAGAAAGAAAATCCATCCATGGGCGACTCTCTTGTTAGGGTATTATTAGTTAAAATTCCTTGACCTAGGAAGCTAAAGTTAAAAAACAAAAACAGAGCAGACTACCTCCCACCTGTCTTTGCCTCTTTCCCTTCACTTGTTCACGATATCCAAACACAAGAAACTGATTCAGAAGGGTAAATTCAGTTTCATATGTATCATCGGTTTACCACAAAAGCACATAGCTTTAATAAGACCAAAAAATCAAAACAAGGTCTGATTTGTTGGGATGTGGAGAATGGAGGAGCTGAGAAAACAAAGTCATTCTTATTTCTGGTCATGGTCCCTTATGAAGTTCTTTGATTCAATAAACTCTTATTGGTTTCAATAAAGATTAGCCAGGTTGAAATGACAGATGATTTACTATATATATTACCATGACATTTTCATAGATCTTTTGTTAAACTAGGTCACTGAAGGCTTACTTTTCAGGAAAAAAAGCCATAAGGAAAACAGAAGAAAATGAACCCTTTTCACAGTTTCTTAGAAATTGCTTTGCTGAGACTTTATTTCAGAAAAATGTCCCTTCTTGGGAGAGAGATAAATGACTTCAAAGTGAGATTTGGTCATGCACAGGATTATCTTTTTAAATATCACAGCTTTTCTTGGTTTACTTCTGCATCATGGAAACCATGAGTCATCTCTTGAGTTTGCTTCAGTGGTTTTAAAACTCTCATCAGACATTAAAAAACAAACAAACAAAACCAGAATTCTGGGAGATATCTGGGCAGAGAAAAGGGGGCCTGGAATGATTTGTGTGCTCATTCAAAAATTCATTTATTGATGAATTCAGAAAACTTTTATTTAGCATCTACTATGTGCTCAGCACCACGTTTGGTGCTGAGACTATCAAGACAAATAATACACAGTTTCTTCCTTTGGGAAACATGTGTGTAAGCAACTGAGTCTTGTATTTCCAGTCCTGGTCATTTCCCAATGAGAGAATAAAAGGTGAAAATGAAGGAAAGAATACGAAAGATGCTCAACACCATTGCAAGGAAAGGCGAACCCAAACCATAATGAGATACCACTTGACATCCTCTAGGATGGTTATAATAAAAATGACAGAAAATAATAAATGATAGTGAGAAAATGGAAAAATTGGAATGCTCATATATTGCTGGTAGGAATGTAAAATGTGCTTTGGAAAACAGCTGGCAGTTCCTCAAAAGGTTAAACATAAAGTTACACATACCACCCAGCAATTCCAGTCCTAGGTCTCTACCCAATAGAATGGAAAACACATGTTCATACAAAAACTTGTACATGAATGCTCAAAGCAACAGTATTCATAATATCCAAAAGGTGGAAACAACCCAAATGTCCAGCCAATGATGAACGGATAAACAAAATGTGGTGTAGCCATACAATAGAATATTATTCAGCCATAATACTGTTACATGCTACAACATGGATGAATCCTGAAAACATTATGCTAAATGAAATAAGCCAGACATGAAAGGCCATAAATTGTGTGATTCCATTGATATAAAACGTCTATAATAGACAAATTCATAGACACAGAAATTAGATTAGTGTTTGCTAAGGCTTGGAGAGAGGGGAGGATGGGGAATGACTGCTGAAGAGTACAACGTTTCTTTTCAGGGTAATGAAAAAGTTCTGGGATTGTATAGTGTTGATGGTTGCACAACTCTGTGAATATACGAAAAGCTATCGAATGAAAAATCATTGTTTTGTATGGACATATTTTGTATGCTTTGAATGGGTGAGTTTTATGGCATGTGAAATATGTCTCGATAAAGCTGTTATTAAAAAACAAAAGATGAAAGAAATAAAAGACATTCCCTTTGACAAACATTTATATAGGTATATGATTTGCCAAGCAATGTGCCAAGGATCTTAAGATGACTAAGGTTTAATTTTTGTGGAAGACTTCAGTGTAGTGGGGAAAACAGATAATAAGAGATCATCTGTGTTTCATGGGATAGGCGCTGGGATCGGGCTATGTCCAGCGTCGCGAACGGGAAATCTTTGAGAAGCCTTCCTTCCTACAGCCCAGCCCAAGTTCAGGTTGGGTGTTCCCGTACTTCCTCATGCTTCTCCAATAATAGCCCTTTATTATCTGCATTACAACGACCTACGAACTGTTTCTTCTTTTAGACCATAATCTCTAACTCGCTATAAATTTGTATAGTTGCAGCTAGAGGGCAGGGATCCTATTGTTCATGCGGAACCCCTGATGTCCAGCACTTGGTTCCTTTGATGGATGGTGTCACAGTTTTTCAAGATCCGTGCTATCGGCCAATGGCAAAGAACACAAGGGAGGAGGGTTATATCTGGAACCTACACATCGGAAGGCACGAAGGCTGGAGGTGTGTCTGAGATGGCTAACAGTCTCCGCAAGGGGTGGCAACGCAGATATGTGGTCCAAACTTCTGGTCTAATGAAAACTGCGTTAGAAAGTTTGATTTTTGGTAAAGAAACCAAGATTCCACTCAAATTAAAACGAAGAGATCCAGATTCAAGCTCATCCAGGACCTAGAGATCTGGGGAGATGCAAACTCCCTAGTCAACTAGATTTGGTCCTGATTTTTTTGACTCCGCTCTGATCACTAGGTTTAATATAGTGAGACAGGACTAAGGAGAGCTTAAGGGCAATACAATTTTCCCACACTGTAGAAATGAAAATCACTATGTCTAGACCACTTTGATTAAGATGCCATCACCAAAAGTGGGAATTTGAAGTCTGAATTTTATACAACTTGCTCAGTGTTTTACATTGGGCTATGTAAGTTACTCTCCATTACACTCAGAAGAGTCTTTGCATGCTGGTTAGGATTCCCCTTTATATGATCATAAATCCCACATCCCAAGGTTGCATACCACTGTCTTCCAGGTAACTGAGGGTACTGTAGCTCAAAGTCAATAAGAAATACTAACAAAACTTACAGAAAAACTCATTAGGCATTGATGCATTCCAAACACAGTTCTGGGGAGTCCATCCATATGAAGAAATGACATAAAAAATTCCAACAAGGCTCTGTGTCCAGAGAACTAACTAGTTATTAAATGTGTAGAACTGGGGGGCAGGTTATAGTGAAAATGGTCAGATACTCCGGATTTAACTAACATTTACCAATGGACTTCAGCGGTCAATCTTTATGAATCAAAAACAATGTGTTCATTAAATTCTTACAAAGTCCAGTTCATTTTTAAAAAATTGAAAGACATAAATTAGCAAAACGCAAATTAACCTATCAATTCTCCACCACAGAAATAACCACTGTAGCACTTTGGTGTTTCTTCATCTTAGATTAGTATGTGTGACTGTGTGTGTATAGGGCTTTGAAACATACACAACACAAAGTAACCTTTCAATGACAAAGTAACCCAATTATTAAAACACACACCTACTTGGTAAAGGCAGATGGAATATACATATTAATGTATATTAATGTTGTCAGGAAGGCTAGATCTTAACCTCTTATACATAGAGGTTATGCACAGTTGATCAGAGTAAGGACTTTTGAGTTCTTGGTATCAAGTGCAGATGGCAGAGATAAAAGAGAAAGAGGTACAAGTCATTTACTCATAATCTTATGTTGGGGAAGCAATTATAATACAATTGGACTCTGTGTTGCTTGTGTGACATACCCTGGGAGGGCCAGAGAACACTAACCAGAGTTAGAAAAATGCAGGTTCCCACATCATATCTCACCCTACTTCACCATGACCTGCCTGCTTTACCCTTTGGTGTTGGCAGTAGGACACTGAAGAGTTTCCTCCTCCCTGTAGCTCAACAATTTATGTAGATGGTTGAACTGTTTGACCTTTAAGGTTCTTGTGAAACTGGGATTCCACAAGTGGAATGGGCTCCTTCTGTTTTCTGACTACTAGTGTGATGGATACTTTGTTTTGCTTTCTTATTTCTCTTAAATTATCTTGGAGGGTGGATGAATAAGTGATTAAATATGTCTTTAGTTAAATCATTGAAACTCCTATAGAAACATCCGTTTAAGTTGGTAGCAGTTACTCACTTACATGATCATACTGGTACACCCCATCCATCTTTTTCTTTTCTCTAAAATATTAACGTTGGAACCATCTTATTTACCCAAAAAAGTCATCACAGGCAATGGCACATCAATAATTATGCCCAGGTCCATTATTCATCATTAAATAATTTCCATCAGGGAGTAACATCCCACACATAATGAATAGATAGGTGGGGATTCTCTTAAGGTTACTGAATATACTTGACAACATCACGGGCTAACCAATTCTCCTAGAGAACTTAACCATTTCTTGCTCTCCTAACTCAGTGTCTCCATCTTTTTTCCTTTCTCATGATCACCAAATGAATCACATGCTGGCAATATGCCCAGCTAAGGAAAATGTACATGGAGTGCTAGTTCAATTGCAGGAGTGGACACTAAATGGATGTCAGTATTGGGTTCTGTCTTGAAACAAATACGAGAAACACAACCCTAGAAGTCACAACGCTCATCTGAGAATTGTCTCTGCAAATTGTATCAGGTGACTGTTAAAGAAGCATGGTTAATAACACCCCAGAAAACAATTAAGACCCATAGTGATATGTGATAGTCCAAGGATGATATATTTTCCCCAGCTCTTATATACTTCAAATGCATCACCTTTTAGACTAATATAAACTATGCTGCCACTTATCAAGGATATTATTATGAAAGGAAACTCCATCTGTTTGTTCAACAAAGGACTTGGAGATTTTTATTTAGCTGACACTTGGCAATGTCTGATTAACTGATAAGTATTATCCTGCATATAAAACAGGTTGACATGGTAAAATGTTACCAACATTTTTTTAAACCATTTTTGTTAGCAGCTAAATTAATGTATAGTTCACTTACCATACAATCCACGACTTTTAATATTTTCACAGAATTTTGAAATCATTACTATAATCAATTTTAGAAGATTTTCATCATAGCCAAACGAAACCTTCTACCTTTACAAGTCACCCCCCATTCCTTCTATCCCCTCTACCCGCTCTGCCCTAAGAAACCACTAATTTATGTTTCTCTATAGATTTACCTGTCCTGGAAATTTCACATAAATGAAATCATACAAAATGTGGTCTTTTGAGACTGGCTTTCCCCCAGCATAATATTTTCAAAGTTTATGCATGTTTCAGCTAACCTTAATTTAAAAACCTTGATTCCCAAAGGGACTTAGTATATGGGAGGGGAAAGTTGTGTACATTTGCACTAGAAATCATGCAACAACTAGTAAGCTTAGCTTTTTAGTTTGCACTAGATTCAAGGCTTTCCTGTGTATGTGTAAAATCAGAAGCCTGGCTAGTTTAATTCTTTTGAGTGAATTATAACAGCATTTCAGGTCCCAGGAGAAAAAACACTGGCACCTCTTGTCACCTTGGCAGACATAGCCCTTAGGGAATAGATTAGAACATAAGGCAGATTAATCTTGATGGTAGATGAAAAGTAAAAGGTGCTGCTTAGATCTAACAGAAGGGGAGAGGAACTGAGTTCAGAGACCATTTACAATCTGGCTGATCTGACCTTCTGTATAAGACCACTTGCTGGCAGAAACAGTCCTGGCATCTAAAAGGAGCAGTGGGATTTCCAGTCAAGATGGCAGAGTAGGTAAACTCTGTGCTTACCTCCTCTCATGATCACATAAAAATTACAACTAAACTGCAGAATAACCATCATTGAGAATCACCTGAAGTCTAGCTGAACTCAAGCCCTACAACTAAGGACATATAGAAGAAGCTACCTTGAGACTAATAGGAGGGGCAGAGATGCAAAATGGGCTGAACTCACACCCATGTGTGACCATTAAAAATCAGGAGGGATATCTCGGCAGCAGAGGTCCCCCGGAGGACTGAGTGGTCCTACTGTCACACCAGGCTCCCCAGCCCAGGGTTTCAGTGCCAGGGATAGAAGTCTCCATAACTTCTGGTTGTGCAAACTAGTGGAGATTATGGCTGAGTGAAACAAGGGTGGCTTCAGTCCCAGATCCACACATGGACTTACTCACTAATGGACTCACCTGCTCTGAGCTCCAGTAGTAGGGCAGCAGCTGGAAAGGTGCCAGGAACATATAGGGAGGAAGTGAAGTGTTTGGCTTAGGAAGAGGGCAGGAGGGGCAGCTGTCTCCCAGACAGAGGAGCTGACAGAAGCCATTGTTTCTTTGTTGAGCCCTCCCCCATCCCAGGGTGGAGACTCAGCCAGCCACCATATCTGAGTCTCCATCAGTTTGTCTAATACCAGTCATTAGACCCTCCCTGGAGATAATGAGACCCTGCCCCACCCAACTTTTTGGCACTCCCAAGCTGCTTCCAGTGTTTTTTTTCCCATACAAACCACCTGCCTTGGCTCATGCTGCAGACTTTCTTAAAGTCTCTCAAAGGTTCACAAAACCAAAAGAAGCAGCACCTGTCTTGTGTGTCCCATACGTCTGTCTGAGCAACCCTAAGCCTAGTGACACTTTGCCTTTGTTCATGACTTGGCCTCTCGAGGCATCTCCAAGTACAGCACGGTTGGTGGCCATCTGCAGAGTGCTTTGTGGCTCATGCCAGGCAGGGCACAGGATGTGGCTGAACTTCACCAGCAATGGGTCCCCTCCCAGGAGGCCCTGGGGCTGGCATGCCCAGTGGCCAACTTTAGACTGAGCTGGAGCATCACCTGTCACCCTCCAAGGATGACACACCTAAAGGGCAGACTGGGCAGGCACCAGAGCCCTGCTAAAGCAAATTTTGCTCTGTAGGGTCAGTCCCTGTACCACAAACTCTCCACTATAGTCACAGCCAGACCTCACAACTAATGAGCCTGAGGGTCAATCCCTCCCACTGACATACAAACAGCAATCAAGGCTCAACTATAACAGGAGGGCACACACAACCCACACAAGGGATAAACCTGGAGTACCTGGCTCTAGTGACCAGGGAGACTGCCACTGGGCCACACAGGACACCTAATACATAAGGCCACTCTACTAAGACCAGGAGGCATAGCAGCCCTGCCTAATACATAGAAACAAATACAAGGAGGCAGCCAAAATGGGGAGACAAAGAAACATGTCCCATAGAAAAGAACAGAGCAAAGCTCCAAAAAAAGCACTAAACAAAATGGAGACAAGCAATCTACCAGATGCAGACTTCAAAACACTGGTTATAAGGGTGCTCAGTGATAAGGGAGAACTACAACAAAGAGATAGGAAACATAAAAATGGAGATACCATGTTTTCCCGAAAATAAGACCTAGCTGGACCATCAGCTCTAATGTGTCTTTTGGAGCAAAAATTAGTATAAAAAATATATTGTATATTATATTATAAAAATTGTAATATAATAAAAATTAATATTATATTAAAATAAGGTCTTATATTAATTTTTGCTCCAAAAGATGCATTACAGCTGATGGTCCGGCTAGGTCTTATTTTTGGGGAAACATGGTAGACAACATTAAAAAAAAAAGTCAGAAATAAAGAATACAATAACTGAAATGAAGAATACATTAGAGGGAATCAATAGGAGATTAGATGAAGCACAGGATCAAACCAGCAATTTAGAAGATAAGGTAGCAGAAAACACCTAATCAGAACAGTAAAAAGAAAAAAGAATCCAAAAACATGAGGAGAGTTTAAGGAGCCTCTTGGACAATATCAAGCATACCAACATTCACATCATAGGGGTACCAGAAGGAGAAGAGACAGAGCAAGGAATTAAAAACCAATTTAAAGAACTAATGATGGAAAAGTTCCCTAACCTAAAGAAGGAAATAGACATACAAGCCCAGGAAGCACAGAAAGTTCCAAACAAGATGAACCCAAAAAGGCCCTCACCAAGACACATGATAATTAAAATGCTGAAAGTTAAAGACAAAGAGAGAATCTTAAAAGCAGCAAGAGTAGAGCACTTAGTTACATACAAAGCAACTCCCATAAGACTGGCAGCTTATTTCTCAACAGAACTTTTCAAAATGATGAAAAACAAGGACCTACAACCAAGACTATCCAGGAAAGCTATCATTTAGAATTGAAGGACAGATAAAGAGCTTCCCAGACAAGAGAAAGCTAAAGGAGTTCATCACCAAAAAACCAGTATTACAAGAAATCTTAGAGGGACTGCTTTAAGATGAAAAAAACAAAAAAGATAAAAAATATGAATAATAAAATAGCAATAACTACTTATCTATCAACACTTATTTTTAATGTAAATGGATTAAATGCTCCAATCAAAAGACATGGGGTGGCTGAATGGATAAGAAAACACGACCCTTACATATGTTGCCTACAAGAGGCTCACTTCAGATCAAAAGACACACACAGACTGAAAGCAAGGGGATGGAAAAAGATATTTGATGAAAATGGAAACAAACAAACAGAAAAAATGAGGTAGTAATACTTACATAGATAAAATAGATTTTAAAACGAAGGCTGTAATAAGAGACAAAGAAGGGCCTAGTAATCCCATTTCTAGGTATTTATCCAAATAAACCCAAAACACTACTTCGAGGGGACGTGTGCATCCATATGTTCACAGCAGCATTATTTATAATAGCCAAGATATGAAGGCAATCCGGGTGTCCCTGAATGGATGAATGGATAAAGAAGAGGTGGTACATATATACAATGGAATATTACACAGCCATAAAAAAGAAGGAAATCTTGCCATCTGTGACAACATATATGGACCTAGATTGCACTGTGCTGAGTGTAGTAAGTCACACAGAGAAAGACAAATGTCATATGATTTCACTTATAAGTGGAATCTAAAAAACAAAATAAACAAACAAAACAGAAACACATCATAGGTGCAGAGAACATTTTGATGGTGGGTGAAAGGGGAAGTGATTAAGAAGTACAAATTGGTTGTTACATAGTAATCATGGGGATGCAGGGAATAGCATACGGAATATAGTCAATAATTTTGTAATATCTATGTATAGTGTCAGATGGGCACTAGATTTATTGGGGTCATAGATGGGAAGGGGATGGGGAGAAGGGTGAGAAAAGTGAAGGGATTAAGAAATACAAATTGGTAATTACAAAATAGTCATGGAGATGTAAAGTAAAACACAGGGAATATAATCAATAATGTAGTAATAACTATGTATAATACCAGGTGGTACTAGACTAGTCAGGAGGATCACTTCTTAAATTATATAAATGTGTAATCACTATGCTGCACACTGAAATTAATATAAAATAACATTGAATGTCAACTGTAATTGAAAAATTAAAAAAGAAGGGAAAATGTAAAAGGGAATAAGAGGTTCAAATTTCAGGTATAAGACAAATAAGTCATGGGGATGTAATGTACAGCACAGGAAATATAGTCAATAATACTGTGATAAAGTGGTACGATGTCACATGGTTGTTGGATTTATCCTGGTGATCACTTCTTTAGGTATATAAATCTTGATTAGCCATGGTGTACACCTGAAACTGATATAACATTTTATGGTAGCTATATTTTAATAAAAATCTAAAAAAAATTTTTAAAAAAGGAGCAGTGGGTATCATTGGTAGTGGCAAATACTTTGGACAGTTCAGAGAGGTGAAGAAGGTCCATGTTGCTGATTCATCAACTTAGAGCCAGCAAAGAACCCTGAATATTTTGAGTCAGGACATTAGATGAAACTATATTTTAGCTCCCTTAAGGAAGCTAAGTCATTAGGATGTTTAGTTATTCTTCCAGTTTTACAATGAACCTCCTCAATATATCCCACAGCTCAGACCCTTCTTAATTAAGTTTTTTTCCCCATTGGCACTTTCATCCCTATGCCCTCTATTTACTTAAAAAAATCTTGAATGGGCCATCTCTTAGCTTCTTCCCATTATACTAATCCTCATTCCTTTTACATTTAATTCTTGGTATTATGTACCAAGTTTTGCATCCTATTAATCTTTAACCATTTGATAAACACTATATCCATCCATCCATCCATCATCCGTCCATCCATCCATCCATCCATCCATCCATCCATCCATCCATCCATCGTCCTTTATTTATTTGTTTAACATACATGTATGGGCCTAGTGTGTAAGACAACAGGTAAAAACTTGAAACAGCATTAACTTGAAAGGTATTCTTTCATTGCTGTTCACAAATTCGCAGCAGGGCTGCCCCAGAGGTTCCCCCTTCACAAATTCTTTCCTCAGAAGAGCAACCGTCTTTCTGTCCTCCCTGTGATCCTCGTGGAATCACCGAGCATCTTTACTTTGCACTGTGCTCTTTGGCGGGCTGGGCACTTGAGGCTGGGGGACAGAAAACACTGGGTGTCTCAAATTTCCAAACGCTAGAGGACTGAGGGCTAGGAGGGAAAGGGAAGCAGAATGAGGGCCAGGTTGGAGGTGTTAATCGAGCAAAGGGGAGAGGACATGATGACAAAGGACTCTGGATTTCCAACATCTAGAAGTCTTAGGCTAGAAAAGGGGGCAAAGCAAGTTTCAGATGATTTCTTTTGACTCGAGACTTCCTGATACTGAAATATTTTAATTTTTAGGGCTTGGGCATGATATAGTTTTGTGCACAAAAAGAAGTCCCCCGCTCAATTTCCTTCTTCCTATCCCTGTAGACTCAAGTTCTTAGTAGCTGACATAACCTTTCAATTCACAATAAGAGCGAAAACACTTGCAGATACAAATTATTAGGTTGGTGCAAAAGTAATTGCTGTTTAAAAATGGCAAAAACTGCAATTTTTTTTGCACCAACCTAATACTAGGAAAGGGAATAGATTGGTATCAGTCCAAATCTTAATCAAAAGCGGGTACACACACTGGCAGTCTACAATGCTTGGCTTGCTGAGTGTTTAAAAAAAAAAGCTCAGCCAAATTTTTTAAGACTAGGAGATATCATATAAAATCCAGATTTCTTGCTTCATATGAAAAATTGGAAGCTCTGGCAACACTTAGCCCACATTCCCAAAAGGCAACAACCAACTGAACAGAGAAGGGCAGCTCACATCCTAAGAAAGAGTTACACTTCCTAGTTCTCCACGGTCAGCCCCACTCCCTGTTCGTGCCCCACTCTGAGGCTAAATATCACTTGCCGTTTATGTTTATTCCTGCATTATGTCTTCTTAAAGAAATGTTTCATAAAATTTTTATCTTTGTCAAAAGTGGGAAGACAAAAGTAATTCAAGAACAATGAAGGAGAATATAATTCTTTACGGAAATGAAAACTATTTTTTAAAACATACGAACGATGTATGTGCTGCTTGAAAAATTTAAATTAAGCAGTCCTTCTGAAACAACTGTGCCTCTCTCTCATCACTATCAGCTCTCTAGTGCTTGTAGTCATGAGAATTTCAGAATTCTGGTACTCATGAGACCATTTCTTGTTTTAAAAGAAGGGGATGGGTTAGAAAGCAAGAAGGTAAACTATATTAGAAGAGTTTGGGAAGGGGAGGAGAGGGGTAAAGGTCACCAGAAACTGGCACTAGCTGCCTTGGAGTTTGCTTTCAGCGTCAATTTATGGCATTGGGCTTACACAGAAGCACCCACAGTGACTTCATGTTTTGTATGTTTGAGAAAAACGTTTGCCTTTTTCTTTATCAGGATGAGATTCAAGGTTATAGCTCTAAAAATGTGGGCTATCAGCTCTTCAGCCTGATGTTATACGAAGGAAAAAGGGCAGCTGCATTTGTCATCAGGATAATGTCATGGCTGTCATACGCTGTGCTGGGCTCCCTGCAGGTGTACCCTACAGTCATGGTAGGTGTGAATTTCAGAGTGTGAAGTAAACGAGGTTGTTACTAACTTCCTGGTGCTTATGTTCTAGGCAGACAGGACATAAACAAGCATATATGTTGAAGAGAACCCATATTCGGACCATGAGAATGATCTGCAACACACATACGTAAGTATCGTGTTGCACGCATATATGTACAGAGGGTGTCAAAAAATGTATACACATTTTAAGGAAGGAAAAAACTGTATTAAGACTGTAATACTCAATATATACCAATAACGAAAGATGAATACAAGTCACGTTTGCCTTCTGCAATTACAAGACGGTCTCAAAGTGGTTACCATCAGCGTAATTTTAATATAGTTTTTTCCTTTCTTAAAATATGTATACTTTTTTTGGGCACCCTCTGTATATGTATGTTCAAGTGTTCTCCATTTTGAAATGACTCAATATGCAAAAATCTAAGATTTTCAAGACAAAAACTGAGGAAGGATTTTCATGTTACAAAAAGATCCTTTACAAAAGATCCATTACTAAAGATGGTCTCTAAATATAAGTTCTTTTAATGCAGTGGTTCTCAATCAGGGCTGATTTTGCCCCCAATGGGACATCTGACAATATCTGGAGACACTGTTGGTTGTCACATGGGGAAGGGGGTGCTGTGTGCTACTGGCATCCAGGGCATAGAGGCCAGGGACACTGCTAAACACCCTACAAGGCACAGGACAGCCCCCACCACAAGGAATTATCTGTCCCTAAATGTCAATAGTGTCAAGGTTGAGAACCTGTGGCTTCATACACTGTAAATATAACTTATTTTCTTTTAAAACAGACGATTTTAACAAATAATTCAGTGCTGTTGTATAAAACAAGGGGTACCTGCCTTTTAAGCCAGAGCAGGTTGAAAGAGGGTGTGGAGAATGTGGTGCTGATTAAATAGAAGGGGCCGATGGGCTGGGCACTGTTAGTGACCTGAAGTGAGGCAGGCTGGGATGGCAGCGTGCACACTGGGGTGTGGCTGGCAGTGGGTGGTAGCAGGGAAAAAAGCATCATTGGTTCAGGGATGGGGAGCAGTATGGCAGGGAGAGGAACACATGGAGAAACTGGCCAAGATACCGGGAACAGAGGATGTGGGCTGGAAGCACAAAGCCAGAACCAAAATGGAACTCTTTAGGGAAGGGAAGAGTTGGTGGAGTTAGTGTTTGATCTGACAGGTCATGGAAAAGGGTCTAAACCTTTGAGGAGGAGCCTTGTGGTGGGTGCAGGGGTCAGGGAAGAACTGCCACTGAGTGGCTGCAAGAAGAAGGCTTTGAGGGAGAAGAGGGGTTGACATGGAGAGAAGAGGATAGGACAGTATGGCAGGAAATATCTGCAGAAAGGGAAAGGGGGCCAGTTGGGGTGACTACTTGAAAGCACATTCTGGGAGTCTCCAGGAGAACTGAGGAAATTCTTAAAGCAGCTAGTAAAGAGGGATCTGAGATGTGAGTGGTACCAAGGACAGCGCACGGAAGCTCAGCCGGCAGGAGATCTGGAAACGGAAGAGTACAGATACTAATCGGGCACTGATACTTAGTATCAGCACAAGAAGATGGGGTCATAAAAGCTGGACCAGAGGAATGGGAGAGCAAGAAGCAACTGGACCTCAGGCTGAAAGCACTTGAATGCTGAGAGTTGAAAGAAAAACTTTTGAGTTTGTGGGAACATATTCATATGAGGTCATGGATGTGAAACCTTTATGCCAGAAATAAGCAGCATCCACAGTCTTTCCCAAGGCTGCCAGGTATCTGACTTCAGTTTCTTATAATGCCTTGGACTCTGGCTATTAGCTTTCATTGTGAGGGATGGCAATGGATGTTTTAGGATGAGGTTTGGGCATCTGATGAAATCTCTGAAGGATGTGCAGTTGACAAGACAGATGGCTAGTTCTCAAGAAAGAAAAGAAAGAAGATTCATGTTTTTGTCCACATTTGGACTAGGTTTGGAAACTACTACTGTTCCTGACTTTGTTTCCATTTCTGGGTGCTGAGAGGCACTTTCATTTAACCTTTTGACAGCAAATGTGTTCTGCATTTAAAGAAATGGTTCTGTTTTCTGGTGTGGTGTTGTCTCTTAATAGCATAGGGGTTGTAGTGCCTAATTTGGATTCCTAACTGTACATCAGCATGCTTACAATTACATAAGCATTGGAGGAAAATCTGCAGTCATATTAATCTCTTAAGTATTACATTTTAAAGATATGATGTCTGCAACACTTAATACATTGGGTGGACTGATCATATACGTGTTTAAATTAAACAAATTCAACTAGAGAGGAGGAGTAGAGATGGGAGAGAGACGGGGAGAAAAAGGAAGACTGAGGGAGAGAGAAGTGGAGGGCAGGTAAGAGGGAAGAAGACAAAGAGAAGGAGAAGAGGAGAAGGAAGAGAAGGGGAGGGAAAGGTTGAGAAACAGAAATTGAAATATTGTGTGATCACTTCATATTCAAGTTCATGGTTGGGAGTGATTATCCAGTGGGACTCATACATCTTCCCTTTTTAAAATTTCCTTTCCTGCCTGCCTGCCTCTCAGGAGACCAAGTACGATTCTAGCATTTAAGGGTACCTATTTCTCATGCAACAATTTTTTTTTTCTAGGAAGACTCTGAAACCTCCCTACCCCCAAGTCTACTGTATAGCAATCCTTCTCTAACTTTAAATGAGGCTAAGGAAATTCTAATTAGAGGTCTTATTTCTTTGGGCTTAACTCCTCTTTTTAATCCAATCCTCTTGATGTGGGTCACTTCAAACACCCCCCACCTTACCATTTAATTTCCATTTCTAATGTCTACACAATTATTCACATGAAGTCAACAGAGCTGCAGAACATGAAAAAAGATTTAGATTCCTGTCCTGGAGACAGAGGAGCAATGAAAACAGATGCAGAGAGACCAGTTTTATGAGGAGTTCCTGCTTCAGTTATTATTTTTTCTCTCTGCAACACACACAAAAAAATGTTGCTGTAGAACGAGAACATGTGTAATCAAAACCAAACCAAAACTGAACAGCACAAACGCACACCCCATCTCCTTGATCCCGGTTCCAAAGCAGGAAATGCTTTTTCTCTTGGACGCGATAACCCACTCAGATGCAAACACACTAGCCACTTTTTGGACATGCAATTCCTATAAAGATGGCACATACAATGTCAAGCAAAGAATCCAGTGGAGAAAGGTACCACAGGATAGACACTCCAGGGAAGGATTCTGTGTAAACAGACCCAGAGGCTGACTGGCAAAACTGCCCACAGAGCAGCCAGACTCAAGCTGTTTGGGGACCTTGGAATGTAACTGGAATTTCCGGTGGAAACAACCAGCCACTGCCCCTTCCCACCCCGCCCCCCAAATAAAAAAGATATCAATTTTAACTATGCCGAAACCATGGCCACAAAGAAGACACAATACCCTGGCTGCCAGTTCTCCTCCCCTTCGTCTGATTTCCACACTTACTCCCCTTCCTCCTGAGCCGGGGGAATCACAACTGGCTGTGATGACTGGCTTTTTAACACCACAAATCACGGCTATGTTACTTGAAAGACAGAAAATTAGGAGCTTGTATCTCCTGAGTGGTAGTTACAGTGCTTTTAATTTGTCTTCTAACTTTTAAACATTAAAAATGTGTTTTCTCATATTCTATATGAAAAATAAGAGAGACATTGTCTTCTGCATTTCACGCCTCCTCCATGTGAAAATTATATTGGCTGCCCCACCAATTCTGGAAGTTTAATTTTAGATTTGATTCAAGGAACTTGATTCAGACCTTCCCTTAGTTCATGTTCTCACTGCTTCAGGAACTTGATAACTTTCTTCCCTCTTGCTTATAAATACAAAAACAGAAAAACAACACTGAGAGAACTAAAGTCATTCCAGTCTACCGTTAAGATAACCAGTCTTAACAGTGGGTTCGCTAGCCTTCCTTTATTTCATTTACGTGTACCTATAATACACTTTTTGAAAACAAAATTATGATCCTTCTCTACATACTAGAAAACTCCAATTAAAGGCTAGAGAATAAGCTTTCCTTATAAAAATCAGGCAAAAGTTAAGACAGTTGCCTTATTGAAGAGTTTATAGAGCTGTAGTGACAGCAACAAACACAGATGAAGCAATTATGAAATTCATGAAAATAGATAAAAATCCAATTGGAATAATGAGGCCTGCTCCACTGAACACCTGTTTATAGTCTTAAGTTTGCCTTAAGGAGATACTACTGATGTCCTCCAACAACAAGAAAAATCAATAATGGATCAATATGGATAAATGTGTTGGGTACGACCTTTTGTCCTAAGAGGCAGCTAACAGCTGGGTTTAGTTTTGCTGGGATTTACTTAAAGACTTGTAACAATAAATAATGGCGCATTTAAGAATATTTGCTTGCTTTGATTTAGTGAGTTTGGCAGGTGGCAATGGCTTTTCAATGGCATATGGCTTTGAGAAATTACATCAATATATGCATACAATGTGTCTTAGCTTCTAGTTCATGCATCAAATTAATTAGTAAAGAATCCCTAGTTTAACATTTTATAATAAATATTCTCCAGCACTGATGGAAGAAAATATAGTGAAAAGACAAAAGAAAAAAGAGTAAAAGAGCATGAAAAGTTTTGCAGGAATTTTTAAGAAGAGTGAAATGCCCAAATAGAGGAGTAAAATGCCCAAAGAGAGAGACAGACAGCAATATTTTCTTATGATCCTACCACGTTAAGAACCACATACCCAGGCATGTCTAATGAGGCAATGTTAACATACTCTTTTCAAAGATAAATTACTTACAAGTATAATATTAAATGAAATAGAAAGCACTTACTCAATCTACCTCAAATGTTCCCATTAGGGGACATGGAGTGCCCCTTGGCAAGAAATGAGAAATTCTGATGCCCTTTAAGGGGATGTAAAACTAAACGAAAACACAGGTGAATGCGTCTGAATATGTTTTATGCTATAATATAATCCCCTTCATATTTCATTTATGGAAGCTAATAGAATAGCACAGAAAATATAAACACGGTATATGGCAAAAACTGCACAGGGATTCTAGTTTTAGCTTTTTTTTTTTCAGATTTTGTCTGTTTGCAAAACAGGCTACTTTTAATTATAGTCACATTGAAAAACAGCAAATGACAATTTTTATAGGAGCCGCAATGAAATAAACCACATTCTGTTTTAAGATAATTTCACAGAGAAATTGACCTTTTAAGATCAATGAGCATCGTATTCTTGCAAATTATAGAAATTTGTAAATTTGGTTTCCTATGCAATATCCTGTAGATCGTACACAGAAAAAATGGGTTTCTGGCATATTTGCATTAGAATTTAAGTTGCGGATATTTGAAAGCATTTTCTATCCAGTAGCTGCTACTAAGTTCCCTGAATACTACCTGTTTGCTTCTTTTGTTTTACTTTTTGGTAATACAAGAAATGTTCAATGGATAGAAAATTAAACCGCACTGTAAAGCCATAGTGTCTATTAAAATAAATGGATATCACACTTGTTTCAACATTGGATATTTTGAAGGATATTTCACTTACTTTCATATAGAGAGTTCGTTTGACATGATTCCAGACATGTCAAAATTTAGGGAGACAATGGCAATATAAAATGTACCAGTTTCTTTTTGAGTTTTATAGTCCTACAGTTTGGTGTGATTATAAGTAAATTCTTTACAGTTTATATGGATAAGTAAATACATTAAAATGAACATTTACAAATCCTAACATATCAACATTATAGTACCATCAAATATCCCTAAAATATTTTACTAGTTAACTAAAATAAACTTTTATATGAAGTGCCAAGAAAAAGTCAAATGAGTTTTTAATCTGAACCTGAACCGGGGAGAATTACCCCCCCCTTCAAACGCCACAGTGCCAATCCGTCCAGGGGAAGCCTTTTACACATTTTTTTTTTAGCAAAGAAGGGGACAATATTCACTCCAGGCAATATATAATATCGTGTAATATTATATATACACTGTATATAATACTGTTATATATATATTTTCTTTCTACGTATATGTGTGTGTACACACACACACACACACACACACACACACACACACAGAGTCTAAAAATATAACTCAATCCAGCTTTCATATATGAAGAAAAAGTGCTTGGAAATCTTTGTTGTTCACAGACCCTTTTCAATCACCTAGCAACCTCTCTTTACTGCTGTTTTTAATTTCGAACATTCAGTGTTCAAAGTCAAAGATTTAACTGAGCGGATGCAAACTGTAACTTTAAAACACAACGGAAAGAAACACGGAAACTTTTAACAAACGGAAGCAGAATGGTCCCTACCTTTTTTTTGAGAGTACGATGGTGACTGCCCTTGAGAAAAAGTAGGCTTTTCTTCAGTGAAATATTCAGGTTGGCTGTATTGATTCAGGGCCATGTCCAACTCAGAGTCCTTGCTTTTCAGCATGTTTCCAGGGTAACTACAGGTATAAGGCTGATTCACTGCCCAGGCCTGTTCCATATATATGTTGTTACTGGGCACAGCCTGAGCGTTGCAACCACTGTAACCCGGGCTATCTTCAAAATACGCGTAATAATCAGTGGCCTGCATGTAGCAATTGCTGCCAGCAGCTGGGTGCACTTCATATAGTTCTTGCATACAGTAGCTCATTTTGTTACCCTGGCTCAGTTTCTACTTTACATATACACACACTCTATGCATGCATTCACCAGCCCCATACACCCCGCGAGCCGGGCATATATGCCGAGAAGCGTACATCCATACACATGAAACAAGAAGGGAAGATGAATAAACACCACCACGAACACAGCAACCCAGCCTGCTTTACTTTGGAAGAGCACTTGATGTGCTAAAATCCTATTTAGTTTGAGGTGTCTTTTGAGCTCTCCTGCCATTCAAACATACTGGAAAGCAGATTTCTGACTCTCAGAGGTCTTAAGCTGTGAATGCAGCTAATTCCTGGGGAAGATGGCAGGCAGGAAGGGATGACCTCCACCCAGTCGGAGGAGTGACGAGAAGGTTCCTGCTGCTCCCAAACTGGGGAGATTCCTTTTATATGCTGTTTCAATCTCTTTCAACATGATTAGAAAATGATTACTCTTTCTGTCATCTTGGTTGACAACTTAAGCATGAAACATTATCAAGACATCTTAGAGAATATCCTCGGATACAGAGAAAATCCTAAAATCAATAATCTAGTTTATTAGCATGAACCAGAGAAAATCCAGTGGTAACGAGCCTGATGACTGACTCCAAAACATTAATCCAGTTGTACGAATGTTAGTGGTTAAATCTGTTGTTGAATGCTACTGATTGGCTTTTAATAGCAGGATCTAACCATCTTCCCAATGACGCACAGGTCCCGCAGGTTTTTGAAACGTGCCAAGGAAAACCACATTTGAAAATGCCGCTGGTGTCTGTGAAGAAGTTCTATTTTGTTCCTTGCAAGTGAGAATTTTCCACATCATTAGCACTAATCTACATGAGACCTAAAGCTTAAATTAACTTTGCTCATTCTGTCTTTATGTTTTGTTTATAAGTGCATGAGGGAGCGCTGTGCCAATACCCTTACACGAAGAACACCCCCTATTAGAACATTTCCCCCGTCTGTTAGTGCTTAACAGCACTCTTAAAAGTAATATGTGGAAAACTGTGTACATCCCTCATTTTATTCCCATTCAAATCTGCTTCTGAGATGATTTTGAAGCTTAATTGGGATTTAAGTAGTATTCACGCACTTGACATTTAAAGATAGTGATCCCAACGAGAAAAGCATTTTCTATGAGAATCACCACATCTTTTAACTAAGACGCTAACAAATATCAAGTTAGACCATAAATGTTTGTTGAGATGATTACTAAGGGTATTTTCTCCACGTGGATGGTGGTTAGCTTACGTATGTCCACATATAGACGTGCGTTCTAGGTGATGATTCAGTAAGAGAGGAAGCTGCTTTCTTTGAAGCTATGGGTTTTTCCTCTGTCTTCTGGGCTTCAGGTGGTTACATTTACATGTGGGTTCCTGCTGGCCCACAAATGTGTGACCTCGTTGGTATTTCCCTCCTAAGGGACCAAGGCAATGTAATGTAATATTCAACAGTGAGACCTCTGCTTTGGACACAAAGCTCCAGTCATTTGCAACATGGAATTCAGGGGCAGGGACATAAGATAGGAGAAAGGAGGGTATTATGATCACTATTACGATCACTCAATAAACATCTACGGGGTGTTTGTTAAGTACAAAGCAGGAGGTGGCAGGAGCAGAAATGGCTGTTCAAAAAGTCAATCGTGGTCCCTGCCACTAAATAGCTGAATAGCACATATATTCAATATACAGAGTCAAGTAGACCAGTGTCATGCAAGGGAGTCTTTAAGTGCTGACAATTTTATAAATGTAGTAAAGCAGCCATCGGTTCAAGGGAAGAAGGTGAAGAATTGGAGAACAATCAACAGATGAGACAAAATGAGGGAGGAAGCCCAGGCAGACCCAATGGAAATTTAGTAATAAGACTCCTCGAAAAACTGCAACAATAAAACAAGTAAAAAAAAAAAACTATTAAAATGAAAACAACTATAAAAATGAAATAACTATAAAAATGAAAAACTGAACTATAAAACAAGTAAAGGGTTTTTCTTTTGTTTTTTGTTTTTTTCCCCCCAAATTGGTACATTTGAACCTGGAAAATGAACTGCATCATCCTAGAAAGCATGAAAGTTACCATAAGGAATGAAGAACATAGCTAACATTTAAATAGTGTTTTTATGAGTACTCTCTGATTACTTTTAAAACAAATAAAAGATGTAGTCACAAGTGTTTTTTAAGAACACATACACATAACATTACAATTAATGTGTTCTCCCTACCGAAAATGTCAAAACATTTCATTGGAAGCAATGACTATTTTCTGAAAACCTCAGGAAAAAGGATCCAGGCCTTATGTTTTTTGTCTGATTTCACTTATTTATCTCAAATTTCCCAAAACTAATCTGAAAATTAACCTTTCAATAAAGCAGTTTTCTTTCCTGGCAAACATACTTGTTCCGAGCCCTCTTTTTCTGGTTAGAAATTGCATGTCAAATTCATCCACTTTTGCAGTTTTGCCCAGTGCATTTCCTGGCTCCCTGTCTATTTCACTGAAGGCAGAAATCCAAGCAATTTCTTGCTTTTCACCAGTAACAATATCAACTAAAGCCAGAGCCTCAACTTCCATTCCAAAGGAACACTTAAAAACTATTTTCCAAAATTGCTAAATGTGCTTGAAAAATCAGTTATTGTGCCCCAGAACTGGATATTAATACTGCAGTGAAAAAGGAAAGAATGGCTCCTGAAAAACTTTTTTTCTCTCAACGTTTACTAAATGTTTGGAAGACCCCTGAGAATCAACAACATTTTTATTGAATGAAAACCATCCCGAATTCCCTCAGAAGTCTTTGAATAGGAAAAAAGCTTCAGAACATATTTAAGAGAACCCATTGCCTTACTAATTTTTATCTTTTGGAGAAAACAGAACAAAACTTTCTGAAACGCACTCTTTGTACCAAGTGGTGCAATCCTTTACTTGTAGTAAATGCATGAAACTCTTATTACTGTCAGTTGGAAATGGAGTTCACCACTCGCATTGAATTTGAAATATGGCCCCTCACACCCGGATAGAAGTAATCACAGTGCTGTCACTTGTGATCCATCTGGCAGACTTCTTTGTAAAGTCGATAAAGCAATTTAAACATATTATGTGTCACCAATGAGGTGAGCTTCAGTAAGAGTGTTTTCTTATTTCCCTGGCTGACTATTCTAATTTACTTATTTAGAGAGAAGCTTGTTATTTGACTCCCAGTGCATCAAACTGCCTGAAATAAATTTGGGAGGGCTTTAATAATTCTCAATAGAAATGTTTTAATCAATAATAATATATTGTATAAATACATCTTTGTTCATGGCTGGAAAGAAATAACAAAAGGATAAGACTAACAATGTTCTTGGAAAACCTCATAGGTAAACAACAAACTCTCAAGGTCTCTGAGGCAGGACAGGGTTTCTCTCTTCCCATTTATTTTCCCTCTATTTTCAACTGTGTTGATTCTCAAATAAAGCTGGATTAACACTGGAATAACCAACCCATAAACTTTAATGAACCTAGGTGTCACTCTCAGAAATTCTGATTTAATTGATATGGGGTAAAACCTTAGCATCAGGATTTTTTTTAAAGTTCCCCAGGTTATTTTCATAGGTGGCAAAATGGAAGAACTGCTATATTACTGGGTGCCCCTTCACCGTCTGCCAGGACATCCTGCATACTTACTTATTTTTCATCATTTGCAGTTTCACTACACATTTCCCCTAGTTCTTAGAAATTTACTCTCCATACCTCAATCTGGCTTCACTTGACCTTGAGTTATCTAGTCAAGTAGAGGAGACAGGTCAAGGAGACATACTAGGAAAGAATTAAATCCAAGGGAGTGTGATAATGGTGACATGGGAATACAAGAAAAATCTGCCTAGGGTCTCAGGGGACAGCTTCGCAGAAAAAGTGACCTGTGAGCTGGTTTTTGAAGAATATATAGGACTTCAACAGTGGAAGCCAGAGATATAAGACAGCTGAGCAGAAATGTCTTAGGGAAAGTGTTATCAACTATACTTGCAAAAATGCACACAAAGAAAGATAATTAATAAACATTAAGGCAATGTTAATGCTAGCTTCTATGCTAATAGTTGTTCTTACTTTCTGCTTTAGTAATAGAATCTCCAAATTTTAGTGGGCAATGGCCCTTGGGAAAAAAACTTTTGTTTCCCAGTCTCCCTTGTGCTTAGATGTTTCTGTATAAATAACTTCTGGCCAATGAGATGTAGCAGAAGAAATGTTGTAAGGCAGTTTCTAGGAAACTTAAAAGACACCGTAAAAAAGACTACTGGTGCATACCATTTGCTGTTTTATTCCTTCTTTCCACTGCCTGGAATATGAATATGATGGCTGGATCTCCAGACACCATTTTGGTCCATGAGGACAAAAGCCATACTCTAGAGATGGTAGAAAAATAAGTTGAAGGAAATGTAGGTGCTGAACCTAAAACTGCCACAGAACTGCCATACTAACCTAGACTGTCAATCTCTGGATATTTTTTCCCCTCAATATAGAGAAATAAGCTTTTCACTTAGGTCATAGTTTCCTCCTTACTAAAGCAGTGATAACAGTTACCCACCCCATCAGCTATTGTGAAGATTGAGTTATTATAAGTAAAGCATTTAGAACAGTGACTGGCATAGTAAGTGGTATAATTATATATACATAATAATATATACATATATATACATAATAATATGTACACATATACATAATACTATGTACATATACACATAACAATGTATACATATATACATATATATATATACATAATAATAATTATAATTATTATTGAAATGCCTTAGACTCTGTCTTCGACTTTCTCTTCGCAGTCTACATTTTCAGTCTAGGTCAGGAGTCAGCAACTTTTGGCCTGCAGGCCAAATGTAGCCCACTACCTGCTTTGTCAATACAGGTTTATTGGAACACAGCCACACTTATTTGTTTACATATTGTCTATGGCTACTTTTGTATCTACTCTGTGCTACAATGGCAGAGTTGAGTAGTTGTGACAGAAACCACATGGCCAACTAAAAATATGTCACTTAAGCGAAAAGTTTGCCATCCCTGCAGTAGGTGATCTCATTCTGTCTCAGAGCTTTAAATAACAGTTAAATGACATCCAAATGCATATCTCCATCTCAGACACCTCCTCTAAAACCAGAATCGTATGTCCAACTGTCAGCTTGACATCTCCATTTGCATAACCAGTAAACATCTCCAAATGAATTCTTTCTAAAACCTATTCCTCCTGCAGTCTTCCCATCTCAGTACCACCATCCACCTGAGCATTTCAGCAAAAAGCCTTGGAGCCCTCTTTGACTCCTCACTTTCCCTCACTAGCTACATCTAACGCAGCAGCAAGTTCACTGGTTCTTACTCAAAATATGTTTTTAATGCAACCACTTCTTTGTTTCCACTGCCATCACCCTAGCCCAAACTGTTACCAACTCCTCACTGGATTGCCAAAATGGCTTCCCAACTTGCCTAGCTTCACTTTAATTCTTTTTGCTACAGCAAACAAAGAGTCATGTTTAAAAAAACTGAACATCAGAACATGCCAATTCCCTGCTTAAAAACTTCAGTGGCTTTTCACTGCATTTAGGATAAAACTCAAATTGTTTACCAAAAGGTGGCTCTTCCCCACCTCATGTCAACACTTGCCCTACCCATCATATCCTTGACTGCAGCCAAACCATGTACTGACTGTTCCTTGAACACCCCCTGCAGATCTTACCTGCTTCAGGGACACTGCACATGTTCTCTGTCTGAGGTGCCCACCCTTTTGGCTTTTCACAGGACAGAGCCCTTCTCAGCCTTCAGGATTTAGCGTGAATGTCACTGTCTCTGCCTTGAGAAACACAGAATTCTGCTCCGTTGAATATATGCTGGAGGTAAGGTCATTGGCAGGGATATATCACTTGGAAGAATCATTTTTTTTTTTCTTGGTCAGATTACACATCAAGGACAGGGAGGCGGAGCTTGGGAAGCTGCTGAGATGGGTGCTCTTTTTATGATCTTTAGCAAGGAAGAAAGCTACTGGCCAGAAGAAGCAGGCACAACATGTAGAAGTGCAAATCCCCAGGTGGCTGCAGAACACAACCCAGGCCTTTGGGCTCTGAGTTTACGTCTGGTTTGGCAGAAATAGAAACTCAAAGTCCTCCTCTTTTAAAACATCTATACTCTGAAATTGGTCCTAATTTTTTTTTCTCCTTTAGTATTTAATAAAACCTTTTCGATAGTTCTAGCCTGTCACATCTCTACTAAAGAATACTAAGGGGCGGCTTTTGTTCACAACCCATCACCGAGCAGAATTTGCTTTTACAAAAATATGCCTGAAAAAGTGACAATGTAGTTTACTAGTGTAAAGGGAACGGATTCTGATTTGGTGCAATAGGGAAAGAAATGGCTCTGATGAGAAGTGGGCATAAGACCAAGCTGATGGGAGCAGCCCCAATAATTGAACTGAGAGATTGCCAAGGAGAAGGAGGTTCTCATTAAGGAGTTCTGGTGGCTTCCTCAGCTTGGACACTCTTTACAGGTCGAAGGTTTGGAGGCTGTACGTTTTATTTCATTAAAGTGGAACGGTTGCCGTAGCACATTCATGCAAAAGATAACCACAAACCCAGTTCCAGCAGACTTCTACGAGATGAAATATGTCAATTTACAGAGCGAGTGGCTTAAAGAAAATAGCCTTTTGCAGTTCCAAAAAGATTATAAAGTAGACTCTCAAATCCTTAGGTCAGTGGTTCTTAAAATGTGGTTCCTGAATCAGCAGCATTAGTATCTCCTGGAACTTCTTAGAAATGCAAATTCTCCAGCCCCACCTCAGACCCACTGGGTCAGAAATTCTGGGGAGTGAGGCCTCTTGGGGATTCTGATGCAGGCTAACGTTTGAGAACCACTGCCTTAGAGGAAGGCTCAAGTGGTTCCATAAGCTGGTCTCTGTCAACTTTTCCAGCCTCACTAGCTGTCACATTGAGCCCTGGATTCTCAGAGCTCCTTCCTGTCTTCTGGGTCCTCTTTGTCCTGGAGGGTGTATTGGCTTTGTCCTTGATTTGAAACCTTTCGGGCCAGTTTCGCCTACGAGAAGTCAAGGAGTCGTGTGCTCCATGTAGCCAGCCCCGCTCAACTATTGCAGCCTCTACTTTGGGTTTTGGTGACTAAGCATAGCCAATACGATAGTACTTAGCATACTTTGTCATTGTAACTCAGGGCTCTCATAAGGAGCAATGACTTCTGATTATCTTTGGGTCTCTGGACAAAACAGTAATCATCAAAGCAGGAGCACTCTGCTTCCAGCCAACCCCCACAGCCACAGCCTATTGATGGTATACCAGAAACTCTCGTGCCATGAAGCCTTTCCTCAGATGGCCTCCCATCTCTGATTGTTTTGTTTTCTGTCTTCTTCAAGAGATGATCTCCTCTGCTTGCCTTTAAATTGAGCCTCCCCTTTGGTTCTATCCTCAACCTACGTCTAACCACATGTATTCTCACCAGGTGATCTATCAATCAACGCCCACAGCTTGACTACTGCCCAGGATGCTGATGATGCTTAATCTCCTTGTGCCCGCCAGACCTGCCCCCTACCAAACAGCTCTCTGTGAACGCCTCCATGGTACCACACACACCAAGACGAAACTTATCTATGTGCAGATTCTGTGCTGGGTGTTTAAAACTTCATCTCATTTAATCCTCCTGATGGCCCTTCAGGACAGCTATGGTTATCCACATTTTTTTTTTTTTAATAAATATAGAAACGTCTATTTGCCCAAAGTGGCACAGCTGGTCATTTGAAGAGTCAGGATTCAAACCTAGATCTTTTCAAGTGGAAATTACATGCTTATACTTTGCCTAGTAGCTTATTTCTCTCTTGCTAGCTTTGCCACAACATTGGTCACAAAGGGCTGACTGCTTTATGCTGTCACCATCTTCATTAAACTCCGTATCACTTCTCTTTAAAAGCGGCTAAACCCAACAGATTTCTATGCCTCGGATCTTACCTTGATATTTCAATTCATTTTCTACATAGTAGCTTGGGGATGAATTTTAAAGGAGAATCAAAAACATGTCACCTATTCCCTCCCTCACAACCGCCCATCCCAGTTTGAAATCACCCTTGGCTTTCAAGATCAAGTTCAAAAACTTACGAGTCCTTCACGATGTGGCCCTGGACTGTTTTTATTCCTATCTCTTGTCCCTTATGGAACCTGAACTCAGGCCATTTGCTGTTCTGCTGAACAGTGTCTCTATGCCTTGGTCACACACTGTTCCCTCTTTCCTACCGTACCTCTATTCCATACAGGGATCTAAGCGCTGTGAAACCAATTTCAGTTAGATTATATTATTTAAGCACCACAACAATCCTATCGGTAGATATTATTGTTCCTGTTTTAGAGATGAAGAAACTGAGACCTGGAGAGGTTAAGTAACATGTCCAAGGACATACGACTGAGCAGTGGTGATCTGAATGCAGGTTTATTTGGCTGCAAACCCAAAGCTTAGTTCCAAAATACTGTGCTCCCACTAAGAATATCAGCTTTCCATGTAGTAAAGCTGAAATGGTTATTTATATTTATATCTAGTTCTCTTAAAATCAATGCATAAATTACAGAGAAAAACATAGTGCTTATTTTCTGGTTATTTAAGTTAATTTAGGGGCTCATAATAAGCATATAATAGTTGCTGGATGAATGAACGAATAAGTGAACAGTGGCTGAACAACCTGAAGTTATAATCTTCCAGATTGTGAGTTAATATGTATTTTCTTCATGTAAAAAGGATGGTAAGTTAGAAAACAGAATGTGGCTATAAAATATGCTTTCAGTTTGCTTCCCTTATTCCCTTAGTTTAATTGGGGTCCAGGCTACTATCAGGCTCTGATGACTTGATATATAGTGATTCTTCATGGTTTGCCAATCGTCTTCTCTGAGGGGTCCAGAAACCATGTCTGACAAAGGAATTGATATCTTCAAAATATTTCTAAACATCTTTGCTGGATGTTTAGGCCATGCAATTCTCTCTTGCATATTGAAAAATAACACATAGTCTGAATTCACCCTCAAATTTGTTCCCTGTAAGTTTTTAAGTAATGGATTATAGGTCCCCAAATTCCAATTCCAATAGCACAGATCCATTTGTTTTATTTCAAAGCCTCTCTTCCACAGCATTTCTAGTGGATGGAAGAGTGTCGAATGAGGACTGGAATTCTAGCACAGTGCCTTGCATATAAGAGCCCCCTGGGTGAAGATCAAGGGTTTATTCTAACTAATATTTCTCAAGACCAAAGACAATCATAAAGTCTCCTTGTGCTTTGAAAGAATGAGATAATATTCAAATATTGCTCAGGATCTAGACAAAACAAAAAAAATGTACATACACAAAAGTGAATACAGAATAGCACATTTAAGGCTGGGGATTGCAATAAAAGGCAAGGCTTTTGAAATATATTGTAGACTCCTCTTATCAGCATTGAATTCTTCTTTTTTCTAAGCCATCAGTGGCACAGATACGCTTTTTCATGAATGAACATTTGATTCAAAAGCCAACCTCTAATGACTCTCATATAGTCTGATGAAGCTTGGGCATCACAATCTAGAAAACGTCCAATAAAATTTCAGTTTGGTGAAACTTTAATTAGAATACTGGCTACGGAATAATGATGCAGATCTACTGTATGTTTATTTTCATAAGCAAAGAATACGTCTGGTGGGGGAGGTTATTTCCATTCATTTTACAGAGTAGAAAACTTATCTTTACGTAGCTACTAAGGGAAGATGTTAGTATCGAAATTTTGGTCCTTGAATTGTTATTCTAGAACTTGCTGCCCACTTCCCCACACTACTGTTTTAAATAGAAAATTATGTTAATGTTTTGAAAATTCTGGTCAATTATGCATTTTAACACAACTTCGAAGGTCACGATAATGATTTATCTGTTCTTCCAAAGATATGACTAATTTAATAACACTTCATACAGTTACTACGATCAGTATGTTTCCCTCCATCTCTAGAAAAAAAAAAAAGACATGATCTTCATTCGTTCCTTTATACTTGTTTTATAAATATGATTTATGCTCTGCACGCATATCACATAGCCACTCATTTTATGGATTCTTTAAATTAATCACCTAAAGCAAGTAGATCCATTTTCCCTTAGTTTAACATGTTAAGATGATTATTTCTTTGTAATTCACACTGATGGACTTGATTTGAAAAGTTGCGTGGTTGTTTGAGTGGAATGTTTTTGACATTTAACAGCTATGGTATACTTTCTTTATTCCAGAATAATATGTCAGAGATTAATTTTAAAACAAATTTCCCTAATAATAGAAATAATGAATGATTGAATCATCTGCATTTACTTTGATTTTTCACCTTTAAAGAACAACTAGTGCAAAATCTAGACTCTGACACAATTGATGCAGATTTTGAAAGATTTATTCATTGTTCATTAGCGGCTCCAGTCCTACACTAATACCTGAAAATGTTATGAAGAATAATTAAAGGTAAAAAGTTCAAATAAAGTATTGATATGTGCTACAAAATACTGATACGTGATACAGTGTAGATGAATCTCAAAAGCAATATGCTAAGTGACATTTTTGTGCAATGTCCAGTTGACGGGACAAATCTGTAGGGATGGAAAGTAGATGAGGGGTTGCCAGGGGCTGAGTACAGGAATGAAGAGTAACTGTAAATCAAATCAAAGTTTCTTTGGGGTGACGGGAATGTTCTAAAATAAGGCTGCAGTGATGACTGCACAACTCTGTAAATATACTAACAATTATGGAACTGTACACTTAAAACAGGAATTTATAGTATGTAGGTCATATCTCAATAAAGCTTCACAATAATAGATGTGGATTACAAATAGCTTTAGCCAATTAAAACTGAATATCAAAATAAAAAAATTGAAAAGTTCACATCATCTATGTATCAATGCCATGTATGTTATTTTCTAGAACTAATGAAAGATACACCACAGGAGGAAGACATGGCCTTCCTCTGAAATTTGCAACCCAACTAAAAAGACATATCAAAGAGTAGCAAAAAGACATATCAACTGAATACTTCAAGTGTTACATGAACATGAAGTAACATGGAATTATTATTCCTGAAACAAAGTAGGTTGAACTCTTCATAATTATTGTCTAAGACAAATGCCAGCCAGCCACTAGAATTTTCATCATTGATGGGTTATCAACAACATTGCTGCTCATTTCAAGTCTAGACTCAAAGCTCATCTAACATGTCTATTTGGAAATACCATGCAGGAAGCAGTGTCACAGGTGACAGAGAAACAAATAACTTTTACTCTTTAGATATTCATCCTTATAGTATTGAATGGATGCTTAATAAGAGAACTTTTAGAAAATACACTTTCTTCCAACCCAGTGAGATAATGAACAAGCTCATCGATAAAGATACAAACCTCCTCAGGTGAAGAGATGTAGGTGTTTAGAAGACTAAAAACTTTCTGAATCAGATACCTAAATTCAAATTGTTGTATCTTGTGACACAACAATATTTTAGTATTTTTGCCTAAAATGCATACCCTGATTCTAATTATGAGGAAACATTAGGCAAACCCAAACAGGGATAGTTTACAAAATAACAGACCTGCATTCTTCAAAAATGTCAATGCCATGAAAGACAAAGAAAGGTAGTTAAATCGTTCCTGATTAAAGCAGACTAAAAAGACACAGAAACACAATGAAATGCATTTTGGCCTGGATCCTGAACCAGAAAACAAGACTGGTATAAAGAATAATTGATGGTGGCCTGGCCTAGCGCTGTCAGGAGGAAAGAGGCACATCGAAACCTCCCAGAGACAAATCCTTTCTCCAACACTGCTTTCAACCTCAGCCTTCCTTTAGGCGGAAGAAGAGGGAGTGGGGAGGAGGTCTGTGAAATTCAAATAAAGTCTGTAGAGTGGGTAATAGTATGCATCAAGGTTAAATTTCCGGATTTTGGTAATTGTACCATGGTTTTCCAAGAGAATTACTTTGATTTTCAGAGATACACTGAAGTATTTAGAGTTAAAGGGGCATGATGTCTGCAAGTTACTATCAAACAGTTCTGGAAACTAATAATACACACACTCACACACAAACTCATACAGACATTCACACACACAGAATGATAAAGCATATGTGGCAACATGTTAACAACTAGTGAATCCAGGTGAAGGGTATATGGAAGTTCTCGGCACTATTTCAAATTTTTGGTAAAGCTGAGATTACTTTAAAATCAAATATAAAAAGGAATTTATAGGTTTGCCTTAGCAGATCTTCCAAGAAGACACACAACTCACTCAAAATTGAAGACTTGATGGTCTTTTGTCACCGATTTTGTTTTTCCAATTCAACTTTTAAAAACAGAAACCAACTCAAAAAGTAAGCAGATTAGCAATAAAACAACAAGCAAAATCAAATAGCCTTCAATTCATCTAAGAAAGGTATGTCAGATTGATTAGTGTTATTTTCTTTTGAGTGGTGATTACCAGTTTTATATTCCTGATATTACAAAACTCCCTTAAAAAATATCATAAAATGGGCATATGTTTTCTTTGGGGAAGAAATAAGACTCAAATATAGAATGATCACTTCAAAGGAAAGTTAAGAATGGCAATATCATGCGTAACCAGAAACGGATAAGAAGAAAGCACTATTCTCTATGTCTGGCCATAAATATTAAATGGGATGAACCCATTGCAGATACCTGTTTCCTTGGAAACCCATTCAATTGAAACCCCTGCAAAAATTAACATGTATTTTTTTCCCTTAAAGGGCAGGAGCTTCTTTTATTTACACAGTTTTGACCTTTAGTTTTATATCTTAGGCTTATTATAAGAAGTTCTTTCCAGAGCTAGGCAAAGAGTCAAATAAATATCTTTTCATTATTTCTGAGGTTTCGCTTATAATTGTATGGCCTTTATAGGTGCACATTATGGGACAACTATGGATAGTTGGGGTAAAATCTGCCACTCACTGAATATTGTCACCTAAATGAATAAACCATCAATCCACACAAAATATTTTAACTCAAATGCCGAGTGACTTCACAATATAGATAATTGAGTTAAACAGTCATATTTGCAGTACAGTTCTATATTTTAAGAGGCAGTAAAGTTTAATAAAGTCAAGTCTCTTGCATAAGTCAATATGGACAAATGTCACGGGGATAGGGTTCATGAAAGATAATAATTCTGTTTTCAGGTCAATACCATGGAGAATGGCTCTGGACCATGGAGGATTTCTGACTCTCATTTCCAAAGCTCAGCTGGTTCTGGATTTCTGGCATCCTTGCAGAAACAGGGTCATAGTTATTCCAGTTCAAGTCAAGGAGGCTAAATTGATCCAGAATCTGAAAGACTGGTCTATAAATATAGCGCATCATTAGCATTAGCCACAGAATAGACCAACTAGAGAAAGAACCCATCCCTGTGTCAATATAGGTCATAAGTACAGACGAAATGATTCCCAATGTACTTGCCTACTTTTTCTGCAATGGCACAATTAGAGGCTATCCTTGGTGTGAAACCTGCATCTCTAGGGGTTCTCAAAACCCAAAGCCTCTGCCCTGGAGAGGTAAGGATATAAGAGAGGACTGGTTACCAACATTCAGGGGAATAGGTTTATTATGGAGCATGACACGTTTGCAGAAACCGAAAGGGGAAGAAGCCGACTGACTGGGCATCTTACTGAGAATGGGTGTCTCGGTAGGCCGAACATTCCTGTGTTCCTGGAGGATGCTGCTCCAGAGAGAAGTAAGGACACTGAAGGAGACAGTGTAAGGCAACTGATTTCCCAATTTATCCTGGATGGAGCTGGTCTTATGTTTCCATGATGCTCATAGCTCAGGTTTTGGGGGCCAGTATTGATTTCATGTATTTTGCCCATTTTTCCCCACAAAGGGAAATATGGTTATCATATTGGAGCGCTACTTTAAAATGGAGTGTAGATTAATGTCCTTAGTTTTTTTTTTGTGGTCAATTAATCTCTGATTACATTCTTTGTTGGAGAGAATTAGTGATTTATCTGAGGTTAAATAGCTGGTAAGTGTCAGAACAAAGAGCCAAACCGTGGTCTTTCGTGTATTTAGAACTTTTCCTATGTACGTTTGTACACACACAGCTATATAAAGCTTTAAAACTGTAAATAGGATTGCTCTGTACTTAGTGTACGGTTGTTTCTCCATGATGTATTCCTAGAGTCACCTCTTTTAAAAATTCTGTTTATTTTTCTAGTGGATGCTTTAGATATACTATAATTTATTTGAACATTCCCCTATGGATGGACATTTGGATTGTTTCTAAATTTTCAGGAAGAAAAACAAAGATGCAAAGAAAACTTTTGAACACAGGTCTTTGTGACTTTCTGTGAGTATTTCGATGGGACAGAATATTATCAGAGGGACAGCTGAGTGAAAGCATATCTGCCTTTAATGCTGTGACAGACAGTGCTAAGTTGGCCTTGCAAAACCTGGGGTCCATTTGTTCAATGAAAATTGAAGTTGGATGCAACAGAGCCTTGAATTTCTAAAGTTTGCCTTTCTTTGACATTGCCCCTTTTCAAAGTTTTTCCTCCCCTCCTCTCTAGCTGATCACTTTTCTTTCTTTTCTTACTTTCTATTTCTCTCTGCCGTGGTCTGCTTCCGAGGTGCTCTTCCCTGCCTTGGAAGTACCACACAGGGCTCTCTTGCATATGCCAGAGCTGGTGGAGAGCACTTATTCTCACGTTGATGGCCAAGGCTCCTGAGTGCCCTTGAGGTATATGAATCTCACTGCTGCTCTCAGCCTGGACTGCACACCCTGATGTATGTGAGTAGGGGCAGAGTGGAGAGCGGAGACAGATGGAGCAGATGGCTGTACTGCTGGAAGGGTTCAAGCTTTTTAATTCTCCATTTTCTAAACTATTCATTTACCTGAAGATGTCCTTGCATTTTACTTAAGGACAAAGATAGCGATCCCCTGCTGAAAATGCGAATGTCTAACTTGAAGGATTATAATGCATGCAATGACTTGGCTTTGTGTCTCTCATTTTTAGAACACTTTGTTATTTTGGTAAATGAGAATTATACATCATTTATAATTGTCATCATTGATTTGATTCATTTTTTCTCCTTATGAAGAGCATGAGTTAACAGTCTGCCCCTTTGCTGACATAAGACATGGTTTTAAAAATTAACTTGTCTAAATCTTGGGGATTGGTTTAATAAATTATAGCATACCTACAAGCAAGAATAATCTATAGCCAATAAACATCAGGATTCAAAGAATATTTAATGACATGGGAAAATGGTCATGATATATTGTTAAGCATTAAAAGCTGGTTAATAATGGTATGGCTAATATAATTCCAAGTTTGTAAAAAATAGATATGCAGAGAAAAAAGACTGAACTATAATAAAGATTTTAACACTGTAATTCCTTAGATTTACCTATGATTTTGTACATGGAATTACAAATGATTTAAAAAAATATTTATATTGATCTTTTGGGAAATTTCCACTTTTTTGCACAATGAACATGAAAGGCTTTTATAACTAGAGAAAATAACTTGTTAGTAAAATTATTTTGACTTTTTTTCTTGTCTTCCTGGGGACGTGAAACTCAATTCTCTCGATATTAAACACAGATCAGACCTACAGAGAAAACTCAGTGAAATCACCAGATTGCTGCTATCCTTTTTCCAATACAAACTAGGAGCTGGCTCAGTCTTGCCTTGTTTCTCCTACCAGGTTCTAGTGTTTCAGGAAGGTCCCTGATTGACACTGAGGTCAAACATCAAAGTACGGAGGTCTGACTATCGGGGTTCAGCAGAGTTGGCTAGATTCAGCTACAGGGGTGCATGCATCTTCTAGGACCTATCCTTGTGGGACTCGTGAGACCCTGTAGTTCCCAGAGAGGAGTTCAGGAGGGCATGAGAGGGCTGAGTGGAGAAGGCTTGTATAGAGTGAGAACTTAGAGGAGGATCAGGGCCCCAGTCAAATAGAGTGGGACTCTCAGAAGGGCTCAAGTCCCAGAGGGAGTTGTTACCAGTCAGAGTGATAAGCAAAACATCCAGTTTGCAATTAAGATAATAAGACAGCACTAAAGGAAGGCCCAATCAAGAATGGATAGATTCAGGTAGCTCCTCGGGTGAGCCCAAGACTGGAAGAAAAATGTACATTCTCTCGGTGTCCACTAGGTGGCAGACCCTTTCCTATACTAAGAGCTTACGAGTACAGTCTTCTCAGACACTTCCTGACACGCAGGTTTTAAGACTCACCCAGAGGGATAAACACAGGTTCTTGGGCCATTTTCCAGAGCTTCCAATTCGGTAGTCTGGGGTGGGGCCCGAGATTTTGCATTTCTAACAAGCTCCAGGTGCTGCTAGTACCACTAGCTGTGAGTTCCACCAAATACATTACCTCCGGGAACAGATGGGGTGGAAAGGAGGAGGATTTGGTCCTGGAGGCCGAGCAATCGGTTCAAATTGTGACAAAAACTCCAGGGAGGTGTAGTGTGGAGGCAGAGAGTGGCTCGGGGAAGGGAATGGGGTCACTTGCTTCTGGATAGAAATAGCCTCTGGTACTAAAGCAGACTTGAATTGTGGGCTCTGCAGCAGAATGTAATGTCTCCAGAGCTCTCATTCTAGTGAAATGTGTTACCAATGAATTTCCTTAGAATGACGGTAGCAGAGAGGAGCACAGGTATATGCAGATTAAAATGAAAGCAGCATTTGGACCAAAATGAAAACCAAAATATTAGATACACACCAAAAATAAGCCTAAAGGAAAACATTAAGGATACTATAAAGTATAACACAGTGAGTCTCAAATTATTTGAAGTGAAGGACCATTTAAAAAAATACCTGGTCCATTATGGCTCAATACATGGTTCTACAAGACTTTTACGTAGCTCTGGCCATGCACGACTGACAGGCAAGTTTAACAATACACAACTGGCCTATACCCTGTTCAGCGAGGTAAATCCACTGATCATGCATTTGAATGTCAGCGGCAATGTGAAATTGCTATAAAAGTTTCTAACGCTTACTCTCAATTTCTGTACTTGCATCAATAGAGTGAGGGAAAAGTAATAGTTTGCATACGGATATCTGTCTACAAATCACACTTACAGGTGCACTGGTCTAGACTGGCCGGATTATTGATTTGGGAGATGGCTTTATTACAGTATTTCAAGCAATTTGTTTTTTGGCTCCTGCATTGCAGATCCTTAACTTTTTGTATCCTCAAAGGCCACTTAGTTCTTATCAATTCCATTTGGGGTCCTTGAAATGGGACTACTTGGATGTTCTTTTAGCCCTGAGGCTATTTCTTCATGCTCGGATCTCAAGGACAATGTCCTGCACATAGTAGGCACTCAATAAAGATTGAGGAGATGAATGCATGGAATGATAGCCCAGGACTGTGTATCAAGCATGCTTGGGGGCTAGACAGAGATATCCTGGAAATAAATGCCCAGCATGGATGGACATCAAAATAGAACTCTCCTCACAGTGACTTTATAGAGAGGTAGCTGGCGAGCTGAGCTGATGGAGAAGAACCAACTCCAAAAAGAAAAGAATGACTAATTGCACTGGTTTCCTGGACTCACTAAAAACAGCTGTCCGTTGCTAATGAATGAAATTCAGTTCATAAGGTTCTTGGGCCATGACAACATAGATTTCCTGAGGGCATTTTCATGTGGAACCAAGGCATTGGCTCACATCCATGCCAAGGTGAAGCCTCGGTACTCTAAAAACTACAGGAGAGTTTACTTTAGTTGCTCTCCTTCTAATACCAGAATCTTGGGGCAGAATTTAAATAATTTAATTATATTTTCTTATTAAATAATTCTCTGACTTCCAGCAGAAGAGAGCTGAATGAATGCAAAATAGATTATCAACTTTAACCTTTCTAAAACATCATGTCCCATCCCACACTCATCTGTCCTGCTCCCCTTCTCCCTTCCTTACTTACCAGGCACACAGCAAAGCCCAAGGAATTTATGTGATTTAATGATGCACAGCTAATAATCATGATCACAATAATACTGATAGTTGCTATTTCAAGAGCATTATACAAGAAGTACTATGCTAAATGCTTAAAAACATTATCTTAGTTAATTTTCTCAACCATCACATAAGTTTGATCAAGGACAGAAATTTGGGAGGGTTAGGATTCTAGCCAAAATACGTCAGACTCAAAAACTTGTGGTCTTAACCATTATATTATACTTAGGGTTTTGGATCCGACTCAAGACTCTTTCCTTTTGCTTAAGGTGTACCAACAAACTGAAAAGTGTACAGTGCAGGGAACTCTAGACACTCAAAGCCAATATTTCTCATAAATGATTGACACATAGAGGGTCCCTATGATTAAGTGAATTAATGAATGAGTATGGGTACCAATTGTGAATAAATCAAATTAGTTTGTGAGGTCCTCAGATTATAAGGACACTATATTTCCTGTCAACATGTCACTGTAAACCAAGGACTGACATGATTTTGATGCCAGCTCATGAAATTTGAAGATACAATCTGGTTACAAATTCTGACTAAATCTCAATTGTATTTCAAACAAACGTGAACATGCACACACAGACACACCTGTCCTGTATCCTGACTCCTTTGAAAAAGCTTATTTTGCTCTTTTTATAAATATCCCTTCCAATTTCTCAAATCTCCTAAATAATAAAGATGAGAGACAAACACACATCTTCCCAAAGAGAACATGTGTAGTTTTGACTGCATTCCAGAGAATATACCACTATTTTATTATTATTGTTTTTAGATAATCCTATTTTCATCTAAAATAATCTGCATACTCAACTTCCCAGGTCAACTGGTAGTTCCAAGGAGTTTTTGAAGTGTTTTCAGAAAAGCTAAAGAACTAGCAGGTTTTCTTTTGAGAGGGATACATATAGTTATCTGCTTCTGTTCAAGTTAGAACAGTTTGCAAAAGTCCCTCATATATAGGAGTCTTTACAAACATTCTTTACTATACCTTGGTTATGTGATGGCCAGATTTTCAAACACACAATTTAAAGTTTTATCATGAGTCAAAATCCTTAGAGAAAAAAGCAAAAGCCCCCCCCCACCCCGCCCCTTTAAAATGCTAAATTGAAAAAGAATGGGGAGTTATATGAACTTGGACATTTAAAGACACAAATTGATTTCTTGGACATTTAAAGACTAACTTAAGAAGCAAAGGGTTTTGGAAGCCCTAAGACAATAAAGCGATCAGCACAAAGACATCTGTCAGGGTAAAGGCGACCTGAGGTAAAGATCAGTTAAATCTAACGCCATCAGCAACTTAGGCCAGTTTAACATATTTTTTATGAGGTGACAACCTCATAAAACCATAATCTTGCCTTTCAGGATGACGACACAAGGATTTAATGAGTTAAAACAACAATAACAACAACAACTTAAAAACCTCTCTTTGGAACATGAATTGTCTATTTAGGTTAAAGTCAGACTTTGAGATCCCATTAGCACTACGCACAGTAGGAAAAGGAAACATAAGCGCCCCCCCGCCCCCCCCCCCCACTCTTCAAAGCAAGTAGTTATATACTGATAGCAATGTCTGTCTCTACTCAGATTCAAAAATAGAATTAAAACCCAAACTAACAACTCTTCTGTTAATTGCAGAAAAGAAAAAGTCTCCTCCCCAAGTGCCCCTAACACAACACGAAACTGAAATTACCTGCTTTGCTCTGGAACCCACTTATTTATGTTTAAGAGAAAATTTAGGCATAAAGAAACTTTCTAACAGAGCAGTTGGGTAAACACATCGCCACTATACATTGAAATAAATGAAGACTGAGCACACAGTTACAACAGAGAATTATTTTTGCTGGTTGAAACACATGATACGGTCTCTAAAAAGTCAGGTTACCTTTACACTTCTTCTCTTCTGTTTGGAAGGTCTGGGCACTTGGGACACTCTGATCGTTCACATCGTCATGGTCCAGGTGGAATATTGAGCTAGTCCAAGTGGCCTGGATGAGATGTGGTGATGACTGTTCATTTTTCAATGTGCTGCGCCTCTCCGAATGGCTCTTCCTATGTAGGCAGGCTTCAGACATTCCTACTAGCTTCCAGTCGTGTTCTCGGTCTGGACAGTGCTTCGGTTTGTCCCAGGCTGGAAGGCCATTTTCTGGAGGGTTGAAAAACAGGAGCTGATGAGCTGTTGGCATTGTCAAGGTCTTGTTGAGATGCAGCTTTGGAAGGCAAGTTGTTTCTCAATTTTGGGGGGGCTGACAGTCTTCACATGCATCTCCACTTGAATGCAGTGATAAGGTGCAGAATTTGTCAGCCTTGGGCACATAGCCACCACAGTCAGATTGCCTGTCAGAGTAATCAACACATTCCCCCTTATTTTTAGTGCCTAGAAAGACATCACTTCTTCCACGGGAAGGCTGTACTTTCTCCAGTCCTGCTTCCACAGCAATGGCCCAAGAGCAAGTTTACACCAATTTATGTTACTGCTTAGATGACCATTTGAGGTCTTGAGGGACAGGGCTGGCTGTAAACACTTTTCAGATCCTTAGGACATCAAACATCTAGGATTCAGCCTTGTTTGACTTGGGTTTTATCACAGGCTGACCTGAGGGGCACCCTGTTACTTAAGTGGGACATGCTCACGTGGCTACACTGAGAGTGACAACTCTGTTCTCTTTACCACCTTCTACCCCTGATGGCCTTAAAAAAGGAGGTTGGATCTTCAAATAGAAATTTTGTAAATGGTTTCAATGTAGTCTCAAATTGGCAATGCGATCCGATGAAGGAAAGCAGATAATGCTTTAGTTGTGGGGTGAATTAAGAGCTCCCACGATAGACTGATAAGTTCCAAATCTCTTTGGTTGAGGTACAGGCAGTTTTATATATATATATATATATACACATATATATGTATCTATATATGTATATATAGATATAAAATGCTGTTTTTCTATTCAATTTATAGGGACTTGAAGGTCTGCCCTCTAGAAAATAGGAAATATATAATGAAAACTTTCTCACACTAACCTTCCTTGGTGGCAAATTTTACCTCCTTGAATATCTTTACGGTACATGGATATAAAGTAGAGAGCAAAAATGAGCAAGCTGATACATTTTGTAGTTTTGTATTTGTATATACATCCATGTTAAAAAACACAATCCATCTGGTCATCCATATTTCCAGACATTCTTAGACTACTGTAAAATGAGAAAAAATGTAATATAGAGTTCTACTTTTAAAGTGATCATATACACTGATTGAAAGACTATCATTTATGAGTGAATTTTAAAGCTGAATTTACCAAAGAATCACAGATATCCATATTAGGTAGGCAAGTCCATCCTGATCTCTGCATAGTACTGGGCATGGTAAGCTGTCTTTCAAATGTTTAAAATTAATTTTAAATTGTTTCACACAGGGTTAAAAACAGTTTAGGTTTCCATAAGCACCTTCTCTAAAGCTATCAGATGTCTTCAGCTGATGTTGGTTAGTGTGGTTTCTCTAAAAGTGTAATCTACTCTCAGTCACTTTTAAAAAAGTTACATTTACCCTTCTGGGTCTTCATGTTACGATGTGAAAATTCTGGTACCCATACAACCATTTCTACTCCAGGAGAAGACTGAACAACTACAACAATGAAGTTGTAACACGTGATTTCTTTGTCACAGTAGATGGAAATGCTGTGGCTTTAACTATTCTAACTTGGCCAGTAAGCAATAATCCCTTTTAAAAAACAGTATAATGTGATAGCTTCTGGATGTAACATTTGATCTTATTCAGAGAAGAGCCCTACAAATTCACTCTATGCAAAGAGCTGTGCTAGCTAGGCATTGTATGAGGTCAGTTAAATAAACATGGGTTCTTTCTCCTAAGCGTTTATTTGGCATTTTTCAATGCATGGTGAATCAAAAAAGGTCTGGCCTCAACCATGCCAGCTACAGGTGCAATTACAGGCACTTATTCTCACTATCCATTAAAAGAAAACAACAGATTAAGATCTTGGGAGACAGTATTGCATTTCAGACTAGACATATCTATGTAGAATTCATTCAAGTACCTATTATCCATGAGGGTTTGAGGTTTTCATAAGTTGAATATAAAGTTACCGAATGCAAGAGTTAATTCTGGGCCTAAAGAGATTCATTTTACTTCTACAGACATGAAAAGCCTTCTCACCCATGCATGTTTCTGTGATGTCTCCTTTATTTTCACGGACTCTTAAGTCCTCAGCAAATTGCATCCTATAAAGCTCCATTTCAAGCAATGTTCCAGTTATCAAACTATTTGGTAAAGCCTTTAACATTTTACTTTTCTGAAGAAATTCTTAAAAATGTATTTGGTATTAATTCCTCTGCCCGAACAGAGATTAAGAAATACAGCCAAACGTGGTAGTCACCACTCCCTAGTGAAGGGAGCTAGTGAAGAAGCTTGGATGAGAGATGCTGAAAGGGACTCCACCCAAGGGGCCATTCCTCCTTAGAGCACAGCCTATTAAAGATTGCTGAGCATTTCCCCTGGGCCAGCAGGAGCTAGGTTTTTTCTAAGTAAGGGAGGTTATGTTTGGGGTGAGGCAGGGGATAGGATTGCCTTCCATTTTCCTAAGAAAAGAAGCTGAGATGGTTTGGGAAAAAGGTTTCATTCATGGGAGACATTTACAAGCTCATAATTTCTGTCTGTAATTACATTCATGATAATGATATTCAGTTGGTTTCATTGGGAGTTTTCTTGGTTGGGGGCACTGCTGGGAAATCTGGAGACTGAGAAGTCCTGGTTGGGTCATGGGAAAACTCAAAAGGGATTTATTTAAGGCAGATTCTTGATTCTCATCCTCCCCCAAACGGAGAGGAGGCACATACAATATCCTATAGCTACCTCCTACACCAGGCTCCTTAAATTCTGCCTACTGGGGAATGTTGCCGTTGGGATCCACATAGGTTTGCTTGGTGATAATGATTTTGAGGAATTGCCTGTTATGTCTATGTCGAATGCTTGTATTCTTTGGTTCCCCTGAAATACAAACCAATGAGATATATTTTCTAGAGGGATTAAAATCTCAAAAAGTTAAGTCAATGATTCTCTAACTTTCGTGAGTATCAGAATCACCTGCACTATTAAAGAACACAGAAGAAGACTAGGCTTATTGAAGTAGGATGGGGCCTGGGCATATGTATATTTACAAAATTCTCCAGATAATTCTAATATCCAACAGAGTTTGAGATCCACAGGGTTAAGAAAATCTAAGGTAAGAAAACAAATTATCAGCAGGTTTTGGATAGGGTGCAGTCTCCTCAGACTCTAACATTTTACACAGTCTTGGAGTAAATATGTATTATATTTAAAAATTCATCAATTGTTTTGGGATCTACTGTGTAAAGCTCTAAAAGACAGCTGTTAATTGGATGTTATCTTGTAGATTGCAGGTACAGATGTAAATAAATGCTCACTTAAAATGCCTGTTGTTTTGAGCATTATCTAGGCTACAATGTGCTCAGTAGAAATACAGTTTTTAAAAAGGGGATTCTAGAAATGATCTATCTTGTTAGTCACATGAAGTATAAATCCTTTGCTCTTTAATGGATTCCAGATAACATCTGGCTTTTAATACGTCATATTCTAGATAGCAAGACAATTAACTCATTTCATTAATCAGTTATGACAGAAATTAATAAATAAGTAAAATCAAAGAAAATAACTAGATAGGGATATGTGAATTACTACTAAAATAACTAGATACACATTAGCCTGTTTGTCTCCAGGGAGTTTAGATTGGAATGATTGAGTTTACATTAACTAACCATAAGTCTAGTGGCTTTGAATGACATAGCAGTGATCCAAAGGGTTCATTTGCAAAAGAGAAACAAATGAAAATCTTATTAACATAACTACCTACAGCCTATCTCTGGAAATTTCATTAAAGATGATAGAAAATAGATCTGTCCATCAAAAAAGGTAAATTATATCAAAATATTCAAGTATTTCAGGACACAAAAGCCAACTGATACCTTAGAAAAGCGCCAAGGCAAAGGAAGTAGGATTATGACAAAGAGGTCAGAAAGGGTCAGCTGAGTAGGCAGGGATTTCATGGCACTCATTATAAGAGTGTTCAATTTGCATTAAAAGGCCATCAATATTAGGCATTGACACCCCAAACCATACTCTGTATTAGGGGGATGTGTGTATAAAATGCTTTGCAAACTGCCAGCGTATGTAGAATTATCGCTGTATAGCATCAGGCTATTAAATATGATGTCTCTAATTTCCACTTTAATATTTCTTTAACCCATAAGTTTTAGCCTTGTTGAATTCTCAGACTATGTACATATTAACTGAGTTTTATTTGTGGAGTCATGTAGAACAGGAGACTACTATTTGGATGAGCATTTACTATGGGCCAGGAACTGAGCTAGACACCTACTCATTTTCGTGACCAACCCAGGAAGTACGCAGTGGTATACTGCTTGATTGAAAAGAAACTTAAAAATTCAGAGAAGCTCTTCATCTGCTCTTTCATATCTTTTGTACTGTTAACAGATATGTTCTCATTGTTTGACTTAATTTAATGAGTAGCCATTGGCCTATAAATAGCTATCACTTGATTAGTACTTTGGAAAATTCTTTATTCACTATATTTATTGTCTCATTCGAAATTTTCAGTTATTGTCTTATTCATATTTTTCATTTGTATTCCAACTGGTCTCCCTGCTTTCACTCTCAGCCACCTATAATCCATTGTCCGCAGAGCAGCCAGAGTGAGCTTTTAAAAATATACTTCAGAGCATATTTCTCTGCTGCTAATCTTCTGATGACTTCCCATCAATGTTGGAATAAAGTCCTAAGGCCGCAGGACATACCCTTCCTGTCCAGCTGAGGCACCCTCCATGGTTCTGCCCTTGCTCTCTGTTCTCTGGCAACATGGGCTTCTTCTAACCTGTAAGGCTTATTCCCACCACGGTGTCTTTGCAGAAGCTCTTCCCTATACGTGGAGTGCCCCATCCCCAGCCCTTATATAACCACCCCCGGATGTACCAAGAGCAGTTACCAGGATCCAGTCCCTTTTCCCCTTTTACATGAAGGTTGATTTCCCCTTTGAAAGAACATATCACGGTTACATTTCTCAATGAAGATAATTGAAAATGAAAAACGTAATGGGCTGGATATGGATATAGCCCTAGAGGAGGCTCTGTTTTAGTGAAGGGAAGAGAGGAGGGAGTTGGAAAATCTAAGCCCTAGCTCTTCCATGTAGTGGTTGAAGGGTTTGAGCTTGGGAAAATCAATTCCTCTAAGCCCCAGTTTTTTCATTTGTAAAAAGTGCAATATAATACTGCTCCTGGGATTTTATTAAGGATCAACTAAAATAAAGTAAGTGAAAGTATTTAGTAATTAAGTGCTATTCAGGCGTAGATCGAGCTGTAACTAATCTGTATCATACATGTTACCATATATATCTCTTTCTATCCAAAGGGGAAATACTATTAATAAAACAATGTTACTTTTATTAATACAAAAATCTATGTTTAGTGGCTATAGCTACCTTCCCCTCACCATCACCACCACCACCACCACCACCACCATCACCACCATCACCACCTCTACTACCATGACCGCCTGGTCCTAAACAGAAAATAAGGTTGTTGTCGACGACCTCCCACTTCCTTTTGATTCCCTTCCTATTCCCTCTCTCCATCCTCCCAAGTACTAGCTACTCTCCTGTTGTACTCTGGGTGCTCAGTCCCCACTGTGGGCAGACCACCTACTCACAAATCTCTTTGTGACCTTGGGCAAGTTACTTCACTTCTCTGTACTTCAGTTTCCTCATCTGTAAGATAAGAACACACTATTGTTGTGATGATTAAATAGGTTAGTACCTACAAAGGTCTTGGAACAAAGGTGCCTGCCACATTGTAAGCACTCACCCAGGCTTAACTCTTTATTCATGCACCCAAATGGCCTCTTTCCTTTGACCCATCCTCCAAACCCCAGTCTCCTTTTAAACAGGATTTCCAAAGAACATCTCCAAAAGAAAGGAATTTTATAAATGACTTCACACCCCCAGGTTAAGGCTGAGAATATGGGAGGAGTCACCCTTCCCAGCAGAAGTTGTGTTTTAAAGAAGATGCCTGGAAAGTATAGGGCCCTTGGCCCAAGGAATGAATGTCTGAAACTGGATTCCTGGCTGCTGGGCAAGGCAGGGGGAGAGGCATTTTGGTAAAGTGGCCATTTCCTTTAAGGCTGGCCTGACCGTCATCATACCTCGCTTGTTTAGCTTGATGAGCCAAATAACATAATACGGAAGACACAGACTTGATTCCCACTCAACCTTCAAGGTCTAGTTCATTGTTTAAGCTTTCTTGAAGCATCTCATCTACTCACCCTCCAAAATTCCACAATACTTTCCATGTATCTCCTTCCCTCCACCTGCTACTTTTTACCTCATGATATAATCATTTACATACATGTATAATTTCCTTATGTTTTTGGGAACAGGGTACCTAGCACAATGTCCTAATTAATATTTATCATCCCCCTAATAATCTGGTAACTTTGTCAAGAGAAAATGACATACTAAGCACAGAGTCTACATCCATTTTCTTACCCAAAAGCCAGTGGTAAGTAACATGGCGGACTCATTCCTACTAAAATCAATTCAATGCAGTTTCTCTACCACTAAAAGCATTACCTCCCCCACACTGCTCGTGAAAATGAAAACTGTTTTGCTTTTGAGAGGCAGGATAGGACAGTGGGTAAGAAAATGGGCTCTACTAGTCAATGGTTCAGATTCTGGCTTTGAGGTTTAGTAGCTGTGTGACTTTGGGCAAATTGTTCTCCCTCTTTGGAACTCTCTCCTGATTATTTATAGTATTTGTCTCTGTCTCTTCTGTAAGGCAAGCATGTACCATGTCCTCCTTGTATTGTGTCAATGGAATCCACCGTTTGCCTCTTTATTGGACTCTCAATACCCACAGTTGTAAGCACTTGCATGAGAATACCAAGAAATAGGCATTGTGTCTGTCATTTTAACCAGTGAGAAAATAAGGGTGGAGGGAAGTTAACGGACTCCTATGTTTCTATTTAGAATGTGCTACCAGGTACTGTAATTATTAATTCACGCTTTAGACGTGTGAGTGCCTTAATAGCTGGGACCATGGCTTGTTTACCTTGGTGCCCCAGCATGTAACAGGGGGCCTGGCCCATTAATGAATGCTCACCGCCTTGAGCGAAATTGAATTAAACTCGGCAGCTCTCTGCATCTCCCTCCCTCTCCTCCACGGCCCAGTGGGAAATAGAAATCGCTGAGCGAATCCTTCTCCCCTTTGTGCTTGTTCTGTTCTCCCACTGCTCAGCTAAACGCTCTTTCTCATGATCTCTTGGTCCCCACACTGTTCCCCGCCAAACTTCTCTTCTTTTACTTCCTCCTCTTTCCAAGTGCCATGTGTCTGTAGCTATTTCAAGATCTGGAGCAGAGGGCCAAAGAAAGTGGATACTGGGGTGTGAGAAGAAAATAAGCACCTCTTATTTATATTTTATGTGAAAATTTAAAAAGAAATTAGAATTCATTAACGTTGCATTTATGCACGTACAGAATGAATGGAACACTGAGGAGTAGGTACTGTGCTCACATAGTCCAATCAGGGTGTACTCATCTGGAGCACGACTCTGCTGCTTCACTCCCGAGACTTTATAAATTAGGATCTGCTGCGGCCCTTGCTCAGCCTTTGTCTAGTTATATGAAATATGTCCTCAGAAATATTTTCTTGTAGGTGAAGTCTTGCAAAATTAGACTCTTTGTTCAAGTAGGCTGCTTTCCATTGCTATATGGTTTTGTCTTTCTTTTACTGGGCCCCTGCCTATTAATTTTCCCTCTTGCTGAGACTAGCCTTCTCTGCCCCTGTGTGCAGATGAATCTAAGTTTGCTATCACAGAGGGTTTCTCTTGTTTCATTGGCAGGGATTCTCAGTCCATTAAGTGAGTGAGATCTGGGAGCTGCTAAGAGAGAAACAAATCTTTTTCTTATCTGGCTGCTCCCACTTCTCCAGTTTTCCTGTCTATTCCATTAGGCAATCACCATCCAAATGAAAAACAATCATCATAGCTATAGAAACCTCAAATAATTACTCTGAAACTAGAAACTACAATGATAATCTCTTGATAATAAGTTAGAACCATTAGAATTTTTTATAAGTGCGTGTTTAGAACCTTTAGATGGCATGCGTGTTAATCTATTTTAAAGTTTAGCCTGAAACAAAGTTAACAAAACAATAAAACAATGTGTGTTCAAAGACCATGGTGGAAACTCCACTGAGAATTTCACTGCATTAAAACATGGCAGTGACCAGGTTCATGAACAACATCTTATAATTATTTAGGCACATACGAACAAGTTGACTGTTGGAACACTGAAGAGAGGTCCCAAAGACTGGGAAAGTGCTTTCCAGAACACACAATGGAATCCTCCCCCAGGAACGGTCATTTGGTTTTCCATAATTCATACAGATTTAATCAGAGAATCTTCAGGTCAGATGACTCAAACTTTGAGGTAATTACTCTAAAGGCCACAGAGATTCCATTTAGGATATTAGAAAAGCTACAGCTGTTGCAGAAAACTTCATATTAAAGAGCCACAAATGCACATAAAAGGGAACAGATGTTTACTGCCAGGATTAGATTTCTCCTGTATGGAAGTTCAGGTCATAATGTTTATCCTTGTTGCCAGTCAGAACCCATATTTTTGAAAAAACAACAAAAACAACAACACAACAAAAAAACCATGGTAGCCTGTAAGGTCGGCCCCATTTTATGTTCCCAAACTCAAAATACCCCTTACAAAAGTAGGAAACGAATGTGAATCTTTTCTAACTATGGAAACTAGAACTGGGGCACAACGAATAAATTTTGAGATTCACAATTACTCAAATAAAAAGATACAACGTGACTCTTAGGTGACTAGATCAACTTTATACATCACACTAGAAAAGGAATCTCATTACCTGGCAGCAAAGCACACATATTCTTTCCATAAATTACATGAAGGGTTTAACAAAATGAACAAAATTATATGCCAATAAAGTAGAGTAACATATAGGCCTACAGAGTCCCGCTGCTCTGGGTTTTCATAGAATCTCACTACCATTTTCCATATATATGTGTGTGTGTGTGTGTGTGTGTGTGTGTGTGTGTGTGTGTGCGCAAATAAGTAACTAGGACCAAGCTCAATGCAGAATTAATTTAGGGAAGAAATTTCAATCTGGAAAAGTTTGGTTTTTCCTTTTGTTCAGGAATAGAGGTGCTGCCACATTATACACATCGTCCTTACTCTTGGTTACACAGCATGTAAGTTTTTCTAGACAGGTGTGGAGTCCTTGAGAGCAGGCACTCCGGGGATATTTTCAGGTCCTTGGGATACTACAGAATACATCAAAAACACATTTTTTAAGTGGGTCCGGTGGTATGACACAACGCCTGCAGGGTATGTAATGACCCCCTAGTAGGGTCTGGCTTAGCATCTGCACCTCACAGGTCCTGTCCCAACAGCAGAAATAGAGGAGAGAATTGAATTGTTTCCTACCTGCTCATCTTGTGGAAGATAATTCAGCATGGCAGATGGGTCAAACTGCTTGGTGCGATCTGTCCTATGATGTTTTTACAGTTCAGGAGAATCGAGAGAAGTAGGTGTGATTTCTCCTGTCCTTTTCACATCTTTTTGTTTCTTTCTTAAACTTTTCAATTACTAGAAATAGAGCTGGGGAGGTTGGGGCTGGAGACGGGGGGTCTGGCAATGATTCCCTGCAAGTGTGCCCTCTCCGACCTACTTGCCCCCAATGAGAGCCAAGTGTGCCCACAGGCACCATTCATCCTGAAAAGGCTTGTGAATCTCTAAGGCCTGCTTACCGTAAGTGTAGTCCGAGGGCCCACAAAATCTGCATCGCCCGGGAGTTTGTTAGAAATTTGGGATTCTGGCCCCAGAACTGATGACTCAGAATCTGCATTTTAGCAAGATCCTCACATGATTCACATACACAGTGATGTCTGAGACACTGTCTTCCGTATAAAGTAGACAGAATTTGTTAAACATGTGGTTACCCAATTTAAACTTGGGTGGGATTTAATATTTACTCTACTTTATAAAAGAGATAAGGTTTTCCTCTTCAGGAATCAGAGGGGAAAGTAATGTTTGATGGACTGCAGGTTAGGGAAAGGGATGGGCATTTAATGTCTTTATTTCCTAAACGGTTAGTTGATAAACTTGGTTCAGGAAAGGGAAAGATCCCAAACACTACGATTTCATATTATAATTTCATCTTCAGGGTTTCCCCTCTAGAGACAACCAACAAAATAATAAAAGTAATAGCTAATATTCAATGTATGCTTACTATGTGCCAGGCACCCATTCTGAACACTGTACATTTGAGCTTCACAATAACTCCATGAGGTAGAAACATTAATCTTCACTTTTCAGATGAGGTAACTGGGGCACAGAGAGGTTAAACAACTTGCCCGGGTCACACAGTGACTCAATGATAAAGTCAGGATCCAAACTCAAGTAGGTTTAGCTGACCATGTCAGCCCTCTACTTGTTTATGGGAAGTCAACAGCAAATGAATGAGATGATCATCACAGGCAAAAGAACTAAATTCAGTGGACGAAAATATATAGGAGAGCGTCAAAATAAAGAAACTAAAGTTCAAAGAGGTCACTTTCTTACCTAAAGTCACCCAGATGGGGGTAGAGCTCAGATGGTCTTCTGAGTCTTTATCCCACAATCTTTTAATTGAAAACATTTTTTTTTTTTACAATGAGAATTTATTATCGCTCAATCTCAACACTGTTTCAAATTCTGACATTTTCACTGTATACCTCAAGCAGTAAGAGCTGGTTTTCTAATTAAAACTTTTTGTCTTCCAGTAAATTTATCAAATATTCAAATAGCTGTGCATAGAGTGATTCTGTTTCCCACACTGGCTGCTGCTGCTGATTTATCAAAAAGTTACGTGTTTATGGTGGTATGAGCTCTGGCTCCAAGCGGCCAAAAAACTTAGAAAAAAGCCACAAACAAACAAGCAACAGAACAACAAAGCTAAGAAAGAACTGATTTGTTTTCTAGCTGCCCATCGGAAAGGTTAAAAGCTCACCAAATGTTTGAGAACTGACAAAAGGATAATTTCATCTTGAGTTTATGATATTCAGAGCTAACCCTTACAAAGACTCTACGTGCCAGGCATGCTGCATGCTGTGTTTTATTTACTCATTACAACAGTGGCTGTGAAGTAGATGCTGTTATTAGCCAATTTCACAGGTGAGGTAACATTGGCTGAGAGAGTTAAAGATGGTGCCCAAAGTTACAGATAGTGAATGGGAAGGTGTTCTCATAACCACTATACTACGTTCTACAGATGAGACAACTGCAGCATAGAGAAGTAAAGAATTGAACCACAGTCATGAAGCTAGTTAAAGGGCAGTGCTGTGTCTGAAATCTTCCTCAAGATAGGCCGAGCTGGCCTGATGGCAAATGGGAAATCCTATTGAATTACAATGGATCATCTCTTAGCACAAATGTTGCTTTGAAAGAAGTTCATCTATTTCCTCAGGAAACATGGCTTCCGGAAGTAAAATCTGTTCTCAAAACGAATGGAGTCAAAGGGCATGTTTATTAAGAAATGTAGGAAGGATATTCTGTCCAAATGATTTGTTTCATTTCGATCATGGAACAATCGTGTCTGAAGACACTGATGCTGGGGAACTTAAACGGCAAACACATACTCTGGCCAATTTTATTCTTGTCCTGTTGGTCAGTGCACATGGTGACCAAAGGCCTTTCTTCAAGTAATTTGTGGTACATGGAAAATTCTTGTGATGTGTTGGGACTTGACAGGGTCAGAAAGCGTAGCATATTCTTAATCTTAGAAATTTGGAATCTTAAGCAGGTCTCTATTAATTAAACATGTTATGGACTATGGAGTTGGAAAGGAGAGGAAATCTACCATGGCTACAACTGCCCCTGCCTGAAGGCAGAGATTAGGCTAATGACAGTTCCGGTCAATATATCCCAAGATTTTCTACATATCCTGAGGTTTTCTAACAGCAGGACTGGGTAAGAATCACACACGAAAGGGTCTTTAGGAAATCCTTGTCTAGAATTGTGGGAACAATATAGTCAGATGGATTGTGGAGGAATGCCAGCAGCAAAAGGATTCTAGAAACTTTAGGAATAGAATTTCACTTCTATTGTGGTGTTTTCTTCCACAAATATCCTAAAGGAATCTTTAAAGTGAACGGACAGTTCTCAAGGATCAGGCCTGGAAAGTGGGATTGGATGACCCACTCCTGAGTCACATCTGTGACTCTTTACTTCTTGGACTATGGAATGGGTTGTTCAGGAAAGCTGGATGGTATTTGGTTACGGGATATATCAAATCCATCTCTAATGTGTTTGAAGCAAGATAACAGGACAGTTGTATTTGTTCCCTGAAGCTTTCCTGGCTGGGGTGGTGCATTTGGCCTGGAGATATTTAGGTGGTGGTCGTGGTGATGATGGTACCTATCATTTATACAACTTCCAATGTTGCAGCCATGGTGTTAAACACATTACATTATATCTTTTGGCCCTTACGCTAATCTTGAGATAAATAATGATCATTTCCATTTCACAGATGAAGAAACTGAGTATTAAGAAAGGGAAAGCAACTTGCCCAAGGTCACAGCTGACAGGGTAGAGGCACACTGGACCCCAGGTGAATCTGACCACAGGCCTGGGCCCTTGGCCTCTGTGGCGTTTTAAGGGGTCCGCAACGCAGATATGGTTTGCGGCATTAAAAATGGTTGGCGCAGAGCTAAGTGGAATCTAGATGGTATATACTTTCCTGGTTCAGAGACAATACTGTCCTCATTATTTGCCTGGGACCCCCACCCCCGCCATCCTATTCTACACTTAAAAGAAAAAGATAAAAGCAAATACAGAGAAATAAAACAGAGCTTCATGGGAAGGATGAAACAAGAGAGTAAAAAAAATAGGCAAGCTTTCAAACAAAACAAATATAAAGCTCCTCTGTCCTATTTGGAAATCATAGGAAGCAATAAAACAAGAGCCGAGAGACACGGAGTCAAGGAGGGTTCTCCCAGGTGGCATCTCTGGAGAGAGCATCAGCCGGAAGACCAAGACCTCAGGAGTGGCGGGGATGCACATACTCTACTCTCCCTTCTCCTGGGGAGCCTTCGTGCTCTTCCTGACCTGTCAGCAAGCTGGAGAGGCCACTGCAGCCTTACTGCCCTCTGGCCCTCAGGGACCCACTCACTACCTCTGAAGACCCTCCTTCTCTGATTTGGAAAGGATGCTTTGCAATGTAAAGGCCACCAGTATTGAAGAGGGCTCTCCGCTTTGATGTTTCTCTGTTTACTCCTGTTGGAACTGAAGGAGTATTTGTTTATAGCTCAACTCATGACTTAAGCCCTTGCGTATTAAAGAAGCCTCACAAAATTCTCACCCTGTCAGTTCAATCCCAAACAATAGGAACAACTGAAACATTTTCCACTTGACCTCTCCATCTCTCAGATGCATCATTATTCACTAAATTACTCTATCTGGAATTTCTAGAGATAAACTTGTCTTTACAGCTTAGATGCATAGGGAAAAAAAATCCTATCAAATCTGCAGAGCATGCAGTGGAAGGGATTCAGGGGAAGTACGAGCACTCACGCTTATTGAGTGCCTGCTAGTGACAATGACAGTACACATATTATCTATTGATCCAGACTCTGTCTTTTAAAAAAATCTTTACTGTTTCCCTAGAGCGTACCACAGGACTTGTCACACAGGAGGCTCTCAATAACTGATTTAATGAGATTCTCACCACAACTCTAGAATGCTTTCTGTCCCCATTTTACAATAAGACAATTAAGACTCCGAGATCTTAAGCAACTTGCTCAAATTCACAACATTAATAAGCGGCAAACTGGGGATTTGAACCTAAGGACACAGGACTCTGAAGTCTATGTTCTTTTCCAGAAGCAACTAAAAAAGGTGGGCAAAGTAGATAATTCTAATCCCGTCTAGAGATGCTGATGCTACCCAAAGAAGGTTGAGAGGACTGTAACAGACATTTTTTAAACAAAAAGATAACTTCAATATAAAGACCAAGCCCTTCCTGACTTCACTTACTTCCGTATTATCCTGAATTTGTATAGCTATTTGTGACACAGACTCATCAGCAAAATCTGTGCCCTCCCTACCTCTTGGGCACACAGCTAGACTGCATTTCCCAGCCTCCCTTGCAGTGAGACATGACCATGTGACTGGGTTCTAGCCAATGGCATGAATGAAAGCATTGGGCACCACTTCCAGGCCTGGCCCATCAAGCAACTCCATATATCCTTTCATTTTCTTTTCTCCTTTCTATTGTTAAATGGACAAAATTCTGATGTCCTTGAGGTGAATGAGAATATAAGAAGGAAGGAGCCTGAGTCCCCAAGTGACAACAGGGAAAGTTGCCCACCAACCAAGAACATGTGACACTGGACTTAACAAGAGTCAGAAAATCCTTTTGTATGATGGGTCACTGAGATTTGGGAGTTCACCTTGTTGCAGCAGAGAACCATGTTTTACTAATAGGCCCTTTATGATTCCAAATAACTTTCTTATTTATTATATCATTAAATCCTTTACAAATGCAATCAGAGTCGATGGAAGCTTAAGGAGTGAGAGGTGTGAAGAGTCATTGAGAATCAAAATATCTGCATGGTGCACTGCTGCATGGCCAATACGCACATTTATTAGGTTCATGGGCGTAGTGTTTCCACCTGTAACTTCAGGGTGTTGGAACAGATGGTCTCTAAGTTTCCTCCTAATTCTAAACCTCTGTCTTTTTAGATGTTTAAAAATGTGTGTTGATGTGTTCAGAAACTGATCTCTTGACTATGAGCTCCTCAAAGATAAGAAGTGTTTCTTAGTTATGTGTATAAGCCTAGAATCCAATATCTTAGATGCTCTAACGTTACATTCAATTAGAATTTTCTGTTGAAAAAACTCAAAGAATTCACTAATGTTCTGATTTATGCCAATGATTTCTTGATCTAATTTGGTGCACAGTATCAAAGGATTGACATTCTCATTAATGTTTTCATTATGCATTACGAAGTATGAGAGGCTATTTTGTATTCATTTGCATAGACATAATCTTTGAAGAATGATTTTATAATAGTATTGAAAGACTTTTTTTGATTAAAGGTAGTGCCAGCAGTAATTGATATTCTGATGGCTTCATTTATAGTTCTATTTAGCTAAATATTATAGGCACATATTCCTACTTAGAGTTGAGAAAATTAAGAGTCCAGAATATTCAGAATTTGTCTCATTCAAATAGCGTTTAACTTGAGGTCCATAAAAGCAATTTAAAAAGTTTGAAAAAGCCCAAGGGAAATTATACAATGATATAAGGCAGTATATACCACATTCAGGAAAAATCTTACGCCTTCTGGTTTTTGAAAAAATATATAGCAATTTTTCTATGTATCTGTGTAGTGTGGGGATATTGGTTATTTCACCCTGCTCATCGAAAATATCAGATTATATATGTTTTTGATTCCTAAAAATAACAATGAATTCTATTAATAAATGCAGTTTGGCAGGTGAAATATTTGAAAGTACAGGGTTCAAGGGAGGTGGTGGGAATAACAAGAGGGTCTTGGCAGAAAAATGGGAACCACAATTTGATACTATATGAGTAGAATGAAACCTAATGATGGGAAACCAATAGTATTTAATTTTTTTTTTTTTTTATAGGCAGGTGCAGGGGGAGCTGATGGTCCAAACACTCAACAGTCTGCTGTGGGCAAGTCACTTCCCCACACTGGCCTTTGCCTGCTGAGGTGTGAAATGTGAGGACTGGAGAACACGACTCTTCACACAGCATCAGCACCATCAGCACCAAAACAGGAATGCATCTGCACTCTACTGGCTTGGGGACTTGGACTTCTACTCTAGTTTCCCTTCTATATAACAGCCACATTCTAGAGTGAGAATGTCATTATGGCCAAGACTGGAAAGAAAAGCCAAGATGGATAAAACAGGAGCCTGGGGCTTTTCAGTTGGGGGTGGGAGCAGGTGGTGGTGGCAAAGAAAAATAACTCTTGGCTCATTGCAAACAAAATGACATCACATACTTATTAGGGACTAAATTTTAGTTGGGAAAAGTTATTTTCAATTTTTTAAAGGACCTTGCACCTACATATGTGCAACTGCTATGGACTTCAGGGACATCTGGGAGAGTAGAGAGGAAGATACATCCTGACATAACAGAACCCGGGAAGGTTAGGATTGTTATTTGTGATTGTTAGCAGAAGTTGAGAAGGGATGTGTTGTGCAAATCTCGGATACAGCAGGCTTGAAGGAGGTAGAGATGAGTTCATCAGAATAGTGATGGTGTGATAATGGCGGTTGATGACAATAGAGGAAATGATGATGGTGGTGAAGGTGGTGACAACTGAGATGGGGTGGGGGCAGGGACAATGGGGCTAGGATTAGGCGGTTAGGAGAAGCTGAACATTGTAAAGGGCGGCTGTGGGAAGAATACAGGGGTTGTTGGTAAAGAAATAATTTTTTTCCTACTCTTGCGTTCCCATCTTTCACTCTATAAAGCCTTGTCTTTTTGACATTTCAACTTCCTGGTCACCTGGCTGCACCTCAAATTTGTAAAGTGAAGTTGTTCTACAAGTAATTGTCTTAGAGACCCCAGGAGTTTTGAGAGAAGATTTTCACTAATCCGGCTAGATTTGGTGCGATTTCATTAATTTGTTCTTTGTTCAGAAAGTTTCATCCTTTTCAGTAGAAAATTTCTCTCCCAGAAAAAATTCAGGAAGTTAAAGAAGTGAGGGATGGGAGAAAGACAGAGACAATTGGGGAGGGGGGGCAATTTTTCTTTAGATAGGCTGACTATATGGTAACGTCCACATCCTTTACTCATTCTTATCGTATAAAGCAGGGGTGTCCAAACTGCGGCCCGCAGGCCAACTGCGGCCCGCGATCCATTGTTAATTGGCCTGCAGCAAATTCCAAAAATATATTTAGTTTACTTAAATAAACCAGGTGAGGCAATACATACTTCACCTCGAGTGAGTGGCCCGGCTGTGTGTGTATTTTACTGCATATGGCCCTTGGTGAAAAACGTTGAAAAAAGTTTGGACACCCCTGGTATAAAGGGTCACTGTTCCTTCTGTTTTCTGAGGAAAAAGAAATATTTGCTTATGTGTGTGTGTGTGTGTGTGTGTGTGTGTGTTTCTTGTTTTTGTTTCTTTTTTAAGGTTATATGTTAGCTGTACAAAGATTCTCTTTTTTGTGGTTTTCTTGATTCCCTCCTTGTTATGGTGGAAACTGGAGAAAATTTTGAACTGAGGTGCTCCTGATTCTTCCTAAGACTGGACACCATGGAGTGACTTTCACTCTCTTTTACAAATTTTTGTGTGATAGGAAGACAAAAATGTAAAATCACAAGCATTTATGGTTTTCCCTTGCTTTCTAAGGTTTGTTCCTTAGGAAGATCTGTTTATGTTGTTGAGTGGGGTCTTAAAGCGGGATGCAAGTGGGAGAGGTGGAGAGAAGGGGCTGTCATCTTCAAGGAAATGAACAGGGGGCGTTAGGAGTGGGAATAGGGAGAAGAAGGGAAGGAGGAGCCTGACGGGAGGTGGGAGGGGCGCTTGTGCAACCGCAGCGACAGACCAGGATTTTTAGCCTTTGGAGAGGGGAGAAAAGGACAGGAGGTGTTAGCAGGTACCCTGAGGAGTGATCCGTGGGAGAGATATCTAAGGAGGAGTTTGAAGATTTTCAGTGAGATGTGTCTAGCAACTTCCCTTCTGCCCGCAAGGCATTTCGGGAAGACTGATGTTTCCTTTCTAGTCTACTTGCAGTGAGATTTTTGTTTCTTTTAGAAGTGACACCACGCTGAGGAGGGAGTAAAAGGCCCATTACTTCACGTGGTTGAATATACAAGAAATAAAATCAAAGATCCTTTATGTAGTTGGCTTTACTAACATACCCGTAGAGCTAGTTTTGGGCAAGTTGGTCGTTTTCTTTCTCCAAAACTATTTGTGGCAACATTTGTACTGTGCATAGATGGCTATATGGAATCCAAAGCCACATTTTATTTTTGGCCACAACTGGGGAAACAGGAATTCGGAAGAAAGTGAAACAAGCCTCCAGATGCCCTTTCAGAATAATTATGCCAGGAGTATATAGTAAATCAGTATAAGGCTTCTGAGCTCCTGGATCAACGTGGGAAAAGAAGCAGAGCACCACATCTGGATTCTGTGGTTACTGGCAGGGGTAACAAGTACAAAGACCTGGGGTTTGGCTGTCCTGACTTTGGGAGGAGGGACAGCAGGACCTCCAGCACTGTCAGGAATTGCCCTGCCTGCCCCCAAAGGTTAGGACTAAGGTACTTTGGAAGGATGGTTGGTGATTAAAGGGTAAATATGAGCGGGTATTTGTTGAGATCTTTGACTTTAACCAGTCATTCCTGTATTTAATTAAAAAAAAAAACAACTACATGTTGAAATTGAAGTGTTAACTCATCATAAAGGACCTGTTGAACTCTGTCCCTCAGTACTTACAAGATCACATTTCTAAGCTTGACAACAAAGACATAAATCATGAAATGGCACCTCAGTCGAGCTCACTATATATAAACGGAAAACTTTTGTATGTCAAGAAATGCCATGTCATCATGTTTACAACTTATTAGTAAATGGAACAAAGTAACAATTATATAGGTGAGACAGAAAGAGAGAGGGAAAGAATTAAACAAATGTGATGCAATGCTAACATTTGAAGACTCTGGGTAAAGAGTAACTGGGAATTCTTTGAACTAATCTTGCAACTTTTCTCTTGTATGTCATTATTTCAAGAGAAGAAACAATTTAAAGATTAAATATTGCCCTAAACAAAAATAAGAGACATACTAAAATGGGAAAAATATTTGTAACATTTATGACAGATAATGAATGAATTCCTTAATATATAAATCATAAGAAAAAGACATATGACATAATAGAAAAGTTAAATGAACAGGTGAGTTATAAAAGACCTTTAAGTGTCCACTCGTGTGTGTGTGTGTGTGTGTGTGTGTGTAGTCAAATTCATTATCAGTAAGAAAAATATAAGTTTTGAAAAGCTGTGATAAATAGTTTGCCTAATAAATAGGCTCTTCAAAAATAAACTACCAAAAAAATCCAAAATTGGAATTAGATGATTCAATGGCCATTGCACTGCTGATGGGTATCTCAATTGGTCCAATAATCTGGTAACAATTTGGAAACAGGAAAGGCTTTTAAAGATGTTCAGTCCTTCTGACCTAGTATTTCCTTTTACTTAGTAGAATTTTATCCTGAGGAAATAATCAGAGGTCCAAAATTATGTAAATGCAGAGATCATTATAACATTACTTAAATAACATTATATTAAAAGTCTATCAACTAGGGTCTGTGTCACTGTATGATGAATTACTACGTAGACATGAATAAAATCGTATTTTAGAAGAAAAGTTATTGACAACAGGAAATGTTAACAATATGTACCCTGTTAACATTAGTTATCTTCGAGGGGTATCATTATTTTGCTGTTTACAACTTTCTGATCCCATAAAAAGACATTCTATTTAGGTTGTAGGGTGTAAGCACAATGGTGATTCTCTTTCTGAAGAAACGAGAGGTCATTGAGGAGCAGTTGAAAAGCCTAAGGACACCTGCAGAGCCATTTTTGAAAAATAGCATGGGCTTTACAATAAAATACTGAGTTTTCCCAACTTAGTTCTTTTGTTAGATTCTGAAAAACCTGGACATTAGGATAGTCTCAAAACACAAACTACATTGCTCCAGGGTGCTCTTTTTCTTTACACCCAACCATCAATGTACTCGTGTCTTTTTAGGAAAATACGATTTATAATTCTTCAAATTATAACTGTGGATAATCTAATCTTAAAAGTGGAAGAGGAACTAGAGATGAACTTGTCTCACTTTCTCATTGATAAGAAATTCAAGATCTAGAGAGACTGGGTAACTTGCTTAGTTACTATCCTCAATATTTAATAAATGGCTCCTACAAATAATGACACCAGTATAAAATCCACAAACGGGAAGTGGACAATAAATATGAACAAATGAGTTGAAGAAAGGCAAGTGGGCAATAAACATGTAAAAATATTTGACCTTGGGAATAACGGGAAATGTGAAAAAAACAAAAACAAAAACAAAACACACCTATATAATTATTCACTTTGCTTAACAAATGAACCCATCCCAAACAAGCAAACACTCTGGTATCAAACAGTGATATCAAACTGGGGCAACAACAGAGAAAGCTCCTGTTATATCCTTGCCAACATCCCTCCCCTGGTACCTGGGATGCACGCAATAATAATGCCTCGAGAAAAAAAAGACAGACATCACAACAGGACTAACTTTACATCATATATTAATTTCACAAAGCCACGTTCAATGCCAACATAATAAATAGATCCTTGTTTCTGGCTCTTCAGGAACATTTTAGAGGAGTCTGAGTTCTTAGTTTTCTTTTCAACCAAGGCCAAGAGCCTCTACCTTTGCTATTTAACATTTTTGGTATTCATATCTTCGAACAAACTCCTTTATGCTGTGAATCATGATTTCATGCAAAGTAGAACTCACTATAATGCCATAAATGTTAGCAGAATTCCCCTCCAATTACATAGGAAGCAGCACTTAATTCCAGACTAATAAAATGTCATTTTAAGGCACTTTCTTACTTTTCTCTTTAAGAATCAGTATTTTTCAACGAGTGATTTCATATAGTCCTAATTTCAAATTAGGTGGAATAAAGCAACGAGAAAATTTTGGCAAGATCTGACTCCATTGTAGCTAATATTAAATACCTCCCCCCCCAAAAAACCCAGTTTTCCATTTGAATTAATGCAAAATATATCACTTTAATAAGCACTGTAGCTGAAAGAGCCTACATACCAATAAGGTGGCTCTTTTATTTGAAAATGCTGGTTTACTCAGTTTTAGGAAAATAGATTCAATATTCATTAAAAAAATGGTTTTCTTTTCATAACGGTTAATTGATTGCCTGTATTGCATAACAATATTAACTGGTATGTTTTTCAAAGAAGAAAATATGCATATTTTCCCTTTAAATTATGCTCCTAAAGCACACTTAGTTCTTATATCTTATAACTTTATTATGGTCTTCTGTTAGGTTTCTTCAAATAAACACATAGCCCAAGACCATAGCAAAAGAGAGAGGAAAAAGGATACTGTTTTATTTCATCACAAACACGGGATGATTTTCTCAGCTGAGCCTATTAACATATTACTGAGCATATGTGTGTATGGAGTAGATTTCTTTGGAAACTAGAACTACTGTTAGTTTCTACGCTGTGAAGCAAATTCCGGGAAGCACAAGCTCCCCCTCCACTGGGAGGCAGCTGGGGTTCCAGCTCAGCCTGCAAGGAAAGCATGTGGCTTCCACAAGATCGGCTGAAAGCTGTTTCAGTCCCGAATTTTTCTAGAGTGAGCCCAGATTCCCAGCTCAGTCCTGAAGATGAGCCGACTTGATGTTGGAGGTTCTGCTTAACAATAAGATGGTCTGAACTATCCTGGACTCTAGAACAGGGGTAAACAAACTGTAGTCCTTGGGTCAAAGCTGGCCTGCTACCTGTTTTGTAATAACGTTTTATGAAAACACAGACAAGCCTATTTGTTTATATACAGTCCATGGCTTTTCATGCCACAATGGCAGAATTGAGTAGTATGCAAAGCCAGAGATATTTATATTTTGGCACTTTACCAAAAAAAAAAAAAAAATTGCTGACCCCTGCTCCATAAGAACCTTTGATGGGTGGTCACCACTACATTCTATCTAGAACCAACCTCAAAGCAAGCAAAACCATCGAAAAACCATTGTATCACCCACTTTTATGCCCAAGTTTTACCATTTTTATATGTCTCAGGTGGGTACGTTCTTTGAGCCTCTATCTTTGGAGGCTTTATCAGGGGGGCAAATTATCATGGAGTACAGAGCCATCATTGTGCAGCACTTGATCCCACCCTGTCCTTTATCAGAGGGGGACACTTTCCCTAGGTTTTGCAGTACTGCTGTCGGACTCCGCGTGCTCACACATACCTGTGCCATCACTCCTGGTTGGGATTGCCACTCGTAGCAGCATAAACATGGAGGCTTAGCAAAGCTTGATCTATACAAATTTTCCATGGAATGAGCAGGTTTTTGACGTAGAAGGAGTAAGATTGAAGTGGGGAAGAATATTGGCCGGGTTGGCAGTGGAATAGAAATGGGGATGGATGGCTACGTTATGAGGCCTGTGAGTAAGAAATAAATGAAAAGATGAGCTGTGATTCTGAGACCCTCACTTTTTACGGGTGTGAATCATTCTGGTTTGCCCAGGCGCTCTATTTGTTGTACCAGGAACTCAAGTGTACGTGGGTAAAGAGGCAGGGCAGTGGTGCTGGGATATGTAATGTTACGGTCATTACATGAGGCTTATAAACTTCCAGAAGGCAGAATGGCAACCCTTGGTTGCTTCAATTTCTCAAGTTTACTGGGGAATGGATTCTGGGAGGAATTGTCCTGCATATTTAGTTTGTTTCTGGGTGGAACGGTGACACGAATAGATTATCAAAGGTCAGGATGTACCCATGACACTCAGAAGTCCATCGTTATCTTCCCTGCTGCCATAGTAATGAAAGGACAGCCATGGGCTTGGTACTAGGCTGGAAGATGGATAGCAGAGGCTGTAAGCTAATGGTACATGGGTTGATTTTAGTCAGCAGACATTTTGACTGTTGCATGAGTTCTTGATATTTTTATATGTTAATTGCTTACATTTACCAATGGGGATATTATATTTTATTTAAAACCTGGATTTCCAGCTTCTTTTGAAAATTTGAAATCTCTGGACAGACTGGGCTTCATCTCTGCTTGTCAGTGAATGCCTAGAGTGGAGGAATGGCTTCTCTTCAGAGAGAACATGCGTTCTCCAGTTTTGTTTGTACACCCAGTCTGTTTCAGGCATTGCTGTATCTGCCTGGCCCCTGGAGCCTCTGAGTTTGCAACCTCTGCTCTATGTGTTCACTAAGAATTTGTGCTAGTGCAACCTTATGTTCTTCAGGGTCATTCTGTGTCTCTTGGCCCCTTGCTAAGAGTTTCTAGCTAACTTTATCTTATCCTATTCCATTTGATTCTACTGTTGAATGGAATAAACAGCCCACTTTGGGGAAGATGCCTGGACCCCGTGGTTTATAAGTATGTAGAGCCATTTATTATATTGATCTGAATGAATGTAAAGAGTGAACGTATTTAGGGTGTGAGGGTGATCTTAGGATGGCTAAAAACTAGCCTTTACTGTGAATTATCATTTATTCCCTGCCATGTTTGCAGGGATGACACATCTCATGTTTTCTGAAGAAGACAAAAAGCACATTTGTAGGGACATATTTGCAGGATGTATTTGCATTTAATGACACTTGCTGGTTTGGAAATAACTGGTGCTAAGACTTTCAGGTTGGTCTTTTAGAAACCCTACATTTCTCTTTGAGCGGAACAACAATGGAGACACACAAAGAAAATTTAAAAATTATAGATACCTGTCATACTGTTGGGAGTCATAGGTTAGTAATCATTCTGGACCCTGTTTTTCACTGACATCTCCTACAAAGAAAAAGACAAGAAAAAAAAACACACCACAGGTTATAACCTGCATTTTTCACAATGGTTTTGTTCCAAACAATATTACAAGACATTAATTAACATGGGCGATATTTTACTCCCAGGTCAGAACTGGGGAAATTGAACTGGGGAGCTGTGCTAATGAAGGCTGGGCAATCAGCTCTCTGTCCAGGAAGGGCGAGTCCCAGGTCTGCATGTCACTCATTAAAACAGGTCTCGTTGCTCCCTGGACAGAGAAGTCTTCAGCTAGATCCAGTGAGGGTCTCCATACCGGCCCTTTAAGAGCTTCAAAATTTCAAGACCAATAGATGGGGAGAAGGACATTCAGTTTGGTCTCCAAGGCAAGTGCCACTGAAGTGGAGAATATTCCTTTTACATGAGTCATTCCTTTATTTGGGTGGTCAGTAAAAAGGCCTGGATTGAGGACCTACTCCGTTCCAACACTGCCCCACGCTCTGTCTGGAGACAACACTCCAGCCTGTCCACAGGGGGCTTCCAATCTAACAGGAGAGAATCACACTAAAAAAAATAAGTAAATGCAAAAATGTATACAGGCCTCCCCTTCAGTGTCTCTTCAGAACAGCCTGGGACACAAAGGAAGGAGAATTTCTACCTAGGGCTACCTAGAAAGGCTTCTTAGTGGAGATGACCCTGGACTCAAAGGTTCTTCTTTTCAACAGGCTTCTCTCTGCATCATGATTTAATGCTTTATTCTCACCACTGTGCTCCTGGGGCACATGGGCTACTCTGCAAGAAACAAGCCTTCTCCAGAAAAACTGGGCAACTCATTTAAATCATGCAGGGGATTTCATCGCGCCAGGGAGCCAGCCACATGATCTGAGTTTTTAAAGCTTTGCAGTGGCTGCTGAGTGAAAGCAGACCAGTCAAGGGGCTATGGCAGGTCTGAGGGAGAGATGAAGGTGACTAGAACTCCAGAGGTGGCAGTGGAGGTGGTGAGAGGGTGAGGGACTCAAGTGACATTTAGTAGGAGGTAGAAAGACAGTAATGAATGTGCTATGAGCATTTAATACTGGGATAAACACCAGGGATACAAATAGGTTAAGACCAGAGGCGCTCAGCTCTCGAAGGATTTACAATCCATTTTACAAGCTGTCTGAGAAGGCAGAGCTTCTTGGCAAGGAGCAGCTAAAAATACAAGCCACAGATTCCCGGGAGCCAAGGGGATGGTGCTGACAAAATCAGTGCTGAGCCTTTCTCAGGGATGAAAGGTGAGGCTCATAAACAACAGAAGAGCAAAAGGGACAGCACCTTGGCACAGAGTATATGATTTGGGGTGGGGCAGGGGCAGGAAGTGGTCAAGAATGAAGCTGCAAATGCAGGTGGGGGCTAGATGGTGAAGGGTCTTGAAAGGTTTGCTATAAAATTTGGACTTTCTGCTGTGGGCAATGGGGAGCCATGGACCCTACTTGAGAAAGATAACTCTGCCACAGTGTGGGGGAGGTCTCCCTAGGAGGCTAACCCTTTGGTGGCACCTCTGCATGGGAGCATTACTGTTTTCCTGTCTTAGTGTTCAAGATCACAAAGCTAGACTAAGGCCAGAGAGAACACCCCTAACTCCATCTTGTAAACGCTCCAGTGCCCTTGCCTCAATTGCAAGCCCTTCGTACCCACGTGTTTCCTTTTTCCCCAATATAAACTATGACATTGAAGGGACACCTATAAAAATGACCCCTTGAGAAGTCTTTTCATATGGACGCAGTGAGTCATCGCTTATACAATCGGCACCCAAATAAAATGAAACACTGCATCCCCCTCACGTCTCTCCCTCTACTTTTTCTGAAGAAGACGTTTGTGGTCCTTTTAAGGCCACCTTCCTTAGTTTGCTTCTCTTTGGTTCTCTCAGTAGAAAGGGTACCAGAGCATCATGTGGCCTGATGCACCAGAACAGACAGATATACAGGGTTGATCTGTTAACACTTTAGCAGGTGTTTGCTTCGTGGGCAGCCCAAAGAAGCCATGCGTGGGCTGGGGGGTGGGGTGCAGTGGGGGTAACTCTCATAGGCAAATCTCTTGGTTCAATTGAAAGGGTCAGATACTCAAGTGTTAGGCTATTATAGACTCTAAGCTGAGACCATGAACACTGGGAAGGCTCTCAGAGGACAGACCCATCCTCTTACCTGGCATTGAGCAAACGTAGACTCTCTATACTTCTAAATAGGATTTTAGAAGTCATGGCGGGTGGGGAGCATAGCTTTGGGATGTGTCTTGAAATTGTGTTCACACAGCAACTGTTTTTACAAAGTTTATTGGGTATTGTGGGGCACTGGGCACTGGTGAGTTTATGGCCTCATCCTGTCCCCACTTTGGCCTTGCCACTGCTCTGTCTGTGGCATCTGGAAACACAGCTGGGTGAAGGCAAATGGCTGCCCTCTCAGTGTGGGCTGCACCCCACCCTAGGAGGGCAGTGGTGCTGTGGATCTCTACTTGCTGCCTCTGGTCTCCACTTTGAAAAGCACTCCTCTTCCTCTTGGAGTTTCTCTTCTATTCCCTTCCCCTCAGAAGGAAGAGCCCATTTCCATCAAACTTTTCATCCTGACATTCAGGAAACATTTTTAAGAACAAGTTCAATCCCAGGGATGGAGGAAAGACTCCTGGACTGGGAGTCGTTCCGGATGGTTTTGAGTCTCAACTCAGCGGCTCGACCATCTTGGACAGGTTCCTTAATTCTCTGAGCCTCATTTGTAAAGTGACATCACAGCTCCCACCCTTCAGGTTATGATAAGGACCAAGGGAATTTGAAAATATTTGGAAATTTAAAAGTAGGACCCCGGTGTAAGTTACTGGGAAATTTCTTCATTACTATAGTCACTATTATTATGATCTACTCATCTCATGGCCAGGCCTCATCACCATCAAGGTGTGGAAAATTGGAGCTATTATATGGCCTCCACCTTGAGGTGCCCGGAGGTGATTTAAAAATTCATACTACCGTGTTTCCCCGAAAATAAGAGTGGGTCTTATATTAATTTTGGTCCAAAAGACGCATTAGGGCTTCTGTTCACGGGATGTCATCCTGAAAAATCATGCGAGGGCTTATCTTCCAGTGAGGTCTTATTTTCGGGGAAACACGGTAGCACAGAAGCCCACTTCCCTAGACCCCGCCATTACCGAGGTAAAATGGAAATGAAATTGCTTCTCTCTCCTCTTTCCAGACCAAATTTTACCTTTTGTGAATATTTTTCCCTTTCAAGGTTACCGGTCAGGTTCATTTAAATTTGTTATGAGGGGCAAGGAAGGTTGGGTACACAGATGAATTTGTACCCAATTCTGTAGCATCCTAAATACAGCCTGAGTTGTTCTTCTCTGAGGTCTTTGCATTTTAATAGTAAATCTAGGATCCAATGAAGTGAATCTATAATGGTTGAATGTCTGATGATAGTAAAAACTTTAGAACTCAAATAGAAGAGAACAGAGGCAAGGTGTGTTCAAATCATACCACGCTATGATCCACCTTTTCCATTAAACTGGAAAAGTTTCCATAAAACTACCCTATTTGGGAGTGTAGCATAAAAGAATAGTAAGAAAAAAATTAAAAGCCAGCACAGTTAGACTAGGGATGGGGCTGGTTAAAAAGGCACATAAGACTCTGAGTTGATAAAAATGTGGGACAATAGCAGTAGCTCCGCCTTTGCTGTGGCCCAAGGTGTTAGTCCTAGCGGATCACCTCTTAGCGCAGAAGGCATGGTTGGAATTCCTCTGCTGGGTATGCTGGGAAACTAGGGCCCACAGAAGAAACACCAGCAAATGACTAGTGAATGGCAAAGCTGTAATTTTCATTTCAGATTTTCGGCAGTCACGGTAAGTGTTTTGCCTTCAGGGAGTGAGACAAGACAACCAGGATCTGTGGTTGAATTTGAGCTTAATTTGCTGCGGCTCATTATTTTGCTCTTGGCAAAATGATTAATCTTTCTTTCCAACTCACCCACCCCTTTTAATTCAAGTTCAACAATCTCATTCTGGGGCTCATCTCTACTCTTCCATTTTAATCTATGTCTAGGCCAAATCATTGTCCCCTTCTCTCCCTCTTCCCTTCTCTTTTCCTTTCTCTTTCCCAGATAAAGTCACCATGGCATGGAAAGGGTATATGCCAGGCCACTTACCAACAGAATGACACAGGGGATGTTAAGAGGCCAGGGTTGGCTTCCCAAAGTGGATATAAGGTCATCCACCCCCAAAAGGAAGGTATAAAATTGAATAGGATAAGTGTACTTGACACATGGTAGAATTCTTTCGTCATCGTGTGCTAGGTTCTGGGGCTACTGGGTGAGTAAAATTCTGTTTCTGCTTTGAGGACTAGATCAGTAGTGCTGGGAGTGGGGCTTTTGTGGGGGGTCAGAGTGGGCTTTAAAACAATCAAATACCCCCCATTTGAATCTAAAACCATGTGCTACTTTTTAATTTATTGTCACATTGACTAAAACTTGGAGTAATTTCTAGCCACATAAGGTAGTGATAGAAACATCAAGAAAAAAACAACCAGTAAAATTTTATGAGGCCAACTCTAAAAAAACCAACCAACTTGACGGCCTGCTATGTTTATTGTGCATTTTTCTCATAGCTCTCTGCACGGACTATCTTTCTCTATGGGTGGACTTTCATCTCTGAGGAAAGTTTCTAAGAAATGGAAGCTAGTTTCTTTTGAAGCATCAGACCGGTGGTTTGAGGAAATGTTTTAACACAGCAGGAGAAACGACTTCAACAGGTGCCCCGCTGGCCAAAGCAAGCGGTTAAAACTGACTCTACTGACACCTGGTGGAGAGTAGGGTAGCTTTCCTGTGCCAAAGAAAGTGTGTGTGTGTGTGTGTGTGTGTGTGTGTGTGTGTGTGTGTGTGTGTGTGTGTGAAGGGACTGGAAACGCATTCATTATGTCAGGGAGTTAAATAACTCCTGAGGAATGAGGGTACAACTCAGAACCACCAGATGCCTGAATACATAATTATGGTTAGGTGACTCACTGAGACACGGGCATGAAAAACAACAAATGAGAATGTGAAAATAAAATATTAGGAATAGAGCAAATAATTTATTATTAATTTCTTAAAAGTGTTTGGTGATGAATAAGATGACAACAGCAACAAAAAACAAACAGCCACCTGCCCCCAACCTTGGACAGCTTCGTAAGGAAAGATGCTATTTCTTGACCACTTGACAGAGCTATCGACATCCCAGAGAGATGATATCGCCCAGACTGAGCTAGTGCTTTGCTGCATCTGGAATCTGCAGTAAACTCCTTGCAAAGTTTTAAACCCGGGATAAAAAGAACAACCTCCCTAAGGAGGTGTTATCAAGACTACTTTGTCCCTAAAATTCCTTAAAGATGAAAAAAAAAATTCTCCTGATAAATATAATTGTTTACTACTGCTTAAATGCCAAGTGGTGGGTGAGGGAGGGGGACTACATTACAAAGTTCCTACAGAAATATACTTCATAAACTTTACACAGATTCCATTTTCCCTTCACTGGTTTCTTGTCTGATACTGCTTGATGATGGTCCCCGTGGCTGACTTCATTGGCCAATTTCTACGGTTTCCTGGGAGGTGTCATGTACATACTATACAGCACATACAGAATCTGGATTCTGTCTTTCAATAGTGTTTTAAAGGGGATTTTCAGGAATGCACCAGAGCAATTATTAGCTCAATTTTAAAGAATTAATCTGTTATAAGTTATGAAGAAAGGACTGGGGCACTAAATGACAATTTAAGTTGTTATTTTAAAAAAATCATAGGAAACACAGTTCAGGGTTCAGTCAGGGAGCTGAGAAGGGTAGATTTATGTAGGAAGGAAAAGAAAAGATTTATGTAGGAAGGTAAAAAAGAAAAGAACCCCCTAAAAGATTCATGTAGTTACAATTTTCTTACAGTTTTCTCCCCTGACATTTAAGTTAAATTTAGAATGTGTATCTCCTTAAGTATGCTGGCTCACATCAGGATTCTAACCAGAAAGTGTACAGTAAAAATATACTTCGCCCTGGGGTCTGTGATTTTAGAAGATAGAGAGTCCCAACTTTGTCAGTTCATGGCACCCTTAGTATTTCAGTAATTTTTTTTTGCAGTGACCCCAGGTCAAAAGAAATACTTAAATGTTCTATTTATTAAGTAGTAGTAGTATTTGTGTGGCATCAGTTGTTGCTGAGTTTCCCCCAAAAAAATTAAAGACATTCCATTGTATTCCTATAGGTTTGCTGAGGCACCCCCATGGTGCCTTGGTACGGAGTTTGGGAACCATGCCTGTAACAGTTTTGGGAAGCAGTGAAAAGTTCAAGGGTATGGTTTACATGATCTTGTTTCACCTCTCACTCTTTATGAGACCATGGCCACATAATTTGACTTTTCAGCTTCCTATAGCTCAGTGAGTCAGCCTGGCTTACTATTGTGGAGCAGAGAATAGGACAATAAGACACAGAGGGGCCTTTGCAGGATATAAGCCAGTCTTTTGAATAAGTAAGACCTGACCATCATTCAGCTTCCTGTGCCCCTATCATATGGGGAGGTCGTGATGAAGTCTCTAAGCAGGAAAAGAACACAGCCCTTGCATTGTCAAAGAAGGGGGTGCAATAAGTCAGGTTATCACCGGGGATTTACAGGGATGCCAAAGGTAGCTGAGAAGTTGGCCTGATACTAATTTCTTAGGTGACAAGCTGACAAAAGAGCACGAGATGTTACACATGCCAGAATATTTGTATGAATAGATTTATAAATGGCAGGCTGCCTGCTTTTCCATCCTGTTCTGTTTCCTACTTATATGCATCCATGAAATTACATACCAACTAAACTACTAGTTCTCAAACTTTGACAAGCTCCTGGAGGGCTTGTTAAAACAGAATGCTCTGCTCCACCCCCAGAGTTTCTGATTTAGCCAGAGTGGAGTGGGGGAAAGTGGGTCTGAGAGTCTGTATTTCTACCAAGTTCCCAAGTGATCTGACTATAATTTCTAGGAATCCTATGTTGGGAGCCACCAGCCTAGCATTTGGGCCATGTTAGAGGAGCTGACGCGCCATGTTGGTAGGTTACATTGGATGCTAAGCAGGTATGCCTAATTCTCCATCCCTGACCAGCATGTCAGCCTTCTCTGAACGCTACCAGTGAAAAGGCACTTCCCAAGGCATCCAGCTCTGTTGGTGAAGAGTTTCCTTCTCTGAAGGACACTTCCACTTTAAGGCGGCACCCGTGACTTTGAGACGCTCAAGTCCTACCGTAATAAAGTGACGAGACACGATATGTTCAGTAGTTTTACATTTTCGAAGAGGTTGGCTTTGCACTTTGCTATCTTACAAGTTTGGGGCACAGTCATGGATGTTGAGATTAAGGTCCTTAATCTGAAGGAGGGGTCTCACGGCAGAATCAGCAGAGGAGACTTGCTCAGCATCTTCAGGACTGGGCACAGGCATGTGCACCTGGAAGAGGCTTTTCGGCTGACTCTGTTGAGAACTGCTCATGAGAGAAGCACTTTAGTCTGAGCCTGAGTGTGGGGATAGGCCACCCTATGGTCACCCTCCTACCCCTGATGCCATTCACCTGCTGCGATGAGTCTATATGCGTGCTCACGGGTTTGGATTCACTGGACACATCCTTGCTGTATTATGGCCTGTTTGACTTCCACAGACCTGCAGAGACCTTTCTTTCCTGTCTTTTGCCACCCCTCCTTGGGTGGTGGCAAAGTCATGGCCAGTGTGGTTTAATTCAAAGTACATTGCTAATTAAAAACCATTAGCTACGCACTGGACAACACATTTTAAAAGTGGTACCTGTTAGAGTACCAGCAGGTCATTTGCACTCACTCTCTGTACGCAACCCACACTCATTTTCCTCTCCTATCTCATGCCCTTATTTTCTCAGGGCAGGGTTCTCCAAGTGTGGTCCCCAGATCAGTAGCATCAGCCGCACCTGGGAACTCTTTAGAAATGCAGATGCCCAGGCGCACCCCAGACCCACTGAGTCAGAAACTCTGCAGGTGAGGCACAGCAGTCTGTGTTAATCAGTCCTCCAGGTCATGGCCATGATGCATACTGGGCTTTGGGAACGACTGCTTTATCCCGTCTCTGCACTTCCCCGCTCATTGTCACAGATTAAAAGGTCTTCCAAAGGTAGGGACCTTTGACCTTCCTCTCCCCACCAGCTGGCCCAGCCATCAGCACATAGCAGACACTCAAGAAACCCTTGTTAGTTACCGAAGCGAGGGCAGCTCTACGTCCTGCTCCAGGGGAGTGAATAAACACTCCCTCAGTGTGCCACTTCTGAGAGGCTGCGTCTAAATCAGCTCTCTTCTTATGGCTTGTATTTTCCATATTTACAAATCAGCTTTCCTTAAGTCCTTTCCAAGTTTTTTACATTCTTTTGAGCCCAGGAAGCCAAAACCAAGATGTGATGTTTTAGCCAATGTCTGTTTCCTGCTGGGGGGAAGGGCTTTTCTGCATGATTCTTAAATTCCATACTCCCAGCATCGTGATTATTTTCCGAACAATAGAATGAGATTGCTGATTCATGTTCGGCTCACGGCTCCAAGCATCTTTTTTCCTGCTGTACTTGTGCCCATGGAACACAATAATGTTCTATTCATCACTCGGAATTAGAAATGCCAACAGCTCAGATATGCAACCGAGGGGTCCTCCCCTCCCTTTTGGCTTATTTAAAGCCTTCCCACAAATAACACATTTTGAAATATTATACGGCGTTCACTTTGAGCCATTTCACTGGGGCAAGGATGGTTAGACCTTATCTTTTTTTATTGGCAGCTCCTTGCACAATGCCTGGCACATTGTAACTACAATTCCCTAAAAAACGCTTGTTTGAGTGAATCGCATTCCCACTTCCTGAAGTACAAGGCCTTATCCTTCTATTCTGCCCTGACATAGTACAACCAGCCCTCTGCCAGGTGCAGGGAGAAAGCCTGCTCTCACATTCAGAGGCTCATGTTTGAATTCAGCCAAACAATGGGATTGAGCACCTCAAGATCTGTTGGTCCAGGGGGGCTCCATCCATCCCCATCCCAGTTGGCATACTGTCTGCAATGCCAATTCTGGTTTTGCAATAGCAGTGAGATCGCTGGTCGTCTTGAAACAGCCTTGCCAATAAGCTTTGCCAGTCGGCCACCAGGGCCAGCTGTGGGGTTTTGTTTCCCAGCTGCAAAGTCAAACTTGTGGGACTGCTGAGTGCTCCTAAATTTCTAATGGTCAACCTGAGCTGCACAATGAATCACCTGGGCAGCTTTGCAAAGTCTCAGTGCCCAGGCTGCACCCAAACCAACTCGTGTTTTGTAGCTCAGGCCTCCGTCTTGTAAAGCTGCCCAGGTGATTGAGACGTGCAGCCAAGGTGGAGAACCACTGCCCTAATGTGGCCTCTAAGATAGTACCTGGGATGTCTCCCTATTCTGCTCTTGCTCCCTTCTGATCTCTTTTCTACACGGCAGTGAGAGCGGTCCTTTGAGGATATAATTCAGCCCGTGGCAGCCGCTGTCCAAAACCCCGCTACGGTCCCCATGATCTGCCCCGCTGGCCTTTCTGTCGTGGTTTCCTGCTTCTTTCCCCAGTTCAGCTTCACCAGCCTCCATCTTGTTCCTCGAACGTGTCCTCTGGGCCGCCACCAGATGGCCTTTGTCCTGGGGTTGCTCCTGAAATGCTCATCCCCGGATATCTGCTCGGGTCCCTTTCTCCCCGCCACTAAGTCTTGCAAACCTTCACTTCTCAGGGGTGCGCACCTTGCCCACCCCCGTCCCTGCTGGACCTGCCTATCCCTGCACCGGCTTCCCCAGTATCCCTTAGCCTGCTTCACTCTCTCGTTCCCACAGTGTGGAGCACCTTCTCACACCGTGCACAGTCTACTTCTGGTTTTGCTATTGCGATTGCGGCCTATTGCTTTGTCTCCCACTGCTAGGGGTCAGCTCCTTGAGGTCGGGGTCTGCGTTGTTCACGGACTACCTCGAGAACTCAGACCGTGTGTGCCACACAGCAGGCTACAGTGAATGCTTGTTAAATGAAGAATGATGGTCACCTCTATAGGTCGTGGTGAAAGATAGGCGCTGAATGGAGGAAGGAAGGCTCAATGATGCATGTAGAAAATGTATTTTTCAAAAAACAACAGATTTTGAGGAAACACTGATCATTTGCTTCTAATTATATGACATGCCTGGTATTGCCGGGCAATGTCTAGATTAAAAAAAAATAAATCTCCCTTGCAGAGACCAAGTGAATTAGTAGTTATCCAGGGCTGGGCAGTAGGGAGGGGGTGGGAGGCAGATAGGTACAGGAACAGGGAGTGACTGCTAATGGGTATAGAGTTCTTTTGGGGGTGATGAAACTGTCCCAAAATGAGATTATGGTGATAGCTGCACAACTCTGTAAATATACCAAATCCACTCAATTGTGTACTTCAGTGCATGAACTTTGTTATGTAAATGATGTCTCAGTAAAACTTTAGAAATGTACATTTAACTGAAGCATCACATAGAGTGCTAAATCTAAAGCTGAAAAAGAAACAGGCTATTATTTCTTATCAGGTATGTGAATTTTCTCTGGCTTGGGTTTGGAATTGGAGGCAAGAGTGCCTTCTTTAGGTCTTCTTTGCTGCCAGAAAGATCTATTAGTGAATAAAGAAATGTAACTTAAAATTTATGATCAAGGCCTAACTAAAGAGTAACTTATTTGGACTATATGGCTTTCCCTTAGTAACTTCCACACCTCCTGAGAGTCTGGTCTTTTTCAGGACTAGCAGTTTTGGAAAGCAGGCAGCCACTTTCGGTGAGTCCACGCTTTGTATAGATTTGACCCTTCTGAATGTATAACGCCAAGAAAAACTCTAGCTGTGCTGACATCAGCCATCTACTGATGACCTACTGTCCCACACATCACAGAGTTTAATTTGTCTGAACCATGAACTAAGACGCTGCTTGGCTAGCTGCCCAGTGAAGCTTCCTGCAACTGTCTGATGTTGTGGTTGGCTAGTAACACGTATGGAACATGATGGACAGCAACAACCCAATGAGGACCATTCTCCCTCCCCTGGGAGCTCAGCCACACACCCTGTTAGGCTGTGAAGGGGGAACGCCTCCCTTCTGCGCTTCTGCCCATTTCTCTGCGCAGTCTTGCCATAGGTTTGCCTGAACACAGAGGCTTTGGCTGAATGAAGGTCAGGGGGCTACCAAGAGCCCTGGTTTCAACATTCCCACTAGGGAATCCCTCAGATATGAGCAACGCTGTGATATAGAAAGAGTGTTGGGGCCTGTCGCTATGAGGAGGACACAGGAGGACACTATGTCACTGATAACCAGACCATTGGAAGGAAGAGACACTCAGAGGTGTTTGCTGCTCATTGATGAAACAAGGTGAGGGGGACAGAGAAACTTGCCCTTTGTCCTCCAGCTGGTGAGAGGAGGAGTTAGAATGCCAACCCAGTGTGCTCAACTGCTGAGCCATTCTGCTTCCCACCCACCATGTGCATGTCACTCAGGTGGGTGCTGTGATGGGCACTAAGATCTCCTCCCTCCCCCCTGGCAAGCACCTGGTAGAGATGATGGAACACACGCAAAAACTTCTAATTAGAGGAGGTTGTATTTGGTACTCTGTCAGAGGTGCAGAGGGCCATGGCAGTGTGGAGGAGGGGAAGAATCACTACAAATACAGCAACTCTGCAAAACACAGATGCTCTGCAAATCATCACGCCATCTCAGCACAGGGGTCACGCCAGTCTTCCCGGTCAAGACCAGCTGTGAACTGAGGGTCTTTCAGAATGTGGGTCGTACGAAATGTAGGTGACTGGGCTGCAATCATTCTGACCATGCAATCTGGACGCTTGGGCAGAATATCTACATCAGTTTGTTTTAATATCGTCTGTACATTTGTCCTAAAAGAATAAGTATGTCCCTTACAGAGAGATTATAAAGACTTAATGAGTTCATACAAGAAAAGTGCTCAGGACAGTGCCTTGTGCGTAGTAAGTGCTCAATAAACGTAAGTTGTTATTGTTATGTGGATTCTGGAGAATTCAGTCATTTTGTTGCACAGTGAGAGAAGAGCTGGCATGTGTTCTCTTCATGGGGTAGCTGAGATGGGGTAGCAAGTGGGTAAAGGAGTGGAGTGTTCACCAAGTGTCACTGCTATCTGTTGAGAATTTGATTTACTTCATGCATAGCTGTAGTTTATAAAAAGGGCACAGCATCAGACATGCTATTTGTCAGGGTACAACAATTTTTTTTTTTTTACAAAATAATTGGTAACGTTAGGAAAGCGTATTTCCATCCTCTAGCAGGATACTGTGCAAAAGAGATTTAATAAAGAGGATAACCCATTCACTGGGGACAGCAGCCTTTGTAAAACTGACTCTTTCAAGCAGTGTTGCAACAATTAAGGGGAACTATTTGTGTGGCCTCTGTTGGGACTTCAACTAATGTTTTCTCAGTGAGAGAACGTTTAAATCAGTATTTTTCACAACATGCACTTCCTTCAAAGAATATAGTTTTGGTCCCAAAATGATAGTTTTTATGGATGTGATTTGAAACACTTCAGTTGTACATCTCCAGAGTCATAAAAAATTTATTTTAAAACAAGACTCACTTGCATAACCCATTGTCTTATATAAAAAGGGAAGACAGTGGGCCTTGGTCATCAACTTGTCTTACTGATTTTACCTGCCCTAGATAAAAGTGAATCATGTAATTTTCAGGAAAAACAAATTCATCTGCTCTGAAAACAAAGATTTCCAAAGAAAGGGAGATCATCCAGTTTCTAAAACACCAGAGAAATAATGAGGATCCCCCATGAAATAAATGTGTGCAGGGAGCCATCTCTTCTTAGCTCCAAGGAAAAGACCAACTAGATCAAACATGGCCCTCGGCTTTGTAGTAAAATCTACAACAAATCTAAAGAGTTTCTTTTTGTGTGTTCAATGAAGTTGAGTAGAGAGAAAAGATATTTGTTAACATGTTAACACCATACATCTTACACATGTGTATCCAGTTCCCTAAAAAGGATGATAATGATAATAAGGAAGAAAATAACAGTAACAGCATCTAACAATTTTTGAGTGCTTCATATAGGTTCACCACTCTCCTAAGTGTCCTCATATACCACCTCCTTTATTTACAGTTTCTCCTTTACAGTTGGGAGACCTAAAGTGAAGAGGTATGAGATTTTTAAGCGGGAGAGCCAGGAATTGAACCCCGGTCTCACGAATCCAGACTTTTTGCTCTAAACCACTACACTTGACTGCTTCTTGCAAGAATAAGAACAGCTACGTGCATTTGTAATGCCTCTTTACATCGATGATTTCACCTGAGGCTCACAACCTCATTTTTAAAAATCTCTTTTACAAATGAGGACACTGAGGCTCAGATGTCAAAATGTCTAAAGATAAACACTGGTATATGGAAAAATCAGGATTAAAAATCATGCCTCCTGACTCCTAAGCTTGTTCTTGAAGAATCTGATCTTAAATCTTTTCTGAATGGAAGGTCCTGACAACTAACTATTGATGTCATGATCTTCATGAGACAAATCTAACCAACAAGTTGCACCTATAGGAAATTTCTAGCTCAGAGTATCAGGCAACGGAAATTTTAATGTATAGAACACAGGGTTTGGTCAGGTTGACACAAATTATTTGAAAAGTTCAGTTTTGATGAATTGGAACTCTCTCACACGCCCAGCCCACTATTAGTGAGAAATATATTAACCTAAGTAGCAGGCAAAAAATTTCTTGTTAGAGATGAAACATTTACTGAGTTCAGTAAAAGTTACCTAGTTGTCCAGAAAAGGAGAAGTTCTATTAATAATTGCTGATCCATTTGATTGAGGATATTCTTCCTATTATTTTGCAATTGAGTTCATGAGAATAAACCTTACAAGTTTACCAACTGGGGATGAGGGTGTGAAAATAAACTTCCCTTGAGTCCCGACCCCTCACATGCTACCCAGGCTCAATCTTACATTGATACAGCCAGAAAGGTTTATAAAGGGATTATCAATGAATACTCCCCTAATAAAGGAAAGGTTGCTTTTCTTGAAAAGCCAAGAGATATTTGGAAATTGAGGACATTGGTAGTTGTTCAAAGGCAAGATTCAGAATAGTACAATGGATAAAGCTGGCTGGCTGTCACTTACAAAACCACAGACTTTCCAACCCAAAAGCTCAGTGCCAGATTGTCACTTACTGCACATCGGCTCCAAATCCACCCTGCTATTCTGCGCTCCGTGATCCTGGGGATGGAACCTTGCAAACTCTGTCCTAGAGTCCCATGTCATAGGGCTTTCTATTTGATTCTTCCAACAGGAGGCACGAACAGGAGACTAAAAGGTGAGAAGGGAAAAAAGCATTTCTTCCTTCCCTCTCTTTTCATGCCCCTGGGAACATCTGCCAGCAGAGGCTGTTGGTTGGAGTCTCCTGCCTCTTTGCATCTCTCAGAGGTTCTAGCACTAACTGGCTGGCCCCCTCTCTTTGTGCTTGGCGTGCCAGCTCCATAGGACTGCCTGTCCCAACTCCTGGATCCTAGTAACCCCATCTGTAAGGGTGACAGCTACTTCTTCTTTACTAAATCTTTGGGCGCTCCAACACCCATGTGACAATCAGTTCCTGGTACTAAAATAAATCCTTCTGTTTGAATTACCTAGTGTCATTTTGTTTTCCTGCCTGGACCCTGACTGTTGCATGCTGGTGGCATGCTTGCAGCACATATCAATTCTTAACAACAGTGCAGCACCAGAAACAACAGCACTGCCTGAGTTCAAACCTGCTTCTGCTAAGTGTCAGAAGTTATTACTTCTAGCCAAGCACTGAGCATGTGTGAGTAATTATGACTCCAAACTGAAGGGTAGTAGACTAGAAGGATTCAAAGGGTCAAATTTTCTATAATTATTTTTTAGCATAAAAATTACACCTATTCACATGGAAATGTTTGCAAACACAGAAAATATACAAGAAAAAAATTACAACCTGTCCTAGAGTTAACCACTGATATTTTGACATATTCTTTCTGGTCTTTCCTCCCCTCTCCCCACAACAAACTTCCACATATTTTAAAATAATTATTATTTTTAACCAACATGTGATCTCTAATATTTTCACATGACAAAATGAGGAACTCGGCTCTAAGAGGGGTGTGACCTGGCTTCATCACAAGGACAACTTGTCTTTTCTGCTTCGGGACTGAATCTCTCCTTCAGGGGCTGCTTACCTCTGACTCAGAAACTAGACAATGGCCAGAGCTCCAGGCTGCCATCTCTGGTATGTCTGTTAAGCCTTGTCATTTGGGATCGTCAAGTAAATAAGAAACGTGCGTACGTTCAGGAGGAGTGCTTAGTATCATGAGCTGGGTCTTAGGGTGAGTCAATGAAAATGTTTGAAGGAATCTGGAACATAACAGTCTGCCCTGTAAGGAGTGGCACGTTTGGACGGGAGACAGCACAAATGCTATTTCCCTGGTCTGCACCACATATTCCGTATTTTGTTACTTCATTCATTCATTCATTCATTCACAACTATTATCAAGTATCTACTAAAGCACAAAGAAGGAGGTAACATTCTCAATGACTTTTGTGAAACCAGCATAATTATGATACCCAAAATATGAATAAGACAGCATAAGAAAGAAATTTTCCCAGAGCACTTATTTATATTGGTGCAAAAAAAAATCTTGAATAAAATATCATAAATAACCCTTGGGAAAAATTAAAAGGACAATATACCCGACAAAATGGAAATATTTCCTGGAAAACAAGGATAGGTCAATATGAGGAACACTAAAATTGCTAATTATAGTAATGAGTCCACTGAGCAAAAGAATTTGATCTTGAAGGATGTTAAAATGGCTTGTGATAATATTCACTGCTTGTTTTTGACGATTTTTTAAGGAAGACTAAACAAATATTTTCTTGACATAATATGAAACATATGAAAAAAGAAAATAATATATGGAAAGAAAAATAGAAAAAAGAAAAATAAATATATGGAAAAGTTTGAAAAAGAAAAGTAATGAGAGGGAGTTAACCCTATCAGATATTAAAATATAGTATAATGTCGTAATGATTAAAGCAGTGCAGTGTTGGTGCATGAATAGATAGATCAATGGTGCAGGACAGACATTCAGAAATAAATTTCAATATGTATGGAAATTGAGAATATGATAAAAACTGGCTTATTCAATTCAAGGAGATAGAACAAACAGTAAACCATGTAGGAAAAAAGCGAAAGTTGAATCCATAACGCATACTTTACACCTTATAACTTGGTTAAATACCAAGTGGATGAAATATTTAAGTGTAACAAATGAACATCCTAGAAGGAACTATGAGAGAATCCTTGCTTTAAAATAGGGAAGACTTTCTTACTATAGCACAAAATATAGAAACTACCCACAATCTCACTTCTTCAACACCTATAACACCTGTATCTTGAACACCTGTAAAAGGAGACAGGTAAAACGTCAATGCCTATCCGTAGGGACTAGGTAAATAAAAGATCCGGCCGTCCCCCCAATGGAATGCTATGTGCAAGTGAAAAAAACAATGATGAAACTCTTTATGAGTTTACATAAAACAATCTTTAAGAACTATTGTTAAGTGAGAAAAGCAAAGTGTACATGGCATGTGACAACTATGAAAACAAAGAGAAAGAGGAATATGTAAATGTGTATGCAGAGAATATCTATGGATGGGCATACAGGAAACTAACAACACTGCTGGCCTATGAGCGGGGAACCTCATGGTTAAGGATGGGGGTTGGAGAGAGACTTTTTACGGCAGACTTTTAAATACATTTTACATTGTTAACCATGTACAGAATTTAGTATCTGTTCCAAAGAAAGAAATGAACACAGTACAATATAGTGAATACAATATAAAAGGTAGAAAATTTGAGGGAAAGCTCAGGAACAGTACACACTTTACAAAATCATTGTAAAGACTACATGTAAAAATGTTGTGATAGTGGCATAAAATAATATAAAAAAGAAAATGAAAAGTATAGATGGTAGAAAATGTTCTTGATCTATAGAAAGGTAAAAATTGGTCTTCTCTCCTACTCAGTATGACTCTAGAGCAAGGCTTGTCAACTTAGCTGCCCGCAGGGGCTAGACATCCGTTCACCTTACAGGAACGAGTATGCCTCAGTGCACGGGACATAGCAGTGGATAAATACAGGAAAAAACATCCCTGTCCTCATAAGCTTTCAATCTAGAGGGAGATGGCACAGGTTATTAAACAAATATCACACAGAACAACAAACATCAAAAAGGGGAGGGTGTCCAATCAGACATAGTGAGGTCAGGATAGTTGATAATGGCAGTGACGGACGCCAGCCTGTTTCCTTTAAAAAGAAGGCGACAGGTACAGGATTCCAGGAGGGGACTGTCATGCGGGGTTGTGGGAACAATTTTGCCAGGTCTTCGGATTTCCCAGAGGACACGAGAAATCCAAGTATGTACTTGAAATCTCCTGATTTTAGAATCTTGACTCAATTTTTAAATAAAACCACCATGTGGGTCAAATAACACAAATTTTGCTGGTCAAGGCTGGGCTGGGTGCGGGGGGAGGGGGTGGCCAGTTCAAATCTCTAAAGAAATGAGATTGAGTTTTAAAACAAACACATCGGAATTTGTAAGCCCTGTCATCTGATGAAGCTATGCACATTTTCCATTTCTTCGAACATTTATGTAACTCCTCACTGAAAACGAGGTGGCTCTTTAGAGCCTTTTTCTTTCTTCTTCTTCTCTCTTTTTTTTTTTCTTTCCACATAAGAAAATCTATATCATTTTGGACTTAAATCTTGTTTGGACCAAATGAAGGCGGAGGATGTGTTTAATGACATACTCTTGGCCTTGAAGGCAATCCCAACAGAGTTGCAAATATTTAGAGAAAGGGCAGTATCGCTAGAAGAAATATCCTTCCTTCTAAAATAACTGTTGAAGAAGATTGCACTTAAATGTGCAAGAGTAGACACAATTGTCTTAGAGTCGACACAATTGTCCTAGCCTTGTTGGCAATTAGTAAAACGTTCAATCCATTGGATTCAATTAATTGCTCTAGGGTGTGTGTTGGTTGTTGTTGCTGTTTTGTTTTTTTAAGGGCTCAGTTCCTTGGACCTGATTGAATGCTATGATGCAGTTTATTCTAGGGATCCTTGGCATACATATCTGCCCAAACAAAGGCTTTGTGCCAAACACAACAGGCACATACACCATTTTTATTTTCCTACGACCAATGGCTTAGTTTCTGTGGTCAGCTAATGACATTAGTCAGTAGAATCACAGTGAGGAAGAACGCAGAGCTATTTACGAGCCTGTGACAGCTTGGATTTTCCTCCCTAACATGTATGAATCAGAAGCCACAAGTTTGCATTTTAGAAATATCTGTGGTAGTTAAGAAAGACAAACTGCACTTGTCATTATTATTATATTCTCATAAAAATAGTGTCCCTGGGAAGAGTATTAACAGTGGCATGGAGCTGTCCATCAAGATACCGACTTCGGGGCGGCCGGTTAGCTCAGTTGGTTAGAGCTCAGTGGTCTTAACAACAAGGTTGCCGGTTCGATCCCTGCATGGGCCACTGTGAGCTGTGGCCTCCACAACTAGATTGAAACAACTACTTGACTTGGAGCTGATGGGTTCTGGAAAAACACACTTAAAATAAATATAAGTTAAAAAAAAAATATCTACTTCAACAACCCCACTGTTGTCAAATGCTTATGCTTCCCTTGCTCTTAGTAAATGGAAAATCTGCACAGTATTCAAGCTGTCAATCCAGTACCTATGCGAAAGCACAATATTTTATTTTTTTATTTTTTTCATTTCAATTTTTAAAAATTAATTTATTTTTATTAATTTCAGTTGTACAACACAATGTTTTGTAATAGTTAGACATTTATCATTTATATCCCTCCCAAAGTGATAACACCATCCCCCAATCTACTATCCTTCTGACAACGCATACAGCTGTTACACGAAAGCACAATGTTTTAGATCAAATATGTCATAACTGTCTGTCTGTCCACCTGTCTTTCCACCATCCCACTTATCCCTCCCTCCCTCACTCCTTTTCTACCTCCCTCCTTCTTTCCCTTTATCTATTCTTTCATGAAATATTTATTGAGTACCTACTACTGGCCAATAACTGCTAGGCACACAGTATAAAACAAAAATAATCTATAGTATCTGTCCTTTTGGAGTTTACTGCCTTTTGGGAGAAGACTTTAACCACTTTAATAATCAAGTGAATTCATAATCAAGTGAATTATGAAATTCAAAGTAAAATTATAGCTATGTTAAGTGTTATAAGGGAAAGACTAAAAAGCAGGATTTGACTTAGGCAGGGAAGTCTTCTTAGTACAGGTGATGAGTGGGATGAGATTCCTAGACATGGGGCCTGTGATGTAATCAAAGGATGAGTAGGAGATAACCAAGTTGAAAGGGAGAGAAGGACCACCCCAAGCATAGGGCTAGAATGTGCGTAGGCTCATTCTATGGGGGGGGGGGGGGAAGCCAGATTCATGAGGGTGGTAGAAGGCTGGTGCAGGCAGAGAAGTGAGGGTAGGGAGCAGAAGGTAAGGTGAGGCTGGAAGGCAGACAGGAGGTTGTCCAGGCAGGGCCATTCAGCCCAGAGACAGGATGCTATACTTATCATAAGTTAGAATTGGTGAAGACTCTTAAGGAAGTAGAAACAATTAGATTTGCCTTTCAAAAATCACTGTGGCCATTTGTGTTCAGTCAGAGGAGGTCTGCATTTGCATATAGATAAATAGTAACTGGAGGTATTGGAGATGAGATTGCTCTAGGATTGCAAATAAAGCAGGAAGAGGAGTCCCTGAAACCAACATTTGAGGAGCTCTAACATGGAAAAGTCAGGAGGAAAGGTGAGCTAATAAGGGAAGCTGAGCAGCAAGTGAGCTAGCAAGAGAGCCTGTGAGGTACAAAGTAATCCTGGAGCGTTTGGAATCTAAGGGAATATCATGTCAAGAGGGAGAGAGTGATCAGTGGTATCAAATGGTGTTGAGAGGTCAAATAAGATGAGCTCTGGAAAACGTTCACTGGATTTAATAACACGAAGATCATCAATGACCTCAACAAGTGTTATCTGGTTGGTGAGAGGAGACCGGAAGCCAGACAGATTATACTGAAGAAAACTGGGAGATGAGGACACAGAGATGGTACACACTGAGGACACTTTAGGAAAGTTTGGCTGTGAAGGGGAGAAGAAATAATTGGGAGTTAGTTGCAGATGTTTGGATGATAGGCTTTTTAAAAAAATAGGAGAAGTGAACATGTTTAAAAACTGGTGAGAGAGAGAGAGAGAGAGAGAGAGAACTTGATATTAAAAAAATTCCTGGGAAGGGATCCCATCCAGAGAAGGGACAACTCTCCCACTGGAAGGGAGGAGAAAGGACGATGGGCACAGATATAGATGGGTTCACGTTTGGTGTCAGGAAGATTAGAGTTCCTGTGGGATAGGTTTCATTTTCTCTAAAGCAGGAAGTGAGGTTATCTGATGAGAGTAAGGGAGGAGAAGGGGAGGTCAGAGGTTTATGAAAGGTTAAGAAGTCTGAAACAGTTATTACAGAAAGTGAGAGTATACTGAACAGAGACTCTTAGTAAGACTTCAGGGCAATGTTGATGGCCCACTTCAGCCTGGTCATCTGAATTCATAGCAGCACCAATCAGGGCTGTTCAGTGACATTTTTTTTAAAGGGCTGGCAAAAGCCCTGCGCAGGAAATTAGGAGCCCTGGGTTATCGATCACGACAGCCGTGACTTGTCTTGTGACTCTGGGTACTTCCATCTTTAGTTCCCAGTTTCTTCAACTTGTGAAATGATGAGGTCAGATTAGACGCTACTCTTTCCAGTCTTAAACGTCTATGAATGGCCTCAACATTCATAGAAATACTCTCTTAGCTTATCAAGATTTTTCTATTAATATTTCTAGTCTTAATTTAAAAATGAAATGGAGCTTTATAAGATCTATAGAAAAATACGTGCTTCATAGGAAAGAAGAAATCTAGATAAATTATATGGCTATACGCAATGAACCTATCATATCTGATGTTTCTACATCTGAATAGGGATTGGCACACTTTATCTGCGCAGGGCCAGATAGTAAATATTTCAGGCTTTGGGGGCCATATAGTCTATTTTGCAATGATTCCATCATCCTGTATGAAAGCAGCCATAGACAATGCATGAATGCATAAGTACAGCCCAGTAAAACTTCATGAAAATAGGCAGTGGGCTGCATTTGGTCCTCCGGCTGTGGTTTGCTGTGAATCTACATAGTGGGATACTCCAGTTTCTTTAATTGGGGGATATTCTTAATTGGCCCCACGCGTGAAGCATTTTCCACAATTTACATGCAATGAATTATATAATGCATGAAACACACTCTCAAAGTAAGTGAATATACACTGGTCTACACACATGGGGCAATCTGCCGAAGTCATGATGAAGCCTGGAGAACGACAGCAGAGCCCAGCTGTGTGCCGTTTCAGCTCGGAGAACTCCTCCAGTTAGGAGCTCAGTTCTGTGGTTTGGCAAACCCAGAGCAGCACTTCCAATCCAGGGAGTGCGCCGACAAGAAACTGACTGCTGGAAGAACCACTTCTGTAGCTTTTTAACATCCAATTGGTGTAATAAATCAAAACCCTTTCTTTGTATTAATTTATTTACCACAGGGTTGGAGAGGTGTTCCTTTGAACAGAGCAGAGAGGGAGGAAAAGAAGGTGAAAGGCAGCGTGCTAGGAAGCAGGACGAGGCACCAAGACGGGGGCCTAGAAATCATTTGGGGGAAGGTGGGAAACTTAAAAAGGGCACCCAGCAATGCAGGCGACGCCTGAGAGCCAACGGGGTGGGAGGGTCCCGCCAGTCTGAGGCTGGGAGACAGGAAAAGGCTGAAGGGTCTGTTGCTTGGTTAGCTCCCCTGGGTGGGCCTGGTTTCAAAACCAAAATAAACTTGGGAGAGCCAGAGGGGAGGAAGGAAAGAAACAAACAAACAAGTCGAGCTTCAGCTTACGTTTTCTCCCAACCAACAGTCCCAGCCCTGAACTAAGCTGCCTGAAACTTCAGCTCTCATGTGTGTAGTTGTCTAACCCTTTCCTGGACTGTTGCTTTGCACTAGATGGTTAATAATCTCACATACGCTAGCTTTGCTCCCCAGCTAGACTAAAAGCGTGTGCAGGGTCATCTCTTTAGCTTTTTTGTTGAGTACAGACACATCATTCCCTTCAATACCAATTGCTATTACTCCATCACAAGCGCCGTGATCAGTACCGTACAGGCTGTACCTGGACAGTAGGTATGATTCTTATTCTCTTTTTTGACGGGAAGTAACTGAGGCATAGAGAGGCTGAAGAATTAGAATGAGGTTACTAGTAAGTAGCAAACCCAGAATTCTAACCAGGTCACTCTTACTCCAGGGCCCCAGTTCTTCACCTCTCAGCAGTTCAATGCCTTTTCTAGAGGTTAGAGTCAGAAAGAACCCCAGAGATTGCTGGATCCGGCTCCTTATTTTTAGATATGGAAATGGAAAATTCAATGGCTTGCCCAAGGTCACAGAGCCACTGGCTGAAAAGCTCACTTGGCCTCTTGATGCTTCTTCCTTCATGCTCTGACTGCAAAGGCCCATGCTGCTCAATGCGTATCCAATAACCCTTCCATAAATATCTATCAGGAATAGAGGGTGAATGATCAGTCACCTTCAGAATTTATTTTCGGATGCTGGAAGACAAGACAATGTGGTCTTGGGACTCCTTCTACACAAAGACAAATCGGCCAAGACGAACAATGGAGGCGTCACTTAAATTACCAGGAACACGAGGTTAAGTAAGTGCCAGCATGTTTTAAAAGAGGGACAAGTTGCACCTTTCAATGATGGTATGAAAAGGAGTGTGCTTCCCTAAGCTAGAGCAAACAAGTTAATGCAACAGTGAAACAAAGGACACTATTAGTGCTCAGTCATGTAGCTGATGGAAGCAGAAATGCATTTGTTCTTAGCAGCCTCTGCCACTTTGACAAAAGAGGAACATATCACCTTAAGACTCCTGGGAGCATTTGTTTTGATGGGTCAGAGAGGATCTAGCTTTGAAAAGTAGAATTAACAGCAGCTTTTAGTCCAAGTTTTTCACAACAAAGCACTACAGAACTGGAATTGGCTTTCCTTCTTACTTTCCTTTTTTTTTTTTTTTTTTTTTTTTGTATTTTGAAAAGAAAAAAAAATAGCTTAACTCCTGCAAGTTATTTTTCATATCAGAGACTAGAAACTTTTTGTTGTTGTTTTGTTTTTTACATATAGCAGAGAGTTCTCAGCATTTCAAGTAAGTGCGTCTATTTAAAGATAGGTGTAAAAGAATTCAATTATAGGTTAAAATGATTTGGTTTATTTTCATTAATAAGTCCTTGATGTTCTTCTATACAAATACGTAATTAAACGTATGGGTATGCAAGATTTTTTAAACAGCCTTGTGATATAATTCACATACCCTCCCATTTACCCATACAAAGTATACAAATCAATAGATTACAGTATATTCATAGATAAATGTAATCATCGCCATGTCAACTGCAATAGTCAACTTTAGAACATTTTCATCATCTCAAAAAGAAACTCCATACGCTTTAGCTATCACTCCCCTCTCTCAGTCCATTCTCTCCTCCCCCAATCAACCAGTAATCTATTTTCTTCTCCATAGATCTGCCTATTTTGGACATTTCACATAAATAGAATCATATAATATGCGGTCTTTTCTGACTGCCAAGTTTTTGTTTAAATAATGGTTTTGTCCCCAAAGGAAAATATGGTGGACATGGGAGGAAATGAAGAAACAGTTGTTTCTGGGCTCTCTGGATGCACACTTTTGCTCTAATTTGCCATCTGACTAGCCGGGCAGTTCTTGCCATATGTAGCACCTAGGACTCATGAACTGCACGATGGTGGCAAAATTGCAGACATGACTCTTTTACCAAGAAGCAAACAGGTCAGGCCTCCAGGCTGGACTTTGAACCTTAAGAATAAAAAGTAAGTGGGTCTTCAGGAAATGTATAATTTCCATGCTGGAAAGCAATGTTTACCTACAAAGCTCGTATTCATAACGTATTAATCATTTAATTCATTTATTCCTCCACTGCATTTCTCTTTTACCTTGTTAACTCCAACTGGACTTGGCGGGAGAAAAACACACAATGAAATGGACTGCGTCAGTGTAGACATGTCAACCTCAGGTGAGCACTTAATGTTTCCAGGCACTCACACTATATTCTCTAGATCTCTCACTCTCCCATTCTCCTAGATAACCTTTCTTGTCTTCTCAAATCCCCAACGGCTTCTCCCCAATACTCACTCTCAGCTTCATGTCCTTCCTTCCTAGTTCCCTGAGAAATCAGATGCAAGCAGAGAGAATTTCCCACATCTACACCGCCTCAGCATCTGGACCGATGCTACTGTCTGGGACCACACATCGAGAACCTCTGCAATAGGTGATGTGGCCGTAGTCCTACCAGAGGTCAGCCTCTTACGTGTGTACTGGACCCCTAGCCCTCCTACTCAGGGACATTGTTCCAGCGATTCTCCCCGTTCCTCCCTCCTCGTCACTCGCCTCTTTATTGGGTCAAACTATTGACTAACAAACACGTCGTTGTTTCTTGGATCAGACACTTTCCTCACAAATCACTGGTCACTCCTTTTTTAGCTTTTTCATGGTTCTTTTATATTTTATCCATTAAGTTGCTTCAAGACTCACTCCTTGGATATCTTGTATTTTATTCTTTATCTGTCTGACTTCCTTGGTGATCTCATTCTGTCTCATGGCTTTAAAAACCATCCACACGATAATATTCCCCAAACATGCATCTACGCTCTCCTTGTATATCTTATTGTCCACAATAATAGACATCTTAAATTTGGATTACAGAGACCTTCCCTGTGTCCCCCTAAAAACCCACACACAAACTTATTCCTCCCTCTGTCTTCCTTATAACTAGGAAGGATGATTTCAAATGATTAAGAATCTCACCTTCATCACTGCTGTCATCATCTCTCTCCTAGATTATTACAATAGCCCGGTCTTCCTGCTTTCATCCCTGTCCCCATTTTATTCTCAACACGAAGCCAGAAGTGATCCTTTCAAAACATAAATTGTGTCACATGGCTCCAGTGGTTGAATTAGATGTCACTTCATTTCATCCCTCTGCTCACACCCTGCAATGGTTTCCTATCACACTCAGAATAAAACCCAAAGCCCCCCGTGACCCATGATTTCATCTCTTGCTGTTCTTCCTCATTCACTCCACTCCTGTCCAACTGACATCCTAGCAGTTCCTCAAACACACACACCAGTTTGCTTCAACCTCAGGGCCTTTGAACATGCTTTCTCTGAAAAGCTCCTCCCCCAGATATTGTTAAAAGTCTTACTCCCACCTTTTTCAAGTCTTTGCTCAAATGTTACCTTTTCAATAATATTCAACCTAATCACCTATTTAAAATTACTCCCTCCCCCTTTCCTACCTTCTCTCCATAGTTTGTCACCTAATATGCCACATGATTTACTTTTTAATATTCTTTATTGCCTATTTTAATATCATTATTTATCTTCTAATATTATTTATTTTCTACTAGATTGCAAACATTATGAGGACAAGATTTTCTTTTTCCTGTTTTGTTCATTGCTCTATATCTAGTAGCTATAATAGTGCTGGACACATAGCAATTACTTGCTATATTTATTTATAGAATTTATTTCTTGCAAGACTTCTTTCACCCAATTTAGATGGTGGGTTTAAACTGAACATGTCTTCTATAGAGTATCTGGGCCCAGAACTGAAAGGCAATGAATACTAATATGACATAGAGGAGCAAAGCATTCCATTATTGGGTTCAAACATAATAGAAGAAGATATTACTGTTCAGGTTTTTTTTTTTATGACTTCCAGCCATTTATGTACAACAACATTAAGTAATTTTGTCATTTTTGGCATTCTTCCAATCCCAACTTGCCTGCTGGACTGTTTCCAATTTTCTTTTTTTCTCTTTTCCTGTTCTTTTTCACTCAACAGCTGCATGTATTGAGTATGTATGCCAGACTCTTTGTATACATTATCTTATTTAATCGTTACAAAACCACTGCAAATTATGGAGCATTATCTCTGTTTATCAAGTGAGGGAAAAGATGTGCAGAGAGGTAAGGCAGCTTGCTCAAGATTACACAGCTAATAAAAGACTGAAAGGAAATTTGTCAACCACCACCCCCCAAGCAGATACTTTAAAAATGATTTTATGATGCCACAAATATACATAATAGAATTAACATATACAATTTCCTAGCATATGAGTTTTGGCATTTAACGTTCAATTGTTTTTGAAGATGATACGGAGAATGACTTTGTGACACACTAGATAATAGATTTCATGAGGATTGAGGCTACTGTTATCTCTTTTGCTAATATTTCCTCCATTCCAGCAGGAAGGCAGAGAGGGCACTCAATAATATTTACAGAATATTAAATATAGACATAGATAACTATATTAAAACACAGTAAATTACATTTAGAACAACCTATCATTAACAAGTTAAGGATTATTTCTAGAAGCCTTAAAGAAGTAACTTTGTTTTAAAATAAGAGTTGTTCAAGTGTTAACTGACAGTTAACACTACATGTAATTAATACACAAGTCCTATGTCATCCTCCAAAATGATCTTACAATAATACTGTACTATAATCATGGGATGTGATGAATCTCACTACAACTGCAATATTATAATATATAAATATATCAAAGTAACACATTGTACACCTTAAATGTATACAATGTTACATGTCAAATTTATTTAATTATAAAAAAAGCATCAGAAGACCTGAGTTTTAGTGTATCACCCATCAATTTTACCAAGACTGTTCTATGTGTAAGCTTTTAAATTTTGTCTGTAAAATGATCATTGCATGTGCCTTATATGAGTCATAGGGTTGTTTGTGAAGAACAAGTGAAATAATTAAAGTATGTGATAAATTATAAAAAAATAGACAAACATAAAACCAAAGTAATGCCTTAGTTCTTAGAATTTTTGAGCCACAGTACCTGGAAAGAATGAAGAAATGACTTTTTTTCTCCCCCTGGCTTTGGCTGAGCAAAATTATCTAACTCCTGGGTCTAACTGAATTATTTCACGGCTGAAAGGGCTCTCAGCCTCATTTTACATTTGAGGTAACTGAGGTCTAGAAAAGACACAGTAAATCTCTAAATGACACACAATAATTAGAGTCAGAGTTGAGTCAAGAACTCAGGCCTCTTTGGTGCTTAAAAAATTTTTATTACATTTCTTCATTTTTCTTTTTCCAAAAAGCGGCAGACAAAACTTTGGCATAGAGAATCAGCTTTATTCTGAGGTTTTGGAAAGCTTTATACTGTACTATGTCTCAAGTTTATTGCCTTGTCTTCCCAGGTGACAATGCTTAAGGTAAATGAGATAATATATGAAAACCCCTTAGCACAGTGGTTGGTACTGAGACAACACTCAATTGAATAGGAATTATCATTATTATACCAAGGTCATTTCATATTTTAAATCATTCCTGATTCATATTCAGGTAGATTAAAACATACAAATCTGCTACCTGAAAATCAGTAAGTCTCAAGTATTTGACACGTGGAGAACACTCCTGCCCCTGTCCCCAAACAACAAACCTGTGGTTGCAAAATATGAAACCAGACTTAGTGCCAGTAGTAGCAATATTCTAAAAGTCCAGCAGAGGGCAGTCCCCCTCACAGTAGAAGGGCACCATAGCTGTAGGTGGGTAGAAAGGAATTATGGGTGCTGAGGTAAGCTAATAATACCATCAATCAGGGCCATTAAGTTATTATTATTATTAGAGCCATTATGAAGATACCTTGAAGTGATGTGAAGTACTATGAAAAAAACAAGAGTAATGGAATAGAGAATAACTGGAGGGAAAAGTTAATGGCAACATTAGCTAAGCAGAGAACTAACCCTTGAATGAGAAAGGGTTAGCCATGCGTAGATTGGGGGAGGGTGTTACATTAGAAGGAATAACAGGGGTCAAGAGGAATATGATCTTTGTCTGCTTGAGGGACAGAAAGAAGGTGTCATTAGAACATAATTAAAGAAGGAGGTGAAGAGGGAAGTGTGGAAGGGCCATCAGGTCATACAAGTGGCACAGTTGGGATTAGATCCCATGTCTTCTGACCCCAGAGTTTGTGCAGTGAATCAATATGCTACTCTGAATTCTGTATAAAAAGCCAAAGGGCACTAATCAAGGCAGTAAAAGTGGTACTTTTTGAAAACAATTTAGGAAATGCCTCGGTGGCTTTCATGAAATAATTCATCAGAATTCACATAATTTTAGACCTTGAATTTATGGGAGGAAAGCAGTAAACTACATACACTTAAATTTATTTAACATTGTATGTCTCAAAAACTAATCTGATGCAGGATTTCTTTTTCTCTCCCTCTCATATAGCACTGTATAATAATCAAAGTTTATAATGATTATTATGGACATATTTTAAAGGAAATACATCCAAAGATTTATACAGAAAGGTATTCATTCTAGCATTAATGTTGATAAAAATTATAAATAACATAAATGTACAACAATATGGGATTATTTGAATACATTTGTATCCTTCCAAATGATTAAAATATTTTTTCAAAGCATATTTAAGGCTATTTCAAAGCATATTACGCATAGTAAATGCTCCAAGTGTACCGTTAGAGGTAAAGTAAGCAACAAAATAAAAACCATATATGAAGTGTGAACCCAATTTCTAAAAACTATACGCAGAGAAGCAAAATGCTAAAAGAATACACACACCGAAATGATATGAGAATGAATGTGTCATGTATTCTTTATAATGCTTTTCTGTATTTTTTTCAAAGAATGCATTCTTTTATGGTCATAAAAATCAATAATGAAACTACATATTTGGCATGGAAATTTTAATCTTCATTTAAACTTTTCAAAATCTGCGTAGTGTTACTATTTTTAAAAAATAGAAACTAATGTAGTTTTTGAGATGAGAGGGAGAAAATCACTGTGTGGAGTTGGATCATGGGGTCTCCCCCCTTTAATACTTAATGAATGAATAAAAAACATATATTAAAATAAGACAAATTAAAACAAAATATTGCCAGCAGCCACAAAACAAAGAAAAGAATATAACACCATATCCTCATCTTAAAAAGTGATGACCAAAGGATTAGTAGTAGCTGGACTAGAGAACTGTAACTTTAACCCCTTCACCTCTGAGACTGAGGAAAGAAGGTGAATGGACTGAATCCAGAGACTCTAATAATATCTTTACACTTGAAAAGCAGTGATATGAGGGAGGTGAAGAGGTAGCCCTGGGAAAAAATCAAGAAAAACCCTTTAGAAAAGAGTAGCTCTTGTGTATAACCATGGGGCATTGGCAAATTGGGGAAAGAGCGAACGACTGTAGCCAGAGGATCCACTGCAGTTGGTGGAGACCCTGATTTGGGACATCTAACAGGATTTAGAAGAGGGTGCTAAGCCCAGGTCCTCTACAAAGGTAACCTGCTGTACTGGTGCTTCCTCACTTGCATTTTCTTGCTTTAGAAAAGAGGTTGGAAGCCAATACTCAACCCACAAACTGTACTTGGAGAGAAAGACAAAAGAATTTGGGATGATTGGGAAAATGTCAAGAAAAATTCACCTACACTCTAGTACAGTAAAAAGAAGGTCTGGGCAGAGCTTTCCCATTAAGAATGAACAAAATGAAAAGATATACTATGTACTTATGGAGGGAGGGAGATAGATAGATAAATAGTTCCAGAGAAAGAGAGAGAGAGAGAGAGAGAGAGAGAGAGAGAGAGAGAGAGAAATAGTTCAGCTCATTCAGAAAATATAACCCAAGAAAAATAAGAAAATTTTCTCTGAGAATTCAGTTTACAAGAGATTAAAACAAATTTATAAAAGAATAGAGTAATAAAATGGGAGATGGCAGAACTAAGAAAACTTGAAGTGAAATGCCACCATTATAGAAATAAAAATATTGAAACAGCAAAGAATATAAAATTAATGATAAGAAGAAAGACTTCATAAAAGTCAGTGGAGGGGGGAGAGACAGAGTTTACAGCAGTCAGATAAGTGGATAGAGGCAGAGAACAAAGACAACAGAACCTAAGAATAATTGGTGTTTCCAGAGAAGAGAAATGTCAGAAAAGGAATGCAAAGGTATAATATTCGAAACTTGTCTGAAATGAAAGAAGATTTACATCTGCAGGTTAAAATGATATGCAATGTTCCAGGAAAAAAAGTGATAAAGAATGACCACTTGCCATATCCTAGCATCAGAGCTAAAAATTAATTTTTTAGTCAACTAGGCAGAAAAAGAAAGTTTTCTATAATGGCAATAATTTTGGTCAGCTCAAGATTTCTCCACAATGACATTCAACCTCAAAGACAATGAGGCAACTATTTTCAAAGTACTGAGGAAAAGTGAGATGTAAAAGACATGTATTCTGAAAGATGAAGGAATTCGGGAAATTAAAGCACCCCTGAGTGAGTCTTGAAGAAAACAACAAACCAAAACAACAACAACAACAAAAACCAGGTGACAATGAAATCCAGCCAAGCTGAGATTAGAATAGACAAGCCAGGGTGAAAGGGCTGTTGGTGAGCATCACCGGTTTATAGATAGAGTCTGACTAAACAACTGGCAAAAGTAGAATGTATTATAAACCTTGACAAAGTAAAAATAATATAACTAACAAAAGCTGGAAGAATGGGAGGGGGTGAGTGGGGAAAAAGCAAATTAAAAAAAAATAGGTATAGTTAATTAATGTTATTTAAAATGGAAAAAATAATAAAGGAATGATGTCATTTTAAAAAGTCTTTCAGTATTTTAAGAATCTTTTGAAATTGAGTATCCTTGGGGTGAGGAAACATTTAACCAAAATTCAGCAATTTCTTCAGTTGCCCTTCAGATAAATTCAAGTAAAATTAAATTTAACACTTATTTTAATGTAGCATTTATAATGTGATGACATATCTATAAATTTATTTCTATGGACCCATCTTTCCTGTTTCCTTTCTTCCTATTTTGTCCATGTTCATGCAGAAATTATCTAGAAAGCACTTTCTCCAAATGTTAGTACTGGCTATTTCTGGAAGGTAGAACGTGGGGTTATATTTTGCTTTATTTCTTACATTTTTTCTGTTATATTTAAATTTTTATAGTAAATGCTATATTCCAGTACATAAATTAACTAGTCACAAATATGCATTGATGTATTTTATAAAAGCAACATTCTAAGAAGAAAAAGAGACTAATTTCTTATATACTCTACCACTGGCATGGTTACGTGACTCCAGTTATGAACAGGCCGTGTTGGGCAGACATAGCACATGTTCCCAGGAAATTATTTAGTGTGTGGCCGTGACTTAGGCCGTGGACTTAAGACAATATCGACATTTTGCTTCATCTCCAATGTACTGTCTCTGCAAGTATGAGACGCTGCCTTTTTCTAATGAATGTTGTCGATGTGAACTAAAGTAATGAAAACATGTACTGCAAGTGTGGAGAGATTAAAGTCTTGATGATTTGCTAATGGTATCTCCGGGAAAGAGTCACCATTGCCCCTTAACAAGGGCAGAAGTTCCCATAGTTTATTAAACTGGATGTATACATATGAATTTAAATATAAGAAACAAAGCAAAAATATCAGAAATATATAAAAATAAGAAAAATATAAGAAAGGAAGGCAAAAATGTATGCACATACATGTAAATTATTTTTGATTCAGGGTAACAACATCAGCTTTTGTGTTCCATCTCTAGTTTATTCACCTTGACAAGTAATTCGAGCAGAGATGCCCATTTTATGAGCAAGAAATTAAGTGTTATTTTTTATGTATACGTTAATGATTTATACAAGAATAATTTTGGTCCTTTCTTATTTGGATTTTTTTGTCTTAATTATTTTCTCCTAAAACTTTTGTTTTTGTTTTTTACAACATCAAACGTATTTGAAATGGGTGGTATTTACTCAGATTGGGAAACGGAAAAGAAATATTTTTTAAAACGTGATCATATTGATCACAATTTTATATTTTAGAAACATAAACAGTAACAGATGGTTCTATTGAAAATGGCAAAAGTTTAAAATTGCAAGTCTAAGGCAGTATTGTAGCTTTCTGTTTCAGAATTTGTCTTGCTTCACATCTTTGAAAAACAAACAGGCCGTTAAAAGCATGCATGATGTCCTAGACACTTAGTCAGGTTTACTACTGGATGGGGTACAATTTTATTAAACTTTAAACACATTTTAATGAGCTACAGGTACAGTTTGTTCTGCAAAACTATAATACGAGGAATTACTCACTCCTTGACTCACTTTAAAAATGAAATACAAGTGTCAGGTCAGGGATGAACTGGAAATCCCATCTAATTATCAAAATAACAAGAATGTAAAGGGATCCACACTGCCATTTAATCAAGTAAGGCTGAAGTCTTGGGTGCTAACGTTATGTGCATCTATCTATAATGCTATTACTCAGGCTGGCTAGAAATTAGATACTTCCCAAGCCTTCCAGCTGGGGCTCAGGAGAAACATTGCTAGCATCCATGCAATTCTTGCATGGATCTGAAAAGGAACTGAAGTAGCAACTAACGATGGGTCAATACATCAGGACATGGAGATTTAAGTCACATGGTGTCCTGGAAGTTGCACTGGCCTGGGATTTGGCTGACGTGAATTCTAGCCTCACCTCTGACCCCAATCAGCTAGGAGCTCTTGGGCAAGACTTTTCTGCTCTTTGAATTGCTTTGTAAATGTAGAGGCTTGACTAGTTTATTTCTAAAGTTCTTTCCTTCTCTGACATCCTTTGATTATTAGAAGCACGAGTTTTTATCTAATCTTGCATAGAAATGTTTAGAATTCTTACCTATTTGGGACCCCAGACAAGGTTCATTTGTATGATTCAAGAGAACCAGGAAGGCTCCTTTTTTTCCAACATACCTTTCCCTTGGATGCTGTGGTCTAAGAAATTTTTCTTTTAGAGATACATGTTCAAAACATAGCCCTCCTTAGGCATGTGTGAATAGTGACTTATTACTACTTCCTCTGAGTAAAACTTTTATTGGATATTTTCATTTATTAGTATACTTGAGTGCAGGTTATGACCTGAGTCAGTAGAAAGTTCTATGTACCAAGAGGATATTCAATCCTGGAGCCAAAGTGCTATTCTCTCTTCAACAAAATCAAACCATCATTTTTTCTCTTTTTTTTAAACAACCCAGGGCATTTTATACCTGAACTTGTAAGCATGGCGATTATGAAACTACCAAAGAAATCAAAACTTGTTCTGTTTTCCCTATTCCACCTCCAAAGATTTGCAGCTCTAGAAAAGGAGGGACAAAATAGTAATGAAGACAAGACTTGGACTTTTCTAGAATATCCGTTGCTGAGTTTGGCTAAATTTGGAAAGCAGATGGTTGTGGTGTGAGGTTATTAAAGGGCTTTCACCAGGGCAAAGGGAGGGCTTCTTTTATCCTTTAAGAAGCAGCACTCTGAGCTCCACTGGGGAGAAACAGAATCCTTCCCCAAGTTTTTCGCAGGCAGAGGTTTTCAGAAGAGAAGACAGCTCAAGTGGGCCTTTGAATTACTAGAAGCTCCCAATGTTACCAGAATTGGTTAAAAAAAAAAAAAGAAATTAAGAACTTTTGAGTGCAAAAGGGTGTCCTGCATATTCCCTACAGCCCAATTTCTCAATCAAATACTGGGTGTCTCAGTACGTGTGCTATGACAACAGCACTTTTTTCCTTGAGAAAAAAGCTAAATTAATAGCCAGACTACAGGCGTGTGGGCTCCAGGGGACTTTGTTTCTCAATATAAAAGGTGAAGGGGAAAACATTTGTCACATGGTAAATGACGCAGAGAGAAGAATAAAGGTCTCAAGTTAATGTTTGTAGTTTAGCTTAAGATCCTTAAATATATACATTCAAATACATAGAAAAATTAAAGAGCATTTATGTTCAAAGTACAGCTAATACAAATATTTACTTTTATATTTCTAGTGTTTTGTAAATATTAGTCTCATGCATGCCGGAGAAAATTTCCTTTTGGTAACGTCCTGCTCACAGATAGAGAGCGAGCAATTACTTGAGATTAAAGTCTTCAACATTTAGTAGATTTCCTCTAGTAATAACTAAATCAAGGGGTCAGACGGATCATCTTAAAGATGCCCAGCATTCAATACCAACGTTCTCTCTTTGCTGTCTTATCCATGTGAGCCTAAGTTTGTTGTTTAAAGCTGTTTTCTTTATTCCAGATGAAAGCTCTGGGAAGCCCAGGAAGTAAAGCACATTCACCCAGAGAAGCATTTATTAAAAACGAAGGGCTGCACGGAGGGAGGGAGGCTGGAAGCTCACCTTTCCCCCCTTCTGCTGACACAGGTGGGACCTGCTGGGACCTCCTGGGGTTCTCTGCAACATGCCTGTGTTCTAGAACTGGCCAGAGGCATGAGCACCACCTGGGAGCTTGTTAGAAATGCAGAATCTCATGGGCCACTCGAGACCTGCTGAATCAGAATCTGTGTTTTTCACAAAAGCCAGGGATTTGCATGCATCTTGCAGTTTGATAAGCACTGGCCTAGAAGAGTGAAAAGAGATTTCAGAAAGGAAATAAGACAGATCAAGGTCTATACCATTGATTCTCAAATTTAGTTGCCAAGTTTCCAGGTGATGCTGGTGCTACTGGTCCAGGTACCACCCTCTGAGAACCATTGGTATGCGTATATGCTATTTTATCTCTACTTCCTTACCTCTCCCCTTCTACCTTCTCCGTTCTCCATTTCATTTGCCGGCCTGCCCATCTGTTTCTCCCCTCCTCTCCTTTTTCTCATGAGTTGCGGGGGAACAACAGGGTGACTATTTAGTTTCCATTTGTTGTAGTTACTCATCTCTCACCTCGTTTAAGGCTCTGAATGTTACAGAGTGATGTTTCTCAAGCTTGCCCTCAGGTGCTGTCAGTTCTTTAGCACAGCTAAAACCAGTACACAGATATCTATAATAAAAGGTAGAAGAAGATGAATGCCCTAGAGGAGATCCACATACAGTGCTAAGCAAGTAACAGGAGAGGGGTGAAAAATCTCAATTCCTTCATTTAGTAGGATAAATTTAGTCTTTTTGAGATGGTTCAGGATCCTGGGCATTTGATAAGGATTTACTGAACTAAACTTTTTGAACATCAGAATAACAAATGAGACTTAACCATTATTACTGCACTTCTGCGTTCTCCAGAATAAATCCGGATTTTGTATGCTTGTTCTACATGTATAAATATAGATAGTACAGAATAGTGGGATGAATTTTAGTTCTTAGGTGTGTCATTTCCTTTTTATAAAAACTTAATAAGGGAATTTACGGTTACATGAGGGAACTAGCTATTTTAATTCTAGGTGACTGAGGTTTTACTCTATATTGATTGTGCCTTCTCTATGACAGTCTGAATTATATTAAAAACTGGGTTGAAAAAGTCAGGCACATGATTTGTTATACCATTAGAAGGAGGGGAATAGCTATGATTTGTATGAATTCTTATTTTTTAAAATTGGATATATTTTGCATTATATCTCTGAATATATTTTTGACAAACTGTAGCACAATCTACATGTAACACAATGTAGGGAGGAACATAGCCCATAGCTGGTTCAGATGGAGAGGGTCCTCGGCAGAAGGAAGAGAACACACAATCCTCGTTGGTTAGTGGACACCTATCCATGCTCAACTGGGGAAGCATTGACTTTTATTTTCCTTCTCCCACTGGGTGCCAATGTTTCAGCTCAACCAATGGTCACACACCAGACCCAACACAACCTCCTAGAATAAAGTGTAAATTACAAGACTGGCCAGGTGTATCTTTGTCTTGCACAGTTAAAAGGGTGTAGAGTCAATGCCTTTAGCAAAATGGTAAAAGGCACAGTTAGAAGCAAACTTCTTGCTGGGCTGTAATCTGCTGGTTAGATTGCTCTGTCCCTGCCAGAATGAGTGTTCGCCTCTGAGAGATATCCAAGAAGATATGCTTCCACTAAGCCAGTGTTCAAACAGGCCTGAGTCTAGGGAGGCCCAGAATAGCAAGGTTTGAGCTCCGCCCAGCAGGGAAATAAAGGGGCACCAGCAAAATGAAAGATGATCCCAAGAGATAAGTCAGGAGCACAAACAAAATGCAAATGGTAGAGGAGCAGATACTAAGGAGGGTCCATGGGACCCAAGCTAAATCAGCAAGAGAGAGAAAGGAGAGGAAGGAAGGTGGAACCACAGGAAGAAGGTGCTTTGACTTCCCACTCTTTACACAGCCCATGTCAATGCTGAAGACGCCAGAGAATTCCACTGGCCAACGGACGACCCTCGAAGTCAAAAGAGAAAATGGAAATTATTTTTAAGTGGGGTGTGGCTGAGTTACAGTTTAGAGGAAGGCATGGCATAACAAAACCTGTTTATATTTTATTAGCTAAAATTAACATTGAGCAGATATCATTGTTGAAGACCTCTTTTCAAAATGTTATGAAAAGAAACGAGGGATATCCAAAATACAGACACAGCACAGGGCCCTGGGTACCTTTTATTTTCCAACTTGAAGCACTGTAGAGAACTGATTTGTGCTTAAAATCATTGCTGGTCACAAAATAGCAGGCAACACAGCTCAGGCCGACTTAGGGTACGGACTCTTGTGACAAACTGACTGGTTATGTTTCCTTAAAAAGAAGTCTATTATTTTATTCTCTTTGGAATTGCGGCCAGGAGCCTGAGGCCTCATCTCTGTTGCAAAGAGATGGTGGGCGTCCAGAGCTGGTAAGGGTGATTAGCACAACGCCGCTGCTGTGGCCCGGATCTAATCAGACTGGAAGCGAGTGGAGAGAGCGTGGGCATGCCAATGCCTCATCCTCTTCTGCCTTCAATCGTCCTGGGCCCAACTCAACTCACCTCTGAGACCACCAAGAGTGCAGGGGGCCCCTCTGGGGAACAGGACAACAAGGTTCGATGTTGCACATCTTCTGTGACTGAAGGAACAATCTCTAGCTTTTATGATTTTATGTCAACCACCAGCTTTATTTTAAAGGCTCTTTTCACTTTAAAAACTCAGCATCTTCTTATTAAATTTTAAATACCCCAAAGCACCTCTACCAGTTTCTAACACATACCAGGGTGTTCAATGCATTTGTTAAAGGAATGAATTGATGATTTATAGTTTTAATTACACTTGACTTCCGTGACAATAATTTCTTTCTTTGATTTATTCTTAGGGAGAGTCTTTGCTTAAAGTTTGCGTTATAGAAATTCCGTAATTCTTTTCTGCAGGTGCTTGGCAAAACTGTCAGTAAAAGTTTCATTATTTAAGATATGGTACAAGGAAACAACTAATTATACAATTAAAATCCCACAAATCTAGTTTAGAACAAACCATTTCAGTAACTAGGTAAGAAAATAATGGCAAGTTGAAGAGACTATTAGCTGAGATGAATTTCTCGTGACTTCATTGGGTACAATTATTATCATAAGCAGTGGCAGAGGATGAAAAGAGTCAACAGAAAAAAAAGGAATTATAATAATTGGAATTGCTTATTGTTGGATATCAGTTACTTTATACCAGGCAGTCACAGATTTTAAAAGTGTTTCATGTTACGAACGTGGCTAGAGGTCGGCAGTGTGGTACAGTGGACAATATAGGATCAGACAGCTTTGGATTACAATCCCTGCTTTGCCAACTAACTGTGGTATCAACTTAGACAGTTATTTAACCTTTTTGAATTCCAATTTCCTCAATTAAAGTGGGAGTGGGGGCAGTCCTAAGAACCTGGAAAGTTTGTAAGATGGGTAACATTTATTGTATAGTGCCTTGCAAATATTAAACCCTCACTAAGGGAGAGCTGTTATGATTTTGGTGCCCAAGGGGTTGTTGTGTTTAGAAGGTAATGCCTACTTACCAATAATTGAGCACTGTAATGTTTGGATAGATAGGACTGTGGGCCATTTCAAACTTCACTAGACACTGTGGTTGTTAAGTGCCTGACAGATTTTGTCTTGTCTTCTGAAAAAGATTGCCAATAATTTGATGTACTGATATGTTGCTTTCAATTAAAAGATAATGATGTTGCCTTACTCTTAGTTGGGGATAAATTTTTTCCTTGGCGAAGAATGTTTCCTCATTTAATCACACTTTTATCAAAACCAAACCCATATGAGTCAATGGAAGAGAAGAAAAGTAACTTTCTTTCTGGAAGAATTAGGCCACGATTACACTCATGTCTTCTTGCCATCGCATTTCGTCCAGCTGTAGTCATATTTTGTTGTGACCATAAATATCAATCTAGATCCTTGGTGGCTAAGCAATTTCTTTTTAAAATCTCACTGAATTATTTTACTGTGTTCATGTTGTTGTTGTTTTTTTTCCTGTGAAAGTTCATTGACCTCGCTCTTATTTTTGACCATCTGGATCCAAAATAGCAAAGAAAATTAAATATTCTGTCTTTAAAAAATAACCATTAGTACCAAATACTTATTTGTGTTGACTCAGTTTCAGATGATTCAATATATTTCATCATCATCTGGAACTCCCTTATCCAAATTCTGTTTACAACTGAAGAATTAGTGGGAAGCACTCACATATAATGTATTTTTTTTTCAAAGAAAGAATGTAACAGGTTGCTCTGAATTGAACACAACACACACACACACACACACACACACACACACACACACACACACTCACACACACACCATAACTCAATTCTCTATATCCATGAGCTGTCAACGATAATTTTAGTGTTTGTTTGCATGGATTGTTAACTTGCCAATCTTGCAGTTTTAAACAAATACTGAGCACCTATAATGTGTCAGACACTCTTAAGTATTTAGGATACATCAGTGAACAAAACAGACATCCCTGTCTCATGCAGCTTACATTCTAGCAGGTGATCATTTGGAAATCTCTTCAATAATACTAAAATAGAATATGACATGAATTAATATATCTCATCACCACAGGTCAATGGTTATAATTGGAGAATCAGAAGAAATTATATGATCAGAGGCCGAACATACACTCCATGTGTGATCATTCTCAGCCATGTGCCAGTCGGTGATGCAGTGCTCCCTGCTTCACAGCAAAATGAAAAGAAAAAGAGAACACTATATAATATAGGTATATGTGCAAATTCCTTACTTGTAATTTCAAAATAAAAAAATATCTGACAACTCGGAAGTGTTTTCATAACTTATTTGGTGTCACAAGCTGACCTGATTTCATATGGGTGTTCTATAAATCTTTCCTGATTCAATTCGTGTGAATATTTGTATGTTTCACTGCAGAAATATTGATGTATTTGAATGGCCCTGGATGTTCCCTCAGATGCCACAATAATATCTTCATATCTTTGTAGAACCCCCTTCCCCCCATCCCCCCCAAAAAAAGGTCTAAATTCTGAGACATGTATGGCAAGGATTTTGGATAAGGGATTGTAGACCTGTGTGTATGTATCTTTGTAAGTTTACCAAACATATTTTCTTGAAAAGATCTATCTTTTCTTTCTGATATTGTCTTTCTGCTTTGGGGGGTATTAAAATATTCTTTCTTTTATGTGATGATAGCAGATAGCAAATGTTGGTTTGTTCTGTTTTCAAATATCTTTATTTGGCAAAATAGAAAGGTTGGCAGTTCTCTGTTTCTTTTTAAACATGATGTTCATTTGTGTGAAATTCAGAGTGATGTTGACCTAGTCTTGCAAGTCTGCTCTCTCGTTACTCATATTCCACCCTCCACCCATTTGCCCTATTATTTAATTATTATAGTTCTTTAAATTGACCCACTTAAAAAAGCTGAAATAAACTTCTTTACAAAGGAAATATTATATCACCACTGTAAATGGAAAACCAGTATCATCTGCCATAAACAGGAGGTCACTGAAAAATGAATATTGTAGAAACAAAAATATATCTCTTGGTCTACCTAAAACCACCTGGGGATCCAGCACATTCTACTGAAATGGGTCAGATATAAAGCATTTTATGTTTCTATGTGACTGTTAACCTCCATCTCTCCCGAGACAGTTTGATTTCCTTTTGCTCTAACTTGTAAGGGTAAATCGCCAAACTCCTTCCAAGTATTTCCTACATCCCATAATGATAATCAAAACACATCTTGGTTTTTTGTTCTCCACTTGGGTGGTTGTGGCTATACTTTGATCTCAACTGCTCCAGTGCAGCCTTGGGTTTCTTTCCCGGTACAAGGGTATATAGCCCAATGCTTCTCAAACTTTAACAGGTACTTGAATCCCCTGATCACCTTGTTAAAATGCAGACTTTGATTCCGCAGGCCTGGGGTGGACTGTGCGATTCACATTTCTTACAAGCTGCCAGGTGGTGCTGATGCTGCTCCCCTCAGGACCACACTTTGAGTAGCAATGGTGTCTGGCGATGAGAGTGTCAGGACTGACTGCAGGGGTGGGATGGATCAGATTATCTTTGGAGCTTTTCTCTGTTCTTCTTTGCCCTGTAATTTCAAAGAGTGCTTTCCTAAGAGTGACTGGGAGAGCACAGCCTTAAGTTATTTTTATTTCCATTCAGTAATTGAGTCTGTGGCAAGTTGACTTTTCCTAATCTCTAATTCTCTGCATCTGATGGCACTTACACAAGCCTAATGGTATATACTATATTGAAATACTGTTTATAATGGACTTAAATTATAGAACATTCAGTGCAAAAAACAAAGGAATAAGCAATGAACATTAACTGGAAAAGCAAGTTAGTGTTAACTATTTTTAAGTTTCTGTAGATTTATTTGTGTTCTCTTTCTTTGTGGGTGACATTCAAGAATAATATTATCTAACTTTTAAACAAAACTATTCAAGAAATCAGGAGTGAATGTATGCATAAATAATTTGTAAAGCCTTTGTAATGACCAGTTTTGATGGTCAGTTTTGCCATTCTTTCTCCCCATTTTCTTTTCCGCCTTTTCCAACTTGTCTATTTCTCTTTCATTATTATTATAATCAAAAGCATTTATATCCTAGTTGTGACATACAAAGCAGTTGAAATTCACAGGGTACTTGCCTAGAGAACAAAGATTCATCGTATTTACTTTACTGAAAAAATACCACATTGCTGCTTTCCCAGTTAGTGCCTATTGGTTAATTAAATTTTAAGAATCACTGAGCGTAACAGAAAATTTTACTGTCAGCAAAGGTTTCACTCAAATATCTTATATTGTTTGATTTTCTATTTGTTTTTCTCTGAGAGGTTTGTATACTCTCTGTTTGATCAGGTTTATAGTTGTAAAATGTATAATATCTAAACTCTAAATATATGTGTATATATTAGAATTTGGGCAACAATCTATTTTTCTTCATCTATCCATATATTTATCAACTGTAAAGGAAGTGAGAAAGAGCAACCAAGCAAGTAAGCTTAGGCTCTGGATTCACAATGCAACTCTTCCACTTGGTAATGGAGTAACTACAGTCTCTTTGAGCCTCCCTTTACTCATCTGTAAAAGGGGATAACTCGAGTACACTTACTGTGGCAAATTAAATGTAATTCTTACAAAGCACTTAACACAGAGTTCAGTTCACTGAGCTCAATAAAACTATTCTTCTTCTAATGTCCCATGGGAACAGATACTATTGTTCTTCCAGTATGCTCTGGGGTTTTCTTCTAAGGAAAATTTGTGTCATTGTTTGTAGAATCATTGCTTAGATTTGGGGAACCACTGGGTTTTTAAGCGACAGAGTTGATCTTTAAAAATGTATTTTCTCAACTTGTAGCAAATAATAGTGCAACTTTAGGCAATTCACTTAACCTCTTTTGGTCTAATTTATTTTTCCATCTAAAAAGTGAAGGTTTGGACTAGATGATCTATAATGAGAAATATATTTTGCATTGTGACCCCCTGCCCACATACCTGAAAGAGTTTCATGAAATAATATTTAACCTTTCTATGAGAGACCTATTATAATAGCTTCTATTCTAAACTATTATTTTTCATTCAAAAAGGCTGAACATGACCCACTTAATTCATTTTATGCTCACTTTTGTCACCATCTGCAGTTTGAAAACCCTGGACCCAATGATCTCTATGCTTCTGCCAGCAGGAACAATCTCCAATTCCAGAAGGTTGTATATAGAACTCTTTCGAGGACTAAAGTAGCCTTCAACTCTCATATTCTCTAACCTAAATTTCAGTACCAGCTTTATTTTCAGTTCAGCTCACTCTGTTTTTCTGCTCTCACATAATGTCCTGTTTATTGATTTGTAAACCGAGACTCAGGGAGTCTAAGTGATACGCTCTTATCAGAGAATGTGAAATCTTCCCAGGTCTCGTCCTTTCCTTTCCCCAGCAAACCCCTTGGTTTTTGGCTGGTACTCTATTCCTTCAAATATTTTTGAAACAGGAAGTTTGCATCTTGGGTTTCCACAAACATAAATGTTTGTTTGGAAAAGGAATATATAAAGCAACATGTAGCAGTCATTTTAAATTCACACAAGGGTAAATAAAATACTATAGTCTTGAACAACTGAAAATTCACTCAAACATTATGTTTAAAAAATGTGCTGGCAGTTTGCCCAAAGCATTAATAATCACTTCTAAATTCATGAAACTTTTAAAGTTGAACACTAACTGGCCTCACTTTAATCTATTAATGAAGACGCCGAAATGAATTATCTCTGAGGACATTCCTTACTCTTTTTAAGAATGTTCCATTTTGAGAGACCAGCCTAAAGTACCTTTGCTGCTCTTCTATCTGTTGCAGAAGACTACTGTCTGATAGTTCCTCTTATGAAGGGAAAGAAGTCAAGGGAAAAGAAATGGCCAGTGATTTTAAGAGCTTTATTTTAGTGACATCATCATGTTAAAATTCCTTTTGGCCACATTTCTATTTCTTGTTTGGCTTTCACCTGAGCAGGAGAGAAATGCGTATTTTTATTTGGGTTTCTGAGAGCAACCTAACTCTGTGACTGACTATTGTGGGCTTCTTTTGTGCCATCTTCTTTGGACTTTAGGAACTGCCTTGGAAGAAGACAATCAAAGGCAGTGGTCTCCGCAGCTGAATCACCTGGGGACTTTAAAACACAATTCCAAAGGCCAGGTCCTTTGAGATTCTGATTCAGTAGGTCCCACTGCACGCCCTGCAACCCTCCACATTTAGAAAATGCTCTCTCCAGGGGATCTGATGTACACCGGAGGCTGAATAACTACTGAACTTAGATGCATCAATGGACTTTGTACTCACCCCTAAACTGCCACTTCCCCCAAAACTGAAATGTCTAGGGACTGAAAGAGAATAAAGGAGTCTGGGCATCCTCCCTATATTCTTCTATGTCTTTTATTTACCTCCTTTTCAAGCTCTTGTAGACAGTCTTCTGAATTAAGCCACTAGCCTACTTAAGGACAAATTCCACTATCTTTGTTGTACAGGGATACCTCGGTTTTTCAAACTTAATCCATTCCGGAACACTGTTCAAGTTCTGAAACGTTTGAAAACAGCCAACAGCTAGGCCTCAGGATCTTGCACTCCGTGGAAGCCGCGTGACATGTTCGACTTCCGAGGCGTGTTCGAAAACCGAAGCATTTACTTCTGGGTTTACGGCGTTCGTAAACCGAAATGTTCATCAACCGAGACGTTCGAAAACCCAGGTACTACTGTATATGACTTCACTAAATAGTACTGTTTCTGGCAATTTGTAAACCATTCTCCCAAATGTTGCCAGTTACTGTATAATAATTGATATTCACATTGTACAATTGGTTGATGAATGAACTTTCACGTAATTCATCTGAAAGCTTTTATCATTAGCTCTAAATAATAAAGTAATTCATTTATTCATTAATTTATTTATTCATTCATCCTTCATTAAAGAGTGAATGCATTCACCAGACGTTAAGCATTTATTATATAATAGTGCAGTGACTGAGAGACTGAGTTGCACTCAAGATGGTGGACTTGTATTTGTTACTAAAGATAACATTTTCGTAAGAGAGGACTCCCCAAATTGTAGAAGCCTTAAGCCCTACAAAACCTGAGTACCCTTTCATCCTCTAGTAATAAAACAGTGATTACCTTAAAAAATAGTGCAGTGATTAACAGCATGAGATTAAGGATCTCCTTGGGGTCACAGCTGGCTCTCTAATTTCTCAGCTTTTTGACCTTGAACAAACTAACTCAGTTTCCTTATCTATATACAGGAATAATAATGGAACCAACTACATTGATGGTGGTATGAGAAAATGAACTTAAAAACACCTAGCATAGTGCCTAGGACATGGCAACTATGCAGTCAAGGTTAGCCATTATTATTATCATAATGTGTAAGGCACTGGGCTGGGTCCTGAGGATACCAAGATGTGTAAGATTAGATGATTTAGAGTATAGAGGTAAGGAGTCAAACACCAATTAGTACATGGAATAAATGTGCTGGGAGTAACTGGGTGGATCCAATGTCTGTTTGTAGGTGGGCTAGGGAGGGAGTGTAATATGTGCTCAGGGAAGCCGGAATGATGCAATGTTGGAATAAAGTTCTGAAGAAAGGTTAGTAATGAATGACATGAGATAATTTATTTAGAGTAAAGGTAATTTTGCATTACATTGACCATTGAGGTTACAAGCTTCTAAGCACTTTTTTAATGTTCATAAAGTTATGCCTTGTTATGGGCTGAAGGTCTGTTCCCCTCCAAAATTCATATCTTTAAGCTCTAACCCTGGGATCTTCCTGATGGAATTAGCATCCTTATAAGAAGAGGAAGACAGAGAAATCTCACTCTCTCTGAGTGTAGGCACCAAGGAAAGGCCACGTGAGGACAAAATGAGAAGATTGCCATCTGCAAACCCAAAAAAGGGCCCTCACCGGACATTGAATCTGCCAGCACCTTGATGTTGAACTTCCCAGCCTCCGTAACTATGGGTAGTAAACTTTGGTTGTTTAAGCCTCCCAATCCATGGTATTTTGTCATAGCAACCCGAGCTTACTAAGACGTGCCTCTTTTCATTTACCAGCCTTTATCAGCCATGCAGGGTTTATCAATATGCTTTTATAAAATATTAGTATCTAAATAAAGCATTATTTTTTAAATACTATTTTTTCAGTGGGGTTCAAGAAGATACCTACAGATGCAAAGAATGAAAGAAATCCCAGACTTCTCCAATTTTTCACTGCTCAATCCTGCTGCCATCACTAGCTGAGAGGCAAGAAAGGAATTTTGTGGGCAGCCGACTTAATGCATATGGTTTAATATTTCAGCCTCAACTATTAGGTTCCTCTCCTCTAAACATCTCAAAAATCTGTATTTGGACAAATGGCTAGGTCTTTTGTGGATATAGCCAAAGAATGTACTCTTAGGCTGAGGTCACTCACTTCAAGCTCCATTGATTTCACTAGCAGCTTTGTTTACTCGTGTTGAAACCTGATGGTGTGACTAGAAGAAAAAGAAATTTCATATGGAAATGAAATTTCCTTATCACGACATCTCTCTTTCCATGAAAACACCACTCTTTACCTTTATTTCTTTGGTAAACAATCATATTTGGATGAGGGGGGCACATGGTACATTTCCCACCACTAGCCAGGGTAGGATGGGGTGCAGAATCAGGAGGAACACAAGAATGGGGTTTAAATGACCCTTCTTACTTTCTACTTCAGTGTGCTCCTGTCATTTAAGAAGTTGAAGATCAAGTTTGACAGAAGTTGAAGCTGGGTAAATTCCTATGAATAATAGTCAACATTCATGAGATGTAGGTACTCAAGCAACTCTTTCAAGGTCCTGCAGCTTTGGTGGAAATCCGGGCTCTTCTTGAGAGTTTCTAGAATATGCAGTATAACCTCAGACACATTGTGGGGTGGCGGGGTGTTATACAGCCACCATAGACAGGTTTTCTTTTCATGTTCTTTTCTTTTCCAGTGAATACCTCTGCGTGGCTTCCCCTTATCTGGTACCCTTGCTTTAACCCCTTCTCCTTTATTCAGAACTAAGTCCTGCATATTCATCATAAAAATCAGACCAACAGGGCTATAAGGATTTAAAAACTCCCTACCTCCCAACACTTTCCTTTGCATTAGGTCTGGACTGGTTGAAAACAGAAAAGAACCTAGCAATTGAACTCTATGTCATAGCTTTTTCATGTGTGTTATTTTACTTGATACTCATATCTATTTTATGAGCAACTTGGGCCAAGAGTGGTTTTCCTAGAATAGAGAAGTAGGAAATCAGTTGTAGGGAAGCATAACTTCTACGATACCACAGTCCCCTGATTTGTAGGTAAAATAAGTCATCCTCAAGGGTACTGCTACCCTGTTGAATACTCTTCCAGCTCTGCCTGGTCATTTGCAAGAGATAAGAAAACTAACTTTCAGTGGGAGAGATGTCCCAGTTTTCTTCTGCAATCCTCCAGAATGCCCATCTTTATCTTCAGGAACTTCTCCTGATGGCCTTTAAATGTTTTCTGGATAGTGTGGGGAACACAAAAGTATGAAGGCAGAACATCTGCAGTGGCCCCTTTGAAGTTAAACTTGATGTTGCATTGTAGGAAAACAATTAAAATCTAGTCTCCTGGACTGATTACATCCTGTCCACTTTCTGCTGTCACCTGATAAATCCCCATCCTACTTTGGCATGAGCTTAAAAAGGAAACATCAGCAGCCAAAGACCAAGAAGAGAAAGGAACAGTTACTCATGTAACTAATGAAAACTGCCAAGCACAGAATTTCCTGTGCACTTATATTGGATTTTCTCTTACATTTACAGCTTTCACAAAAACTGCAGCTCTGAAGTTGTACTGAATAGGATTCGGATTTAGTACATTAATATCTCACGGTATCAGGCAACTGATGCACCATTTCCTTCAGGTTTTAAGATCATCTTTGAGTTTGTCCCACATCTAGAAAACAAGTTTTCACCCAAGTGGTCAAAGCAGAACAAGTTGTGGCCCTAGGTAATAAAGGAAGGCTAGGTGAAGACCAGGAGCTAGGTGGAGAAAGTCAGTGGCTTGCAGCCCAGAGTAGACTCAGTTCCTGGTCCCAACAAGAAATGAGGCATGATTGGCAGTTGCGGAGGCAGGCTTTCTAAATCAACATCATGAGTTTTCTTTTTCACTGCCTGCATCTGAAATATCTACATTCCTTACTACCTGGAAAACAGGCCAACCAACCCTCTTTTGTTATCAGCTGAGAGCTAGACTTGAAAGCACAGTTCTAAAACTAGAATCTCTGGGATTCCATCTACCTTTTGAGTGTGTGGCAGCAATTACTTTTTTTAACCCCTTGTTATTTTTTTGGCCGAGGCATTCTTCCATTAATAGACTTAATACCTGTTTATTCTACTGCTATTAAAAAGTCTTCTGAAAGCTGCCAAAGGACACTTTTACTGTGTTCCTAGCAATGAATAGTCCTGCCTTTTCCTACCGATATAAGCAAGCCTGTGATTGACTGCCAAACTTAAAATTCCCGGGCTGAATCAAATACACTAAAGTAGTGTTTTTCAAACTATGGGTCCCAACCCATTAGTGGGTTGTGCAATCAATTTAGTGGGTCACAAAAAGCACCTTTTAAGAAATGAAATAAAAGAGACTGCAAAGCATCAGAGTTCATTGCATTTCCTAAGAATAAGGATTGTTTTGTGGAACTTTTGAGTTTGCAGACACACACCACTTGTAGGCTCAATAGTTATGTAAAATGTATTTCTTACTGTGGACTGTGGTCATCAATTTGAAAGCCACTGCACCAAAGCAATGCCAGAAACGCTGAAAGAAGTGACTTGCTTAAGGAAATAGAGCCCTTCTGATTTCTGACTGTCGTCCAGAGTGCTGGCTAAGAAAAGGGAGGGGGACTAGAAGGCTCACAGAAAATGGACGAGAGCCCGGTATGGGGTTTCAAGCCAGAGGCTTGCTGGCCAAATGGGAGGGTTGGCAAGTGGACAAACAAGGGCTTTATTACTGCTGCTTATTCGTTGCATGTAGACTAAGGAGTTTTTAAAGAAATCAGGCACATAGGATTGAAAGCCCCAACAAGATCTTCTGGTATGCAGCTTTACTTTGAGAGAGATAGTTCATAAACTGCATGGTTGACAATTTGCACAAAGTTCTAAATGCTCAATAAATGCAAACAAAAGTTTAAGGATGCTTGAGATGCATATTCTATTAGGTTGCAACATAAAACATTGCCATGGTCTGGTTGTTTTAACCTACAAAAATTGCAATTTTACACGGTTCTGCCTTCAAAGACACTATTCTCCAATTCTTCTTCAGGCAAAACAGCCAGTATGGATACACCAGTATATCCATCTTTCTAGGTATCCACCTATCAATCTTGGGGAGTGAGGCAGGGAGGATTAAAATAGAGGTTTACCTTTCAGAAATGAAGCAAAACTTAAAATATCACTTGGCTTTTTATTACAGCTGCACTTAAAGGAAACTTAATTATCTGGAGGAGCTTATTTCTTGGTTGGTGGATATTAAATGCAGCCTAGGCTAAAACATATAAAAAGGCTGTCAAATTTTTTATTCATGAAATCTCTCTAAAATATTTTTAAATACCCTGAGACTGAAATCAATTTCCTTACTTATTGACACGACTGAAATCCTTTTCTCCTAAAAATAAATATATATATGTATATACATATATATATACATATATATATATATACATACATATATGTATATATGTATGTATATATATCTCAAAAATTCGGAGTATTGGGCTTTTCCCTACCAGGCTGACAAATCTGAAATCTCTGCAGCTTTATCTACTGATTTCCCGTCCCCAGCAAGTGCCTCGGATTCTGATGTCTTTCATAAACAACTTCCTTATTTTCCAAGGCAATGTTTAACTTCTCCCTTCCTGATTTTTAACTGTGGCAGACAGCATTTATTCTTGCAGATATTATTTCCTAGTAGAAAAGAAATGAACTAAGTTGTGCTTCCTTTTTATTCCCTCAGCCGCCCAGAAACGTGTCTGCAAGGCAACAGTTTTCCATAATGTCTGAGCTGAAAAAAAGCGAGCCAAGAAAAACCCCAAAACACTGGCAGAAAGAAAAATATCTGATGCTTAGTTATGGTTTCTTTTCTTATTTTCTTTTTTAAGATATGAAGGAGGAAAAAGAAATCTTCCAGAAAGTTTACTAAGTTACTTTAATTAAATGCAATGCATGTGTCTCTCTTGAGGGGCCATGCAATTCTCAGAGTGCTGTTTGTCATGTTCTGGACCCTTCTGAAATGTCTGAATTGACACAAGAGACATCTTGTAAACAAAATGTTCTTTCAAGTCAGCGTCATATTCTAGGCATGTTCACTGTAAATATAAAAAACTATATTCAAAAACATTTTGAAACAAAAAGATTACGGATCAAAACTCCTCCTTACATACACTCAAAGGATTTTAGTCATTAAAAGTGTGATTTTCTGACAACTTAATTCAATTCCTGCTCTAAGAGACAAGATGCACAATTAAGTGATTAAAATACCCTAATTAATCAGAAATTGAGAAAAAAATTCTCTCTGACAAGAGGAGTCTGATTTTTCTAGCAATTGTTGATCCTGGGCTGGTGTTCAAATCAGTGACAGAAGCAGAATTGCATAGTAGTGACTAACCTTGTGACCTTTTATTTGGACATCCCAAAGCAGTTGTTTGGCTCTAGAGGCTAATATTTTTCTGTGCTCTCAGGCATGGAATAAAAGATCCTAAAATGGTTCTTGAAATTTTTCTGACTGTAGAGAAGTGGCATAAGTTACCTGACATGTCACAAATTTCCATACTGAAGAAGAGTGGTTCAGGCAGATCAAGTTTAAACTATACCTAGTCTTTAGTGCTCAGCAGGCCTGTAAGAACAGGGGAATGTATGTGGAAAATACAGAAAAGTATGGAAGACAATATAACAAAACCCAAGGACGTGCTGTCTCAGTTGATCGAATCTTATCATTTTGCCATATTGTTGAATGTAGTGTTTATGTCTCATGAACATTTTTGAAATTCTCTTCACTGTAAAGGTATGCTAATCTATTCTTTTACTTATTCAACTTTAGAGAAAAGAAGGCCAGATTAATTCAGTTCTCTCAAATTGAATTTAGGTGCAGGGTATCATTTCCTGAGCATGGCAATGCTGGTACTGTATTCCCAAAGGCCATCTGGAAAGCTGAACTGAAATTAGCTGTGTCCGGGCTATGACCAGTGCAGCAGATGCTACTGTGAAGATTGAAGCACCAAGTTCAGTGTGGACTAACTATTGGTTTCCCACCTTTCTCAGACTCTTCCTACCCCTGCTGTACTCTGAAAATGCCAGATATTTGCTTTCCCAGTGTGGGAGATTGTTTTTGCAACAGGCTACAAGAAGTCTTCCCATCCTACACGTCTCTGGTGATGAGACTTTACCACTCTTTTCGTCAAGAGATGGAGTTGATTTCTCACTCTCTGAATTGAGGTGACTCTGTGGCTTGCTTTGATCAATAGAGTGCATAAGTGACACTGTGTGGCTTCTGAGAGTACACTTTCAGAGGCCTTGCGGCTTCCACTTTCACATTCTTTTGGAAGTCAGCCACCACGTAGGAAGTCATACTACCCTGAGATGGCCATATGGTGAGGGAACCGAAGCTGGCCACATGGATTGGCCATGTGAAGGGAGATAGATGTCTGGGCAGCCACCAGGTAGTCTGGGCATTCGAGCTGAGGTAAAAGACATGTGGGTGAGCAGTTTTCCAGGATGTTGCAGCCCCAGTAGATACCATGTGGAACAGAAATAGCTGAGCCCAATCCAGACTGCAGAATTAAGAGAAGAACTTGTTTAATGCCACTAAGTCTGTGGGTGGTTTATTATATATTTCACTGGATAACTGAAACACCCAGTGTAATGCAGGGACTCAGCTCCCGCTCCCCGCACAAGAACGCAGAATATGGTGAGGCCAAAAAGGAAAAACAACGGAGCCATAGATCGGGGAGTCATACCACTACATTCTCGAAGGCGACTGGTCGAGACGCAAAAGCAAACATCCGCCAGTACCCCAAGAGGGGTCTTCCCACACCCCAGTCTCGCTGGCTGCCGGGCGAGACACAGGAAGTAGGATCAACACGATCCACAATGTAATCCACTTGCTAAGTGCATTTTCTAGCCACAGTCAGCACTTGCTAGCTTAGCCATGGCAGTTATATGAGTGGCCAATGGCTAACTGGTTACAGCTGATGGCCAACTACTTACAGCTGATGGCCATCTACTACCCAAGCCAGCACCTTTCCACGTGAGGCCGAGAGCCTGGAAACTGCTTTCATGGCTCTGTCCCCACACTCCACCCCTCCAGGTCACCTCACAATCTATGCGACAAACGTCTTCTGTGAGAGGCCCTATGTGAGGAACTTGGAGGTGGATGAAATATCCTGGGCACAGCCAGGGTTTCTCAGGGTACCGTGCTGGAACAACAGTGACTCACAGCCAAGATGCTTACATATTCTCGATGGCGGCCAGTCGAGACACAGGAAGCAAACATCCACTTGTACCCCAACAAGGGGTCTTCCTGCACCACAGTCTCGCTGGCAGCTGGGCGAGACACAGGAAGCAAACATCTGCCAGTTCCACTACGTGGTGGCACGTTCCCAAGCAGAGTGTCAAGCGGTCCATCAAATCAGGGATGGAAGGCAATTCCCCATAGTCCACAGTCATTTGCCAGGGCTGTGCGTTGGTCTCACAATGTGTGCCCTCTCCGCAGGGCGAGGGCTCCAAGTCCTCCCCAACCTGGGGGTGAGGGATGACCTTGACCTCACCCGCATCTTCCTCCAAGGACTCAGCAAGTGTTTCCTCTTGGGACCACAAGTCCAGCATTTGGGCTTTGCTTTCTCCGGCCTATGCTGGTTAGAGAACCGTCCACATCTTCCCATCCTTCCATGGGGGTCCAGCTCTCCAGCAGCTGCTCCTCATGAGCTTCCCGAGACTGAGTGTTCATGCGCACAAACTGCTCCACTGCCCTTCAGAGAGCTTTGGCCAGCACCATACCCTGCTCGCTGCACCATGTGTAATGCAGGGACTCAGCTCCCACCCCCCACACAAGAACACAGGATATGGTGAGGTCAAATAGGAACAACAATGGAGCCATAGATAGGGGAGTCATACCACTATATTCTCGATGGCGGCTCGTTGAGACACAAAAGCAAACATCCGCCAGTACCCCAATGAGGAGTCTTCCCGCACCCCAGTCTTGCTGGCAGCCAGGCGAGATACAGGAAGTAGGATCAACACAATCTGCAATGTAATCCATTTGCTAAGCGCACTTGCTAGCCACAGTCTGCACTTGCTAGCGTAGCCATGGCAGTTATATGAGTGGCCAGTGGCTAACACTGGTTATAGCTGACGGTTAACTAGTTACAGCTGATGGCCATCTACTATTTGAGCCAGCACCTTTCCATGTGAGGTCGAGAGCCTGGAAACTGCTTTCTGGGACTCTGTCCCCACACCCAGCCTCTCTCACAGCTGAGGTATAAGCATGTTTGGCCACTGAGATGTAAGAGGATGTTTGCTAGGAGTAGCATGAGAGAGGGTTTCTGGAAGAGGTGTGTCTTCCTGTAATGAAGACACATGTAAGGAGAAACTGCTTCTCCTACAGGCTTTGGATGCAGTTGTGCAAGCATATGATGCCTAGAAATGTGACACCTTGTGTCTCTGAGGGGACAAGCCTGGGGATGAAAGGCAACATGGGGAGAATGGCAGAGCAACAAGATGGAGGGCATCTTGATCTTGCCGTGCCACAATATTGATAAATTCTAAAAGCAACTACCTCTGGAGTTCTTCCTTTGTGAGATAACACACCTTCACATCATTTTTGGTCTGGAGTTCTGTAACTTTCAAATAATGCAAATGCTATAGATAAGTCACCCCAGTGAATAGAGAGGAAACTTCTCCTTAACACTAGCTGTATGTAGCTTTCGAATAACAAACTGGCTCTCAGCAGGTCACCCAAGGTGCTAAAAGAAACAGGATAGAGATGTCCACACTCAGATGGAAGAAGATAAATTACCTGTGAATTCAATAAAATCCCTGTTGGCTTTCTGAAATGCCATGTCTAGAAAATGTCCCTGTAACTATGACACCAACTCAAATTTCTCACATAATCTTATTTTAAATGTCACCTCAGGTCTGAAAACTTATCACCTTGGGTTCTGGAAACCCAATTTAAATGTATAAAAAAAGGTGCTATTTTTTATAGGAGGTCAAACATGGGCACATCATTTTATTACTGAAACCAGCTCAAGATATGAGAAAGAAATTTGAACATATATGAGAAAAATTTTTAAAAGCAAAATAATTCACATCAATAGATGATGTGTGGTCCTAACCACAATTGTGTATGTTAGAAAATGCAAATTTGGGGGGGGGAGAATATTTTATTACACTATATATAATTACTATACATGAGCAGGCAGTTAAATAGCTACAAGTGTGTGCACTAAGGTTATCGATCAGCATGCAACTTCCTCATCTGATAATAAATTGAATGATTAGATGGTGCTTTTTATGGCTACATAGCATTTTGACTTAAGTATAAAGAAAAGCTGTGTTCAGAAGTTAAATTTTCCATTTAAGATAATTACTATGCCATGAATTTTGTACTTACAAATTTTATTTCGGTAAGTTTGCTTAGTGTAACAGCACGGAATGGCGACTTCGTACTTATGAATTTAACTGAAACTTGCTAGCCTTCCTCATTTTCTTTGACCCACACAGATGAATTATACAATGATGTGGGCAAATATCACAGCATGAAGTGGTATAAGGCCAGCCTAGGGTTCCTGAGGTCGGAGCCCACGCCTAGACCTACTGTGTGTCTTTGGGCCAGCCATTGAACTCCAGCTGTCAGGTTTCCTATCTGTAAAAGGGACTCATTGTGCTGATGGCAGTATTCTATATGTGCACTGTCCAGCATGGTAGCCATTAACCACATGTGGCTAATTGAACACTTGAAATGTAGCTACTATGACCGAAGAACAGAATATTTCATTGTCTTTTATTGTACTAATTTGTATTTAAATTAAATAGCTACCTGTGGCTTGCGGCTGCAGTATCAGTGCAGATAGATGATCTAAGTTCCCTTCTTATCTAACTGTTATTTACTCCTACCCCAACTATCTGTTTAGTATTCTCTTTTCTACATTCACCTCTCTAACTCCACTGTCTTTATTTCACTTAGAAATAAAGACCCGATATGCCTCCATTGCCATTCCAGCTTACAGTCAAGAGCTTAGAATTAACCTGCAGCATTAATTCAATTCTTGAAATGGAGAAAAGAACCAGATCTTAAGAGACTCTTTGCTATTCCATGAGAGCCCAGTTGGAGAGTCAGGAGTTATTTGGATGGAATGAGATCTGACATGTATCGCGTCAAAAGCAGTGTTGATATGGCTTCCTATTTTAGGATTATGTCAGCTTCAGTTACTGTGTTTCCCTGAAAATAAGACCTAGCCGGACCATCAGCTCTAATGCGTCTTTTGGAGCAAAAAATATAAGACCCGGTCTTATTTTAATATAATATACTAATTTTTGCTCCAAAAGACGCATTAAAGCTGATGGTCCGGCTAGGTCTCATTTGTAAGGAAACATGGTAGAAGCTTTACTGTCCAAAACTTCTGCAAATAAATATGGCCACATTCTTAGAATGTGCAGTTCTATACCAAAGATCGTCTACTGTAATTACATGGTGTGATTCCTACCACGTGCCAAGGCCTAAAACTACCATGTTTCCCCCAAAATAAGACTGGGTCTTATATTAAGTTTTGCTCCAAAAGACGCATTAGGGCTTATATTTAGGGGATATCATCCTGAAAAATCATGCTAGGGCTTATTTTCCAGTTAAGTCTTATTTTCGGGGAAACACGGTAAGTTCTGAGGCTGGGAAGATGAGTAAGTTTCCGTCCTCTTCTAGGAAGAGCCCAGGTCTAACAGAGGAGCCTGTGCAGAGGCCAAATATTTGTAACACACTGTGACATAACCTACAATCAGTGTGTGAACAATATGCCATAAGAATACAGAAGAGAGAGCAAATCCTCATCTTCCTTCCTGGAAGGTTTCAGAAAGGAGGTACGTGAAAGTGAGCAGGAGTTCATTAAAGTGGTAAGGACAGAGGAGGGCATTTCTGACAGGAGCATGGCTCCTTCAGGAATGTCAGTTAAATAGAGCTATCTACAAGCTTTATGTTTAAGTTTCAGAGGAAAAAGCAAGAAGATATTAGAGCTGATTTTGCCACCTCTCACTAAAGAGTCTATTAGCTAAAGGATTTCTCAAATGGGTAAGTGATTGAAATTTCAGAATCTGAGTCTTTGTTTTTCCAAGGAGCCCCTTGCACTACCTTGATAAATGACGAGAGACCCTTTCGCTTCCAATCCCACTCAGCTCCCCCTTTTGGACCCAGTAAAGGAAATTCTGAGGCATATCACTGAGAAGTCTTTTGAAGGTACTGAGTGCGAGGTAGAATCCATGGATTAGAGAGGAGGCAAAGCATTAGGAAGTTGTATAAACAGCGAGTATTGTCACCTGGAGTGTTGATTTTCCCATCAAAATAGAACCATTTTTCATCACCAGAGTGACTGAGTCTTGGAATATGAACCTTACTTCTGAGAGTCCAGTGCTAACCTTTGTGACACAGAGACATTCCATCTTCAAGAAGAATTTGTTTTCCTGCCTTTCCTTTTTCTACAGTGAAGTCATTGGGGCTGGTGGGATATTGGAGTTTGCCTCTCTGGTGAGTTGGAAAGGAATTTCTGTGTTATTGGGATCATGCATTTAATTTCAGCACTTAATTGCTTAGAGGGGCAGTTATCCCCGCCCCGTCCCTCCTCTTTAGAAATTTATAGGCTGAAAGGAGAATGATGACACAGACAGGGTATTAGGCCTACATAAACAAATACATACTCATTATAGCAATATATAATAAATATTTGCTTTACGTGAAAACCACAGACCAGGGTAAATGTGGGTGGAGTGCTGGCAAATTTGGCTTGAGGCAGTTAAATGATGCTGTAGTGCCCTCGCTCTTCTCATCTGCTGTTGATAAATACCTTTAAGAGATCTCCAAGCTCCTTCCCTCTGTTCTAGACAGTTGATCACAGACGTTGCTGCATATTAGAATCATCTGGGGGAGCTTTAAAAACATCTGGGTGCGCAGGGCACAAGCTCTGAGGATGGGACCAGCCTTCAACAGTTTTTTAAACTCCTCAAGTGTTGCAATATCATAAAAGTTTAAGGATCTCTGCTTTAGACTTCAGAACAGTGGTTGCTAATTTTGGAGTTAAAAAATACAGATTCCTGGGCCCCACCCCAGACCCACTGGATCACTACCATCTCTTGGAGCGGATATTGACTATTACTTCATAAAAAACTTCAGAGCCAGTCTGTTGCCCACCCTTAATTGAAAACTTCTGTTCTAAAGCACTGAATTCTTCTCTGATGTGCACATCACATGTGAGGTGGACTCAAAAAAAAAAAAAAAAAGAAGTCCAGTAAAAGACTACATTGAAGATATTTACTTTCTTTCGAGGACATCTCTTTACCTACTTTCTTTCTTTTTTTTTTTTTTTGGTTTCAACTTTTTACCAAAGTGTAACATACTTACACACACACACACACACACACAGAATGTAAGTGCACAAACTGTGTAATAAGCACCCAGATCTAAAACCTGAAGCTTAGCAGTCACTCAGGAACCTTCCCTTGCAGGCATTATCCAGGCCTGATAGGAACAACAAACCTTACTTCTAACATCTCTTTTTCTTTTATAAGTTTTATTTATTCCCATAATCAAATTGCAATGAAGTTTGCCTACTTAGATGTAAATAATTATTGAGAGATAATTAAGAAGCCAATAGTATTTTGAAGACAAATGGCCTAATATACCTTGTATTACTCTTGTTCATGGTTATTTAAAACAAGGAAGAAGAAAATGGGATAGAAATATTATCCTGGATTTTTATAGATTGTTAGTTATTGTGTATAGTTTTCTACTACTTTATAACAACCCCAAGGTTTGTAACAACTCTGCAAAGGTAGGAATTATCATCATCTCTACTTAACAGATGAAAAAATGGAGTCTCAGAGAGAAAGTGAGTTGCCATGACTTGGCTGTAAGTCCCTGTTACACCGAAGGCCTTTCCCTCCACACTGTACGCTGCCTCACATTTGTAACCACCCGAGAGTTTAATCTACTATACACATCAACATGAAAAAAAGGTCTCTAGGAATTCACACTATGAAATTCTGATTATGGATTGTAACTAATTTGGTTGTTTCTTTAAAAATCTGTTCCAAAAACACTTTATGAAAGGTAATTCTCAAATCCCACAAATGAGTTTTTAGTTAATGTGTTGTTGTTGTTTTTTCTGATTCAAAAGTAATTCATGTTCATTGTAGAATAAGACAAACACAGAAGAAGAAACTAAGAATTATACATTTCACCTAAGAGCTCTTTAAAAATAAGAAGGACCTTCAAAGAACTCAGCTTTCCTGGAGGAAGGAAGGGTTTGTTACTTGACCTTTGGACGATTTTTAAGAGATTTGATGTGAATAACTTATTTCTAAGTATTTCTAAGTGTTCTGGAGTTGGTACAGACCTCGTGCTCCATTCCATACCGTATGCAAACAATTTGAAAAGACCAATAACTATCTCATCTCAGGTTTTCACCTTTTCCTGACCAGATGTAACTACATTTCCCCACAATTAAAAAAAAAGTTCTTATGATCAAAGAAACTCTTTCCTCTTTTTCCTACTTGTTAATTGTGTTGGCTGAAATCATGGTATTTAGAAATTTATCATCAGTACATCTAAATTCTTAACCGAGATTCCAGGAAGTCTTGAGGTTTTAGGGCAAGTGTGCCTTTTCTTTCTTCTTTCTCTCTTTCTTTTTTCTTTCTTTCTTTTTTAAAGCAAACATACCAGGGTTTATATCTTAAATACATGTAGTTTTCATCTGGAGGAGAAAGCTCTGTACCTTTTTCAATGTGCTCCACTGCTCAAAATATTCTGGGGGAATTCAGGAAGCAAGGGCATGACATCTGCGAATGGCACATCCTAGCCACTGCCTCTCAGTTCCTGGTCTTCATGGCACAGGGATTTTCTCACTCAGCAATGACTCCGTCAAAAGCCACTAATTACATCTCTAGATCTGTCCACTCAAATCACAAGACAATATTCTCACCAACCCTCAAGGAGGGCAGAACCAAAACACTTTGCTACTGCTGAATTCAGCACATACTCATTGGACCAAGGAATTGAGAGATGAGCGAGGGCTCCCTCCTACCTGCAGGTAACTAGAGACTCCGGGTGGCTGGGTACACAGGACTTGGCTCAGTTGTATCAAGAATTAGGGAATCAGGAAGTTTATATAAGATCCCAGGCATTGCGACTCAAAAAAAAAAGTAATTTTTTCCACTGAAACCCTCAAACAGTATTCCAGCATAATCTATCAATCACTCTGCCCATCATAAAAGCTGATACTTACACTTCCATATATTTCTCAAATCTTTTATGTACACACACACACACAAACACACACACCCCCATAATATAGGTGTATTAATTTTTTTCAACCTTTCCCCAATTACGGAGCATTAGTTTCCAGATTCTTCTTTCCCTCACCACAACAATGATGCAATAACATCCTTGTATACAGAATTTGCATACTGGTGCTTTTATTTTTATGGGCTAGTTTCCCAAAAGCTGAGTCATGTAATATATGTATGTATGTGAGTTTGCATTCATTGAGTTTGCTAGGTTGCTTTTCAAAAATTCACAAGACGACAGCAGTGTATGAGAATCCCTCCTCCCCCATTTCTCCATATACCACAGTTGTGGGTATTATCACTCTTAAAATATTTGCCAATTTGATGAGAGGGATAATATCTCATTGTAGTAACTGAATGGTAGCCACCCCCTGCCCCGCCCAAATATGTCCATTTCCCAATCCCCAGAATCTATAAATAATACCTTATTTAGACAAAGCGTCTTTGACAACATAACTAAGGATCTCTAGATAAGATCTTCCCGGATTATCTGGTGGACACTAAATCCAATGACAAGTATCCTTCTGAGAGGCACACAGGGACAAGAGGAGGGGATCATGTGAAGAAAGCAGCAGAGATTGGAGTTGTGCCGTTACAAACCAAGGGACACTGGAAATTGCAAGAGGGATTCTCCCCTAGAGCCTTCAGAAGGAGCATGACCCTGCCTTTGATTTCGGACTTCTTGCCTCCCTAACGAGGAGAATAAATTTTGTTGTTTTAAGCCACCAAGTCTGTGGTACTTTGTTATGGCAGCCCTAGGAAATGAATATATGTACTCATCGTTACCATAAACTTGCGTTTTTCTGAAAACTACTGAGGTTGAGCACATTTTCATGTGTTTTGATTGGCCATTTGGATTGGCTTTTCTGCATGTGAGTTGACTATTCAGATATTTTCCCAAGTTTTCAATTTTTTAAAATCAACTTATGAATACTGTAAAAAATGCAGACACGAACACTTTGCCACATGTTATAAGACATTTAGTTTATGTCTTTTGAGTTCATTTATGGTATGTTTGATGGTACAGTTAAAACAAACCAAACTACATGGTACAGCATGCTCATCTTTTGCTTTATCCCTTATAAGTCAGTTCCCTGTTGATTACAAACATTTCCCTGACATCTGAGTTATAAAAATATTCTCCTAAATGTTCTTGAATATGTTTGTAGGGCACAAAAATGGTCCCCAAAGATTTCCATCCATGCCCTCATCCTTGGAACCTGGGAAGATGGTACCTGCCATGGTAAAAGGGACTTTGCAGAAGTGATTAAGAATACAGAGTTTGAGATGGGGAGATTATCCTAGATTATTCAGGTGGGGCCAGGCCAGTCACAAGAGCCCTTATGATGGAGAACCTTTCCCAGGTATGGACAGAGCGAGATGAGACTATGGAAGAATGGCCAGCGAGCTGCAACACCGCTAGCTATAAAGATAAAGGAAAAGGGCCACAACCAGGGAATGTGGACAACCTCTGGGAACGGCCAGAAAATGGATTCTCCCTCAGAGCCCCTAGAACGGAGTGCAGCCCTGCTGACACCTTAGCCCTGAGAGACCTATGTCAGACTTCTTATCTACAGAACTGTAAGATAATACATTTGTGTTGTTTACGCCACTGGGTTAGTGATAATTTGTTATGGCAGCTATAGAAAATGAATACATATTTATTGCTCAATTTAAAAATGTGTACCTTTAGCCATGTATAATTTGCTTTTGTATATATTAGCACGTAAGGTTGGAGCTTTAGTTCTAGATGCCCTCTCCAATCTGTTGTACTGATCAGTTTGTTCACTCCTTTGCCAAATCATGTTAGTTTGATACAGTTGCTTCAGTATGTTCAAATATCTGGTATGCAAGTTAGCCTCCTTTATTTCTTTTTAAATAGCTTTCTTGGACTTCTACAGATATTATTTTACATTCTTCAAATTATTAGTTATTGTTAAATTTATCCTTAAGTATTTTATAATTTGTGTTGTTATGGTGCCCATTCCATTTCCATTTGTAATTGATAACTTTTATAAATAAAGTATACCATGTATCAAGGCCTTTGAACTCGCTGTTCCCTCTGATAAAATGTGTGCCTGTCTCAGTCACCTACCTGGTGGGGGCTCCCTCACAGACCTCAATTTTCTGCTCAGATGCTAACTTATTTCCATCTGTGAGCCCTTGCCTGGTCACCCCACAGAAAACAGCACACCACTGCTTACTACCTACTGCTCCTGCTAAGCATTTACTGTACTCCTTTTCTGCTTTATATTTTTCTCCATAGTACTTGTCATCATCTGACTTTTTACTTATTTGTGGTCTATTTTCCATTTCCCTTAACTAAAATGTCAGCCCCACAAGGAAAAGGATTTTGTCTCTTTTGTTCACTATTGTATCTCCAGGGACGAGATGAGTGCTTGGCATTCATTCAGTCAGTGTTCAATAAGTGTTTGTTGAGTGAATGACTATAAAGAAGGCCTACTGATTTTCCCACATTTCGATTTTACTGTAACCACCTTGTCAAATACCCTTGCTAATTATAGCAGTGTTTCTCTGGTGTTCCTTGGCTTTTGTAGGTATACAATAATGTCATCAACGAAAAAGAGATACTATCACTTTTTTGCTTGTATGAATTATGCTCATTATTTCATGTCCCACTAAATTCCCTAGAACTTCTGAAACAATGATGAGTAATAGTAGCGGAAGCAGGGATCCCTACCTGTAGAAGACTGCGAAGACGGTCTCGATTTTCCCTGTATGCATGCCCTTTGCCATGAAACCCTGCAGTGCCCTCACACTCTGAGTGTCGGCTGAGCCATGGGAGTGCTTCGGCCGTGGGATGTTAGCAAATTCGATGCAAGTAGAGGCCTGAAAAGTGCTTCTGACATTGGGCTTGCTTTTGCTCTTGCTCCTCTGTCACTACGATGAGAGCACGCCTGGGCTAGCCTACTGGAAGATGAGAACACGTTGTGTAGGGTAAAATTCTCCCAATTGTTCTAACAGAGGCTATTGTAGATCAGTCCACAGCCAGCTAGCCCCAGACACGTGAGCAACCACAGCCCAAATCCCTGGATCCCCCCAATTGTGAGCTACTTGCATGTTTATTCTTAGAGGCCCCTGAAGTTTGGTAGCTGTTCTGTAGTATTATTGTGACAACAGATTATCGATACACTATCTTACGTCTGATTTTAATATAATGAGCCTTAGACTTTCACTATTTAGAATTTGTTAATTTGGGGAAGACAGTCTTGATCACATTTAGGTAAAACAGAAACATCAAGAAACTAAGGTTTTTCTAATTAAAAATGGCTAAATTTTACAAATGTCTTTTGCACTTATTATATATTTTTTTCCTTTGTTTAGTCTACTGGTGAGACAATTTTGATAGATTTCCTGATTTTTGCCCATGTTTATATTCTAGGAACAAGTTCTGTTTGGTCATAGTGTATTATTCTTTTGAGGTTCCTCTGGATTTTACTTGGTCAAATTTTATTTAGAAGTTTGCACTGATGTGTGTAAGTGAAATTAGTCCATTTTTTATCTGTATTTTATTTATCAGGTTTGGAGTAAAGGTTATATTGGCTTTAGGAAATGATTTGGGAACTTCAGAATTGATCAAGGACATAAAGAAAAGACATAAAGATTTGCAAAACATAGGCCATGCAATCTGATAGATTTGTGTACAGAACTTGCATCATAATGGAACATTAATAAAGTCTAAATTATAAGGAGAAAAGAAAAGAAAACTTTAACTTACCTTAAAAAGTAGATGCTTTTATAGACCATAATCTTAGATTGTAAGAAAATAAAATTGATATTAAATAATAAAGCAATAGCTAGTCAATCTTAACTACCTGAAAAATATAAAAACATCCTTCAAAATAACTCTAGGATTAATGAGAAAAGCAGAATTTAAATTACAAACTATGTAGAACAAATGAAAAAGAGAATAAATTTCTGAAACACAGCTAAAGCAAGAATCTATAATCAGAGGAAAATGTAGAGGTTTATAGCTACAATAGCTTTTTTATTAAAACACCTATAATAAATGAACATAGTACTCATACTAAGAAATTCCATGAAGAACTAAAGAATAAACTTAAATAAAGTACGAAGAAGAAATTAAGAAAGTACTGAAATAAATGAAGTAGAGAATAAAAATGGTAAAAAGAACAAGTAAATTCAAAAGCTGGTCCTTTTATAAAATACTCATATAACCATATCAAGAATATGATTAAGGAAAGAAGAGAGGAAAATATGATGATCAACAAAAGAGAGCGACACAAAAAGATGACAATAATTATAAGAAATTACTACATTAAGTCCTATTGCGATGGATATGAAAATATAATGGGAATGGATTATTTCTTCACAAAATAATCCAAGAAGTAGAAAAATTTAATAAAAGGAGATTGAAACAGTGATCACAATTCTATCCATTAAAAGGGAGGGAAAAATATCAGGACTAAATAATTTCACACCTGGATTCCAACTTTTCAAGATGATTCCAGTGCTATTTAAACTATTCTAGACAGCAGAAAAAGATGAAAAGCTCCTAAATTCATTTTATGAAATACATAGACCAGTGGTTCTCATAGTGTGTTTCCTGGACCAGCAGCATCAGCGTGGTCTGGAAACTTGTTAGAAATGCAAATTTTCTGGCCTCACCCCAGAACTCTGAGTCAGAAACTCTGGGGATGAGGGTCCAGGAATCTGAGACGCTCCTGGGACCCAAGTGTAGCTCAAGTTTGAGAACCACTGCTGTAGATGTAGGTGGCATACATTAATAAACAAAAGGCTACAAGTTCCTTCATCTTCAAGAATATGTCTCCTAAATTTACTTGCTTTCCTTTCTTTTTCTCAACATCATAATCTCTCTTCCAAACATATTATATGAACTTTCTCATACCATTTTTTCCTCCCACCATATATATATACATTTCATACCAAATCTCTTCCATGTGTAGATACATCCAGGCATTTACTTTTACAATTACCTGGAAAATCATTTCTGTGGAGTGGAACGGGTGTAAGAAGTAAGGATTAGCAGATGCACTGTGGACTGTGTATGGTAGTGTTGGGTGGGAATGTGCAGGTGACATCAACACCCTTGTGTTGGCGTTTCTGCTGGCAGTAGAAGTTACAGGTATGAGGGACAGTCAAGGGTGATGGTACAGACATCCATATTCGTACCTGTTCATATATCAGCAGAAATAATAGGTGGTAATTGATCCCAAGCTAAGTGAGACATGACCACTTGCACGTTGCACTATCTAACTACCAAATGAGAAGAAGTACATTTTCCCTGTAAGGGCAAACTAGTTACAAAGGGTTGGAAGCATTTTAATACGTTTTAATCATGAGATAAAGAGGTATGTGAAATGCACACCACAAAAGCCAGGCATTTCACATCCATTATACCTCTTCCCCTGATACCCACTATGAAAAGTATGTATTATAAGCTCCACTTTTTTTTTTTTAAGCTCCACTTTTAAATGAGGAAAGAAAGGGTCAAAAAAATTCAGGAACTTGCCCAAGGACACCCAATTTTATGCGGGATTCAGAATCAGGTTTGCCAGGCTCTAATCCTGCTTTGGCTCCTTCTACTAAACCTCTTAGAACATTTTTCTAAGAACAAGTTGGCTCCCAAGAAATCCGAGTCTATCTCTTTCTCTAAAGGAGTTAGTCTCCTTCAGAAAGAGTCTTTTCCACCAGATAACATACTTCCTTCCCTTGTTCATTTAGATGTGCGCAGTCAAAGCCTTTCAATGATGTTTTTATTCTGTTTGCCCAGAGACTAACAAATCATTACACATGCTATATAAAAGAAATCATTTTAATATTAATAGCCCACTCATTTGGGGATTAAGGATTTGGAGTTTGCTTTGGCATGCAGAAGGAATATTAGTTACCTGTAATTCTGGTTTTTGGGAGGCTCATGGCTGTAATAGATAACAGCTCCCCGAATCTAAATTTCCTGGCACATGACAGGCCTGTGCTGGAAAGCTCCGATTTCCCTGACTCCGACCACCCACAGGGAGGAGGCATGAATCTGTCAACAGTGTGGTCTCCTCTGCAAAGCTCACACAGAAGACTCTGGTTCCTCACACTGAGACGTACGTAGTGCACAGGCCAAGACGATTGGCTTGTCATAAATACAGACTCCCTGAGAGCAGAAATTATAAGCTGGCTGAGCAACAGGAAAAAATTCTCCAAAACAGAAAAGTGTAAGTTTTCTTAGTATTTGCCTGTTCATGGCCGACTCACTTGGCCTCTAAGGATGAAGGTGGTTATATCACCAAATTCTCAGGGTAGCTGGGCTCGTTTTTGTTTTTTTGTTTTTTGTTTTTCCTCAGGTATAGCAAATGGTTCTATAACTGGGTGAAGAAAGAAAGCGTTAGGCTTATACCCTCTGCTACCAGTCCATTGCTCAAAATCCTTGAATAAGCACATTACTCTAACTTTGTAGACCATAACATATAACCTTGTAACTTGTAACTGTGAAGGGCTCTGGGGGCTGAGGTAACTTCTAAAGAGATCTAAAATCTGCCTGCATGCAAATAGTTTTCGCTTTACTTTCCTACAACTAATTGACAAAATTCAGTAATTGATTAGGGAGGTACATTGTTTATTATGAGCCAATTCATTTCTCTATTCTATGTGGTTCTAAAAAAACGTCACATTTAAAAAAACAAACCATGATTATAGATCATTCTCTTTTTCCTCATAATAAAGAATGTTAATCTCCTATGAGAGTTCTTGATTGTTTTTGTAAATACAACTAACCACAAATGATAAAATATTAATGTTGCTTTATTACTTGGCAATAATTGTGGTTTAACTAGACAAGCGTATACTATTTGATGGTGGCCAGCAAATTTTGATATCCTACACAGTGCTGTATGTATGCTGAATATTATCTGAAACCATGAATTGCTTTTAAATTCACTAAAGAGAAATAACATGATATTTGAGCTAAAGTTTATTTGTTTAGAACATAAAAGTAACATATGTTCATTGTAGAAAAAATTAAAAATAGAGAGAAATATTAGAAAAGAAATGACTAGTAATGTAACTATCCAGATCTTTCAAGTCTTATTTCCTTTCTAGTTTTTCTATGCATCTGTTTTCTTTACAGTTGAATTTATATCATAAATTGCAATTTTTATCATTTTACACCTAACATTATAATTAACCATTTTGCTATGTTATAATCTCTTCATTAATAGCACTTTTTAATTATTTTAAATAGTCTATTATATAGCTATAACAACATATACTTAACAACATATTCTCCTATTGAAAGATATTTGGTTGATTTTTCATTACAAATAATGCCACAAATAATATTTCTGTGCCAAAATCTATTTCTGAGTTCTGGATTATTTCTTCAGAAAAAAATTTTCAGAAGCATTCCAGAAGATACTTAAATTACTCCTTCAAAAAATATGAACATTTGGTGGGCTCTTGATCATCTGCAAATTACTGCATCCAAATCATTGGCTTAAAGGATTTTATGCTGAGCAAAATAAATCACACAGAAAACGTCGAGTATCATATGATATCACTGATATGTGGGATATATAACTGAAAGCAATAAAGGAACAAGACAAACAAATAAACAAAAACTCATAGACAACAGTTTAGTGGTTACCAGAGGGTAAAGGGGGAGGGGGTGGTAGATGAGGGTAAACAGGGTCAAATATATGGTGATGGAAGGAGAACTGACTGGGTGGTGAGCACACAATGTGATATATAGATGATGTATTACAGAATTGTATACTTGAAACCCATGTAATTTTACTAACCATTGTCACCCTAATAAATATTAAATAAAAGAAAAAGAAAAGAATTTCCCTATGACTTTCCTGTCTATACTCAAATAAGTTTTTTACTGGATTCCGGTTACCTAGAGCTAAGAATAAAATATTGTCTCCAGAGTTTCCAGACCACTTGCCAATGACCTGAGATTCCAGTCCATTGTAGTCAAGTTAGGACTATGAGTATATATTGGAGATCACTGAAATAGCTTTTGCTGTCATTGCTGAAGCTTCTGTGAATTCTGCCCATCTGGCCAAAAAAGGGGGTTGGGGGACAGTTGAGTTTTTAAGTAGCAGGCTGCAAGTTTTCAGAAAGGCAGGGGAAGGAGGGTTGCTTGGTGGGACTATTAAAGTTTAGGCAGTTGAACTGAGTGAGACAGCAAGGAGAGAGAGTGCATTAAAATAATAATAATAATAATAGTAAACTTGTTACAAATAGACACAACTACTATCAAAGTGCGGGTTTTAGAATTTGGGTTCTATGAAAGAATTAGGAAGACGTAGGGTGCAGGGTGAGGGTATTACAGAGGATATAAGTCTCTTGGCAAAGCTGTGTTTGAAGTCCTAGAATATAAAATCACCATTGAATACAGAACACCCCTATCTTTTGAAATATAGATCAGAGCAGACAATCTAATTGGGCAGAAACCATTCTGGAGTGAATGAAATCTTTGTTATAAAGCCTGATAGAGATAAATAAACTTGAGGCATATAGAATAGGCCTTCTCAAAAAGGAGAATGGCCAGCTGTTCTTAATAAGTAAATTATAATCCTTCGTCTTTTGTGTACGCATATATGTGTACTTAGAAATCTACACCTACATCTTTTTTACCCCCCTACACTTACATCTTAAAACTCTTGTTCATTTTTGAATTCACCGTAGTGTAATTATTTGTCCATGGTAGAAAGTCAATAAATATTTGCCAAATTTCAATTGAATATATAGTTTATTTCTGAATTACTGGAATTGGGAATTTTCCATGTCTTCGAAGTGAAATATATCTGTGTTTATGGAATAGATCATGCTTCTCTTGTTTGTGCCTCCATCAACCAAAAGTTCTAGAATTTTCCTTCATAAGGAGGAAGGAAATGAACTGTCCATTTTCTTTGCCATTTAGTTGCCACTTTGCCACACCTCAGATATTCAGGCAGCAAACAAAAGCTTTGCACTTGCTTTGTCTGGAAGACATGTCTCCTCTTTCCTGCTTGCTCCCTCTGCTCAGCCAGGTACAGCTGGAATGCTACTTCATCAGATAGGCCATCTGTGACCATACAACTAATGGTGGGTCTCCTTCCCTGCGCTTGACACTTTTGGTTATTTTCTCTAAGCCCCTTAGCCTTTTCATAGCATTCATTCCAATTTGAAATCATTTCATTTATTTCTGTATTTTAAAAATTTTAGTATTTTTCCAACTAAATCTCACAATGAGAAATGTTTTGCATTGATGCATGCCCTCACACGTATATACGTCTGAAACAACAGTTTGATGAAATAACACACTTAAGCACAGCAGAATGAAGTCTAGTGTCTTCACTCTATTCTAGTTTGTTCATTAAAGAAATAGTTACGAAAATGGTTTGTGACTTACTAGATTGATCTCATAACCCACTAACAGGGTACCGCCCCAAATTTGAAATATTGGGCTTTTTGTTTTCTGTCTGTTTCCCTGCCTCCAAAAGAAATGTAAGACTCCATTAGGTCAGAGAATATATATTTGTCTTATTCACTGGTATAGTGTAGGCACTCAATATTTTTGAACAAATCAATACATGAAAAAAATGAATATATTAATGAATGACGTCTTATTAAATGTATCTTCCTTATTTTGGCAGACATGCTCTTAACTAAAAATAGTTATTTAACGGATCATCATTTCCTTTTCTGATAGAATGATTTTCATAATCCAATCTAAGTTTTAGGGACTCAATAGGCATTTCATGGAAGACATCGATATCACTGAATTGTTTAGCAACTCACAAGAATTTGAAAATACACTTGAAGAAGAGAACTTCTTTCTGAACTTTTATAATTTGTAGGATGCATTATAAAACCACTGTTTAAATAAACCAGAAAACTCCACTCCCTTATTGAGTGTTGCTTGGGGTGGCAAAGGGGTGAATGAACAAACAAATAAAAAAGGAAGCTAAGAAAGAAAACCAAGGAAAGGTTTCTCTTACACAGACATCTGTCTTTGCTTTCCAAATGCTATTGAGTGCTGGGTCTGGCTACCCTAAATGGAAACTCTCTATCACATTTCTATTCTACTTACAGAAAAAGTTTTTCCATGTGCTTATTTAAAAATCTGTCTTGGTCAGTCTGATACCCAATCATGCTATTACTGTTTAATCTTTATGAACTAAGGGAAAAAATTCTGTTCAGAGCAACAAACTTTTCACGTGATATAAAAATTGACTATCTATAAGAATTTCCATGATAATTGAAATTTCCAGAAAATTATTTATTAATAATCTTTGCCTTTTAGAAATAAAATGATGTGCTTTCATTTCCGTCCTTGAAAGGGAAAAAGAGGAAAGGAAAAGAGAGAAGACCTTCTTGTATACAACATCTTTTTTATATAAATAACAATTTCTCGGGAAACTTGAGTGTCCGTTCCTTTGTCCTAGAGCAGTGCGTCTCCAACTTTAATGTGCATTACTGGGTGGGCTTACTTAAACACAGATTGCTGGGTCCTACCCTGAGTTTTTTTCGCATTAGGCGTGGGCCACAAAATTTGCATTTTTAATAAGTTTTCAGGTGATGCTGATGCTCCTGCTTCTCCATTTTGAGAACCACTGCTCTGAAGCAATGATTCTCAAATGGGAGCGGTTCTGTCCCCCCAGTGGACATTTGGCAATGTCTGGAGACATGTTTGATTGTCACAATTGGGTGTGTGTAGGGGGGGTTTCTGCTGGCATCTAGTGGGTAGAGACTAGGGATGCTGTGAATAGCCTACAATGCACAGGACTGGTGCCCACAACAAAGAATTACTCAGCCCAAAATATAAGTACGGCCGAGCTTGAGAAACTCTGCTCCAAAGGAACTCTCTCATGGAAGTGCATTGTTTAATAAGAGTTTAAATTACAGGTAAAACAAGAGCTACTCATTGCAGAGGCCTTCAACTAAAGTGGGATGATGTCACAGAAATTAAATTAATTGGGTGGTGTTTCAAACACATATCTACTGTCATCTTTTTCTGTGTCAGTCTGATTCTCCCACATTCACATGTCCATTAAGCTTATAAAACACCACACAGTCCAGACATTTACTCATCCAAAATGTAAATGAGGACTTGTGTATGGCTTAAGAGGATGTGAAGCTGGCTGGGATAAAGAAACACTTTTATTCTCCAAGGGACTGCAATCACCTTGTTCAAAGCAGATAAAATTCTGCATACACCTTGACTGTGGAAAATGTAAATACTACCACAAAATAATGGAGTTGGAGAGGACTTTGCTATTACCTACTGTTTCCTAATGGCAGAAGAACTTGGTTGGCAACTTGGCCTGGGTGTAAGCAAAATTGAGTTCATGATTGTCTTAGGTAACTTCTGGTCTCCTCTCCATTTTTCAGACTCTCCAACTATCTATTTTCAGAATTTCCAGAGCCCATACCACAAAGAAAACCTGCCCTCAGAGAAAAAAGAAGGGTATTTCACACTCAGGTGTGACTTTTCCTCATCTTCACCCAACTCTCCTTTATAGCTGCACACCTGTCTTAGCAAATGGCAGCCTAGAAGAGGTTGCCCATGGTGGAAACGTATGAATCATTGTTTTTGCTCTTTTTTTCATTTTCTGTAATATCCAGTCCAACTCCAAGTCTTGGCTGATTCTTTTTAAGTCTCTTCTGGACTTTTCTCAACAATTTCTACCTCTATGTTAGTTTATACTAACATCCTTTCTATTCTGGATTATAGAACAGCCTTTCAATTGGCCTGGCAACCTCTGGCCTTGCCTCCTCTTCATACTTTATCTAGAGTGAGCTCTCTAAAACACATGTCAGATCATGTCATCCCACTGCTTAAAACCTTTCATTTGCTACTAATAGGCCCAAAGACCTTATGACGACTTATAAGGCTCTATATACACAGACCACTGTTTACTTGATACCGTGTTCCTCTTCTCTGTACTCCCCCGACCTTCCCACTTGATTGCAACCATTCTGAACTTTTCTGGTTTCCATGAAAATGTCATGCTCTCCCATATAACATCCCTTTGCATATGTTATTTCCCTGCCAAGAAGACCTGAATACTGGTCCCTGCCTTCTGCCCACATCCCACTATTATTTCAGTTCCCCTGGAAAGTTTTCCTTGATCACCCAAGTCCAAGTTATGTGCCCTACCCTTGGGTTCCTATGGCATTTTGTAAAACTCCTCTTTGTGATTATCTTATAATTGTCAGCATCCCACGATAGTCTGAAAACACTGAGAAGGTGGGATTTCTGTGTATTTTTTTTTTCTTATCTCATCATAGATGCTGTATCTAGCACAGTTCTTGACATCCAGTAAATATTGGCTGTACTTCTGGGTGGGAATTTAATAAAATATACTAACCTGGGAGAGAACTTAATGAAGCTGATGGAGGAGATAAATTTTGAGATACAAAAGGATTCTCCCCCAGGGGTCTTTGAAATTGAACCATGCTGCTAACACTTTCTATTTAATACGCCCACGTCTGTGTGGCAGAATCATTGTTAAGACCAAGCTCTCTTGCTCATTCTGAGAGCTGATCTCCTGATATAGCCTTCAGTCATTTTTATGTTCTTTCTTTTCTAGTGTACATCTAACCAGATGAAAGCATCATAGGAAGGCAGTGTGGCTGGGCCACGGCGAACTAAGGAGAGAAGAATGGGGGTGAGATCAGTTAGGCTGGTCCATGTCCTACAGGGCCAGGTAGGTCATGGTGAAGAGCGAAGACCTTATTTTTATCTTGATGGGAAATATTTAAAGAGTTTAAATCACGGTAGTGACTTCATCACTCCAGCTGCTTTGTGGAAAATGTATTCAAGGACAGGCCAAAACTGGAAAGAGAGAGACCAGTTAATAGACTATTGAAACATTTCAGAGGGCCGATCGTGGCTCGACCCAGAATGATGGCCATGGAAATGGTGGGAGTGTGCAGACTCAAGATAGACTTTGGAGGTAGAAGACATTCGAGTTCCTGAGAGTTTGGTTGGATTGGGGGTGAGGGAAAGAGGAAGCAAGTATGATTTCTGGGGTTTTGATTGAATAGCACCCAGATGAACAGTGCTGCCATTTACTTGAGATGAGAAGATAGAAACTCCTACTAATTTTCAAGGCCCAGTTCTCACCTCCTCCAGGAAGGCTGTCATCAACTTCAACACAACCTTCTCCCTCTCGACAACTTAGGAAGTCGTTGCCCCACCACTCATCCTTTTAGGAGTATGTCTTGAACTCCCCTGGCTTATGTTCTTCGCAGGTGAGGGTCCCCCCTCCTGTCCCATCCACCTCCAGCGATGCCTGCGACAGAGCTTTGGCTGTAGCAAGTGCTCCACATACATCTGCTGCTTGGTGGATTAAATACGATTCATTGCAGCAAATGCTCTGGAGTTGCTCGCTGGAGCTGTCAGCTGCTAAGAATATCCTGCCACCCACAGGACTAAATGTTCGTATCCTCCAATTCATACTCCAGTTGGGCATTTTAAAAAGCCCATTACCCAAAGCCTTTGAAAACTATGTTCCTTTCTAGAATCTTAAAGACAGGCACTTAACTTCTATTATATATTCTATGATTACTTAGTATTACCCCTTTTCACTTGACATATAGTTCCTGTTCTTTCCCACTATTAAGTATTACCTTAAAATGCAACCTCATTTCCTCTTCTATTAAATAGAAATTCCGGGTAAGTTTCTTCTCATTGAAAACACTTTGAACTATTTCAAGTACATTTCAATTTCTACAATGTTCACTCATACTTTGGTTGGAATGCTTTAAAAAAAACCCTTCAAGATATCATAATATTACCTTTCAATTCATTTTAAAAGACTTTTTAAAAATATAAATCTGATGCATATCTGGAGTTAGGCATTTACTGTGACTTCCCACACAAAGCTTGAAGGCTGTGTATAATATTCTTAACAGTGAAAAAGGAACACAATTATGAAGAATTTATGTAGAGGCAGGAATGAGGCTTGTCCTTATTTTTGCTTTCAACCTGTGATCTTTGAGAATTACTTAGAAAAGTTAATTTTGTTCATCATCTACTCTTTGACTGGAATAGGCATTTTAGACATGCTTTATCACTGAATTATCCCGACCACCTTGTGGCAGACTTTACCTCCACCGCAGCAGATCACGACAAATATTTAGCAGGAATTAAATAACAGTCTGAGCATCCACAGCTAGGAGCCGTGTATCTTGGTGAGACTCTTGCTGAGTCGCAAGCCCCCATGACCACTCATTCAGCCTCTAGTGATGGGAGAGTGAATCCCCTTAGGAAAACATCCAGTTCCACTGTAGCACTTACCAAACTATTTGAGAACTCTTTCTTAAATCAAGCCAAATCCTGAAATTTCCATTGACTGTCAGTCTTACCATCTAAAACAGGAGTTCTTTACATAGACTTCATAAGGTTCCATGAAATCCCTGATATGTGCCAATTTTGTGTTTATATATGCATTTTTCTGGGGAATAAATCTGTTATTTATTTTTTTTTTTTTGGTCAGATCGTCAAAGGGGTCTGTTATCCACCCTCCTCAAAGGATAAAACCTTTTTCCGTAAGGAAGTACAGAACAAGTAGTCTCCTTACTTCATACTTCAATCCTCCTACTTGAAAACAGCTGTAATCACTTCGGCAGTCTTTCCTTCTCCAGACCGAACACTCTCGGTTCTCTCCATCTTTCTCGTGTAACATGGATCATCTCCACGCAACACATTCTGGTTGTTTCCTCAAGTATGGCACTTGAAGGAACTCAATGTCCCTCAAAGTATGACACTAGGAACTGATTACAATTTTCTATTCATATATCCATTCAATATTTTACTTACGGATAGAAAGATAATTTATTTTCCTTTTCCAATCTCCTTAAAAATTTTAAAGTCTAAAAAACACAGCATTCTAATCTATATCCCTTTATTATCCTCCTCCTCCACCCTGCCCCCACCCCCAACCCCCGGAAGCCTGAAATTCAGCAGTTATATTTTCTTTGCCTTGTCGTTTAACTCCAATTCAAGATATATGAGAAACACTGGAAAAGTATTAATAAGTTTGTGTAATCTCACCCTTAGCAATGATATATTGGAATTTTAAGAAAAGTTGGCGATTGGAAGCCCATGCCCTGAATATGGACAGGTCTTGACCCCCATGTTAATTGTAACAAAATCTCCCTGAACATTCATGCAGAGAGCATCACAGGGGTGGTTTGACACTTACCCTGCTGTCCTACAGGCTTTCAGGATCTGCTGACATCTCCACACCCTCAGCAGGAGCTTCTCCTACTCTACTTCCAAGTCAGGTAGAATGAAGACTTTCTAAGCAAATAAACTGCTGGGAACCCAAAGCCACGGCCTGCGCTTGTGTGGCTGAGCTATCCCAATCATACGCTCTTGAAATGCATCTCACATGCCTGTGTTGACTGATGCTGGACTGACGTCATGACTGTATGGATTTGGCCACATAACACACTCCCCAGACAAACAGCTCACAACTCCAGTCTGCTCGCTGGAGCCGGGATTCCACAGCATGCCTCCCAGTCTGCTACCAGAAGCCAGTCTTGCAGCAGGAAGATGAGCAAAGCGTGTGGTAACCTAAACCCCTAGTGAAATGAGACTCCTCTAACACCAGGAGGCTGCCGGACAGCTAACACCTGACATGCTACCTTATCCACGTCTACAGGCTCTGTGACGATTAGAACTTTTACTCCTCTCCCAACTCCAATTCGCTCCCACCCAGTCTGATCGGCGTAACGGCAGAGAGAAACAACATAGTTCACTTCACTAATTATGCTACTTACAACCAGCAACGAGGACAGGAATAATTTGCCTTGACATAGGGTTATGGTTATCATATATTTGAAGTTTCCTTGGGTTTGAAGCCATGAAGGTTTAAGCTTGTGAAACTGAATGTCAAATGTTTTTTTCTTTTTCTTTTTTTTCAAGAAAGGCATTATTCTGAAAATGCCTCATATAGCAGTACTTGTTTGCTGTCACGGTGCCTAGCGATGAATTTAATTTGCTTTATTGCACTCTTCAGATAGCATGTTTCTGCTGGTGTGTAAGGTCTGGAAGCTGTATGCATGCCAAGGCAATATCCCCTAAATGAAGTCTTACATAAGCCTGACAAATTATCTTGAAATAGAAATAATCTTAATGGGCTATTACAGAGCCATGAAAATAACTGCTGGTGAACCACCAAAACAAAAGCTGGCTGAGCAAAAACTTCAAAAAGCCTCAGTCATATGGGGATTTTGCTACTAACATTTTACCATGAGGTTTTTTTTTAAGGCACTGGCATATTTTTTCTTTCCTCCTCTCATCCTGTCCTCCCTCATTGCCTCCTTCCCTCCGCGTTTCCCTCCCTTCCTTTCAGCAGTCACCATTCTCTCTCTCTCTCCTCTCTTTCTTCCCATTTCTTCCTCCTTCGCTCCCTTTCGCTCTTACCTATCTGGCCCTGCCCCCGCCTGTCCCCTCCCACATGCTATGCTTCACACTCTATATTTTATTGTCAATCCACCTGGTACTCCTAGATTCCAAACACCCTGTACTGCCAACTTTCATCCTCTCTTGGATTATAGCAATCAAGATGGTTTATCACCTCTCCTCTCTAACAATTTGATGGCTTCCCCCTGGGTATAAGATAAAGACTTAATAATGTCAGCCTGCATACAAGACCCTCCAATTCAGCCATCCTGTCTCCCACATTCACATTCTCCTCAGCACACCTAAACACCTCCCACCCCCAAGCACACTTGACAGCTCCCAAACGAGCTCTGCCTCCTCACAACTCTGAAAGCTGTTCACTCCTTGTCTCAAAAGGCTGAGCCTGTCTTTAATAAGGCGAAGCCCTTCCTTTACTTCCTCAGGCAGTTAGTTACTTTCCTCCTCTGGTTAACACTGCATTACAAACATATTTTTCTGTCTCCACAAATAGGTTAAGAGTTCCTGGGGCAAAGGTGTTGCTGACTCATCCACCAGGCAGTTGCTCAATAAATGTGTGCTGGATGAACTTTGTTTCTCGGAGTTTCTGATGGATATTTCACAAGTGTGAAGAAGCAGCACAGGATACTGTTTACAAGAATGAATGTGTGGGTTCAAATCCCATCTGTGACTTGAGCAAGTTACTTATTCTCTGAGTGCCTCAGTTTCCTTATCTGTAAAATGGAACTAATACCATCCAACTCTAGGGTGGTTGTGAGAATTAAATGAGTTGTTATGTGTAATGTAGTTAGAATACTGCCTGGAAAATGGAAAGACATACATGTTACCTGAGTGTTTGTTAAATATACACCATGGCTGCCTCAGCTGTGCTTGAGGGAGAAGGTTTCAGACATTATCAGAACTGACTTGACTTAGACGAGTAGTGATCCGGTAAGGGTTAACATAGGTAGCAGCCGCGGGTAGTAGATCCTTTATTAGGAATGAAAATGTCTGCTTGGGACACTCACAGCAAGTTGTTTTTCAAAAGGCAGAAACTGCCAGGACCCTATTTACTAAAAAGGAACATACTTATATGTGTGAATCTCTCAGATGCTATATTAAGCATCAAATACAAATAAGTACATATTAGGTAATTTCACATATAATAAGTTCAAGAGCAGGCATAAAACTGTATCAATGCTGATGGAAGTCAGAATAGTGGTAACTCTTGGAGTAAGGGTCAGGTTCTGATGGGGAGGCAGGGGGCCTGAGAGAATCTTGTAGAATGCTGGGAATGTTTTATTGCTCCTTTTAAGCAGTGGTTATATGGGTGTTCACCTATATAAAAAACTCATCAGTCTTACACATTTAGCATATGCATGTTATATCACATAAAAAGTTATGAATATATTGCTCAATCAATTGATAACTAGATGTCTAGGTGAGGGGACGGCACAAAACACTCCATCAATCATATGAAATTCAGAGAATGGATCATATAGACACTCTGTAGTTCAAGGAAAGAGATCATCACTGAACAAAACCCAGTAAACATCTCAGCTGCACTGGTATCGTTGTAGAACAGAGCATTATGGTAAACTCAATTTGTTCAAACAAGTAGAGCAAGGATGTGCCCTTCCCAGGAGGTCATACCTGTAGCATGACTCCTGTTGGGGATGGGCGAACAAAGAGTTCGGCTGAACCCCCTATTATGGGATTTTTGCAACACAGACTTTTCTCTGTCGTACACCTTGACTCGAGTCGTCTCGTTGGGGGTCACTCTGTTTGAAAGTCATTTCGTAGAAATAAAGTTATGAACTTTATTTTTCATAATAAAGTTAAAACCCTCTGAAGAGTGTAAGCTTACTAAAGCCAGAAAAGGGGAAATGAAGTCTTTCTCTAAGTCTTTTTGCAAAGCTTTGCAGATATGATGTGAGATATGCCAAAGATGATCAGAAACCTCAAAACCTTGAAACCTGTGGTGTCTGCCACACCTGACCACCCAAAAGGAAAGAGATGCTCTAGGAAAATGCATTTTCTCCTCATTACCCAACAGGGCTTTAGCCCCAAACCTGAGTTTAAACTGACAACACCACCTGGGGACCTGGAGAACTCCCATGATTCTTTCAGTGTTTCTCAACTGGGGTGTTACAGCATTTGGGACAGGACAAATCTTGGGAGCAGGACTGTCCCTTGTACTGAATCAGGTCCTAAAGGCTAGTGGCATCCCAGCCCTCACATCACTGTGACATCAACAAAATGCATGGAACAGTTCCTGATTGAGAACCACCACTGATATTTTGTCTGAAGACCTAATTATCATCTTGTTGGTCTAATCCACCCTGCATCAGTGTTCTGATTGGTGTATCTAGTGTTAAATAAAATAGTAATAATAATAATAATAATCATAATCATAATCATAATAATAAAAAAAGAGAGTCAACATTTGAGAAAACAAGGATTTCACTGAAAAGCTTAAATGTTTAATTCTGTAAGGAGTGACTCACTTAAGTTACCTGCCCAGCGTTTGCTGGCATTTGAATTTGCAACCTGGTCTTGAGGTCTATGCTGCAGGAAAGTCAACTGGCCAGTTACCGGTTTCCTTTCCCCTCTGTACATTGGGTCTCACCAAATGGACTGCAACAGGAAGGAGCTAGCAAAGATGATGAGAGAAAAAGCCCATCTCTTTAAGGGGTGGAGCAGAGCTTGTCTAAGCCACCAGCCCGGGTCTCCTTCTCTCACCCCAACCTTCTTGGTCCCACTTCTGCCAAGAGGTCAGAGTTTCAGGTCTGTCTTCTGGCAAATGGGGCCTGGGGGAGAATCATCAGTAGAAGAAAAGAAACAACTCTATAGTCCATCAATCATGACAAGTGAATGAATGACTCTACCCAGTTTCATGCCCCAAGCCCCATTCCATAGTATAGGCTGAATAGCTCAACCGGTTATGTTACCATGATGATCTAATAGCACGTTCCCAGAGATTCCATTTATTGCCACGCCCTATCAGAGCAAAGAGCAGGGCTTCTTCCTCTGATTCCTATAGACCTAGGTAGAGTGCTCCAAGGAGTGATATGAAAGATGAGTTTAGGAGGTAGGTCCATCTATGAACAATTAAAAAGTTTTAATAGCTAAATATATTTTTTACAGGTATCTTTCAGTTTTGGCAAATGACACTTATTTTTCATTTATAGAAATGACATAAAGTTTCCTTTTTAAATAATTTATGTATCCCCTAAAGGTCAATATTAAGAAAAATTGTGAGACTAGTGATAGCATTATGGCAGTTTGGGATTATTATACATCAGGAGGTCCAAGATGGCTTCTAGGAGTTCACAAATCCCCTGAAAATTTATGCAGCATTGTGTGCTAATGTGAATCTTTTTGGGAGGAAGGTCTATAGTTTTCATCAGATTCTTCTAAGCCAATAGCCACATGTGGCTGGCTATTCAGCACTTGACATGTAGCTAGTTTGAAGTGAGATATACTCTAGGTATACAATACACACAGGATTTTGAAGACTTAGCATGAAAAAGAATGTAAAATATCTCAATAAGTTTTATATTGGTACTTGTTGGAATAATATTTTGGATGTTAAGTTAAACAAAATGCAATCATAAAATAAATTTCATCTGTTGGTTTTTCTTTTTAATATGGTTACTAGAAAATTTTAAATTATATATGTGACTTGCATTTTGACTCACTTTATATTTTTAGTGTAAGGGCAGGAAAAATAAAAGTTTCAAAAGTCTATGACAGATTACAACTGAATATACTTTAAAACATATTTATAAAGTAAGAATCTAGAGGTGAATTTGGAGAAAAAAATGAACTTTTGTAAAGTAATCGATTTAGAGAGAAACAATGATAAAACTACATATTTCACTTTGTCCTCTTAATTACTTAGCCAGGAAAAAAACCCGGTGTTAGAAACTTAAACCTTTTTACCTTTTCAAATCAAAACAATAGTTTCCACAGATTCAAACAGAGATTTAAAAAAGTTCCTGGGAAAGTAGATAAATGGGTTAAGTTTTATTTTATCTTATTTTATTTATTTTTTTCTTAATCTAATCTACATGCATCAAATAACAAAGAGTTTATTGCATTTACCTTGGGCCTGATCCAGCTCCCACTGTCTTATGACCCTTGTAAGGGTAATTAAAGTATATAAAGTCTTTTTTAGAGCAACTCTTGAAGTTCCTTCCTTTACCTGGAGCTCCAGGAAGGCCTCAGATCTTGGGAGCATCAGAATCTCTCTTCCGTTTTACATTTTGAACATGAAAGCTATTATACTTGCTTCAGGGTATAGTTACCCAGGTGCAAAGGAATATTATTGTGATTATTTTTCTGTTCCATTGTCATTATCAAGGTTTTGACTCACCTAGAACATTCTACTGAAAGATCTTTCTTGTTATAGGAGCTTGTATCTTCTGTGCTGAACAATATGTGGGTATAGACTTGGGTATAGACTCACGTTCATTTGTCCTGCATCTAATCTGTTACAGAAAAGATCAAAGTCCTCACCTCCATCACCTTTTCCTAATATCCAGCACCTCTGGGTGCTGTATTTAATGAGTCAGTCCCAGATTGGTACAGATACGGAACTCTAGCGTGAACTTAGCCATTAAGTGCATTTTTCTCACGAGCATTTCATTCATGCCCACCGTCTCCCATTCACTGCATTTCCTACTCCACCAAAAACTTTTAGAAGTAGTCCTATCGGTGTCCAAGATTTCGTGGCCCACAATAAAGTTATCATCATGTTTTCCTCAACAAGTTGACTTGTTCTAACAAACTCAGGCCCCAGGCAACCACAGTTCCTAATCATATATTTTTTGGAACATCTTCTATCTTTGTTTCCTGGGAACAGAATTTCTGCCCTTTAAAATGGCAACTGCTCCCCAAGCCAAGATAGGAGTTGTTAATAGTACTGTTTTGTTTTCGAATGTCCTTAGGCTGGCAACAACAAAAACCATACACTACAGCTAGCCACTTGGAGTGCAAGGGTACTGAGCATGGGTTCAGCCTTCTTCCATTTTATCATAAGAATCACCTGGGGGGACCTTGTTAAAGTGCAGAGTCTGACTCACTAGATCTAGAGAGGACCCTGAGATTCCACATTTCTAATAAACTCCCAGGTGGTGCCAACACTACTGGCCATAATCCACACATTGAGTAGGAAAGGAGATCATATCTAGGATATCTTCTATCTCCAGGATTCCATAATTCTGTGACCAGAAACCAATAGCGGACACAAGCAAGGGCAGACACACCTTTAGGACCTTTGCTAGAATACTCCAGAAGTCAGTACCAATTGTAGAAATTTATCTAAATAGGAAGATTTAGAAATTAAATCTGAGAGTCTATCACCAAATGATTTTAGAATTTTACAGTGGATCAAAATTACTATCTACTAGTTCTTTCAAGTGTATATTTAGCTACTTTTTCCTAAAATATCTCTACAAATGACCTTCTTCACCCCCCAGATGGGTCTCTGATAAAGCTGGGTTCAAACCACATCTAAGTTTACTCAGTGACTTGTTACTTAAAGCAGAATCCTTATGCAAAGAAGGATTTTGCTAAATAAATATTTGCTATTCAATTTATCTGTTCTGTAAATACAAATGCTCCCATGCAAGATTTGCTTAAAGTGGAACATATCTCTCTCATTCCATATATGACAAGTATAAAAATAATTTACATTTATAGCAAAGACAAAAATTCACAGATCCTTTCATCATCTCAATTGTTTTTCAATTTCAACTATGTCTGCTGCCATATATTTGGTGCTGATACTAAATTCCTTGGTATAGGTAATTTCAAAAAAAAAAAAAGTAGACTAAGTAGAAACATAAACGAAGCTTATGTATGATCTTTTTTATGTGTGATTTTTCTGCCTCTCTTTATAGGCAGATGATTTTTCACCAGATAAATTGAGTGCCATGCACATACCCTGTGTCAAATACTTTGCTAATTGCTGGCAGTTGGGCGAGGGGGATGAGGGGTGAGAAGATGAATAATTGCAGCCTTTGGCTCAGCCAGGCTCAGTTGAGTGGGGAGAGATAGGCACCTAAGTATTTACTACATAATAAGCCTATAATAAAGATATCTATAAAATACAATGCTGAACAGAGGCATTGCCCGCATGCTAATAGTGGCCTCTGAGTCGGAAAGAACTGCACTCTTGTGCCATGTGTATCTTTGTTAGATTTTTCTTATTGATTAATTTCAACTTCAAAGATATGTTAGTGTATCACATGTTTAAAGTAGAAATAAAAAAACTGTTCAGACATTTATTAAACCTTAACACAGCAACTATCCAGAAATGAAACCATTCATTGCCAACAACGACAATAAAAACACAGAAAAAAAATCTACTCAATGTTGAAAAAGGTTTCAGAACTATTAAAATTCCCTCTCCCTTTCTCCTCTTCTATAAAAGTCAAATTCTGCTTATTCTTCTAGAACTGATTCAAATTCTAATCCCTTCAGTAAAAGTTTCATAGGTCACTGCAACCACCTTCATCTCTTCCTCTTCTTAACATCTTGAATATATACTCTGCCCCATTAATTTTGCCGAAAACATAAATAGTAATGAATAATTAAAATTATTGTTTACCTTTTCCTGAATATGTATCTTGACTCCTGTTAATTTTAAGTTTCTTTGGGGAAGTATAATTGGCTGTATTTTTGGACCTCCCTTTGGCATAGCATGGTGTTTTACACAGAGAAAAGCTTAAAAAAATACTTATTTGACAACATATTTGCATAAAGGGAGCTGGTAACTATTCCATCTATTATTAACAAGAAGGAGAATCCCAAACCAGAAATTATTATGCCTTGGTATGATCTCTTCACACTTCAAGAAAAAGCTGTCTCATCAATGTGGTCTTCTCAAATGGTTGCCAAAAAGGGTATTCATGAAATAAGTCAACACAATACAGAAATCAACAATTGCAAAAATTTGTATTTAAAATAACCTAGGTAATTTTCCATTTCATGAAGGAGATATTTTTTGATGAACTATTCTGTTCACCCAAGTAAATGCTAAAGGACTCCCCTCATTTTCCTACATCTAATGGATGTATTTAGGAATAGCTGCTTACTTGGCCCACAGTGGCCAATCTCTCCTCCATCCCATCTGTCACATTCTTGCCACAGGACTCTTTCTAAAATACAAAACTGGATCAAATCACTATTTTGTTTATATTTTTAAAATGGCTTCCTACTGCTGTCAGGTCAAAATCCAAACACCTTAGACAGACTTCCCTGATCTGACTCCTGATTACCAGCTCTTTTTTCCTGCCGGCCTGAATTCTTTACTCCATCCATAAAAATCTACTTACAAATTACATATCATGCTTCTAAGTGTTTGCATATGCTACCTTCTCTGTCTGTCCCTCTCTATCCTAACTGTTCCCTAGATTACTACTCTTCGCCTTTCCAGACTCAACCGAAGTACGATGAAATCTTTGCTTTTAGTTTTGATTAGTTAAGTTAGTGTATTGTAAAGTTAAGTATGCATCAGAATCATCTGGAGGGCTTGTTAAACAGTTTCCGGGATTCCACCTCGAGTTTCTGATTTAGAAGGCGTGGGGTGGGGCCTGAGACTCTGCATCTTAACAAGTTCCCAAGTAATGCAGATGCTGCTGGTCCAGGGACCACACTTTGAGAACCACTTGTCTAGAGAATTCTTCATCAAGGAAACTAGGGTTTGGTTGAGTGCTCACTTTTTCATTTATTAAACAAGTGTTTGTTAATGTAAATATGTGCCAATTCCAGCACTTGAACTAGGATAGATATTCTACATTGAGGTATAAAAATGGTCTCTGGTGGGAAGGAGGCAGGACTGCCCCGTATAAGTGCACGTTGGACGGTGTTTAAATGGTGCCCACTGGTGTACTGCAGACCAGGTAGACGTGATAGTCCCGGAAGACAGAGAAACCAACAAATATTTATACAACAGTGTGATACCTTCCATGACACACAAATGCCTGATGTTCTTTGAGAGATGAGCAGGGCCTCCAAATCCAAATATGAATTTGGGGCAGGGAATCAGGCAAGTCTTTCTAGAGGATATGATACCTCCGTTGAGTCTGGAAAGGTGAAGAGGTTATCTGGGGAACAGTAAAGACACCTGGGGGGCAGGGAGAGGAAGTAGCATATGCAAAGACACAGAAGTATGATATGTAATTTGTAAGTAGATTATTACGGATGAAGAATTTCAATGACTCAAATCACTTTGCCTATCTGAAGGGCATTTGCTTACTTAAAAATTAAATTATGAAAATTTACACCCATTCAAAGGATATATAAAACAATATCACAGCACCCACGTACCTACCATTCAGATTTGATCTATTTGCTTCATTTCTCTTTATAAGAAAAAAAGCAACAACACTAATGACCCATCTCCCTACCTCTACGCTTTCCCTCTTCTCTTGCCGAGCTAGCCACTATTTAACAGTTGGTGTGTGTTTTTCTCATGCATGTTTTTACCCTTTTTACTATGTAAGTATATAGGCATTTACTTTTTAATGAGAGACTTTGTCTAGGATGTTATAGCAGAAATTATAGTGCTTGCCTCAGCAAGCTTTCTGAGAAGACAACTGGAGCAGCAAGCAGCCAATGCCAGTCAAACCTGCCCTTTACAACATTTGGAGAGAAAAACTAGGACCTGCATTAGATTTACAAAATGCAACCAGAGGGGGTTAAAAATCATAAACTCAAGTTATGCTTATTTAACATGATCTGATTTTCAAAGCTAAAGTGAAAAATTGATTTTGCCTTGTAGCCAAGGGTGTGAAACACATAGTACCAAGAAAATTGTACTGACAAACTTGGCCATTTTTGACCAGCCCTGTGGATTACACATACAAGGGGTGAGTGCATAGGTGGGTGTATGGTATACCATGGATGCAAGGAGTTCTAAAACAGCTGGGCCAGGTACCTCTAGCTCCATCCCATTAGCACCACAGATGAGCTGTGATTTTGTCATCTGCAAAATAGCAAGACATTATCTGCTGCCCTCTAACTGAACAAAAGGGATGTGATGACTTGAGGACTGAATTCTTTCTCATTTAGGAGTTCATAATGAAAAGTCTATGAAAGTATGATTACCAAACTCATAATTCTACTTCTAAAATTAAATTAAAGAAAGAAGGAATGGGGGGGTGGAGATGGAGAAAGAAAGAGGGAAGGAGGGAGGATGGGAGAGAGGAAAGGAGAGATGAAGAGAGAGAAAGAGAGGGGGGGGAAGGAAAGTAAAAAAGAAAGAAAGAGAGAAAGAGAGAGACAGAGAAAGAAAGAAAGAAAGAAAGAGAGAAGAAAGAAAAGGACAAAAAAAGAAAGGAAAAAAGAGAGCAGTGAAGGAAGAAAGAACAGAAGAAAGAAAAATTGGTTATTTCCCCATCCTGACTTTCCAACTTCCTCTAGCTTGGCTTCTTATGATAATGTCTTAGTTATTTTTACAACTCTTTTTCCTTTCATTCCCTTTAAAAGTCTATAATTTAGCTTAGCTTCTTTTTTGTTTTCCTTTTTTTAGGGATGCTAAAGTTTGAAAATCATTGCTGTTGATAGTATGGAGCCCTAGAAAAGTTTTATGTTGTTTGTGGTGTGTATATGCATGCATGTATTTATCTATGTATTATGTATTGCCAATAGACTGCATCATGTAATTCCCAGCCAATTTTCTATGTGAAAAAAAAAAGTAACTTTTTAATTTATCCAGATCCTCTTTACTAGAAGTGTAGCTAAATGTCTTTCCGGAATACACGAATATACATATGCATATATTTGAGTTGCCTAGTTTTGTATTGCACAGCTAACGAATGCATACGTTTTCCTTCGTCAATTCATTCTTCACAAAGCTCTATCATACTCATCTCTTCTCTCCTGTCCCTGATGCCACCTCACTAATACAAATCTCACCATCACAAACTGGAGTCCTCAGGTCTACCTTTTCCTGCTCCTTTTATTCATTATGCAGTTGGCTACAACAGCAGGTGCTCTAAAGCACACCCTGATCATTCATCTCCATGACTGAAGAGTCTCTAATAGCTGCCTGATTGTGACCAGATATGCCAGGTGCCGCCACAAAATTTCTATATAACCACATCTCCCTTTATGTCTGGATTCAAGGGTACCCAGCTACATTTTCCAGCTTCTTTTGCAACTAGGAGTTGGTGGAAGATTATAGGTAGAATTTGTTGGGTGGGAATTCTGGTAAGATCTTCTAAAGAGGAAAAACATAGATGGGAATGGGTGCTTTTTACCCTCCTTTACCCACCCCTTTCCAGCTTCCCTATGCCTAGAATTTACATGTGAGGGCTTGAGCTCCAGCAGTCATCTTGAACCAAGAGATAACCTTGAGGATAAAGTCACATGTTAAGAATAGAAATGCAGAAACATAGAAGGTATTTGAGTCCCTGATGATCACAGAACCACCCCATCCACTGCCCTGGAGAGAAAAATGAACCTTTGTAAGTTTATTACTGTTACTTATGGTTTTCTGAAATGGGCTCCAAATACTAGTTTATTCTCTCCACAAATTTAGCTATTTCTCCAATCCAGCAAATGTAATATATCGATTAGTTTGGATCCATTGCTTCTCTTCTTAAGGCAGAGACTTATAGATAGAGACATCTGCCTCTGTGACAGTGATACTGTCATTTAGGCATTGCTCCTGACTATTTTACTGTTTCCTTACCTGAAAACTGAGAAGAAGAATTCCCACATTTAAATGTTTGTTATTTTTCTTTCATCTCACCTATTTATTTCGTTATTTATTTCATTATTTAGTAGTTGTTATGAGTGCAGTAGCACCAATGCAGGAATAGTTGTGGTAAGGAAAAGGAAATAAAACTCAAATCAGGGTATTTTCCAACTTATTAACAGCCCTTATAAGCAGTTTAGTGGTTGAAAAGATTCAGGTTGCTGATTTAAAAAAAATCAGTGGGGAAAAAAAATAGATTGGGCTTCAATTATTGACATTTTACTCTCACTGTCATTCTTGTGAATAACAGAATTATGACTACACATGCTGCACTTTCATAAGATCACTTATGACCTATAAGTAAAAAAACAAATACATATATATATATGCATGCATACATATGTACATACACATACATTTCAAGAGCGTTGGCTCCAGGAAAATCACTTGCTCTAAGTCACCAAAACGGAGAAGACATACGATTTCTGTTTTGGTGCTTTCTGTTTGGATAGGTTGCCTCATAATGACTTGAAGAAACAGTTCCTTTCAGATGCATACAGAATTGCAAAAAAGCAGATTTTGCAGAAAAGTAAATTCTGCTCAAACTCTTACATTGTGTACTTTCATTTCTGCTCTTAGGAACATTAAACTGCTTTGGCTGGATAAAAATCTCTAGCTAAATTGAATTTAATTTGATTATGAAATTTGTATGTACATGCAGGCAAAGCACGCTATGTGTGAATTAAAAAATGTCCTGGTTATTGAAAATGTTCTTTCTTTGCGGAAGTTTTGCCATAGCTTCATTAGTGAACTAAATTTTTGTCATTGTGGATCCATGTGGTAAATTAAATAGGCCTTGGCCCTTTGTTTGGAAATCACTCAATTAGTGGACAGTTTGTCCTTTCTGAAGCAAACTAACAGCCTCAAAAAACGGGAACACTTGAGCAGCTTTAAATCCTTCCTGTTCTAGCTCTATGGGACCCTCTCTTGACTTTTCCTTACACCGTCATTATTTCCTTTAAAAAACATTTTCTTTGCTCTTCCCAGCCCCAGTTTCCTCACCAGGCTCTAAAAAGCAGAATTGGCTGCTGGGTCCTACTTCCCAGTCTATGTCGTTAGCTGAGCTGCATTTCAACCAAAACAATTACCTCCCATGTTATTGCCTGATTTCTAAAATGCACAAATAGAAAAATTTAAATAGGGTTGGTTCCAAGTATTTCAGGGGGTATAAAGTGCTTTTCAGAGGGTCCAAATGCCTTATGGCAAGGATACGGGTACACAGCCAATCATTTGCTTGACACGAGTACTTGACATGGCCAAAAGCAAAAAGTCTGAATCCGTCAGTAGCTTATTTTACAGAGGTCACTTAAGCCCGTCTTCCCACCTCAGTCACCAGAAGGTCCACTCTGCTAAGATGTATAATAAGGAATCTTGCATTTTATAGGTCATGGAAAAGCACTCAGATGAGTTAGCAGAGGATTACAAAATTCTGAAGAATTTCCCGAGCATTATCAACAGTACATGTCCAAGTAACGCGTGAGATTTTCACTCCCAGAACTCCCAGGTGTTATCTTTTAGCCACATTACAGGCGAGAAGACCCCAAAAGGTATTCAGTGGTTCTAGTGTCTGGAATTCTCTGATAATTTTTTTTTCTGGTTTTGGTGATTACTGAACAAAGAACACCATGTCAGGTGATTATTGAACAAAGAGCACCACGGTCTCCTATTTTCTGCAACTTTGCAGACTGACCTTAGACCCCACTGAATAGGCCACATAGCTTTAAGGAAGTTCATCAGTTTTTTCAGTATTTAAGGAAGTTCATCAGTAGTTTCATTCATTAAATGCCTAGATTTTTCTTTTGCTTTACTTCCCTCCTTGTTTTTATTTTTTAATGGAGGTATAAGTTATATCTAGTAAAAAGCACAGATGAATCTCGACAAATGCCATGTAGCCCACACTTCTATAAAGATACACATTTTCATCACTCCAGAAAATTCCCTCGTGCCCCCTTTTCCCATCAATCCAGTAACCACTATTTTGATTACTATCACCACAGATTAGTTGTGCCTTTTCTAGAACTATATACAAACGTATTATTGAAGTGAGAACTCTAGTGTCTAATGCCTGGTGTTTTAAGCATCTCTAAAAGTCACCTCTTAGTTTCTTTATCTGTAAATCGAGGGAACTGCCCTGCAAGAATAACGTGCAAGTATTCTGAGGAGTGGTAGGTTTCCTGGGAGGGGGGAGCGACCTGAGATGTCACCTTGTTTGGGGGGTGTGTGAAGAGGAGGCTGAAGAGTGGGGTTTACGGCACCCTTCTCATCTTCAAACAGAACAGCTGTACTTTTCCATGTCTTACAAATTGGGGTTCACTGAAAGATTTCATTTTGGAAAAGGGTGCTTTGTAAAAAAAAAAAAGTTAGAGAACCACAGGTCCAGACAATCTTTACTGATACTTTTCCCTTGAACATTCTATAAATTACAAATAGGGTTTTCTGATATGAGAGCTGTGACTGGTCCCCTAGAGAGAAGGCTGGGCGACAGAGGCAGCCAGACTGGGGGCCCCCAGGGAGGGCCTGGGCACTGAGCGCTGTAATATTAGTACTGGTTACAATCAGATAGCGCCACCCCTAACTGAGGCACCTAGACAATAGGCCAGAGGCCCTGGGCAAAGCAAGGCACAAAGACAGCATTCAAAAGACCGGACTCCCCCAGCCAGTGAGCATTTCTATAGACTCCACCAGACTGTGGCCCAGCCGGAATGTCACCTTACAGCCAGAAAGCCATTTTTTTCACGGGTAGCTTTTAAACTGCTAAAAATAATAAACATAGAAAGGAAAGTGCTGACACAACCTGAACTGCACAGACAAACTGAAACTGTTGTTATAATAATGTAAACAAACTGAGTTCCGAATTATAACCTCGTGTTCCAAACTGGCTGCTTGATATTGCCAAACCTCTGGTGACGACAGGGAGAATGCAAGAGGCTTGTCAGTAAAAACAGGGAGTCTTCAATACACAGGTGCTTATATGTCCTGCCCGACTTGCTCTAACCCATGGGTGATCTAATTCTTAGGCCTTTTTTTTTTTTTTTTTTTTTTAAAACTCCAGGAAAAGAGAATGGAGAGGACTGTTGGATCTTCAGCGAGCACAGTTTCCCCACAAAACAAATGAAAAATGGGCTGGCTCCTTTCTCTCCCTGTCCTATTTTTACTCTTCTTCTCCCAAGTGAATTTGCAGCATTCCTTTTCTCCATCATGCTTTTTTTTTTTAGCCCACTTATTGTTTTATATTTCTCTGAATACCTAGCATTCAAAACTATGTAAAACAACAACAGCAGCAACGCCACAAATGAGAAGATAATTCCCATAACGTCAAAAAGTGACAATTAATCATAGAGACCACAAGTCTGCCAACAGCCAAGTGAAGCCTGACATCTGACCTTCTGATCCATTAAATCACCTGTGGAACTTGGCAGCCGCTGGAAGGCCAATGGGAGGGAAACCGCAGATCTGGAAAAAAAAAAAAAAAAAGAAACACAAGAAGATAAATAGATGTGTTTTGTTTTGTTTTTTAAGTTCCCCAACATTTGCTTAATCTGTTCTTCTTTCTATGTGTAAATAGGGTCTGGTTTCAGAGCTGTCTCTGATTTTGAATAAATGCAAATAGCCTTAGATAAAATCTCACTCCAAAGGGGACATGGTTTCAGAGAAAGGGACTTTAGCAAAAGGATCATAGTAACACATTATAGGCATGGGACAACACTTGTGCATCCCAAAGACCTCCTTTTCTGTTGACAGAACTCAGGAGTTTTGGATTCTCAGCCTGGGAAAGCGACAAAAAGGCAAATGCGAATGTTAAACAATTTAGAAAATTTATGCTAAAGAGGGTCCAGTTGGGTCTCAGAGGACATTTTCTGGGCTACGTTTTAACAAATAAAAGCTTTGGCTGTGCCCTCTGGTGAAGCGACAGGATATGCATCGGAGTATGAAGCTATGGCGCTGTCTGGACTGCATTAAGTGTGATCATAGTGGGGACACTTCGCACAGGTATAAACAGATGAAAAAGACAGCCCAATAGACCGTGGCATCTGCTTGTGCAGCAATCTCTAAGTGTCTGCACAAGTGAGAAGCTGCTTTTCAACCACACTGTGGTCCCCAAATTTTTGTTGTTGTGTGGAACTTAGAAATCATAGAAAAACAGAGGTCAGTAGAACAAATGTCTGGGTTTCTGTTACCCAAGATGGACCATTGATAACATTTTTTGACATCTCCTCTTTAAAAAAAAAAAAAAAAGAAAATGGAGCCTAGGTATAATCGCCTTGACAACCCCATTCCGAGGCCCGACCATGTAGCTGTATCTTTCCAGTCCAGTTTTTTACATTTACATATGTGTATCCAGGATAATGAACAGTGTTGTGTGTTTTTATGATATGAACCTGTGTATGTGTATCTATCCCTCCGCATTTTTGACTCAGCATTGGGTATGTGAGAGCTAACCATGTGGATCTCTAACAGCTCATTCCCCTTAACTGCCACATTGAATAAATACATGCTCAGTCATCGTCTTTTCACCCAACATCCAACGTTTATGGCACCATAAAAGCACTTGTTATATCATTAAAGTGATTGTTGGTTATGTGTGGGTGTGCACATGTATGTGTGTAGGTGTGAATTTTCTCTGCCAGTTGACTCTGGCCTTCTCAAGATGTTGCCTTGTCTTGTTTTAACAGCACGATGACTCCATGAAGAATCAACACTCAATGTGTTGAAAGGCAAACATATTTGTTAAAAATTGATCTGCTTATTATTAATCTTCCTCCCTTTTGAAACAACATTAAGGAAGACTTTGGGGCTGTGTTTATCCATTTTCATCAAAGTCTCGCTTCACTGTACTTGTCATAAATCTTCAAATCCAAGCCATCAATTATCACCTCCCTGTTTGCTAGACAGTCAAAAACTCTGATAGCATGAGGTCAAAGACCAAAACATTTAAGACACCAATTCTAAAAGCATTTTTAAAGACTGAATTGACAAGGCAAGGAAGAAGCTTGTGTTTGTAACTGTTGTCGTGGCTTTCTGGCGAATATGAGTAAATATATACCACTAGCCCTGACACTAATATTTTAAAACAAACAGTGCCTTTTGTATGAAAATGATATTGAACCTCGATTTATTTTTCTAGGGGTATAATTGACTTAGACTTTGAAGAATATATATGAGCCTGACTCAGTATAAACAACCTAAAAATTGTCCCACGATGATGAATAATCATAAGGATTTCCATAGATAGCTGCGGTATGCTATATCCTTTACCTAATTTCACTTAATTTAATCCTCACAATGATCACACGAGGTAGATATTATTAATAACATCATTTTTTCAGATTAGGAAAGGAGAGGCAGAGAAAGGTTTAAAATCTTGCCCACAGTTAAACAGTGAAGAAGTGGGTAGCTGGGACTCTCACCCAGGCAGTAAGATGTGACGGGCCTCGTTCTGAATTACTGAGAACAGGCTTAGGTTCTAATGACAAAACTGCAGAGAAGGGAAACTGGAAAACATTGTCATTGAGGTGGCTTCCAAATTTGCTATAATACAAACAGACAGCATCTTTTTCATTATGTGCCTCAAACCAAGAACAAGCCAAATTAAAGTGCTCCAAGAAGACAAAGTCAAAGTGATTTCTCAGTGATGAAGGAAATTTAAAGTAGCAAGGTCAAGCCCCAGACCCTTGCAACTTAAACAAACTCATTTTTAATTCTTCTCTTTAGAAAATAAGGAGCTATGAATGGCTCAAAGGAGGCTGCCCAGTTTGCTTATACAAGATTTTTGAAAGCAAAAATGAGAATCACTCCTTGGCACAACTTTAGCCCAGAATATATGCTCTTTACACAGTTTTAATCGGGGCACAACTATATTAATAGTGTGGTTATATTGTACTTTCAAAAGAATCTGTTTTGTAACTGATTCACATTTATATTTGGAATACATTTATTTCTGGGCATGAAACAGTTCATTTTGCTAAGCCATCTGACCTGAGGTGAGGTTGGTACAATTTCCCAGGACAACTCCCAATTAATGCAAATTGAAGGTTAAAGAATAAATAAACTCCCTTTAACTTGGTTTACTAATATGTTATTCATAAATGGCTTTTTATTTGGTCTACTTTTTTCTCAGTAACTATGTACAAAGGAACTGTATGGAACAAATCAGCAGATACATAATACGCATTTTATCGTAAAGTTTTCATTTTAAAAGGGTTAATATTATGGCAAAAAGTTAATGTCATCTATCTGTGTGTCTGTTGGTATAGCCATCTACCTAGCTACCTACCTACCTCTGTTGTCTCAGGTCTCTTCAAAGCTTTTGGAGCCTGAGATAGATGGACTGCACAGAATTAATAGCCTACATTCTTCACCCCTCCCTGTGCCTAATCTTTTGTCATGTAATTTTGCAGTTCCTCTCACTATTTGAGTCTATTTTCCTGCTCCTTTGATTCTGATTTTGGCCATGTGACTTGCTTTGGCCAATGGGATGTTAGCAGGTACGCTGCATGTAGAAGTTTGAAAAAGTTCTTTTTATGTTTGTGTGTTTCCTCTTGCTCCTCTGTGATGGCCTGGGCTAGCCTGTCATGGTTGAGAAACATGGAGTGAAACTGACTCATGTCAGCTGTCTTGCCGAGGCCATCCTAGATCAGCCTTCACCAGCCAAGCCCCATACGTATAAGAATCCCCAGGCAAGATGAGGAGAGCCACCTAGCTGACTTACAGCTGACCACAGATGCAGGAGTGGTCCCAGCTAGAACTGGAAGAACCACCCAACCAAACCTCAGACTTATGAACTTATAAAGGCTAAGTGTTTCAAACCATTGGGTTTTGAGGTAATTTATTACTAGCCTGATAAACCCATGTAATGCTATTGTGACCTAGATAACTGACATAGGACCTATACCTGGTTCACTCAAATAAGAGATGCCCACATAGAAGATAGTGTAAAATTAGGCAATAAAACTCAGCAAATATCCATCAAATGCTAGCTGTTTCAGTCAAAGTTCAACCAGGAATGTAAAAACTAGTCTAAATATTTAAACAGAAGGACTATAATGCAGGAAATTGATAACCCAGGAAAAGATATAAAGGCAAACAGGAGAAAATGAGGCATCAGGAACTCAGCCATTGTAGGAAATCCCTGAGCTATAGAGACAAAGAATGGAAGCGTTAATACTGGAGCCCTGGGGCCCGCGTCACCCAGCAGAAGCTGAAAACTCAAAGGGCCCCTCTAGTAGGAGCTGAAGCCTAGAGGAGATGCAGCTGCCATCAGAGATACTGTCCGAGGCACAGAGTGGGGAAGAAACAGCCGGCTTCACCCATCTGTCAGTCTTCCATTCTCCCTCCAGGGCTTTCCAATGGCTTAACCCAGATGGAGACCAAATGACTCCGGAACCTGGACAGTACAACCCTCAGGGGTTAGACTCTCAATAATACAAGGGAAGGGCAAAGAAAGGATCTGAGAGTCAACGGGCAAACATACCATGATGTGCAAGACATTATACAAGGTATTACTCAGTGCTGAGAGCTACGTCCACAAAAATAACAGAATTAGAACAGACACTGAGCTTGAAGGGTAGGAAGGGCCCAAAGAGGTGGAAGTGAAGGAGAAGATAATCAGGTAGTGGCAACTGTGGGAGCAAAGTGAAGCAAATATTGGGGAAATAGCAATATTCTTGTTTGGCTTAGAAAGTTGTGTGTTGGGGAGGTGGAACCTAGGGTATAAAAGGGAACAATCAGGCTACAAAGGTGAGAGCTTGAAAGAGTTTAGATTCCAATCCAAGCAGATTAGACTTCTGTTCTGAAGGCAACAGAAAATGAAATGGTTCTGAGCAAAATGTAATCTGATCTAAATTATATGCTAGGAAAATTAGTCCGAAAGAAATTTGAGGCATAGGTTGGTGGGAGACAACTAGATTAGGGGTTTCTAATCAAGTGTAGGCCTCAGGGAATTTACAATTCTCCTGAACAAACTGGCAGAAGTGTGTGTAAGCATTCAGTTTTCTGAGTGATTTTCAGTGGAGCCCATGACCCTTGACCCTATGAAAAATTATAAGCACCAGAAGCAGGGAAGTGGTCTAGAAAGCTACTATAAAAATTCTTTTAATGAGGATCAAAAGTGTAACAGTGGCAGTGGGAATGGAAAGGAGTAAACAGACAAACATTTGTAAGGTACAGTAGTCATAAACAAATAATCTAGATGAATGTGGACAAATAAAACAAGAGCAAGATATATTAAAAGGTTTAGCTTTGCGCTATATTCACCTGCTATTCCTTTACCTCACCCTATAAAATGAAGGAATCAAAGCATGTTTGCAAGATACCATAAAGATTTACTAAATGGAAAAGTTCTAAGATAAACACATGGCATATATATCACCACTGTCTCCCTCCCACGTTCATCACAGATATTACTAATCAAACACAATTTTTCCTTACTGCTGAATCCAAACACAATCTCCAAATCCCTAAATAGCATACCAGGCAGCCACTACCTTTTTTTAGAATGACTAGTTTTATTTATTGCATTGACTATGCTTTAGTTTTATAAAGATGAAGTACCAATGAATAAATATATTTGGTGAAATGTGTTACATGCTAAGATGATCGGTATACATGTATTTATATATATAGTTCCCACAAATGAAAAACTTGCTTATACACACAATTGAGCCACTAGCTAGATCTTACCCAAGTTCATGTGTCCACTTAATGTTAACTCAAAGCAATTAACACATATTTGAATTAAACTGAATTGGGGGGAAAACATCGCATACATGAAACTTTATTCTATTATGGAATTGTCATAGTAACGTTTACAAATCAGCACATGTCATCACAATCGACTAGTGACTTCACTGTTTGGTAAATTCTTAACTCCAATCACAGGCAAGTAGGAATACAGTTACCATGAGCCCTTCTCCGGTTAAAGTACGGTGACTCTTGGGGTTGGTATTTGAATGCCACCATGGTGGTTTTCTAACCTTGGGGTGTTTTTCATCTGACATTTGAAAAGAAGTGTCATTACCAGAGTTGCTTTTTAATAGGACCACAATAAAGACAGATTCAGATAAGCCGTTTTTTTTCTACTTAGAATTTGATCAGCAAGAAGATAATTACTGTCCATATCAATGTGCAGACTTTCCCTGCTCACCTCAACGTCAAACCCAAAAGTTTGATCTGTTTAATTCCAAACAAACAACTTTTGGAAAATTGTCTATATTAAAAAATATTCCCAGAGAAATGAAAACCTCTAATGTCAAAAATTCCCAGCAGTAATTGTTTGACCATGGCTCACAATAAAAAGTATGCTTTAATCTATAACATGTACATATATGCAGATGTGTGTATGTATATCTAACTAAAACAAAAGTTCCATAAAATAATATTCCTATGTATGTGATGCATTTTGATATTTTCTATTCCATTCAACTCTACCCTATTGTCTTTTAAATACTATTTCATTAAAGAAAAGTTAGAAATGATCTGCTAAATTGATTTCATTATCCACTAATAGGGCCCAACCCATAGTCTGAAGACACTACTGTGGCAAAATGACTAAAGTACTCTGACTTTATTCACCAATGTAAACATATCCACAAAAGACCAATCCAGAGCAACTTCGCAGGGGAAAAAAAAAATCTCTTGGCTCTCTCCCTAGTATCCTGGATGAAGCCAAGGTTTGCCAAGCCAACTTTTGTACTTGGTGGTTGACAATGACAGAAACTGAAAGGCAGAGATCAAATCCTCACTCTCCTTCTCAACACATCTCTTCCGCTGGGTAATTTATACCGTGCAAGTATCAAGCTATTCAATTTTGCTGTCATTTACTGTTCTTTTTCCAACAGCAATGGAAACAGAGGATCGGTTTACTGTCTTCTCTCTTTGGTAGAATTAGATTATTTTCCCTCCTGCCCCTTTACACAAAGATGGCATTCATCACTCCGGAGAGCCACCCCCGGAGGATCTTCAAACAAAGTGTGGCAGGGAAACCACTACCCATGAAGGAGCAATGGCAGAATCTGGGCGCTGGGGCTGTCCGTCCAGGTCATATACCAGAGCGAACTTGGTAATGATTCTTTTGACCAAGTGAACATAATTGGAATTGGAGCAACATAATTAACAGTAAAAACAAACAAGCAATAAAAGTAAACAATAAAAGGCTCTCTATCTCCAAATTCAGTGGTATCTACCAAAAGAAAGCTATTTATTATAAAAATGAAACTCCACTTTCTCTTTCTACGAGGAAAAAAATAAACAGACACTACAGAATCATCGTATCAGAGATCCTTTGGAGGGTTTCTTGCCAGTATGCAAGTACTGGGATAGTCTTTCTTCTATGTGACTACTTTAACACTTATCTGCTTACTCCGCACCCTGCCCCCACCCCTACCCACCCAGCCAGTAAAACATTAGTGAGTGCATCAAGTGCCTGAAGTTTTTCACGTTCTTTTATTCAGCATTTCTACTTCTCAGAATTTATCTTAAGTAAATGATTATGACTTCATACAATGCTTTAGTGACAAAGACGTTTGTGTGGTGTTATCTATAATGGCAGAAGGCTCAAAGGATATGTAATTATTTGCTTTGGGTGGTTGGATTATTGATTTAAATTTTATTCTGTATATTTATCTATATTTTTCCAAATTTTCTAAAATAAATATAAGACAAAGGGATTGAAAATAATACACTGTGCTTGATACTGAGACACCAGTGAACCTCCAGGTAGAAAGTTTTCACCAGGCCACAGGACGCACATGTATGATGATGCTTTTAGGGAGACACACCTTTAAGGAGCTCTAGTGCCCACCTCAGGTTCCTCAATGGTAAAATAGGGACAATAATAATACCTAATTCATAGAGTTGTGATGATATTAATCAAGTATTAAAATGTATAAAGTGCTTTGAACAGTGCCTGGCACATAGAAGCATGATATAAGTATTAGCTGGTATTGTTATTATTACACTGGCCCAAGAAATTGGAAGATATTTGTCTAGTTCCCTACTGAACCCAATGCAAAGGCCCAGGAAAAGATGGGTTTGTTCTAAGTGCACCCAAAGTTTTGCTCTGCATTTGGAGAATCAAAATGGGACACACGGAAAGTTTAGGGATAATGGATATGTTCATTATATTGATAATGGTGATATTTTAACAGAGTATACATGTCAAAACTTACCAAACTGTATATATAAGTATAAACACTCTGTTTATTTTGTATCAATTAGACCTCAATAAGGCTATTTTAAAATGAAGATGAAATAGAGACTTTTTTAGACAAATAATCCTAAAAGAATTTTCTATCAGCAAACCAACACTAAAGAATATTAAAGAGCGTACTTTAGGTAGAAGGAAAAAGATCCAGATGAGAGTTTGAAAATACAGAAAAGAATAATGAGCAACAAAAATGGTAAGTATGCAGCAAATTTAAATGAATATTAACTGTTTAAAACAGTAATTATAATGTTTTACAGTTTTAAAATGTATGTAAAATTGAAATATAAGTAATAATAAGATGATATATGAACACTTTATGGCAATATTTGAAAATGTTGATGAATGGAAACACTACTAAAAAAATTTTACCAAAACAGGGAAAAAAGATACAGATGTGACTGATTCTATTTCCATTACAGAAATTGACTTTGTACTTAAAAATTTCATCACAAAATATTCTGCAGTCTTAAACCTCTTTATTGGTGAATTTTTCTAAACACATAACGGAAAACCATACCAATCTTACATAGTTCATTCTTTCATATAGAAAAAGACAAATCATGTCTCAACTCATTACTATATGAAACTCATTTTGTGAGGCCACCATAGCCTTCAGGCCATAAATGAACAAGAATATTACAAGAGAAGAAAATTAGAAACTAGCATTCCTTTGAAATTAAAGAGAAACATACTAAACAAAATATTAGCAAACTGAGTCCTAAGATATTGTTAAAAGGACAACACATTATCAGCAAGAGGGCTTTATTCTAGAAATATTAGGTTGGTTTATTATTGGAAAATCAATAAATGTAAAGCATCCTATTAACAGAAAAATAGGAAAAGCATATGATTATTTCAATGGATGCAGAAAACGCATTTATATAAAAGCATTTATATCATTCAAATCTATTTATGATAAAAACTCCAACAAACTAGGATTGAAAGGAAATTTTCTCAACCTGATAAAACCCTACACCAAATATCTTAGTTAAAGATGAATATTGAAATCTTCACTCTCAGACTAGGAAAAATTCAAGGATGTCTTCTATTATATAACCAAATTTGTGCATACTGTAGGTAGGTAGTTTACAAATTTTCTCTTACTATGAATGGCTACAGTTAAGAAATACACTATACATCATGACCACAATACACAAGCACACATACAAATTTTGAAACATACATTTTACTAAATAATACCCTTACTTTCTGCAATGCCCTCTGATATTTTCTATTTGTTCTGTTCTAGCCTTCACATCCTGTTCCATTAAAACTGGTGCTCACTCACTAAGATGGTTTCATGGATCATTAATGTTGCAACTAAGTTTGAAAAACACGTTCCAACACAGGGTTCCTGAAAATATTAGGCACTCAATACAAAGTGATTGAATGAATAATGATAGACATTTTGCACATTAACCTCACCTCCAGCTCCTTATTAGTGTCTATGCTTGTCTTTCCTTTGTCTTCTTGCTTTTTTCCCTTCCTTTTCTAATTTATGTTAACTTATTATCATGTATGTATCTTTATACGTTGTCATAATCTTTCCCAGAACGAGTCCTTAAAAAACGCTTTCAAAGTCACATAGTAGATCAGTCAGGGCAGAGCCAGGAGAGAAAAGCTCCTCCCAAGGCACCGAGTCACACTTCTCTAGGAACAAGACGCTCAATACCTGTAAGAGCGACACTTCCTGTCACACCATGTTAACAATGTCTGCTGCACCCGTGAACCTGGGAGCAGACGGCGACTGTGACTAAGTGACGGGAGCTCACCTTTAACCTTACAGGGAACCATATATACACTTGCTTTCCATGAAGTTCTCTTGCATTTCCGACAGCTGGGATAGAGAGAGCCAGCTCATTCTGAGAAACACAAAGACACGTTTTGAAAGAGGAACAAAGGGCCCTGCAATTGACAATGAAGAATGGTGTGAGCATCTATGTGCATCGCTGTGATAAAGGAGTTCATGGTCTTGAGTTTCCTTTATCTCTCTTTTCAGGGTGTAAAGTCTTTCTTAGGTCAATGAAATTGTGTGTCTACAGAAGAGCTAGCAAACATGTGGCAAGGAACCAGTCCAAGCATGTGAGAATAAACCTTATCTTTCTAGCACAGGAACAAATTTCACCTCAATAAAACTTTTATTTTAAAACATTTGCTCTGCTCCTATTGAACAAAACTTTCCCTACAAAAGGGTCTTGGAGTAATTTGGGGCAAGTTGCCATCTGGCTTATCTTCCACCCCCAAAGAAAGGAAAACACACTTGGAGCCAAACACCATGGTCCAATTTGGTAAAGCTGTCCTTGTGAGGACACGTTTGTGGGCTAAGAGGGATGTGAATGAATGTGACTGGTCATTCTTTTAGCAAAAAAAGGGTCATGAATGATGAGGAATTTAATAGGGCTGAAATGAATCATTTCTTCCCTAGGTAATGGATCCTAAGCTTTGTTTCTGCTTTAGCTCCAAGACAGCATGGATGCTCCCAAGGAAATCACCAAAAATGCAAACTAAGGCTCAAATGCGCAGATGTCTACAGAAGTGTTCACTTTAGTATGAAATCTGAAGCAGCCTATAAGTTAAAAACTGGGGGGAATGCTTTTAGAAAGTAATTGTGCAACCATTAAAACTAATACATACAAATTCATAATGTGAAAAATCACCACAATAAAATGTTAAATGTAAAAAGCAGGATGAAAAACTATATATGCAAAATATGAAATATATATATATCTCATATACATAGAAAAGGATTTGGAAAAAACACTCCAAAATGTTAAGAGGAGCTATTAATACTGGCTAGTGAACTTAAGAGTGAATATTAAATGTCCCCCCCCAAAAAAAAAACCTAGATAAACAAAAGCTATTGTAAAAAATGTAGTAAAGCATTTCTTAACAAATTCTAGTTTTTCTTCATAAATATCTGGAAACTTTGTTCATTTTCTCTTTAATGACACATCAGGAGATAAACTTCTAATTTAATACAGAGAACGGGAACTGGATGTATCAGTAAAAGTAAAGTAAAAGTGAGTCCTTATCCTCTGGACATATCTGAATGAAGAACACCAATTAAAAAAACCATTTTCTTATGTATATATATATATGTATATATATACACACACATACATATATATATATATATATATATATATATACACATACATATATATATATATTTCCTCATGTGAGTTGTGTGGACGAATTTAAAACTGTACATTATAAACAGCATTAAAGGTTTAGACAGCCTAGCTGAACATCCATACAGTTAATATAAATGTCACACTCACTCCTGAATTCTTTCAACAGAATTCCCTAGTCCTACGGCAACAACTGTCACCCAGTTGGCTAGAGGCCAAAGTGAGCAAAACAGCAATCTCTATAGCTATTTGAAAAGGAAATGAAGGCAGTACAAAGAAATGAGGCTTCCATATACAAGTGAGGACCAGAGGATATCTCAGTCAGCTGAGCAGACACTCCAGCACATATGCTAAAGCATCTTCATTTTTCATGCGGGTTCTAGTTACTTTGTCACTTTCCTGAACCATGCTGATCAGTATGGTGAACGACTACCAGCTCACTGGTGCACTGGCAGAGGCAGGGAGAAAAAAACAAAACAGGTTAATCTGTTTTATCGTTTATTTCTCTGACTTTATGTATTAGATAACATGGTAAAAAAGAAAAGGAAAACTATAAAACCTGTGCTTTTAATTGAGTGGCTTGCTAGTAACAAGCCACTCAATCAATTAAGACGTTGGCTTTATCCTTTAATTTAAATGAAGCAAAACCTAATAAAGCAAGTCCATACAGCAAACTGTAAATACTGAGATTTTGACAACAGAGCTACCTCAATCCCTTGCTAAACTGTTAAATTTTTCAAAACAATTTCTCAAAAATTGTGTACACCACCTACAATATGGCAATCTTATTCCCTGCTCTCAATTAAAGTTTCTAAGTAAAGAGTTTTAAAGGAATTTCAGATGCTATCACAAATTGGTCAGAAACACGCTTACTTTGGAAAACCACATTAGGCCTAAAGAGTCACTGGGACCTACCCAATGGGTTTTCAGGTCTTTAATGGAAAGGCAAACATTGTCCACATCTTAGAACATCTTCCGGTCCTTAGGCTAAGTCATTGACTACTGAATTTGGAAGTGATATTTGGGTCATTGAGAGCACACACTGGAGGGGAGAGAAGGGAGCTTGAATGGAAGGGGAGAGGTGATCAAGATTGTGTTCTATATGGGTTTCTGCTCTTTAAAGAAACGATTCTGGTATCAACTTGTGAATAAAAGAGAAGAAAGCCAAACTTCCAGGTTAAGTAAAGACTTGGTTTGGAAACAAGATTATGAATCCCCTATGGCTGTGAAGCCTGTTGTACCCCTCTCCCCACCGCTATGTCCCCACTCCAGGCAGCTCCTAGCCCGCTATATGGAAGCTCCGACAGCTTCTCACAGATTCTTGGGGAAGAAGATCACAAAAGGCTGAAGATCTAAGGGTGAAGCGTTTCTCCATAAGTACTTACTGACATAAATAAATACACGAGTAAATAACAGGAGAAAAGTGAAAGCTCTTATTGAGAGTAGAATGACAAATAAGTACAGAAGGAATGACGAAGGTACAAAAAAAAAAAAAAAAAAAAAAAAGAGCCATCAATGAATGTTAAATCCCGTGGATAAAAATTTGAGGAGGAAACGTGTTTGTATAGTCTCAGGGCATTTCCTCCCAAATGACACACTAACTGCAAAGAGGAAACTGTATAGTGGGAAAACCTCGCAGACAGCATCTTAACTAGATGTTCAAACTAACATCACCAATAGTAGAATAAACTGGAACACGTATTTCCTGATGTGATGCACGGAGAAGGACACAAGATCACCACTGGGGTATTCCTTCCAAAAAGTCATCACCTGACTCTAATATTGAGGAAACATCAGAAATACAAACTGAGAGACAAACTACCAAAGAATTGGCCTGTACCCTCCAAAAATATCAAAGTCAAGAAACACAAAGAAAGACTGAGTAGCTGTTTCAGAATAAAGGAGACAAAAGAGACACGACAACCAACTGTAACGTGATATCATGGAATGGACCCTGACCGTAAAACCACTGCTATCAAGAATATTATTGGACAATTGACAGAACGGGAATACAGAATGTCAATTAGATAATAGTATCATCGCATCAATGTTGAATTTCCTGGGTTTGATAACTATACTGGGGTGATGTAGAAGACTGTCCTTGTTCTTAAGAAGTACATGCTGAAGAATTTAGGAGTGATGGCAAAAAAGACAGCAAGGGGAACAGAGATTAAATGGTACAGAAACACCATTTCTCCACCCTGGAATTCCTGCCCAGCCCTATCAGGGAGTAAGGCCAATTGGGGTAGGTCAACTCTGGTGACATCTGTCCCAGGAGTCTGTGACCACGGCGAAGGGCATCACAAATCTGTCTCCCAGACCCTCTCACACTATGGGACCACTTTAGGTCTCTCAAACACACTGCAAGGTAAATATAATCTGCCACCTTTGGCAGGCTTGTTTAGAGGATTGGTATAGATAAGGTTGCATTTGTTAGCATGTTCTATATGTGAATCATTCTCTAAAAGGGGCCTTATGGAAATAAAGTGCTCTTCTTGATGATGGTCACAGTACCAGTAAGCCAGAGAAATGGGGACGTGGCGGAGATGAAAATCAGGTCTTGAAAGTTAATTCATGTTGAAATCCAGACACACGCTGAAAGCCTTATTTGAACTGATAATGTAAATATCAGCTAATCTAGATGATGTGGGGAAATCTTACGAACATGCAGATTCTGACTCAATAGGTCTAAGTGGAGCCTGAGACTCTGCATTTCTAACAAGGAGATGTCAATGCTGTCGGCCTGCTTTTCAAAGACCATGGTCTTAGTAGCACATTTTAGCTCCTTCAACCAGAGGAGTGACGTGTTACTAGGTCCATTTTTAAGATGTAAAAACTAAGGCTCAGTGTGACCAAATAAGTTTCCCAAGGTAACAAAGCAAGTAGGGGACAGGTAGAATTTAAGCTCAGGCCTCTTGTATGATGAGATCACCGTACCACAGAGTCAAAATCCCCCTGCCTTCCTCAGGTGCTCACAGGTCATCAGCATGGCACTGGGGTGGGATATTTGAGATGACAAGCAGTTGTTCTGCAACATTGAAAACAAGTGGGTCTCTCATCTTTTTTGGGACATGCATCCCTTTGAGAGTCTTATGTGGGCATCTCTGGGGGTGTTGTTGCTTTATTTCCAGAAAGGTGCTTTTGCATATTTTCACCATTCTACATACAGTCCTAGGAGGTTTATGGACCCCTTGAAATCTAGTTGTGGGCTCCATTGATAGGAATAGCTGATGTACAGGTCACAGGAGGATGCCTAACATCTCACAAGGCTTCAGTAGTCCAGAAATGTTGGTCATTTGTCCACCAAAGGCCTTGCAGTGCCCTTGCCCATATGGAGAGAAAATGGACAATCTTTTCTCGTTTCCCATTTAAGCACCTACGAGCTATGCCTGCTACTGAGGTAAATTCTTAAAAGGAGTTTTTTACAACTCAGTCAACAACTTGAATCATTATGCAATAAATACTAGCTCTGACTCCACCACTTTAAGATAATAGTATTAATAAAAATTCAACCCGATGTAAATTCACGATCAAAGTCATTAGAACAGCTGAGGCAGATATGATGGTGTAAATTGAATATGCAAATAGGAAGCAACAAACAGACTCGCTCTGATTGACACTGTTCTAAAAAGTTTCTTCTTGGGAGATGAGGGGTAGGAAGATAAGGACACAGAATGATACTTTGTGGCAATATATTTATACTTTAAAATGTCAGCACCTACCTACTATTCTCAGTGACCTATTGCCAATAATTAATTGACAACCAAAATATAAGGGTCTTATTTACTTTGGGGCACCTGGACTAAAGACTGAAATAAAAGAAGGTGGGTTGGTAGCCCTGAATCGATTTTGTTGTTTGTTTTTCTTCTAGTTGCTTTTATGCATTTAAAAAAATCTAAGTAGAAAGCAGGATGCAAAAGAACACTAATACTTCAGGCTTGAAATCTCAAAGCTTAAAGGAACATTGAGAGATAATTTCATTCAAATTCCTCTTTCCACAGTTGGGGAAAATCAGGAGCAAAAGGTGAATTGACTTTCTCAGTCTTAAACTTGTGCCAGGACTGGAATTCCTGTCTCTTTTATTGTTAGAATAGAAATAAAACATATATGTGGCTCAAACATTTTTTTTTTTAAGTTCAAGAGTATATTTTGGAAAGTGAGTCTCCCTAGAACTGACCACTGTCAGTAAAGTACGATTTATTCTCCCAGAAATGTTTCTGTACACACATGCATATATCTTGCTCATTTTGTTTGGATCTTAATTTGAACTCTTTTTCCTATCGATATATTCAAATGTACTTCCTTCTTCTAAATGGGTTACATAGCACTCCCTTGTATCGTTGACCCTTGAATAATGGGGCAGGGGTTAAGGGCACCGATTCCCGATGCAGTCAAAAATCCATGTATAACTTTTGACTCCCCAAAACTTTAACTACTAATAGCCTACGATTGACTGAAACTCTTACTGATAACATAAACAGTTGATTAACACATATTTTGTATTATATGTATTATATACTAAATTCATACAATAAAGTAAGCTAAAAAATGTTATTAAAAATCATATGGAAAATGCATTTACAGTACTGTATGTATTTATTGAAAAAAATCTACTTTTAAGTGGACCAGTGCAGTTCAAACCTGTGTTGTTCAAGGATCAACTGCATTTATTCCATTTCTAATTTATCAAACCACTCGTCTAATGACGTGCTAGTCTTTGGTACCACAAGCAATCCTGTGCTATTTGAATATATTTTACCTGTGTGCTTCTTTTCATTCACGTCTCTCACTTGTTTCTGTCACTTGCTTCTTTTTCTGAAAACTTCCTGCATTAGCAACCACTTCCCATCATTCTTTATCCTCTTGCATTGCAGCATTTATCACTCCCTGAAATGGGATGCACTTGCCTGTTCATTTTTGTCATTTGTATCTGCCGACTGGAATGGGAGCTCCATAGGGTCAGGAACTTAGTTTTATTTACTGCTGTATCAGAGAACAGTGATTGGCTTTGGGTCGGGGCTCAATAAATTCTTGAAGAATAAATAAATGCTTTGCACATTTTACTATTGGATTACTGGTTTTTTAAAAATTGATTCATAAGAGTTTTTTATATAGTAATTAAACGAGCCTTCATTTGTCATTTGTGTTACTAATGTATTTTCCAGTGTGGTGTTTGTTACTTGACTTTTTGTTTTTTTTGTCTTGTTTGTTTGTTTTTTAAGGAAGGTGCAGCTCACAGTGGCCCTTGTGGAGATCAAACTGGTAACCTTGGTGTTATTAGCACCACACTCTAACCAACTAAGCTAACCAGCCACCCCCTTGACTATGTTGATGGTGTATTTTTTTACCATAAAGAAATATTTAATTATTACATACTCAAACATAACATATCTGTCCCTTATAGCTTATTAGTTTTATGTCTTGTTTAGAAAGGCCTTATGCACTCCAGAGTTATTTTTAAAAACTTGTCTAGCACTTTCCTAGTTTGCTTTTATGTTGGAGTCTGATTTATTTGGAATTTACTTTGGCATAAGTAGTGGCTATATATTTAGCTTTGTTATTTTTTCCCCCAAATAGTTAACTGTTGACCCAACATTAATTAAATAATGATCCATCCTTTTCTCATTGTTCTGAAAGCCATCTTTATCGCATACCAAATTCCCTTATTTACATTATATCTGATCTCTATTCTGCTCTGCTAATTGCCTGTCTATTCCTACATTAGTACTGATCTTTCTTAATTCCCTTTGCTTCATAATGTATTTTAACACCTGAGTCACACTGGGCCCTCCTCTTTCCACCACAATTTTCCTGTCAATTCTCACATGGTTGTTTTTCCGTAAGAAGATGAGCAGCCACAGAACCAGTCCATCCTATCTCCAAAAAATGATCTTACTATTTTGTTGAGATCAGATTATTTTATAGATTTAGGAAGAAATGACATCAAGACAAGAATCCAAATCTTCTGACTCTTGAAATGTTCTTTATTTTCTTCTGACTTCCTTGACATACACAAATAAAATTTAATATTCTTCAGTGGGGAGAATTAAGATGATTTTCATAACAAAACTGGAACTAAGCCTTGCTTTTCCTACTGTTGATTGGAACTACTGTGAAGCAAACCACCCCAAAATGTAACAGCTTAAAACAACAACCATTTTATTACATCTCTTGATTTTATGGGCAAGGAATTCAAGCAGGACTCAATTGGGTGATTCTTCTGCTTTCATGTAATGTTAACCAAGGATATTCAGAGACATTCAGCTGGTGGCTGGGCTGGTCTAGAGGTACTCACATACATGACACCTTGGCAGGGATCACAGGAAGGCTGAGCTCAGCTGGGATTATTTCCAAGAGTACACAGATATGGCCTCTCCAGCACAGTTGATTCAGGCTAATTGGAATTAGTTAGTGGATGGTGGCTCAGGACCCAGAGCAGGTGTTTCGGAGAACAAAAGGGAAGCTGAGCTTTTTTATGACCCAGCCTCAGAAGTCACATAGTATCTCTTCCACAATATATTATTGGTCAAAGTGATCACAAGCTCATGTAAATTCAAGGGAAGGGGACGTACACCCCCACCTCTTGCTGGGACAGGGTAAAAACAATTTGTGGCCATGTTATACAATTACCATACCTTCTGTTAGTAGAAATCTGGACAATTTTCTCACTACTTTAATTACTCATGACTTTTCTGCAATCTTCCTTCCACTTCTCTCATTCTGCCTCTGGAAACACTGGCATAATGCAGAACTGGAAAGTATTCAATTTTTGAAATGAAATTTTCAGTTAAGTTGCATTCTTTGCTCATGTAACAAGGGGACAGCCATGCCCTCAGCAGGACTTTGGCTTTCTCTGTCCATTCTTTCTGCTACCTCCTCCTGGCCACTTTATAACCTGTTGATGTCTCTACAAGGGCAGGAGTAGAGAAAATCAAGTCTAATTGATCAATTTTAAAAAACTTTTTATTTGGCAACAATTTTGCATAAATATGGAAAGAAAATTAAAATGAAAAGTACGTGTTTTGAGGCTTACTTGTGAAACTCAACCACTCATTACAGAGAACACCAGAGCTGTTCTCTGTAGCTGTTCTTTCTACTGATCCATGGCCTTATTCCAAAGACCCCTAAAGATATGCCCCAGTAATCCCCAGACTGAGTGCACCTTCTGTCATGCAGGGTCTCAGCTCCCGCTCCCTGCACAAAAACATCGGATATGCTGAGGCCAGAAAGGAACAACAATGGAGCCATGGATAGGGGGTTTATACCACTATATTCTCACTGGCAGCTGGGTTGGAGATACAGGAAGCAGGATCCACACGATCTGACATCTGTTTCTCTGCCAATCAACCCCCCTTGCTAGCCACAATCCGCACTTGCTAGCGCATCCATGGCAGTTTTATTAGTGGCTAAAGGCTAACTGGTTACAGCTGATGGCCAACTAGTCACAGCTGATGGCCATCTACTACCCGAGCCAACACCTTTCCACGTGAGACCGAGAGCCTGGAAACTGCTCTCCTGGCTTTGTCCCCACACCTTTCTAAGTAATTCTTGTCTCTTCTAAATTCCAGCGATAACAACAACATTTAGTGAACATCTACTGTACCAGGTACTTTACACATGTCTATTATTCCATTTAACCCTAACAGCACTTCAAGGATGGGAACTGATAAGCCCATTTTATAGCCCAAAACACTGCTGCGCAGAGTGATGAACTGAATTGTCCCAGCGTCACAGAGCTAAGATGTAGCAGAGTTTATTCCCACATCCTTGCCACACAAAATGGGGTCCCCTTACCAATGGCATCGCCATCACCCAGGAACTCGTCAGAAAAGCAGAACCTCATGCCCCAACCCAGACCTGCTGCATCAAGGGCTGCATTTTAACAAGATCCCCAGGTGATGCATATTCATCTTAAAGTTTGAGAGGGACTGCTTTGTATTCCTGGTTCTGCGATGTTCCCAGATACTAGAATCCCATGGGGAGCTTTAAAAAATACTGATGCCTGAGTTCCTCTCTCCCCTCTCAATTCCAATTTAATTGGTCTGGGGCAACCTGGGCATCAGGATTTTTCAAAGCTCCCCAGGTAGTCTAACAGGCATCAAAGTTAGGACCACTGCTTGGTACTACGCTTACTTTGTATCTTCTATGTTTGTTGATTATCACTTTTATACATGTTCTATGTCCCCGACATGAATATATTTTTATACATCAGCTCTCTTTCCAAGGTACTTTGTTGCACAACATAAGTACTCAGTAAACATGTGCTACTGCTGCTGTTGTTGAAAATTGTGGTTTAATTGGTCTGGCTCAGGAGGGCATAGGTATTTTTTAAAAAGTGCTTCATGTGATTCTATTGTGCCAAGTTGAACACCACTGGGCTGGCTCCTGCAGCTCCAGCTGATGGTTGCTATGGAGAAATTTGGGTGGAGGAGTGCCAAAGGCTTTCATTTTTCAAGAGACTTAAAACTCAGGATTTTTATAATGTGTTGTCAACAAACTTAGATTTCTGAAAAAACTGTATGCAAGTAAAATAAACCACATCTGCAGGATGCTTGTGTGTTTGTGTGTTTGTGTGTGTAAGAGAGAGAGAGAGAAGGAGAGAAAGGACACAGACAGAGGGAGGGAGGAAAGGAGGGAGAGAGGGAGGGAGGGACTGAGAGAGACGGAGGGAGGGGGGGAGAGAGAGAGAGAGAGAGAGAGAGAGGGAGAGAGAGAGAGAGAGAGAATGTGTTTATATGTATGTGTGTGCCTGTTAAGAGATATAGGAAACTCAATAGTTTAAGGTCATTCACTTGGGGTTCCATGACCTCCTCAGAGTCTGATTATTATAAATGCCACCATTACTGCTGCCTTGGAAAACACACACCACAATCACCGCATAACTATGCTAGCTTTAAAGAGTCATTATATCATATCTGTCAATGTACCCGTATATAATACATAGCCCAAACTAGAGACTGTCAAAGCGTGAAGGGTAATAATCTCTGCCTAATGTTGTGTTCAGTGCAATGCCTAGATGTCCCAACAGAACCAGGAGACAACAAGAAGGGGCAGGAGGCAGTCTGAGGTTCTGGAAAGAAAGGCACTGTGTAAGAACAAGACGCTATTGTCATGATTTCCACCCACTGCCTGAGCACTGTTCAGTGATGAGGTAAAACCAAGGAAAAGAGACAACAAGAAGAAAAGCTAGGACTAGAAATAAAGGTGTCCAAAAGAAACATCATGGCCAGGAGAGTAGTTTTCCATCTGGTCTCTGCACCACTGGCAGCTCCTCATATCGCTACTTGTTTGCCTGAACTATATAATAAACAGTGAGGGCTTCTACGGAAGCTATGGCAGGGGGTTGAAGTGCCGGAGCTTGAGCCACACAGTTGATGATGTTTTGAGCAAAATGCTCCAGTTGTTGAATTTGCTGGTGGCAGTACCTCTTGTTGGTTTCATTGGAAGGCTCAAGGTGATAAAGGGTCCTGAATCTAATAATAAAAACCCAAATCCTTGCATTTGTTTCATGATGATTAAGGAACCAGAGGCAGTATCAACATCAAAATAAATAATAATGATGATGGTGGTGGTGGTGATGATGATACTGTTACCGAAAATAATACAGATAATTACCAAATGCTATGAAGAGCTGTGAGCTATGCTAAGTGTCTTACATGTTATATCTCATTGATTTTCAACACAAGGGTCACACTAATTCTTTTAAAACAGAAGTTAGATCTTGCTCTCCTCTCAAAACATTTCAGTGTCATTTTACTCAGTGTAAAAGGCAAAGTCCCTTCCACAACCTGCAAAGTTCTACATCCATCAACTGACCATTTCCCTTCTCCACTCACTATCTCTCTGACCTCGCCTCTACTCTTCTCCTCTCCCCACCATCCCATCTAGCCTCCAGAAACTTCTGCTATTCTCAAACATGAAGTCTTTGCACTGTGTGTCCCTTAGTTGGGAAACTCTCTTGTCCTAGATATAACAAGCATCATTCCTTTCACCTTCTCAGACCAATCTGTTTAAAATTGTGTCTCCCGAGGTGGGAGATTTCCAGTCAAGATGGTGGAGTAGGCGAATGTTGTGCTCACCTCCTCTCAGGACCACAACAATTATAACTACAGAACAATCATCATTGAGAATCACCTGAAGCCTAGCTGAACCGAAGCCCTACAAGTATGAACATACAGCAGAAGCCATCTCGAGATTGGTAGGAGGGGCAGAGACACAGAATGAGCTGGTCCCATACCTGCCTGTGACCATTAAAAATCGGGAGGGAGCAGCCAGTTAGCTCAGTTGGTTACAGCGTGTCGCTCTTAACAAGGTTGCTGGTTCGATCCCCCACATGGGCCACTGTGAGCTGCGCCCTGCACAACTAGACTGAAACAACTACTTGACTTGGAGCTGTTGGGTCCTGGAAAAATACAATTAAATAAATCAAACTTAAAAAAAAATTCAGGAGGGATATCTCGGCTGCAGGAACCCAGGCTGCTGGAGTCCCAGGAACTCCTCTTAAAGGGCCCATGCACTGATTTACTCACTGACAGAATCACTGGCTCTGAGCTCCAGCACTGGGGCAGCAGCTCAAAAGGTGCCAGGGACATATGGGGAAGAACTGAATTGCCTGGCCTCAAGGTGAGGGCTGGAGGAGCAGCTTTCTCCAGGATGGAGGAGCTGGAAGAAGCCATTGTTTTTTTGTTGAGCCCTCCCCCTTCTTGCGTGCAGACACAGATGGCTGCCATATCTAATTCTTCATCAAACTGGTTATCAGCTTTCAGCTGCCCGGACCCAGTGATTCCCTTAGACCCTGACCCACCCAACTTTCAAGCTCACCCAAGCCACTTCCAGTTGCTTTTCCATACAAATAACCTGTCTGAGCTCATGCTGTGGAATTTCTTAAAACCCAAACAAGCAGCATCTAGCTTCAGCATGTCCTGTACCTCTGGCTGTGCAGCCCTAAGTTCGGCACTAGCAACTGCAAGCCTCCATTCACAGATTGGCCTCTTGTGGCACCTTAAGCACAGTGCGAGTGGCGGCCATCTACTAATTGCTTTGTGCCTCAGACCAGGCGGCCCCAGGCAGATGACTGGCTGTGGCTAAACTTGGCTTGCAGTGGGTCCCCTCCCAGGAGGTTCCAGGGCTGGAACACCTGGTGGCTACCTTCAGACCAAGGTGGAGCATTATCTGGCCACCTGCAAAGATGACACAAGCAAAGGGAAGACTGGGAAGGTACCAGAACCCAGCTAAAGTGAACCCTGCTCTATAGGGTCAACCCTTGTACCACAGCTCCTCCACTGTAGTTATGTCCAGTCCTCACAACCAATCAGCCTGAGGTCAGTCCCTCCCATTGACATGCAAACAGCAACCAAGTATCAACTACAACAGGAGGGTACACACAATATGTACAAGGGATACATCTGGTATATCTGGCTCTGGTGACCAGGGAGAATGCACCACTGGGTCCCATAGACAGCTACTACATGAGAGGTGAGCACTCTACTAAGACTGGGAGACACAGCAGCCCTACCTAATACATAGAGACAAATACAGGGAGGCAGACAAAATGGGGAGACAAAGAAACATGTCCCAAATGAAAGAACAAAACAAAGCTCTAGAAAAAGAACTAAACAAAATGGGGACAAGCAGAGTTCAAAACACTGGTTATTAGGATGCTCAATGATCTCAGAGAGAACTTCAGCAAAGGATAGAAAACATAAAAATGGAGATAGAAAATATACAAAGGAAGCAGTCAGAAATAAAGAATAAAAGAAATGAAGAATACATTACAGGAAATCAACAGTAGATTAGATGAAGCAGAGGACTGAATCAGCGATTTAGAAGATAAGGTAGTAGAAAACACCCAATCAGAACAGCAAATAGAATCCAAAAGAATAAAAAATAAAAAAAATAAGGACAGTTTAAGGGGCCTCTGGGACAACATGAAGTGTACGAACATTAGCATTATAGGGGTACCAGAAAGAGAAGAGAGACAGCAACAAATTGAAGACCCATTTGAAGAAATAATGACTGAAAACTTCCCCGACCTGGTGAAGGAAATAGATATATAAGCCTAGGACGCACAGAAAGTCCCAAAAAAGATGAACCCAAAGAAGCCCACACCAAGATACATCATAAGTAAATGCCAAAAGTCAAAGACAAAGAGAGAATTCTTAAAAGTAGCAAGAGAAAACAATCTATTTACCTACAGGGGTGCTTCCATGAGACTGTCAGCTGATTTCTCAACAGAAACTTTACAGGCCAGAAGGGCCTGGCAGGAAATATTCAAAGTGATGAAAAACAAGGACCTACAACTAAGATTACTCTACCCAGCAAAGCTATTTAGAATCGAAGGACAGATAAAGAACTTCCCAGACAAGAAAAAGCTAAAGGAGCTCATCACCACCAAACCAGAATTACAAGAAATGTTAGAGGGTCTTCTTTAAGAAATAGAAGAAAACAAAGAAGATAAAAAATATGAATAATAAAATGGCAATAACTACATATCTATCAACAATTACGTTAAATGTAAAAGGATTAAATGCTCCAATCAAAAGACAGAGTGGCTGAATGGATAAGAAAACAAGACCCTTGCATATGCTGCTTACAAGAGACTCACTTCAAATCGAAAGACACATACAGACTGAAAGTAAAGGGATGGAAAAAGATATTTCATGAAAATGGCAAAAACTGAGGTAGCCATACTTAGGTCAGACAAAACAGACTTTAAACAAAGGTTGTAACAAGAGGACCTAGTAATCCCACTTCTGGGTCATTATCTGAAGAAATCCAAAACGCTACTTTTCGAGGGGATATGTGCATCCATATGTTACTGCAGCATTGTTTACAATGGCCAAGATGTGGAAGCAGCCTGGGTGTCCGTCAATGGTTGAATGGATAAAGAGTAAGTAGTACATATATTACAATGGAATATTGCTTGGCCCTGGATGGGAATGGGTTCTTGCCATCTGTGGTGGCGTGGAGGGACCTAGAGGGTATTGTGCTGAGTGGAGTATATCAGAGAAAGAAAAATGCAATGTGATTTCACTTATATGTGAAGCTAAAGAACAAAATAAACAAACAAAACAGAAACAAACTCATAGATACAGAGAATATTTTGACAGTTGTCACATGAGAGGGGGTTTGGGGTGAGTGAGAAAGGGGAAGGGATTAAGAAATACAAATTGGTTGTTACACAGGAGTCATGGGATGTAGGGATTAGCGTAAGGAATACAGTCAATAATATTGTAACAACAGTGTATGGTCTCAGAAGGGTACTCTTAGGTTGGTGCGAAAGTAATTGTGGTTTTTGCAAATTTTAACCTTTTAAACTGCAGTTACTTTTGCACCAACCTAATAGATTTATCGGGGTGATAGATGAGAGGGAGTTTGCGGGACAGGGTGAAAATGGGGAAGGGATTAAGAAGTACAAATTGGGAGTTACAAAATAGTCATGGGGATGTAAAGTGTAGAGAATACAATCAACAATATGGTAATAACTATGCGCCAGGTGGGTACTAGACTACTTAGGGAGATCACTTCTTATATAAATGTCTAACCACTATGCTGTACACCTGAAATTAATATAAAGTAATATTGAATGTCAAAATAAATAAAGTGTAATACAATGAAATAAATAAATACAATTGCATCTCCCCACTCCCACCTCCGCCCCCACTTTTTCTTTTATTCTCTCCCTGGCACTTATTACCTTCTAACATCCAATATTTTACTTATGGACTTTTTATTGTCTCTCATCCACTAGACTGTAAGCTTCCTGAAACCAGACGTCTTCTTCTATTTTGTTCACTGTTGTACTCCCAGTGCTGTGTACACAGCTGGCACACAATAAATATTGTTAGAATGAATCGAAGAATGAATCCTCACAAAGATGGGTGCTATAATTATCCTGCTTTAACAAATGCTGACTACGAAGTTTAAAGACATTGCATTTGCCCAAGATCACAAATGAGCAATTGGTAGAAAGAGACATGGCCCTAGGACCAACCACTTGACACCTAAGCTTATAACAATTCATGACCCACTCTGTTCTTATTGGAACATTTTTGGCCCTTTCTTGGGAAATGATAAAAGCAACAGTTAAAACCTAGAAGTGGAGCTATATTGGATGCTGTTGGGACTAGGGCAGCCAGTGAGAAAATGAAGGAAAAACTCCATAGTGAACTATTTTTATTTCCTATGGTATGGTACTTCTTAATTTGTAAAGCAGTTGGTACCATTTCTTGAATGATCATTTGTTGAGGAGATGGACTTTCTGAAGTATTATGGTGATGGGAAATAAATCAAGGTTTAGCAAGTCATATTTCCTTGGGGTAAGTCAAGGGCCACTTTGAACATTAAGTTGCTTAAGAATTTCATCCAGTGAGAGCCAGATGCAAGAATTAGGGTCCAAAATCACTGTAGGACGTTACCACGCAGAAGGCAAACATGTCCCTAGGACCTTAAAGGCTTCTGTAGAGAATGCATTAGCTCAGTTTTTAAAGATCACTCCCACATTCCCTCATCAAAGAATAAATTGGACAGAATTCAACTCATGTCACACAGGATGCATGAGCTGACTGAATGTGCCCGAAGCTTTGGGGGCCCTTGGTGAATATTAAGCAATCTACTTGAGTCTGAGCTTTCAGTGAGTCAAAGGGCATAGCCTGGAAGGCATTTATTTGGATGGTGTTTGGCTAAACCAAAAAGTGAAGTTCAAGGAAGAGGATTGAAACGTCTTCTTTGAAAAAAAGAAAGAAAAAGGAAAGAAAAGTTTTCAAACACCTTTTGAAAATTATCTGAAAAAAGATACACAAGCAGAAAATATCTTTTGGCAATTAAGTGATGAGCTTACTGGGTGAAATGTTTCTTAAATCCTTAATACAATTTAAACCCAAGAAATAAATTGGTTCCTTGACATTTTAAGCTCACTAATTTCAAATAATAAATTTTAGAATTTCCAGAAAAATCATGTTCATGTATTTTGCTAATGGAAAAATCTGAACTTCTATGCTAAGAACAAAGAAATTAGGAAAATGTGGCATCATTCTGCCTTCTAAAATACATAAAAACCCTTGTAAATTTGAGAATACTTTTCCTTCCTTGTAAATCCCTAATTGTCTATTTTGTTACTAAAAATGGGTGGAGCCAGGGAAGTAACACAAAGTTCAATTCATGTATCCAAAATAACTGCTTGAATTGCAAACATGAAAATTCCACCTAAATTTCTCAGTAAGATAGCCGTTATCTTACTGAGACAAAAAGATGGTGGGTTCAGTTATAAAGGCCTTGAACTCTAAATGCAAATGTTTATTTCTTTAGGACAAACCAATATTTGAAAAGCATATGTCGGTAGAAAAAATAAGCCAGGGAGATAGAAAGAAGATTTGGAAACGGTAACAGAGGAGCATGAATAAAATGTGAAGAGACATGTATCAGAGATCAGTTATAGGGAAGTGTTCCCACCAGTATCCTCAGCCATCTGATGTGTTATTGGAAGGATAAGTTGACGGTGCCAACCTAAGGGAAGTAATGGAATGGTTCAGGATGGAAAGAAATCACCTTTTCTAACTGTCTCCTGGTGTGTCAGGCACTTCATATTTCAATAATAATAGCTAATGTTTGGTAAGGGCCTTCAAGATATAATGCCCCACAAATTATTTCTAACCCTTACAACGATCCTATGAAGTAGATGTTATCTTCACTTTAAAAATTAGGAAACTGAGATTTGAAAAGGTGAAATAACTAGTTCCCTATCACCCAGCTGGTAAGCAAACCAGAATTCAAACCTAGTCCTGATTCTAGAGCCCAAATCTTTCTGCTTTGGCACTAGCCTTAAAACAAAATATAATAATTGGATGGACTTACACTGCTCCCCAGGAAAAAGGCTGATCGCGTTGGCATGAAAAGTTACAAAGATGAAAATAAGCAAATAAGAGAATTCAGCCACTGTAGGCTATACCTTTTATAACAAACACTTGATAATAGTTGGCCTCAAAAAACTCTCTATGGAGATATTTTAAATATTTTTAAAAATTTATTGGTTTTGCTGCAGAGAAATAACAAATTAGCAACTTATATCACTTTGCTGTGAGGCAATAGCTAATCCATATATATGGCTATGTATAAACACGCAGATTTTCCATATCAAAATATCCATGTTTTCTAATTTTATTCACTCTAATATCTTATTTCCACATATGTATAGAATATGCCGGAAGTGTAGGATTCTCCATTTCTAGCTGACTAGAGGTGAATCCCCTAATTTACAAACATATATCTAAGCTCCGTGTTTATAAGAAATCATTTACTTCTCACATTTATTAGCCTGACCAGGTTTTACCCAGGACCATTATTACCTAAATTTTTCACTTGAAAGAGTGCACCAGTCCCTCAAAGAGCCATCACATCAAGTTCATCCCCTGTGAACTTGGATGTACTCAGGATTGTGCAGGAACAGGCAGAGGGCAGAACGGGCACTCTCTCTGCCCATGTTTGGAAGCTGACACAAGGTACAGAGGAAATGATGAATGCCACAGAGTCTCCAGCCAACTTTGTGTCACTGGACTTTATAAAAACAAATAAACTAAAGCTTTGCAACCGACTGGAACTGCTTAAACAACTTTAATAAGGTGGCTGCTTTATAAGGTCCCTGGACAGTTTAATCTTTGGGCTGTAGATAAGATACTTTGTAAAGAGCAAATCCATTAATAATCATCATTATAAAGGGATTGTTACTTTCGGCATCCTAAAGAAATGTGGCAATTGTAAACAAGATGATCAATTATTATATGGATAGCCTTTATGAGCTAGAAAAATTAATTTAATTTTCCTAAAAATATTAAGTTTATTTTTAAGAGTTTAAAATTTAAAAGCTTAAATATTACATGGTACAATTTCTCTACAGAAATCTCATTTAATAACATACCTTATACTTCTTATGTCTTATATTTTCTCCTTAGTGATGACTTATTGTTACATGGCTTCTGGAAGCTCATGAGAAATAAAAATTCATTTAGGTGTATTTTTCTCCTCATCAGTAATCTCAGCATATTGGCAAAGCAATATAAGGAAACTTCAAGTACTTTTGTCATATTTGGTAAACTCAGAAAGAGGAGAAGGAAGTAAGAAGTTCTGATGAGAGGTATTTTGACCTCAACCACATTTATAGGCTAAGAACCTGGGTAATGCATTGGGAAGATCAGAATAATTTGTTTCCTTGGCTACTTCCAATATCAATCAGTTGGGCTAGCTACATATTATTTGCATATTGAAACCTATTATTGCCTTTTACAAACTAAAAAGCAAAATGTGACTGACAAGTAAGTATAGGTATACTTAAAATAAAGTGGAATGGAATATTTGAAATGGGAAATGTTGGAAAAGCAGATCATGAAATTATACCTACAGAGCCTCACTTTAATCCAGATGTGTCAGTCAATGCAGCGATTAGCCCCTAAGGACAACAATATCTACTTCCAGTTTTTGGCAGTAGAGATATACACAATGTGTCAATGGGACATACAGCTACCAACTCTACACAAGTCAGAGCTAACTGAATCCATATAGAAGCAGCATCATGTACTTGTCCTAATTGTGGCCATTATCTTACCCACTGGCGACCTGGACAGAAGTGCCAATCTAGACCAGAGCTGGGTGAATTGGGGTAAGCCAGAGTTCCTCTTCCATTTCACCTTTACCCCCATGCTTGGGGAAAGTCATGGCCAGGTGGTGGCAATGGTGGAAGTGAAAGGCCAAGGGCCAACTTCTGCTGCTTGCTTCCTTCACCTATGTCTTTGCCCATCAATCCGCCAGTCTCTCTAATGCCTGCAAGCATGTGTACTCTGATCTCTTTAAGGACCTAGAAGTTAAGTTATTTGTACTCCCATTCATCAGGTCTTGGGGTGCATATCCATTTTACCTGTGACTACACCACAGCTTCCCCTTTTTAAATACGCTAGTCAACATTTACAGACCCGATGACACATTCATAATTCCTTCAACAAACATGTACTGAGCACCAAATGTCTGTCAGGAGCTGAGCTGGGGGCTGAGGACATGAAGCTGACTCATATCTAGAGTCCTCGCCTTCAAAGAGCTTCCAGCTTCTTGGGAGGAAAGACGGGGAACTATTCCAGAACAATTAGAAGTGGGAAGGGCAGAGCTCAATGAAGACACTGAAGAGGGAGTGAGAATTCACACACGGGAAAAGATCAGGAGAGCCTTCCGAGTCAGAATGATAGCTACACATTTGGTCAACTGAGAGGAATCAATGGTAAAAACCCTTTCCTATGTTAAAGATGATTGCACTTTAGCTTGCAAACTGCAGCCAGGGAGAAGACCCTGTGATTTTTATCAACCACACTGGGATGAACAGGGACCTGAAACGAGCATCCCTTGGCTTTATTTCCTCCCAGGGTACATCCCACCACTCAGGCTTGATAACTCAGGTTAGTGTATAGTATAGAAGCCTAACTTTTGGATTGGACTCAGACTGACCAGGTGTTCAAGAGGTGCTGTGCCATTTAGAGCTGAGAGACAGTGGACAAATTGCTGGAGTTCCTGTTTTCTCATCTGCAATAGGGAGACTAGGGCCCATAACATGCTTGGAAGATTTCTACTTCTGTCGAATATTCTGAAGGACTTCCTGCAGCAATACAACTAGATTACAAGCAAAGTGTCTGAGGTTCTGCTTGGCTTGCAGAAAATCTTGAAGGGATGTGATGAACAAGAAGAGTGAGTGGTAAGAAACTGAATAAATTGCAATTGCCATGGGACCAAATGTTGAACTAGCACTGGGATCAGAAGCATAAGCCTGGGGCTCAACACAAGGGGTAATTATACACAAGACCTACTTTAAGCCAAATTTCTTCAAGGGACTAGAATAACCCCAGGTTAGCACAAAAAACAGCTGGGGAGACAGATTTGGTCTGTGGGTCACAGTTTACTGATCTCTGATACAAGATAATAATGTTTAACATATGTAATTGCTTAGTGATTTATAAAATCTTTCCTATATATTACTTAATTTGATCCTCATACAAATCGTATAAGGTAAGTAAAAGGCAAAATAGCCTTTACCCTGTTGGGTACAGTGTACCTCTAATAACATATGATATACCAGAAAAATTAATGCTCGGTATAAACCAAAGATTAGACACAATGCTATAACTTCATAGAAGGAGGGGATCGAAAGGTTGAGGAAAAGAGTTCCTCCTCTACCTCACCTTTACCTTAAAAATGTTCCTTTGGGTGCCAATACTAGCATCAATTGAACCACCCACAAAAAATGAATAAACTTATTCAGCCTAGTTGTGTCCTCTTTCCTTTGTTCTACATAGGTCTGACAAGTTCGCGAACTTGTTGCTAACCTTTTTTTATACCAGAGGGATTATTCATTATGAATTTGTACCAACTGGACAAACAGTTAACGAATTTTACTATTTGGAAATAATGGAAAGGCTGAGTAAAAAAGTTAGATGACCTGAACATTTCGCCAACAATTCCTGGCTCTTGCATCATGACAATGCACCAGCTTACATGGCACTGTCTGTGAGGGAGTTTTTAGCCAGTAAATAAATAACTGTATTGGAAAACCCTCCCTACTCACCTGATCTGGCCCCCAATGACTTCTTTCTTTACCCGAAGATAAAGGAAATACTGAAAGGAAGACATTTTGATGACATTCAGGACATCAAGGGTAATACGACAACAGCTCTGATGGCCATTCCAGAAAAAGAGTTCCCTAATTGCTGGACACTGGCATCGGTGCATAGCTTCCCAAGGGGAGTACTTCGAAGGAGACCGTAGTGATGTTTAGCAGTGAGCTATATAGCACTTTCTTTAAGATGAGTTCGCGAACTTAATTGTCAGACCTCGTAGGTCCTTTACTACAGAAGCTGTGATGCAACACGTTGCTGATGGCCACTGTGATTACACCATTTGCCTGGCAATGGCTAAGAAGGAGAGAAAATGCTTGTACACCTGAACTCACAACGTACAAGCACTTTCCACAAGAACGACTGTACCCATCCAGGCAGGACTTACACAGCATTTTATACCTGGACTGCGGCTCAGGAATTCCCTTATTCAACCCTCGCATTTTAAAGTGGAGTTTGGAAGGTTCGGAGGGGAGAGATCAGACTATAAACAGTGATCATATATTCGTTGTTGAGTATACAAAGCGTTATAAGTATCATGTAGATTTCCTTCAACTAATCATAATCCTATCAAGACAAGAGCCCTGGCAGACACAGACAAATGCTAATGCAGGAAGAAGGAGAAAGGTGGAGAGGGAGGAGGAAACTAACATCCTATGTACCATGTGAGACAGGACAGTGGACACCTTCCATGCTACATCTGATTTAATTAGCACAACTCTGACAGGAGCTTTTCTTCTCATTTTGTAAAAGAGGAAATGGAGATTGAGCAGCGCATCCTAGGCCTGCTAGCTGGTGAGTAGCAGAGCTGAGGTTTGAATTCAGGTCTCTAATGACCTCAAAGTGCCTCTTATTGCACACTCTGCTTCCACAGCAGGGAGTTCTGTGTTTTGGGAGCAACTGCAGAAAGGAAGGATGAGAGAGAAACAGCAAAGTCAACTTCCGCTGTAACACGTAGGAAGATAGAATTCTATCCATTTTTTCTGAACCCAACACTGGAACAGTATTTTAACCCCAGGCTGAGTCATTTTTTTTTTAACACTCGCTTCCTCTAAACAACCTTTTTTTCAATAACAATCAGAAAACAAAACATATATTTCATATGCAATTAAAGTTTACACTTACAAACAAAAACATTTCGCCTCATAGTTGATACCTTCTTTTATTGTTTTACTGACTCTGGGTGGTGAACACACAATGTGATATATAGGTGATGATTTACAGAATTGTACACCTGAAACCAGTGTAACTTTACTAACAACTGTCACTCCAATAAACTTTAATGAAAAACAAGAAAACAAAAAATACACAAATAAAAATTCCAGGAAGTCACAGTATGATAGAAACAAAGTAACTCAAGCTCTGCTTCATTGACTGCACAACAATTAACTAGCATGATTTGTTCTAAATCTATTTGAATGCTACCTATGTAATATCTTAAGTGTTGGGGACACAATCTGTACCCAATTTGTACTGATCATCATTCAAATCTGAGGAACTAACTCTGAAAAACCACATGTGCAGCTGAGTCCTATGTGCTGGGGCTGACTGGACAACTGGGAATTTTCCAAATTCACTTTCATGTGAGTTTATGTTCATTAAAAGATAAGTGATAAAATGTGCTAATTTGAAGCTGAAATATATTTCACTAAAACTCAACAGTCATTGCAGCAGCTCTAGGTTCTAAATACCCTAGATCAACAAAATATATTTTTCAGGGGGCGTATTCCGTTACTGAGGTTGTTTAGAACAGGGCAGGGTGATAATAAAAAGCCAAGTGACTTTTTGTAGGTTTTATTATTGTTTTTGAAATCTCTAGACGATGTGCTCCCTCATTGCCTGCAGTACCGAAAACAGACCATTCCCAGTCTCACCCTTGGTAGGCCTCTGTCCTGGACTAGTTATTTTTTTTGGGGGGAAAAATATGGATGCGTCTTCTTTCTGGTATGCTCCATTATTCCTCAATGACCTAGGCTCAGCTTGGAGCTCCGCTGGCTTCATGGTGGCGTGGTGACAAAAGAATCAGGGCAGGGTATGTGCGATGTGTGCACGTGAGAGTGCACAAAGGAGCAAGAGGAGAAGATTCTCCAACATGGATGTACCACTTAACAAAGCTAATCATCCACAGAGTGACTACCTGGGAGAAACAATGCTTCATTGTTCCAGAATATTCTTTAGTGGCCCCGACAGTCTGGGGAAAGCCCCCTGAACCAAAATGGATAATAAGAGGAAATGCTAGGGTATCTCACCAGACATAATGCCAAGCTTAGGACACCATATCCCCGTATTTTCTCAATGCCAGCTTTACTTCTGACAAATTCATACTGGCCCCAAAGGCTCCCCAAGCTGGGAGGTAGATTTTAGCTTTGGCCACTCTGGCTTCAGCTTCACTATAGAGCATTGCTGATCAAGATCCTAAATGAAATCATTGCTTCAATTTAGGCCATTACCATTTGACTTATTCTTCAAAGAGGTTCGTAACTTTACATTAATTGAGCTCTGTTTGCATGTGATTTTCAAAAGAGCCCCAGGAAAGTAAGACTATTACTAGTTCCATTTGATGGATGAAGAAACAGAGGCTTAGAGAGGATTAAAAACTTGCACAAGATCAGGGAAACAGTAGGTGATACGGTGTTTCCCCGAAAATAAGACCTAGCCGGACAATCAGCTCTAATGCATCTTTTGGAGCAAAAATTAATATAAGACCTGGCTTTATTATTATGTTAGATAATGCTTAAAACATGACTCCTATCGTGTCTTATTTTACTATAAGACCAGGTCTTATATTAATTTTTGCTCCAAAATACGCATTAGAGCTGATGGGCCAGCTAGGTCTTATTTTCGGGGAAACAGGGTAGAGTTGGAGCTCCAAGACAGTTCTAAGTCTGAAGTCCATTCTCTTAACCTGTACAGTGTAATTCTGAGCAATAGGGAGATTAAAAATCCTATCTAAGACAGGTACAAGTCCAACGTGATAAATTTAGCTTAAGATTAAAGTGCAAAATAAAAGGGACAGGTTTGTCTCTTCATACCACTCATGAAAATAGTTTTACCCAAGAACCCTAGATACCCCAGTGTAACATAACCCAGAGTCTTGGTCCACAAAAAGGAAAGGTTATAACAGAGTGTACAACTACTGAGCATAAGATAATGCTTAAAACATGGTTCCTATTGTGTCTTCAATTGAAAGGTGAAGAAGATCACATTTTTTGAGGTATACTTGAGTGATTTTATGTTTTTATCTTACTAATAATCATTTGTCTGTAAACTGTTTTATTTGGGGGTTTCTTTTAGGTTTAATGTGAAAGCTGGTGTAGAAATTGCCAGCAGTGCTAGAATGATCTATGGCCATGTGTTCGTCCAGAGTCTGGTGTGGATGGATGAGTGTTTCTCACAAAGTTAGAGACTGTCTAGCTTCTTGCACCGTCTTTAAGGGGAAAGCTGTTCCCATCTCCTCTCCTGTGTTGGGTCACAGCGATATCAGCAGAAGCGTCCTCAGGCCTGGAATCAGGGCACTTTGGAAGCTGGTGCCCAACAGAACCCCTGCAGTACCCAGTGGTCCTCAGCCTCCGACGTGTGAAGGCATTTGTCCTTTGTTAGTCTACAGTTCCATTTTAAAGAATGGCTTTAAATATATTTCAAGGTAGTTCAACCTATGTTGGATATTTATGATTCTTTAAAAGCATGCATATAGAGTTTTCTGTTTATAAGATATGGTCTGAGTGACACTCATTCTATCTGTTTATTGAAGGAAAACAGAAGTTCAGTTCATGATCATCATGTTCTTTCTCCTTCTTCCCAATGAACATTGGAAAGAGTGCTGCCACTTCCATTGGCATCTGCTTTTGTTTTCAAAGTTCTTTCACATGTATTTAAACTTCCTCAAGAAATCTGTGAGACAGACAGAGCAGGTACTGTCACCCATATTTAGCAGATAAGAAAATTGAGGATTAAAAGGTTTAGTAGGAATACTGGGACTATAATTCAATCACTTCTACTCCACAGTGTGTTGGTAAAATAGCTCTCAAGAAAAAAAATGTCCCAATTTATATCATTTGCTGATTTTCAGGTATAAACAATCCCCCTACAGCCATTTTCAAGCTACCAACATGATTGAACTTCCTGCGGGGTTGGGAAGATGTGCCAAGTTGGCTCTCTTGAGGCAGTACAAACTAGCTCCAGCACAACACGGATCCACCAACTCTTACTCCATCCTTCTTCATATGCCATCAGATTAAGTGATTATGGTGCTAAATTAAAACAAGTATCTGGTGGAATGTACCGGAGAGAAAACCTCAAGACTATAAGCGCATGTGATGCAGAGTTCCCTGAGAGGAAAATCAGCCACAGCCATTTCTTCCGCGTTTGCTGACATGCTCCCGTTTTGCTGATTCTACCTGAGCTACAACTGAATGGACCTGAGAAGCTGTCCCTGAGATGACCCAGGGATCACAATGTATGCTGGGATGAGTCAGAGATCAACAGCTCCTTTCAGTGCAATCCCACTGATATAACATCTTTTACTCAAAGGTCTGTAGGCATGATCCATGCCTCTCTTACCATCCCCATGTTATGGGTAGGGGAGGCCAAAGTCCCGAATTCAAATGACATGCTCAAAGTCACATAGTTTGACTGAATCATGACTGGGGAGCTTCACGACTGCACTAGGATGCCTCATCCAACACTGTGAAAAACAAAGATTTCTGAAAAAGGTGACAGGAAGTGCAGGATGCTTGTCAAAAGCATTATAGGGCCAGCCCGGTGGCTCCGGCTGTTAGAGCTCCATGCTCCTAAGTCCGAAGGCTGCTGGTTTGATTCCCACATGGGCCAGTGGGCTCTCAACCACAAGGTTGCCAGTTCAATTCCTCAAGTCCCGCAAGGGATGGTGGGCAGCGGCCCCTGCAACTAAGATTGAACACGGCACCGTGAGCTGAGCTGCCTCCCGGATGGCTCAGTTGGAGCGCATCCTCTCAACCACAGGGTTGCCAGTTCGATTGCTCAATCCCGCAAGGGATAGTGGGCTGCGACCCCTGCAACTAGCAAAGGCAACTGGACCTGGAGCTGAGCTGCACCCTCCACAACTAAGACCGAAAGGACAACTTGAAGCTGAACGGCACCCTCCACAACTAAGATTGAAAGGATAACAACTTGACTTGGAAAAAAGTCCTGGAAGTACACACTGTTCCCCAATAAAGTCCTGTTCCCCTTCCCCATTAAAAACAAAAAAATCTTAAAAAAAGAAGCACTATAGGATATGAGACGTGGGCCAACAGACATCCTGGGTCTGTTTTTGCTGTGGTTTTCAGACTATGCTCCCTGGAGCCTCAAGGGACATAGGGGCCTCCTCAGGGACACAGAAGGAGATAAGCTGAAGAGGGAAGGACTTTGGACCCTCCTATCCAAATGTGAATTAAAGCACTCACCTGTTTTACATATTGGGTGTCAGATTAATATTTCTTTAAAGAAAGGATTCTATGGCTTAAAAATAGTTGGAAAACCCAAGCAAAGATCAAAGTCTAGATTGTTAATTTTCAAACAAGGCTCCTTGGTATGAGCTATGTATTGACTCTCATAAAACAAAGGGAGCCTTCTGGCTGCTGTTTTCCCATGATCTGGTGAGATAATACATGTGCAAACACACTGAAAAGAATGAAGGTGTATGTAAACTGAAGTCAACACAGCTCCCTTAGCCCCAGTCTGCTCTGCTCCGAAAGCAAGTGGATGCCACGTACAGCAACCTCCCTGGTGAGTTTTCTATCATATGACCTCCCAAACAGCCCAAGCACTCCAAGTCCTCAGCTGACATCCTGGAGGCCAGCCATGACCCCCTCCTGGCTGCCTGAATGAGCACACAAAGGTAGCTGCTCTTCCCACACTTGCTGGGAAGACTCCAGCAGAGGCCACCCTGACCTCCGACAAGCCCTCTATGAACACAGACAAGGCAGGTGGGAGTGTAACAACAGACTTACACCAGGCTTTCAGATCTACAAACACACAGTCACCTTATGCATTTCAGATGGAAAACTGAAGAAACAAAGCAAAATGTCCTCTGAAAAACAAGTAACTAAATGTAAATTGCTCTACAAACTAAAAAAAAAAAAAAAAAGTCCTCTGAATTAGCCAAAGTGATTCAACTATTTTAAGTAGATAAAAGAGACCCAGGGGATATACCCAATCAAATGGTATAGCTTTAATTTGCACTGCACTGTATTAGTTTAGGGTCCACTCAGAACAAATATTAAATGCTAAATATTTTCTGCAACCTGATAAGCTAATAGGTAAAGACAGACCTATACTGAAGCACACATTTTTTTTAAAAAACAAATATTCATCCTGAAGCTACAATGAAAAACTACACAAGAAGAGAATACATATATATTGTTTGATCCTATGATGTCTTAAAGTATTTAAGTATATATATGCATGTGTAAAGTATTTAAAAATATATTTGTTTATATGTGTGTATATTTATAATGTCCTTTTTAAGACTAACAAAATGTTGTATAACTTTTTTCTGGAGTAAAAATCTCTAAGATTGATACTATTATTTAAAAGCAATTAAACAGTTATAAAATTTTCAAATCATATAAAATGACTGTGAACTTAAAGCAATTGTGGAATCCAGATCAGAATGCTATGTATATTGGGATAAGGGTTCTTAACTATTTTATATTTCCCTAGATTTTAATGAGAATATAAAATGAACACAAACAGAAATGAAAAGTAAAATGAGTCTAAAATTAAGTTTTAGTTTATCAAGGCCTACTATTTCACTTTCTTTTACGAGTATATGCACTAAGATAAAATGTTTGAGTCACGTTGGTTACAAATGAACATAACACACTGAGGATAGGTGTTGGTGTATTAGTAAAAATCCAGAACACAGGCAGTGATGGAAAGTATTTCTCTTTTACCCTCAAAGCTTAAATTTCACAGTACTTGCCAGGCATGTAAAAAGTTAATCTTTAGCAAAGCGAATGTGCTTAGAATAGTTAGTCTATTGTTCTCAACAAGTTATAGACCTGTACTATGAAACTGTTAAACAGTAGAGATACAAAACTCAAATACATGAATTCTTTGGCACATATTTTCCCCCTCTGCTTTACTGTTCTTCTAGAAAAGCTCAGATTTTATGACTGAGGGATTAACATAAAAAAAAGAAAAGAAATGCAAACTTCTGTAAGGAGGAAAGCCAAGGGCTAACACATACATTTTAAAGTAGCATACACTGTCTTTCTTTCCAGCAATAATTTTAGTTTTGGTTGCTTTGTAATATTGAAACACTTCACATTCAAACATTATAATATTATATTTAGCTTTACAAAAGAAAGGGGGAAAAAGCTACTGCAAGGATTGCTTAAATGTCACCTAACTCTACATTTGCCTAGTCTCTTGTACAACTACTGATAGAAAAAAACAAAAGCCTGGAAAATATTCTCAACATTATCATAACAATGCTGAAAAGTTGTTATTTTTACCCCACTTTACAGACAATCTCAAACCCAGGGATTCGAGGTCTGTTGGGATTTGAACACAGATCTGCTCAATTCAAGTCTATTTCTCTTCCCCTTACCACAAAACCATTTCAACAGAACACCATACCCTCATTTAAAAGAAAATGAGATTAACAAATATTAGAATGTACAGAGATATAGATAAATCAGAAAGGGATTATTAATTTCCACAAAGGATTCACCCTGGATTAAGTTTACAGCTCCCATAACTCACTTTAAAGAGGCTTAAACTTGTCCTCAGAATTTTTAGGAATGTTTCGTGTGAACATGAAGTAGACTTGCCTACAGCACCAAGTTTCAAACTTGGTAAGCGATCAAATCTATTTGTGCTTCAGGTGCAGTATCACAAAAAAGGTTTTACATCCAGCTCTAACGGATAAATGGTCATAAGCAACTATAAACCCGGACACAATTTTGAAGCAACAGTTTCAGGCATTGGACAACAGACAGTACATGATTGTGAGCCTCGAAAGGCGGGAAACACAGGTGACAAACTCCCCATTTTCCTGGGCTTTTTGTTTAGGCACATTTTTAAAACTGCACTTCAGGAAAATGGAGTCCAAACAGAGAGTAGCTGCGATCTGCAGGACAGATACGACAGGAATTTGTGAAACGGTACTGAAGAAGAAGCTGCACAAAGGAAGGACTCCAGAAATATGCATAGGAATTCCCTCGAGTCTTTAGCTGAATATTTAATTTTTAAAGATTTTTATTAAAATATAGCTAACATATAACATTATATTAGTGTCAAGTGCACACCATAGTTAGTCAACATTTATATACCTAAAAAAGTGATTACTGTAAGTCCAGCAACCATCTGACACCGTACCACGCTATCACAATATTACTGACTATATTCCCCACGCTGTACCTTACATCCCCATGACTTATTTAATACCTGGAAATCTGAGGTATTTAATACCTCTTATTCCCTTTCAACTCCCCCTCCCCTTTTTAATTTTTCAATTACAGCTGACATTCAATATTATTTTATATTAATTTCAGGTGTACATCACAGTTGTTAGATATTCGTATGATTTAAGAAGTGATCCCCCTGAATAGTCTAGTACCCACCTGGCACTATACATAGTTATTTACCATGTTATTCACTATAGTACCGATACTTTACATCCCCATGACTATTTTGTAACTCCCAATTTGTATTTCTTAATCCCTTCACCTTTTTCACCCTGACCCCCAGTTCCCCTCCTATCTATCACCCCAATAAATCTAGTACCAATCTGACACAATACACAGATATTACCATATTATTGACGACATTAGTTATGCTATATCTTACATACCCATGGCTACTGTATAAAAACTAATTTGTACTTATTAATCCCTTCCCCTTTTCATCCACTCCCAAATCCTCTTCCATCTGGCAACCATCAAAATGTTCTTGGTATCTATGAGGTTGTCTGTTTCGTTTGTTTATCTTGTTCTTTAGATTCAACTTATAAATGAAATCATGACATTTGTCTTTTTCTGTCTGACTTACTACACTTTGCAAATTACCTTCTAGGTCCATCCAGGTTGTTGCAGATGGCAAGATTTCCTTCTTTTTTATGATGTTATATTTCATTGTATATATGTACCACCTCCTCTTTATCCATTCATCCACTGATGGAGGCTGCCTCCACATCTTGGCTATTGTAAACAATGCTGCAATGAACATAAGAATGCACACGTACTCTCGAAATAGCGTTTTGGGTTTTTTGGGGTAAATACCCAGAAGTGGGATTACTGAGTCCTTCTTTGTCTCTTATTACAGCCTCGGTTTTAAAGTCTATTTTGTCTCGTATAAGTTTTGCTACCCCAGCGTTTTGTTTGTTTCCATTTTCATGAAATATCTTTTTCCATCCCTTTACTTTCAGTCTGTGTCTGAAGTGAGTCTCTTGTAGGCAGCATACGTAAGGGTCTTGTTTTCTTATCCATTCAGCCATCCTATGTCTTTTGATTGGAGCATTTAATCCATTTATATTGAAGGTAAATGTGATAGATAGGTAGTTACTGCTATTTTATTATTTATTTATTTATTTATTTATTTATTTATTTATTTATTTATTTATTTATTTATTTATCATTTTAAAGCAGTCCCTCTAAGATTCTTTGTAATACTGGTTTGGTAGTGATGAACTCCTTTAGCTTTTTCTTGTTTGGGAAGATCTTTATCTGCCCTTCAATTCTAAATTATAGCTTTGCTGGGTAGAGTAATCTTGGTTCTAAGTCCTTGCTTTTCATCACTTTGAATATTTTGTTGCAGTCCCTTCTGACCTGTAAAGTTTCTGTTGAGAAATCAGCTGACAAAGTCTTATGGAAGCTCCCTTGGAGGTACATAACTGTTTTCCTCTTGCTGCTTTTAAGATACTTTCTCCTTAACTTTTGGCATTCACCATCCTGGAAAAAGCCGCTCCTCCTGCCCTTGCCCATTTTTGTTCCTCCCTGTATGTTCCTGGCCCTTTTTGAGCTGCTGCCTCAGTGCTGGAGCTCCAGCAAGTGAGTCTGTCACCAAGTCATTCTGTGCGTAGGCCCTTTAAGAAAATCACCAAGGACTAGAGCCACCTTGGTCTCACTCAACCACAGTCTCTGCTGGATTTCACAGCCAGAAGTTATGGGGACCTCTGTCCCCAGCACTGAAACCCTGGGCTGGGGAGCCTGGTGTAGGGCTGAGACCCTTCACTGCCCCCCCCTGAGGTAGGGGGGACATCGCCGCTGAGGCATCCCTCTCTACTTTCCATGGGCACACAGGTGTGAGACCAGCCCATTCCAAGTCTCTGGTCCTCCTACCAGTCTCGAGGTGGCTTTTTCTGTATGTCCTTAGTTGTAGGGCTTCAGTTCAGCTAGACTTCAGGAAATTCTCAATGATGGCTGTTCTGTAGTTTAGTTGTAATTTTGATGTAGTTCTGAGAGGAGGTAAGCACAGTGCTTGCCTGCTCTGCCATCTTGACCAGACATTTTTAGCTGAATATTAAGCACAGCATACACAAGGCCTAGCCAAAAGAGCTATCTTGTCAGCAGAAACATTTTTCTGAAGGTTGCATACTGCCAGGAGATGATGGAGTTCCAACCAGCCAGAGAAAAGAGACCTACCTGAACACTCCCAAGATTCAGTTGAGACCCTCAAAATGCAATGGTTTATATGGAGTCCTGTAGCCTTAGAGTAAGGACCATTCTAGATTTATCCTATCAGAACCTAAAGCTAAGCCTCAACTAGCTTCCAGAAAATCAAATGCCTACTATATCAAAATTAATCCTTCTCTAAAGGAAGACAATGACTCCCAAAGTTTTAACATTGTCTCATCCACAATGTCCACCATCAAATAAAACATTACTATACATGTGGTCTGGTTGACATCTGAAATGGATAGTTGTTTCTGCCTGCCCAGTATGTCCTTCTCCTATTTCAAGGAACACAAACTTATTACAAGAGAATATTTCTTTCCTATGGGGAATAGATTCCATTTAGTTTAGCCAGAGCCCTCCATTCTCACTGGTAGCCAAATGACCAGAAGTAATGACCAGAGATTGGCACATGACCCAAGTTGAACCAGTGAGAGTCCTCTTTGGTGCATGCCCCTAAAAATATGGTCACCAAATCAGTATGATTTCAAAGCAGAGGTGCTGATGGCACCACACCTGTTAGATGAAGTGAGCCTTTTCAAGAGATGAGGAAGTAGAACTGCAGCCATGATGACATCATTTGTGCTTTACAATTTCGTTATGTCAAAAGGACTTTGCAAACCTGGCAGGGTAGGATTCAGAAGTGTTCTAGTTCTAGATTATTAGGCAATAACAGTTCTGACAGGGCGTTAGATGGTCAGGGTAGCGTGTATGCTAGACTGTGTAGACTGTAACTCAGAATGTAACTTCCCAGTGAGAGAATCAACATTTGATAGCTGAAAATGGATAGTCCTGGCTTCTTGTTAAAGAGCTGTGTTATCTTGGGCAAATCTCTTACCTTCCCCTCACCCATCCCCTGTAAACTGAGCAGAGAGACCTTCTAGGGCTCTTTCTAGCTACAAAATTTCATGAGTCTATGAAATAAGCAACTTTCCAAAGTCAGCTAGATAACAGGTTAATGCTAATTTATAATAGTGACTTGTTCGAGCCAACAAAGGAAGGGTGTAAGATGAGAGATATAGGAATCCAGTGACCAAGCTTGAAGAAAAAGCTCATATGGCCTCCCAATGCCCCAATTTGCTGATGTTTAGACCAATTTTTCTCCTCTTGTTTACATGGTTGAATTAAACCAATTCTATCATCCAGTAACACGGGCTCAAGAGAAACTCAGTGTGAATGAGGTGCAGACTGAATTGAGAAGGGGATTATTGTTTTCTCTCAGTCCAGCTGTCTCTTGAAGATTTTGAATAAATCCCCTAATATCTCCTCTGCTTTGTAATATATAACTCTGCACACAGTTATTTAGAACTGATGTTAAAGGAGAAAAGATTGTGCAAATATTTGGGTAAATGTAGTATAATTATGTTTGTTTGTCATGTATTCATTTGTTAAGACTACCGGTAATCTCATAGCAAATAAGAACTTGCTGTAGATCTGAAGGTAGCCTCTGATTTGTTTTAATGAAAATGTATGTTAGTGGGTGTTAGTGGGATGTTCCAATTGTATTTGAAAAGGGACAATGCCACTTATCTTTTAGTCTTGTGATCAGGGAAGGGCTACTTCTTAGAAGAAATGAGAGATGAAAATGAAGACAAAGCCAAGAGATCTATAAAAATAGTGGGTATTTATTTTCTGACCTGATGGCTTGTCAGTTCTTCAAGACTGAGTGACAACAGTCATAATATAATGGGCCATTGAGCCTTTTCTGTTTAAAAGGAGAAAAAGTTGAGAGAGGGCCTCAAGTAGAATGAGGGAGGTACTACAACTAGGAAATACATGAACTGAGAATTTTGAACTGAAAAACTCAATAAACATGTATGAATTTTTTCCCTAATAGTAAATACTAATGTAGGAAACACGTTTTATTAATAAAAACATTTACTGTATCAGTTTTATTTTCATTTGTCTTTTTATAAAGGATGACAGAGAAAATCTAGAAAAAAAAGAGATAACGATAAAAAAGAAAACAAAATTTTCTAAAATCCCACCACCCAAACAGAACTGTTTAAAAAATTGGGTATATCTTTTTCCAGTCTTTTTTGTTTGTTTGTTTTTAATGCCAGAATAATTTGAAAGCATTTTATAATCATCATCTCATTTAACACTTATAATAACTCTACGAGACAGATACGTATTATTCCAACTTTATAGATGAAAGTTCCACAGCACTGCCTAATTCCAAAGCCTGTACGTTTAAGTACTACACTGCCTTGGATATATATGTGCGTGTGTGTATATATGTGTATATGTATACATACATAAACATTTATATATGCACTTATGTGTTCACGTCTACATTCAGATATGCACAAATTTTCATAATTGTAGGCTAAATATTATAACTATATATAGTATTTTGATTTATATTTTTTCACGTACAACATAGCAAGCAAAGTTTCCCAATTAAGCCACAGAAAGCCACAAGAGATAAGAAAGGACAATTGCTATTTTTCAGGTGTTGGGCTCCAAGAAGGGAGAACCAAGAGTACAAAAATCTTGAGAATGTTTTCTGACAAGAAGGAACCATGTCTAAAGCCAAGAGAAACACCTGACTCAGGATCCTTGAAATGGAAAAGTTTTTGAGCTATAATAGAATGTATTTGGGATGTTTGGTTATTATTTGTTTTGTCTGAAATATTTTCCCCATTCTAGGAGTGGAAATTACTGTAAGGTAATTCTTATTCTGCCTGAAGATTGTGTGACAAGTCTCCATAATTCAGAAAGGTGACTCAGCAAGTAGACTTGACATCTCCACTCTGCTCCACAGTGCTGAGCAGTCAATGAATGTTTTATAAATGTGATGTATATAACTGCTAAATTTCATCATACAACTCTATGAATGACAAATCAATGTGGATCCTCGTTGACTCTTACAACTCTATAATCCACAACAAATTAATTCTTGTTCTCCTTAAACCATGTTATTTCTCTTCCCCACCCCCCCCCTCCGCTCCCATACCTCTTCTTTAAAATCTCTGTCACCGCCATTATCCCAGTTTCTCTTGCAGAAAATTTGGATTCACCTTATACTCTCCCCTCTTGTTTCCTCCCTCCTACCTTAATGCATCAAATTCCATCAGTTCCTCCTCTTTAATAGCCTGGCATTGGTGCCTTCATTTCCCTGTCCATTGCATCAGCCTTGTTCAAGGTCCTTATGATTATAACCATCATTTCATCATAAGCAGCATTAAGAGGGAAAGGAGCCTCTAATTAGTCAATACTCTGGTACAATTTTAAACCTGACTGTCTTGGGCACATCAGATATCTGTTTACCTACTTATGAAACCCCCTCAGCCACTTTCTCCTCGTTTTCGTTTTTCCTGCATACCACTGCCCCATAATCATTCCTAATCATGAAATATAATCTTCCTGCTAAGGTTTTTAAGATCAAATCCAAACTTTACGCGGCATTCAGAATAGCTTTCAGATTCCTTAGTCAGATCTTCCTAATTTGACATCTCCCTAACTATATCAGTTTGTCTCCTCCTATTCTTTCCCATTACCCTATTTCAATGAAATTGTCATAAATTGATGGTCTCTTAAAAACACAAGTTACACTCCATCCACCATTTTTTTGTTTGTGCCCTCTCTACTACTCTCCATCACAGAATACCTATTCCTTTGAAGTCCATTTGATGTTATATACCAGCCCTAAGTTCTTAATCGCATCTTCCTATGAAGCTATTCTATCACTTTAGTGCTCAAAATATATCATCCTATTCTTTACTTTTGTCTCTGTGTGGCCCATCTAGACAAATAATAGTAATAATTTACACCTTTAAAGAACTTTACTTTACAGCTCACAAAACACCTTTTTTTTTTTTTTTTGCTATTTTCCAGCTTTGTTGAGATATAATTGACATAATATTGTATAAGGTTAAGATGTTCAACGTGATTTGTATGTATATGTATATATTGTAAAATATATAGGTTAGTTAATAAAAGGTTAGTTAACACATGCATCACTTCACATAGTTGCCTTTTTTTTTGCATGTGGAGAGAACTTTTAAGATCTACTTTCTTAGCAACTTTGAAATATGTAATACAGTATTGTTAACTATAGTTATGCTGTATATTAGATCCCCAGAACTTATTCATCTTACAACTGGAAGTTTGCAACCTTTGATCACCTTAACCATTTCCTACAATCCCTGTCCATGGTAACCACCAATCTTCTCTGTTTCTGAGTTTAGTTTTTTTTTTTTTTTAATAATTCCATATATAAGTGAGATCATACAGTATTTATCGTTCTGTCTGACTTATTTCACTTAGCATCATGCCCTCAAGTTTCAGTCATGTCATCACAAATGGCAGGATTTCCTTCTTTCTCATGACTGAATAACATTCCATTGTGTGTGTGTGTGTGTGTGTGTGTGTGTGTGTGTGTGTGTAAGTGTAAAATCACATTTTCTTTACCCATTCATCCATTGATAGACACTTAGGTTGTTTTCATGTCTTGGCTATCGTAAATAATGATGCGGTGGATATGGGGGTGTAGATATTTCTTCAAGATGGTGATTTCATTTCCTCCAGATATATAACCAGAAGTGGGATTGCTGGATCATATGGTAGTTCTATTTTTATTTTTTTGAGGAATCTCTGTACTGTTTTCCATAGTGGCTGCACCAACTTACATTCTCACCAACAGTGCACCAGGGTTCGTTTTTCTCTACATCCTTATCAGCCCTTGTTATTTCTTGTCTTTTTGATAATAGTCATTCTAACAAGTGTGGAATGATATCTCATTGTGGTTTTAATATGCATTTCCCTGGTGATTAGTGATGTTGAATACCTTTTCATGTACCTGTTGCCATTTGTATGCAAACAGGTAAATAGACATCTTTGGGAAAATTTTGCCCATTTTTAAACCAGATTATTTGTTCTTTTTGCTTTTAAGTTGTACGAATTCCTTATATATATATTTGGATATTAACCCTATATCTCATATACAATTTGCAAATACGTTCTCCAACTCCATAAGTTGCCTTTTCATTTTGTTGATCATTTCTTTTGCTGTGCAGAAGCTTTTCAGTTTGATATACTCACACACTCATTTTGTTTTTGTTCTTTGTGCTTTTGCTTCCATATCAAAAAATAATTGTGATGACCAATGTCAAGGAGACTTTTCCCTATGTTTTATTTTAGAAGTTTTACAATTTTGAGTCTTACATTTAAGTTTTTAATCCATTTCAATTTAATTTTGTGTATGGTGTAAGATAGGGTCCAGTTTCATTCTTTTGCATGTGGATATCCAATTTTCCCAACCCCATTTATTGAAGGGACTACCTTTACCCCATTCAGTATTATTGGATCCTTTGTCAAATGTTAGTTGACCATATGTGTGGATTTATTTCTAGGTTCTTAATTCTGTTCCATTGATCTGCATGTCTGTTTTTATGCCAGTATCCTATTGTTCTGATTACTATAGATTTGTAGTATAGTTTGAAAACAGGAAGTTTATGCCTCCAGCTTTTTTCTCTTTCTCAAGACTGCTTTCACTATTTGGGGTCTTTTATGATTCCATATACATTTTTGAATTATTTATTCTATTTCAGTGAAAAACACCATTGGAATTTTGATAGGGATTACACTGATCTGTAGATTACGTTTGATAGGATAGATATTTTAACAATATTAATTTTTCTGAACCATGAACACAAGATATATTTCCATTTACTTGTGTCTTCTTCAATTTCTTTTATCATTGTCTTATAGTTTTCAGTGTACAGAACTTTCACCTCATTGGTTAAATTTATTCCTAAGTATTTTATTATTTTTGATGCTATTGCGAATGGGGTTATCTTCTTTATTTCTTCTTAGATAGTTTGCTGACAGTTTGTATCTGGTTTTTGTATGTTGATTTTATATCCCACAACTTTATTTAATTTGTTTATTAATTCTAACAGTCTTTTGGAGGTAGAGTCTTTAGGATTTATTTATGTGTAAGATCATGTTGTCTGCAAACAGAGACAATTTTCTGCTTTTATTTGGGTGCTTTTTTGTTTCTTTTTCTTGCCTGATTGCTCTGATTAGGACTTCTTGTATTATGCTGCATAGGAATGATGAAAGTGGGTACACTTGTCTTGTTCCTGATCTTAGAGGAAAAGCTCTCAGCCTTTCACCATTGAGTACGATGTTAGCTGCAGGCTTATCATAGATAGCCTTTATTATGTTGCTGTATATTTCTTCAATATCAATTTGTTGAGAGTTTGTATCATGAAAGAATGTTGAATATTCATTGTTGAATATTCAATGTCAAGTGCTTTCTCGGCACCTACTGAGATGATCATATGATCTTTATAATTCTTCTACTAATGTGATGTATCATGTTTATTGATTTGCCTATGTTAACCCATCTTTGCATTCCAGAGATGATTCCAAGTTGTCATGGTGTATGGTCCTTTTAATGTGCTGTTGAATTCAGTTTCCTAGTATTTTGTTGAGAATTTTTCATCTATATTCGTCTTGGATATTGGCTTGCAGTTTTCTTTTCTTGTAGTGTCTTTATCTGGCTTTGGCATTAGGGTAATGCAGGCCTTGTACAATGAGTTTGGGAATGTTCCCTCCCTTCAGTTTTTTGGAAGAGTATGCAAAGGATTGGCATTCATTCTTCTTTAAATGTTTGGTAAAACTCACCAGTGAAAACTCCTTACTCATTATTGGTCTGTTCAGATTTTCTGTTTTTTAATAATTCACTCTTGGTCATATGTTTCCAGGCATTTATTCATTTCTTCTAGGTGTCTAATGTGTTAATATATAATTGTTCATAGTAGTCTCTTATGATCTTTTGTATTTGTGTGGTACTCTTGTAATGTCTCCTCTTTCATTTATAATTTTACTTAGCTAAGTCCTCTCTCTTTTTTTCTTCATTAGTCTAGATAAAGATTTGTCAGTTTTGTTTATCTTTTCAAAGAACCACCTCTTAAATTTGTTAATATTTTTCTGCTCTCTATTAAATTTATTTCTGCTCTAATCTTTATTATTTCCTTTCTTCTGCTAACTTTGGGCTTAGTTTATTCTTCGTCTAGTTCCTTGAGGCATAATGTTAGGTTATTTATCACAAAGCACTTTCTAATACTTTATGTGACTTAATCCTAAAAAACAGAAAGGGTAGCAATTATTTGTTTCCATATTGCAGATGAGAAAATTTGATCCAAAAAGTCTAAAAGATGTAGCCAAGGTCACGCAGCCAAAACTCCCCTCTTCCAAATTCAGTAAGATGAATAAAAATTTCAAATATTAAATAACAACATTCAAACAAAGAGATACAATCTAGTTAAAAAAATTTGAAAGAATGTGATCAGAGAAAGAGAGATAAAACAGTGTCGTGATCAAAGAGTAATTACTCTCTATCTCCAAAGCCATTTTAGGAGAGGCAAGCAGTTCTGGGAGAGTTGAACAAATTTTGGAGGGAATCGCAAATGCCATATAATGTAGAGAGCAGCTTTCTGAGGGGTCAATAGGCAATGTAGGCTGCAAAAAGTTTACATAATGAGCTTTTAGAGTAGAAGTTTTGACCCACCATGACACCAACTCACCTAAGGTGAGAATGACTCTTTGGAAGGAAGAGCTGAAGCTGGGCAAGTAAGTGCATAGAACTGTCACTGTCAAAAACAAAAGCTCAAAAAACTCTCTTTAAATTATAGCACAATCTGCACCCTAGGGTTCCCACTGATAGGACTAGAATATGTCCCTTCCTGAAAAAATAAATACTAGTATGAAACGCTAAATAAAACTAGAAAACAAAGCATAAAGCCTAAATTTATCAACAATTATTGTTCATGTTTCCAAGCTGAATCCCCTTCTCTACTCTGAAGCAAATGTAAAATCCCAGTCATATCCAGTCCTCAAATTTAAGTTCTAAAAGAAAATAAACACATCTCAGAGAAGATGGGATGGCAAGCATGCTTCATGAATACAATATTTAGGAAAAAAAATGGTCTAGCTAGCACTTTTGACACTAAATATGAGAAAGAGGAAAACAAACAGCACAGTGATTATGCAAAATGGAAAAAACCATAGAGAAAATACAGGGGAGAAGAGGGAGAGAGAGAGAAAGGTATCAAACAAAGACTGATGAAAAATGTATTCTAGAAAAAATGCCTCAAGAAACAGAAAAAAAAGTTGTATGACATATTTTGCACCATAGAAGATACTAAAAAGGATAAATTTGATAAAAGAATAAAGCAAAGATGAGATAAAAAGATAGTACAATAAACAGAAGAGACAGTACAGTTCAGGATACAACCCTAGGACCAGAACACCACTTCCAAAGAACTAAAAATAAATTGGGGGTAGGGGGGAATGTTGATAAATTTTGTTAAATGCCTTTTTGTATCTATGACATCTATGGTGGTGATTATATATTTTTATCCTTTTGCTAACCAAAGGACTGATATCCTTAATAAGCAAAAATCTTGTACAATTTACGAAAAAAGATCATTAGACAAGCTGGTCACACAAAAATAAGTACCTATGGCCAATACACACACACGTGCACACATGTGCACACACTCAAAAACTTATTTTAAAGGAAGGCAAATCACGAAAAGATTTAGTACCTATCAGACTAGCAAAAATTAAAAACTTTGTTAAAGTTGTTGATGGAATGGGAAACCAAGCAATCTCACAAATTATTAGTATTAGTGTTAAATACTGTCACCTTGTTTAAGGCCAATTTGAAAAATCTATCAAATATCAAGTGTACCATTTTTTTTTTAACCAGGCAATTACACTGGTGGGAATTTATCACATCACATTTGCCCAAATCTGCAAATTAAAATGTACAGAATGTTATTTTTAAAAAAATATTTTTATTAAAATATAGCTAACAAATAATATTAGTTTCAAGTGTACACCACAGTTATTCAACATTTATATACCCAAAGAAGTGATCACCATGGTAAGACCAGCAACCATTTGACACTGTACAATGTTATCACAACATTATTGACTATATTCCCTAATGCTGAACATTACATCCCCTTGACTAATTTGTTTTATACCTAGAAATTTGAACTTCTTATTCCCTCTCACCTTTCCCTCCCCTTTTTAAATTTTTAATTACATTTGACATTCAATATTATTTTATACTAATTTCAAGTGTACAGCATAGTGGTTAGACGTTTATATAAGAAGTGATCTCCCTGACTAGTCTAGTACCCACCTGGCACTATATATAGTTATTACCATATTATTGACTACATTTCCTATACTTTGCATTTCCATGACTATTTTGTAACTACCGATTTGTACTTCTTAATCCTGTCACCTTTTTCACCCTGTCCCTCAATCCTCTCCCATCTATCACCCCAATAAATCTAGTGCCCATCTGACACCATACACAGTTATTACAATATTATGTTATTTTAAATTGTACTATTGTTTGAAATACCAATCCTCCAAATTAAAAAACAAAAATGAAAAAACAGAAGGAATCTTTACATGTCCATCAATGGGGTACTGTGAAAAGAATTATCATGAAACATAGTGAGCTTATTAAAAAACATTATTGAAAGAGGGTCTCTAAAACATGTTATTAAGAGAAAAATGCAGGGTCAGAGTAATGAGTATAGGACAATTCTGTATATTATAAACAAACAAACACAGAGAATCAGAGTATCTGTTTCTTTCTTCCTTCCCATGTACATCCAATCTAAATTAGATTGGACATTATTTTCCAAAAGACCATGAAATGCCTCCATTTTTCTTCAACCATATGTGAATCCAAGCTACCTTCATTTCTTCCCTTATACCCCTGCAACACCTTGTAACTGGATTCTAAGTAGGCACTTCTCCCCACTTTAGTTCAGTCTACACTCTAGCCACTCTGATCATCTTTAGTTCCTTGGGCAAGCGATGGTCCTCTTGGCACATATTTATTTTCCTCTATCTAGAACACTTTGCTCTAATCCAACCCAGTTTTCCATTCTTCCTGAAGATCTTGGCACAACTGCGTTTTTCCTCAGAGAAAACTCACATGCTCTCTTTTCTCACATTTATAATTATACATTAATTTGTGTGTGATTAGGATCTATTTTCCTCTGCTCGACTATAATCTCTAGGAAAGTTGGTGATATATTTATTTTTGATCATCACTGAATCCTCAAGATGATAACTGTCTCAGAAATTAGATAAATATTTCAGTCTATCATCCATCCATCTATCCTGTAACTGCATTAAAATTATCTGACAGGGGTCGGCCCCATGGCTCAGGTGGATTATCTGACAGGGGCCGGTCCCCTGGCTCAGGTGGTTGGAGCACTGTGCTCCTAATGCGGATGTTGCCAGTTCCATTACCACATGGGCCAGTGAGCTGTGCCCTCCACAGCTAAGATTGTGAACAACAGCTGTCCCTGGAGCTGGGCTGCCGTGTGCTGCCATGTGCTGCCGTGGGCTACTGTGTGCTACAGCCAGTGGGAGCGCAAGGCTCATAATACCAGCATGGGCCAGGGAGCTATGTCCTACACAACTAGACTGAGAAACAATAGCTTGAACCGAGTGGGTGGGGGGAGGAGGAAGAAAGGGGAAAATATATATATATATATCTGACAGAAACTATTAACCATGGTTATTAACTAGGGATTGGAGTTAAGGGAAGGGATGGCAGAGAAAAGTAAAAAGACTCATATTTTATTTTAAATATTTACATTTGTTTACACTTTTTACTATGTGCATTGAATGATTCAAGATAATTTATCATAAACTATTACTTTCTTATTGATGACATGAGGTCAAGTATATCTGAAAATTTTCTCCTTTAGGCTACAAAGGTGTTTAAATAGTTTCTTAATATCCTGTCACTAAGGCTATTATATAATTGTAACTGAGAAATCTGCATATTAACAAAATTCTCTTTCCTTGCCAATTCAATTGAGTTCTATTTTAAGTGTAGAGTAAATAGATCTTATCACAAGCATTCTTATGGGTGTTGTATACTCACTTATGCAAACACACATTTTTTTTTCTCATTAAAGGTGCTAGAAAATTCCCACAGGAAATTCAGTTCCTTTTCATAGAAAGGAACAATGTGTAGCAAACAAGATTCTCTTGATTTTGATTAATGAACAAAGGAATCTCTTTAACCCAATTCACCTTAGAGAATCTTCCCTTGGGAACTACCAGCTCCTACAACAATTTGAGAGGGAAAACGCTGAACAACTGGGGAAGAATTTTTAAAATTAATAATCTAAGAGATCTTTCTTGGTCTCTATGTCTACTTAAACCACTAAAGTCTCTCTTGGACGCCTTTTTAATCTGGAGAACTATCTCCGCAACAGCAGCTGCTGCAGCAATATGGGGCACACCAAGTCTTGTCACCTTTACATGTGATCACCAATATCCTTTCATTCATCAGATTTGGTGGAAGAAATGAGCCTCACACTTATACAATTTTGGTTTCTAAATTGGGGCAAGTTTGGAGTTAGAAAACAAGCAGAGAACAACTCTATAGAAGAAGTCCTATAGGTCAGACAGAAAACAAAGCCATTTGGTGTTGTTTTCAGGTTTCCCGAATTGTTAAATAAAAGGTATGTTCTGTGTGGTCATTTATCAAATTCTGCATTCTTATGTGTTGGAAACTATCACAACTCTGAGAATTTATGGAGTTGGAGGTAAGCCGTATAGTATTATAAGACATTATTAATAACATAACATAACATAACATAACATAACATAACATAACATAACATAAATGATTCTTAGAAATCTCATTCAGTACTCACTAGAATACTTGGGGGTGGGGGAATGGTAAAAGGAAGGGAAAATTTAGTAGAGCTACAATTCTGTGTAAATGATGAAAACCTATGACCTCCTTTAGAGGACAGAAATCCATAAAATCGTTCACCCTTAGTATAATTTCCATCCTTGGCTTAATTCACCCTTGGTATAATTAGAGTGTGACACTTCTGATTGCAAAAGCCCAAGGATTAGTCACTTTAATAGAAGTTCCTCTTATACCAGTGACCTGTGGAAAGAAGTCAACAGCACTTCCTAGTACTCTAGCACACTCCAAAAAACACGTTCCAGAATTTATTGATATGCAAGCATTGCACTTAAAAATCCATGCATCCCTGACCAATGTCCTAGTAGTCAGAATAGAGGCCACCATTGGGGAGTGACATTGACAGTGAGGAGACATGAGGGAGGAAGGGAGGCTTCTGGATGCGGGAAATATTCCATAACTTGATTTGCCTGGTGGCTCCACAAGTATATACTTATGTGAAACTTCATTGAGCCATACATTTATGATTTGCACATTGCATGCACGTAATACATTGATTAAAACAAAATTTAAGTAAAGATGCAATTGTTTTCTGGAAGACTAGGGGACTCTTTATTGGGGAGAGAAATCGTTAACAAGAAAAACGTCATGACCTAATTGACATTTCTGAGGTTATTGAGAATTTCACGGTATAATGAGAATTCTACTACAAATGATGTTTTGCAGATGTCCCAAAGATGGGGCTCCATTAATAACTTCTGGAGAATGAGAATGTAATTTGAAATGCTGCATTTTTATTAATAACCAGAAAAAGACAACTGGCTACCATCCTGCTACTTGAGAGAATGGACTGACTATGTCGGAAATTTCTGTAACAGAATTCCTTTCCAATCGTGGCTTTGACATTCCCACTTATATCTAGAGCAGCACGCAAATTATCAAATAATTCTCAGAAAAAAATTAAACACACTACAATTTACACAAATACACACAGCATTTATATGTACTGGAGGAGCAGGGAGAGGCTGGATGTATTGTCACACTCTTTAAATACTACTGCTCCTTCCTTTTACATCCAGCACAATCTGCTTTTAAATCCTTGGTATTTTAAACTATATATTGTAAAAGTGGATCCTGAAATTATATTGTCATTAGAATAAAAGTAATACTCTACTCTTATTCTAAACAAATCAGAACGAAGTAGCATTATATATGATGGTTTAATAGAAAAATGTATGTACCAAGTAGCCAACAAACAATTGAGAAAATTGGAACCACCCGGGTTCATCACCATCCATGGAAAGTCAGGACTGTGCTCCCATGTGAAGCTGGCCTTCTGAGCTTCTAGAAAATTTTGAGATAAATCATCATATGTTAATCATCATGTGTTTCTCCTTAAATATTAATTCTTACCCTACAACTAAAAATTCACATACCACGTTCATAGCCTGTAGCCATAGCAGCAGCTCATTTTCTATTAAATAATATAATGTATAACTTTTTAAACATTATCTTCCTTCATCTTCTCTTTAAATGTACATCTTCAGACTACTCAGCTTAGATGCCTTTTCAATAACCTCAACACCACCTCATCCAAACTCCAGTGTCTATCGAAACCTCAAAGTGGAGGTTCCCAAGACTTCTAGACAGAGCTTCTCTCCTGAGGCCCCCAAATTCCATTTTCACAACGTGAAACTGAGCTCATGTTCTCTCTGCACCCCAACTTTATCTTCATCCTGTGTTCCCAATATCACAAACTCAAAACCTGAGCCAATACAAAGACCAATTCCTTTCTTTCTCACCTCCAGTCAGTCTCTTCCTTCCATTCCTTCTACTTTCCCTGTCCTTTCATGCTTACAAGGTGCCTCACCAATATTTAGGGGCCTCCTTGTTTAAATCTACCCAATTCCAGTGTCTTCATTTATCTATGCACCCTTCACAGTCAGAGTTATTGTTCTAAAATACAGATCCTACCACCACCTTGTTCACAACGTTCTTTGTCTCCCCATTTAACATGGAAGAAAGCCCTAAAGCCATCTTACAAGGAGACTATGATCTAATTTTCCAAACTTAACCTTCTAACCATGCTCCTATAGGAGCATGGTAAGTACAACTCCTGTACTTACATTGAGTTGTACCTTCAGTATTTCCTCCCAAACTCAAAATAGCATCGTGCCTTTGAAAAATGGTTCCCTTCAGTTCAAATGTTCCCCTTTCCCATGTTTATTTCCTGGCCAATTCAAAGGGGAGATAGTATCGTTTTGTGATAAGACACCAGACTCGGGCTTTAAACAACCTGGTTCATATCCCAGGGCCACCACTTTCTTGTCATTCAATCTTGAGCAAACTGCTTACGGTTCCTGAAAACCTCAGTTTCCTTATCTCTGTACAAAGAAGATGGTAACAATATCTACATCACAGGATTGTGGAGAGGACTAAATGAAGCATAGAAAGCACTTAACACAGCCCTCAGTACTTAATAAGCGTTCATATTAGCTATTATTTCCATTGATATTATCATCGTCATTATTATCTTCTTCAAGAAGATTTCCCTATCTCATCAGTTGGAATCAATGCCTTCCTCTTATTTGTCCTTCCTTAGGACACTGCCCATAGCTCTAATCACATTTGTGAATTATTAATGACTATCTGCCTTACTCCATAGGGAGACATAAATTCCATAAACAGTTATTAAGCACAAAACTACAGCTTAAGGCTTGTCAGTAGTGTACACCTAGTGCTTTTCATTTTCCTCCTCATTTATTCCACAGTTCATTCATTTACATCTTCTCAATTTCTAATCACGCAAGCCTGAGACCTGGACACCACGCTAGGGTCCTCACTTCCCCACTCTTCACGTACACTAATACTGAATCTTGCCCAGACCCAAGGACATTTGAATTTGATGGGTCATGAATGATTCCAATATTCCAGTTTCTAACCTCAAGACAAGCTACTTCTTTGGTCAGTCTGCTCTCCGCAGTCACTCATACCTCTCATTTGACTTCTCCCACAGAATATAAGCCTCTTTCCAGGTTGGGTATGTATTTAACAGTCATCTTGAGGGCTCTCCCCCAGCAGATGCCCCAGGTTGGTGAACACAGCAGTTGTTCAGAGCATACTTGTTAAGCAAAGATAATTAAATCAAAGACCCCCTTTACCACCTTCTGGTAACCACGAGCAGTGTTACTCTTCTAGAATATTCTGAGGGTAAGTCTACGAATTTTTGGACGTATGAAGATGGTTTCCTGACAGCCAGCAAAGAAGTTGGGCTCTCCTGGTCAGAAAACATGACCATTTGTGGGTTTCCAAGGCTTATGGAAGAATGCAGGTTACTGGAGTGGTTTAAAAACCAGAGGCAGTAAGTCGTCCCTATCACAAGACTCATTTGCTTGGCAGAAGTCATCAAGAGCAAACCCCCGGAGAACTTGGCAATGGAGAGGACGTCCTGCCTGTGCTGCCAAAGTGCAGGTAAATGGCGCAAAGTTACCGCTGTCCATGGGCAGTCAGTCAAAATGCAGAGTCGAAATTATAAAATGGCAAGTGCTCCCACAGAGGAAAAATGATCAACTATTGTTAGACAGAATGATACGTGACTGCTGACATTTCACCTTTTATTATTATAGCAATATTTTAAGAAGGAAGTGTAGTTAAGGTTGTCAGAATTTCATTTTAACCCCCTCTTTGAGGCTGTTAAAAATTCACTCATGCTGAAACTTGTCTTTCAGGTTCTCAGCCAGATTTGTGCTTTGTTTTTAATCCGTTGTTCTCTAATGGAATGCAAAATGTAATGCAGGGGAAAAGATTTTTCCAAGGATCATTCTACAAACTGCTTCCTACCTCAATTCCCTTTTCCTTGCTCACTCCGCTCTTTGCTGAAAGGTTAATTTTAACAAAAACAACAACCCGAAAGATACACTCAACTGAGAGAGGCTTAAGGGTTTTTGGCAGTGCTTATAAAAATAGTTACACCGCTAAGCAGCTCTCCACCAGCAGGATTCTGTTCAGTGGCTTTCACCATAGGGAAGCACAATCTTGGAATACTGTAAATGTTGTAGCGCTCGCTGAATAAAAGGTAACCAAGGACAGTTCACAAATATCTTCACAGGCAAGACATAGAGGTGAAGTCTGGTAGGAAGGAGGAACTAGAGATATCGATTGTCTCAAAGGTTATATTTGTAGAGCAAATCCACTGATTTTGTTTAGCCTCTGGGCTCTTGGCACTCAAACCTTCCCAAGCCCCTCTCCCTCAAGCTATCTCCCACTGATGACAAAAAGGTAGGGGAAGGGGAACGGATCGATGATTTATTGGTCAGTCCACTACGAACCACACTAAACGTTAGGCATTTTATAATCATAAGATACTGTGAAGATACCAGGGGGCAGGAGATGTCCCTCAATCCTACTCTGTAGCTGAAACACACTTCAGGTGTATCGACCTGTGCATAAAGGGCTTTAAAACACTCCCATGCTTGCTTTGCTTATATTAAACTAGAGCAGCTGTCCAGCTGGACTCATGTTGATCAGCATATGAGATACCATCATATATAATAGAATACTGACTTCTTTTAGACATCCCGCCAGCTCTTTGAAAGACACGTTAGGAAAGATGTGCCATCTTTCCCATTACAGTGGTCCCAGAACCTGGGAGAGTGCTATAATTAGCCTTTTATTATTATAAGCATTTCTGCAATACTTTCCATTTGCAGACTGCTTGGCAATCAACTCTACTCTTTATGTCTCACAAGAAATCAGGTAGCTCAACACTTGTTACTATATTTTATGGCCCTGAATCCTCAGGCCCGGAGTTAAAAGAAATCAAGGGTTATGCAGCCAGCTCAGGCTTAAGACCAACGCAGCTGCTTTTTTTATTTTACTTTATTTTATTTTATTTTAGTGGCAGTATAATGATTCTTGTTTAACAAATTCCTTAGTTTTAGAAATTTCGATTGTTTCTAGTGAGTCGGCAATTATACAAAATACTATGATGAGTCTCTTCTTACTACATAAATCTATTTGCCCATTTCTAATTGTTTCATGACAAAAGCTTTTGAATTCTTTTCCTGGTGCTCCATGTATGTCTCTCTCTCTCTTTTTTTTAGTTTCAGGTGTACAAGTCTATGTAATAGACATTTACAACCCTCACAAAGTGGCAACCCCCTCCTCCTAGTTACCATCCCTCTGACATTGTATATAGCTGGTAGAATACATATATTCAATTACAGTTGACATTTCAGTATTATTCAGTTTCAGCTTCAGATGTACAGCACAGTAGTCAGGCATCTATACAGTCCACGAAGTGGCCTCCCTAATAAGACAAGTGCCCATCTGACACCCTACAAAATCTTTACATTATTGATTATATTCCCCAAACTGTCTTTCATATCCCCAAGTCAATATTGTCGCTACAAATTTGTAGCTACTACTCTGCTTTTATCCAGCCTCTCAGCCAGGCTGCCCAGTTGCTCCCAAATCCTTTCCCTGAATACATATATTTATTTATTTTTGGAATAAAAATAAAGCTCTGGGAATTAAGAAAATTATAGTAAGAATACTGGCCCCAATTCTCCATTTTTAGATGAAGAACTCATAGCCTGGGCTTTTGCCAAGTGTTGCTGGAATAATTTTGGTCGATTTGAGATAGCCCAGCAGACAATTTCCCTCAGCTGGTGGAGAGGCAAAGCTGACTCTCTTCAGGGGTGGTTTTGCCCAGCCTGGGTCTGTGGCAGCCAGGAGGGAAGGGGCATCGCAGGCAGAGTTCAGGTGTGTTGCCCAGTCGGGCAGAGAACAGTGGAGCAGTTGGGGCAAGTGAGCGAGCACAGCAAGGGGGCTGCTCTGGAGAGCAATGAGGCTGCTCAGGGACATGCGTCATAGCTACAAGAAGGTAAGGCCCAGGTGTCTCTGGCTTCCCAGCATGGAATATTTAGCCATTGGCTTAGAAAATTGGTGACAATACATGGTCAAAGGCATAAAGAACAACAATGGTTCAGCTTTGGAAAAGGTCTTGTGGAGAGCTGTCCCTCTCTCCTTGGAGTCAGGCTATTTTGTCTACCATTCTTGAATTATGCCTTCATTCCATATTTGTGGCAGTAAAAGTGTTTGTTATCCCATATTATCCTTTCATAATCTCTATTATACTTGCTATTAAATCCAGAGACAGTAGCGATTTCTTGTTAAACTTTGCTTTTAAATTGTATCTTCATGACTCCATAGTGTATGTACAAAAATTGCTCAAAATATTTCATTTTGAAACTATGTTGAGTGCTGATAATATTTCTACCAGTATCAAGAAAGAAATTTGTCTCCATATATTTGTGAACTGGATATCCCTTTCCATGCTAATTCCGAACCTAATTTGTTTCTAATATTCTGTTTACTCCTCTCTGAACAGATTGGGTCAGCTGGTCAATGTCCCATTTTCAAAAAAAAATACTTCTTCCTCTTGTACTCTCATTTTCCTTAAATACACTGTCATCATCCTCATCCTCATCACCAGTTGAGCCCTTGTATGTACCAGGCATTATCCTGAGAATTTAACATGTGCTAACTGAATTATTCTGCATAGTAATAACAGGAATTATTGTAATCCCTTTTACAGATGTAGATACTGGGTCACAGACAGGTTAAATAAGTCACACAAGAGCAGTCATATTGGAGTTAGGACACACGCAATCTGGCTCCAAAACCAGGCTCTTTACCACTAGGCTCTGTAGCCCCTCCTGGTGCCCTCCTAACGATACCACTATTTCCCAAGCACTTTCAGGTGCATCTTTTCATTTGATTCTTAAAACCACGCCTAAGGTTTTATTTAAACTGCCAACTCCATTTTATTTCTTCCTGGTCTGGAGAAAATATGTAGTATGTTATCTTGCTGAATTATTGAGAATTGGCTTTTTTTTTTCCAGATGAAAATTCTAGATTTAACAGAGAATTATTTATAGATTAAATCTAAAGTAACACTATGGACTTTTCCACCTAAAAAAGGTTAAAATTATATTCAACTATAAATCATCCTCAAATTACTTTCCATGGATTCTTTTCTTTTTTTCTGATTATAAAAGTCTTCCATTTTTCAAGCGGGATATGTTGAATTCCAGCAGAAACGAGGTGTATTTAAATTGTCTTAAATGATAACTGCATTTTAAAATGAAATAGTTTAGGTTTTACATATTTATAGTTATATGAGTAACATTTGTATTTATAATGTCTAGATTTATATATTCCAGGCCAAATTCTAGAAAGGATTTTCAGAGGTTTGGAACATATGCTGCTTGGAATTTATATATACCTCTGTTCTCCTTCCTTGACATAAAGAATAAGTAGTTTATTCTACCTTTTAATATCTCTACTTACATCCACAAAGTTTGAAAAGGAATATATATATGATAATGTCGCCTAATAAAAAATGTTAAATTTCTTATTGAATTAATGTTTCTTTTTATGCTTCTTCATTTATAGTTCTTACATCCACAGTTCCCAATTTTTCAAACATCATTAAGGAAACTTCTGAGTTTTTTGTAGGAAAGGAATACAAATAATACAGATGCCACTACTTAAATGTATACTACTTTGTTCTTGGAGTGATATCCTTCTTTGCTTGGTATTTTACTGATGACCTTTAGGACTTTACTGGGAGGCTCATGAAGAAAAGATCAGTATTTCCATATCATGCTGAGGCAATGGAAGTACTTAAAAGGATTAAACACCCAAGGTCATGTGAAGAACCAAGCCAGATCTCAGGTCTCTTTGTAGTAACTTCCTCTGTACAGGGCCTCACACAATTGTCATGGTAAATGTTTCCTCCTACTAACAGTCAGACAAATGTTCCTGCTGAACAATTAACCCCTCACAAAAGCATATTAGGGAAACTGGGGCTTTGTGTCAGTTTCATGGCCAATAAATATCTGCATGAACAAGCTCTAAGCGCACCTGGTAGAGGTCAGTGCATAGACCAAGGTCATAAGACATTCCAGTGCTAAACCTAACCAAATGACATAGACCAAAAAAGCTTTTCCAAAAACAGGCAGTTGCATTTTATCTTTTCATATTCAGACCAAAGAAAATAAATACCTGCTGTTTCAAACAGCTGGGTAGTTTGATGGAATGCTGATGGATCACCAAAGTCATGGACAGTAGGGATATTTTCCTTAGGGTGGCAGGAAGACCTCATGAAGTGAGGTCCTAGAGCCTGCCAAGACCCAAGGGCTAAGGCCACCGAAGGAACAGAATGATATAGGGGAGGGATCTGATGAGTCCAATTGTAAATCCAACCTCCATTTTTGCTCGTGGTCCTTTCAATTTTTTGGATGTAAGTCTCAAAAATGAGTTTTGAAATTAGGGGTCCACCATATCTTTAGTATTGAAAAGAATAGTGGAATGAAATATAACTCCCAACTTGGGCCAGAGAGTTTATATTTATTATCCAAGTCTATATAACAATGACTTAATATTTTTATATTCTCATGCTATATAAGAGGAAGATGACGATCAAAGAAGTTAAATATATCACTAAAAATTACCCAATACAGCCAGTATTTGGACCTAGGTTTAAGATGACTCTATGCCTATTTTCCTTGTTGCCTTCTTCAGATAAAATGGTATTTACTTGGGGGATTTATAGAGAAGTGACGGAAGTTTCAATATAGGCCCCCAAAACATACATTAAGGTGCCTTCCTGAAGCTCAACGATATAAAAAGACACTTGTCATGCACATTCCCTTCCTAGAGAAGCACACAGAAGCTGTTTGTGGGAAATGAACCTGTATGCTTGAGAATCAGCACTTTTAGAGCTGAAGAGAGGGAAGGAATTTGACTTGTCCCTAAACTTCGGCTCTCAGACTGGTAACTTGACAAATGGGGGTTTCCCCTTCTTGCTGGTTGCATTGTTCATCATCCGATCTGTCATCACCACAGCAACATTAAACTTGAGATACATTTGGATGACATTTCACTCAAGGGCCTTCTGCGGGATGGTTTATCTGCCCTTTTCTTAAGCATTTTCAGATAAGACCTTTTCATAACCTTCCTGAAAGTAATTTCTAATTTTCAGGGAGGGGCCTTCTTTCATTAAACAGGAAAGAGCACAAAACAATGAAATATCATCAAATAGCACGATAGCATTAAACCAAGCGTTTCCTGACTTACATACTGTAAGTCACATACTGTAGTTTAATGTGTTTGTGTGGATCTGTGCAGAAAAGTGATCTCAGCACCTTTAGAAGCTGTTAGTGATTGATATAACTCTTTAATTAATTACTAGGTATCCCTCAAGTAAGGAGACCTCAGACTAGAGGCTGTGTAAATACCGTGTTTCCCCAAAAATAAGACCTAGCCAGACAATCAGCTCTTTTGGAATGTGTTTTTTGGAGCAAAAATTAATATAAGACCTGGTGTTATTTTAATATAATATAATATAATATAATATAATATAATATAATACCCGGTCTAATATGATATGATATAATATAATATAACATACTGGGTCTTATATAATATAACATGAGACTGGATATAATATAATATAATATAATATAATATAATATAATATAATATAATACAATACTGGGTCTTATATTAATTTTTGCTCCAAAAGACTCATTAGAGCTGACTGTCCAGCTAGGTCTTATTTTTGGGGAAACACGGTATGTTATTTGGTAGTTCCAGGTGTTTAGACTTTCGGCCAGTGTGTGGGCTTCCTGGGGGAGAGCAGAAAGAAGCTGACATTCCCTGGCAATTCATTTCTGGAATAGATGCCCCAGGTGCCAAGTCCCATGAAGTTTATTTTATTGCACAGCTGATGTTCAGTAAGATATTCACTAATCACCATGAAGTAGCTATTTAAAACACTCGAGGCTCTTCACATATAAAAGAATGAAGGTGGACCCCTTCATCACACTGTACAGTAAAATTACTTCAAAGTGGATTATAGAACTAAACGTAAGCTAAAACTATTAGAAGAAAATATAGGAGAAAATTTTCATTACCTTGAGTTATGCAAAGCCATTTTGGATAGAACACCAAAGCACAAGCAACACATAAATAAATTGGACTTCATCAAAATTAAAAAGTTTTGTGCTTCATAAGAGACCTTCAAGAATGTGTAAAGACAATGTGCAGAGTGGAAGAAAATATTTACGAATCATATTTCTTATATGGAACTTGTATCTATAATATATAAAGAAGTTTTACAACTCAAAAATGAAAAAAATCAAGGAACAATTAGAAAATAGGCAAAGGATCTAAATAGACATTTCTCTCATGATATATAAATGGACAATAAACATGTGAAAAGATGGTCAACATCATTATCCATGAAGGAAATGTAAATCAAAACCACAAAGAGATGCCGTTTCATACCCACAAAGACGGCTATCATCAAAAAGATAACAACAAGTGTTGGCAAGGATGTATAGAAATTGGAACTCTCATGCACTGCTGGGGGTTCAGCTACTTTGGAAAACAGTATGGTAGTTCCTTAAAAGTTGAACATAAATTTACCATATCACCCAGTAATTCTATTCCTAGATATATACCCAAGAGATATGAAAATAGGTGTACATGCAAAACCTTGCACACAAATGTTTAAAGCAGCATTATTCATAATGGCCAAAATGTAGAACAACCCGAATATCTACCAACTTACAAATAGATGAATAAACTGTGGTATATCCATGCAATGGAATCCTATTTGGCAATGAAAAGGAATAAAGTATTGATACGTGGTGTAATATGTACGAACCCTGAACACATTAGCTAAGTGAAAGAAGTCAGTCACAAAAGGCCACATATTATGTATGATTCCATTTACGTGAAATATCCAGGATAGACAAAGCGATACAGACAGAAAGTAGATTAGTGGTTGCCTAGGGTTGGGGTGGAGGTGGGAGGGAAATGGGGAGTGACTGCTAATGAATTTTTTGGGGGTGATGGAAATGTTGTAAAATTGATTGTAGTGATGATGGCACACTGTGAATATACTAAAAACCGCTGAATTGTACATTTTAAATAGGTGAAAAGTATGGTATGCGATTATATCTCAATAAGGCTGTTACACATTAAAAAACAAATAAACAAAAAAAACCCTCACTCTAGACCTTGGTTCTCAGCCCTGGCTGCCCCTTAAAATCACCTGAGAGGACTTCTCAAATCCCAATGACCAGGCCACACCCTAGACCAATGATATCAGAATCTCTGTGGACAGGACTCAGACATCAATAGTTTTTACTTTCTTTGCCCAGGTGATTCCAAAGTGCAACCAAAGGTGCAAACTCTGAGTTGTCCATTGAGGGCAAAATGCCACAGTACTCATGTCACCCTAGAGATATTTCTGCTGCATGTCCCATTGGATGGCATCTGTGAGGTGAGGTGTCACCTCAGACACTTGCCATGAGTTATCACTGCAATGGCATCTTTAAGGTCACTCTTTATGAGAAGCTGAGTGGGTGGTCTCATCTCCCTGGGTGGATACTTGAATTTGTGATTTCTTCTCTCTTTTCAGGTAACCTTATGTTTAGGCTTCTGTGGCTCTTATTTTGGAATCTTTGTAAAGTAGTGCTCAAAAGGTTTATTTATTCTGAAATAACATGCATGGAACCAAACCAAGTGGAACCAAACCTAATTACTTGAGGAGTTTCACTTTGGTTCATTTCATCTAAAATCCCACAGTTTCAAAACTAATAATTTACTGCTGGAATGAATCAATGCATTGGATAGGAGGAAGCCATAAATGGAAGCTGGGACTACTGCTTTGCTGGCTATCAATACCAGATATAAAATGTTGCTGAATGATCAATTGCATTCCTTTTCAAAATTTATCCATTCTTTCTTTCCTGGTTTGAAGCACAACTGTGGATCAAAACATAAGTTTATGTGACTTAAAAAATAAAAATGACACGTTTCCCTATCTACAAATCAGGAATCAGGGCAGCAATTAGAAGTCAACATAGACACTGTCACTTAAATTCAGTTTTATGAAGGAAAAGACTAGTTAAATACTTTACAACATTCCGCTATTGTTAATATAATTAAAAGTCAGCTACTATCAAGTTTTAAGTAAATAGAATAAAACTTTATGAACGAGGGCAAAAGACCGTATTTTGGAAGACTATGATAAAAAAGTGTTTGAGGATTGGTTTGGCATTTTCAGCGCTTTGAAAACAAATAGTCTGGAGTGATCCATCAACGCAATTTATTGTCATGGATGTGATACGTAGATTGGCCATTTAGTTGCTTAGAGATTTTCTCCAAGTTTCTGAAAGCAGACTCATAACTAAAGTAAAACCACATCCAGCCATCCATGGAGATACTTTCGTCTGTCTCTTCTCTTTCACTGTTTGGCATGCAATAATGCCAATAATAACGCAATAATAAACCAGGAAAGCATATGTTCCTTGCAATCCCAGACTAACTTCTATCAATGTTAATGTGCATGGTCCAAAGCAGGAATGTGCTAAACTGCTTAAAAGCAAGTCCATTTTTAATCCAGAAATGACCTCTCTCTCACAGTCCTGGGTAGCTATTCTATGCTCAAAGGGGAAGAGGAACTCACTTGGTCAGAATCAGCTGCTGGTGGAAAAGAAGTCACCTCACTAGTCTGTCAACTTGTGGTAATTGTAACTTCTCCAGAAAAATGACAACGTACAACAAAGGGATAATTCAAAGCCAAAAGCATTCTCTGTGTTATATACTATGACTGATTACATGGTGATGGTGAGAATGATGTTGGGTGGAGAGACTGAAAATACTTTGGAGTAAATACCAGTAATTAACTCTTATTTAAAAATAAATGGGATTGAGGTGTGGCAAGGAGGCATAGACAAAAGAAAATTGATACAATCAAAAACTCAAATCATTGAAAATAACCAAAAAAACTCCACATATTATAATTTTGTCAACTTTTTGCTCTCTTCAGTCTACCCAAAAGATACAATGGTGGCAAAAGTGACCAATTTGAGGTATGTCTCCTTTTTTTTAGCTGGTAGACATACTGGCAAGAAATGTACTACCAGAAGACAAGACCAGCGACATAATCTGTCTGATCCAGAGCAAAATGAAAATGCAGGACCTTTGTTCAAAATTTATTAAGAATTTCAAGGTCGTGACAGCAACACCCTAAACCAGGCACAGAGCTCTGTAGAGCACAGGATCCTGTGTGACTGCACAGGTCGCAGTCCACGAAGACAGCCCTGCCTAAAGGTGAGAAACAAGGAGGCAGGGATCTGCCTAACCTGCACGTGGATCTGTTGTCTTCCAGCTAATTTGGCTACTTTTGGCAGAATGTGCACATTTACAGACTCTACAATTTATGAATGACCTTGGATCACTTTCTCACTTATGGAAACCAACACCCAGAGAAACTAAATGAATTGTCTAAGGTCATGAGTTGAAATGATGGAACCAGAACTAAATCCCAGGTATCCTGGGCACCACCACCCACTTTCTTTCCCCTACACCACGTTCCTGGTCTCAGTTTAAATGTAAATAATCAGGAAGTAGTAACTACAAAAAAAAGGGGGGAAAGGGTTAGGGAAGACATTACCTTATTAGAACTTCTTTTTCAACTCTTCCGTGCGAAGAATAAAATGCAGTTTTACAAACCAGTTTTCAAATTCTTTTCTGAGTCAACACTTCCAAATCCTAGGGTAAAGATGTTATATCACAGCTTCAAACACTGAAGCAAATTACCTTTGCCAAGAGCTCACTTGAGCCCTTGGAGTTAATGATCACAGGCCACGGTGGTTATTAGTGCATGCTTATGAGGTAACACGTTAGTAAACTAATCAGTGTTATTGTACAAATATTTAAAATGCTTCCGAGATAATTTGAACTTTAACACTGAGCAAGCCAGAGACATTCGTAATCTGAACCCAAAGTTCTAATAAGTTTCTGCCTTTTGGATGTCCTTCAATGTGTAGGACATTTTTAGAAAGATTAGCCCTTGAGAAACAAAGACTGACATTTTCAACGTAAATATGAGACCTGAACTTTTTTATACAAAACAAAATGTATTTATCTTCTTCATTCAGGTATATGTGTAAGTTTAGTCCATCAAAATATCTGCAAGGATGTCATTATTGAAAGATGCTATACAAATCAAATATAAACGAAGCTTTAAAAGCTTATGAAAAACATTCAACAGCTGAAGAAAGAGTTCAAGGTAGTCTGGCAATAGCCTGATTCCAAAAAAAAAAAAAAAAAAAAAAAAAAAAAAATCCCAAACACTGTTCAGAGGCAAAAGACAGCTGCCAACCCCCCTTGACAAGAAACAGGCTTTAGGGCCAGACAGATCTCCAGTTCAAACCCCAGTTTCCTGTATATTTTATTTTTGTGACCCTTCATCTGAAAAATGGAGCCAATACTAAAGCCAAACGGCCAGATCAGATGCTTTCTAGATGTCCCAGTGATTTTTCAAATCTGAGTAATACACCTTGAATTATATCTAACTGAGTTGCCCCTCAGAATTTTCACTGGGGGCTAAAATTAGTTTTGCATGTCGAATGCTTTCCATAACTCTATGGTCTATAGGTAGCAACAAAGAAAAACAAAATATTCTCTGGCTTGGGTAATATTGGCATAATTATAGGTCTGCTGTTTGGAAAATGAGGGCCAGATGAAAATGGTGCAGAGACATGAGCAACCCAAAGTGTCTGAGGCTGCAGCACTTACATATCATTAACCACCAATTAACGTATTCATAATTTAACACAAAAAGGAAAAACATAAATGAGGTTTTTTAAAAAAATCCCTTTTATCTAGACTTCAGTTTATACTTGGCTTCTAAAGGCAGCATTAATGCAATAGGTTGAGAAAGGGAGTAGTTAGATTGAGCAATAAAAACACTTTTTGATAACATGTGAGGCTATAAAAATGGCTTGGCTGAGTCTATTAGCCAAAAATAAATAATACCCTGCAGGAGAAAAAGGAACAGCTTTTTCTGGATCATAAGCTCTGGTATGTTTTTAAAGACCTGCTTTCACTGAAAATGTAACACATCCATTTAAAGAGACATTTTTGAAATTCGTGATTTCATAATGTTTTCGCATCCGAAATCTTTGCTCTGGCAAAACCACATTCAAGACTTTCGTCAAAACATGGGAAGAAAAATGATCCTTAGTTATTTATTTGTTGTTATTTCATTCTTACAATCCTTACTATTTCTATTGTTAATCTTGCTAGACTTCTTATCGCTGCTACTGGTAATGCTGTCACTACCACTGCATCCACATCTGCATTTCTCAGTGGCGTCTGATAGAGTTCTAGCGAATAACGTTTGATTGCTCACCCCTTGAATCCCTGGCTGGCTCTCTCCAGTGAGTCTGTTGGCTCTACCTCCGTATATATAGTCCACGGGCCAGCAGCTTCAGTATCACTTGGAAGCTTATTGCAAATGCAAATTCTGGGCCCCACCCCAGACCTCTGGAATCTGAAACACTAGGGTAGGAGGCCAGGGATATGTGTCTCAACAAGCTCACCCCAAGATTCTGGTGCTCAAATTTGCACAGCTCTGCTCAACAGAGGAAGTGACCACGGTGCCAATGAACAGAGAGGAAGGAGGGATGGGAGAGAGCAGAGGAAGAACACCTAGAGCCACCACCTGCAGGCTTGACCTTGTCTGCTTCAGGGCAGGCTGCCAGTGCCCAGGAGAAGAAAGCAAAGTTTAGGGCATGTTTTCAGGAAAGTGAGCTCCTTCCTGCCCTCAGGAGGTGGTCACAGGGCTCCTGCCTGCAGCTTCAAGTCTCCTCAAGGACAGGCACCACCTGAACTTTCCCCAGCCATTGCATGCCTCTTTCGACTGCTGAATATTGAAAATGACAAGACACCTTATTTTTCATCAACGCAAGCATGTCAGATCAAATGAGCTACTGTTTCTAAATTAGTATATTTTTTATTATTAGTTTCAGGTGTACAAAACAACACCCATTACAAAGTGATAACCTCCCCCAAGTCCACTACCCATCTCACACCATACATGGCTATTACAATACCATTGACTATATTCTCTACACTGTACTTTGCATCTTGTATCTAAATAATATATATCTAAATATATATCTAAATAATATGTATCTAAACTAATCTAAATATCTAATGTATTAATTATAGTTAACACTCAATATTATTTTAATTAGTTTCAGGTGTACAGTGCAGTGGTTAGGCATTTATATAATTTAAGAAGTGATCCTCCCTAATAAGTCCAGTACTCATCTGATACGCTACATAGTCTTTACAACATTATTGATTATATTCCCCCACTGTATTTCACATCCCAGTGACTATTCAGGTGTGAGGTCTACGCATTTCAAAGTCTTGTTCATCCCCAGTCCCACCAAATCAAAATCTCTAGAGGTTGCAACAAACTCTCAAATGACTATCATGCACTGTCAAATTTGGGAACTGTGGTTCTACTTTTTTGGCTTGCCCTGACAGTTTGTGATGAGTTCTCAAAATATATCATCTAACTCACTGTCTGCCGTCTTTGCCTCTGTCCATTCCTTCCTCCCTCTTTTTTTTCTTCCTTTCTTTCCTCCTTCCTTCCTGTAATGTTTCCTCAATAATACAAGAAGAAGAAAAAAATGAACCACACAAGGAAGAACAAAAAATTACTGAATTCCTATCACCCATTTTGATAAATATAATTATCTAAAATAAAATGTATTGATTAAGAACATTAGGATATAAAATGACTACATATACCACAAATTATTTAGTTAATCACCTATTATTAAACATCTAGAAGATGTTTTCCGGATTTTCTGCTGTATAAGTAATAATACAATAAGCAACTTTGTAAAAAAAAAAAATCTTTGTATTCATTCCTGATGGTCAAATGACCTTTATCATCAGTTCTTACAGTTGGAATTTCTGGTTCAATATTATGTCTTCTTTTGAAGTGTTCAATACACATCATTAAACTGTCCCCAGAAAGAGTGTCAGTTGAGGACATACTAGGTTGTACATTGGTAAAACCATGTTCGAGACAGTTAGGCAACATAGACATGGCAACCTGACCATACGCGTGCTTTTAAACCTGGAAATTGCACTTCATGGTCTACAACCTAGGTGACTCTTGGTTAAGGAGATATTCACAATAGTAAAAAGTTGGAAATAATCAAAATATCCATCAATGTAGGAACAAAGAGATGACTATAACACAGCAGTTAAAATATATGAACTAGATCGAAATGTATCAACATAGATCTATCTCAAAAACATAATGGCATAATTTTGAATGAAAACAAAATCTCAGTAAAAGCATACATACATAAGGAATTATTTATGTAAAAATTTTAAAACCATAAAAATATGTCGTTGTGGTTACATACATAGGGGAAGTACAAAATCATGCACAGTAAGGATACACTAACTGGAAAAGGACACTGTGGGGCATAGGGGCTTTAGCTGGATTCATAATATTTTATTAATAAACAGTTTTGAAGCAAACATGTTAAACAGGTAAAATGTTAACATTTGTCAAATCTAGGGTACAGTTCTCAAAATGTATATAAGGTCCTCTGGGAGGTCCGGAGTCTCCTGCAGGATGTCCATGAGGTCAAAATAATTTTCATAATATTACTTTATTTGTCCTTTTGACAAATAAGACATGATTTGCCCTTTCCACTATTGTTGACATTTGCACTGATGGTGCAAAGTCAGTGGAGGGTAAAAGTGTGGTGACTTAGCACAAATCAAGGCAGTGGCAGTGGCACCCACTGTACGAGTAATTGTATTCTTCACACCACGCACTTGCAGTAAAACAAAAGAAAACAAGCCAGTCTGACTCAATGATGCTCTTGATGAAGCAGTAAATATTATTTTAATTAAATCTCAATGCTTGAGCACTTTAAAAAAATATTCTAAGTGACAAAATAGCAAGTATGCACATAACACTTCTGCTGCAAATTGAAGTATGATGACTGTCTTGAGGAAAAACTCTTGTGTGATTGAACCGTGAACTAAACTACCTGCTTGCTTCACAGAACATCATTTTTCTTGAAAGAGTGAGTAAGAGACAAATTACGGTTATTCAGACTCGAGGTTTGGCCAACGTTTTCTCAGAAGTGAAGGCTTTGTCACTTCAAAGAAAACCACGGACAGTGTGTATTGTCAAGCCACTGTGGGCTTGATAAATTTCCAATAGGTAAAGACTTCACTGAGATCACTGGAGATGTAATAAATAGAATCTTGAATATTGTACAACGAAATGTATCTACATCTGGAAGATCTACATTACTTAGGGAACCAATATTTTCCAAATGGCCAATGCATGATATTATAAAATCATACACGCATATAAGATGCACTCAAAGCACAAGGTAAATAAATGGATTTTCATGTAATGAAGCATGAAAAGTTCAGTGATATGGTCTTAGATTTCACATTACAACTACCTGTTTAGAAACTATCACTTGTTGAATTTGGGTGTAGTATCAAAGGAGAATTTTCAGTGATCAGAAAAGACTATTAAAGCACACTTTTTAAAACATAACTCTTTGAGGATTTTCTTCATATACTTCAATAAAAAAGCATAATCACAACAGAATGAATTCAGAAGCAAATATGAGAATCTGGTCGACTTCTCTCAGGACAGACATTAAAGAAATACACAAAAATGTAAAACAATGCCACTCTTTGGAAGATGTAGTTATTGTCATAAAAGTGTTATTTATGTTAATACATAAAGAGTTTACTATTGCTATGTTAAATGAATTAACGAATATTTTAGATGTTTGTTTTAATTTCTAATGTGATAATTATTATAAAAATTAATAAACACAAGTTCTTTGATGTTCTTAATATTTTTTATGAATGAGTCCAAACAACTTGAGAACTGCTGACCTAGGGAAAGGATGTACTGATTCTCTTATACAATTTCCTACACTTTTCTCTATAACTGAAGGTAAAAGAGTGAAAAGCCCACCAGCAGCATATAAAGACATGAGTGAGCCTATATCCTTAACAAACCTAAAAACGACCACTAAACAAATACACCAACCTTGTGAATGTGAGAGAAAAAACAATTTGTCATGATTTTAATTTGCCTCTCATTATGTGAGCTTTAACAATTTTATGTTTTTCTGTTGATTTTAATTTCTTTTTTGTGGTTGTCCTCTTTCACTTCATTTATTTACTGGTTCTTCAACATTTAATTGTTGTACACACTAATCTTGCTTCTAGGTGTATCTGGAATACAACAGTGAACAGGTCATGCAAGGTGTATGGCAGAAGTTGGCACTCTATGTTCTGTGGGCCAACTTGGATCCCACTTCCTATTTTTGTAAACAAAGTTTTATCGGAACATAGTTGTGCCTATTAGTTTACAGATGGTCTATGGTTGCTTTTGTGCAACAAGGGCAGAGTTGAGTAGCTGTAATAGAAACTCTGCTGCCGGCAAAGCCAAAAGTATTTATTATCTGCCATTTATAGAAAAAGTTTGCTGGCCTTTGGTCTTGTGAATTCTATAAGAATACTTGTCTCTTTCATATTTGTAAGACTGCTTTATATATTAAAGAAATCTTGTCTTGCAGATGTTTTCCCATCATATTTATAGTCTTTTAATTTTGTTTGTGGTTATTTTTCATTGTATAGAGAGTCTTAAATTTTATGTAGAAAGTTGATCAAATCTTTTCTTTTAATATGATTGTTCTTAACCTTTTGGGAGCACTGAGTTTTTAAATAATTTACTAGCTATTTTTGCTTTTCAGTTTATTTCACATGAATTTTTAAACTATTTTGTCAGACTACTGAAATAAACCCTCAGGGATTCTAATTTCAGTTGCATTAAATTGTTGGATTACTTTGGAAAGAATTTAATGTTTAAAATATTGATTCATCTTGTCAAGGAATATAGAATGTTTCCCTGTTAAATCTCATTTTCTTCCAAATTATTTTATACCTTTTTCAAGGTTGTCTTATAAATTTCTTTTTATGTTTATTCCTAGTTACCTTCTATTTTGGGGTTGCTATTGTGATATGTGGGTTTTTTCCTGTTTATTTTTAAATTGATTATGGCTCATAACTACACTTTATTTTTGTGTATTTGTTTTATAAGTAGACACCAAACTCCTAACAGTTCTAATAGGTGTTTATTTTTTCCCGTTGATTCTCTTAAATTTTCAATATAGATAAATGGGGATTTGTTTCACTTCCCCTTTTTAATCACTTTATCTATTTTTTACCCTTATCATTCAATTTGCTAGATTTTTGAGAAAAATATTCAATAAATTTGTAATCTTTTCTCGTTATTCAATTTAATAAAAATTCATATAAAATTTTACAACTAAAGAAAATTTTTAATCTTGTTTCAAATAAATAACCATTATCATTTTACGTAATTAGTGTTCTATGTCTGTTTCATTAGAGTTTTCATCAGTAATGTATATTAAATCAAGTACTTTATGGGACTCTGTAGAGATAAAAATTTTCTCATTTAACCTATTGATGAGATCAAGTACAACAACATATTTCTCTAATGGAAAAATTTCTTATGTTCTTAAGAACCAACTCTTGTGATTTTGGTTTGTTATTGTTTATAAGGTTTGCTAAATTGAATTTGCTGGTATTTTACTTGGAACTTTTCAACCTATGAGGTTGATTTATAAAGTTTTGATGTCATCTTTTTTAGGATTGTCCTGTTACTATAAAAGCAAAAGAAATTGGAATAATCTAGTAATGTGAATAGTCTAGAGAGATATCATAATCATGCAGTTAAAAACAGCAACAACAATTAAGAGTCAGCTTTAGATTTTAGTGTTTTGTTAAATAGGGGCAATTGTAAGGTGCTCCTATCCCTTCAAATAACTTGTAGATAAAGAAATAAGGTTCTCCCTGCAAGCATAGAACTAATTAATTTAAAACTTCTCCTAGGTGGATGGGAATAGCCACTGGACTGAGACCAACTATGGAGCTTAATCCATGATATTAGCACATCCAAAGAAAGAAAAGGTCAACCCCTGGAGCATGGCCACTTAGATAAACTGAGCTTAGAGAAAACAAACTTTGGCAGTGGGTGTCAGGCACTGACTTCAGGAAGGAGACTTAGAATCTAAGAACTCTAAGCAACCAGTTCTGAAAAATCTGTGGTCTAGTGGTGGCACAGGCATTTCCTCAGGCCTCACCGTGCCCTGGAGAAAAGTCCCTCAAGACTCTGACCCTTTGCGGATTCTAGGCAACCATTGGCTTTCTACTTATGAATTCAGCAATATCTATTGATCCTGGAAAAGTCTGCAAGAGGTGCCTAGATCTGCAGATTACAAATTTTTCTCTGTTAGGAAATATCACTCCTACGTTTCCATGTGAGATTCGTTCATATGGGTATCAACAAAAGACATGTATGTAATACTAGACCCAACAGCTGGAATTGTATTCCTTTCTTTCTGATTTGATATGCTATCAAGTTAGTGTGGCATTTTTAGAAGGATAATTTCACATATATTCTAAGAGTAAAATAATTTGCTTACTTTGAACATTAGAAACAACCCAGATACAACATACCTCATTGCTCATGGGAACTTACCCATGTGGGTCTGGACCCTCTTACTGGATAGCTGAGAACTGTTGGCCTAGATAATTCCAATGGCAATTCCATTCCATGAATCTATAGGCCATTTCATCTAGCCATAATTTTCTAACAAGGTATATAGGACGATTTCTTCAAGGAGTTATGATTTGGTCCTCATTTACTTTTCCATCATTACCTTTTGCCCATTAGCTAAAGGTATCACAGGATTCTGAAAGAATTCTAATTTTCCTTCTTGGTGAAATTTGCTAGTTTTGGACAACCATTCTCTCCTTGACTCTCATAACGAAATTCATGGATACTAATATAATGAAAACATTTGAACGACACAGAAGTTATTTGTATTGGTGAGGTCCATCTTTAAAGTTACGCCTTTTTGGGGAACGTGAGGGGTTTAGAAAGCACAATCGGTAACCACAAGATTGCCATGGGGATACAAAAGTCAATTTGGGGAATGTAATCAATAATGTTGTAAAGATTTTGTAGGGCATCCGATGGACACTTGTCTCATTAGGGAGACCATCTCAGGGATGATATAGATGGCTGATCACTGCACTGTACACCTGAAGCTGAAGCTGAACAATAATGAATGTCAACTACAATTTTATATATATATACAGTTACAAGAAGTGGAGTACAGCATTAGGAATAGAGACAGTGGAAATGTAATGGCTGTGTGCGATGTCAGAGGGCGAGTAGATGGAGGGGGGTTATCACTGAGTGAGGGACATAAATGACAAATGTCTATTACATTGTTTTGTGCACCTGAAACTAATAAAAAAATAAATAAAATAAAATAAAATTATGCTTTTTACACGATTAGAAATATGTCATTTAAAAAAAACTACAGATAGAAAGAGCTTAAAAGGATAAAAATGAATACAGTAAATATTATTCTGTTAGGTTGAACTACATACATTTGCTGATACTATTTTTTTAATGAGTAATAGATATATTTTGACTTACAGAATAGAAATATCAAATTTCAGCAATTTTACCTAACATTTCTCAACCATTTAAAGGTTCATCAGCCTATTTCCTCTTATAGAACAGAAATGTATCAATTTACCAATGACAAGTAAGTCACATTGAAACAAATTGGTTTTATTGTTTCCTCAATTACTCAAGCATAAGGCTTCTGAGAAGGGAATGACATTCATTTTATGATTTCCTGTCATTTGGCATCTCTTCCTGTATAAGACAGAATGAAACAATATTGTACCATTCTGCTGTTGTGATCACACCAAATTTTGACATATGCTTAGTGTTGGGCTCTGTGTTACCAGGTTCACACTTGGATCCAAACTTGGATGCACGTGTGAGCACATGCGTGAGCATGTGTGTGAGCTTGTATGCAATCACATTTGGACATTTGTTTCTTGCTGACAGAAACCCAAGCATATGTTTGAGAACAAGTTTCTCTTTTCTTTTGACACATTTTATGTGATTATATTCATTAAGAAATACAACAACAGCATTAAAAATTAGGAGGGGTGTGTATTTGTAAATATCAACTATGGTTATGGCAAATACCTTCACACCAACTAAAATGTATCTCCTGGAGCTATAATCCCACCTACAAGACACATTTTCATTTACTTTATAGCACAGTTCAAATCATTGCAGAAGAAAAAGACCTTTTCTAAAAGAAAATAAAGATGGTAAAATAACACAGCTTATTTGAACATTAAACTATCCTCTATAAAAATGTCAACCTAACTGGATTACTTCCATCAACGCTGCAAAAATAGAATCAGCAAATGAGACTTTGATGCTAGCAGCCGGAAAAAAAAACTTTTTTGGTTTTTCATTCTTGTGCTTTATGAGGTTACTAAAACCCTCAATGTAATTACGGTTTGACACTTCCTATCATTTTTTAATTTATAGTCGTCTAAAGGAAGTGGTGTAAATTGCATTCTTTCAAACATCATTGAACATGTTTTAAGTACCCAAATGTCATAGGGAATGAAATATGGTTATTCAAAACATGAACAAGTCTCTAGCTATAAATTTAAGACCCATGAAAAACAGAGTGATGAAGGCACAACTCTAATTAAATTTGCACAGACAGGGTATATTCTGTAGGAATTCAGATTTGAGTGACATGAAAGGTATTTGGATATCATTTTTATTTATTTGTTTTAAATCAAGTGTGATAGAAATAAAATCATATTACTATTCTTGATAATAAAAAGTAATACAAATTTTTTTGATAAATGACTTCTGGGAGGCAGTGTAGTATAGCAATTATGTATATGGACTCTGGATTCATACAGACTAAATTCAAGTTCTGGTTTTGTCCTGTGTTAGTTTTAGCTGTCTGATCTTGGGTGATTGACTAACATTTACCCTCAGTTCCCCTAGCTGTATAATGACGATAATAATATCTAGTGTATGCCCTAAGGCCACTGTAAAAAAATTAAATGAAATAGTCCATGAAAGTACTTTGCACAGTACCAGACAATACAAATGCTCAACAAATATTACAATTCTTAGAAAGAGGAGAACATCATGCATTTTGAAACAAGATATTCTGAATACAGCACTAATGTTAACAGAAAGGCAGGTGAGAGAATGCGGTACCCATGCAATTTCTAAATTGTAGAATTCAATTAAAAAAAAACAACAACACATATGTTCCTGATTTCACTGGCTAAAAAGCAATCCATGGAAACTTCTGTAGATACCCTTGCACTCAAGGCTCAGTTTGTCTGAGACTCGATATATTTAGCAAACATTTGATGAAGCGAGGTAAATGTCACTTTCTACAAGCTATTTTTTCCATAGGCTACTAAAATTAATTGCATTTTGATGAATGCATTTTGAATGGAAGAACTTGAAAAGGAATACCTGTTCATTGTCAGACTATCTACTTACATTGTTGAAAATTCCTATGACTCTCTTGATAAGCCAGAAGAAAAATTAGGCATCGATTAGAAAAGAAAACTGTTATACAAAGTTCTTAAGTTCCAGAAGCTCCCTACTGGGACATGTGGCCTGGGATTGGATGACTATGATCCGAATTCAAAGACTAGAAGAAAATGAAAAGAAGCAAATGTATTTTAATGCTGGAACTGAGACTATAAAGCAAACTGGCCAAGCTTCACCTGTATTCGTTACTATATAAGCATTGTAGTGAGAACAATGCAAGTATCCCAAAAGCAGAATTGAGTCCAATCTTTGGAATAAAGGGCAGATGCACAGGGCCACGTTTCTATGAAGGATACATTTTATATAACACACAAATTAGTATTAGGGAAATTGGTGTTAGGGATCCTTGTTAATATCCCTTTGCAAAACGATGTTAAATACAAATAAAATTCAATCGTCATTTCAATACTTATAAAAGTCTTCCTGTTCCAACGAAAAGTTGCCCGAGTTAGCCATTATATTTACATAGTGGCAGGCAAACTTATGTTTACAATGACTTATCCCTCTAAGTGAATTAGAAAATAATTTCATGAGTAGATAAAATGTACTTGAAATACATGGTCGAAATCTCAAATTGCAAAACAAAAATAAAAATCATTTCAATATCTTTCAAAACTGCAGCTTTTTGTTTGCTTTTTTGTTAATTCCAAAAAATTAGAATAAGAAAGTCTTTGCCTTAATGATCTACACTGGCGATAAAGGCAGTTCTGATTTCGAGAGTACTCTTCATTTTGTGTTTTCACAGTGAACTGGGGTAAGGAATAGACCACGGATGGCGCATCATCATCAGTGAGATGTGACCTTTGCTTGTTCAGGCCAACCGGTCCTGGGAGTGCTGAGTCAGCAACATTCTCTGTTCTCATCCTCCTTTTGGCTGTTGGCTGAGAGTGGTGGCAGGGGTTAGCAGTTCAGTCTGCTACTGTGAAGCTGGGTGTTTCTTTCTGAAGCTAATTGGAACTGCAACATTGGCCTCATTATGTTGTAAAACCCCTCTGAGCTAACTAGCTCAGACAGCCATGGTTATATGCTAAAATCAAAGGCAAGATGACTCAAAGAATGATGGATGCAGAGGTTTGGACATTTGCTAAGTATTAAACAATATAAAACTAAAACTCAGGGCATCATTCATTTACATACACCAATATGGTTATCAGATTGACAACTTTTCAAATTTACCAACAACATAGGCTACCTAGGGAGAAATGAGGCAAGCGAGATCTGTGAGTTTTACTTTGAGCAATCCTAATGTCATTCTTCTTACTATGGTCATGTTTTAGTCACATGCCCAAACAAAATGCCCTGGGGTTGATTTTTTTCCAAGCCCAACGACAGTGAACTATTGTACAATTAATTGGATTGCTCTTGGCTCAACCTGATTGTATTGCTAAGATTACAAATAATAACAATAAATGAATAAAAGTTAAATACATGTATTATGCTGCATGCCCACTGACTACTTTGATTTAAATCAACAATTCTTAATGGGGTGGTTTTATCCTGGAGGGGACATTTGGCAGCATCTGGAGATATTTCTGATTGTCACAACAGGATGGGGGAGAGGACAGTGCTACCGGCAACTAGTGGGGGAATGCTGGTAAACACCCTACAGTACACAGGACACAACAGAAAATTTTTTAACCCAAAATGTCAAGAGTGCCTAGGTTGAGAAACCCTGATCTATGAGTAAATAACCAAATCAGAAGGCAGGGATGTAGGATTTGATCAACTGTGTAGCATCTGGTCATTACTGTGGCCAAAAGACTAGTTGTCAAATAGTTTAAAAGTTTCAAGGACACTTCCAAATACAACATATCATCTGGCAATGAATTTAGTAACAGGATAGGAATGGGAGAGGGAAAATGTAATTATCTATGTATTAAAATGTAATTATCTATGTAATTAAAATGTATATATTACATATATGTGTATATATATATATATATATATATATATATATATATATATAGTGCCCCACCATGAGTCAAAACAACCATTAATGCTAATTTATAGTTGTAAAAGCTGATATAAATTATTGGCAAGATAATTTATATGTTTGCCAGTTTGCTTTTATAACATGCAATCATGACATTGTATTTAAGTAAAAGACTTCTCTGATTAGAGACAAATGATAACTCCATGACCTGATTTGCTAATATATTAAAAATATATCTTAAAATTTTAGTATAAACCTCTCTTATTGGCTAAAACTAGATAAATAAAATAAATAAATGTTCTCCAAACAGACTCTAGTTTATACGAGAACCTTAAAAAAATGATAAAGAAGCCATCACAAATTAACAATAAAGGGATACCTTATTCAATAAAAATGATCTTGAGATAGTTATTTAATTATATAGGAGTTTGGAAAAACTTACTTATGATCTCAACTTCTCCCCATATATGAAACAAAATATACAGATGGATTAAAGAATTAGCAAAAAAAAAAAAAAAAAAAAACAAACTAGGAGAAAATGAGATAAATAATTATCTGCTCTCTGAATGTGGGACAAATTTCTCCAATTCTCCTATTGTGGCAGTGGGAGAAATACAAAGGGAAACCTCAACAGAATGTTCCTATGTGCAAGAATTTTACACTTCTGTTTGTTAAAACCCCAAATTATCAAACTTGTCAAAATTCAAAAGCAAACCACAGATTCAGAAAATCATTTGCAACACAAACTTTAAAGTGTCAGTATTTTGGACTATATAGGGTTCATATAAGATCATTCAGCATGACCCAATCGATAATTGGGTAGAGGACACAGAATAATTTAAAAAGAAAAAATACTCCAATTAAAACATACAGGAAAACATCTCATTTCATTAAAAATACAAAATAAAATAAGATACCATTTTCTACTTATAATTTCCAAAAAAAAAAAAATTAAACAGAAAGGAGCAGTTAAAGAGGCTTCCTTATATTACAGGTAGAATGTAAGTTGGTACTACCCTTTGGAAGATACGCAAATAAGTTCATATTCATAGTTTTTGGACCGATGAAGTCACTGAGGAAAATTAAGGCGTAGGAAATCTCAAAAGATGGAAAAAAGAGCTTTATACACAAAGATGTTTACTACAGATTTACTTTAAATACTTTCTTCTGAATCTCTTGAATGTTCAATAGTTGAAGTGATGGTTAATTGTGAGACATCCGTTTATCAGTGGTAAGTATTTGAAAAGCTATCTACAAAAAATGCTTATAAAATGGAAACATACTTGTGTTATGAGTTGAAAAAATTGCTTATGATAGGTGTCGTGGGCTGAATGGTGGCCATACAAAAGATATGTCCAAATCCTAACCCTCAGAACCTGTGAATATTACCGTGTTTCCCCGAAAATAAGACCTAGCCGGACCATCAGCTCTAATGCGTCTTTTGGAGCAAAAATTAATATAAGACCCGGTCTTATATTATACCTGATATTATATCTGATATTATATTATATTATACCCTGTCTTATACTAAAATAAAACTGGGTCTTATATTAATTTTTTCTCCAAAAGATGCATTAGAGCTGATGGTCCAGCTAGGTCTTATTTTTGGGGAAACATGGTATAATATATGGCCAAAGAGCGAATGGCAAAAGATGACTTAAATTAAGGCTCTTGAGGAGGAGCTGATCCTGGATTATACGGGTGAACCCTGACTATAATCACGTGTCCCTGTAAGAAGAGGCAGAGAGAGCTCAGACACAGATACCCAGAAAAGAAGGTGCTGTGAGGATGGAGGCAGAAATTGGAATGACGCAGCCTTGAGCCAAGGGATGCTATTCTCTTGTTCCTATTCTCAAAACGACCCATGTGGCCTAGGGTGTGGCTGGAGATGAGGCTACCTCTCCAGCCTCATCTTGCAACACTCTTTCCCTCTCTCTTTATGCTGCTGCCCCACTGGCTTTTCAGGACTTCCAAGTTCCTGTGGTCTCTCCCATCTTAGAAATGTCATACCTTGCTTGTTTTGTACCATTAAATCTTCCCTCTGCACTGCTTCTTACTGACCAATTTCCTTTGCATTTAAGGCTCAGCTTTAATAGGAAAGTCTTCCTTGACATACCTTTCCTATCCTCTCTATAATACTCTTTCTAAAATTCAGTTAATTGATCAATGGGTCTTCCTAGCTGGTGAGAAATCTGAGAGCAGAATCACGTCTGTGTTCTTCAAAGCAGTATCCTCTAAATACAGCAGACTTGTAAGCACTTATTGCTGGTGAGTAAGAAAGGGCTATTCCAGATTCCCTGACAAAAGTATTATGATAGAAGAGAAAGAACATCGAATCACTAGAACACCCACCTGCTAGTGTGTAGCCTTGGGCAAGTCATTTCCTTCTGGTTTAATATTAAGTATTTACAAAATGGTCCTAAATTATCTCCTAGGTCTCCTCTAGATCTAAAATGTAATTGGGTGAGATTGAGGTCATGTCTTGAGTTAGAATAATTTCTTGAGCAAATTAGTGCCCCCTAGTGTTTTGATTGCAGCCAGAAAATAATATCTTGCCAGTAGAGAAAACTAGTAACAGTATCACCAACAATTTGTCACTTATTACTTAGAAGCTAAAAAGTCAAAATGATGGGCTTCAGTTATGATCTCCTCCTTAAGTTTTGTTCTACCTACAAATATCCTAACACATGGCCCACACTATTTTTCTATAGACAATAATCAACAGGAAACCCTAAAAGCACGGGTGGCCTTCATTTTGGTCACTCTTGAATTGACTATGCACACTCAAGCAGCAGAGGGTCAACTGGGATGAAAGAGGATGGAAAAGGGACATTTCTGGCCATCTCTGGACCAACCAAAGAACAGAAAGATATCACCAGCTGCTTTTTTAATATCTCTATGCTTCACAGCTACATATGATTTCCCCTAATTGGGAACCCAGAATGGCCTCAAGTAGAAGAAACACAGGAAGCTACACTTGCCCTGGACCTCAATGGTATATTTGCATTTTAAGGTACATCTTTAATGGTAGGAAGCCGTAACGAACTTGTATAAGTGCAAACGGAAACACTGAATTTAACCAATGCCACCCTGATAACAATGGTATTGGTGCTGAAAAGGAATTCAAGGAAAATATTGCATACAGAAAGCCAAATACGCAGCCATGAAAATGCATCTTTATAAAGAGAAAAAAAATCTATGTTTCTAGGAGCAAAAAGCTGACTGTTGACTGAAAATCCTTTATCTTGATTCAAGGGACAGTAAATAATCACTCCAGTGTAAGTATATCATGGTGACAATTGGACAGGAAACCCAAAGTTAATAGTGAGAACCTGTTTTGGTATTCTTCTTCCTCTCTTTTTCCAGGAATGTGAAATAAAAAGCACATATCTATGTCTTAAAAGCTCTACACCACAAATAAGGGGAAATAGGCAGAACAATTGTGTGATAATTCATCCCAAGAAAAAGTTAAATCAATAAAGCCTTTTTCTTGGCCTTCTAGACAAAGCCACGTTACATGATATTAAAATGAATGAATGAATGAATGAATGAATGAATGAATGAATAAATAAATAATAAGCAAACAGAAACCTTGCTGCTTCACAGTATATTTCAATGTTCCCAGAGAATTCAGTTTTGAATTTTGTCTTTGAGAATACCTTATCATGTAAGTCACATAATCTCTGATACTAAACAATCACTGAAAGGGGGCAAATATGAAACAGTCAGCCCCTTCAGCTGTATTCTGGATACAGATGCAATTATATTAGGAAGAACACAAATAAAAACAAAGATTTCCATTAGTATTACATTATCAAAGACCTTTATAAATAGTATCCAGTTAGGAGAAACAGTGACTTCCCACAAACTGTTAGTCTGTAAGCATGTCTACAAGGAAATGGCATCTGCTGAAACCCATCCCGAAAAGGCCCCAAAAAATGTGTTCAGGAGCAAAGTATTTTTCACACTGTTGCGGGGGGCGGGGACCCTTCTCCATGAATCTTTCAAGTTTCTGTACACCTTGTGAACAGTGATACTGCCTTCGTTCCAAACTAAATTTGCAAAGATTTTTGTTTCAACAGACTTGGAGGACAGAGATAGTCTCTTGCTACATTAAAAGCCAGGCATGCTTACAGCCTCTTATAAAAGGTCTAGGTTCCCTAAACTCAGGATTCTTTCTATGTAGTAATGCAACTCGCTGCATGTACAGGTGTCACCTGGACCTTTCTGCATCACCTTGTTGAAATTGGGAGTGAGGGAACAAGCACAAGACAATGCTGATATTCTGGGTGTTGCTAGTGTTGTCGGTATAAACTCTCCTTCATCTCTGATCCAGAATATCATGTTTTCTGTCCTCATTGATGAAACGGTGGCAGGCTAAGTTTTTAACTTGCCAACAGGGTAAAAAAAATCTCAGACCATTCACAGTTCTTGTCAGGCAAAACTCTCATAAGGGATCTCTCTCCTTCTGATTTTGAAGAATTGACTCTAATATTAATTTAGTGCTCTCTAATCACATTAACTATTTTTGTTTAGTTTTGACACATATTTATTTATGTCAATTAGCCTATGATAAAATTGGTTTCATTATATGTCATTTTGCTTAAAGTCACAGTTTCCAAGAATCTATTGACAACATTCAGTGAGGACTTACTACTATAGTTGAGAGAGAAAAAATAATCAGTCCACAAAATCTAAACTACAAGGTATTAAGAAACTGCCATTCTTATATCACAAGTTAAGATTTGTTTCACATAAGGGATTCCAGCAGCCCAGAACAATGGATATAGAATTATAAAATGCAAACATTTTTCAAGTACCCTTGCCTTTGCTACGGACATGGCAAACTAGTAAAATGGATTTTTAGCATAATCCTACCTTACTTAACAATAAGTGAACTCCATTGGATTTTGTATAAGAAAGTTGATACTTAATGACTCTAGTTTCTGACCCAATAATCTAGACTCTTGTTACAACAAGTATGCATACATATTTATAGTGGTCATAAAATGGAATATTTGAAATCAAAATTGTTTCAGAAAAATGTTTCAGACATAATGTAATTATGCTGGATATTCCAGAGCACAATTTCAAAATTCCAGGTCAATTATCTTGGGGCATATAAAAAGTATGTTAATTACACTGCCTTATATAAACATAATTCTTTCCCTCACGCGTTTTCATATGCACTAAAAGGGTATAAGGATACAAGTTTAGAACACACCAGATAGTTGAAGGCAGAGAGGCCAGAGTCCACTACTAGGAAGTCACATAGAATAAAGTAGCCAGAAGAAGCCTTCCCCAGAATGGTATGTGTAAAGGATTGCTGATGAGATGAAGATGTCTTCAATGCCTCCAAGTGCCTTACAAATTTCAATGGGAACTGCCTTTCAGGAACTGTACTTGTAGGGTGAATTGCTAATACGCAGTGAAAAGGATTAAAAAGAGGAAAGCAAGAACCACAATCTGTGAACCTCATAGGGGGCCTGTCCTATGTATAAAGTGCTCTGTTTATAAGAGACTAATCCAGCTGTTTAATGGGTGGTTCTTTAACCTCGTATAGGTCTTTCCCTTAAGAAGAGTGTGCTTCTTTGCTCTAATTCTATATTCATCAAGCAGCCTATTAATCTAGTCTGACCTCTAAGGGAACCACCCCGTCAGGAAGGGATAGAGTTTTTCAAATTCTGATACTTAAACCACTTGGATCAGAGTTACTGGGATGATAAAAATGCAGATTCCTGGGCCCTGCTCCAGACTTACTGAATCAATCTTCTTAGGTGAGCCAGGGACTCTGCATTCTAAGAAGTCCCGCAGTTGAACTGGATAATGGGCTGAATTTTGAGACTCAGTGGGTTAGATGGAGTTTATTTCTATAGAGAAGTTTACACTGGACAGAGACTACTTTGGTCTAAATTTAATGTTTTTGAATATGGACCCAATTCGACTGACAATTCCTTTTAAATATGAAAGCAGATAACATTTTTTTTTTTGTCTCAGAAAGGAAAAGTAGTTTCACAAAGTCAAAGGGCACTTTTTAAATCTAGTTTTTATGCATATTAACCCCTCATTGATTTATTTTGTATGCCACACACACACACACACACATTATGACTGATTTGTCCGATTGGTTGCCCCCCCAAACTGAAGTGGCCTATTAATAAAGCACATTTTCTATAACTGTTTAGGAATGAATTCATTAAATAGGTATCATAGTGTGTTAACGTAAGTAGCCTTGAGGGAGCACTGATGATATAAAATAAGAAAACAGAATATCAATGTCACTATACATTGTCCCTGTCTGATCTCTGATTCTAGAACTTCAGGAAACAGTACTTAAGTTTTTGACTTCTTGACTTTAAAAGACAGTTGAAGATAAGAAACTTAGGGGAAGGTTTCCCATCACTGTGTTGGGTTGGATTTGCAAAGTATGTCTCCAGGAATTTAGCCATTTCCCCCTCTGAAGCCAAGCTCTTCTCCCATCCACTCCATCAGCCTGCCATAATTAAACTGAAATCCTTACGTCCTGGCTGGAAAACTCTCCAAGGACCAAATTTGCCCATTGTCCACAGATATGGATGAACAATAGGGAGGGAAATTTACCTATTTGTTGTTGCTTAGCCCTCAGTTGTTTGTAGTCTACCCAAGTGAAAACACTCTTTCCTTTGCCTGACATGGCCTCCCTACTTGGAACCTGTCTGGAAGACTTGTATTCATCCTTCAAAACCAAACTCAAATATCTTCTCATCAGCAATTTCCCTCACCCTGTTTCTGGTGACACCATTAGTTGGTACTTTCTCTGTGTTCCTATGGCATCTGGTTCAGGCCCACAAGCTTTTGAACAACTGGAGGGCAAGGGCCATGAGCTGACAAATAAGGACAGGTTCAGACTCAAAATAGTTTTACAGGATCAATTAACTAATTAATTAAGGCATACTTTGGGATCAACTAACATTAAGGAAACAAAAAAATGGCTCCTCCTCAGGGAGGATCTCTGGACTTCGAGCTAATTCCAGAAGCTGGTGAAGCTAGTTATTGAGTCCTCTCATCTCTCTGATAAGGCTTTCCTCATGTTTGAGCAACTGAGCCTCAGTGAAATTAACACATGCCCACACAGAAAAATGATTTCCATATTAAAATGATAATATTGATTAGCTACATTTCAAAAGAGAAAGTCATGTTAAGCTTTGGCCCCTCTCCAGTGGATGTCAGTTAGTGCTTATTACATGCCTGCTCTTCATATTTATTTTCCTTAACTCTTACTGCTACTTGTGCCACTGGTTGTTTTGATTCTATCATTTCCAGTTTCACAAATGAGGAAACAGGAATCTGGAGGACTTACGTAATTACCCATAATCACAGGACTGGTTAGTGGCAGAGTTAGACTCAAACTCAGATTGCCTGGCCCAAAGCCTATGTCCTTTCAATAATACTGTTCTGCTGTCATGTGACTGTCTGAGTCGGAGTACTTTTTCTAAAGGCCTTCTAAACGCTTGTCCTATTCTTTCCCTTTTCTTCTCTGCTCTCACCCATCAACTTATTGTTATCTAATTATCTCCCAAACATTGCTTAGATTCCACCCTTCAACCTTTGTTGTAGTCTTCTGCGAGCTTGTCCCCTTCCATGGTTTGCACATTTATATGTATACACACACACACACACACACACACACACACACACACACATTAAAGGCTTGGGGATGAAAAAAAAGCCATCTATCTGTGACTTCATCTAGTGTTATTTGGTTGAGTAAGCTACAACTATGAGGCTTTCTCAAAAAGACTTTATTTGCCCTTAAATTTTATTTATCTAGATCCCCCACACCTAACCCTGAAGAATTTACTTAATCCAACTGTGTATTTATAACCCTCTACTGAATTCCAGCACCACTGGCAAAGGGGCTTCTTAGTTGAGATTATGATGTGCTAAATAAAAATATTGCCAGTTTTAAAAATATTATTTTTCTTACCCAGTTTTATAAGGCAATGATTCTCCAACTTCAACACACACACACACACACACACACACACACACACACACACACACACACCGATCACTGCAGACACTCATGGAAATGCTGATTCCTGGGTCTTATCCTCCAAACATTTTGATTTAGTAGGTCTAGGATGGGGCCCAGGAATCTGTACTTTAAATAAACTCACTAGCTGATTCTGATGCACATATTTTGTGATCCACACTGACAAATCAAGAGAAAATCCATGTTTTTTCACTTAGATAAGCCAATGCCCTAAATTTTCTAAAATCTTCTTAGAAAACTTCTTGGATGACAGTTTTCTCACAGTTAAAGTAAACATTGACAGAAATGGCTGTTCAGTCATCCAAAAAATGTTTCTGCAAAGTCTACCTTGAACTAGGGATGGCAAATATCTAATAGATGGGATACGAGCCACATCTATCATCCTCTATATAATCAAAGCTTGTGGCAGACATCATTTATCAATCATTCTCGTCATTTGAGCCTGGACCTACAACTGTGAAGTCACTCCCAGTCAATCCTGGAGCAGTAGCTAGGATGTGGCTATTGGTCCTCGCCCACAGAGAAATGAAATAGAAAGAAAGCAAACGACTTAAATCATGACTGAGAAATACTAGGTAAATTTAGATCTCCTCTTTTATTCCTCCTCAATAAGCACCTTGCACCACCTCTCCCAGCTTGCTGGCAGGCTCACTGCTATTCCAGGCAAGCAGGCTACTGGAAGCAGACAGAATCAAGGGTCCACAGGTGACCTTTGGGTGAGGAAGCCAGCTCGCTCAGGGAACCTCTGATGTACCGGAATAGAGAGTACTTTCTTCTCTTTCCTCCCCTCCCTCTCGCCTAAGGATACCCCTCAAAATGTAACGCCATTTTGGGCTTCCTTCCCGGGGCCTTAAAACGAATTCTACTTAGGATCCTAATCGTAATGAAACCTTTTGTACCATAGCTATAAAAGCCTCCTTCTTTCAACTAATAGTTGAGACTCAGAGAAGTCAAATGACTTACCCAAGATTATTTAAAGTCAAAAGTAGAATTCACTGGGTGGTGAACACACAGTGTAATTTATGGATGATGTGATACAGAATTGCACACCTGAAATCTATGTAATTTTACTAACAATTGTCACCCCAATAAATTAAAAAAAAAAAAAGTAGAATTCAGGTCTCTGGACTCCTAGTTTATTGCTATGCATAGATTTGAGAACCTTGATGCAATTAGCTTATAAAAATCACACGGCACAGTCCTTTGTCCAGTAATTCCAATATTATATCTTGATCATATTTATAAAGCACAATTTCTGTCTTTGAGAACCTTTCATTAAGTCAGGCTCAACCAAGAATAAGTTAAGAAGCTTTGCTGATAGCAACTCATATTATTGTAAAGTATACACTTTTAATCAGTTCAATCTATTTCTGCAGAGGTGGAAAAATCACCTCAGAATAACACACCCATGACAAGTAGGTATTTTTTAAATCTCTACCATGGAGCAGCCTGGAGGGGTTAAAAGAATAACAGCTTTGAAGTCAGAAACACTTGGCCTTGACCCAGCTCCACCTCTTCTCAGCTGTATAACCTTATGCGAATTACTTAACCTCTCTGAGAATCTTTCCTTATCTCTAAAATGATGAACTTATTTACCTCAAAGAGTTGTTCTGGAGGTAGAATTAATTAATGGCATGAATACATACCTGGCATATAATAGGTGCTCAACAAATGCTAGCTGCCTCTTCCCATTTCCTCCATTTTACACATTACCTTGTAGAAATAAGGCAGGCTATTTTCTTTTATCCTTTCTCTCACCTTAGTGTCTCCCAGGACTGGCTACATATTTTGTGATCCACACTGACAAATCAAGGCCCAGTGGAAAATGAAATGAGGAACACTTGTTTAAAAATTGTGAGGAATTTTGAGATGGCGCCAGTAAATTGAGCATGGCCCCTTCTGAGCACGGGGTCCCCGTGCAACTGGCCAGGTCACGTGCAAGCAGCCAGCCCTAGCTGTCAGACTATCTCTCTGCAGAACCTTCTCTGGTGTTCTCGGGGCCTCGGTTAGCCAGTGCAGAAGTTCATGGTGAGCATGGGAAGTAACTACACCGGCTCAGGAGTTTGTGAGATTCAAACCCTGGCTCCACTGCTTATTCTCTAAGGAACTTCTGGCAAGTCAACAATGTCGCTAAGGTGTGTTCCTGTCTTGTGAATGGGTCTCATAATACCATGTGCCTCTTGGGGCTCAGATGCAGGTTCATGAGAAAAAAGCAGGAAAAGGCCTAGCCCTGAGGACGCAAATGTTGTTAAAATAGCTTTCTTTCCATGCACATCTCCTGAATCTTCAGGCTTAACTAATGCACGAACGTTATATTTATGATGATTTTACCAGAAGTGCCACTCAGAGCCCTGCCACAGAACAAAAAGGCTGCAAAATAGGCAGAATATGCATTCTCAACAATTTTAATGGACAATTCAGAATGAAGCATAGTGGACCGCACTGATTACAACATAAAATGATGATGCTACTAATAAAATTAATGAAAGTGAAATATCTCAAGTTTGTAGAGGTAGTTTGTTTTCCTGTACTTTTCCATCATGACTATGTTTCCCCGAAAATAAGATCTAGCTGGACAATCAGCTCTAATGCGTCTTTCTGAGCAAAAATTAATAAGACCCAGTCTCATAGTATAATAAAATAAGACCGGGTCTTATATTAATTTTTGCTCCAAAAGACGCATTAGAGCTGATTATTGGGCTAGGTCTTATTTTCGGGGAAACACGGTATTTCATTTGATGCTTCCTTCCCTATACTGTCTACAGACTACGTGTCACCATTTCCATTGTGCAGGTTCTTGGAACTAAGGCTGCAGATATGTAATGATTTGCCCGACGACTCATACTTAGTTGATTCCTAGTCTAGTGATCCTTCTATCCCATCAACAAAATATATGACGAACGTTAGCTTTTGTGTCTCTCTTCTATCCTGAGTATAATTGTTTTAGTATTTCCACTGACAATAAAAATAATTTCATGTGGTTTTCATTAAAAAACATGGAAATGGAACAAGGTAGTAAATAACCCATTTTACATTTAAGTAGCTTTGGGGAGCTTGGCAGATGTGCAAAGCTTGAAATTCTTTCTATCTGTAATTGTTCATAGACTGCTATCATCATTTCCATGAAAAGTGAACATTAGGAAACTTGGTGGCATGGTTGGGGCCCACAGTAAAAGCACAGGGAATTGTGATTATCTGAATTTGGAATAGGATACGGATTTGATCCGTGCAATAATTATGGAAGAGTTGCCTCTTTCCAATCCTTTTCTGGAGGTAGAGCAGTGAGCAGAAAGAATCTACGCCAGCCCCACACTGTCTGCCTCTGAACTTTACATGAGAAATAAACTTTTACTTCTCTGTTATTTTGGGTTTCTGATACAGCTGAAATTAATCCTGAGACAGCCACTCTCCTCAATTTCCTCCCCAAATGAAAACATAGATCCTGACTTTTGTTTTTATTGACAAAACGGGAGTTAAAAGAGGGATGTGTATGAATTCACCATTCTTTTAGCTGCTGCTAATAATTTTCACATCTCTGGCCTCCACTGAACTTTTGGAACATGACCATGTTGGGGGTCCCACTGTGAAGAGTTAGGACCTCACATCTCAGCCTTCCCCGATATCCAATAGCTAAGGGATGATATAGAAGACAGTCTCCAAAGATTCACCACCATCCACTTCTTTCTCCCCTATATGCACATGTCACACCCCCCTTTGAAGAGGTGGAGACCCCCATTTCTCCTCCCTTTTAAATTTGGGTCGCTTTGGAACTTGCTTTGACCAATAGAATGTGGAAGAAGTGATGTACTGGGTCCTGACACTTCTTAGCTCAAGACTTAGAAGGACCGGGAGCTTTACCTTCTTTCGTCTTGGAAACCAGCTTCCATGTGAGAAGTCTGTCTACCCTCAAACCACCACAGTTAGAAAGCCTAAAAGAGCTATGTGGTGAGGCCTCATGAGAAACATTTCAATGAAACTGTTTGGGAGCTTCCAGCACAGCACAGATGAATCAGGCTGAATGAGTGACCCCCAACCAATGCCAAATGGAGCAAAAGAACTGCCCAGCCAACCCTACCTGAAGTCCTAACCCACAGAATTGTGAGAAAGAGGAAATTGTTGTTATTAAAAGCCACTAGGTTATAGGGTGGTTTGTTACACAACAAGAAGTAACTGAAATAGCTGGGGGGGGGGGGAGGCAATCTACAGTAGGAAGGAGAACACTCACGAGGTAAAGCCAGGGAGGATTGGTGAGAATCGCTTACTCTGCTACCAGTTTCACCTGGCTCCTGCTGCCCCAGCTTTGGAATTTTTTTAAAGGAGGACCTAACCACCATTATGTCCATAGGGCAAGTAAATTCTGCATTCCCAAGAATTAATCTGCAATGCACATTTGGAACACAGCTTGTTCAGAGGTTGGCAGCTCATTCAATACATGTTAGCACTCATTCCTGACCTTCACGTGACATAAGTATCAATGTTCCTTTATGTGTCAGACTATTGCTTTGTATGTGAAGCAGACATGTAACACCAGGTTAGTCCTATGCAATTCCAAGGAGGTGAATCATAGTGCTATATAATTGTCTGTGACTATATCTAGGGTAGTGTATCAAGTATGATTATGGGTCCTTTTATATTAATCAGTGCTTTTTATGGCAATCTGTTTATTGACTCTGGTTTCATGCTAAAAGGAAAAACGAATACCCAGCACCTACGACGTACTCAAAGAAAGCTTTTATTTACTTTATAACAAAAGGTTTTCAGAAGAAAATCCCTGTGCCTTAGTTTCCCATTCGGAAAGCAGAAATAACAAGAATTGTTATATCTATCTCATATGGTTACCGAGAGAAACAGTATCCGTAGCGGTTAAGCACACAGATTTTGGAGCTTAACTATCTGAATCTGAATCCCCACGTTACCATTTAATAACTATGGGACTTGGGCAAGTTCTTAACCCCTCTGGGCTTCAGTTTCCTTATCTGTAAAATGAGGATAAGAACAGAATTTATCTATTAGAGTGGTTGTAAGGATTAAATGAGTGAAGATATATATACCGTGTTTTCCCGAAAATAAGACCTACCTGGACAATGAGCTCTAATGCATCTTTTGGAGCAAAAATTAATATGAGACCCGGTTTTATTTTACTATAAGACTGGGTATAATATAATATAATACCAGGTCTTATATTAATTTTTGCTGCAAAAGACGCATTAGAGCTGATTGTCCGGCTAGGTCTTATTTTCGGGGAAACAGGGTAGCACTTGCAGCAATACCTGGCAGGGAGTAAGCACCATGTATTAACACAGTAGTCATTATAATTAAATACAGGAACTTGCATGTTATGTGCTCTCTTTTTTAACTAGAGCCCTGCACAAATGTCAGAGGTGGGCCTGTCACTGCTATACAGGCCACCAGTCTGGTGGGCGTGCACAGTTGGGCTGAATCTCTGGAAGTACTCTGGAGATGAGATTCAGAATAAGGCTCATGGACTTGTTTTTTGTGATTCACCTTTTTCTACCACATGTGGGTTGCCAGAAAACCAACCTGTTTTTTGTTAGCTGAATTATGACTATCCAAGCTCACCATGTGAGTCAATCACTTTGCTTCCACCCAGAAACTGACCTTCAGCAGACAGACAAACCCTAAAAGTGTTATAACCAAGATGCTCTAAGACAGGTCTGCTCCAAGTTTCCTCTCACAAAGCAGACAGAGTGCTGCACTGATTTTTAGATTCATTGTCTATAGTTGGATTAACTCAATTCTCTGTTCTCTGATTTATGCTCTGTACCAGCTAACAAGGACATTTTTTTGAATTCTTAATATAATTAATACAGAAGATGACTAAAAGAAACTTAGCATTTTGGTCATTTTTATCAGATAAAACTCCCGCGTTTTTCCCCATGATTTATACTATGTAAAAGAAAATATACCCATATGGAATACACTTGTGAATCAAAAAACAAAGCCAATGCCCAAAATACAAATCAAAAACACTGCCTAGAACAACAGGCTTCAACTAATGAATTAAAATGATTGCTGGTTTCTTTAAAATATTAAGTCCATCAATGCTTGCCAAAAACCCCTTGGCTAGCTGAGGGATTCAAACTGCATTGTTCAGCTAGAGATTGAAATCTTTCCATTCATCATTGACATGTGAGAGACAAGACAAGGTTTTTGACAAAAAGGGGATGAGGCGCCAGATGGTTTCCATCTGTATCTCATTGATTGTACAATGAAAACCCACCTTCCCTAATCAGAAGGCTATGCGATACATGGAAAATGAATACCCAGTGTTATTAAAGAAGCATAATCGCCCCTTCCCAACTATAGATGTATAAATATTAATGAACACAATCTGGTTCTAGGCAAATTTAGCATGAACTTTTAGCAACCCTCCCTTGACAACTTCCTCCCTTTTTAACGGAATTAAGTTTCTAAGTTCGGGGATTAAAAATAGCAAATCCTGAACTGCAGTTGGATCTGTGACTGAGGAAAACCTCTCCCCTTCCAGCCAGTTAACATAGTTCACATCACTACGTGCTTTGTATAAGCAAAACAGGGTCTCAATTTGAATGAATGTTTAGCAAGTGTGAATAGTGACATGTAGAATCAACACAAATAAGTAGGGAATTGATTATTAATCTATCATTTACACCATTATGCCTAGTTCCAAAAGGATTTGAGCAAATTTAGAGATTATTACCCTCAATGCAGGAGTTGTTAAACAACTTCTGCAACGCCCTGTACTACATCATATATTGAACCATTGAATCCTAGAGGGTAAAAAAAGGATTCTCTCTCTCTCTCTCTCTCTCTCTCTCTCTCTCTCTCTCTCTCTCTCTCTCTCTCACACACACACACATCTATCTATCTATCTATCTTTCTATCTACAAAATTTTTAACTCCTCTGCAAACTTAACAGAGAGTGTTACTGTGTTTCCCTGAAAATAAGACCTAACCAGAAAATAAGCCCTAGCATGATTTTTCAGGATGACATCCCTTGAACATAAGCCCTAATGCATCTTTTGGAGCAAACCTTAATATAAGAACCGGTCTTATTTTTGGGAAACATGGTAATTGAGAGTAATGGAAGTTTTAATTAGTAATTTCAAAAGAAAATATTAAATGCTTTCTGGGATGTTTGAACTTGCATCATTAGTATTAAAATATCTCTAACCAAGAAGACTTGGTTAGTCCTCTTCCTTCTTGACTCACATCCAGAGGCTTTTATCAAACATATCAGAAAGAAACTAAGACATTAAAGGCAAGGGAAGTAAAAGCAAAAAAACAAATGAACGGGACTAAATCAAATTAAAAAGCTTCTGCACAGCAAAAGAAACCATAAACAAAAACAAAAAGGCAACCAACTGAACGGGAGAAGATATTTGCAAATAAGACTTCTGATAAGGGGCTATTATTATCTAAAATATATAAAGAATTCATACACCTCAACAACAAGAAAACAAACAATCCAGTTAAAAAGACAGAGGACCTAAACAGACACTTCTCCCAAAAAGACATACAAACGGCCAACAGATATATGAAAACATGCTTAACTATTAAGAAAATACAAATCAAAACCACAATAAGATACCACCTCATACCTGTTAGAATGGCTTCTATCAACAAGACAAGCAATACAAGTGTTGGAGAAACTGTGGAGAAAAAGGAACTCTCATACACTGCTGGTGGGAATATAAATTGGTAGAACCACTATGGAAAACAGCATGGAGGTTCCTCAAAAAATTTAGAATAGAGTTAAAATATGACCCATCAATCCCTCTTCTAGGTACCTATCGAAAAAATTTGAAAACATTTATTCAGAAAGATATATGTACCTTTATGTTCACTGCAGCATTATTCACAGTGGCCAAGACGTGGAAACTACTGAAGTGTCCTATGATAGATGACTGAATAAAGAAGATGTTGCACATATATACAACAGAATATTACTCAGTCATAAAAAAGATGAAATACAGCCCTTTGTTAAAACATGGATGGATTGTGAGAATATCATAAAAAGCGAAATAAGTCAGATGGAAAAAGTCAAGAACCATATGATTCCACTCATATGTGAGATATAAAACTGAAAGCAATGAGCAAAGAAGATAAACAAAAACTCATAAACACAGACAACAGTATGGTAGTTACCAGAGGGAAAGATGGTTGTGCGGGAGGTAGAAAAGGGTAAAGGATCAAATATATGGTTTTGGAAGGAGATATGGCTTTGGGTGGTGAGCACACAATGCAATAGATAGATGACATAGTATAGAATTGTACACTTGAAACCTATATAATTTTATTAACCAGTTACCCCAATAAATTTAATAAAATTAAAAACAAATAAAAAAACTTTTGAAAATTTCCATGAATTTCTTCCTTTGCGTCCTTTCCTTTTAGTTCAAACAAAGATTTGCGTACTTGCTCTAGCTTATGTCTTTAATCTGTTGAGGCAATACATTTTCCAAGAAGCATATTTCATATTTTTACCACTAATGTTTCCCTGTGGATCGAGTGGTCAGAATCTTAAAAAGAAAATGTCAAATCAGCCCAAAGATAATATAAAAAATTAAATCCATATACTCAACTTTAGTCTTTCATGTGACTGGTAGGAAATAATATTTTTCCTCTCCTACAATGTATTGTTCTCCTTCTGCCAATAAATAAATTTTTATTGAGTACATACTATGTGCCTGCTATTGGGTTAGGAACTGAAGATATTGCTGTTCTCGGGCACAGATGTTATTTCAGAGCCATGCTTCAAACATTGTAAAGAATGTTCTTTGCCATATGGTAGCAGCATCACATACAGAGTTCATGGGTGCCTCCATCACAAGTGATCAAAACCCATCTCTTTGCCCCCAATTTCCTTTTGGGAATAAGCTCTTAGCAGGATTACTTGCCACTGTCATCAACAATATTAATGTTTGTTCAAGGTTCAGCTTCACCAGGTCTTGACAAGCTTTCTCTTATTTTCCCTAGCCCACTTTGGTTGTCAACATGATCAGATGTCAGGATAACATCCATAAAGCTGGAGTCAAGGATGAGCTGAAATTTGCAAAGAAAATGCCGAGTAGGTCAAAATGAATTTTTGGTTATGTTCAGGGCAAGAGGAGCAGGAAGGGCTAGACCCATGGCTCGAGACAGATGGTGCAATGTTAGTGTACGATAAAGAGGAAGGGAAACAATCCTTCTCCCTGTGGCTTTTGTAATTTTCATCAGGAGGAATGATCTTCAAAAATGTAAAGGAGAGACCTTAAATGGTTAACTTTAGTAGTAAACTGAAACAGTGAGGTTGAAAGTGAATACCTAATTGTGTTTAAGTGTCTGGGCTCAGGGGCATTAGATTTTTAGAAGTAATGGAAACAAATAGGCAAGCAACAAATCAACCTTTTTTTTTTTTTTTTTTGTATATGAGAAAAATAAATTTTGTCCTGATTATCAAAAGAGGAAGCTGAGGGCAGTCGGGGGCGGGGAGGGGGTGGAGTTGGGAGAAAGGTGGATATGGGAGACGATATCATAACAATAAAAACCACAATTCTAGAAATTATATTTAAATACATGGTTTATGAATGCTATCAAAAGGAAATGATGAGGTAATCAATAAAAAATAGCATGGGGCTGGGAGACACAAATATGCATGTGATACGTGACAAATAACATTTATTATATATTAAATTATATTGTATTCACATACATATTAAGGCATAGCAATGGCATTATAAGCTTATTTCGGCATGGTGCCTGACAAAATCTTGCAAGATATACTGGGGTAAGATGGTAGACTATGACCTGAATGACAAAGAATGAATGGATGAGTTGAACAATTGTTAATTAATTAACCAATGTCAATTGAGAAGATGGTATATAAAATATGCTATTGAGGTCTCTCCTGTCAAAATTTTTACTGATTTGGATGAAGATAGAGAAGACTATTATCCCAGTTGAATGGCTGTGGATTGTTAATAGAATCATATTTCAACACTAATCTGAACAAGTGGGTCAAAATGAATCAGATAAAATATAGAGAGCAAAATATAAGGTGTATTTAATATAAAAACTTAATTAGGAAGTGCAAGCCTGGCGGAAACCTGAATGACAGCACTTTAGGAGAAAAGAAGTTGAGTCAACAGTGTGATATGGTGGCAACTGTGCAAAAAAATTTTCATCACAACTTAGAGTAAGAGTAACAAAACATACTTATTGTCCCCTTCACTCCCATTATCCATGGTGGCCCTGGTGGTACTGGGGATTTTATAACATAATGGTGGGTGCTATGAGAGGAAATCACCATGATCAAGAGATAGCTCTGTTTGTTTTGTTGCTGATCCACCATGGAGTCTATCAGGATGTTCCTATGAAACTGGCTGACCTTGGACATAAAGTAAATTATGGAATGAAAGATCCAGGATCCTTAAAGAAAGTCAAAGGAATAGAAAACGAAAAAGGGAAAGGAAAGAAAACATGAGGTATTGACATAGAAACAGACAAATTGTCCCATGAAATAGAATAGAAAGACCAAAAGCTGTCTCACATAAATGAAAATGGAATTTATGAAAGCTTTGGCATTGAAGATCAAAAGGGAAATTATGAACTACTCAAGGAATGATGCTACTGCCATTGTTTTTCATATGAGAAAACATGAAATTGCATCCCTATTTCATGTCGTAGAACATAAAGACACCATAAAGTGAAATGGAAAGACATAAATTGAGAGAAAAACTTTGCAACATCTAAGACTGATGAAGGGTTAGTATTCTCTCTGCTTCTCTCTTTATACACACACACACACCTATAACTTCTATGAATTAAGAGAGCAATGGGGGAAAATATGAACAGTACAAAAAAGCAAGTATCAGTGGTAAATAAACATATGAAAATATGCTCAACCTCATTAGAAATCAAGGCAATGCTTTTTCAGACCTCAATAAGAGACATTTTAGGTGGGTGAAATTTAAGAACCCAACATTACCAAATGTTGTCAAGGATGTGAAGCAGCAAGAACTGGGAGTGTTAACTGGTTCAACTACTTTGAAAAATAATTTTGAATTACTAGTAAAGAATGTATTTACTTTCCGACCCAGCAATCCACTCCTAGGGAACTCTTACTCACGTACACAAAGAGATATGTGCAAGAAAATTCATAGCAGGACTGTTTGCAACAGTAGATCACTGGAAATAAATTCCCTAAACAGGAAGTAACCCAAAAGTCCATCCACGTAAGAGCAAATAAATAAAGTGGTATGTGCACACAATAGAATATTATACAGCTGGGATAAACAAACAAATTTTAGCTTTGTATACTAGATGGAGGAATCTTAGAAATACAACTATGAATGAAAAAGCAAGCTGCAGGAGAGTATATTTGGCATGCTACTATTTTTATACAGCCCATAGACAAGCAAAAATTTTAAAAATATACTATTTAGGGAGATATACACACATAATAAAATTTTTAAAATCCTAATAATAAATACAAAATTCATAACAGTGCATCACAGTGGAGGAAGGCAAGAGATGGATCAGTGAGGAACACTGTATATTCAATATCACCAGCAACTGTAACATCTTATACTTCCTCAATTCAGCATTGGTTTAATGGAATATTTATTTCATTAAGTTTCAGAGCCTACATATAGGTTATAACGTGTAAATCTATTCATAAATAAAAGAGAAAAAGAGAGAGAGAGAGAGAGAGAGAGAGAGAGAGAGAGAGAGAGAGAGAGAGAGAGAGAGAAAGAGGCAGGCCTTCTTAACCCAATCAAGGATGCCTATGCAGCACTGACATGCGATCGAGGTTTAAAGGGATGTTTAGCTTCTTTCTCTGGACTTCAAGTGAATTATCAGTCAAGATGCAGCTTAAATTTTTTTTTTCTAGAAATGGGCTGCTCTGTCCAACTTTCCATTAATTTCATGTCAATAGGACAAAATTACTTTCCAATTAAGCGAGCGGAACATCTCCACTGTATTCAGTATTATTAAACTATAACTGCAATATCATGTTCAGTCCTTGAAACCGTATTTTATGAGACATATTTGACAGACTAGAGAGTTTCCAGGGGAAGTGAATGCAGACACTGGGATGTCAAACATCCATTTCATGTAAACAGCTAACTGAATTTGAGCTTGAGATAGTCAACTGAGAGAACAGGGTTTAGGAGAAATGTGATAGCTGACTTCAAAAATTAAAAAGAAATTCTGTCGAGTTTAAACATTTTTAGCTTTATTCCGTATATAGAGTGGCCACCCACTACCAATGGATAGAAATGTATTGGAGCTGATGTAAGCTTTGAAAATTAAAATATCAGCTCACAGCAGCTAACAGGATGACTAACTCTGAATGGTGGCCTATTGTAGTCCAAGAATTACCTTTTTAATTCTTTTAAATGTGTTTAAGAATGTTGTCCTTTTTTAAAAAAGAAAAGGTTTAGAACCTCTGTTTTCCTTGTTGATGGATTATATTTTATAATTCAGACCACAGACTTAGTATATTTTTGGTCAAAAAAATCTAATAATACTATATCATAATTATCTTGAGATCAGTTATATCATTTATTTTTTTTAATCCTTCTAACGCAGTTCCAGAGACAGTAGTAAAGAACGAATGATTCTGCTCCTCAATAACTATCTAACTCTATGGAAGTTACTTTATTTCTTTGAGCCTGAGTTTCCTGAGGTGTAGAATAGGACCTTTCTGTGGTAGGCGGAATAACACCCCAGCCACACACCAATGTGTCCATGTCCTAGTTCCTGGACCCTGTGAATATATTACCTTATATGACAAAAGGGACGCTGCAAATGTGATTAAGTTAAGGAGTTCATGATAAGGAGATTATCCTGGATTACTGGGTGGGTCTAGTATAACCAAAAAGGTCCTTATAAAAGGGATACAGGAGGAATCAGAGGTAGAGGAGGTTAGGCAATGATGGAAAGAGTTTGGAGTGATGTGATTTGAAGATGGAGGAAGGAACCATAAGCCAAGAAAGCAGGCCACTAGAAGCTGAAAAAAGGAAACAGACTCTTCCCTTCAGGGCACCAGAAGGAACCAAGCATGCAGACGTCTTGACTTCAATCCTGTGGAACTTATGTCTGAGTTCTGACCTCCAGAACTGTAAGAGCATACATTTGTGTTGCTTTAAGCCACCAAGCTTGTGGTAATTTGTGACACCAAGCAATAGTTAATGAATACAGCATCTCACAAGGTTTTCCTGGGGATAAACTGAGATACAGCAGTAAAAAGTTCTTGGCTTCTATGACTGTTGTTATCCACCTAATTTACCCAACATGAAGGCTCCGACTCACAATCAACTGTATTAGTATGGCCTTGGTTATTTTTCCTCATACACCTTCATGTATATTAATAAGAAGGGGGAAAGGATTCTGGATAGGAGTTCAGAGTTCACAGTAATGAATGGTGAGGGTCCTGACCGATGTATGACTTTTCCAGGCCTCATTCCTCAGCTCTAATTAGAGGTTATATCCTTCCAAGCTCTAAAATTCAATGATTATATGCTTATTTAGGTAGTCCAAGAAATGCTTTCTGAGTCCACCTTCTCTCCCTCTCTTCTGGTTTAACCTGCAGCTAGTGTCTAAATTATCTAGTGCCAACTTCTCCCAGGTTATCTTTGCTTTGGGCACTGATTAACCGGGCAGGCCTAATTCCATTATTAAAACAATAGGGAAGACAAAAAGAAGCCAAGCACTTCCTAAGTTTATGTGTAAAAAAAGGTATTCAGTGTTTTACAAAGAATGTTTTCAGCCAAAAAAATCTTAGCTCTAAGAGTCCATATAGATTTCCCCTGAGTCCTTCTGTCTTTAATTCAAGGCTATCACTTTCAAGAACAGGGTTGGCTGGCCATCTTCACCAAGTGTTCTGCCCAGACGCTTATCCTTCTAAGTGGCAGGACGTTTGACACACTTTCCTTGTTGCTAAAGGTGCAGATAACAGTACATGGGGATCAAAAATAACCAAAATAGAACCGACACCAAAGTGCAGTTGAACACAACCTCTCTTTCGTATCTGCTTTTTCCAACTCACCATGGAGCGAAAGTCTGTGAAAAAACTTTGCCATCTATAAATTATTCTGCAAATGCCAAGCGGTCTTTTAAAAAAAACAAACAAAAACAAAAACAAGAAAAACAACTCAGTGCAGGGTTAAATGTTATGACAGAGACTCAGACAACACTCAGTTGACACATGGAGGAACAGTTTCTTCAACAGAAGACAATCCAGAAAACTCCACAAGGTAGTTTTGAAAGAATAGATCTTTGCCAGCTAGAGAAAATGAGAAGGAAACTTTGGGGAGAAAAAATAAGTGCTTAGGCAGAAAAGCATCCTCTAAGAATAGTAAGACATTGGTGCGTCTGGCATGTAGTGGGGAGGGACAGACAATAGCAGGAGAGAAAGCCAAGGTCAGCTGCTGCCAGGCTGTGTTTGTCATTCTGGGCATCTGAATTTCATTGTGTAGTGTTCAGCAGTCAAAGAGATACCTATCCTCTAGGATGTGGCATGTTCAGATTTGTTTTTTAGAAAACAAAAAACTGGTAGAAGTGTCCAGGATATTGGAATAGTCTAGGTCTGGGAATAGGAGATATGGGATGGGGATGGAGGTAAGGTGCTGGACAGGAGCAACCTTTCACTGAAAACCAACTGGATGTTGAGGAGAAGAGGTCTGTAACGACCTGGTGGTTTCCAGCGTGGCTGATTAGGTGCATGGTGACATCACCGGCCAAGACATTGGAAACAAAGGGATGGGCAAGAGAGCAAAGTTTAGAACCACAGACACTGTACTTAGAACACTGGGTAGATGGAAGGTGAAGCAAAGATGAGAACACTGGCGAACAGAGGCACTCAGACAAAGTGAAGCTAAGGAGAAAGGAACTGTGGGCAGAGGGACACAGAGGGAGATAAAAAAAAAAAAGGTTGGTCAAAGGAAGCCAATTCAGAGAGATGAGCAGGGTGGCGTTCTGGTCGGCTATGCCAAGTACAGTAATGAGCGCAGTCAATCAAGAACAGAAATAGGTAGCACGTAGCCACACGAAAACCCCCAGACCTCTGAGCATGCACAGGTAGTGATGAACACGGCTTCTCTCCCTAACTTGGTAACTCTCACAACACTTAATATATATCTTGGTCTTGCACAAGATACGAGCTCAAGGAGCCAAGGGGAATGAGCAGCGTTTGCTATAAGGAGCCAAGAGGAATGAGGCTTTCCTGTATTCTCAGGATGCCAGAAGGCAGAGCCCCGCTCTAGCCACAGCTACTCAAAAACTGAAAACCAAATCAGTCCCCAAAGTACTGAAAAAGCAAGATTGGAAACAATGAGTAATGTGGGCCCAGGAATGAAACCAAGGCACGCAGTAATGTGCACACACGCAGATGCTCTGCTGGCTTCCTCCTCTTTAGCCCCTCCCAATTATTCAGGAAGAATAGACTATTAAGCCTCAGTAATTAATTCTCTTTCACAGAAGTAGAAATTAATTGCAGCTTAAGTGACTAGAGAAATCAAAGAACTACATAAATGCTTATACACACAATAATCATTAAATGTGCCCTTAAGAGCAGTGGTGGGAGAAAGCAAGGATGGGAAGAGAATAAAAAATGACAGTTATGTATTGAGAAGGGGATTAGATAGACCCTAGGGTGAGTCAGAAAACAATAGAATCCCTATTTGAGGAAAAAGAAGAGAAAGAAATAATATTGGAATAACATGTTAGTGTATATCTGGGAGTAAGTACAGGGGACTGTGCTTTTATTGTAATAGGAATATGCAAAGGAGATCAAAAGAGCTACACAGCTTTTCTAAGAAAAAAAAAAGAACAGAAGAAAGAATAATGGCAGGAGACTGAGTCACAGAGAGGAAAACCCAACAATGGGAGGGAGCGTAAGAATTGCAGGCACTGTTCTAGGTTCTTTGTCTGGGCCTCTGGGACTGGAGGGCACCCTTTCTAAACACACAGCAGCCAACAATACAAGCTTTGATCCATGATTTTACTAAGAAACTAAGAAATACAGAGTCAGAACTCACAAGTCAGGTTTCTTAAAAAAAAATACACACACACACACACACACACACACACACATACACACTCATTTGTATTTTTTAAAAGTATATCTGCTTGAGTAAATTAGAAGATTAATGAGAACAGTCAGTGTCTTTGAGCTGCACCCTGAGCCTGGCTGTCAAAAGTAATTAATTCCAATGATCAGGAAGTGTTCTACATCTCAGGCATTCTGGCACTGCCCTGGAACATGATTTTGAGGTTGCGGTTTTATGCTTAGAACATCCATTATTGTGGGTTGGGTGGAGTGGAAGATCAGGTACTTCTCACTATCTCTGTCCAGCTTCTGTGAGCTGCTCTGGGTACTTTACGTATAATAATAATAATAATAATGTGAACCTGCTCACATTATGATCAAAGAACCAACTAATCAAGGGTAAAAGTGGATACATATAGAAACATTTCTATATGGCTGGTGTTGTAAAATCCACTGGAAAATGGACAACCTTACATCTCATTGCAAAAGTTGATTCTAAAGAGATTATTCAGTCCCAACATCAATCCTATGGACTGAGCCCTTTTCTCCATTAAGCATTAAAAAAGAGGTCACAGATCTGTTATTTCTCTGGATTTATGCAAGGGTCCTGCTGTCTACATGCCCCAAGCCAGAAAGGAAATACAACGAAAAAGATGAACATACTTTTGGGACCAGAGAACAAATGTTCCCAGCAGGAAATGGGTTTACCCTTCTCTGAACTCCCATAGAGCTCTGTCCCCCCCGCCCCGCCCCCGGCCCCAATGACATGGATCATCTTCACCTTAAATAGTTTTTATTTGTGTTCATAACTCACTTCTCCCACTATTTTGCAAACTCTTCACAAGCAGGACTGCATTGTAATACAGTATCTGAATAATATCTCATGTAAGTTAAGGGCTTTATACTTGCCTAAGATGCCCTTACATGCACTATCTCACTGGGTCTTTATGAGCCTGTCAGCACATTCTATTTATTTTCTACATGAGGAAATTGAAATTAAGAAAGGTTAAATGACGTGAAGGTCACATGGCTGTCCAGCTTAACTCCAGAGTCAGGAATTCAGCACATCAATCTCCTCCCAAACCAGGCTCTCTTTTCCTCCACACCAAGCTATTCCTTCCCCTCCCCCACATGCCACCTTATACGGCTGGTGATCAGCCAGGTGCCCATTATGAGAAGGATGTCTGGAGAGATGAACAAAGGAGCAGAAACATAAGGCCACTAAAAAGAGAAAAGGAGATGGATGCCAACTGATCTTCATGTTTCTCTAATCTGACAACCCCTGGAACACTGTTGCTAGATGTGCAAAGCCTCCAATCTTTTCATCTCCATAAGAGAGTCAGGTAGCATTGTCGTTGTCTGAGAGGGAACAAAAAGAAGTGTGTGTGTGTGTGTGTGTGTGTGTACACACACACATGTTGTACACTTGAAGAGATAAAGTGACATTTATGAGAACTATAGAATCATTGATGTTGGAATGGGGAGAACTCTGGGAAGGCACCTCTTCCAGTGGTGCTGGAGAGGTCGTCAGATGCAGAAAGCCTGGGCCTGCTGGGGATGCTTCTGGCAACATGACCTTCTTTTTTACTCAGTCCCAGAATATAAACATAGAGGAGTGATACTTGGCTCAATTATTAGCTCTGGGTGAGAGGGTACATAAAAAGGCAGAAGCTCTTGTATTCAGAGGGGCCAATGGCTGCCCCACAGGATGGGGGCTGTGACCTCCCAGGCTTCTTTGGATGAGGCAGATGTCATCAGTCAAGTGCAATTCTACAGGGCAGGGTGTAGATGTGAGAAGCTGGCAGCTGGAGGATGGGTGCTCAGCCCGGTTAAGGGGATCTGAGTGGAGCACTAACAGCTTCCCACACCTAGAGGAATCTGCATTCCACAGAGGTGGCCTAATTTAGGAGCAGATGCCCTTCTGTGGGGAACTCTGGGCAACCAAGCCGGGGGAGGTCATCCTGTCTGGGATCATGCTGTATTTCCTCCTACTTTATAGAAACCATATACATAAGTCTCTGTGGTCTTTACCTTCGATAAAACTTTCTCGCCTCTAACTACCTGTGTTGGTGTCTTTTGGTCCATCATTATGTCATTGTGACAATGCATGTGAAAGACTTCTTCACAAATCTGCTTTCTTCCACCCAAACCTCTATTTGTGTATCTCAGGGATAGTGGGCTCAATAACTCCCAAAGGCAGTCAAGTTTATTTTGCTTTTAAGTACAAGTTAGCAAATTACTTCTTTAATATAAGCAAAAATCTATTTCCCTATAATTTCCATTTACCAAAGTCATGGAAAGAAAGGCTAATCCTTAGATACATTCTCTTCCAAGGGCAAAATATCCACAGTTCAAATTATTCCCCAATATTGTACGTGATCTCAGATCTGCTCACCCAACTGATCCCTACCGAATGGAGAAATCCCAATTTGTCTATGACCCTATTAAAGGTGGTAGCCAACCCTCCAGCAGTGGTATAACCTACATGGAACAGAGGAAGACTATTCTTGTTCTAGACGCAACAGACTAAAATGAACTTCATGATTCAAATAAGCTCTACTACAAGCCCCAATATACCACTGATTTATATTAACTTGTAAACAACTAATTAAATATTTTTGCATATGTTGTCTGTCTCACCTCATCCTTAGTTTCTGGAATGATTTTTTTTTTTAACTTAACTATAGGCTTTTACATCTATTCAATTATAGCTGATCTTGTTAGAGGTGGCCCATCATTCTAACCTGAAGTGATCTCTTTGGATCCTAATTCTTTTGCTCAAAGTATATGCTATGCTTCCCAACTTCATGGCAACCACAATATTGATAAATAGGCAATCTATATCCTCCCTAAAATTATTGATAAAAACAATATCTTGACAGGGCCAACGGGTGATCCTCATATCCTTCCATTAGAGACAACCCTCCCAGGAGCCTCACACAGCTTAATTAATGCTTGTTCCAAGACCCAGTCTAAATTTGACAGTGAATTCACTCTTTCAGATGTGTATTCCGATATATTGAGTTCTGAAGAATGCAAAATAATTAATTTATATAAGATTTGCAGTTATTCATTTAACAGAACATAAAGCTGATAATAGTTTTATGGATAGAAATAATCCAAGGTGGGTGGCCAGTTTGCTCAATGGTTAGAGCTCAGTGCTCGTTACACCAAGGTCGCCAGTTCGATTCCCACATGGACCAGTGAGAAACAATGGCTTGAGCTTGGAGCTAAACCTTCGGTGGGCAGCCGGTTTTCGCAGTGGTTGGAGCACAACGCTAATAACACGAAGGTCACCAGTTCAATTCCCACATGGGCCAGTGAGCTGCGCCTTCCACAACTAGATTGAAAACAAGGCCTTGACTTGGAGCTGAGCTGCACCCCCCACAACTAGATTGAAAACAATGACTTGACATGGAGCTGATGGGTCCTGGAAAAACACATTGTTCCCCAATAAAAAAATACACAATTCGTAAATTATAATATAAAATAATAATAATAATAATCCAAGGAAACGGAGGCCAAATATAGAGTATGATTTAAGAACAAAAAATCATTTTCTTTCATGTGCAACAGGATAAGTCAGGGGAGGTCAAAGGGATGATAACAGAGCCCTGGATGGGCACATATGGAAAGCAATTGTACTAAGGAAAACAGGTGAATGGTGATAAGAGAACAGAAGACCAACTGACTGCATTATTTCTCTATTGCTGCATACTGGGAAATATTTACCACAAACTTCGCAGCTTAAAACAACCAAATTTATTATCCAACAGTTTCCATGGGTCAATCCCATGGGTCAGGTTAGTTTGGTTCTCTGCTCAGGATCTCACCAGGCTAAAATCAAGGTGTTCGCTGGAGCTGCAAACTCATCTGAAGTTTGGGGTCCCCTTCCAAGATCACACATTGTTGGTGGAATTCAGTTCTTTGCATTGCAAGACTGAGGTCTGCATTTTCCTGCTGGTTACCAGCAGGAAAGGCCCGTTTCTCAGCTCCTAAAGGCCCCCTACCATCCCCTGACATGTGGCCCTCTCCACAATCTGACAGTTTGCTTCTTCAAGGTCAACAGGAGCAGTTCTCTCTTCATTCTGCTAAGATGGAGTCTTAGGTAAAGCAGTCAAGAGAATGAGAAATCCCATTATATTTGTAGGTCCTGTCCACAGCAAAGAGGGGATTATACAGGGCACGCAGCATGGGGTGGGAAAGTTGGGGGCCATCTTAGACTTCGGCCTATCACACTGATTAACATAGCGGGGCTCAGTGAAGAACAGTACTAGGAGAAGGACCTGGAGAGGCCCTCTGTGCATTGCTGTGGAGTTTGAACTTTATCCTGAAAGCAATGGAGGCACACTGACAGATGGCGCTCCCTTTGGGGAGGTACAGGAAAATGTTGCAAGTAGCAGAGGTTGACAAAGCATTCTAGGAAGCATAGCACTCCGAGAAAATATCACTGCATAAACGGAGGCAATAAATGTAAAGCGCAGTCTGATCCACATCTACACTTGAATCACTTGTTTATAATTTTTCACTTCACTTGCCTACAGGACAACTGTGAAAAAGCAAAACTACCCCTTGCCTGCTACCTTTACGGTTAGGTATGCTCTCTAGATACCAGACAGAAGGAAAAAAACCAAAATACTTCGCATCATTAGAAAAGCCTCTCCAAACAGAAACATCCTATCTAACACTAAACCCTCAAATAAAAAAAAAAAGTCTTGAGCCCCATTCCAATAAGTTGCTGGCTCCCTCAAGAAATGCTTTATCTCGCACTTTAGGAATATAGACATCAGCAGACATGTGAGGGGCTGCTGGTTTTCCACCAGTGAGAATTTTGAACAGATTAACTATAACTTCATGGTCTGGGTATTTCTTTCTTTCTTTCTTTCTTTAAATACCTGCTGTATCCTTTATTCAGAATGTCTGTTTTATTTTGTTTTGTTTTGTTTTCCAAAAGCTGGATGCCTCTCCAAATAGTCCAAATAAAAATACACTAATGTTCAATTTGTCTTTGAGTTTTCCACTCACAACTGTCTCTACACTGTAACATTGAGAACAACCATGGTGTTTATTCTTAAATATAATAATGACAATAGCTAAAAGTTCCTTCCTACATGCCAGGCACTGTTTTCAGACTTTCATATCCTCACACTCAGAGAAGGAAACTATGGCATAGAAAGTTTAAGTAAACTTAGTGGAGATTACACAGGTTGTCAGTGTTGGAGCTGGGATGTGAATCCAGGCAGAATAGTCTGTGATAGTTCACAGCCTTGGTATAAAAATAGACACCAACTACTCTCTTAAGGGTGGGCTTTGAGGTACTCAATAAACGATCGTCGACTACCAATGATTACTTTTGAGGTGGCAGAGACAAAAGTGTAAAAAAACTAAGATCTAAACACTAGGAGATTATGTTACAGAAGTAAGAGGCACAGAAACAGGATAAATAAATACAAGACGTAGTTATTAAAAATAAGTCAAATAAACCTCAGAATTATAAAATAAACCAAGAAAAGAAGAGAGAAGCACATGTCTAAATATCTTAGAAATTATAAAAGAATACTGTGTTCAACTCCATGCTTAGTATTTTAAAAATATTAACAAAAGGATAATTTTTAGCTATAACATGAATTACCAAAATTGACACAAGCAGAAATAGACACACTGAATAGATGAAATGATTGACAAAAACAAACATCATCATCATCAACAACAAAATCTTAAAAAGTTGTAAAAGCATTATCTGGTTCAAAAAAAATAATCCAAGAATAGAAAATTCCACAGGAAATTTATTTCAAATTCTCTAGGAAAATATATTTCCCATAGACCCAAAGTGCTGAAAAAAACATAAAAATGTCCCAATCTTTATACGAAGTTAACATTATTTAGATGTAAAAACTAACAAGACAGCATAAAAATTCAACTGAGACCAAATCATTATGAAAATTGATGCAATAATCTGAAACAAATATTGAATACAGCAGTGAGTTAAGAAAACATTTCATCATGACCAAATAGGCTTTAGTCCAAGAATAAAAAGATGATTAAATATTAGGAAATCTGTGATTATGGTATCAAAGGCAAAAATTACACAACACTTTTTTTTTTTTTAAATATGATACTCTGTTGTATCAAATCTGGTAAATTGCAAACAATTTTCATTGGGTACTCACAATATCCTTACAAGATATTTATATTATCGTCCTCATATTACAGTGTAAGAAACTGAAATTGGAAGATGACAAATCATTCAATGTTATACAATTCTAAGAGGAAGAGTAGTAATTCGAGCCCAGGTCTTTCTGGCCATAAATCCTATACTCTGGCTTCCATTTTATGTTCTCATAGTTGATAATTTACCAAGATAATCAAAAGTCATTTTATAACATTTCAAAACTCTTCTTTGATTAAAAAAACACTCGCAGTGTATTAGGAATGCAACAAAATTTAACATGGTTGGAAAAACCTATCATAGCTGTTAAAATCAGAAAGAACGTAAGAATAGAATGTCACTAAGTAAATACAACATTGCTGTCGAAATTCTGGCTAATGCTATAAGACATAATTCTGACATAAGAGTTATGCTCTTTAGACAAGTAATAGAATGATTATTTGCTATAACATGATTGTTTACTAAGAAAATTCAGGAGAACTAGGTGAAAAAGTTCATTAGTAAATAGAATTAAAAACAAAATATAAAAATCAATAGTGTTCATATAACGGTAACCACCAATTAAAAAACAACAGAAAAAAGTCCCAAGTATAATTAAATAAATAATATCTAGGAATAACTTTAAAAACCCTCAGGACTTGGAAGAAGAAATAATCTTTCTATCACATCAAATAAGACTTCAAAAAACAGAAGCATATTATGAAATGATTGAAAATTATAAAGATGCAAACTCTTCCAAAATAATTTATAGTTTATATATAATTCCATGCAGAATATACATCAGGATTTTTTATGTAAAAATTAATTCCAACATTCACCTTGAAGAATACTCAGATGATAATTGGTAAAGTACATTTAAAACACAGAATAATAAGCCTTGCCATATCAGAAATGAAAATGTGCTATTCAAAATATAGTTCTGTGGCAATAATCAACAAATGGTTAAAGAAATAGAATAGAGATTTCCAGACAGAGAAACATAAGTGTATAGACGTGTATAATTAAAAACAGATTTAGTCACAACTAAATGAAGATAAAAGGGATTATTCAATAGTGTTGGAGTAACTACTTGAATAGTTAAAAATTATATGTCTACCTCATACAATATGTCAAACTAAAGTACAGATGGATTACATATTAAATTAAGAAATAAAATTATAAAGGATTATGAAAGATATAGGTGGTTATTCATCAGACATTGGGCCAAGCAAAGAATTTCTGAAATATTATTAGAAAGTAATAATAGATTTGACTGCAGCGATAAACATGAAAAAATTCACATATCAGATAGCAGAATACTCAAAAGGCCAACACCAAACTAGGAAAATAATTTCCAGAGATATGAAATAAAGAATTTTTAATAGATAGTTCATAAGCAAAATATTAACATCTCAATGGATAAATGGGCAACGAACACGGATCAACAAGTTACAAAGGAGTTACTATAAACGTCCAATAAGCATTCAAAAAAATTTTTTAAATGATTAATGCTTAATGCTGCTGAGTGTGAGGAGAGACAGATACTCTCATATACTGCCAGTAGGAGTGTAAATGAATACCTCTGGCCATGTCTAAGAAGAACTATAAAAATGTTCATGCCCTTTTGATTGCACCTACTATCACACAGAAGCAATTAAGATGGCCAAAGATGAAACGCAAGCCTATTTAAGGATGCATCATTCATTCTAGGAGGAAGCACGAACATTCAACTACAGCTGTACATCCCAAAGTGCAGCATTACACGATCAGTACACAATAATGTTTTAAGAATACTGAACGTTATGAGAAAACGTTCCCAGTAGAGGGAACATAAGTAAGATGTAAAAGTATATCTAGACCATATTCCTGATTCAATAATGTAACAATATAAACAGACAAAAAAAATTTGGAAGAAAATACACCAAAATGTTACAGTGACTATCTCTGTGTATTGGAGTAGGTAATTTTTATTTTCTATAGTAAATATCAAAATAAATTTTTTTATAAAGAATAAAAGCAAAGCAAAGATTGGTAAGAAAAACAAGAAGCCAGACACATTGGACATGACCTTCTAAGGAAATGAAGAAGTCTGCCTTTTGCGTCTAATTTTACTTAACTGTTCTATCTCAGGGAAATGGTGGAGTGGGTATCTCATAAGTCACCTCAGCTTCTAAAGGAAATCATTTCAAAAGCCATCGCTCCATCAGCTCTGGTTAATTCCTTCTTTGCTCCTTCCACTCTGGCCTTTTCCCACTCAGCTGTGCCAACCTCCACTTCCCTCCCACTCAAAGTCTGGTCACAACAAAACAATCCCAACACAGGTCTGGAAGGAGGTCAGCATGCAGAGTGATTATCGAGGGAATGATATGTGTTTCTGCAGAAATGCATTCTGCCTCTGCTACATTATCATTTCGTAACACTATTCACATTGGAAAGATCTTTCTAAAGAAACCTATATACTCTTGAAAATTCCTGCAAAGCCCACTGCAATGATAATATGAGAAGTCCATTTCTCCTTTACCAGTATAATTCAAGAAGCTTTACTAAATCCATTTAATTCAATCTCTCAACACTATTCAGCAAATATTTATTGGGTGCCCTTTAGGGTACTGGAAAATATAATACGGGTGTGGGAGGCTGAACAATAGTCCCAGAGATGTCCACATCCTAATCCTGGAAACTGTGAATATGTTACATTACTTGGCAAAAGGGACTTGACAGATGTGGTTAACGTTAAAGATCTTGAGATGGAGAGCTTGTCCACCTGGGTGGACCCCATATAATCACAGGAGTGCGTATAGGGAAAGAGGTAGAAGAGTCAAGAGAAGGAGACGTGGCGACAGAAGCAGAGGTCAGAGTGATAAAGGGCCACAAGCCAAGGAATTTGGGCAGCTTCTCAGAGCTCCAAAAGGCAAGGGAACAGATTGTCCCCTACAATCTCCAGAAGGAACAAAACCTGGCCGACCTATTTTGAACTTTCAATTTCTAGAACTATAATATAATAAATGTGTATTGTTTTTAACTAAATTGTGGTAATTTGTTACAGCAACAACAGCAAATAAATACAGTGGGATTCAGTGAAATCTAGAGGTGGCCTTACTAAACATTTATCACCATTAAAGCATTTCTTGTTTTTGCCAGAAGTTCCCAAAGTGTGTTACACTGAATGCAAGTCCTGTGAGCTATGTGCCACAATTTTAAAGGGTTCTCTGATTAAATATACTGTATCACCCTCTTGGAAATTCACAATTACTTGAGCATATTAAAGACTGAGTAGTCTTCTTCACTGTGTTTAATCTGGAATTTCCCAAATTTATTTGTCCATATAAGCTTTTAAACATCTATTTACCTCAATACCATTAACAGAAAGAAATATTCATTGCTTTGCATATCTGCTACGTGTCCAGCTCTAGGCTGGACTCAGGATAGAGAGATGAACTCATTCTTTAAACTGCTTAAACAGGTCGAAATAAACTTTGCTTAACTCTATCAATCCCTATACACTTGAAACATACTGTGTTTTCAGTTATCCTCAGAAGGCAAGTATATTTCTTTACAAACAAATTTTCTGTAGTATCTTCCCTCAGGGAACTAATATTCTAGTTGATGAGACATGCATACATTTAAAAGAAAGAAGATATTTTGAGAAGGAAGGTAGGGGATTTTTGTTATCTAATTTGACAAATATTAGGTTGGTGCAAAAATAATTGTGGCTTTTGCCATTATTTTTTAACCTTTTACACTGCAATTACTTTTGCATCAACCTAATAGATAAATACTGAGAGATTAAATTGATTGTCCCAGACTGTTTTACTGATGTGAAGAGTCCCTTGAACAGCAAAACAGCATGAACTTTTAAAGCTGTGAAGAAACAGCCATACTTCAGCTAACCCAGTGGACACAGCTAGAGTCTCCTTCATTACCACGGCTTGTTCCTCCCCTCCGCCATGTCCCTTTCCTTCTGAGCTTAATCAAAGTCCGAGGTCTTGATGGTGCTATTTCTTGGACTTATAATATAGTGTAGTGGTGCAGTTTGATCTTTAGGGTCATCACTGCATCCAGTAATAATATTATGGAGCATTAATTACACCCCCATTTTCCCAAAGGGAATACATAACACTTCAACATACATCTAGCCGGATGGCAATTGGCTGATACCTTTGGTCTCCTTACAAAGTATTTTTGTTTCGCAATTTTCCAGTCTTCCATGATCACAGGGAATACAATTATGCAAATATTGTCTCTGTTTTTATAAGAAATCAAGCTAGTTTTAAAACAAAGGTAGATGAAAACTTTTTAGCAACATATATTTTACTTATAAAACTGACAAGCTAGCCCTCCTTTCCAATTGCTTTTCAACTCAAATCAATGAAACTTCAAAGAACTACATGTTTATTTTTTAATTCAATTAGGAAAAATTCCAAAGTATTTAATAAATGTTATAAATTTTAATACATTACCATGAGAAAAACCTATCAACTCTTTTTATGTGATATTGAATAATCTACACAATTCATTATTCTCTAACAATTAACTAGGTTTAGCCACTGAAAAAAAATTCAAATCCTGAACTTAAAACAATCTCAACTCAGACAAGTCTACATGAACCTGTAGTCAACATACGGGATTCTTTCTCATGCCACACCCTTCTTTGCAGTCATGGGGAGTGTTTGATCCCAGAGGAAATGCATTTTGTTTTATCTTGTCCTGTTAATATATTAATTCTAAGTTCAATTACCAGCTGTCAGTTTTCAATTATATAATCATCATAACATAGAGATAGCTTTATTTCTTCTACTTTACTTCTATTTATTCTGTCCCTATTATCAGAGACAGTAGGACACTTTTCTTTAGAATGAATGTTGGTAGTCATCCTTAATGAAAATTTAAAGTACTATACACCAAAACTCTAAGGAATGACCCCCGGAAGGGAAGGGATGGGTATGGATTAGATGATAAACAGCCAATGAAAATTAAGAGAACTCGAGAGTCTGATCATTTCTGTGCTTAGAATTTGTCAGTGATCGGTTCTTTGCAAATGGGAGGGGATATGGAAAGAAGGATTCCTATTTCATTGGTCACCTAAATGGCATCACAGGATGCTGAACTGAGAAAAGACAAGTAGTTACTTCTTGCTGCTCAACAAGATTGCTCCAGGTTTCAAGGAGAGAGCATCTGTCATCAAGACTACTTCATTCAGTAAGCATTTATTAAGGAACTACTAGATCCAAGTCACAGGGAAAACTACATCTACCTTCTTGTTGGGTGAAATTTCACTGAAGAGTAGTAGTATCTGCTGGAAGCGTGTCAAGCTAGTAAATCATTCAGACCACTCAAACACGACAGAAATAGGTCAAAGGCAAGGTGGAGTAGTGAGGTACCTCTCAGTGACAAGAAACCAACCCCCACTTTCAAAAGCTAATCTGAAAAGGAGCTTTAATGGAAGGACACTGAAACATCCTCAGACTCTGAGGAAGAGCTGCAGAAGCCAGGGAGCTCAGCATTGCCAACATGCTCACAGGGTTTCCATCCTTCTGCTTGTCTCTGTCGCCTCTTTTCTTTCCAGAAGCAGAAATGTTCCAGAAATATGGCCAATTCTAGCGTGGCTCCCACCAGCTCTGGTGAAGTCACTGGGGAATGCCCGCTGCCCATCCAGTCATCCCTAATCACATGGAACAGCAGAACCGTGATGTCAAAACTTTACATGTTAATTGTGCTTTTTTCACAGTGCCTTCCAAGGTGCTTTGGAGTTCAGTCAAACAAGTGGTCATATTCTTTGTAAACTTATCTTGGTTTCTATTGGGCAGCTTTTCTGTGTTAGTGTTGAAGACATTTATAATATACCATGATTAAAACCATGTCATAAAAACATTTAAGCAAAGAAGACTAGAGGGAAAGACACTGAAGTTTTAAGTTATATTTGGGAAATGGAATTATGATTTTTCTAGTGTCCATTCTCCAAATGTTTAGTGATATAGTTTAATAATGAAAAATTTTATTAATACATTTAAAAATTTTAGTTTTTATAAATGCCTAAAATGTGTCTAATTCTGAGATGTGACTAATGTAACCTATATTTTGGTGATGAAAAAATAGCAATTTTTTAAACAAAATCTTTTCTTTCTTGATATAAGAAAATAAAAAAAAACATATATCATTTCCTATGTATTATAAAATATGAAACTGCTATTAATTTTGAATGCTTTAATACCTTGAGAATTTAAGGCAAATCAAGTTAAAACTATTATAATCTAATTTCAGCTATTATCAACAAAATAAGGGTATAACCTAGTAACTATAAAACAAGACTTCCATATATGAAATAACCAGCATAATCACATGTGAACACAAATCAGGGGTCAAAATGCTGTTGCAAAATTCTTTAAAAATAATGCATTAGTTGAATGTCATTCAGCCTTAAAAAGGAAGGAAAGTCTGACATATGCAACAACATGGGTGAACTTGAAGACATGCTAAGTGAAATAAGCCAGTCGGCAAAAAACAAATACTGTATGATTCCACTTATGTGAGGTACTTAGAGTAGTCAAATCATAGAAACAGAAAGTAGAATGTTGGTTTTCAGGGGCTGGCAGGAGAGGAAATAGGAGTTATTGTTAACGTGCATAGACCTTCAGTATTACAAGATGAAGAGCTCTGAAGATAAATGGTGGTGATGGTTGCACAATATGACTACCACTGAACTGTGTATCTAAAAATGGCTAAGAGAGCAAAAACAGAGCCGCTATTAGAAAAACTGTTATAGCTTAACTCTGAGAAAGGCAATATTGCCAAAAGAGATTACACAATGAAATGAACAATGTTTATAATATTAATGATCCCCTTAGATAACTATATAAACAATTTTTCAGAGACAATTGCTATTAATTAAGAAAGTTAAAATACATATATAAGGAAGCCTTTCCCTGGTTTGTTCCATCAGATAGAGAAGCAGCCTTAATATATGGGGGTCTTTATTAAAATAGACTTGCTCATCACCCCATCTTGCGAGGGTCACAGCCGGAAGTTCATTTCCTGGACTGAGACACACCCCATTAAGCACCTGTCATGAGATTACAAAACATAAAAAATAAAAATGTTAGTCTTTGAAAGTTTACAACAAATTCAGGTTGTTTGACTAAATGTCCATTAAAATGGTCAAGGGTTAGCAAGCTCTGGGTACAAAAATCTGATATTCAAATATAGAAAGGTCCTTTGAGAGAAGAAAAGACCTGCAGCTGGCTTTGGAGGGGATGGAGAATGCAAGCTAGTGGATGACAGTGAAGGAAGATGTGCCACCAGTTAAAAATAAATGACAGAGGAGCCCACAGAAAGATAGGCCAGGGAGGTGTGAATTTAGAGAATGGCAAATAAACCAGCTAAAATCAGGTCAAGAACAAAGGTAAGACAGAAGGAAGTGAAAGCAGGAAGGCTTAAATTTAAAGGCAAGGGCAGAATTCTGAATTTGGTAGAGGGGAGGGTAGGATGGGAAGACACATGGCTGTTAGAAGAGTAATGGTTGCACAGTTGGCAAATGAAAAGCAAAGAAAGGACACGAGGGAATCAAAAGTTGTTTCAAAACAACGACTCAAATTCTTGAACGCAAGCTACTTACAGACATGTTTCAAAAGCATGGTGAATACTGTAACTAGTAATAATGAATTTTCCTTCCTTTAAACTTGCTCCCAATTGTTTTCATTGGTTCACATATGCATGACCCATTTCTGAAATCGGGGCAGGCCACTTTCCTATTAAAATTCAGTATGCCACACTAATCATTCCCAAGAATATGTGATGGATGATTGACAGGAAATTCCCAAGACCAACATTGGGGATTCCTGTAACACACTGGAGAACACCACTGGAGAAAAGGTAGTAGTACTATATTTTAGCTCAGCAGGGAAAGTAACTAAATTGTTCTTCCTGCTTATTAATAAACCAATGTTTAGTCCAATAGCTCTAATTTACAGTGGAATTTTTCACTTTCTGTCCTGAAAACTGAAAGTCAGGTTAGTGGTTTTCTGCATAATGCTTGTCTATAAATTTAGTGACTATTCCAAGGTAGGTGAAGATTTTTCAAAACAGTGTAGCCAGTTTAAAGAATATTAGCCTTATCTTTACATATATATATATATATATATATATATATATATATATATATATATATATATATCTTAAAGAAGGCAATATATGGTGAGACTTTCTGCATAAATGTTAGTTTTAGCAATTACTATAATAATGGGGAAAAGGAGAAGATTAAGTTTGGATGAATAATAGGAGCTTAAAAAAGATACTAACTTGGCTTTTAAGTTCTTAGTGGGACTAACTGCTTTGATTTAAAGCTAATGATTATAGAGGTAGAAATAAGATAATCTAAGCACTCAAATGGACTTCATAAGAATGAAAGCGCAAAGAAGGGAGAAGGAGGGAGGGAGGAAGAGAGGAATCCAGACCCCTTTGAATGAAGTATCACAACTTAATTATTTAATATTTTTACTTACACAATTGAAAATCTTGTTAATTCTTTAATAAATAAAACTCCCATGGGTATACTGTAGCTCAGGGACCATCAATATTTACTCATTGTCTGAAAAGTCTTTGTATTAATTCTTGAGAAATAAAGACTGTATATTCAAAAAGTGATTCCTGCAGAGTGATCCCATATTGACACATTGGCAACTGTCACAAAAGCTGGTTTGTCCCGACATTTATTCTGCTTCTGAACTTCTAGTTTAAAGTTCCAAAGTCTGAAAGATACTTTATTACCAAAAAATGGCATTTCCTTCCCATTTGTGCCTTTGTGTGCACGTTCTAACATTATTCCGAAGCATTCTTTATTTTTTCACTCCTGAAAGTGTACCACCTGGTTTATCTGCGAGGTCTTGCAGTCTCAACTCACGACAACCCTTGCACTTATTTTACCTAAAAACTCAAAGATGGATTTCTGAGTTATATAGCAATGAACTTCATCCTTTTGTACAAATTAAACCAGGCATTATAAAGTAGTAAGTAAATGAAAAACTGGGCTTAAAAGCACAATCAACAACTGACCATTCGAGAGCAGGCTCAGCTTTTTTTGAGAGATTAAGGTACATGCAGTCAAGTGGTATGAAGTTCACCAAACAAAATGTTGCAATCTTAAAGGGCCACTTACATGTAGACTGTTCAGCAGCAGCCTCAGAGTAATTTATGTGACTCCTTATTCATTATCGTTTCACCCCAAATCATTACTAAATGGACTTTATGATGGTATGTAACATTTGCAGTAAAATGTTTCAAAACTTAGAAGAACTTTTTTCTTTAATTTAAAAATACCTAATATAACTTTCTAAAATTGGGTTTCCCATACCCAGCTTTCGTAAGAGGAAAAGTGACCCAAAAGCTCAAAATTCCACAATTGGTGTCTACATGATAGATAAGAGCTTTGACAAATCTGTCCTTTAATTACTCATTATCCACCTGCTGATGATATTTACATCACCAAATGGTTTCAGTGGGAAATTTTCTGATTTTCATGGAAAAAGGCAGAAAGCGACCAGCCAGCACATGTACCACGTGTACCTTCAGCTTTTTAGGTCAAAATCAGAAGGAAGTGTTCCTTGTACTAGGACGACACATTCATCTTCTGCCCGCTCCTGACCTGCTGTTTTCCTGTTGGCAATGACAGCTTCTTGCAAAGCAAACAGCTCCTGGCTCTGAATGGAAATGCTCATCTTCTCAGTCCATATTGCAAGTAGGAAACTCCATGAGAGCCATTTAGGGAGCGAAAAATAGACTTGCAGCCGATAAGCACAAAGCTGACCTTTAAACCCCAGCCTTTAATAGAGCATTGGGTTATTTCGCTCTGTGTTTGCTCAACAGTTCCAGGGTCACAAGGGTCTGCCTTTACTGAGGTGGGGCGACCCGGAGAACCTTGCTCCAACTCCCACATTGCAACTGATGGAAGAGGGTTGGGGGCTGGGCTAGGAGAGGCCTCAAACCCCAATCTTCAGTGTACCCAGTACCACAAGCTGTTAGAACCCAGCCCTTAGCATCTGGAGATCACTGGAGAACACAAATCTGCTGACTGGCTCTTAGTTACCAACTTTGCAAGAAATAAGAGTCCTGGGGAGCCGGGAGTAGAAGCAATTTTTTTCTTTGCTTTTACCTTGTGACACTGCCATACTAAGTGCTATAGCTTGAGGCAAAAGGAGAAATTAGTGATACTTGTTCGGTCTTTATTAAAAATATAATATTTATCAGGGATTTTTGCATTAATTTTGGTATTTCAAAGTATTGCATCAAAATAATATTTATTTTGATTATTTAGTATTTTAGTACCTCACTCACCTCACCCTAGTCCTGGCTCTGCTCTGTCACCTCACTATTCCCATTTTACACCTTAATCTAACAATGGAAGCAGATCTAGGCAGGGGGTGGAGATACTTATTGCCGAGGTAAGAAGGAGAGAAGAACCCAGAGTACATAAGAAAAACATTATTGAGTATATGCCATGCGCCAGGTACTATGCTATGCATTTTATGTACATTCTTTCTGGTCGTCACCTATGAGGAAGGTATACTAATCTCCAGCTGAGGAAGCTGAGGTTTCTAGAAATGTGTTCTTTCCACTTTCCTCCATTCCAGGAACTGACCCTACCAACTATCTGGCCCTGAAGACAGAAACTGGGAGTAGACCATGATTCCTCCTCTGCAACCAGTGAATTTACCCCTAACACTTGTAACTGGACACCCAAATAGTATAATAAATGGGGGAGTAAAGTTCAAAAGATGGTCTGTTTGATGAAAATTTCTGCACTCTTTTTGCCATATCTGCCACGCTTACAAGGAAAGTCAGGGTCACGGAATTATTTGATATCCCATTGGCCAGTCAGCACAGGGTTGAGTTATTCCAAGTGCTGGCTGTTCTGCAAATTTATCCAATACATGTTAGTTTGATCTTGAATGCAAGCTCAATCTCTGGCCCAGGACACTACTCTGAGCACCAGATTCCAGCTGCCTAATGTCTCTACTGGGATATCTCACGCACATCTCAAACTAACATGTCCAAAACAAGATTCTTGATCTTCCCCTCCAATCAGGACCTGGCATCGTCCATCACCTGGTACTCAAGCCAGAAACCTGGTAGTTGCCTTTGACACGTCCCTCCTCTTCTGTATCCAAACCATCACCAACACATGCTCACTTGCACAGTAAAAACAATACCAACAACACTTCTTAAAACATTCGCTATGTACCAGGTACCCTTATGATGCATATAGAGCCTTGTTAACTCATTCAATTTTCATAACTCTATGAGATGATTCCCATTATTATTTCCACTTTGCTACTAAGAAAATGGAGGCATACAGAAGCTAATTCGCCCATGGTCATACAACTAATAAGAGGAAGAATCAGTATTCTCACCTAGAGCGTTTAACTATTACATATCTCCAAAATATTTTCAAATCCATTCACCCTATCGGTTTTCTACTACCCCATCTTAGTCCGAGCTACCACCATTGCTCACTCAGACAACGGCAAAAGGCTTCCTAAATGTTCATTTTGGTTCTGTTTCTATCTTACTTCCACACCCAATCTTCATGAAGCAGCCAGCATGATCTTTCTAAAGTTTATATCAGATCATGTCATTTCCTCTGCTAAAACCTTCAAAACAACTATTTCCTGAATAAAATTCAAACTCCTTAAGGTGGCCTACAACCTCCTATATGAACTGGCTCTTGCTTTTTTCTTAGAATTTGTCTACTATCCTTCTCTATCTCATTTACCACCTTTCTATCCCATTGGCCTTCTTGCTCTTCCTTGGACCTAGCACACTCTTTCTTGCCTCATGGCCTTTGCACATGCTGTTCCCTCCACCTGGATGCTCTCGTCCCACTCTGGCTGGCTCCACCTAATGGTTCATATGTCTCAGGGTACTTCCCCTAACCCTTCAGCCTAAAATAGGTGTATTAATCTTAGCAACCTCTTCTTTTCCTTGATAGAAATTTAAAAAATTGTAACTCTACATTTATTGGTATTTTTACTTATTTATTGCCTATTAGCTCCATGAGGCACAATCAAGGTCTGTTTTATCCACCACCTTACTCCCAGCCTGGAATATAGACAGCGTTTTATTTTTTCAGTGAATGAATTAACCCTGGGATAGCGCTTTTAAAATCCTCTATGAATTAATGGAAGAGGGCACTTAAATAATCATCATTATTGATTTCTAGGGAGAAAGATCCTTAAAAATAAAAAAAATAGATACATATACATGTATGTATGTATGTATATTACTTTATTTCCAACTTGTGAAAATTATTAAACCAGATATTCAATATTTGGAAAATACATAGAAGGAAACAATAAAAGAAGATCTCTAGAGAATGATTTTTTAAAAATTTACAGTATATATAACTTTTCTAAAAGAGTCCTTGTGTTGTTATCATGACTACCAATCCCAAGAAGTAGACTCAAATCTTAAATGTTCTTGTTTAATACTAATACATAGTGATGTTCCACAAATGTCTATTAATAATAAATTATGAAAAATTTCAATCACATATATTTTGACTACTTATTTCTCTTCATAACTTAAAGAGACTGATTTTTCTCATTGGTGCCAAATCTCTCATCAGGAAACAGCTGAACCATCTATTATACATGATTTTCTACGGCCCTTCTGTATCATTGATGTTTTACAAATAAAGACAGATTGTTTATGTCTCGTATAAGGTAATTATTTGGCTTGAGATCTTCTTTAGAATTCCAATACCTCTAAAAAAAAGAAAATGAATGCATTCAAGAATGGAATGTAAAATGGGAGAAAAATTTTGCAAATCGCGCATCTCATAAAGGGACTTGAATTTATAGAATATAAAGAATTCAATAATAAAAATGCAACACAATTTAAAAATCAGCAAAGGATATGAGAGGACATTTATTCAAAATAGTCATAAGAAAAATGCAAATCAAAACTATAAGATACTACTTTATACCCACTAGAATATTAACAAAAAATGGAAAATATTAATTATTGGCGAGGATGTGGAGAAATTTGAACCTTTATATACTACTGATGGAAATGGTAAAATGGTATAGCCCTTTGGAAAACAGTCTGACAGTTCCTCGAAAACAGTGTGGTAAATATAAAGTTACTATATGACCCAGAAATTTTACTCCTAGGTATATACTTAAGAGCAATGAAAACATGCCCACACAAAACTTGTACAAATGTTCATAGCAGCATTATGCATCATAGCCAAAAGGTGGAACAACCCAAATGTTCATCAATTGGTGAATGGAAAATAAAATATGGTATACCCATACAATGGAATATTATTCAGCAATAAAAAAAGAAATGAAGTCCTGATACATGCTACAGCATGAATAAACCTTGAAAATGTTAAGTGAACAAAAACCACTCACAAAAAAAAAAACATATTGTTTGATTCCATATACATGAAATGCTCAGAACAGGCAAATTCAGAGACAGAAAGTAGATTAGTGGTTGCCTAGGACTAAGAGGGGGGTGACAACCAAGTGCTAGTGAGTGCTGGCTTTCTTTTGGGGGTGATATACAAATGATCCTAAATTAGACAGTAGTGATAGGTGCACAACTCTGAATATAATAAAAAAGACACTGAATTGTACACACTTTAAATGAGTAAAGTGTATGGTAAGTGAATTGTATCTCAATAAAGCTGCTATTAAAAAGTAACAGCATATAGTTTTCACTACACTTTAAAACTAGACACCTGCTTGGCATTTACAAGAGTAGGTATGGCTTAACCAAAGAGTATCTATAAGTTGCTTTCAAGCACAGAAGATGAGTTTCAGATGAAACTTCCTCATAAAGAATTTATGATCATTCTCTCTTCTTACAATTTTTAGTCTCTTATCTCTGTCATTATTTAGAGACACATTTGAAATCCTGGGGCCATACTTACAGACTTTTAGAGTGGGATAAGATTTAAGTCATCATTTTAGAGTAAGGAAACTAAGATCCAGAGAGAATAAACATCTTTTCCAAGATCATAAAGGTAATGAGAATCAGAGCTTTCCAGACCAAAACTTTATATTTAATTTTTCAACAGCCCCATACAAAAAGTAAAGTAGTGACTGGCATTTTCTAAAACGGCCCCAGGCCAAAGTTCTACACACTAAGTCTCATGTGTGGATAAGAAATTCCATTCAAAGTATGAAAAGAGCAAGGATGAAGTCCACAGAGCGACTGATGCTTCTTGAATCCATTCCTTCACTAAGCCTTGCTGAAGGCTACTTGGCCGTGTGCTAGCCACTCCGGAAACAAAGACTTAACATTTTCTTTGAACAGCAGAGACTAGGAAGTTTAGACTTGGGTCTCTAACATCACGGGTTAGCTCTTCATCGGTTCTGAACACTTGGACCGGTCACCTCCATTATTCAGTTCCTACATAGTGATGGAAGGTATTGCAAAGGGGATGTTCGCTTTGATTTTGAATTCTCTCTTTAACCTTCCCAGTAAAACCTTTCTTTTCCTACCTTCCCTTCTTTATCAAGTACTTGCTCTTCAGATGCTGAGAGATCTCCCCCAATTTGGGGGCTTCAAGTATCCTACGTGTTCTTCCGTCGGCATCAGTGAGAAGTGTCAATGAAAAGGTGATTTTGTTTCTCAGTGTTGCTGAGAGTCGAGGATGCAGCATAACTTCCACTCATGGTTCAATTGAAAACACTGGTATCGATACGATACTTAAAACAATCAAACTAGTCAACCTGTTCAGATAAGAATTCTGACCCCCGAAGTTAATTTTTCACTTCCATGTCCCTTTGCTACCTCCCTTTCCTATTGTTCTCTATTTGAGAAAGTCTAAACTGCCTAAGAGAACTCTGGATTCCTTGCAAGGGTATATGTTTTTAATAAGCAGACAACTGTATTACAAAATTCAATGAAATAGAGGATTGACGTTTACTACTCCATTTGTCTGGCTGAGGAGGAGAGATGGATGTGCCGGGCCCAGTGCCGGTATAAGTGGGATGGAGAATGTGGGGATACTGTTTTGACACCACTATTATTCCTCTACTCTCTGAAAGGTATTTTTAAAGCATTTTATCAGCTGCTTCAGTGAATTTCTCTGCAAACTATTATCTTCTCACGTAAGTCAGTAAAAAGAAAGCATACGGTCTTTTTAGATTCTCAGAGAAAGGCATTTAAAAATAAGCTGAATGTGTTTATGAAATTTACAGGAATGGATTCATTCAATCTGTTTGGGTGGTTACCAGATAGAAACGGCCTTAAAAGGAAGCCAGACTCCTCTCCATTTTATGGGACTATGAAATCGAGTTTTGTACATGGTAGTGATAAATGTGTTTAACTGTCTTCCTCTCATTCAATAACCCGTTTGTCTTCTGTCCAGATTGATTAATAATTCTCTCTCAGAAGTTGCATTCATTTGGCTGTTAGTTAGCATCCATCCTAGGTAGACAGTAAAGGGGTACAGACAGTGAATTGTGAATCCATCTGATTTCTGATTTGTTTGTCATTCCAGAAACAGTTTTTTTTTTTTTTAATTTATTTTTTAATTTATTGGGGGTGACAATTGTTAGTAGAATTACATAGATTTCAGTTGTGCAATTCTGTATCACATCATCCATAAATCACACTGTGTGTTCACCACCCAGAGTCAGCTCCCCTTCCATCACCATACATTTGATCCCCCTCACCCTCATCCCCCACCCCCCAACACCCTTACGCTCTGGTAACCACCAAATTACGTTCCCCAGATTAATTTTCAAACCCCGTGGCCATCCTGTGGTCACCGACTGCCCTCCAATCCCCTCACCCTCCCCCCCACCCCCCACCCCCCCCGCCCATCTAGCAACCCTCAGTTTTTCCTCATTGTCTCCCAAACCAGAAACAGTTTTGAGGGAACTAGTGCAAAGTGTGGGGTTTGGGTTTTTGGTGTCACAAATAGGCAAACCTCACTTAACTGTCTTACTAGTTAGACTTTACTGGACTACACACTATTTGGAAGAAAACAAGTGAGGGCAGGGAGGAAATCTCAATGGAAAAGAGCTGAAAACACTTTCTAGTCCTATACTTCTCTAAAATAGCAGACCCGATTCCCCAGCAAGGATAAATGCTTTTAGAAAAAGGTTAAGCACATTTGGAAGAGACATGAATTTTTCGGGGTCAACACAGTGGCATTTATTCAGTCACTGTTTCAGTGTTTTAAAGCAGACCCTTTCAGACATTGATGAATCCACTGGGCATCTTGTTAAATGCAGAGTCTGGCCCAACAGGTCTGGGGTGAGGTTTATGACTCTGCATTTCTAACAAGCTCCCAGGGGCTGTGTGTGGGACTGGCCAGGAGCCCACATCTGAATACCAAGGTTCTAAAAAACACAGCAAGGTAAAAGAAAAGGAAAACACTTTGAAGCTAAATGACAGTCATTGTAGGCTGATAATACCTGCCAGATAAATTATTTCAGCATCATTTTTCGTTCCTAAAAGATGAAGCAGCTGAATCTGGTTGACTTCTTTCAAGCTCTCCTCAAGCAAGCCTAGCAGGCTCAAGACCCTATTACTTTCACAGAAGACTGAAATTATGGTCTGGAGTCTATATTCAATTTCCTTTGTGTATTTAAAAAAAAAAAAAAAAAAAAAAAAAAAAAAAAGAGGTTTCTTCTCCCCAATTGCAATCTCATTGCCTCTCAGTGAGTTAAAACATTTTCAACCTTTTCAAGCCACTCAGTAGGGCACTAGTTAATGCATCCACTGATAATAATTCAGCTATTAGTTTTAATTTCTTTCATCAAATCTTTCACAAATGATAAAATTGACCTAGTCAAGTATCTTCCCCTCCCCCCACAGTGCAGTTGTATCAATAGCTGAAAGAATGAATGTTCCTCTTTGAACACCTGATATTGTTCAAACAGAAAGAACAAACTCCAAACTAATAGTAAAGTCATAGGAAATATGATGTTTACATAGAGCCTCAGATGTCCATGCAGTATGGCCTTTAATCCTCAAATATGTTACATATTATAATTATTCTAAAAGGAAAAAAATAAATATCCCTAGTTTTTATATAAGTATGTATCATGTAAATATTGAGAATGTATTTATTTGTATTTGGGGGGCACAATCCCACATTTTTACTTTCAAAATACATTTCAGTAAATAGAGTAAAAGGGTTAAATTGTAGCCATTCAATTCTAAGAAATCATTTAAACCAGTTAGATCAGACAGTGACTCACATCTTACCCATTGTCCACATTACTTTGCTGCCAGTTCCCCGAAAAAGAATATTATTCTATGTACTTTGAGCAGATTTCAGTTAGCACATTTTCTTAATGGCATTTTAGAATGTATTATCTGGTGAACTCTGTCATTTGAACAGCAAAATAGAAAAGTTAAAGTAACAGGCTTATCAATGTGATCTATCTATATAAGATTAAGCAGAGTTATTATTTCTTTTCTTGTTTCATATCACATTGGGAAAATGAATCCACTGGTTTCTAACATCAGCAGGTACATCACAGAATTCAGAGATGATCAGAAAAATTGCACTGAAAAAATTTATTCTCAATTATATGCATTAATGATGAAAGTAGTGGCAAAGATATCGTGTTTCCCTGAAAATAAGACCTCGCCGGACAATCAGCTCTAATGCGTCTTTTGGAGCAAAAATTAATATAAGACCCGGTCTTACATTATAGTAAAATAAGACCAGGTATTATATTATATTATATTATATTATATTATATTATATTATATTATATTATATTATATATTGATCCAGTCTTATAGTAAAATAAGACCAGGTCTTTTTTTTTTTTAATTTATTGGGGTGACAATTGTTAGTAAAATTACATAGATTTCAGATGTACAATTCTGTATTACATCATCTATAAATCCCATTGTGTGTTCACCACCCGGAGTCAGTTCTCCTTCCATCACAATATATTTGATCCCCCTTACCCTCATCTCCCACCCCCCACCCCTTTTACACTCTGGTAACCACTAAACTATTGTCTGTAAGACCAGGTCTTATATTAATTTTTGCTCCAAAAGACGCATTAGAGCTGATTGTCTGGCTAGGTCTTATTTTCGGGGAAACACGGTCAATTTTAAACCACTGTGTTAGGTTTGTAACATCCTTGATTTTTTTTTTTTTTGCACCAGATTTCTTTTCTTTTTTTTTAACATGTACTAATATTAACATAGTACTTAAAGACTAACAGTTTGCTCCACCACATAAATGGCACAATTTTAGTTGATAAACACTCCATTTGTTCCTCTTATAGGACTACTTGTATTTTAGCAAAAGAGTCCAAAAGATTGAGAAATTGTAAAGACCGAAAAGGATACTGCTTCAAGTCTAGGGTTTTTGAACTAGAGACTCTATTATTGAAATCAGATTTTATATTGTGCACATATGTTTTCAAATATAGCATTTTTCTAGGCAACAGTACAGATTCTCAAATAGTTCTACAATCCCCAAAAGGTTAAGAACCCTGCTAATAAAACAATTTAAATCAGCAAGAAAAAAAATCAGTTCATCAAAATCACTTTGGAGAGGTGGGCCCCAGTCTTGGATTTTGGATTGAGGGCAGGCCTGCGTTCAAGTCTGCAGTCTGCCATACACTTACTGTGCCACCTCAGGCAAGTTACTTAACCTCTCTGAGCTATACTTTCTTTCTCTAGAAAGTAGGGATAAAACTACACCTATCTCACTGGACTGGTGTGGAGATTAAGCATAATGTTTGTAAAGAGCTAGACACATAGCTGGCACTCAATAAACAGTAGCTGATATTATTACCACTGTTACTATTATTTGCTTTACTTGCATTATAAAATACACTGTGAAGACAGAGGCTTTGTCTATAGTAATTGGGCAGGTTATTCTAATACTTCCTCAGTTGGCTAATAAAATAGAGATATGGCTAATTAACAATGATTAAGTCATCTTTGACCAAGTCAGAGCTAAATAGATTTGTTCTCTCAAGTGATCTGATTTTATTTACTTTAACTATAGGATATCTAATCTAGTGACATGAAATAACTTTAGGTTTTAAAGATTCACTGGCCTTCGAAGAATTCCTTAAATTATAGAACAAGTAGGCTTTCTGTGTGCATGGGTTTTCATACAGCATGCAAAATATGCAAAGATTTATATTCAGCTATGGTTAAGACAACATATTTGTGTTGAAAAACTGGTGCTTTCTCAAATGGCCATTAATGGGATTTATTAGAATCTATAGGTGCATCTATAGCACAGATTGCCATACAACTATTAAAAATAATTTTAAGGAATAATGTTCAATGCCATAAAATAATGTTCATCCTACATTAAACATAAAAGGCAGTGCATAAAATTATGTGAGGTCTGATCCCATTTTTGTACAACAATGGCACAGAAAAATGCCTGGAAGGACATACATCAACATTGCAACAGTAAGTGGTGAGATGATGGGTGAGTTTCTGCAATGAACATTTATGACTTTTGTCATCAGAATAACAAAAGGTATTAAAAATGAATACCGTAGTTAACAATTAAAAACTTGCCAGCCGTGTGATACCCTGGAAAAGGTCCTACAAGTCAGGACTTGAGTTCAAAGACCACGACACAGGGATACTGCAATGATTACCTCAGACAAGTTCTCTCCCTCTTTTGAACAAAATATTGCTCCTTGGAATAGAGAAGATTTGAATAAATGATCTCTGTGTCTCTTTATAGTCTGACATTCTAAAATTCCAGATGTATGGCCGTATGTTGCAGAAAAACACTTTTGTTTTTCAAGCTAGCTCGCGAATGGTAAGTGGTGCTACAGAGTGACACTGGGATGGTGTCTTTTTATTTGCAACATTTCCTGTACGGTTGATTTTTAAAGAATAATAATGGTGTCATTCATTTGACAATTAAAAAATAAAAGGAAAAAAAAATCATTTGAAATGGGTAAGGGACTCAACACAAACATGGGCTCACAAACAAATTGAACAATTTGGTATATACTGTACCTTTAAATGGGTTAACATTTTATTTGACTTAAACAAATCCATCCAAAGAAATCACACAATTGATAGCCATGGTTGTGGAATAAAAATCTCAAGTTAAACAGAACAGACTCTTGTTAGAAGTATGTAAATGGTTTTCTTTAGAAAATTCTCTGACTTTGAATTAAACACAATTGTCACTCACAGCATTTTGGGAGCGAAGTATCACTAAGACTGTACCTTGGTCAAAACTATTAAATATTAGGAAACTATGTGATTAAAATTGTTTTACGGAAATGAGCAAGGAAACCTCCAATCTAAATGGAACATGTTTTAAACTGCTACCTTTTGGCCCTGTGTCTTCAAGTAATGTGCTAAATCCCACTTTCCACAAGCCCTACAAAATAAAGAGGGGAGAAAATTCTTCTTTGCTGCCCAGATTCTTCCCCTGGAACCAGTGGGCTCTTCAGCTGCCAATGAGAAGTTTCCTCGAGGTGCTTTTTAAAGGGCATTGAAAGGCTGCAGCACTGACCCAGAAGCCTGGGAAAAATACCCAGTTTCTCAGGCTACCAGCCCCACCTCCTTCTGGGCAAGGCACCCAGCAGAGTGAAGCTAGTACCCAAAGCAGATCTGCTTCTATGCATGAGCAAGACCAACTTTCCACCCACACCATGTAACCCCGCTCCTGTCACCGCTGTAGGGTTACACAACTTGGCTTCCCTCCTGGACAGAGGGGACACTCAGCCCACAGTATCTACTTGGGCCCTGCTATTGACAAAGAGATTGGTTTGGCCTGATTAGTAAGAACACAGGCTGTTTTCTGTAGCAAGGGCCAGTTAAGAAGGGAGAAAGAAGTATCTGAAACCTTAACAGAATGTTAAATGGATTAAGATTTCCACTAACTTTTTTAGTAGAAAACATGTTTGAAGGAGAGTAGGGAAGGTATCTCTTCACACTATCTCATTTCTAAATTTGATAATAATCTTTAAGGACCATGTGATGTGACATTTTAAAGGGCATAGGGAATTATGTTACTGCTACATGAAGCAAGTTTAGAAATACACTGCTAGGGCAATTTTCACTGTGATTTGAAATTGCTTCGAAAGTATACTTGATGTGGGCCTGAAGTCTCATGGTGGACAAACTACTTCCCGGGAATTAGAAAGACAGACTTGGAAGCTGTCAGTAAGCTTTGCCAACTATTCTCTAAGTATTAATGAATTCCCATGGGTACAAAACCACTCATTTAGGTCACATTACCACCACTTAGGACACTGATGCAGTATTCTGTTAAATGCTATTCTTCTCGAAAGAGTTATCGACACTTTAAAAGTGCCTAAGAACACACTTAAAAAATGATTGCATTAACTTGGTAAATATGGTGCATCTCAACACAAATGCCCAGATAAAGATAAATTTAGGTCTTTAAATTTTGACCCAAATATCAATGGGATAAGTTTTTTTTTTTTTTAAGTCTCACCTTATATCTTACTTAACCTAACATGAATAGTGTTCCTTTAGCTTTAATTCATGTTTAATTCATGGATGTATCTACTTCCATTCCATTACATTCAAATATTTTGAGTCACTATTCTTTAGGCATGATGTTTGTAAATAGTATGTAGCTGGAGCTCATATTTTTATGCAATCTGGCAACCTTTGTCTTTAAATTGGAAAGTTTAGTTCATTTACTTTTATTGGGGTTAAATATATATGTAGACTTATTTCAATTGTCTTATTTTGCTGTTGTTTTCTATTTGCCCACACGTTTTCCTTGGTATTCTTTCCCCCTTTTTTTCCAGCTATCTATTGAATTCATTGAATATTCTTTATTTCCCTCCACTGTTTGGAAATCATTCTATTTCTAGGGAAGTTATCCCTCAATTTGTATACCAACCAAAATCTAAAGAATATCATTATCTCTATCCTTTTCTAGAATAACACAAAGACTGGAGGATATTACTTCCATCTCCTCCTCATCCCACGCTATTACGGTATAGTAGTTAAATTGTGTATTATTTTTAACACTCATCAAAAATAGTTACTATAACTATTGTTGATTTTGCCAACAGTACTTATTTAATTTTCCTATTATACCAATTTCTTTGCTCACTAATTTTTCCTGCAACCGACACCTTTTTTTCTTGGTTCAATTATCTTCTCATTCCAGTATATCTTTTAGGACTTCCTTCCTCAAGGTTAATTAGTCCAGCTTTATTTATATGAATAGATTTTTAATTTATGCTCCATTTTTAATTATACTTTAATCAGTACAGAATTGTGGGTGAACAATTTTGCTCAGCATTTTGAAAATCACGTTCTGCTAATATCTAGCATCTACTGTTGCTGAGAAGTTAGCTTGCCGTTTGACTGTGATTTCTTTGCAAGTAATGTTATCCCTGCCCCCTTTATATTTGATGGGCTACATTCTCAGTCAGTGTGAATTTGTTTTTATTTATCCTGTCTAGGACTTAGGAGTTTTCCTTTAGTTTGAACCTTCATGGCCTCGCTGTATGCTAAGTGATTTCATCAGCACTATCTTCGAGTTCATTTTTTTTCCTCATCTATTATCTAGACTGCTCTTTCTCCAGACTTAAAAAAAAATTCTTTCTGGTTTTCGTTTTTGTCAAATTTATACGTGCACATGTTTTAAAGTATCAAACAATTTTTTACAAGATTTGTTATGAAAAACTACTCTCCCATTTCCCCTTCCCATCTCTTCCTCCCGAGAGGGAACTGCTCTAAGCTCTTTCATTTATTGATCGGAAAGAAGCCTTTACCTCCATGTTTATAGTAACATTACTGTGTTACGTGGCATTTCAGTGTTGGGCGGTCTCTATTCACTCCCCACTAAGGAGGAGGAGAACCAACTCATTTCTCTCCCTGCCCACCACACGTGTGCAATCTTCTGAATTAGTTTCATGGGTTCCTTCTGCACATTTTCTCTGTTCTCTCTTTCTGATATTTCTGTTACTAAAATGTGGGCTGACAAAACTGATCCTTTACTTATCCTTTTTTTTTTCCTTCTTCTTCTCTTATGTATCATCACCATCTTTTTCTCCTCCTTTCTGGGGGATTTTCTCAATTTTACTTCTTTGTAGATTGACATGGTTGGCCATAATTCAGGGTACCCCTATTCAATATCGTTAAGTCTTTCTTCTTGGGGAGCTCAGGTTTCCCAGAAAAGACTTTTTCAAACTATTGCCTTATAGAGTAAAAGGCCTGAAGGCTAGGGTTCTGGAAACCCAGTGGGGGAAGAGATCTGAGAGTTATATATCTAGCATGCCACATATATCTAATTTGCACACACACACACACACACACACACACACACACACCCACACACTCCTGAATTTGCCAGGCTACTACTATTCTTGAAAACAGATCAAGCATCAGTTTCTCTGCAAAGTTCTCCATGATCTCCCCAGTAGACACCCAACTGAGTCATCTCAAAGCACCCAGGGATTCTCTCTCTCTCTTAGCAGGTATCCCCCTACCTCTGTATTTGCCTAGTTAGACATCTATTCTCCTCCAGAACCAGCTCTATGAATTTTGGATTTATGGGCTCTTGGCACAGTTACTAGCATATAATAAGCTCAATAGATTCATGAGTTATTAATTAATTCTCAAGGCAGACCAGGTAAAGGAGATGCTTGTACATACAGGAGCCACACAGGAGCTGGGAAAGCACTTCAAATAAACTCCACTGTCACGGGCCTTTGGCATCACTTTAGTCCTCTCCCTGGCTGTGCGAATTCACCACAAACCAGGGTACCCCAGACAAGCTTTTCCCCTCACACATCTGCTTGTTCTTATCATATTTCTAAATGTAAGTCAGGGAAAGCATTCAACCTACTTCTTAGGGGTGTCATGAAATAGCGCTGAGAATAATCACTGTTGTTTTAAAATATGAAGGTTTCATATACATGCAAATATCACAATACATCATTACGAAGGAAAACTGAGGTGTAAGGAAACCAGCTGAGAAATAGCTACTGGATATCAGAATACATTTTATTACCTTATTTAGAGGAAAATGCTGAAGAGAGGCAAACTATGAACAGGTATCTGTGCGGGGAAGAGTTAGATACGAGTGAAGAATAGAGAACAGTATGGGTAACTTATTTTTATAAACTGCCTTATCTGTGGCAGGCACAATCTTTTAGAAGCTGCATAAAACTTCAAGTGAGCAAGGGGGAAACAATCTGATGAAGATGGACACGTTAATGAATGACGTCAATGTTGTACACAGTCGTAAAATTTTAAAGTCAGAATATGAGCAAGTCCAGCCTCCCCCTGGCAGGAGTGGTGGACTCTGTCCATGTCCTTCTAGAGGCCATTTAGATTCCAAGAAACACTCCCAAAGCTGAAGCCCTGGCACCGTTCCTGGACCCCAGAACTGACAGGGAGGTTTTAGACTCGAATCACAGTGTGACCCACACTAACTTTACCCACTGCTCCGAGTTTTGAGCATCCCAGAAGTCTACACACCAGACGCAAGCTAGGCGCTTTACAAATGCTCTCTCTTTTGACTCTTCAGTACAACGCTATGAGAAAAGGACTGCCTCTGTTTCAAAGGTGAAGGAACTGAGTCACAGGGAAGTAGTTGGGAATGCGAGTAAGGACTCACAGCCAGTAAGCAGAGGTGCCAACAGTGCAGAGGCAGTGTCAGGTACTATTGAAGGACATTGACTCCACATGGCTGCAAAGATTCCAATCCCAGTTCCACCACTTACTAGCTCTGTGACCTTAGGAAAGTTGCTCAACCTCTCTGAACTTACTTTATAAGGTCGTTTGTTATGAGGATTAAATGAGCTTGCATGTGTAAAGCATTTAGAACAGTGCCTGGTACTTAGTAAGCACCACAGAAGTATTTGTAAAATATATAAAAGGGTGGCAGAATTATAAACCAAATCCAGGTTCCAATATATACACTCTTAACCAAGACTCTTTAACATGTTGATTTCTCAAGTGTTTGAAGGCAGCTACTACCTCTCTGAAGTGTTTCTCTTCTCCATATGCCCCTCTTTCCTTAATGGTCCTTAATATTGCCTGGTTGCCAGAATTCTTCCCATCCCTCTGGCTGTTGTCCTAACTGAAAGAGTGGGACCCCAATCTGCTTCAATACTTCAGGAGATTACAGGGATCTCTCTATCTTTGAGCAAAAGTTGTTCTTCTAATGCAGTATTTTCCATGTAGGATGCCAGAGCAGGGCATCAGCATCATCTGGGAACTTGCTCAGATGTAAATTCTCCAGCTCCAACTCAGACCTACGGAATCAGAAACGCTAGGGATGGGGCCCAGCAAACTGTATGGCAACAAGCCCTCCAGGTGGTGATGATATAGCTCAAGTTTAAGAACCAGTGTTTTAATGGAACTTGTGGCCACGGTAGGGGTTGAGGTACCACATCACTTATCAGCTCATACGAAATTGATGATTGGTGGTCTCCTAGAATTTGGGCCTCCAACGTGCATCTGATGTAATGTTATGGTTTTAAATCCTCTTTTGGCTTTTTTGATTGGAACCCACTGTTCCAGCCCCTCAAGAGCTCACTAAATCCACACTGTTGTTGGGCACTGTGGCTCTCCCCTCCAGCTTGGTGACCTCTGAACATTTGATAAACATATCATTCATGTCTTCACAGTGACACCCACAACATCCTCACAGAGCTGGGCAGGAGGCCAGAGCGCCTTGGCAGATCTTCCTCCTCCAGCCTGATGTTAATCAATGAACATCCCGTGTATATGGTTGTTCAAATTGTGAAATTTCCGGACTATTATCAGCCTGCAAGTCTCCATCTTATCATGGAGGATGCGATGAGAGACTTGCTTTGCCCTAAAACATAAAATATAAACATAAAAAATTCCTTATGAGCAGAGAAGCTATGGCTATTCTTCTTAAGTTGCCCATTCTTCCTACTTTTTTCCTACTTCTCCTTCTCTCCCAACCAGGAAAAAATGGCCTGGAAGCCAGTCACACCTTCAAAAGTTTCATACGAAAGACATAGCCCTGCTTAGACCAGTTCCTTTTAATTTTACACTACTAACTTCTTTTCCAGGTATTCCCACTCTTCACCATAGGCATTTTTTTAAAAGCATTTTTAAAGAATTGGAAATTGAAAGTCAAAGAAGTTTAAACCACTTTTCCAAATGCTCTATCAGCTAGTTAGTGATATCACCCATATTTATATCAGGTCTGTCTACCACGGTTCATGTTTCACCTGCTATGTTATGTTAATATTAGTGTGGCTGTATGTGGCAGGACAAATAAAGAAGATACTCAGATTTCTGAGACCCTGACCCTCTGAACCCACCCTTTATTTCAGAGAATACTAATTTATTGATGATCAAAAGAATACTTATGCCAGCCACCAGAATGATAACATCTTGAAACAGCTACAAGGATCTAGCACTTGGTACCGTTCTAGAAGAATCCCCTAAAGTATGTATACATATCTGGCCATAGTTCATTTTGTCCTGAAGATAAACAGCCCCTACCGAGAAAGGTCAACTGTGCAAGAGGCTAGAACACAAAGCCAATTGTCTCCTGCTCTCTCTGCCAGTCTTCACAAAGTCAAGTCCTGGACTTGCTGAAGAGTGATTCATCTCTCCATGGAAAGAGTGCCAAAACCAACTGTACAAAAGACTTCTTTCTTCACACCCTTAATTTCTGAGGACCTTATAGTCACTTAATGTAATATAAGCAATTATGAACTTCCAGGTTTGGCAGACAGTTGAGAAATAGTGGAAGGGCATACTACTTCAGATCTTCTCACAGGCAGATTTCAAGGGAATCCAGTCAAATTTACTGACAGAAAATTCAGTTTTACTTGGTGAAATAAGTAACACAGGCTCTACTGAACTTCACACTGCAATTCTGCACTTTTGTGCCTTCTTTGCCAAATTCTTCTCTCTTCCCAGCCTGAGAGACCCATGAGGAGCTTGCCTATGACTCCCCCATCTGCCTTATCCTCTCATATACAATCTGTTTCCTTCCTGTTGTCAATGTCAAGGGGCTGGCCAAAGCTTACTGAAAGGATGAGTATTGCAATTGGGAAATAAAGTAGACCATGAGGTCCACATGATAAATGACACAAATGTATACAATTTTGCCATTTTGGAATATAATAGAAAATACATATTGTCATCAATTTTATTTTGAGAACCTAGTATTTCCTTGAAAGAGTTCCACCTGTTTTGATATTTCAATTTTTAAAGTACTATTAATAATATATTTAGATATAGAGTCTCAGAACTCAGAAAACCAGAGACAATGAAAAAGTTCACTGTGGACTTCGTTTTATGTGATATTACGCTAATCTTGACAATCAGGAAATACTCCTGGAAGTATTCCTGATTTACATAGTCTTCCTGATTTACAAATGGATTTTCTGATTTACTATTGAATAGACAATGAACAAGTCTTCAGAATACGTACAGTACCTCTTCAAAAGCACAAAACTAAAGTCAAAGGCAACATAAAGGGACAATTATCTTGAAGATTCAATCCTCCTTGGGTATGGACACAGGATAAGGAAGTATATGACACTCAGGCCATCACTCTGTTATTCCATTACTAATTGTTAGTAATAACTGATTGTCATTACTAATCAATCACAACACTCTTTGCTACTAAGCCCGGAGAATCTGCCTTACACTACTTCTCAAAGACATCAGCTCCCAAAACCTACTTGAATTCGCACAAAACTATTGACCATCCTAAACTTTGCAATGGATCTACCAGAATTTATAGGATTAATAGCTACAAATAGTTCAGGTTTCTTACGTGTGTGTTGGGTGGGGGCAGAGAGGAGCTACAAGAATCCAAATACCCAATACCTCCATCAGGGATTCTGTCTTTGATACTTCATTTGAAAAAAAAAACTCCAATTTTTTGATGCATCAGAAGACTGTTGCAAACTACGCATGCTATGTATAGGTAACTATGGAACTGGAGGTATAGGGAAATGTTCAAGCCTCAAACATTTACGGATGGGCACAGTTGATTCAACTGTGCAGACATGAATCAGATTGTTGCTTTTTGAAACATTTACTTTTCTTACTAATTTTATAACCGTATATATGAAATCTGTCCAATATGCTGTAGATAGATGAATGACTTAATGCATTGAACTGGACTTTTTAATTGAAAGAATAACATCTATGATAAATCACAAAGAACAACTACTACACTAACATCCAAATTTCTATAGCTAATGTTCTAAAAACAAAATGTTCCAGTTGGCACGAACCTCAAAATTTGTCATGTTCTTATTAGTCTTGAGGACAACAGTGCTTCTTTATACAACTATAACCATCATGCAACAGGAAGAAAGAGCCTGAAATATGAAGTTAGGATTATTTTTTCAAACCAGCAAAAACAATTGTTAAAAGTACATTATGGCAAATATGAATAACTACGAGTTGATATGCAAATTAATATTTTATTTGATAAAATAAACACAATTTATAAAAACTCAAACCACAATATTGAGGAATTGTAATTTATTACATTTAGAAATAAATGTAAGAAATTGTTATAAAGTGCTACTATTTCAATGTCTCCAATATTCTTTCTCATATTGATTTTGATCTATATGTAATATATACTCTATATGCTCAAATTATATTTTCACATATACTCAAATTAGGTAATTTGAACATATATATATATATATATATATATATATATACACACATACATATTCTCAATGGGCTGTACGCTAGCAAAAAGATTAATTTTGAAACAAAGAAACAGGCCAGTTAAAACAAAATGAGCAAAACCACATTATTTAACAGTTACACCTGAGAGGGAACACTAGTTTTCTCACCTTTTAGAGCATATAAAATTATTTTACAATTCTCCCAAAACACAGCATTCTTAAAGAATATGGACACCATTATTTTTTAAAATTAATAAAGCAAAATTCTAGGTATAACAGTTGACATACTTAGAACAGAAGAAAATAAGCATGCTTACTGTTCCTTAAAAGCAGATTTGAAATCATGGTTCATAAAACATTGCTTTAAACAACTCACTGGCATCTAAGTATGCACGCTAGTAAACAGTCATTTCATCAGAATCAGAGGCCCCACAAATGGGGGGGCCGTTCAGAGGGAACCTGAAAGAACAGTAAGGAAGTTCAGAAAGAGCCCTTAGGTTGGCCCAGCTGCCACTCTTGCAGGGAAAAGGCACTTCTCAAAGACAGCTCCTTGTCTGGCACAAATCCTGCCTGCGCGATTGAAAACACTTCCCTGTAACCGTCTCATCCTGGCATTAGCGTCCTCCTTCACAAAGGGCCTCGGTTTCAGCCTCGCGGACTAGTTCTTTCCCACACGTGGTGAAACCCGACTCTCCAAGGTCTCCGCGCCTCGGCTTCACACAGACCAGCGCTTGAAGAGTGACATGGTTTTCTTCCCTTCTACAGGGTGCTTAGTATCTTCAGAAGGATGAGTGCTACGAACTTAGACAAGAACACCTTTGAAACTTCCATTAGCTAAATTTCTTCAACATTCATTCAGCTTTCCCGATTTTGAAAAGTAAGGTTTTCATTTTAATTTATTGTTTCAGAGGTTGCTATCTTCAATCGGAGAGACCGAAACAAAATATTAAAGTGAAAAATGTATTTTTCAAAATCCACACACCTAAATGAAGGTTGAAAAAAACGTAAATGATTAAACTTCCAAATAATTTTTCTAAGTTTGTAGCATTTATGCTTCTGAAGATACGAAATTTTAAAACTGCACCGCCATTTTTGGGACACCCTGTAGCTCCCATAACCTGGGGAATTTCTTTTGGGCTCAAAATTATTACTCTCTTCAAGTTAACGTTAAGCAGGTCCTTTGGTCAGCCTACAGTTTCTTTCTTCTTTTTTTCCTTAAGATGAGCTTTTCTTTAAAGGTGTCTTTTTCAAGATTTTTAGATATGCACTGATAGAGCCTTTTCTGAAATTGAGTAAAAAATTAAAATTCTTATTGTCAGTAACTTGCGATTCAGATCATTTTAACATTCCTATCTGCTATTTAAATATTTTACTTGCTCAGGAATCTGAATTGGAGAATTATAATCTCATGATCTCCAATGAAAGTCAAGTGATCAAATTGTATTAACTGCCTATGTTCAACCTTTAAAAAAAACCCTGATCAATATATATATAAAGAAATCAAGTCTTTATGACAGTGGCGTTCAAGGTTCCTTTTTTTCTTTTTTTTTTTTAAACAGTAATCCCAGCCAGAATTCTACTTTGCAGTCATGGCCCAGGATATACATATGAAGGTGTGTCGTGTGTCGTGTGTGTGTGTGTGTGTGTGTGTCTATGCGTGTTTGCATTTCTTGAATGAAACAAATGTTTCAAAAACATGTAGTTTACTCTAATACTTTCTTTTCTAGTCTTTTTTACTTAAATCTTTTGTTGACTGTGTGTGTGAATGTTTTTAACGAAACCAATGTTTTGAAAACATGTACTTTATACATTCTTTTCCAGTCTTTTTTAACTTAAATATTTTGTTGATTGTGTCTCATTATGTTGATTCAAGGCCCACTAATGTCCTGATAACCAAGTTTAAAAAACAATAAACTAGGTATAATGGGATTAGTGAATACACACCAGGACTGCCCTATTAACTCTTTCATATGTTAGGCTTCTGCATATTTTTACTTAATGAGAAATAGAAAGGTGGAAGTAGAACACAAGCATGTCTCAAACTCCAATGAGCTTGAGAGTTGAATGAATCCCCTGGGGATCTTGTTAAGATGCAGATTCTGGTTGGGCAGGTCTGGGGCAGGCTGAGATTCTGCCTTTCTAAGCAGTTTGTGGTGGTGTGGGTGGGCGGGTCTGGGGACAGTACACCTTGACAAATGGGGATGCAGGTCAGTCTGAGGGAAGGGAGAGAAATAGAAGTAACTTCCGGGACACACCACACCACCTTACAACTAACACTGTTCAAACCAGGGCCTAACCCATCCACTGGCACCGAGGACACACATACCTCAAGCATTTCCAGCACACAGCACACTCAGTGTGACAAAGAAGGAGACATCAGTGCCTTCATAATCCTCTCCTTTGTCATCTTTACTGTTTCCTATCTCCTTAACCAAACTCCAGCCAAAAAAAAAGTGCAGAGGGGCAAGACAACCCTGTTTCTGAGGGTTTAGAAGCCCCTTTGGAGGGATAACCTAGAAATGTGGACAACTGCTAAATTAGGCAACCCAGAACAGGAAAAGAGGATGCTAGCAAATCATTTCATTTCAGGAACTTGTTAAAATGGGATACCTGCTTATCAAGGTGAGCTGCAGTCATAAAATACTTCTGAATGTGACAGAAGTAAATCTTTTAGTTCAAAGCCTGATTTCATAATTCTGAACTAGAGAGTCAGAATTTCCAAGCTAGTAATTGTAACTGTTTCTGGTATAATACTGGCTTTTTGTATTTCCAGCCTCCAGAATTTGGGGTATACATGTTGATAAAGTAAAAATATTCTTAGTTCTGATAGGGCTGTCTTCTTCCCAATCATTCTGTGGACCTACTGGAGATCCGGAGGGACAAGAGAGGGTGCTCACCAGTGTACCTAAGCTTGTACCTGGCACGTACGAGTATTTGGTGCTGGATAGATGTTTGATGAAGGAATGAATGGATGAATTTTAAAAATAATATGTTACATTTTACTATATACTATATTAGATGATTTGCCATTACAGCATTTGAGCCTGTAAAAAAGTAGGCAGAAATTGAAAGTGGCAGCTTCCAAACTGTAGTTGTCCACAGTGCAGATGGAGAGAAGAGAGAGGAACAGAGGGAAAAAAGACAGAGGGACAGACCAGGACAGTCACTCCTGTTTGGAGTAGGACATGGGCAGGTGGAACAATAGATGCATCAGAATCAACAGGGGAGAATGTTCAAATATCCCAGAGTTTGGAATGCCTCTCCACCCCCATGAGGACAGGGATCATAATGAATAAGTAACCATTATGGATGAGACGCTTGGGGAAGGAAGAGATTAAGAACTTGTTTCCCCCAAAATAAGACCTAGTCGGACAATCAGCTCTAATGCGTCTTTTGAAGTAAAAATTAATATAAGACCCAGTATTATGTTATATTATACCCAGTCTTATATTTGTAAAATAAGACTGAGTCTTATATTATTTTTTGCTCCAAAAGATGCATTAGAGCTGATTGTCCGGCTAGCTCTTATTTTCAGGGAAACACGGGATTTGGAATGAAGGTTTTCAGTGGGGACTATTACACCTCCCAGGGGCCAGTTGGCAATGTCTGGAGACATTTTTGATTGTCACAGCTTGGGGGTTGAGTGCTAATGGCATCTAGTGGGTAGAGGCCAGGGACGCTACTAAACACCCTACAATGCACAAGGCAGCCCCCCATAGCAAAGAATTCTCTACTACAAAATATTAATAGTGTTGAGGGTAAGAAATCCTGCTCCGGGGGGGGGGGGGGAAAGAGCATGCTAGAGGCTAGCACAGAAGCTATTAAGAACAAGAACGCACACATCAGGACCACTAGGCTTCACTTCACTTCACCTCAGCTGAAGAGTAAGGGCTTAAAAGGTATGAAGGCAGCGATGATGGGGCTGAGGAAGCGGGTAGAAGATCGGGCTGTGCTCCTGGCAGTGGCTTTCTCTCTAGCAGTTGGTATGACCCATACCAACTGCTGGTGGGGTCAGCTCCACCGCTCCAGCTAAAGGCATTCTGTACCTCGTGAGAACCCAGCAAAAGTCCAAAGGAGGCCAGCGCTCCTCAGGTGGAAATGGGTGTTACAGCCTTTCCTTCATGGTCATATGCCAAGGACGAGAAAGGAGAAAGTGTAGGAGATGCCCTCACCCTATCCCCATGAGCACCACTTCAGTGCCTACCAGCTTGTCTTCCAGCTGCCAAAACCTGCATTCCTTTGCCTGAAGGCATGCTCTTGGCTGCCCAAGGCGTAGTCCTGAAATGCCAGGAAATCAGTGGCCTCTGGAGGCAGTCCTCAACTAATCCCTGACAGGTTTCCATGAATAAATACATACTTCCTTGCCTCTTGGGTGGGGTAACTTGAGGCACATGTCCCACACTGTCTCCCCATGTGACTATGCTCCAGGTGCCCACAGTTGTAACTGGTTTAATGAGGCCCTCCTATTGGCTGCTGTCCTGGCTCCTTTCCCCACTCTCCTATTAGTGTTTTCTTTATCTCCCCCCTAAAATAACTTACACTTGAATTTTCATCTCAGCGTCTAATGGCAAATCTTTCAAAGAAAGCATAGGCTGGCAGCCACTTAATCCTCCGGTTCCTCTGATGTAAGAGCTCTCTGGGACCACAGGATCTCTCTCTTAGAGGCAGCTGATTTTCCATCCCCAAGGCCTGAGCACAGGATCATTGGTTTCTTCTGAGTCCAACTTCTTTCAGATCATCAGAAACACAACTTCTGGCACATTTCTTTCTCTCCCATTGAGAGAATAAGCAAAACCACATCTTTTGCTCAAGAATGGCAGGAAGTGCAATATAATCCCTTAGTTTCAAATGCCCCTACAGTCAAACTTCTGCAAGAACTCAAATAAGTCACCACCCTTGACTCTGAGAAGGGGGGAGTGTCTTACTCTAGCACTAGAAGGAGGCAACGATGAAGAGGAATGACCACCTTGGTTCAAATGGAACTTTAGTAAATCACCGGTGGGCATTTAAAACAACAAAACAGCAAAAATGAGAGTCATTTCAAAATACGGCTAGACAAAGAAGAGAAATGAAATGTAACCACCCTCAGGGTGACGTTAAATGTAATGGGGATTCTGAGACGCTAAAAATCTTAAAATCTTAAGGAAAATACCAAGTCCACAAAAATGCTGGGAATTGTGAAAGATGCTATAGCAGCAATGTGTCCAAGAGGCTCCTCACATCAGCAAAAGGGACATTTAAAAAGCGATGCAGCACGACAGTTTCCAAACAGTCTCAGAATGTTGTCCCTGCAGAAATTTGAACCCATCACCTAAGGAAGTCGTTGTTGTCATACAAGTTGAGAAATCGGGCCGCCAAGCTTGGAGGTCTATTCACAGTAAGGCACACTTAAGGATCTTCCTTCAACAACCCTCAGAAGCCACTCTTCTTGGATTGTGGATTTTTGCTGGGTTTCATGTTTGCAGAGAACATCCACTTTGGGGCCCTAATTTCTTGCCAATTTAGTTGAGGAAATGGAGAGATCTTCTATCTCAGTTCTTATGTGTGGATAGTTTTTTTGTTGTTGTTTGTTTAAGGGAAAAGAACAGCGTTGCTTTTCTGCCAGACAACCTAGTCCCTTATTTATAATGCAGGACAGCAGGGCCTTGTAAGTGTATATTCTGGTTCATCTGAGGACACACGGTTGTTCATTTTAAAATTAGATTCATCCTAATTATATGAAAACAGCCTATGTGTGGTTGGTCCAAACAGCAGGAAAGCATTACTCAGCACCTACCTGCTGGGTCTGCGCTACTAGACTCCACTAAACTTGTTTAACACACAGTCCCTGCCCTCTTGGAACTTTAAATCTAGCAAAGAAATACCCATCTCATTGACAAATACGAGCCTTGGACACTGAACAGTGAAGAAATATATATAGTAAGTGACTAAACATGTAATATTACCTTTGGACCAGGGGTAGGGGGGGTGAAGGAAACTCACTGAGGTGGCATGTTGCAGCCGGGCAGAAGCAGAGAGAATTTGGATCTCGATCCTAATTAACCAGAACAGGATTTGGGGAGCTCCCTGAGTGAAGGACATTGGAAGCTGGGTTGAAAGAAGTAAAGGAAAATATATATTGGACTTTGAAGGGTAGAAATTTGAACATGGGGATGTGGAAAGAACAAGGGAGGGGAGCAGCTGCTATAAAAAAGGAAGTAAGGTACTCAGTTTAAATCCTATATTTCAATATAGGTGAGAGAGCCACATTTGAATTCAAGAGGCTGGGATCCTGGGCAGGTAATATAACATCTATGATTCTCATAACCCCCAAACCCTAAGAGTTCACTAACTTCAATGATTGACCATGGAACATAACTCTTAAAGCTGAAAAACACTAGAGGTCATCTATAAAAAGGATATTGTTAGCAATAAACACAAAATCACAATTCAAAACTAAATAAAGAACAACTAAAGACACACAATGATCAAGGAAATTTAGACTGACTTCCAGGTCTCTCTCTTTGATTTCCTGTCCTTGAGAGAATAATGCCCCTTACCTCTAAGGTGCAGGTTTACTTAGCACAATCAATTTGACAACTTTTATAATAACAAAATGATAATGAAGTAGTGTTCCATGTACTGAGCACTCACCAGTCATATATATGCCAAGCAGTTTACAACCGTTATCTCATTCCATCGCCTCCACAATGCTGTGAAGTAAGTACCAATGTTATTTCCACTGCACAGACTGGATAAATGAAATTCCAAGTGGTTAAGTAACTTGCCGGAGAGACAACAGATAGAAAGAGGCAAAGCCAGGCATCTAACTTAGTCCCTATGGATGTCCAGCCCCTGCTCTCTGTACCCTGATCTCTCCAATGTCCCAGCTGTCAACCAATCCAGGACCCAGGATCCCAGGCTTCTTCTACCCTACCCACAACACACCTGGCAAATATGGGAAGGGAGGGGGGTCTCTCTCCTCCCTGCCTTGTGACAGGACTTTGAAAGAGGACATTACTGGCACCCATGCTGTGTGTAACCCGAAGACCCGAAGACCCCAGTGATAGGCCAGTAACAAGTTGGGGATTATTGAGAAAAGTATTTCTCTCTCCCCTATTACGGAACATCAAGAATTAGCTAAATTCTGTACCTGAGAGGTATTTATCTGGATTAAATTCTTAATATTGCAAATTGTGGTTTTCAAAAATATTGCGTAATAGTCGTATTTCACAAAAATAGACTTGCAGAGTGGAAGACAGCCCTACCTAGGCTAAGATACAGGCATACAATTCTTTCTTTTTCTTTTATGTGTTCTCAGCATGATAATTCTTATCATTGGTTAGTCTTATTTCTTAATAATCCCAAATGCATGTGACCTTTGTGTTTCCTCACTTCTTAGAATAAGACATTTTAACAATAAGCAAATGGTAAGGTTTTTCAGAAAGATAAAATATGCATAGTTAGAAGGAAAGGACTTCTTTGTTCTTTTCCCTTACTTCAGTTTTATTATTCATGCCCCTCTTACATTTCCTTCATGGGAGGCACTTCTATAGACACAGTTGAATATTTGATAAAGCATGTTTATAATTTGGGAAGAAAACAAAAAAATCCTTTTGACTAAAAAAAGAGGGTTCCCCATTGTAGTAAACAATAAGTAGGATAAATATGAGGCAAATTGTTTTTTAGTCAAGACATTATGTAATGAATCATTTATTTAAATAGTCTAAAGCTCTGAAAAATGATCCCAGGAAAATGGCTTCCGTATCTCTGTCAACACACCAAATATCAGCTCTGGCATCTAATCCCGAATAACTCTAAAAAAAACTAAATAACTAAATAACTTTTTAAAAAAAACTAAATCAGCACATTAATGAAGTGCCAGCAACATCAGGATTGATCATAAGCTTCCAATACTCTGTGCCTATTATGACCTAGCAAGGAAATCAAAATGATAGTAAAAGACGAAAATGAAAACCAGGTCTAGGAAGGTTAAAGACAATTCCCTAAGAGTGAGAAAGAAGTGAGGAAACAGAATTAGATCAGATAGGAGGGTGGTACTGCACCAAAAAATAGAACTGGGTTACCTCATTGCTATAAAGATGGAGTTTCCATCCCTTGCCAATGCCTTCAAAAGTAGCAAGACAGTGATGTGATAAGAGCCACATAAGAATTAAAAAACAGAGTAGCACAGTGTGGCAAAGACAGTTCACCAGATAATTCCTACTCCTCTTTATACAGTACAGAGTCAACACTGAAATGCTGCTGTGCAGGAGGAACTAGCTTTCCCATCCTACTTCATTTGGACGCGACATGTGATCTGTTCTCACCAGCGGAATTTGAGCAAAATGATTTTGGTGTAACTTCCAAGCCAAGGTGGTTAAGAAGCTGGTGTGCTTCTTCTCTCTCATTCCCCCTTCAGTGGTCTGATGCAATGAACACGTGACCTTGGAAGCCATGAGCTGAAGACGGGGGAGCCCCAAGACCAAAGGAATTGACTTCCCTGACTCACTGTGGAGCACAGCCACCAATCAATCAGAACTAGCAATTTTTAACTTCACGAGTGAAAAACAAACCTCTATTTTTTTGAGCTACTGTGCATTCTTTTATTTTATTTCAAAGTATAGTTTTCCTAACCAGTGTAAGAGGCAAGAAAACGAAAGTGTCTCAATCTCTTGAAATAATGCATATAAGTTCTTTTCCTATGGAATTGACAGAATTATAGATTTTTAAGGCTAAAGTCGTGTTGCCACAACTACTAGTAGCTACTAGCTACAAATGACTATTGGGCACTTGAAATGTGGCTAGTTGAAGTTGAGATGCTGCAAGTGTAAAATACACACCAGAAACTGAAGATTCAATCAAAAGGTAAAATATCCCAATACTTTTAAATCTATTACATATTAATATTTTGACTACATTGGGTAGAATAAAATATTTTACTGAAATTAAACTCACTGGTTACTTTTGAATTATTTATAATGTGGCTACTAAAAGATTTTAAACTATATATGTGGCTCACATCATATTTCTATTGGCCTCCTGCTGGGTTAGCAGGGTTTAGCAAACTACAACCCACTGCCTGTTTTTGTAAATAAAGTTTTATTGGTACAGAGACATGCTCATTTATTTACATATTATCTACAGTTGCTTTCACACTACAACAGCAGAGTTAAGTAGTCTCAACAGAGACTGTATGTCCTGAAATGCTGAAAATATATATTATATGGCCTATTACAGAAAACGTTTGCCAAACCCTAGGCTAGGAAAACTTTGAGATTATCTAATTTATCTAGTCTTACTATTTTATGACTAAAGAAATTAAAGCTTATATAAGTCAACAGACTTATCCAAAATATTTTTATTCTTAATTAGGTGGTATTTCCATAACATCACATTCATTCATCCATCCATCCATTCATATTCTCTACCATCTGTAATTTTGATCATTAAAGAAATAAAAAATCCCTATCAGTTAGAAAACCAACACTTAATACTAATAAATTTAAATGTCACAATGCTAATTCAATGTGGTTGTGTAGAAGTATGTTTCCATCAGATACAAGCACTGTAGGCATATATATACAGCAGCAGAGAAACCCTTGAGTAATATTCCGCTACGAACAGACTGTGAGATGGTCTTTAAAGCACCATTTGAAAACATTTTAAGGAGAATCTATCATGTAATCTGCTTTCAAATTAAACTTCAAATCTCCCCAAACGTAGAGCCAGCTTGCTAAAAATATTCATTGTAAGAATTAAATTAGAAAAATTTTGCCACATCTTGGAGAAAGTCAAATCTGTTCCCAGAGACTTCACAGTAACATATAATTGCCTCAGTTCTGGCAGACATCGTCTCTCTGGATTATTCTGAGAGTCTCTAACTGGGCTCATCATTTCCAGTCTCTCTCCCACTCAAGCCCTAACCCAAAGAACTCTTCTAAACTAAAAATCTGATTTGCTGAACATTCGGTCTCTTCCTGCTATCAAAACAAAGTCCACCTTCCTTATTGTGGTCAGCATGTGACTTCACCATGTGACTCCTACCTGCTCCAACAGCCTCACTTGTTATCCTTTGCATATCAGTCAGATTGGGCTCCTTGCAATCCCTGGGGTCCTTGCAATTCCTCAAACACTTTGTACTTTGACCCCATTTTGTACATTTGCATATGGTGTTCTTCCTGCCTAGAATTCTCCTCAGTTCCGACGATGGGTTATCACTATACATTGTACTTACTGTATCATAGAACTTACCAGTATTGTAAGTGCCTGTTGAAGTATTAATTCTACCACCGGTACAAATTGCTAATATTTAGGAATACTTAACTGTGGGTCAGGTGCTACATTATTTCATTTAATCTGTACATGTCATAGATGAGGAAACTGAGCAGATACAAAAGAAACCAGGTGAAGCCAGGATATGAATCCACACATTTCCACTCCACAGCCCAGGTTCTTAACTCTACAGCAGTAGTTTTCAATGGGGGTGATTTTGCTTCCCACAAGACATTTAGCAATATCTGGAGACATTTTTGATTATTGAAACTGGAGTGTGAGGTAGAGATTGGCATCTATTGGGTAGAGGCCAGTGGTGCAGCTGCACATCCTACAACACACAGGACAGCCCCCCAGCCCCCAGCACAGAATTATCTGGACCCAAAGGCCAACAGTTCAGAGGCTGAGAAACATTGTTCTACACTAAATCGATCCCTGTAGATTGTCCCAGGATACTTTGAGCATCGCCATAGGAAGGGTTTTCAAATGCTCAGCGTGGTGTCATGGCATCTACCATAGAGCCTGGCACCCCGCAGATACCTGACATATATGCGATGGATGGATGAATGGAGGGAGGGTAGGATGGGTAGAGACAGACTCCAGAAGAAAACAAAAGTAAGTTTATAAATTGTAAGGCTTGTTTTTTGTGGCAACTTCAATAAAGATAAATCTAAACACATATTCTTAATTAACAATAAGTGAATACACGTAGAGTACATTTCAGAAGATGCCTTCGCCTTAGCAACACCACCTTACGTTTATGTACCTTAGGATGGGAGACCAAATTAAAAAGCCAAATGCCTTGAATTCTTGTTTCTAGGAGGCCTCAGAGGGACAAAACGTTTATTAAATCCCTTACACCTACTACAATACAGGATAAATTTGTTTATCATCCACATAGACCATCACTTAAATTGATTTTTAAAAGATATGTGTGTGTGTGTGTGTTGTGTGTGTGTGTGTGTGTGTGTGTGTGTGTGTGTAAGGTTCTCCTGGTCCCTTTTTTACAATTAAAAGACAAATAATACAAAAATATGCAACGTGATCTTTTCCCCTCTTGTAGCTATCATTCAACTATAAATACATTATTCTAGATTTCCAGGTACTAGAAGTGGAATAGAAATTACAGAGAAGCTTAGGTGAAATTCAAAAAAGTAAACAAAAACACATATAGCAGAAATTAACCATTCTCTGGCTTATATAAATTAACATATCTAAACATTAGAAAGAAGTTAAGAAGAGATATATTTTATGATTGTAATATTTTAAAAGTAACAACAATTTAGCATCCTTTTTACATCATCACAAAACACTTTAATGATATGGCAGCGTTAATCAGTGTTGCATACAAATGGATAGATTTTTTTGTGTGTGAAAAAGCAAAACAGGTTCTGCTGTGGGGCTAGATATTGCTCCTTTGAGATATTGCTTATTATGAAATGTAGACAGAGATTATAGCAAATGAGACTAATTTATTTTAAATGTAATACTACGGATTGTTCTTCACAATATCTTGCATTGAACTTTAGCTATTTGAAGTTTTACACACACACACACGTGCACACACAAATAAATATGGTGACTAATTAAGTTTTACTAGCTACTCTCCCTCTTGGATGTTCATAATACACACTAGCATAAGAATAGGCTCTGAAAACTCTTGAATTGTTAAACTCAGGTTTCCCAAACATAATTGGCCATAGAGCAACATAAATAAATAGCAAAATAAGTAAAACGTCAAGTAAGATCATAATCTGCCAAAATATTCAGGATTATGGAGGACTAAAAGTGATGACAAGATTTGTGGCTTAGGATATTGGTGTGACTGTGGAATTCTCACTGTGATTTGGAAGCTGGGCATGGGAACCACAGCTGAAACCAGAGACAAGCAGTGCCTTTTTCACTGTATATCAAAATATAACACACATTTGTTTGTCACAGTGGCAGATTCTGCATGTGTGGACATGCGAATTGGTAATAAATACATTTATGCTTATGGAAGAGAAATATGAAAAACTGACCCAAACTCAGGGATGTCATGATTATTAATAATTATTGTTTTTTGAGCACCCATTCTGTGTAACTATTGATGAAATGTGGGAAAAGAGAGTCTTCTAAAGAAACAAAAAGGGGAAAAGTATATCTGAACCACCCTGGCAACCACAGAACAGCATCTATCATAGGAGTCAGAACACTCAGTGGATTCCTGAAGGTCATGATCATACATTATGCCACTAAAACCATGACTATCTTCTCCACTCTCCTCATCTCAAACATTCCTGAGCCACCAGAGGAGTCACACAAGTATATTTCCCAAATTAAGAAGACATACTTGCTCTCAATTTGCATTCCTTTGTCCAAGTTTTTGCTTTAATCAACTTATCACTCATGACTTTCTGAATAAACCCCTAAATTCTTGATCACAGAGGAGAAGCCATGGTCTTTGAAGGTTCACTTTTGGAACTAGGAAGGAGAATGAATAACTTAGTCCAGATTAATCCGTTCCTAATTGTTATATATGCCCCATCTACAGTCCACTCTCAGCACGTGTGCACCTACATATATATATGTATGTTATCATAAATATTATCATATTGTTACATACATATTACATATTATAATATACACATGTGTCATGTGTACACGTACATAATATACATATGTGTGTTGTATATGTACGAGTATATACGAGTCTAGCTGTCATGACGTAAAGGCTACTATATGCCTCCTCCGACAGAGAGTCAAGGTTCCTGGGTCCTAATTCCAGGCTCTCCTGACTTACCATTTGGAAAAGATACTGAGTTCACAGCAGAGCTCAGTTTCTCGCTCAATAAAAATAGTACTGCCCAAGAAGAACTGCCAGTACATAAAGTCTCCAAAGTCCTTTGAAATTAGGACAGTATGGACAAAACAACATTAGCATTGAACATAGATCATTATTCTAGCGGTCAGTTGGCCAGATTCCTGAGAGGAGGATATGGAGATATATTACTTGCCACTCAGTGATTTGACTATTCCCTCCCCCACCCGTTGCTTAAATGCCATTTGACTAATAAGTTAGGGAACTTAAAGTGGAGCGTGAACATCCTTAATCAAGAGACTCACTGGCCTAAACATATTCAATCTCACACTACGTGCCTACCAAGAGAATCCTGGGTGAATGCTACTGTAATTTACACTAATACACATGGGCTGCAGAAACCACAAACCAATCCTCAGAGGAAAATAATTATTTCATCTAAAAGACCCAATAGGCAGATTCATTCATCACAGTGTAAACTATTTTAGAATCCCTGTGTATTAATATATGCATATTGTCTTAAATGACTAATAGGGTCAGGCATGTAGTAGGTACACCAATTTTTAGAGACTGAATGAGGAACCAAATCAAGTAATCACACTGACCTTAAAACAAAGCAAGGAGTTAACTTGCCATCCATTGCTCAACCAGCTCAGACACTAGACTAAGCCCTTCGAGCAAAATATTCAGCTGTGGTATGGACAGATGATGCAATCCAGGCAGCAAACATTCACTTTGGGCACAACCAAGTCAGAAGATGACACTTAATACCAACATCAGAAGAGAAAGAGAAGCACCTTCCTCCTCTTCTCATCATCGATTCATTCTTTCAACAAGCATTTCTTTGTGCCCATGTGTCAAGTCCTTTGCTGGGGAGTCAATGATGAATCAACCCATAGCCCCCTCATGACAATTTAGTGGGGGAGACAGAAATGGTCACTAAAAACAAACCACCCTGCAGGGTGATGTGAAGTATAGAGACGACAGCACAAATCATCAAGGACACCTGTTCAGAGAGGTTTATGACCATAGTGTCATTTTCAAGTACCTGGCTGTCCTGTCCTCTCAGATTGCTCTAGTCAAAAGCTTGGCTGAGACTGTGGATATTTGAGAAAGTCAGCCTAAAGAACATGTTAACCATTCATTCCTCTAGGTTTTCTGAGCTCTATTTCTGCTTTGGGGACAATCTCTAGAATCTCTACCGCTGGACCATGGCAGATCAGGCTCCAAAGATTAACTCTCACTGGGTTACTTTTCATTATTATGCTTTCTCCATTTTTTCCCCTCTAAGGTTGGTAAAAGACACAATCATATAAAGAACCCTACTTCATTTTCTATAGAATTGAAGTTCAAGTATTGGCCATTACATGATTTGATCTTTCATAGGAGTATATACTAGTTGTCAGGTACCATAATAAGCACTCTACAAATGTTATCTGATCTATCCTTACAACTTGAATACATACTTGCCACCTCCAGTTCTCCTTTTTTTTCTAGTAACTTGGCTACAGAGAAGCTCAGAACTAAATTAAATACTTAAAAAGCAATACGCACTTAGGATTTCAGTTTAATTATCTTTGCTCCTCTATAAGGTTTTAAACTTTTCTTCTCTTATCATTTTTACCAGTCTCATCGTTTTGTGGAATTTTTTACTATGCATTTATTCAGCCATATTTCTGAAAGTTGATACTCTAAAAAATAAAAACAAATGACCATAATTATCAATTGTAATTTCCTGTTAGTCTCAACTGTCAAAAGAATTTACATGAATAGCTAATTTGAAGATAACCCCTTGGGTATCACACCTCTGTCACTTGAAAACACAGATAATCCAGTATTTCCCATAGTCGTCTGGTCAAAATCCGTTTATGGAAGTGGGAAAAGAGGGAAAGGGAGAGGATGACAGACTTAACTTACAACACAGGCGAACCACCAGGTTATTTCCAAACTGACCCTCAAGGGCTATTTCTACCCTGTGTGGGATCCTGACAGTCCCATTTGCCCCTTCCTCATCCACCACTTTTGCAGACCAGCTATACCACAAAGTGTCCTTGGTCACCTTAGGGCTGCCAAAGACACTGCCAGAACCTGCTAAGTGACAAGGCATTCCGATCACCCAGTGATGTCTGTTCCCTGGAATTTCACTCTTAGCGCTGACAATACCTCTGGAACTCATAAAAATTCTGCTGAAACCCATAGTGTTGAAGGTCAAAGTCTCAGAGAATCAAAGTAAGACAAACTGCTGCTGAGGATTTCTGTGTACTCAAGGCAAATGCCCCCAGGTAAAAAACTTGCAGAAATAACTCTCTGTATTGTCACTATACAAAATAGGGCTAGCTTTCAGAGAGAGAGAGAGAGATACTGAGATTGAACCATATATACATGGCACACACACATACACAGGAACAGATCTTGGCATACCCAACTGGTACCCACTTAGGAAGCTTAGTCAGGTACTTTGGGAAACATAATGTTTGGGCACAACCATTCATTTATTCAAAAAAAAATTATTCAGAACCCACTGTGTGCCAAACACTATTCAAGATGCTGGAGAAGCAGTCAAAACTCTTTTTCTCATGGATTCTATATTCTAGACACAGGAGACAGGTAATCAGTAAGTACCAACTGAAATGAACAATTCAGATTGTAAACAAGATGAAGGAAAGGGAAAAAAGGAAACAAAAAAATGGTGTGATGGTTCTGAGAGGGAGTGGGGGACTAACTTTGCTCAAATTATCAGGGAAAGGTTTTTAAAGAAGTTGACAGGTAATCTTACACTAGAATGACAAAAGGAGGTAAAGAAACCAATGTTTTTATTCTGATTTCCATAAAAAAGATGAGCTTACTAAAAAAAGAAACATGAAATCCTATTTGTGACTCCACACACCCCGAGCTTCAAACAACTGCAAAAACCTCAGGAAAGCAAAGGAATCCACCACTTTCTCAAGGAAATTTTAAGAAATCACCTTCTCCCAAAAACGTAGATTAAAAGGAAGTTGTCTTAATTTATCTCTATAGCAGAATTTGCTACAAAGAATCCATAGGGGAGAAATGAATGCTTATTCCTCTTGTAAATTCAGTACTTTATAAAACAATATTCCAATATCAATAAAATTATGTCTTTGAATTATAATGCCAACAGGAATTGTTTCAAAAAAGAATAGTTCTGTGGCTATATTCAGTATCATTTACTTTCACTCACCGAAAAATAAAAGCAAATCATATTTACTAGCAGATGGTCCCACTTCCAATGTATAACAAAACTTTGAAATTCATTAAAAATAAAATTCTGATAGTATCTGTTTAACAATCACAGACTTCCCATGTAAAACCCCAAACAAATCAGTTACGATTGAATTTCTTTTAGAGTCAAAACACTTAGCCAAGTGGTATGAAAACTCCTAAAAGCATCCATTACTCAAACTACTTTTCATCAAAACACCTTTAAAAAAAAAAAGTTTCCTAGTCCCTGACTTGTTTCAGAATAAGAGAGGTAAATAGAAGTGAATTAGGGAGCAGTCATGGTGAATATTCAGAATGAATCATGGAATATTTTGACTAAATAGCAATTTTTACTTTGTAAACCAGTGCATGCTATATATTATTACAATGTAACTAAGCATACTAAACTAAAATAAGGCAAAATAATGTAAAGATATTGACCAAAAGGTCTGCATTACCCAATACATTGATCATTATAAGAATTGCTGTACTCCAATATTAATACTGTCCAAGGAATGCTTTATGGTTTTGAACTTCAGAACAGGTCTTTAAAACTGAATCTCACTAGCACCTGAGACCAGTAACATGCTAAGAGGAAAAGACTGCTTCAAATTTATTTACTAATTGGGGTAGTGTCTGAATCTTCACATATTCCAAATGTCTGTGGAGCAGGGAGGATGGAGAATCTAAACTTCTCTGTTCAGGTAAGTGCTTTTCTCTTGCTTTGATTCACTTTTACAAATTGTTATGCGTCTAGACCTTTGAAAATTTCCCCTTTGGAGAAAATTATACATTTAACCTTTAATAAATAAAAAACTCACCCCACGCTCCCCACCTCTACCCCTCCCCCCAACAAATCGGAAGGCTTAAGAATTAGCACTAATAATAATCCTACAATGGTCATTGGGAAATCCTACAAATGACAACTGCAGTTAAGAAGGTCAAAATCCACCAGGAGTAAAAAAACTCCCCCAAATTAGTCCTTGTCCGAAGGATGGCGCGGGGGTGGGGGGAGCGCACAGCTGGCACAACTCCTGGTATCAGAACCAACTTCAAGCGACTCAGAGGAAGATGCTGCGTCAAGAGAAGCAAAGAAGTGCGACCCAGGAGGCTAACGAAATCGCCACCGACTCCCTAAGGAGGCGGGGAGAAGCCAAGTCGCCAGGCACCGGTAACAGCGCACGCCAACATTCAGGATTATTCTTTTCAAACCCGGCAGTTCCGGGGCAGGAAAAAAAAGGGGGATGGGGGGCCTACAGCCCCCTTAAACCGCTCCCCCCGCCGTGTTTGCCAACCTTTTCCGAACCCCCGTGTCACAGAACTTCTTCATCATGGAAACTTCCACTCGGTTCGGCGCTGAGGATGCCAAACTCCATTTCACAAGGAGCCTGTCAACAGCCGGGTTGGGGTTTGAGGAACACAGCCACCGCGATTGGAGCGGCCCCCGGCCACCCTGCTCTACCACTGCCCACGCTCTGGTTCCCTGAGAGCTGCCGCACGGTGCCCTAACACGAGAGGGCACCTCTTTCCCGATCCGGGGCGCAAAAACCCCGCGGAGGCAGGTAATAGGGCGGCTGACACCCCCACCCACCCACGCCCGCCCGCGCGCGCTCAGGTTCCCGCGACACCCCGGTTACCGTCCTGCCCACCCTTCTGGACATTGGATCTGTCGCCCCCTTCTCCCCTTTAACCCCCGCCCCGCACCTCCGCCTCTGCTTGGTCCTCTCCCCAAATTACCAGTGCCCTGGAGCCAGATGGGTTGGGCGCCCCTGCCCGGGGGAAGGCAGCCGGCGGGCGCTTGCCCCGAGCCCGGGGAGCAGAAGGTCTCCTTTCTAAGCGCACTCACATTATTCATGCAAAGTTAATCCCCGCCGCGTCACGGCCGCTTGCCCGAGGATGTGCGCCTTCCTTGGCCAAGCCCCACAGTCTCCACCCTCCTCCGCCCCCTCCTCCGGGCGGCCGGGTCCCGCGGAGCGCGGCGACGGGACGTCGCGCGAGTCCTGCAAAATGTCAACTCCTTGGGCGAAGAGAGGCGGCCGCCGCCAGGGCCGCGTCAGCCCTCCCCTGCCACTCCACTTTTATAGGCGTAGGAAGCGAGTGTGGCCCGGGCACCGGAGTCCCCGCCTCTCCCGGCCCCCCGCGCGCCCAGCCCGCCCCGGCCCGCTCCCCGGGCGCTGCCTTACTCCGATCCCGGGACACCCGTTCTGCGACGCTTCTGCGAACCGGTGACCTGGTTTCCCCTCCAGCCCTCCCGGCGGTCGACTCGCGCGGCGGCGGCGGCGGCGGCGGCGGCCAAGAGCAGGCAAACCCGGCTCCGCCAGGGGCGCAGCGAGGAAATGGCCTCCCGGCCACACGCCCCGCCGCCGCCGCCCGGCTGGCACCCGACGCGCCCCTCCCGGATCCCGCCCGGCTCCCGCCGGGTTCTCTGACTTGTCCAGCCCTCCGGGCTCGCGTACCCCTGCCCCGCGTCCACGCACACACCATTCGGGCTGCCCGCCTCCACACCTGCCTCCCCAGGTTCGGCTGCTCTCCCTCCTCCCAGTCCCAGCTGTGCCTTCCACCCAGGGTGCCCTTCCCTGTGTGGCGATGTTGCGGTGGTTTTGGTGGCCGCGCGTCCACCCACCCAGCGGCGCGCGCGCGGAGGTTCAGGTTTGGGCGTCATTCCTCAACAGGCAAAGAGGAAGGAATGGGGGACAAGTGACAGGGGTGAGGGTGGGTGGGGGTGGGGCGGAGAGGAGGTGACTTCCAGAAGTATGGGGCTTTATTTTTGCCCCGCCGGGCTGCGCTCCTCCCTTTTTCTCCAAACCACTTGTGGCGCTTGTGGGGCCGACACAGCGCCCTGGCCCCTCCTGGGGCCTCCCACCGGCCGCGCCGTCTGGCGTTCTCTTACCATCACCACCTCTCGGGACTGGAAGTTTGGAAAATACCTGGCTTGCTCTTGATGGAGACATCCTCACACTATTATGCATATCCTGGGAGATGTGTGCCGTGGTTGACCCTCCACCGGTTCCAGAAGGGCTACCCTATTACTTTGTTTTTACCCTGGACATGTACAAATAAAACTGAAGACAAAAATAATTTATACTCTTGAAAAGTTCTGCCCAGGCAAATAGGAATTTCTAAGTGCCCCCCCCATTCCCCAAAAAACACATTGAAGGCCATGGATTGATAGAAAATGAAATAGGCAGCTACATTCTGGGCCAGAAGAATGCTTATAAAACTACTGAGTACCCCCCAAAAGCTAAAATGAAGTCGTTGAGAAGCTATAGTTGCAACAAAACTATTTTGACCAGAGTAGTAGTTATTTTCTTATAGATAATATTAAAAGAATTCTGACTTCATTATTCACTGTACACATTTATTCATATAACAATGTGACAGATTTGTATGTATCCTCAACTGCCCGAACAATGTATGAATGATTTATTTGAGAGTTTTCTAGTTTGCCAGCCAGTGACGTGTGTTTTATTTCAGCTTCTGGTGAGTATCCCACGGAAAAGGGCGAGAAGCCACCACTCCTGCATACAGCATTAACCATCACAACTGTCAGGAATTCGGAAACTGTTCCCGGCGCCTGAAGCACAGTTTCAGCGCGCTTCCAGAGAAAGTCGCAGACCCTAAGGCTCCCTAGCTAGAGAAAGGAGCCTCTCCCTTTAGACTCCATGGACCCTATTTCTCCTCGGTCTTTGGCAATAAATCCGTGTTTCATTCTTTACTCGTCGTAAGGCTAGACCATAGGACTTGAAGGTTTTGTAGCTGGAGAGAAATTGTTCGCCTTTGCAAGGAAGTTCCTGAACTTTCTGCCAAAGCTGCCCCGGGATGTTTTGGTTGGTTTGGAGGAAAACTGTGTAGTATGCACCATTTGTTCCAAACAGGGGGCCCCCTGGTGGCTAAGTGTGAATGAAAAAGTTGGCCACTGAGGAAAAAGCCTGGCTCTGATAGGCCACAACAGTTGACAACCGCGTTTTCACAGGGGCCGGGAGCGGGTAAACAACTTTGTAATAATGGGAGGAAGAGGAGATGGTGGTGGTGGTGGTGGTGGTGGTGGTGGTGGTGGTGGTGGTGGTGGTGGTGCTGCTGGTGGTGGTGTGGTGGTGGTGGTGGTGGTGTGTGAGGGGTGATGCTAATCTTCCTTTACAAAAGTGGATGATAGGCCTTAAAGGCTGCTGGACCTTTTTAGTTTTTTCTCTTCCTGAGTATATCTTGGAGCTAAATTCCATCTTAATTAGGAAACACCAGAGAAATACAGAGAATGAAGTATAACAAATCCTTTTGCTGTCTTTTGTTCAAATGGCTTTGTCTTTCTAATCTCATTTTGCCTGGAAACTTCTGAAATATAGAGTAAATTAAGCATTAAATAAATAATGTGGTATTATTCAAACAATTCATGAGACTATGATTGCAATAATGTTTTATAACAATGGAGGAGGAAAATTTTAATGCACCATTATTGAAACAGCATGAACTACTAGGATTCCATTTGACTTGGCCCTCTGATGGTAAAGAAGGGTTGCCAACAGAACACACAATTTTTGTTTCCTGATTTTATTCTAGGGGGTACAATGGGTGATGGGGGTGAGGTGAGAGTGAAACTCAGAGATTTCACAGAACTAGGTAGCACTTGAAACAGTCCATCAAGAATAGACCAGATTTTAGCAGGGAGTGTTAGAACAAGAGGAATGACCATTTCAGGTCCTGGAACAATTGGTATTCTTTCATTCATTGAACAACTCAGTTCAACTTCTCAAGCTAGCTGTGCAGCCAAATGACCCAGCCCTGGAGATTCTGATTCTATCTGTTCATTGTTAGTTCTTGGAATATATTTTGTGAAGGTCCCAATGATTCTGGTCCATGGCCAGACAGATAAAAATGCCAAGTCTGTCCCTTCCCTTCAGGAAAGACAGACTATTAGGGGAGATGACATGTTCAAAATTAACTCTAAATGTGAAGGTGTACTGAGAAATATAGAAACATAAATTGCTAGGTGATTCCGGGTGAGGAGGCTGCAATAATCCACGAAGAATGAGGGGCTCAGGTAAGACTTCCTGCAGAAGACAGCGGGGTGAAAATTTGGGGGAAGTCAGAGAGAGGGAAAGATGCAGCTGTCTATCTTATTTTCAGGGCCTGGTGCAAAATGAAAATGTGGGGCCCTTTATTCAAAAAGCAGGAAAAAAAGTGCCATTAAAAGTACAATATGTAAAGCTATCTCCTTTCTTCCATGTTCCCTCTTTGGCATCATCATGGCATTTTTTATTTGCTATTTAATATTGTAACTATAGAAAAATAAATACTTAAAATTATTAGCATCAATTTTACTGTTCATCTTTACATCATGCAATGTTAGTTTTAAATGCAAATATAAGAGCATTTAACTCATGTGAAATCAACAAACTTACACAATTTGTATTTTGTAGCTAGTATGTAATACGTATTCTGAGTTTATATATGCACATATGTTTTGTTCTTATCAGAACAGGGGAAACACAGCACAAAACTAATGGAACTGTTTTTACTTTACTTCTTGACATGTGCTCATTCTACCAACACTCTGACTTACTGACGAGTAAGGAAGAACTATGGGGAAAGGAGAAGGAACTATGGGTTGCCTTATCGTTCAATGTCATCATTTTCATAGTAAAAGGTTAGCTAATACAGGGAAGTAACACTAGTAAGAAAGCACATGATAGAGTTCCTTGGTTGTTGCCTTCTTTTTGCATTCAAAGCAAGTTCTGGTTGGAATGGAAAGCATGGCCTCTTGGGGTTGTCAGTGCTCGCATTTACTGAGTCATAGATGTAACGTGCTTACCGTGTACACAGTTTGCGTTTTGCTGACCTCTCACACATCGTGAGGCCACTGGAATTCTGTGCTCAAGGGACATCAAGAATGCTGTATATGAGTGCAGCAGCAAAGAACAGCTGTGAGCATATATATTGAGTGTATCGCCTTTGCTCATGCACGTGTTCCATTGTCCCATCAAATGTCACTTACAAAACACAAGTTCAAAGACGAAATTAGAATGAGTTTTATGATGGTGGAAACAGAGCATTAAACTAAGTGCCAGGCCTGGAGCACAGGACCCTTCTGAGCATGGGGCCCTGTGCATCTGCACAGATTGCACGCCCAAGCAGCTGGCCCTGGAGAAGGAACTGGGTCCTTTGTCATGGTAGAAGCCTAGCGCATGTTGGAGGTACAGCAGACATTCTGGCATGGCCAGTTATAGCAAGCAGTATATAATATAGCTAATATTTATTAAACATGCATTATGTTCCAGGTATTATCCTAAGTATTTCACACATTAAAAAAAAAAAAAAATTGCCCAAGAACTCTGTGAAGCAGTATTTTTGTGCACTCCATTTTCCAGATGAGGAAGCAAAGACATAGGAAGGTCAACTAATTTGTTCAAGCTCAGGCTCAGTCACTGTGGTGGCAGAGGCTGTACTCTCGACCACCCATCGTGCTATCTGTGTGCAGGAAAAGGAGTGATGGGGCAGGCACATGGGGCTGGAAAATGTGAGCATGTTCTGGGAAGCACGAGACATCTCCCTAGTTCCTCGCTTAAGGGGCTGCTGTGCATTGAGACAATCAGAAAAGGCTGAAATGAAACACTCATGTTACCAGCTAGAAACCTAGAAAATTCCTTAATTACATTCTCTTCCCTTGTTTTCCAACTAGAGGTAGAAGATTCAGAGGCCCGTGGGCAGGAACTAGTAAGCCATAAGCTGGAAGGAACCTGGGTCCCTTAGTCACCATGTGGAAGAGAATGAGAAGACTCACCTTGAACGGTTGCAGTCATTGAGTAATCAATTTCTTTTGTGGTAAGCCACTGAAATATGAAAGTTTATCTGTTCCAGTAGTTAGTGTTATGCCAACATACCCATCAGCCAAGCCAAACTCCATCAGAGCATAAATCATCTTTTCTTTAAATAGATACTGTTAAAATAATTTGCTAGGCCTAGGCACACCAATATGGACATAGCTCCAGAACAAAATGTGGTTTAAAAATGTTCAGAGTAATAATTTTTTAATTGAAGTGTAATTTATGTATAGTAAAATAGATAAATCCTAAGTGTTCAGTTGGATAAATGTTTATATTCTTATACTCCTGTGTAATCACCACACCGAACAAGATAGAAAACATTTCCAGCAATCCAGAAAGTTTATCTGTACCTTTCCTCTGTTCATAACCACTTCTTTTCTAGAAGTAAATACTGTTTTGATTCCTATCACCATTTATTAGCTTTGCTAATATCATTTATTTCATTGAGCCTCATATAAATGGAATCACACAATGTATCCCTCATGTATCTGGTTTCTTTCACTCCATGGAATGTTTTTGAGATAGGTCCACGTTATTGTGTGGATTAGATAGTTCTATTTTCAATTTCTATTTGATATTCAATCATATACCACCTCAATTTATTCATTCTCCAATTAATGGACATTTCAGTTGTTTCCAGTTTGAGGCTATTACAAATAAAGCAGCTATAAAAATCATATCTCTTGGGAATATGCTTAGGCGTGGAATTGCTGGTCATATATCATCTCTTAATCATTCTTTGAAGCTCTCTGAGATGCAAGCACAATTTTGAGCAAGTAGAACATGGGCAATTAGCACTTACTAACTTTTGTTCATTCTTACAGTTATCACAAATAAAATACCAAACAAAGTCTAACTTGAGTGAATATTATCCAGTATCACAAGTACGAAAATTATAAAAATAATCAGTGTTCAAAACTACTATGGTAGTAATTATAATCTCTGCTTGCAGCCACAAATCATCACCCATGAACTAAGCCACACACTCAATACCTATGCAAAAATGAAAATGTTGATGAATTAAAGTGCATCGAGACAAAGGTGAATGGGGGAAAGGAAGGTAAAAATATGAAAACATCTCTAAATTAAATCTTAATTGTCAGCCATTAGATAAATTTAAAGTGAATTGAGTAATTGCTAATTGGACTGTAATAACCTATGTTCATTGTGAGCACACAACAGTATAGTATGTTGTTAAATTCTTTGTCAATCACAGAAGAAATTTAGTGGTTGAAGACATTTTCCCAAAACATGCCAAGTAAGTGTAGTTCTTTTTATTTTTTTAGTTATGTTTATATGTATCAAAAATGGAAATATAATTTTAAAAATTCTATGAAGATATCCTTTCTGTTTAGGAAGGGAATAAAGTAAGTCTTACTCATTTTCATGGAATAAATTCTAATTCGTCTAGATGCAATAGCACATATAATATGCTTATGATTACGGGCTATTTTCAGATCCTAAAATTCCTGAATGAGTCATATTTGGAGTGACAATCATAATTTTGAATTTGCTTGCTTTTGTCAGTTTAAATGAGATTTTCAATTTGAGGGCAAAACAGGTCTTATTGACACTTCCTATCTTCATATATTATAGCTCTCTTTCACCATAAACTTGCCTCATTGCAAATTTACAAGGCATTGCATAAATTATTAGTCACAGAACTCCTACAGACACAACTGCAGAGCATATTTTGCACATCTATAAATGATACATCAGGGGCTAACAACCAAATCTAGACCTGGCAGAGAAAACAAAAGAGTCCTAAGTTTCCATTTATGCAGATTTAGAGCAAAGCCCTCCACTGTGGTTCATACCAGATAAAGGGCGGGCTAAGGATTTGAGCTCTATGTTTATAGCTTTTCTAATCATTTGGGGCATGTTACTTAGCTTCTCCACACCTCATCCGTAAAAATGGAGAAAATAGTCATGCCTGCTTGGTAGGGATGATGTGAGGAATAACTATAATAGTAGATGAATAATGCTGAGTACAGTTTTTGTTTTTGGCATCTACAAGTGGTCAATGAATAGGATCTGCTGGTACTGTGTAAAACATTAATTCATGATGTTTGAAAACTTAGAAAAATGGCAAAGGCTAAAATCTTGTCTTGAAAAATACGTTTTTTTCATAAATTAATTGACACAACAGATATTTGTAATAATATTTGCAAACTGCCTACTCCTGTGCTGGGACTATTGTAGGCTCTGGAGAGAGAACAGTAAGCAGGACAGTCAAAATCCCTCCCCTTGTGGGACTGCCATGTTATTAAACAGGATGTAAATTCTCTGAAGGAGGAAGAACACTCCTATCTTTGGCAAAGATTGGGCACGAATGCAGATAAGTGGCTGAATTTAGATTTGCAGAAATAATATATTCTGGAGACAGACTCCTTTGCTGATCTATGATTTCTAGCCTTTCATGATTGTCTTTGGAAGGAAATGGCTCCGTTCTTAGAAAAAAAATCTTTTTGTGAATATTATTTTTTTCTGTAACACTTCCTAACAGCTACTGAACTCTTAAGTTAGAATACTTTCTCTAACATCCTGTTTCTAGAATGCCTAGAATTCTTTTTCAATACAGGTGAGAGTACAGTCTTCCAGAAATCTCTGAATGCTGAGTTTGGAGCTGATCTGATCTGATCTGAGCCATGCTTGTAATTATTTATATTCCCTTGGCCTAGGCAGATCTTCCCTGGTCCTCCCATTCAGATGAATAAATGTAAGGGATTCAACTATATAATTCCTAAAATCTCTCTCAGCTTTTACATTTTAAAAGTATATGCAAATTTATCCTCATTCAATGACCAAAGAAGGACATTTGTTTTTTGGAGAGCTCCTTATGTTTTCTAACAATATTTTTGCATTTATTAACTAAACTAAGAACTTGGGAAATGTAATTTTTTAAAGCAGGCTGTGGTATTATTCTCCATTTTGGGGTAAAAATGAAATGGGCTAATTTCCATCCATGATAGCATCTTCTCTTGGGAAGACAGGAAAGCAGCTTCGTTGTTTTCCTGACCATTTAAATAGCATTTCCCATTAGATATGCAAGTGAAATGACAGAAAGCTTTTATTTGCTTATTTGGCTAAACTACAGATTGAATTTACCATCACATTTGGATTTGATCGATTAATGGCAAGAGACTCTATAACCTATAAAGTTAGGTTATCAAATTATATTTTCTGGTATTTCTTTTAATAATTCCCAGTCATTCTCGCACTCATTCATGATATTAAAAATAATGATGATGAACGAAATTAAAGAAGAACTAAATAAACAGAGATACATTTCAAGCTCATGGATAAAAAGACTCAATATTGTCAATATGTCAGGTCTTTCCAAGTTGATATGGAGATTCAGTGCAATCCTAATCAAAATCCCTGCAAGTTATTGTTGGGGACATTGACAAACTGATTCTAAAGTTTATATGGTGAGGCAAAAGACCTAGACTAGCCAATACAATATTGAAAAAGAAAAACGTTGGAGAACTGATACTACCCAATATCAAGACTTACTATAAAGCTACAGTAATCAAGACAGTGTGGTATTGGCAAAATAATAGACAAATAGATCAACCGAATAGAATAGAGAGCCCAGAAATAGATCCCCATAAATATAGTCAAGTGACACTTTACAAAGGAGCAAAGTCAATACAGTAGAGCAAAGACAGTCTTTCCACAAATGGTGCTGGAACAACTGGACCTGCACATGCAAATGCAAAGAACTTAAACACAGACCTTACACCATTCTCAGAAATTAACTTGAAATGGATCATAGACCTAAATGTAGAATGCAAAACTATAAAACTCCTACAGGATAACATAGGAGATACTCTAGATGACCTTGGGTACAGCCCTAACATTTTAGATGTAACACCAAAACAACAATTCATGAAAGAAATAATTGATAAGATGGACTTCATTAAAATTAATGCTTTGTGAAAGACAATGTCAAGAGAACAAAAAGACAAGCCACAGACTGGGAGAAAATATTTGCAAAAAGATATATCTGATAAAAGACTGTTATTAAAAACATACAAAGACCTCTTAAAAGTTAACAATAACAAAACAAACCACTTCATTAAAAGATGGGCCAAAGACATTAACAGACACCTCACCAAAGAAGATATACAGGTAGCAAATAAGCATTTGCTCCATATCTTATGTCATCAGGGAAATGAAAATTTAAACGAGACATCTACACCCTGATTAGAATGGCCAAAATCCAGAACATTGAAAGCACCAAGTACTGGTGAGGATGTGGAGCAACAGGAACTCTGATTCATTGCTGGTGGGAATGCAAAAGGATACAACAGTGTTGGAAGACAGTTTGGCAGGTGCTTGCAAAACTAAACATGCTCTTGCCATAGAATCCAGCAATTGCACTCCTTGGTATTTACCCAAAGGAGTTGAAAACTTATGTCCACACAAAAACCTGTACACAGCCGTTTATTGCAGCTTTATTCAACACTGCCAAAACTTGGAAGCAATCTGGATGTACTTCCAGTAGGTAAATGAATAAATAAACGGTGGTATATCCAGACAATAGAATATTGTTCAGTGCTAAAAAGAAATGAGCTATCAAGCCATGACAAGACATGAAGGAAACTTAAATGCGTATTCGTATCTGAAAAGGCTACAGACATACTGTATGATTTCAAGTATATGACATTCTGGATAGGGCAAAACTGTGGAGACAGTAAAAGGATCAGTAGCCAGGGGTTTGGGATAGGGGAGGGATGCGTAGGTGGAGCGTAGAGGATTTTTAGGGCAATGAAAATACTCTGTGTGATATAATAATGATGGATACATGTCATTATACATTTATCCAAACCATAGAATGTACAATAGTGAGAGTGAATTGTATTGTAAACTATGAACTTTGGGTGATAATGAGGCGTCAATGTAGGTTCCTCAGTTGTAACAAATGTACCAACCATCGTGGAGGGTATTGATAATGAGGGAGGAGGTTATACAGGTGTGGGAGGCAAGAGGCATATGGGAAATCTCTGCCCCTTCCCTCAATTGTGCTATGAACTTAAAACTGCTCTAAAAAATAAAATCTTAAACAAATAATAATAATTATGATGAAAAGTGGTCCTTCATATGAGGACATTTGAGTTTTGTAAAGGTGATGATGGACATTTCCTCTAGGTTAATTTTTTTAAACCCCTTTATTTCTCAGCATAAAAAAAAGTGTTATTGATTAAAACTGTTGGATTGACTGACATGAAACTGTCCCTACCAGGAAGTGTCTTGTTCCTATCGTGTGTACACTTGGTTCTTCCTTCAGGCTTCAATGTAGTAAGGAAGGCTTTGTGGCTACTGAGGTTAAAGGAAACCACTGGTAGTGAGAAGTGGTTGAGTGGCTCACGTTGTTTTCCTCAGACTCATTAGTTAACTTCCCTGGGCCCCAGTTCTTTCATCCTCAAAATGGAGAAAATCTTCACTGCCCGGGGGACTAATTAAAGTTACACTTTTTAAAAAGATTTTTATTAAAATATTGTTAACATACAATATTATGTTAGTTTCAGGTGTACACCATAATTGTTCAACATTTACATACCCAAAGAAGTAATCACCATAAGTCTGGCAACCATCTGACACCATACTATGCTGTCACAGTATTATTGACTATATTCCCCATGCTGTACATTACATCCCCATGACTTATTTGTTTTATACCTGGAAATTTTAAACTCTTATTTCTCTTCACCTTTCCCTCCCTTTTTTAATTTATCAATTACAGTTGACATTCAATATTATTTTATATTAGTTTCAGGTGTGTACAGCACAGTGGTTAGACATTTATATGATTTCAGAAGTGTTCCCCCTGACTAGTCTAGTACCCACCTGGCACTATATTTAGTTGTTACCATACTATTGACCATATTCCCAATGCTTTACAGCCCCATGACTATTTTGTAACTACCGATTTGAACTTCTTAATCCCTTCCCCCTTTCACCCCTAAAGTCACACTTTAAAAATGTTGAACTAAGTACCTGGATCTTGGGTGCTCAGTAAAGATCAGCTTTCCTTTTCTTCTCATAAATGGTCTTCCTTCTGAGTGAGGTCACACATTCTCATGATTGATGGTGGTGATAAAATGTGCATGAGTGGTAAGCAGAGACCTGAGAGCAAATCTCCTCAAAGAGGCGGTAGGGGGAAGATCGTGGGCTTGGCCTTCAGTGCCCTGCTCCACTATTTACTGCAAGGCTTGTCACAGCGTGGACAGTCTGCCTGTCAGTAAAAAAAGACCATATGAAGAGAAAAGAAAGAAATGGTCCTGAGAGTTAGTTTCTCTCAGCCTCAGTTTTCTCATCTGTAGCACGGGGATAAAAATTTCTGCCTTTTCTGCATCATGAAATTAAATTGTGAGGATCTAATGAGATAAGGAATGTGAAAAATGTCTCCCAGGTGAAGAATATTCTATAAAACATAACACATAATTGTCTGGGGTAAAACCCACAAATACAGAAGTAGCTGTGTTGAAATGACATGCCTTGACCTGAGAAAAGACCCTTCTGTAAGCCAGAGGCAAGAAGAGGGGACTTTGTGAATTTAAGTAACACCTCGTTCTGGCGTCAGAACCGCAATCCAGCGGACCTCTACAAGTGAAACATGACACATGAGCAGTTTCCTCTTGTCTTGGCACATAACTTAACCCAAACTCCTCAACTCCTACAGTTTCTTGTTTTTCCTATTAACTCTTTCTAAATGTGAGTCTTATCAGGAAATAATTGGGTGGAAAGCTCTACCCGATTGGAACTCTACCGGCCATAACCCTGAAGATAGCCACCAATAATTCATGCTGTGATAGGTGGGAAGGACACTGGTTTACTACCGTATTAGTGGCTGTTAGGAAAGTTAGTCTTTGTTATTCCTGCAGCATATGCTCAATGCTGCCTCAGGGTCTTTGCACATGCTGTGCTGTGCCCTCTACCTCAAGTTCTCTGCCCAGATCTTCCCATGGCTTCCTCCCTCACTTCAGTGAGCTCTCTGGTTGTCAGAGAGCCCTTCACTGGCCTTCAGCACAATGCGTGATGCTCCCATCAGTATCATCAGTAGCATTTGGGAATTGGTGAAAAATGAAAGTGCTCAGTTCCCATTTGAGACCTACTGACACTCTGGGGGATGGAGCCATTTTGTTAAAATGTGGATTTTAACAGATCCTCCAGGTGATGCTGGTGGAAGCTGAAGGTTAAGAACCACTACTCCAGCCCTTTACTCTGTTTTGCTTCACAGTCCTTATTTCCATCTGACATTATATTTGCTATTTCCTTCCAGATTTATTGTGCACCTCCTCTATTAAAATACAAGCTCTCAGGGAGAGACTTGGTCACTAATATAGCCCCAGCACTCAGAATAGCACCTGACATACAGCAGGCTCTCAAAAAAGATTTTGAGACAAATGAATGATTTGACACTTCAGGGTTGGCACTGACCCATCAAAAACAGAATACAATACAGAGAACAAAGTGTCAATGCATCATTTAAATTTTAATCCCACAAAAACTCATAGACACAGACAACAGTTTCGTGGTTACCAGAGGATAAGGGAGAGTAGAGTGGTAGAAGAGGGAAAAGGGGATCAAATATATGGTGATGGAAGGAGAACTGACTCTGGGTGGTGAACACACAATGCAACATATAGATGATGTATGATAGAAATGTACACTTGAAACCTGTACAATTTTACTAACCAATGTACCCCAACAAATTTAATTAAAAAATGACACATATAAATAAGAGGAAAAAGAAAAAAATTCAATCCCAGGTGACATGAACAAGTTGATGATGACTAAGAAGGGACTCGGGACAAGAATTGTCTCTCATTTCACCTGATTTTACCAAATGAGATTTATGAAAGGCCCAGAGTTTGTAAATGTTACACCTTGGACCACAATCAAAATCTCACAGTTCTTGTCCAGTCTGCTTACCATTACATTCAGAGTAATATTTTAGCAGTGATGATAATGGCAAGACTGTGAGGCCAAGAGTTCATAAAAGTTTGAAAATTAGGGGGCGGGGGATCGTTAAAATGTTTTAGCAGGTTTGTTTTCTTTTACTGCATGGCTCTTCGGATTCTTTAATGTACAATTCGTTTTGCAAATCTCTATGTGGAAAATGCTTTAGAATACAGTGAGTCCCAAACTTTGGATCAGGAAATCCCTTTTCATACCTTGGACAATCTTAGGGTACTAGTGAGTTTGACACTGTCAAACATTGTCAAACTTACAATTTCTGGGCTCTCGGACCAGTCACATAGTAATATGCTTTCTGTCACTATACCAGTTAGCTTTTGCTGCCGAACAAACCACTCCCCAAATTAATGGCTTAAAGCACAAATCATTTATTTTTTTATGATTCTGTGGTTAGCTGGACAGTTCCTTAATTTGAGGTTGGATAATTTATGATCATTTCACTCACATGTCTGGTAGTTGGCAGTCTGGTCGGCCGGGGAGGCCCTCAGCGGTGATGGTTCAGTTTTGTTCCTTGTGGCCTTTTATGTTCCAGCAGGCTAACCTGGTATTCGTCACGTGGTGGTCTCAGAGCCCAAAGACCATCAAGAGAGCAAGCCCTATTAAAAAGATCATTCACCACGATCAAGTGGGATTCATTCCTGGTATGCAGGGGTGGTTCAACATCCGCAAATCTATTAATGTGATACACCACATTAACAAAATGAAAAATAAAAATCACATGATCATATCAATAGATGCAGAAAAAGCATTTGATAAAATCCAACAGCCATTTATGATAAAAACCCTTAAGAAAGTGGGAATAGAGGGATCTTATCTCAACATAATAAAGGCCATATATGACAAACCCACAGCTAACATCATACTCAATGGGGAAAAGCTAAAACCATTCCCCCTAAGATCAGGAACAAGGCAAGGATGCCCATTATCTCCGCTTCTATTCAACATAGTTCTGGAAGTTCTTGCCACAGCAATCAGACAAGAAAAAGAAATAAAAGGCATCCAGATTGGTAAGGAGGAAGTAAAGTTATCATTGTATGCAGATGATATGATACTATATATAGAGAACCCTAAAGACTCCACCAAGAAGCTATTAGAGCTGATAGATGAATTTAGTAAAGTGGCAGGATACAAAATTAATATTGAGAAATCAGTTGCATTTGTATATACCAATAATAAAACATCAGAAGGAGAAATTAAAAAAACAATCCCATTTACAATCGCTCCAAAGACTATAAAATACCTGGGAATAAATTTAACCAAAGAAGTAAAAGATCTATACTCAGAAAATTATAAGACACTGATGAAAGGAATGAAGGAAGATATAAATAGATGGAAACACATATCATGTTCATGGATAGGAAGAATTAATATAGTTAAAATGTCCATACTGCCTAAGGCAATATACATATTCAATGCAATTCCTATCAAACTGCCAACGTCGTTTTTCACAGAAATAGAACATATAATCCTAAAATTTATATGGGACCATAAAAGACCCCGAATAGCAAAGGCAATCTTGAGAAATAAGAACAAAGTGGGAGGTATAACAATACCTGACTTCAGATTATACTACAAGGCTACAGTAATCAAAACAGCATGGTACTGGCATAAAAACAGACACATAGATCAATGGAACAGAATAGAGAGTCCAGAAATAAATCCACGCCTATATGGCCATTTAATCTACGACAATGGAAGCAAGAATGTACGATGGAGTAATGACAGTCTATTCAATAAATGGTGCTGGGAAACCTGGACAGACACATGCAAAAAAATGAAGTTGGACCACCTCCTTACACCATATACAAAAATAAATTCAAAATGGCTTAAAGACTTAAATGTAAGGTCTGAAACCATAAAATACCTAGAAGAAAACATAGGAAGAAACTTCTCAGACATTACCCGGAGTAAGATTTTTACTGATATACACCCTCGCGCGAGGGAACTAAGAGAAAGAATAAACATGTGGGATTATATCAAACTAAAAAGTTTTTTCACAGCAAAGGAAACCATCAATAAAACAAGAAGGGATCCTACTGAATGGGAAAAGATATTTGCCAGTGATATATCTGATAAGGGATTAATATCACAAATCTATGGAAAACTTACTCAACCCAACTCCAAAAAAACAAACGATCCAATTAAAAAATGGGCAGAGGACTTGAAGAGACATTTTTCTGAAAAGGACATACAGATGGCAAACAGACATATGAAGAAATGCTCAACCTCGCTAACCATCAGAGAAATGCAAATAAAAACCACAATGAGATACCACCTCACCCCAGTCAGAATGGCTATCATCAATAAATCAACAAACAACAAGTGCTGGCGCGGATGTGGAGAAAAGGGAACGCTTGTGCACTGTTGGTGGGATTGCAGACTGGTGCAGCCGCTATGGAAAACAGTATGGAGGTATCTCAAAATTCTGAAAATGGAACTACCTTATGATCCAGTAATTCCACTCCTAGGTATCTATCCGGAGAAATCCAGAACTTCAATTCAAAAATCTCTATGCACTCCTATGTTTATTGCAGCACTATACACAATAGCTAAGACATGGAAACAACCAAAATGCCCATCGGTAGATGACTGGATTAAGAAACTGTGGTACATTTATACAATGGAGTATTATGCAGCCATAAGGAAGAAAGAAATCTTACCATTTGCAACAACATGGATGGATCTAGAGAACATTATGTTAAGTGAAATAAGTCAGACAGAGAAAGATAAGTTCCATATGATCTCACTTATTTGCGGATTCTAAAGAAAAGAATAAGTGAATGAACTAATCAGAAACTGTTTGGGAGACAATGAGGAAAAACTGAGGGTTGCTAGATGGGCGGGGGGAGTGGGGGGTGGGGGGGAAGGTGAGGGGATTGGAGGGCAGTCGGTGACCACAGGATGGCCACGGGGTTTGAAAATTAATCTGGGGAACGTAATTTGGTGGTTACCAGAGCGTAAGGGGGTTGGGGGGTGGGGGATGAGGGTGAGGGGGATCAAATGTACGGTGATGGAAGGGGAGCTGACTCTGGGTGGTGAACACACAGTGTGATTTATGGATGATGTGATTCAGAATTGCACAACTGAAATCTATGTAATTCTACTAACAATTGTCACCCCAATAAATAAAAAAGAATAAAAAAAAAAAAAAAAAAAAAAAAAAAAAAAAAAAAAAAAAAAAAAAAAAGAGAGCAAGCCCCAAATCACAAGCACTTTTAAAGTCTCCGCTATGTCATGTTTGCTAAAGTTCTATTGGTCAAAGCAAGTCATATGTTCAATCCAGACTGCAGGGAAGGAAAAATAGGCTCCACTGGTGAAGGGGAAATCAGCAATGTCACGTTGCTAAGATGTCATTGAGTCAAATGGCTGAGGTTTAGAGGGATAAGCCAAACATCTAGCTTAAGAAATTTTAAATGAGAACAATCATATGTCCCTTTCATTCTTCTCTTGTAATTGAACAACATCTTCAAAGAAGCCTTACCAATTCCTGGTTCTTTCCTTGGCTAGGCGACTCATCACCACCCCAGGAATTTTTCTGTATCAAGACTAACTTCTGTATCAAGCTTTTCCACAGTGCTTCAGAGATTGATACCAAAAGCTCAGAGCAAAGTTCATGATAGAATGTGAACTGGTATGTGGAGTGTGGACTGGTCTTGGCATAATCATGTCACATACTGACAGGGTAGACCTCACCCTCATTTTATGCCACATACGCAGGGTAAAAATAGACCGAGATAAAATAATGCAATGTATTTGCACAAAAAACAATGGTATTATGCTTATCACAGAAAACTAAAGGAAGCATGCTTTGATTATTTCAGGGCTCTTGGCAGTTAATACACCTTTAGTGGGTAGCTTTTATCTCATCCATACATTGAAAACAAAGTAGGGATTACGTGCTAAGCTCTGGAAATATCATGGTGGACAATGTAAAGTGATCTCTCCCTTTGTAGAACTTTGAGTCAAGTGGTGTAGAAAGACATTAAAAATGTACGTAGATGATAGACAGATAGATTATAGGTAGAGATAGATAAATAGATAGATAGATAGATAGATAGATAGATAGATAGATAGATAGACAGACAGACAGATAGATAGACCAACAAAGAGAAGGATGCATAAGAGAGGGTGATGGGTGAAGGCACGTAATTTAGATGGGGTTGTAAGGGTAGGTCTCTCTGAAAGGACATTTCAGCTAAATGCTGAGAGATGAGTAGCAGCCAGCCAGGTGAAGAGAGGCAAGGAAGTCATTTCTGGTAAAGGGACAGCAAAGCTCTGAGGCAGAAAGAGAATTCCTACCAACAACTCATGGAAAGCTCATGTATTTTTTTAATGAGGTTTTATTCCCTTTTCAAAATTATTTTAGCAATTGTGTTGCACTATAATTCACTTGGTCTGTTTGCAGTGTATGAATTGTTTATTTTCATGTTCAAGAGCAATAAGTAAATCTTCTGTGGATATATTTTTTTTCAGTGACTCTTGCCAGCTATTAAAAGTGTCTAAAAAGTGTCTAAATAGCCATTTTCCTCCTTCCCCATGGTTTTGTACATAGTTCCATTTCATGTGATTTTCTTCTTAAGAGAGACCATCTTTATATTTTTTGAAATATACCTTTATTTTTCTTAAGACCCCAAATAAATGGTATTTGAAAGAAAAGAATTCCTTCAGAATTCTATTAATTGTTTGTCACCATTCCATTTTGGCCAACTGGAGGAGGAGTGCTTACTCTCATTTAAGTTCTAGAATAAGGGAAGAGTCACAAACTGATTATATTATCATTGTGTGTGCATGTGTTTTTACCTGTGTGTATGTGTCTGCCTTTGTCTATGTGTTTGTGTGTGTAAGTTCTATGAGAACGCGGTTAGTTTGTTTTTGTCTGTTTTGTTTTCTGAAGTATCCCAAGCACATAGAATGGTACCAAACATAGAAGGTGCTTAACAAATGTTTGATGAGGATATAATTCCAAAACCTTACTCTAATTTTTTCTGAAAGAAATAATAGCTATTATTTAATGAGCATCTATTATGTGCCAGACACCTTCTAAGCTCCCACACTTTCCCGCTTATACACAGCAATCCTCTCAGAGATAGTAGTTGCTTTCCCATTTATAGATGAGGAAACCGAGACTTGTAAGAAATTAAGTGAATTAGCCAAGATAATTTGCTTAACCTCTAAGCTATAAGAAAGGGTTTTATGATATACGGCTGTCAAGACACACACACACACACACACACACACACACACACACACACAAATATCAGGAGCAAGTCAGGAGTAAAGCAATGGGTAAGACAGAATGAAATGGCAAGAGAATACACCAGAATGTGTCCTGAAAAAGAAGAGAATACTCAAATAATTTAGAAAGATATAAAATCCTTTATCCTGAAGCCCTGTCAAGGTTTTCCAGTTTTTTTCTCTTTTGCTGGGTTTGAACAAAAAACAGTTTAGAAGAACATCTGCTTTAAATTATCATGCTGTTTTAAAGGCTGTGCACTATAAGCAGAATAAAAAACAGAAGGATAGCATATACTTTCACAGTTAAAGACTACATTTCACCATCAGCTTCTGCACTATTAGAAAAGGGAAGAAAAAATTTTATGGTGTGTGGTGATGCCATATCCCGATTTTATGGCATATTAAAATTAGGAATAACAAATAAGACAAGTTGTAGGAACTAATGAACAAGTGGTCATGATTTGCTGTAATGGAATGATTCATGCACTTGTGTTTCTTTTTTTTTTAATTTTTGGGGTGACAATTGTTAGTAAAATTACATAGATTTCAGGTGTACAATTCTGTATTACATCAGCTGTAAATCCCATTGTGTGTTCACTACCCAGAGTCAGTTTTCCTTCCATCACCATATATTTGATCCCCCTTACCCTCGTCTCCCATCCCCCTCCCCCCTTACCCTTTGGTAACCACTACACTATTGTCTGTGTCTATGAGTTTTTGTTTCTCATTTGCTTGTCTTGTTCTTTTGTTGTTTTCGGTTTATACACCACATATCAGTGAAATCATATGGTTCTCTGCTTTTTCTGTCTGACTTATTTCCCTTAGCAATGGAATAGAATTGAGAACCCAGAAGTATGCACTTGTGGTTCTTAATGAGATGTGGAACACAAAGGAAAAAGGTTTTTTTTCTTCTTGTGTGCTAGGTTGAATTCCTCTTTTTAGGGTTGCTGTATTTTTACCTTTGAAAAGAATCATGATCCAGTATGTAAAGTTCAATTTGTCTCAAGAGTTTTCCTCTGCATCTGTATTAAAAAAAAAAAAATCTAGACGAGAGTTTCTCAGGCTCAGCACACTGACATTCTTGGACAAATCTGTGCTGCGTTTTGCGTTGTAGGGAGTTGAGCGACATCCCTGTGCTCTACCCACTAGATGCCAGTAGCACATCCATCCATCCACCTCATCCTCCCCCTTTGCCACCCCGTCAAAAATGTCTCCAGACTTTGCCAAATGTCCCCTAGGGGGCAAACTCATTCCCAGTTGAGAACCACTGTTTCTTTCTACCTTTCATTGTCAGAAAATTTGAACTTTGCTGCTGAAATGATTTTCTAGATTAAGAAAATGCTTATTGGCATGAGCCCCTTACAGATAATGTAGAAAAATATGGAGCTTATTAATAACATATTATTTAATCCATGTTTATTCTAAAACAATTGAATTCAATTAAAAATAGTGTTTTCCTCAAAATACAGGAAAAGAAAAAAATTCTGCAAGCATGACATTTCAAGTAATACACGTCTCACAAACTGCCCGATAGAAATGAATGTACCAAGAAATTAGATGATTTTTACAAATGTTGCTGCAAAGAAAAAAAAAAAGCACATTCGCTAATTATGAATTCTTTTTTTTGGTAGTAGTCCCCCAAATGTAGCAAAGGAAATTAATAACCTAGGCAATACACAGCACCCCCAGAATGTGTATGAATATCTTATAATATCACCTCAGTCCCTTTTATAAATGTCTCTGAATACAGAGACAGTGTATTTAAATTTGTGATTCTCTACTTTCTCCTGCCTCACCCACTCCACTGATACTCTACTACTCAGTGGAAATATTGCAACATAAAACAATTGATCTTTTCAGAATATATCAGCAGTTAAATAACCTAATCAGGTTGAAAAGACTCTAAAGAGCATGTTCATTTTTCCAGGTTGTGGCTGAGAGAAAGTAATACATACTTACTGCTATTGCCAACACCAGGAAATCATGAGAGCAGGAAGGATCTGGTTTACCCAATGAAGGTGAGCTGCCCAATAATGATAAATAGCAGTGAGTTGTTAATGTGTTTACATGACACATGGCTAATTAGCAAAATGTTTACCTTAGAAATAAAAGCCTAAGTCAGTGGAACATTTACATGTCATTAGGAATGATAAATGGAAAACCTGTCTGACCCCAAACCAACCTTGATTGAAGACACTCATTGACTCTAGGAGAACAGTGTAAATCAGACAGTCTATTCAATAAAACTGATGTATTGTTAAGAAAGTCCTCACTAATTTGGCATCACCCAGGGAAAGAAGATGTAGAACAAAGTAGTGATGTAAAATGAGAATTATTTATTAAATTTCCTCTGAACTTCTTTCTATTTAAAACATTTTTCTTCTATCTATCATTAGCAAATGAGAGATTAGGGATTGTAGGATATATACACATATATGTATATAGGACAGTTTGCTTAACCAGATTTAACTGAACAACAAATATATTTAGGCAGAACATATAGTATTATGCTAGTTCACCTTCATTTGTAGAAACCTTTTTATAAGTCACTTTTTAATAAAACGAACATAGTTTGCTCTGAAATGTGCATGATAACTAGATAGATGGTTGAGTCTTATTATAGTAATATATATATATGACATCTCTGGAGGCCACAGGTTGGATAATTTCATTCCTTTGGAACATACATGTAAGAGAAAAACACCCTCTGTGACCCTAAAGCCAAACCCCACAAATGGTTGCTTTATGTTCTCTGTTGGTCTGTGCACTCATTTATATTTCTTATCAAGTTTGGTTATCTAGTTTCATATACCTTTGTAAAGTTGAAAGAGCAATCTAAGAACAGTTGAAGGAAGAAAACCTATGTGAAGGGGTAAAAGTTGGGTGGGCAGCAAGGAATGTGTTAGGAATTAGAATTAATTTGCTGTCATCCTGGCAACAAAGACCAAAATCTCTTAAGGCAGTCGCCTACCTATGTTGGCTATTATGCTACAGTAGCATAAAAAGTGATCATAACTATCAGAGAGTCACAGAATTTTGGGGGGAGGGTACTCAAATTCTACCTTGGCCTCCCTTCCAGTCTTCCAAACCCTTTCTCTATTATTCCTGTCAAGTGGTCTTCTTGGCTACTTTTAACACTCAAATTGCCATCTATGTTTTCATCCAAAGTGAGAAAGTGGAAGAGAAAGCTGAGGATAGAATCTGCTGGCATGCTGCAGATAAACACCTACTCAGGATGATACTCTCCAACTCAACACACATTCAAATTGCCTTGTATTCCTGGCTAGTCCAATATGTATGCCGGCATCATTTCTCCAACTACTAACCTAGCAATCATAACAATAAAAACATAAAGTTAACCCGAGGTACTTATTCTCAGGGAACTCATGCTGACTCCCGAGTTTCACCATTATCTCTTTCGCAGATCTATGACTGTCTCTTTAGAAATACATTCTGGAAATGTTCAGGTTGGTTTTAAGTTCATGTATCAAAGGCCATGCTTTCTGATCCCTTCTGAAATCAAAATGAACTACTTGATGACTTTAGTTCAAAATAAAATTTAAGTTGTATTTAAGAGCACCTGCTCCCAGGAACAACAATGATACATTTTAGAAAAGTTTTCATCAAAGATGGATTGAAATAAGAAAGTGTCCCACCTGAGGTCAGCTTCACTTACGTGGAACATTCAGTAACCAGAGATTCCTCACCCCCTAATCATGCCAGTTATAAGAATTAATTTTCCAGATTAGTGGTTTTCAAAGCATGGTCTCTAGATCCAATAGACATGTAGAATCTTGGGCCTCACCCAAGAGCTTCTTACTGAATCAGTTTCTGCGGGGGTGGGGGTGGGGAAAGGGGGGAGGGCGGGGCTTAGCAATCTGGTTGTAACAAGCCCTCCGGTTGATTCTGGTGCACACTGAAGTTGGAGAACCACTGCTGTAGACACTAAAATAGAATTGGGGTTATAATGCTCAGCCTTCCAGTACTCCTAACTTAATGATAATAGTGATTATTATGATGATCATTTTAATGAATAATCTTTTGTGAACGCTTAGTGTTCACTGAAGCCTTGTACCAGTATGTACTTTAGACACCATCTCATTTAATTCTTCCTCACAAGAGCCCGAAAAAGTACTGTTATTCCCATTTTATAGATGAGAGAATGAAGTTAAGGAAGATTAAGCATTTTGCCCAAGGTCAGCCATTAAATTGCAGAGATGGGATAATAGTCCTTGTCTAGTTGAATACATACAACTCACACACACACTCACACACACACAAACAAAACCTCTTTCTCCTCACGCTCATTCCATGCTGCCTCCCAGAATCAAGAAAAAAGAAATCTCTCAGCTGAAATTCTTTCAAGCCTCCCTCCCTCTTTACTCCACTTCTTAAAATTGCCTCTGTCCTGAGGATCACATCAGGAAAATCCTCCTTGGCCCACCTTCTCAGTGGGCAGCCATCTTTTGACTCCTGGCTTTTGCTTCTAAGATCCATTGGAGCTCTAGAGACATAATACCCAGGATAATTTGAAACTGGTTTTCCTATCAGGTGAACCTGAATCCTTTATCCCTTCTTTATGTACAAAAATGGGCGACTCTCATAATTATGAACTAAAGTTTTGAAGCAGGAAGAGACTCTTGTTGGATACCTCAAAATCTGCATTTTAACAAGATCCTCAGGTAATTCTATGCACATTGAAATTTGAGAAACACTAGTTTATCTAGACCGATCCCCTCATTTTACCTGAGGAAACTGAGACCCAAGGAAATTGAATGACATATTCAAGGTCATAAATCTGGTTAAATTGAAACTGATCCCTCGTTGAGTATACTCTCTCTATTGCTTGCAGCCTTCAACTGTCGGTCATAAAAATGCTGCTGCTGCCATTGTTGATTGCAATTATTGAGAGCTTCTATGTACTGGACTTGTGCTAATCACTTTACATGAATTATCTCAATTACTCCCTTACCACATCCTATGACTTATGTACTAGTATTATCTCCATTTTTATTTTTTTTCTGATAGGAACCTGAAACCTAGAGAGGTTTAAGTACTTGCCCCATTTCATGCAACTTCTAAGTAGTGAAATCAGAGATTCCAACCCATGTAGCCTGACATTGAAATCAAGCTTGGAGCTATTGGGTATACATTGCATGTATACCTTTATCTTTTCCTATGACTCTAAAAGCGTCTATCTATCTATCTCTCTATCTATTTATCTATCTATTTTTTGAGATAAAGGGGTGTATAAAATGGAGTCATTTTGCTTGATGTCTCTTTTCCTTTGATTAATCTCAGTGATAGAGATGCTTTTTTATAGCTGCTTAGAAAAGAAAGCAAAAAGTTCCTTACCGTTTAGCCCACCTTCTCATCCTTTACAGCTCAGGCCCTGTAGGTCTTCCTTCCGAATCACCTCTCCCATCACCTCAGGAGCTCTAGCTTAGCCGGCACTGTGACTGTGAGGTTGGGAGGGCTCTGATGACTCAGGCGAGGAATAAGAAGGCTTCTGACATCCGTCCCCTGAAGCACTCAAATGTTAAAGGAAAAAGATGTTTAAGAACAATTACTACAGAGCCATACCTTAGATAAATGAATTGCTTTTGTGTTCTTTCTCGAAAACCCACCATGTAAGAGGTTGTTTCCTGGCGAAACTTTTGCGTTCCAATCAACTGAACATCTGAAATGCAACCCAAGAGTAAATTGGAAACAGCCTTTGTTATGTTCCAATATAATTGTAAAAGATTCACTTCTCTATAGCACTTTAAAAAAAGTGTTTGAATGTTTCAGAATAAAATTTTTCTTGCAATAAACCAGTGCATTCTCCTCATCCTATGCACACACATGTTTGATAAGTAAAAGTAATATGAGAAGAGCTCAGATTTATAAAAACTCCTAAATTAGAATACGATTTTTTTTAAATTTAAATTTGAGTTAATTATTAAATATTATTAAAATAGTGTCCCATTTACACACAGACAAAAATTATACAACTTTTCCGAATCTGGCTATTATATGTAGTGAAATGAACTGCATATACTTTTGCTAGGGTCACTGTGGATTTAGACAGAAAACATAAACTTTAGAAATTGTTGCTTTGTGAATCACAAGTAATATAATTGCATTGATCTGTAATATCCCCAAAACTCAGTCTGTTTATTAGTGTTCTTGATAAAGAATATTACCTACACACACACACACACACACACACACACACGCACGCACACACACACGATTTGATTCCAAATATCTCCTGTTAGGCTCCAAGATCCTCAGGGTAAGAGGCTTGTCTTATTCATGCTTTAATTTCTCTTATTTTGATAACATGTGGGGTTTTTTTTTTTTGCGTTAATAAATGTTTGCTGAGCTGAATGCCACACCTTAACTACATACATCTGAAATTTCTGTTGTGAACTTTATTTAATGGGGAATGGAAAAGATTTGTGGGTTTTTTTGTGGTACTATAATTTTCAATCTCCTGATTTTTGTGATTTTAAAAAGCTGGCCATAATGCTATATAGTTCTCTGATTTTATTTCTTCAGTACAAAAAAAAAGCAAAATGAATGAATTGTGATTGAGCTATGGAGCCTAGTTGCTTGCATATGAAATAGGGGTTCTAAATTACCACATAAACACAGCTGCAGTTTTTCGGTCTGAAGCTTTGAGAAACATGTGGACTGATAAGTTGGGTATTTGGAGCTCTAAATTTAAGAGCATTATTATAAGCTGCAATAGGCGATCATTCTGATTTATTTAAATCTCTGGGCTACTGTAAAACTAGTGTGTCCTGCTTAAATATTCAGGTTTCTTATCTCTGCCCAAATCTGAATGAGCATGTTTAGCTCATATCTTAAAAGTTGATAAATTGTACTTTATTGTAAGTCATTGGCTGTTGCATTTATGAAGTTACCAGAAGGTTAACAGTTTTTAAATCACTTATATTTAAATTATCTTATTGTAAAAATTAATTCCATGGTCATTCAAATTGATATAAAACATGCTTTATTTTCAAGGCAAATAGACCCATGCGGGAAAATAGATGAAAATATTTTCATCTTTGTCGATTTACATATACACATACATAAACACACATACAGAAATTCATACTAAACACTTTGTTGCTGAATTTTAAGTTGAAAAGCAATGAGGCAACATAAATTTGAAAATATATCTTCTTGCTAATTTTTGAGTCACCTTTATTTGAAGAGAAAATATACTTCTAAAGAACAGGCACCTTGTTTGCTAAATTTGTTATTTAAATTAATTTAACAAGAAATATGTTTCCTGATTTTAACAGTGCTTTCATAAAATTTATATATTCAGTGCCTTCTTTTTAACATTCCTTAAGAAGTCTTTCACAGAATTAACTACTAATTGATGGAAAACAAGTAGAATCCTATTTCATGCCAGCAGTTCTTTAAACTAGTCAATTGCAGCAAATCAAATCAGGCAAGTTTTGCATACGAAATAAAATGGAGACTATCACTTCACTCTAATACTAATTCAACAGCAAATTGGAATTGGAGTCAAAGTTACCATTTGGCCATTTTTCTATGGCTAGCTAGATTTTTGGCCTAGAGACTAAATTCAAGACTGAATAACCTTCATTATAAATAACCTACGTTGTGACGTGGCCTCGGCAAATTATAAATTCAAGTTCTTTTCCTGTGGATACCCAATACTTTTATGGGTTATCTTCTATTGTCACTTCAGGAAATTCAGTCTAACCACTGGAATTAACCTGAACAACATTGAACAATAAACACTATTACAACAAACAGACAAAACCAGAATAGGTGACCTGACTCTTTGCCCCAACTGTCTAAAATCAGATAGTCTTTTTTTGGTGTGTGTGGGGGTGGATTATTAATAATGTTGAATAATTCCTGATTGTTCTACTCACCATTAAATATGTTTATAAAATGGGATGGCTGGTTAGCTCAGTTGGTTAGAGCGTGGTACTGGTAGCATCAAGGTTGCCGGTTCAATCCCCGCATGGGTCACTGTGAGCTAAAAAGGAAAAGAAATAATAAGAATGTTTGTAATTAAGGAATTTTTTAATTGAAGAAGTGTTTGTTTTTTTGTTTCCTTAAAAGAAGTGATACTTATTCCTAATGTTTTTCAGACCACATGGTTAATTCAAACAACCATAAAAAGTTTACATTTTTCCCACTGTTTGAATATTTTATTTTCCGCAAAATAAATGCATCAAATACGTGAAGAGCCAGCAAAACATCATGTTTGATTCCAGTTAATGCAATTTTAGCAAAGAGAATCATTGTAGAAATGAGTCATATATGTCTTCAGCAAAATATGTTTGTAACAAATCAAATATAATCAATATTTGTGACAAATGAATTCTTATAAAGGCTCTCATTGTAAGGGAAAGAATTATAGTACTCTAGACCTGGAAGAAATTATAAAGGTCACTTGGTAGGAACCCTCATCTTAACAGATGAGGAACACTGAGATTCAAAAGATGGAAACCATTGAACTTGAATTGTTGGAAGCCCTTAAAAGTGCACCACCTGTGTCTAATTCCATGTTTGTATAAAATGTGGGTTGTCCCTCAGTATCCTTCTCCACTTATTCCAAGTAATAGAATGTCTAGCTGTACACATAGCTGTCCAGAGTGAAGGCTGTTTCCTACCATAGCTTACAGCTTCTCTGGGTTAGGTGCATAAATCCGGGCAATGGATTTAAACAGAAGTGTTACATGATTGCTTTTGGGAATTTTCTTATGTTTTGTCCCATATTTTTCATTCTTCTCCTCTTCCTGATGGCTACAACTCTAATGCCAGTGCAGTATCATGGCCAGAGCTGGAGCAGCCATGTTGGGGACCTTGGGAATGGAGGAACAATAAGGTAGAAGGATCTTGAATCCTGAGGATTTTGTGGAGGAGCATCCTGACTCTGAGGCTTCTAGACTTTTCAATGAGAGAAGATGAAAAAGAAAAACAAACAAACAAACAAACAAAAAACAAAAAAACATCCTTCTGTCTTGTCTGAGCAATGTTTAGGTTTTATTTTTCTGTTCTGTCTAGTTGAGTACAATCCTAATACCTGTTCTGATGTGACATCAGAGCAGAGAATACAGTGGCTGGCAGGTAGGAGGTATCCAATAGATGTTTGCAACAATGTGGGAGCCTTCCCTTTCTTCACCATTTAACCCAGGACTGGGTACTTTCAGTTTCACCTCCTGACATCTCTGAAATCCGTGCACTTGTCTTTATCTCCCCCAACCATGAGAGCTGTAGCTCCTGCCTTGTCTTGCCTAAACTACACTAAACTACATTAAACTCTTCTGAATGTCTCTCCCACATCAAAGCCTTTTCACTTAAAACTTGGCTTTTTGTTTCTTTTAGAAGAATGACCCAAGTTATTGACACGGCCTATGGGCCTCATTTCTGGCCTGATTTAATACATTTGCAGCCTTGCTGTCTGAGCTCCCTATTCCCATCCCACTTTTACTGAGTTAACATCTAGCACTCCTTCAGCACCCACCTCCCCCAGCACTTCCCCAGGAAAGACTTCCCTGACTCTGTCGGAAATCTCCCAAGATCTTCTATGGCACCACTTATTTCTCTATCCCTGTATTTAGCACAGCCTGTGTCTGCCACTAAATTGTAAGCCCAATGAAGGCAGTGAATTGAATATTTTGCATGACGTGATGTTTCCAGTATCTAGCATGGTGTCTGGTATATAGTAGATGCTTAATAAATATTTGCTGAATGAATAAATAGTATTGAAAAATCCATTTTTGGGATTTGGAAAATCAGTGGGCTGGCAGTGACTGAGGTTTAAAAGAGCAGGGGTGGGGATTTCAAATGCCACAATATGGTTTTTATGTTTACTTTATAGAATGACCATTTAGTTCATTGGATTAATCAAATTCTAAAATATTCTTACTTATACAATTGGATGGGCTAAGGATTTGAAGCTCATTGTTTCTTCATCTGTGTTCTGAGCCTGAAATTGAACAATTAGATCAGCAGTCCTCAAAAGTGATTTAAAGACTCCTGGGGGATGGTACCCAAGACCATCTCTAGGGGTCCATGAGGTCTTCCTGTTTTTGATGTGGGTGAGGCCAGATTTTCTTTATATTACCCAACCCTAACAAAATAATGGGGCAGATTGAATGCAGAAGCAGTTATGCGACTCCCGCTGTCTTCTGTTAAACTAGACATTTAAAATTGTGCAAAAATGTAAAATAATGACATTCTTTTCACAAAATACATTCTTATTTTGGAAAATATAGTTATTTTTAATAAAAATGTGTTACTTACATTAACATGTAACAGTTTACCACTATTTTTAAATGAATTATGTTTTTTAAATCTTAAACATTTCTCAGTTTCCATTTTCATACAAAAATATTGATAGACATAACCCACAGAACCAAAGCTCTTTGGGTTCCTCAATACTTTTTGAGAGTGTTAAGAGATACTGAGACCAAAACATTTAAGAAGTATTGCATTAAAGAATCATTTCCTTGGTTTAAGACTTGATCTTCTCTCATAGTGTTCTTAGATGTCCCCTTCTCTGAACAAGTGGCAAGGACCTGATGACAGTGGGTACAAAAGTCTCCCCTTTGCTTCAAAGTGAGACTAACTCTGTGATGCAATTCATATTCTCCGCTATACTGACTAAAGCCAGTCTCCAGGTGAGATCACATTCTTGCTCAATTTTCCCACCTGTTCTATCCTGCTTCCCTTCTCTTCTCCTGAAAGCACTGTGCACAAAATCACTTCAGTAAGAGTTTTGGTCATATATTCTGCGTCTAGGTAACCTGACTTGAGACACTAGATTTCAAAGTCAGATATTTCTGGGTTTGTATCTGGATTCCCCTAGTTAACTTTGTGACTTTAAGTGAGTTAGGTAAATTCTTCAGTGCCTGAAACTGGCTAGAGCCGCCTTTGATCTTTTCCTGATTTACCTGTTGGCCTTGGGCATGTTAATGTTTTCATACTGTCTGTTTCCATTGTGGGAACTCTGTGTGTGTCTAATACCAGGGTAACTCATCAATGTCTTGAAGTCAGAAATATTTTTTAGAGTGGTTAAGTACTTGGCAAAATGTGCAGCCATAAAGCATAGTGATCACTAATTATACAATCAAGGATGGAAATACCCTGGGAGGGAAGTGTCTGGGAATTCACAGGCCAGGAGAGATGAGTGGTGCAGCCAGGTACTTTCCTGAGACATTCCCACTCAAGCAGCTGCGCAGTCAATGGGGAGACCTTGGAAACTAGAACCTGGTCTCCCTAAGTCGGGAAGCCCAGTAAACTGGGAGGCAGAAAAAGGTGAGAGAGAATTGGAACACCTTGATGACATGGCCTGTTTTCATGCAGTGCCTTTTTATCTTTGAAGCGTGGGCTCAGTTGTCACCTCCTCTTAGAGGCCTTCTCTGACCAGCCCATTTTAAGTGTTCTTCCCCCTCCCATGGCCCAGTTTTATTGCTTTCCAAGGAATTGCCATCATCAGGCTTTATCAAGCCAATAAAATGCAATTTTTATTGCAGGGTATATAAGAGATGCACAGTGCACAGCTAGACGAATGTCTAAGCATTAGCTTGTCTAGGCGTTTGTGAGTGTGGATGATGTCTGTCTCTGCTAGAACTCCTTGAGTATAGGGCCTCGGTGTATTCTGTTCACTGCACAGAGTAGGTCCTCAGTAAATCTTTGGTCTTGGAGCCATGGGAATTCTCCTAGTTTGCTGTTGAGGGGTAAATGGGTACAGTACTTTGGTAATCTCTTTGGCCATGTTTAATGAAACTGAACATATGTCTTCCTATGACCCAGCAATTCCAGTCCTAAGTATTTAGCCACAGAAATGAGAAGGTGTCCACCAAAAAACATGTACTAGAATGCTCACACCAGCATTTTCTGTACAACCACAGAACTGGAAGCTACCCAAATTTCCATGAAAATATACAAATAAACAAATTGTGGCAGATACATACAAGGAAATACTCTACAGAAATGAGACTCTTTAACCAGAAGCACAAACCACTGATGAATCTCACTAACATGACGACATGATGAGTGAAAAGAAACCAGACACAAAAGAGTACATTCTCTATACTGACGTTTAAATAAAGTGTAAAAACAGGCAAAACGAATCTGGTGTTGGAATCAGGGGCATGGCCGCCTTGGGTGGGTGGATTGAGGTGAGTGGTTTGCAGGAGCTGGGGTGTCAGCGACGGTGCTGGACCTGTTCTCTGTCTGAGTCCGGCTGCTGGTTACACGGCTTGTGCAGCGTGTGAACATTCATCCAGCTGTGCACTGTGCACCTCTTACGTACACTGAAATAAAATTTACGTTAAAACAACTGCATGGGGTTCTGCCCAGGACAGTGTGGGAGCTCTCAATAGTATTTGCCTTAAAAAGGAAAAGTGCTTTGGGGTTTGGGACCCTGGAGTTGGGCGCTCTCTTATGGGGGGAGATGGGTCGCACCTGGCGGGTTTGCCCTGCGCAATGCGGGACAGACCGCTGCCTGACGCTCAGCAGGAGAGGGTCCAGTCGGAGACCCGGGAGGGGCCGGCCAGCTCTCTGCGGGGCCGAACGACCGCACTCCGGGAGCTTCAGGGCAGGAAACACCTGCGGGCAAGTCCCGGACGACCCGTGGGATTCTCTGTCCTCCAATCCTAACGACATCCCTCGCCGTCCGCTGGCACCGATCGTCTGTCTCTGCATCCGCCTCAGTCCCCTGCGTCACGGCCGGCGAAGTTCACAGCGCTACCTCCCCGCAGTGGTCGCGGCCGCCCGGGTCCGCTGTCGCCGGTGGCCGGGGCCCGGGGCCGGTACGCGGGGGTTGTGCGTGCCTGTGTGTGTGTGTGTGTGTGGGGGGGTGAGTTCCAATGTTGCGCGGGAGTTCATGCTCCGCACTGGCACTGGCTTCGCTGCGGCCGCCGCCGGAGGCTTGGGCTCCAGCCGCGGGAGGGCGGGGGTGGTGCCTGTCCCCGAGTGACCCCGCGGCGGAGGAAGGGCGGGCCGCCGGCAGCAGCCCTGGGGACAACAAGGGGGAGGGAGAGGAGCAGGGTGCGACACGCTAGAGAACAGTGGGGGCCCCGTAAGTCCGGCGCCTGCAGAGGGAAGAGGGTAGGAGATTCCCTCAAGAGTCAGAATCCAGGCGAGGGAGAAAGGGTCGGGGTCCCCTGAGATCCGGAGCTTAGCAGAAGGGTATAGGGATCTCCCAGAGCCCAGCAAAACTGGAAGAGAGAGCTCCTCCTCCCCCAGCCCGGAAACTAGGGAGATGAGGGAACTGGGGACCCCGGGGGCTCCCGGAGAGAGAGGTAGCCGGGTGAGTTCTGGACCCAGGGGAGCTAAGGGGGAGAGGAAAGCGGCGGGAGTCCAGGAGTGGGGGGGATGGGTATTAGAAAGGAGCCGGCGACAGTCACGCGGAGGCTTTCCGAGTCGCTAGATTTTGCTTTAATGCCACTGGGCTTTAAAAACCAGAGGCTGCTTGCGTGTGAGTGGCCTCTATACCGGCGCAGGCGATTTGATACTTTCCACAGGCCTGACAGCTGCGCAGCCGGGCTGGCTGGTTGGCAACCCCTATTTACCTGGTCACCGGGCCTTTGCACTGATCAGTGCTGGAAGGGGCGCCCATCGTCACGACGAGAGCCTTCCAGGCTCCTCAAAGGCAGGGCCCTCACCTCCTGTTTGAGCCCCATCTCTGCCCAGGCTGAGGACGGCGGTCCTGGGTCAGGAGTGGGGAAGTGAGAGTCTGGAGAGAGTTTGCCTGAATGAGTGGCTGGAACACTAGTACATCCCAGCGTTCTTTCTGGAAACATAAATTTCTCCTACCGTGGCCTAACTCCACCGCACTGCTCCTCTTTCCCCCCAAATTTCCCCTCTTCTGGAGTCAGTGGGAGGGGAGTGTACAAAGGCAGAATTGTCCATGATGGTAGCTGATTCTGCTCCAAACTTTAATTATAAAAGCGTCATCGGATGGCCACTTAATTTTCCAGTCATCACAAAGGAGGGAATCCTGTCTTGGGTTTTTTGGGTGATTTTAATTTTCACCTGGGCAGCCAGTGATAACTCCTGAAAACACCAAGGACTAAAAACAAAGGAGACTGTAGAAACTGGAGGACTGCAGAAAAAGCAGCTCACGGGCTTTTTTCTCAGGAGCTTGTCTCGTTTAATTTTGAAACACCAATAACCTATAAGCTCTGTTTATTCCAGAAAAACAAACACAAAAAACAATACACCTCTCTTCTATTTTTACACATTTCCTTTACTTGGTCCTATTTTTACTCTGCCAAAGAAAGTAATCATCTGCCTGTATTATATACTCAGATTTTCTTCTTAAATATAAGTTTCAAAAAAAAAAAGACAAACTGGAAAGTGTTGGAACATTGTCTAGAAACTATTATAATAACAGTATAAAAGAAGGGTATTGGACTGACTTTTGTGACACCTGGGACCTTTCTCTGCCACTAATTTGCTAGTCAGGTGACCTCAATTTTCTGCCTCTTTTTTCAGTAAAATGTGGGTATTCTCATAAGTGACCACACATTTCAAAGTCTGCTGAATTCTACCTTTCTGGGGTGGGGAAGATTAAAAAATCGACTCACATAAATTTCCATTAGGTGTAAAGTTTAATGTTTAATTCCCTCCTCACTTTAAGCTGAGGAGTAGATGTCTGAACACACATTTCCTCATCCTAAATCCCCTTTATCGTCTCATAATGCTCAAAGTACACTGTGATGTCTGGCAAGCTTTGTGTTCAGTTTGTACCATTTGCAAACAGAGTGAGGATTACCCTGGAATGGAAGGAAGAATGGCAGCAGGGTTTCTTGGACTTGAGAATCTCACACCAGCTCTTTCCATTTTCACTCTAATTAGCACACAACTTTTAAAAAGTTGGCCTGGGCACAGCAACACTTTCACACATCATACTAAAATCCATGCTAATCTTTCCCATGGGATGTAATTCAATTGAATTGACATTCTAATAAAATACTGGCAAGACACAATCACAGTTTGCCTGCAATGCATAATTAAAATAGTGTTATGCAGTTGCTTAAACCTCAGATAATGGCTTCCTACATATTGTTGGTTATGAGATTTCAGGTTTTCATTCCTGAATGTTATTAACATTGTAATGCTACTCTTTTTTAGCAAAGCTGGTTGTGATCTTGCCATTCCTAGGAATGCACTCAAGTCTTCTTTCAGATGGGTCTTGGATAGTTACTTAATGCATCGAAAACTGCCTTCAAATTGGTATTTTCTGGTGATACAGCTGATGGAGTCCCCTCTGCTATCTTCAAATCGTTGACTCAGACATACATTGGCTTTCAATCTACCACATATGGCATTTGGGAAATCTTGGCTGTTTTCTAAAAGACTGAAGACAGGAGGACTTGCTTTGGATAAGGAAACTCAGATTTTGTTGTTGTTTTCGTTCCAAGTGTTTTATACTGATAAAGCAACCCTGATTTAGCACTGTCGCTGATAACACACTACAGAAATACTACACGGCTTGGGTTCCTACATTTCATTTAAATCTTGTGGTTGCTAAATGGTTGATACTCTTTAGGTTATTAGTTAATCTGTATTCAACCTGAACAGTTGCACGACTGGTAGTTTTCGTTTTATGGCTAAGAAGTTCTGAATTTTTAATGAAGGAGCTGGAGAAAAATCGTAGACCCCTTTGTGGATCCCTGCATGTTTTAGGTGATGTGCTTCACCGATATTGTGAGGTCACTTTTACCAGTGCCCTGAGTTAGTGGGATTCATTCCTGAGGCACAACCTCATTAACACCATACATTTGTGATATTAACAACCTCTGATTTCAGGGATAGAACACCTCAGAAAATGTGTAACACGTGTTATTGGAGCCAGGAATGGCTATGTCATAAATTGGGGCTCAAGGCATTTAATCACTATTGACGCTCACACTCTAACAGGAACTCTAAACTAGATCTATCCTCTGAAGAGGAGACAGAGCCTGGGTGCTCAGACCAGTGTGGTGGAGGAAGGTTGAACCAGGAAATGTGTTTCCCTGGAAACTGGAAGCTCATTTTTGTCTTTGAAAAGAACTGCATATTTAGGTAGCCTGCTTTCAGGAAGATAAAACAAGATAGTTCCCACTAGTCAAGACCAGGAACCAAACAAGAAAGAATACAAGTGCAGTGTCTGCAGGGCTTTTGTGCTCAGTAAAATTCATACACACGTTTATTGGGATTCTTAGGATTAGAAAACGATACTCCTTAGTTTTGCTTCCTTTTCCCCTGGGATGCCAATAAAGCACAGAAAGATGGGACCCTGTTTTGGCTGTGTTAAGGAAAATTAGGTCCAGGAGACAGAAAGGTAGCACATATATCTGGGAGCTGTGCAGCGTAAACAATATTGGAAGAAAATTCAGCTCAAGAGAGAAACTATGCGGCGATCTGAAGGTGCAAGGCTAAGCAAGACCTTTAATTAATTGAAAATTCCTCATATAATTTATAGTGAGAACTCCTGACCCACTAGACCAAGAATATTTTAAATGTGAATCCTGGCTCTCTGTTAGTCGTTTTCATTTGTCAAGGTAGGTTGCAGTAACAAATAGACCTCCAAATAAATCATGGCACAAAGAAAAGTCCAGGGAAGTTGTTCTTGGCCCGGGTTTGGTGGTGGTTATATTCCTTCAGGCAGTTATTTTGGGACCCTGGCTTCTCCCATCTGTGGCTTCTCCATCTCCCTAAAAGGCTTGTAATCCTTTGCATGTAGGTGGAAGGGGAAAAACAGGGTGAAGGGGGCATTAATTTCTTAAAAGCTTTGAGCCCAAAGTGGGACACATACCTTTTGTTTACATTCTGTTGGCTAGAACTCAGCCATGTGACTCCACCTCTCTTGGAGAATCCTGGGGTATGCAACCTAGCTGAATGGCAGAGAAGAAAGGAAATGGATCTGCAGTGGACACTAGTAGCCTCGATCACACCATCCTGTTGCTCCAAATATTCTAGTCATATAGATAATATTTACTAGTGCTTTCAATGTACTAAGGGTTTTGCATACATTTTTTTTCCACTTAATCTTCACACCAACCCTGCAAGGTAAGAAAAATCATTCCCATTTTACTGATGATGAAACTGTGGCTTGGAGAGGTTAAAGCATTTGCACAAAGCTGAACAGCAAATGGAAAGACAGGATTCACACTTTAAGATCCTTCTCCAAGCTAGAGAAATGGCATGGACGAGGAAGCAGAGGCAACAGCTTCCAAGTACCTTTACCACGTTTGCAAAGAATTGCCACCTCTTCCTCCTTCACCAAGCCTGCCTTTGGAAAGGCTGAGAGGAGAGGCCTGTGGAAGAATTGAAGGAGAGAGGTGATTAAATCACCTTAAATCTGTTTTAAAATCTCCATTTTCAAAAGCTTTCTGTTTCTAACAATGCTTGACTCTGTGAGAGACACTAGCCCCCTTTCAGAGCCAGCAGAGTAACACAATGCAACTTGTAACAGCCTGGCTGGCCTGCTAAGGTAGCAATTATATTTAAATTTGAGTATCAGTAACGTTAGCTGGAACCACCTAAAGCAAAAGGAAGGAAAGGGTATCACAGCACATTTTCACTCCTTCAGCTGCCCTAGGGGCTAGAAATGGAAAGTTTTATGTGACAGAGGGTTGTTTTTTTTTTTAACTTGAAATTTTCCTCTCCTTTGAAAATTAAAGCAGCCTAATAGAGCCTGTATTTGGGCCAATACAGCAGTAAATTTATGAAGTGAAAAAGTGGAGGTTTTCATGGTGTCATAAGCTCACCCACGCTGAACTTAAATTTATTACCTAGACTATTCCAGATTTAAGTTCTATTATAGATCAAAAGTGCTATGAACAAATTCACTTGAGATTTTAGAGTTTTTGAAATGAAATTGCAATTTGTAGCGTCCGTGTAATTTATTTCTCTTTTATAGCAATGGTATGTCCTGAAAACAAAAATATGGTCTGGAAATCAGCTTCACTTTTGGATGTACCTGGATGCAGAAGGTTAGAAAACATCCATTTTTAATGAAGCCAACATTTTGAAATTTAGAAATCCTTTTAAACAAAGTCAGTGTTTTGGATTATTATTTTTAATATATAATGATGCTTATGTATCCATAAACTATGAAATTCAATTGGTAAGGATGTAGAAATGGGACCAAACGTGTTCTTTAGCAATATTTTCTAAACTTCTCTACAGAGCTCTGTTTATCCTGACCTGGCAAAGCTGCTGCATTTCAATTCAGTGCTTCTTTTGCATACAGAAGTACAGACTTGCTGAACTGAGCCAAATCTGTCGATCCAATTACGGGGTAAGATAGCTGACTGTCGCTTTAGGCAAAACCTGTAATCTGTAAAACTCTATAGTATCAGTGACAGCCTAATGAAAGGGAAGGACCAACAGAGTGTATATGTTACTCGTATGATACTTGTACACAGATGCATAGTTCTCTCTACAAACGACCTGCTTCAAATCTAACACCAAAGTGCAATGAAGTACACAGAGCCTTGAAAAAATATCATTGGATATGTCTGCAATAATTTTTAGATAGAATGGGTTACTATCGGAAACCAACTCTCAGCAGCAAATTGCAGATACTTAGCTAAGCATTAATTTGAATGCTTTTATTACCTTTAATAAAATCTGATTTAGCTATTCTTGTTCGCAATACTAACCATTTTAGCGACTTTGGAATGTGTGGTAAAACTTTATTTTGCTAAAACTCATGCTATTTGTAAAGAGAATGAAATGAAGGATAATATTTGATTATATTTTATCACACAAAATTCAATAATGATTTTAATTTAAGATAAAAAGTTAATCTCTATAAAAGCTTAATGTTAAGTGAAAGAGGCCAGATATCACAAATGTGCATACTGCATCATGCCATTTATATAAAATACAAAGACAGGCAAAAATTTATCTATAATGTTGGAGGTCAGGAGAGGGAATATTTTGGGATGGAGAGGAAGGCATAATGGTCTTTTGAGGTGCTAATAATGTTCCATTTCTCGACCTGGTTTCTGGTTATACAGCTATGTTCATTGTTCATTTTGTGATAATTCATTGAGCCACACATTTACGGTTTGTGTACTTTTCAGTAGGTGTGTGATAAGCCAACTTAAAACATGAAAAAGGTTAATCACTACAATATTACATTAGTGTTTAGAAGGGGTTAATAAATATAAGCATAGGTGTGGAGTTTTTGAGCCAAATATTAATTTTGTAGTCACAAAATACAGAACTAGTAAAAAAAAAGTTTTTTTCAAGAAATTGAGATTACTTCCATTTTAGTTTTAAAAAATAATTCCATTTTTTATGCAAAAAGGAAATTGATTTAATCTATATTGGATTGCAATGGGAAAGTGGATTCTTTTTCCTCATGCATGGAAGTACAGGCAAGAATAAAATCAGGGCAGGGTATACTTAGGATATTTTAATTCATGTTATCAGTATATCTTATAAGAAACCTAAAACCTGTGTAAGCAAGGTTTTGCTGGGCCCAGCATTTTCAGTGGTAATGAAGTTTCATGGCCATTATCACAACCATCTGGTAATCAATACCTGGGATATCTACTCCAGTAGAAAGAAAAACCCTGTTAAAATGTTTCCATTTATAGTCCCCCTTCACCCCCCGTTTTTTTTTTTTTAAATAAAGGTGGGAGCAGATAATAGATAACTCCATAAATGTATGTCTCTAAGGTCCAACAGCCATACAATTTATAATAGATAATGGCTTAATTTAATTTTTTTACTTATTTTAATTTCTTATAAAATAATAGCAAGAAATTCCATGTGAATTTAGCCTCATTCCATACTGGCAAAGCAAATGACTTAATTCTTAATTCTTTTATTCCTTCCACCAATGTTGAATGAGGGTTTTCTATCTGCCAGGCCATGGGGAAACCGTGATGCAGGAAACATGGGCTTTGTCCTCCAGTTTACAATCTAAAAGGGTACTTAATTATTCACTCAGCAAACAGTTTTAAAGTGGCTACACCAAACTCTGTTCTAGGTTCTGAGGCTCTTGAGAAAGAAAGGGGAACATTACGAAAATCCCTGTTTTTGTGGGATTTACATTTCACTGGAGGAAGACAAACAATGAACATAATGTTTGAAGAAGTTTTCTATATTTAAAGTGTGTTTCTGGTAGACAGTGGTTAGTAGGCTCCTCAATCTCTGTCTTTCAATTGGAGTGTTTACTTCAGTTACACTTTTCATTAGTGTACATTTCCTACAAACCAGGACATTCTCCACGCTCACATACCAATACCATCAAAATCAGGATATTAACACTTGTTTATCACTGCCACCTAATCACCAAACCTCAATCAAGCTCTGCCAGTTGTCACAGTAGTAGCCTTTACATAGAGCAAAGGGTACACTTCAGTATTACCTGTTGTGTTTAGTTTTTATGTCTCTTCAGTCTGGAAGAGTTCCTCAGTTTTTCCTGGATTTCCATGACCTTGACATTTTTGAAGATTAAAGGCTGTTATTTTGTAGAATTGTCCTTCGATTTTTTTCATGATGTTTTCTCATGTGGTTCAGATTATGCATCTTTGGCAGGAATACTACAGAGGCGATGCTGTGTTCTTCTTGTATTCTAGCAGGTGGTATGCAATTTCAATTTGTCCCACTACTGATGACGTTTGCATTGGTTACTTGATCAAGACGGTGTCTGCCAAGCTACTATAAAGTTACTTTTTTCTCCCTCATAATTAATAAGTATTTTATGGAGGGTGTACTTTGGAACTAAGCAAATATCCAGTTTCTCATAAACTTTGAATTCCTTCATTCATTTATTTATCGCTATGGTCTCACGGTTTCCCATTTTAATCAATAGGTTATATTCAATGGTTGCCATTATTCATTTTGATGCTCGAAATTATTTTGCTGTCTTTCAAGTTGGCTTCTGTGTCCTTTTGACATGTCCTTATCTTTCTTTGACTATTTCCTTGCTTTCTGATACAACAAAAGTTCCGCACTATCTATTGTTTTTCTTGAGTCCAGTTCTGGAATCAGTCATTTCTCTCTTTTCTTGTGGTGGGTGACTTCTTTACTCCTCTCCGATTTCACTTGCTGGGCCCTTCTTCTCTGTGGACTCCTCCTCAGTTCACTTTTATAGTTACTCACTTATTTTCAATTTCCACTGCTCTTTATTCCTTTATGCATTTCCACACAGTATCATTTTCCTACATCCTGAAAATCTTCTTTTAACATTTTTTGTAGAGCAAATCTGATGGTGGTAAATTCTCTCAGCATTTGTTTATCTTGAAATATCTTTAGTCTGCTTTTATTTTTCAAGGATATTTTTGCTAGATATGTAATTCATAGGTGACAGCTTTTCCTTTCAGCATTTTCCAGATGTTGTAGCATTGTCTTCTGGCTTGTACTGTTTCTGGTGAGAAGTCACTGGTAATTCGTACCATTGTTCTCCTGGAATGTGTCTTTTTTTTTTTTTTTAAACTCCTGGCTTCTTTTAGATTTTGTTTTTTGCATCGGTTTTAACATTGGATTAGAAAGTGCCTCGATGTAGTCTTTCTTCCATTCTTCCATGTTTCTTCTTATTTTTAAAAATATTGCTTAGGGTCAATTGAGATTTTTGGATCAGTGATTTTGTATTTTTTTCTCAGATATTATTTTTTCAAAACAATATTTTTTTCTGTCCCTCTTTCTGCAGTCCTATTTTCAGGTAGACTAACCTGCTTGATATTATCCCACAAGTTACTGGCTGGTCAGAATTCCAGTGACTGCCAATCCTGCACCGCTCTAGAATCTGTGTTCAGCTCTCAGGTACTTGTTTTCTTCCAGGCTTTGTGGAGTCTTGACCTCACATGCACAGCTTGGTCTTCAGTGAATGACTAATGGGAACCCCTGGGGACATTTCTGGAGCTTCTCTGTGCAACTCCCTCCTGTCCAATACTCTGTCCTGCAAACTCTAGTCACTTCAGCAGCCCCAAAGTCTAACCTCTCTCCTCAGTTCGGCAAGGCCATCATGCCCTGCTTGAGCTGCACCTCCCCTCACTGCAGTCTGCAAAGTGGCTCTAGGCAGACAGGTAGGGCTATTGTACAGCTCACCTTGTAATTTCCCTTCTCTCAGGGGCCATAATCCTGTGCTGCCTGTTGTCTAATATCTGAAAATACATCCCGCCCCCCACCCTAGTTTTATAAGTGTTTATGTTAGTAGTACTGATTTTATACCAGTTACTCTGTCATCGTCAGGCGTGAATATTGAGTAAATTCTATGGTATGTTAGAAAGTGATAAATGTTTTGATAAAAAACAATAGAAGAGAATAAGGAGGATGGCTAATGCTGGGTGAGGGAGGTATGATTTCAAATTACAGGTCAGGAAACAGGCATTACAATTCAGCATGGTAGATACAAGTAGAGTAATTTAGACATCTGAAGAAGAAGGGGGCACCTAAATGATCCACGGTTGTCCGGGAAGATTGTGAAGAGAAAGTCATATCTAGTCTAAAACCTGAAGAATTAGTAGGAGCTAATTGGGATGAGATTACCAGTATGAGAGCGCTGGTATGTTTTCCAAGATACTGGAAACAGTACTTTAAAGACTCACGGAGAGGCATCAGAGCTCACTGAGTTTGGCAGAATATAGGTAGTTTTCAATGGCTGGAGCAATATTGTGTGATAAAGCAGAAACCAAGGTATTGGGGGCCTTCGAACCATATTGAGAGGGTTGCAGTTTGTCCTACAAGCCTTACAAAAGCCATTAAAGTATTTTAAGCAAATATGAAACTTGATCATAACCTCTGAATTTCCACATACCCTCCTATTGAATGAGCATGTTGGAAATAATGGCATCAATTATTTCTTTTGTAAATGAGTCTACTTCCATGGAAGGTTCACGTTTTGCATCCATATCAAAAGCCAGTGTGAAATGCCTAATATAAGAGGTCCTCGAAAGATAATGCCTTTGTGGACCACATATTTCCTGAGAGATCAAGTGATCTCAACATAATAAAGGAAATTGATGGCGAAACTAAAAACAGAGCACAAAACCTTTAATTTCTCCATTATCACCATTAAAAGATGTAAAAGATTGAATTATAATAGAGGGTAGTTAATTGAATTATGATATTTGGTAGTACATAAAAGAATCTAGATAGAGTGAATAAAATATTTATACTGAAGGATTAGTAGTGTTCCAAAAGAGAGAAGAGGAATAGAATAAAAAGAAAACCAGCAAACAAAAATCGGTCTCTTTATTTCCATGCCAGATGAGCAAGATAGAAAAAAGGTCGCTCTTTATCTTTTGATATTATACTTGATTCAACTTGATTCAACAAACATTTATTGGGTTTCATGCTACGTACTAAAGGAATGAAAAAAGGTGAGTAAGACTCTGTTTTCACACCAAAGGCACTTATAAACTTTTGAGGAAGCAGATGCTTCTAGTTATTATAAACAGCAGAATGAAATGAATGGCATCCACCTTGATTTGGGAGAAAAAAATAATGTGAACATTTAACTTCGTTAAAAAGCACACACACACAAAAATGCTACAAGAGAGGTACAAAGCCAAGTCCCATGGGAGACAGAGGAGAGGGCTAATACATTCTGAATTGAGGAGACAGGGAACTCTCAAAGAAGAGAAAAGTTTTGGGCTGCATCAAAGGTTCAGTGGGTCTTAGAGAGCTGGACAAGGTAGAAAGTTTATTCCAGGAAATGCCTGGAATAGTGGATGTACTGGGCATGTTTAGAAAATACCACGTGTTCTTGAGTGGTTGGAGCTGAGGTCAACAAGGTGAAATATGTTTGGAAACGGCAGGAGATGCTGTTGCTGCCATGCCTGGATCCCCTTTAGTAGGGTACCCCTCTTCCAGCTGCAATGAGTGTTGGCTGTTAATGAGACCAGAGCAGAAACAGGTTTCAGATAACTGCCCTCAGGTGAGCAGGAGCCATCTCAACAGAAAGCTTACCCACCTGTCATCTTCAGCCCTTACCAGTGACTGACTGCCAGGGAGTATAAAAGAGCAAACCCCCTTTGCCTCATGGTGGGTCTTACTCTGTGGTGTAATACATGGTCCAGAGCAAGCTGTGAGATCAGGCTGAAGCTGGACTCCAGGTGAGGCCACATGCTGGCTTAGTTCCTTCCCTTCCCTTATCCTTACCAACAGTTCAAAAATATAAACGGTCAATAAACACATGGGAAGAAGCTGAACTTCATTCATAATTAGAGAACTGAAAATTAAAACAAGGATACCATTTTTTTGCTATTAGATTGGCACTTTGTCAAATATATTGCATATTTAGAATTAGCACTTTGTCAAATTTTACTCATTTGTCATTTGACTGTTTAGTGCATTTTTTGCCTGAAAAAATGATAACGTGCATTATTTTATCAAATAGAACAAACTTTGCCTATGTGGTTTCTGGGTTTTCACCCGCTTTCTTCTAGTTATTTTAAAAACAATTAAAATTTTCATTGTTCTGGAATTAACTTTGTTGTAATTGAGTAATAATCAGCTAAGTGTCCAATCATTAGTCAATTTTCAAATGTCTTTTATTAAATAATACAGCTTTACTCCATTAGCGAAAAATTCCATCTTTATTGTAGACAAACTCCCCATATGCATTTGGTTCTATTTCTGGATTCTGTTTCATTGCTATGTCTGTTCAGTCCTCCACCAGTATGATACTATGTTAAATATGTTTAAATGCCAACAGTGCTTGTTACTTCTCTTTCTCCTGGTTTTTCTTAGCTATTTTCACATATTCATTTTTCCAGATGAACTTTGAAGTCATCCAGTATTTATTTATTTTAATTAAAATTTTTTCCTTCATTTTTTCCAACTTTTTGAAGGTATATTGACAAATAAAATTATATATATTTAAAGTGTACCATGTGAAGATTTGATATACACATACATATGAAATAATTACCACAATTAGTTAATTAACATATCCATCATCTCACACAGTTACCTTTTTCTTTGTGGTGAGAATGCATAAAATGTAACCTCTTCGCAAATTTCAAGTATACAATATAGCATTATTAACTACAGTCCTCATGTTGTATATTAAATCCCCAGAACTTATTTGTCTTGTAACTGACAGTTTGTTCTTTGACCAACATCTCACTACTTCCCTTACACCAGCCCCTGTTATCCACCATTCTACTCTTTGTTTCTTTTTAATTAAAGTTTATTGGGGTGTCAATTGTTAGTAAAGTTACACAGGTTTCAGGTGTACAATTCTGTAATACATCATCTATATATCACATTGTGTGTTCACCATCTACTCTTTATTTCTATGAGTTAGACTCCCCCCCACACACACATATAAGTGAGACCATACAGTATTTGTCTTTCTGTGTCTGGCTTATTTCACTTAGCATAATGTCCTCCAGGTTCATCCATGTTGTCACAAAAGGCAGAATTTCCTTCCTTTTAAAGGCTGAATAATATTCCATTGTGTGTGTGTGTGTGTGTGTGTGTGTGTGTGCGCGCATGTGTGTGTATCCCATTATCTTTATTCATTCTTCAGTGGACACTTAGGTTGTTTCCGTGTCTTGACTATTGTGAGCAATGCTATAATGAACATGCGGGTGCAGATACCTCTTTGAGGCACTGTTTTGTTTCGTTTGAATACATACCTAAAAGTGGGATTGCAGAATCATATGGTAGTTCTATTTTTAATTTTTTGAGGAACCTCCATGCTGTTTTCTATAGTGGTTGTACCAATTTACATGCCCACCGACAATGCAGAAAGGTTCCCTTTTCTCCACATAGTCACCGACATTGATTATCTCCAGTCTTATTGATCACAGCCACCCTAACAAATGTCGGGTGATTTTTCATTGTGGTTTTGATTTGCATTTCCCTGATGATTAGTGATGTTGAGCATCTTTTTTAATATATTTTTTGGCTATCTATGTCTTTTTTTGAATGATGTCTATTCAGGTCCTTGCCAACTTTTAAATTGGATTATTTGCCTTTTATTTTGCTATTGAGTTGTATGATATACATATATATATATATATAGATATATATATATAGATATATAGATATATATATTTAAAGTGTGCCATGTGATATATATATATATATATACACACATATATATAAAATTCCTTATATATTTTAGATACAAATCCCTTGTCAGATATATGATTTGCATATCCAATATTTTTAAAGCCCTCTTGCCTTAATCCTAAAATGTTTAGTGTTTTTTGTTGGGACCTCATTAAATTTAGAAATTCAATTATTAAGATTCTTTTACATTTTTGATATTCCCTACCCAGTATGACCACATATCTTTCTATTTATTCTTCATCTTTATAGCCCTTAGCAGAAGCTTAACATTTGCTTTTCTTCTCTTTTTCTGGGATGTGCATATATTTTGCATATGTCTTTTGAAATTTATTCATAGAATTTTGTTATTATAGATAGTACTTTTAAATCCATTATATTATCTACTTTGCATAAAAAGGATATCGATTGTGTATAATTAATTTGTAACTGCTAGGTTCCTACCAGGATTTTTTCAGGCACAGGTTTTTGCTTTTCTGTTTGTTTGCTTTTTAACATGTGAATTGTTCAACCTTCAAAGATCAGGTAAATGTAGTCTGTTTAAGTGGTTTGAAAACAAAAAGAAACATTTCCAAATTCGATTTGCAAAGCCATCAAACTCTATTTCATAGATAGTTCCTCCAAAGGAAACCATATATAAGTCTTATTTTGGTAAATTATGAAAAAAATGCTGAATAAAATCTTATTTCTAGATTTTTTTCCCTTTTGTTGATAATCTTATGTTATCCATGAATGCTGGCATATCATCTGCAAATAACTATGTTTGCCATATTTCTTATGTTGACACTTTATTTCTCTTGTGTAAATGCATTGTTTGGTAATTTGTAAACAGTAGTAAACTCAAATTTCTTTTCTTGTTCCTGATGTCAAGGGAAATTTTTCTCATTTTTCACTATTAAGCATGATGCTGAGATGAATATTAATATCATGTCAAGAAAGTATCATTTATGCCTATTTTTGCTCAGAGGTTTTTTTTTAGGTAGGAATGTAATTTAAATTGTATCAAAGGTCTTAAGTGGCATTGTTTGAAGTAATAATTAGAATGTTTCCTTGTCCTATTAATGTGCTATTTTTAATCAATAAAGTTCTTAATATTAAGTAACCCTTTCACTTTTTTGCTATTTTTAGTTTTCTACCATATTTGCTCATGTTTTATTTAGTATTTTTGCATAGTTTCCACAAAAGAAAATGATCTATTTTTTTGTTTGTTTGTTTGTTTTTTTTAGGGATATCCATGTCAGATATCGGAAGTTTGTTGACTTCAGAAAAGGTATTTAAAAGGTTTCTTCTTTATGTTTTGGACCAGTTCAAATAGCCAGGATTTGTTTATATTTTAAGGTTGAAAAGTCAACTTCATCTGACTCCCTTTTTAAAAACCTATAACTGGAAAAATTCTGGAAGAAACCCACTAAGAGTTAAATGGTTGACTTTGGGTGTGGGCTTATCAAAGATTCTTCTTTTTCAGTTTTCTAAATTGGGGGAATTTTTGAATCACATTTTATATTACATGTAAGAGAAATAAAGTAAGGAGAAAGAGAGAAGAAGTGAGGGAGGGGGAAGATGTTTACCATAAAATGAACTGTAGTTAGTAAAACTGTCAGCAGGAAGATTATTTAGGAAGCTATCATAAAAGTCCAGGATAGACATGATAAGGATACATATGAAAGCAGTGGCCAAAAGGAGGGGATAGAGTTGATAATTAAAGCCTTGAGGGTGGATAAAATAGCAGAGGGAGAAATTGTAGAGATAAGAGAGAAAGTAGAGCTGACGTCCGAATCTTAGGACAGTGCCAAGCATTCATAAAGCACTCAGTAGTTATGTGTGGAATGTATAAGGGAATACACCTAAGTAATATGTGTCTAGAAGCCCAGGTCTCAGCAAACACACTGAGGGGAAATTATCAGAGAAGCTGGAAGAAGAATGAGAGGAACACTGACCTATGCCAAGAATGAGGAAGCTTCCAGAAAAAGATTATGGTTATTAGGGTGAAATGCTGCATGGAGATCTTGTAGAAGCAGTAGATCATTGCCATCTTTCGAGAGAGCCATTTTTGAGAGAGTAGAAGGGAACCAAACTGTGAGTAGATGGGAGAGAGGAAAATATTTTCAAAATAAATTAAGTGAAGGGAACAAGAGGCTTACATGATAAATTAAGTAGTGCTAAAGTGGAGGGAAGGTTTTTCACAAAGGGAAGGAATTATAGGACAAGGAAACTATGACCTTATATTCTTGGCTAAGTGGATTAGTTTCTTGTTGCTTTGGATTTTTTTGGCCACCATGATTGCTGATCAGAGAATAATTCATTTCACTAGTTTACTAGATCCAGCTGAATTAGTAAGTGGACCAGAATAACTCAGGAATACATTTTTTTTTAATGACGTAAGAAAAGGCCTCCGTATTGGTTTGAAATAATCAGGGAAAGAGTTGTTTCTGGGCTTTATAGAATTCCAATGGTAGGCAGTCTATTTACCGGTGAACTCTTTATTTCTGTTTTTCTGTTTCTTCTTAGCAGTACCAAACATGAAAAGTTTACATTAACTATTCCAAAACAAATAGAACATTATCCACATACCTTGAAGTTGAGCGTTCACTTTCTTTTATTGAGATGGAGAAAAAAAAAAGGAGGCATGGCTGTTTGGTTCCTGGAGAGTCAAGTTCCCGAACAACTGTGCCAAGGTTTATTTTTGCCATTTCTTGTAAAGTGGTAGACCATATCTTGGCCTGTCATTCTGAAAGTGTCATTGGAAGTGGCATGGATATCACTTGGGAAAGTGCAGCCATCGTGTCTGACCTTGTATTTTTTGTAATGTTTTTCCAGTGAAAGTGATTCTGTTATTTTGAAATAGACAAATACTACAAATATCATATATGTTTCATATCTGGGGCTTCCTAGAAATAAGTTAGGATATGTAATACAAGCATAACATGCTCACAGTGATTACACAGGGCTATGGGATAACTTTATTACTTGGAAAAATATTAACGTAAAGTTATAGGATATAATCATCTACAAAATGTAATTAGCATTATCCAGAAAACAGCCGGTGGTGTTTATGCAGGTCTGAAAATACACTGCTGCAGGGTCATCTTTTCACAGTTGTCACCGCAAGCCAAGGGCTTCCTGGAAGACAGTTTGGAGGGTTCTAACAAAACTAAAGACACTATTACCACACAATCCAGCAATCATGCTCCTTGGTGTTTACCCGGAGGAGTTGAGAACTTATATCCACAACAAAACCTGCACACAGATGTTTATAGTAACTTTATTCATAATTGTCAAAACTTGGAAGCAAGCAACTATCCTTTAGTAGTTGAATGGATAAACTGGTGCATCCAGACAATAGAATAGTATTCAGTGCTAAAAAGAAATGAGCTATCAAGCCACGAAAAGACGTGGAGGAAACTTAAATGCATATTCCTACATGAAAGAAGCTGATCTGAAAAGGCTACACACTGCCAACTATATACCATTCTGGAAATGGCAAAATTATGGAGACAGTAAAAAGATCAGGGGTTGCCAGGGATTGGAGGGGGAGTGAAGGGATGCATAGGCAGAGGATGGAGGATTTTCAGGGGTGGAAAGTAGCCTATATGATGCCATAATCATGGATATATGTCATTATACATTGGTCCAAAGCCATAGAATGTACGACGCCAAGAGTGAACCATAATGTAAGCTGTGGACTTCCGGTGGTTATGGTGTGTTAGTGTAGAGTCATCAATTGTAACAAATGTACCCCTCTGATGGGAAATATTGATAATGGGGTATGCACATAATGTGTGGTGAAAGACGTATATGGGAACTCTCTGTACTTTCCCCTTAATTTTTCTGTGACCTTAAACTGCTCTAAAAATATAAAGTCTTAATAATAAAACGACAAATTGTGATATTTTATCAGTGACCTCAGTCTTCAAAATAAATATGGCATCATTCTTTCTTTCCCCTCATGCGGGGTCCTGTGCTATTTCAAAACCCTTGAAAACATGTTTGGATGTGTTGCTAATAGATGTGTTGAGGAGAAAGCGAAGAGGGTGTTTGGTGTCTACCCCTTTTTGAAAAGACTGTAAATGTCAGATTCCCCTCTCGCATGTGATGTGTGCAAAGCCCATGCTCTTTGGTGCTTTGACTTTTCAAAGTCTCTGCCTTGAAGAGAATGGCCTTTTTTGCATTTTGGATGTTCCTTTATCTGGCAAGAGTGCAATAGGATTTCTTAAAGATCAATCAATATTTGTTGAATGATGGTGAAGGGTGAAGTGCAAATGCTATTTTTTTTTTTCTGTTTATAAGCCTTCCCTCTCTTTTGGAATGTGGAATTTCCTTTATAGACTTTGAAGAATAGAAACTATATCTCCTTACAAACCCTTTTCAAAGAGAAGAACCTGTGGAAAAATTTGCTGTCTCTGGCAAGAAAGAGCATTGATTAGATGATATGAAAGTAAATTCATGATTGCTATGAAACTTTTTATTTCCTCAAATATATAGATAGTAGTTAGATTTTATGTCTGTGGGATAATCAAGATTTTAAAAATAATATGAGAAGCAGAATTATTTTTCTCACAGAAATTACAGAGGGCAGAAAATAGTCTATGTGATACTATAATCATGGATATATGTCATTACACATTTGTCCAACAAATAACACACATCTATATTTTTGGAAATAATGTATTTTGAAAATGTGAGAACATTTTATTTTTCTGTCCTTTAGAAATTGAAAATATTAGCATATCATTATTTAATGGACCAAGATACATGCACTGGGATAGAAAATGTCCCCCCAAATTTCATGTCCTTCCAGGAACCTTACAATATGACATTATTTGTAAATAGGGTTGTTACAGACAAAATTAGTTGTGATGGAGGTTATAGTGAAGTAGAATGGGCCCTTTGTTCACTTAATTGGTGTTCTCCTAAAAAAGAGAAGAGACATAGAGGGACGCTGGCCATGTTAAAAAAAAAAAAACTGAGGTGGAGATTAGAGTTACACTGCTGCAAGTTAAAGAATGCCTGGGGATACCAGAAGCTAAGAGAGGCAAGAAAAGATTCTCCCCTCCAGGAATTAGAAGAAGCGCAGACATGTCAATAACTTGATTTCAGACCGCTAGTTTCCAGAACTGTGAGAGAATACATTTCTGTTGTCAAAAGCCATCCTACTTTGTGGTGCTTTGTTATGGCAGCCCTAGGAAACTACTACGTGAACATTATCATAATGTGTATATTTTAAGTTATGACAAATGTACAAATATTGAGTTAGTTAATTGTGGTACGTCAATATCATATTTTATTGCCTATAAATTTGACAAATATGTGGACTTTAGAGATACAGAGAAAGCTCCTTGCTAAATTATAAACAGCAATCATGTGTTATGCACACAATGATTACAATCATATAAGAACCAAATATGTACTATAACCAAAAAGATTTTAAAAAGATCTTTATTCTTTTGTAATTGGTGGAATGTGGCAAAAGATTTCTTGTTTACTCTTTATAGTAATACAAGGAATACATATTTGATATAAGAATGTAACAGCAATGAGTCACAAAAATAGTTTGACATAAAAGTCACCTTTACCTGACTTAAATTGAGATTTGAGCCAAATTTGGTTCATGCATATGGCCTAATGAGTTTTTCTCCTTTGTTGTTGTTTTTTTTGTTTGTTTTTTTTAAATTTATTGGGGTGACAATTGTTAGTAAAATTACATAGATTTCAGGTGTACAATTCTGTATCACATCATCTATAAATTACATTGTGTGTTTACCACCCAGAGTCAGTTCACCTTCCATCGCCATATATTTGACCCCCCTTTGTTGTTGTTTTTAAATAGCATGTATTATAAAATGAAACAAGTGGACCTTTAAGGAGTTAGGATTGGTGAAAAATTTCAAGATCTATAGATTACATTGACTCTAAAATGCTGAATTGCCTGCTAAGGGGCTAAAATAGATTTAAACACAATTAGTCATGGGCAGGCAATTTAGGAAGCAACAGACATGGAAGCATACAGCTCTTCTACTTGTTTTTGTGGAATCTAAACTATAATTAATACTCCAAGCCCACAAAATGAGGAGGACTGGAGGGACTGGCTTCTGGGGAAATATTTGCAGTGAAAGTTAAGAAGCTGGTGAAACAGCTTATTAAACTAGCCCATCCCATATAAATACCATAGTCTGGGGAGTGATGAAATCTTGTTGGAAGCCTCCAAGTGAGCTTGCAGAGCCTGGGTCAGTTTTCATTATACAACTGGAGTTGGCTTTTTTTTTAGGCAGGCTGACCTCTTACTTTGAGCAGGAGTATGACCCCTCTGGCTTCTCTAAAAACAACAATGCTGCTCTCTCGCCAAGGCTGTTTTGGAAATCAATTCCTCTTATTGGTGAATTTCAGAGGTATCAATGAGTGGCAAGTGTGGAAGAATTAAAATATGATTCAATGCAATAAGGAATCCTTGCAGTATTGACCATACCTACGTGAAATGCAGTTACTGTTTATTTGAAGAGCAAAACAAGAAGTCATTCTCTAAGTGAACCACCCACTAAGAGTCAGCTTACATGACGATTTACATTCCCTTCACAAAAACCACTGGTATTTAAAGCAACAAATGCCTTCTGAATTTTTTAATAAGATTTTTCTTTTTAACAGGCAACTGAAAGAACGTGGATGTTTGGTACGTCTGCAATACAAATAGTCAAATCATCTACTTAATGATTTTCTAAGAAAAATGCTATCAATGAGAGAGGTACTGCAAGCATCGGGTATTGTTATTGTTATATATTTGGTCTTCTTTCCCCACTTGGGAGGCAGTCTTCCAAAAGGCAGTGTACTTATGATTATAAGTACAACCATCTCATGGATTAATCTTGGTAAAACCTCTCTTAGAGATTGTCTTAGGAAATGAACCACCAGATAGAATAAATAAAGCACCATAGGAGTAGAAGGGAAAAAATATTCAGCCATATCTGAAAAAATATTCATACGTTTTCTAACCTGTGGGCGAAACAGGGGTTCCTCAGTTTCCAGTATGAAGGTCCCAACTGAATACTAGCTGTACTTTGGGTGATTTAGACACTGGACAATTCTTGGTGAGCCTATACCTTCTGGGAGCCCTTGCAGAAACTTTTTGGCCCCACAGGCATTGGAAGGAGGTCCATAAATGGGAATTTTTGGATCCCCTTGTATTAAGAGGAATCTGAGTCATCAAGAAGACATTTTCTAAATAAAAATGCAATCTCAAAATTAGGGTTCCTGATATGACAATGTACAATTTCATTGTTCATTCAAATAGCCCTAAAAAGAAACAGTTTCAGGCCTTTTATCTGATGTTAAGGTTATTGTTATATCCCTGGTGTTGTTCCTTTTTTAAAAAAATAGCCTACATGCTCCTAAGAATACAAAAATAAAGAAAATTGCCTACACTTGCCCAGATGCCTATTGCATACCAACCTCACTTCACCGATTTGTTTACCCATTTAAAGATGCTACTGCTAAAGGGGTGCCCCCTTCTGCAAGTGACACTAAACAAGACTTTGAGAAAACGACTTTTTTATGGGGGATGATTTTACTTGGTTGCCAGTAGAGTTTGTTTGGAACAATTTCTTGACTTTACATATTCTCCCAGGTTGGAACATGAAAAGTGGGCCATTTCCTGTCAGTCTTTGGTAACCAGAGGAATTTTACTATTTTCCTTCGTTGGCAATTTCTGGGAAAGATGATCCTGAAACACATTTTGTTGATTATTGAAGCTCTATTCATTTCAGGTCTGAAAACTCCAAATGAAGTGCTTTGACAGATAAGACACATGTAATTGTTAGGCCCTTTCTGAGGTTTATAAAGCTTTATTGATGTCTGCCTTGTCTAACAGCTCATGAGGGGCTAAAAGACAATAATACATATATTCCTGACAAAGAAATAAATTGAAATGAGATGACACTACTGATGGCACTTGTGCCTACCTCAGAGAGTTTCATTCTCCTCACCTCCAAAGTTCAAATAGATAAAAATTACCCTGGGAAGGGCATCTTGCTATTTAAGTCAAACGTAAGGATCTTCTTGTTCTTAGTCTAAAATACCTCTTGAACAACAAGTTATTTTCACAGTTTTGACGTGGTCCACAGTGCAAAATATTGTAATGAATAGGGACTGACTGGATGATTCTGGACCCAAACTCTATACATCTTTAGTACTGAACACTATACATCTATACATCTGTAGTGAACACTGCAGATAGTCTACACACAGATTATGTCTGAAAATAAACAACTGTCAAATCCCAAGCATTTATTCTAAGTGGACGTTTTGAGGTGAGGGGGTACAGAGCTGTTCCAGGCTTTCTCACATTGTAGGTGAGGAATTTCAAGTTCATCATTAGCTAGTTCTAACCTTGAATCATAATGATGATGATGTCAGTTAACATTTATTGAGGTTATATACCGAACAATGTGCTTTCCAGGCATTATTTTCTTTAATCCTCCCTTTAGTCTTGAGAAGTCTGAGTAATCTGCAGCAGAAGTAGAGAATTATAGATTTAATTGATACTTATTTTATTCTAAAATTTAAATATTATTGAATTAGGGAATCCTGAAAATGAAACTGTGTTAAAATTTAAGAAAATATGTAAAGAATGATCACCAACATAGCCACTCTTCTAATTTGGTCTGTGATTTCCTGCACAGATGCTGTTGAGGGTCCAGGGTTCTGGACCAAATGCCGAGGAAATGTGAGTGAGCAACTTCCAAGCTAATTCTTATAAATGAGGACACATTTTAGAAATGAATAATCACTATATTAACCACATTTTAATTTACATCCCTTCCCCTTGTTCCACCCTTCTCCACTGACTAATACATTGTTTGCTTTTGAGATTTGGATAGTAATTTCACTAGATTGCACATTTAATTTAAGCTGCCAAGGACATTTTTCCTATTTGACGCAATAAAAGAGGTAACAATAAAAGGAATTTCAACCAGAGCGACTGCTAATACTAATCGATACATTGTGGCAGGCACTCTTCTGACTGCTTTCCAAATATTATCTCGTTTAATATTCGCAGCAACCCATGAGGTAGTTGCTCTTGTTATCATTGCTATTTTATAGATGAAGAAACAGAGTCTGGAAAAACTTAGGTAAATAGCTCAAGGTCACACAGTCATTAAAATGTGGAGATCCACTGCAGAACTTTTGAGTAGTAACAGCCTCTTTTTTTTTTTTCATGGTCTTACTGTCTTCTCTGATGTCTTTGATCATATCAGTAATAATTTCTTTAGAGTTGTCATTTCTGTGCACAGTTTCTGTTTCTTCCAGTTTGCTCTTTTCGGTTGTTGCTTTTTGTCTCTAGCTTTCATGTTATAGTAAAGGATCTCAACCCTGGATATAATCAAAATCACCTAGGAGGTGATAAAAAAGATACTGATGCTTAGGACCACCACAGACCCTTAATTCCAAATCTCTGCTGGTGGCACATATTTCTTCAAAGCTTACTAGTTGATTCTCTGTTCAGATCAGGGACAATCCTTGGGTGTCTGGATATCTGGTTTAAGAGTAGAAGACTAAAAAGCTGACTGGAAAACTCAGGGCCAGGTTGTTCAGTTGGTGAATTCTATTGAACATTTAAGAAAGAAATAATAGCAATATGACACAAAATCTTTCAGAAAATAGAGGACGATAGCCCTATTTGACTCATTTTATGAGGTCAATATTACCTAATGCCAAAGCCAGACAAAAGCATTAAAAATGCATACATTCATACATACATACATACATACATACCAAAAGAAAGAAAATATACATGCATACATACATACCAATATGCCTCATAACATAGAAACAAGGATTCTTAACAAAATGTTAGCAAATAAGTTCAGTAATGCAAAGTTGATTTAACATTTGAAAATCAATATCATTTATTTAATAAATGAGAAAAACATCATTTCAATAGACGTAGAAAAATATTTTAAAAATTCAATATTCATTCATGGTGAACGAATTTAATCAAATTAGAAACAAAGGGAACTTCCTCAATCTGATAAAGGGCCTATATTAAATACCTATTGCTAACATCATATTTCATGTTGAAAGATTAAATACTCGCTCCCTAAGGTTAGGAAGAAGGTGAGGATGCTGACTCTCACCCCTCACAGTCCACAGTGGACTGGAAAGCCTCACCTTCACAATTGGGCAGGAAAGGAAATAAAAGGCAAAAAGATCTGAAAAGCAGTAAACCTCTCTCTATTCACAGAGGACATGATTGATTATGTAGAGTAGTCTAAAGAATCTTCAAACAACTACTATCTACAACTATTAAACTAATTTAGGGAGGTGACAGGATAAAAAGTCAATATATAAAAGTCAGTTCCTTTCTTAGGTATATATTAAAGTTAGCTGTACGCTCTTACTTAACATGAGAATGGGGCTGGCTGACATTTAGTTTCTGTATAGGGTGGTCTGCTTGGTTGTTTGTGGGGGCACCCCAATATAAATATATTATATCTTTACTGATCTTTACTGCTGGGCTGGATAGATTCCCAAGAGAAGAGTTTTACAATCTGTCTGGAGGGTAATGGTCAGGCTGTCAGTGTTTTGAAATTTTGAAAATTTCAGCATTCAGTAGGCATATTTTTACTTACTCCCCATTTTTGGTTCAAAGGTTATACTCTCAACTATGCCTGGCATCCCGGCACAAAGGCCTTTCATTTACCCTTTCCTAAGAATAACTTTATAGTCTTCTGCTATAGCGAGGGAAGAGCTTCCACTTAGGGGCATGGAGTGATGGGGTCCCTGGGAGAGAAACTGCTTCTAACAGTGCTTTTACCCAGTCATTTTTATTGTAATCCTTTCCTTCTCTGTATTCCAGAAGTGCCTGTTGCTGTTGGTTTCTGAGTCCTTTGAGAATTCTGTGGAGTAGATTAGGTTGGTTCTCAGTGTTCCCTGCTGCTAGCTCAGGCTTCAGTCCTGCTAAATTGGTTCTTGCTCATCCAGATGCTTTCTAGCTTATGATATTTTCATTGCTCATCTTTATTCTGTTCTCCCCATCCTTTTATGTCTTTTTAAGAAATCCCTTTACCAGTTTTTCCATAAAGTACAACATGGATACTTCATATAAAATTGAAATATCAAGATCACTGCCTGAATTAAAGGAATGGCATTTTATAAAAGTTAAGTTGTATCTTTATAGTACTATTTTATATTTATATAAGAGCAGAATCCTTGAGCTTCTTATTTGTACAATTTAGAGTAACAGGTGTCCTACAGGGGAAATTCCATATTAAATCAGTTTTATTATCTCCGTTAAAAAACAAAACAAACTCCATTTAAAAAAAACAACAACTGAAAGCATATCTGGCTTGCCTATTATCAGTGAGGTACTTTTCATTTCCTTCTGCCTCTCACATAAACCATGCATGCATACCTTACATTTCCATGGTAGTTTCAAAGAAATTTGGTTTATTTGTTTTTTGTTTTTTAAAATTAAAGTTTATTGGGGTGACAATTGTTAGTAAAGTTACATAGATTTCAGGTGTACAATTCTGTATTATATCATCTATAAATCCTATTGTATGTTCACCACCCAGAGTCAGTTCTCCTTCCATCACCATATATTTGACCCCCTTTACCTTCATCTACCACACCCCTCCCCCTTTCCCTCTGGTAACCACTAAACTATTGTCTATGAGATTTTGGTTCTCCTTTGTTTGTCTTGTTCTTTTGTTGTTTTTGGTTTATATACCACATATCAGTGAAATCATATGGTTCTCTGCTTTTTCTGTCTGACTTATTTCGCTTAGCATTATAATCTCAAGATCTATTCATGTTGTCACAAATGATCCTATTTCATCTTTTCTTACTGCCGAAACTTTGATTTATTTATAACCATGGCCCCGAGGAAATAAAAAACTACATTTTATAGGCAGTACTAATTAATTCAACAAGGCTTAATTAAGCACTTACCATGAAGCAGGCACTGTTCCTGCTGCTGGGGTTACATAAATAAACAAAATAGACCCCAACCCCTTGGCCTCTGAGTATTTGACTCCAGTCAGTAGACTTTTGGTATTAAAATGAGCATAAATGGCACCAAAAAATCTCCTTCAGCAAATTCTGTGAAATAGGGTACCTGTGTTTATCTATGGCTATTTCTTATGGTACTATCTATGATTTTGACTTCTGTAGTTGAGATGATTAACAAATTGGATTCTGATTTATAACTAAGTTGTTTTGTTGTTATTAATTGCTTATTATAACATCCTCCTCTAAAGATGACTTGAAACAGACTTCCAAGATATATACAATGTAATAAAACAAGTTAAAGTACATCAGAGAACTGAAGCAGAAGCAGACAGAATACTGAGTAGGGAAATAGAATAAAGCTAAGAGTGAAAACAATGTACAAAATGCATGTAGACAAGTTCCATTCCTTGTTTGCTAGGCATAGACCACGCATTTCTGTTTATGATTTTTTTCTTTTTTTAAATTTTTTTTGCAGGCATCTTAAATATAAAAACATTGTCAGTTTCCATAAGTCAAAGCATAAATTAGTGATCAGGTAAGATAAATATATAGACGTTTCTCCTATGGGTCTTCAGGAAGGGATCTTCATTGGCAAAGGGAGCGAAAAAACATTCTCAGAAAACTATGCAACAATGACTCCCCCTCTGCACTATTTCTTTTATATCTTTGCTATAGTCCAATCATATTAGTACAAAGCATAATTTAGTAAGAGTTATTATACTAGGAATCTAAATTTAGAAAATTCCATGAAGTTATAATAAATCTACGAACATTTGTAGTTTGCAATATAGTTTCATATGCGTTCTCTACCAAAGCAACTTTTAGCCAGATATTATCATCACCTTCATTTCAACACTGAGAGAATCATACATATTAAACAACTTACACAAGATCTTTTAGCCAGGGAATGAAGAACCAGTATTAGAATAAATGATTTTTTAACTCTAAATCTTGTCTTCTTAACAATGCATAGATCTACTGTTTTGCTACAGCTAGTTGACCAAGAAGTGCTAACATATACAGTTGTTTTTTATTTCTTTCAACTTTTAAAAAGTTGTGAAGAGCATAAAAGGCATTAATATTAAGCATAGAGTGATAAATATTCATATGTACATGCCTGTGTAACAACCATCCAAATGAAGATATAGAACATTTCCAGCAGCCTAAAAGGTTCTCTTGTACCCTTTCTTGGTCAACATTTATTCTCCCAGAGCTAACCAATATTCTGGCTCATATTATTATTGATTAGTTTTATCAGTTCTTGAACTTCATGTAAATGGATTCATATTGTGAATACTCTTTTGTGTCTGGCTTCTTTTGCTCACAATTATGTCTATGAGATTCATTTGTGATGTTGTGTATATCACACTTGGGTCTTGTTCTTTTTTTCACAACAGCTTTATTGACATCTATTTCACATAGGATAAAATCCACCCATTCAGCAGTTTCTAGTATGTTCAAAGAGTTATACAACTATCACCAAAATCTAATTTTAAAACATTTTACCACCCTAAAATGAAATCCTATACACATTGACAGTCATTCCCCATTCCTGCCTAACACTCTTTCCCTCCCAAACCTGCACAGCCCCAAGCAACCAGTAATCTGCTTTCCATCCCTATAGATTTGCCTATTCTATACATTTCATGTAAATGGATTCACATACTATGTGATCCTTTGTGATTAGCTTTTTTTACTTAGCATAATGCTTCCAAGGTCATACTCGTAGCATATATGTTATAGCATTCAGTATTTCTTTTTTATTGAATAACAAATTTTACGAATATACCACATTTTGTTTATCCATCTATCAGTTGATGGACATTTGGGTTGTTTCCATTTTTTTACTATTATGAATAATACTGCTTTGAAAATTCTTGTACAAGTTTTTGTGTGGACATATGTTCTCATTTCTTAGGGTCTACATCTAAGAGTGCAATTGCTGGGTCATTATCTATGTTTAACATTTCGAGGAAATGCCAAACTGTTTTCCACAGTGGCTGCACCATTGTACATTCTCACCAGGAATGTATGAAGGTTCCAGCTTCTCCACGTCCTCACCAACACTAGCTATTGTTCATCTTTTTGATTATAACAGTCCTAGTGGCTGTGAGGTGGTATCTCATTGTGGTTCTGATTTACATTTTTCTAATGACTAATGATGCTGAGCATTTTCCATATGCTCATTGGCCATTTGTATATCTTCTTTGGAGAAATGTTTATTCATATCATATACCTATTTAAAAATTTTAGTTATTTGTCTTTTTATTGTTGAGTTATAAGTCGCTTTATGTATTATGGATAAAAGTCCCTTATGGGTATACGATTTGTATATACTATCTTTCATTCTGTGGGTTGTCTTTCTACTTTTTTGATAGTGTTTTTGATGCATAATAATTGCTAATTTTAATGAACTCCAGTTTACTTATATTTTTCTTTTGTTACTGTGCTTTTGGTATCATATCTAAGAGATAATTGCTTAATTCAAGGTCACAAAGATATATTCTGATGTTTTCGCCTAGGAATTTTATAGTTTTAGTGATTACATTAAAATGGATTTGATCCATTTTGAGTTAATTTTGGTGTATGGTATATGAAGTATAGCTCCAAAATTTGTTTTGCATGTAGATATCAAAATTTCCAAGCAACCTTTGTTGGAAAGACAATTCTTTCTCCGTTGAATTGTCTTAGCATCCTTATCAATAATCAATTGACTACAAATGTGAGGGTTTATTTCTGAACTCTCAAATCTGTTCCATTGATGTTCATGTCTTTTTAAATGTCAGTACCACACTGTCTTGATTGCTGTGGCTTTGTAGTGGTTTGAAATCAGAAAATGTGAGTCTTTCAACTTTTTTGTTCTTTACAAGATTGTTTTGACTATTCTAGGTCCAGATTGTCAATTTTTTCCAAAAAGCAGCTGGGATTTTGATAAGGTTGACATTGAATCTGTAGGTCAGTTTTAGGAATGTTTCCGTCTTAAAATGTTAAGTCTGATCCATGAACAATGAGTATCTTACCATTTATTTGGATCTTCTTTCATTATTTTCAACAAGTTTTTATAATTTTGACTGTATGTGTCTTGCATTTATTCTGTTGAATTTTATTCCAGGTATTTTATTCTCTTTTTTTGTTGTTGTTATTTCAAATGAGTTTCTTTCTTAATTTTGTTATTGGGTTGTTTACTTCTATTGTGTGGAAGCACTATTGATTTTTTAAAATACTTTTCTTGTATCTTGCCACATTGCTGAACTTGTTTATTATTGGCCATGCTTACCACAACATATTATTCCATTGTTATCCTTTATCCTGTTGAGGTACATTTGGATATTCTGGATATTCAGTTTTTGGATATTCTGAATAACACTGCCATGACCATTTTTGAACATGTTTTTGGTAGACACAGACATTCATTTATCTCAGATATATATCTCTAGGTGGAATTTATGGGTCAGACAGTAGGCGTAGGTGTAGCTTTAGTAAACACTACAAGTTAGTTTAGATGATTTGCTTTTGTTTCCAAACTTTGACTATAACAACAGCCAGTTTGAATTCGTTCACAATGACTTCTATTTATTAGTAATTAATTAGTATTTATCAAAATTAGATAAATAGAAAAGACTACAAATAACTAGAGTTAATGTGATGAGTGTTAAGGTGTGAGTTTGATAGGAAGATAAGAGGAAGATTCAGAATAAGGTGAGGAGAATGCATAGCTTTAAAATGCACACTCAAAAGATTTTGTTTTTCTAATATAAACTGTAAAAATTAAAAATTGAAAATATGTTTGAAGAGTGAGGAAGACAGATTTAGTGGTCATTTAGAGACATGGTTTAAACAGAAATAACATGCCAGACTACTTTGTACCTGTCTGGTTTTAGAAGTCAGTTATTTCCTCTATAGTTAGGTCTTCTCTGAAATCTAGTCTTTAATGTTGCATTCAAAGTTGTTAAAAGACAAAGTAAATTAACTTAAATATAAAGAAATAAGTTTAAGGAAGTAATTTAAAGATTATATTCCCACACTGCTCTCCTTCTTTGATGAAAGAGATAAAAAAAATGTAAAAAAAATTTTTTTTTTCCTGGAGAAATTAACCAAAGAATGGTGGTAAGGTTAAAATTTTCATGCTTCAACAAAATCCTAGCCTATCTGAAGGAACCTTGGACAGGTTATCCAGAATCTTTTAGCATGGGTAAATAATGAAAAAAATTATGAAAATGTCTTTTAAATTTGAACTGAAAATAGGTGAATTGAATATATTTCAACATTGGCAAGATTTCAGTTCCTAATGAGAAATAAAAAGGAAGCCAAATTAAAAAGAAAATGGTTTGATATATTTAAAGTTTGAGTAAATTATTTTGTGAAGACTTTATAGAACATTCTTATGTAGTATTTTTGGATACAGATGATGGATTAGAGTTTTTTTAAGTCAACAGAGTTAATGATATGACAGTTTAAAGGTTCTGGAGTTTGAGAGCATTGTTTTTCTTAACATCATTTATATTCCTGTTTTCCAGCTGTATTTTTCTACTTTTCTTTCCCTAATCTTTTCTTTAATTATTTTAGTATCTATGTTTATAATTTTTCCAATATATTGACTATCAATTTTATTACCCCCTTCATTTTCCAACAACTTCTCTGGCTCTTCACTCACGTGAAACTGGTAAAGATCCTAGCTCTGAAATTCTGCTTTAGGACTACAACTTCCATTCATCTCACTTGCTGTTACTCTTACAGAGCCTGTTTTTCTGTCTCACTGAAAAAACCTCTTCTCTTTATTTCCCACCCCTCTAATACCTGCCCAAGCCTTTCTGCTTCTTTCATGTATCATTATAATTAATGCTCTTGATAGTTACACAGAAATACTTCTTCTTGTGGGCTTTGGTAAATTCCAATTGTTGGCTAATAACAAAATCAATTCCTTCAGCTGTCATTTCTGGAAACTGAGTTTTCCGAGAGAAGGTGCTATGACAAATATTGGCTGAGTATTCTAGGAGGAAGTCAATTGATTTTTAAAAATGATTTCTTATTTTTCAATGACAGTTGACATATAATATATTAGTTTCAAGTGTACAACATAGAGATTAGACATTTATATAACTTACGAAGTGGTCACCCCACTAAATATAGTACCCATCTGGTACCGTATATAGTTATTAAAAGTATTATTGATTATATTCTTTATGCTATACTTTACATATGTAGAGTATGACTATTTTGTAACTGCCAGTTTGTACTTCTTAATCCCCTCTCCTTTTCACCCATCCCCCAATCCCTTCCTATCTGGGGACCGTCAAAATATTCTCTGTATCTGCGAGTTTGTTACTGTTTTGTTTATTTTATTTGTTAGATTCAACATATAAGTGAAATCATATGGTATTTGTCTTTGTCTGATTTACTTCACTTAGCATAATACACTCTAGGTCCATGTTGTTGCAAATGGCAAGATTTCATTCCTTTTTATGGCTGAGTAATATTCCATTGGATATATGTACTTCTTCTTTATGCATTCATCTTATGATGAATACTTAGGTTTCTTCCATATCTTGACTATTGTAAATAATGCTACAATGAACATATGGCTGCATATGTCTTTTTGAATTAGTGTTTTGGGTTTTTTTTTTTTATAAATATCCAGAAGTGGAATTACTGCATCCCTCTTTTCTCTTGTTATAGCCTTTGTTTTAAAGTCCATTTTTTTTGGTACAAGTATTGCTACTCTAGCTCTTTTTTTTCCTAGTTCCATTTTTATGAAATATCTTTTCCATTCCTTTACTTTCAGTCTATGTGTGTCTTTCTGAAGTGAGTCTCTTGTAGGCAGCATATGTAAGGGTCTTTTTTTTTTTTTTTAAATCCTTTCAGCCATTCTATGTTGTTTGATTGGAACATTTAATCCACTTACATTTAAAGTAATTGTTGATAGATATGTAGTTATTGCCATTTTATTATTCATAGTTTTTATCTTCTTTTCCCTTTCTTCTTCTTGAAGAAGTCCCTTTAGCATTTCTTGTAATACTGGTTTGGTGGTGATAAACTCTTTTAGCTTTTTCTTGTCTGAGAAGCTCTTTATCTGTCCTTCAATTCTAAATAATAGCTTTGCTCAATAAAACGATCTTGGTTACAGGTCTCTGCTTTCCATCCCTTTGAATATTTCATGCCAATCCCTTCTGGCTTGCAAAGTTTCTGTTGATAAATCAGCTGACAGTCTATGGGAGCCCCTTTGTAGGTAACTAACTTCTTTTCTCTTGCTGCTTTAAAGATTTTCTCTTTGTCTTTAATCTTTGGCATTTTAATTATGATGTGTCTTGGTGTGGCCTCTTTGGGCTCATCTTGTTTGGGACTCTCTGTGCTTCCTGGGCTTGTATGCCTGTTTCCTTCACCAGGTTAGAGAAGTTTTCCTTCATTATTTCTTCAACTAGGTTTTCAGTTCCTTGAGCTCTCTCTTCTCCTTCTGGTTCCCCTGTGGTGTGCTTGATGTTGTCTCAGAGGCCCCTTATCTGCATTTTTTTGGATTGTTTTTTTTTTCTTTTTGCTATTCTGACGGGGTGTTTTCTGCTACCTTAACTTGCAAATCACTGATTCAATTCTCTGCTTCATCTAATCTACTGTTGATTCCCTGTAATGTATTCTTTATTTCAGTTATTGCATTCTTCATTTCTGACTAGTTCTTTTTTATGTTTTCTATCTCCATTTTCATGTTTCCTATCTCTGTGTTGAAGTTCTCACTGAGATCATTCAGCATCCTTATAACCAGTGTTTTGAACTCTGAATCTGGTAGATTGCTTGTCTCCATTTTGTTTAGTTCTTTCTTTTTTTTTCGTGCTTTGTTCTGTTCTTTTACTTGGGACGTGTTTATTTGTCTCTTCATTTTTCCTGCCTCTTTGTGTTTGTTTCTGTGTATTAGGTAGGGCTGCTATGTCTCCTGATCTTGGTAGAGTGGCCTTATGTAATAGGTCTTATGTAATAAGGCCTTATGTAATAGGTCTCCCTGGCATACTCTCCTTGGTCACCTGAGCTGGCTGCTCCAGGTGTGTCCCTTGTGTGGGTTGTGTGTACCCTCCTATTGTAGTTGAGCCTTGATTGCTATTGGCACATTAATGAGAGGGATTGACCCTCAGTCTGATTGGTTGTGAGGACTGACCATGACTATAGTTTAGAAGATGCTGTGCAAGGGCTGACACTTCAAAGCAGGATTCACTTTAGCAGGACTCTGGTTCCTGCCAGTGTGCTCTTTGTATGTGTCATTGGTGGAGGTGGTTGGGTGGTGCTCTGGTGTGGTTTGAAGTTGGTCATGGGGTGTGTTAGTTTTGGGGCCTGTTGGCAGGGTCTTTGGTGCAGGCCTAGGTCAGCTGCTTGGTATGAGCTACAAAGTGATCTGTGGATAGTTGCCACTTTTGCTGGACTTGCAGGTGCCTGGGAGACGATAAGCTGTGAACTGTGAATTGGCTGCCACTAGTGCCAATCTTGGGGCTGCTTACCAAAAGGTATAGGGCACACCGAGGCCAGATACTTCTTTGGGGTTTGTGAAACTTAGAGAGATTTTAGGAAATTCTGCAGTAAGAGACAAGACAGGCCATTTTTTTTTTTTTTTTTTTTTTTTTTTGAAAAACCACTGGAAGCTATGTGGATGTGCCCACAGCTTGGGTGAGGCAGGGTTTCAGGGAATCACTAGGGCAGGGTGAAAGGTGTTATCTAGGTTGGTAGAGATTCAGATATGGCACCTGCCTGCACCTGTGGGCTGGATGGAGGGAGGGCTCAACAAAGGAACAATGCCTTCTGCCAGCACTTCTGTCTGGGAGAAAGCTGCCCCTTCAGCCCTCAATCTGAAGCCAGACTATTTAGTTCCTCCCCATGTGTTCCTAGCAACTTTTGAGCTGCTGCTCCAGTGCTGATGCTCAGACCAATTGAGTAAGTCTGTGTGTGGGGCCTTTAAAAGGAATACCTACTACTCTAGCAGCCTTCTGTCTCATTGTCACAATCTTCATGCTTTTCACAGCCAAACATTATGGCGACTTCTCCTCTCAGCACTTGGAGCTGGGGAGCCTAGTGTGGGACTAGGACACCTTGCTTCTCAGAGGGAACAACCACAGCCAAGACATCCCTCCCAATTTTTAATTGCCACACATAAGTGTGGGACCAGCTTGTTTCACCTCTCTGCCCCTCTAACCAGTCTCCACATGGCTTCTTTGTATATCCATAGTTATAAGACTTCCGTTCAGTTAGACTGTAGGTGATTCTCAATGATGGTTGTTCTGTAGTTTAGTTGTAATTGTAATGTAGTCATGGGAGGAGGTGATCACAGCATTTTCCTACTTCACCATCTTGACTGGAATATAACTTTTTATGGTTACAGACGCTAACTAGATTTATTGTGATTATTTTGCAAGGTATACAAATATCAAATCACTATGATGTACTAATAGGATAGGAACTAATAGGATATCATATGCTGATTGTACTTCAATAATAAAAAATTCAATTGAGTAAAATAATTTTCTAAAGTACATGAGCATTTTTCAGCAATAATAGAATCAAAACAAAAGTCAGGTTGTTTATACAGATGGCGATAAATCTGTAAGTCTCTACTGTGGGTGTGATTCCCCCAATGAGGCCATGGTGCCCCTTGAAAATATTACAAGACACTACACCATTAAGATGCCCCAAATATTTGCTTGTTTCTTAGTGTTTAATAGTATATTTTTAAAGTAGGAAAAACAGCACATTTCTAGTAAAATGGGAGATAACCCTAAATTTTTCCTCTACCCTGTAACTAGCAGAGGCAGTTGAAGGAGTTGCTTGGGATCTTCAAAGTCAGAATTGAATACTTATTTTCTTTCTTGGAGGAAAAATCATGACACATCATAGGGCGAAATCCTGGATAAAGTTCTTCATCCTAATGATAAAGGGTAGCTTGTGATGCTGAATTATTTCTACACAGAGTTTTTTTTCTTAATTTTCAGCTCTATCCAGTAATTACCCTCATACAAAATCAAACTCTGCAACGAATATAGAGCTTATGATGACAGGAGTGGCTCTGAGTTTAGATATTTTAAAACATGCCATGAAGAATGCTATGTTAATTTTTTTTTCACTGAAAAAAAAAAAAAAAAACCCACCACCAACAAAACCTGTGAGAGTATTCCCTTAAAAAAAATAGAGACTCACCAGGAATCCAGAGACATTTCTGTCCATTTTATTACACAAGTGACTTGAACTCTCACCAAGAGGTGATATAGTGAAATTTCTACCCAAAGCAGCCTGAACATATGCCCCTAAATTCTATGAAATTAATTTCACTTATTCTAAAGTGGCAGTCAATATAGCAGCATTTTATTTATTAGCCAATAATACAAGTAGGAAAACATTTTGTAGACAAGGGGCCTGATAAGGTCTTGAGGGTAAAGGTGGAAGTATTTCAAGAATAGGAGTTAAACCCTAATTCTTAAACGTTATTTGCCATTAGTATTGGTAGATTTGGACTTTTTCCTGCATGTGCGAATGATTTAGTTCACAATATATTCCTCTAAGAAATTGACACATAAATCTTTTTACTCTTTTCAAAGAATTTATTCAGAAATTGAGACTATCTCTAATGAATGAGAATATCTAGTATGAATTCCTTTAAGCCATATACCATAGCTATCTAAAGAAGGAATGATAAAATTTATAGATGACGCATTCAGCTCTTTCTAAATTATTCGTTTTTAAAAATTCAAAATCAAGAAGATAAAAAAGAGGAAAATAGCTAAGGAAATTAAACAGAATTCTTGTTTGACAGTAATTGAAAATCTGTGATTGGAAGCACTTGGTACAATATGTTCTACAAAGGAGTTTTTAAATTTTATGTTTTTGATTGCCTTTAAGGCTCTTCATCCTTTCAGTGCTGCTTAAGAAAATACAAGTGTCAAATTGGCGTTGAAGTAGTTTCCTAACTGGAGGAATAAATTTTGAGAAGAGTTGCATTTTTCATGGACTAAATTACATCTTATTTGAAATTTTAGTAAAGACTCCTCTCATTGTTAATCTGCAGTGTAAATTTTTTTTTTCTGACAGTGGAGGATGGCTGCAGAATTGAAAACAGTTTGTGAGTACAGTTTAAGGAATTTCTGGTTTGTTCCTATAGTACAGTGTTTCCATGAAAATAAGACCTAGCTGGACAATCAGCTCTAATGCGTCTTTTGGAGCAAAAATTAATGTTAAGACCCAGTCTTATTTTACTGTCAGACTGGGTATAATATAATATAATATAATATAATACCAGGTCTTATATAGTATGTTGTAATATAAGACCAGGTCTTACATTAATTTTTGCTCCAAAAGACGCATTAGAGCTGATTGTCCGGCTAGGTCTTACTTTCGGGGAAACACGGTATGTGTTAACATTTCCTACTTAGTATTTCTAAGTCAGGAAAAAAATGGCAGCTACAGAGGATTTAATTGAAAAGCTTAATGAAGGGACCATTTATAGACTTGTAGGCAGGGGTAAGGGATACAAAAAAAGAGGTATGAAATATCAAGATACTAGCAGCAACTGGAAGCCCATACTGCCCCTAGGCCTGATGAGCCCATCAGTGAATGTGGAGGCAAGAGCTGTGGAAGTGGGCTCACATGATGGGAGCTGCAATCCTAAGTAGGTGAACTATGCTTTCCAGGCTCCTGTGTCAGCTGGTTGGGGTGATTGGAAGCAGCAGTGGGAGACTGGAGGGCAAGAGGAAGGGAGAAGCCACAGTGATTTTCTCTGTGTCTCCTTCACAGTTCCAGTTCCTGTTGGACAGTCCCACGAGAGTTCCAGCTAGTGCCGGGTGAGCCCGGCCCCTGGGCTCCAGCCATATCACCTTTTCCTACTTAGCAGGGGCAGTGGGTTCTTTCTGTTGCCAATCTCTGGGTTGGCTCTCTGTCTCATCTGGCTTTTTAGCTTTTTTATCATTTTTGAAACCAATTCACAATTTTAATTCCCTCAATTTTAAAAACGAAAAATAGTTTATACCGGGGGTGTCAAAAACATGTATACAAATGGAGACTTTGGTCAACGTTGCTCAAGCAGTAGTTCACCATAATCAGAAGCGTCTGGACGCTGATGGTAACCAGTTGGAGCATCTCTTGTAATTGCAGAAGTCAAATGTGACATATTTATCTTTTGTTATTGGTACATATTGGGTATTATAATTTTAATACAGTTTTCCTTTCTTAAAATGTGTATACATTTTTTTTTGGTACCCTCTGTATTTCCCTGTTTGATCCCGATACATATTTTATATTTTTAATTGGTACTTTGGCATTTTATTTTTCCTTATATTATCTGCAATCTATATCTTATTATCTGTTTGGTTATTGCTGGTATAGAGGAATAACTTTATATCTACCAACCTAGCTGTACTCTGTTATTAATTTAAATGTTTATTGATTCTTTTGCGTTTTCAATGGAGATCATCAAATCTGGGAAAAATGCTTACACCTCTTATTTCTTTTGCTTTGAATATATAATTGGTAGTTCTGTGTTTTATGGTAGTGGTGATAGCATTCTTTTCTTGATTGTAACATGAATTGGAATGTGTCTATAGTTTTTCCATTTTGGTACAATGTTTGTTACAGTTTTTTAAATATATAGGTGTTTACAAATTTAGGTAGTTTCTCTCTATTTCTAATTTTCAGTGTCTTAGTAAAAATTGATAGTAAACCTTTACCATTACTTTTTCAGCATCCATTTAATCATACAATTTTTATTCTTTAAATCCTTAGTATGGTGTATTGCATGGATAGATTTCTTGATGTCAAAACTTTCTTCCATTACTGGGATAAATCCTGCTTAGTCATGTCTTTTTTTTTTTTTTTTAACAACTTTGTTAATTCCATTAGCTAGTAGGTTTTGCTCTATCTACACATCTATCAGTTATTTAACTAAGGTTGGTTCATAAGTGAATGGAGTATTTAATTATCTTTTGTTAGCATTCTGTCTTATTAAAGTTTACAAAATTCCAGCTTTTTATTTTATTACTATTCTATATGGTTTCTGTGTGTTTTATTTCTTTAATTACTTCACTTTCCTTATTATTGCCTTTCTTCTACTTTCATGGATCTGCTTTATTGCTATTTTTCCAATCTCCTTTATTATTCATTTTTTCAATATTTTTTCATTTTCTGTGGAATGCATTTAAAGCTATAAATTTCCTACTGAACAATTGCTTTAGTTGTGGCCTAAAATTTTTTATGAAATATTTACATACTTTTCCACCTCTTAATGATTTTAAATTTCCCTCATGATTTTTTTTCCTTTGGTGGAGAGGTTACTTAGTAAATTATTTAGTTTCTATACATATGCAGCTTTTAAATTTATTATTTTGCTATCGATATCCAAAAATTTTAATGGCAAGATAATATAGTAGGTATGACAATTGTTTTTTAAAATTTTATTGAGGTTTTCATTGTGGAACTCTACATAATTAATTTTTGTGAGTGCTCTCTATTCTAAGAAATATGTGTTCTCTGTTGCATGTCAACTTCCACGTAAACCTATGTGTTAATTTTAATATTTAATTTTTTTCTATTTTTATTATGCTTTGTTTGGTTCTGAGAGGCACATGCTGAAATCTTCAATTCCAATTGTCGATGTATCTTTCGCTTTGTTTCTCTCAGTTGCTCTAGATTCTTTGAGTCTATATTCTCAGGTGTATGTGTTTGTGGCCTTATATTCTTTGGCGATGATTTTCCTTTTCCCACCATATATTGCTGCTCTTCATTTTTTATGCCTTGATTTTTTTTTTGTCTGGTATTAACATTGCTACTGAGGCTTACATTTGACTTCTTTTAGGCTTTATTAATCTTGATGTCATAAAGATACTCTCCTATATTGATTCTAAATGTTTTGAAATTTTGGCTTTTACATATAGTAAATCATTAATCCATCTAGAATGCGTACGGAATGAGATAGGGATCTAATTTTATTTTTTTTCTCTGTAGAGGCAACATCTGTTCTTTTCCCACTGATCTGAAATATCATTTCTGTTATATAACAAGTTTCCCCAGACATGTTGTCCTGGTTTTGGGCTCCCTACTCAGATCTATTTGCCTGTCTTTGTACCAAATACCTTGGTCCTATTTATTAGTTTCATACCAAGTCTTATATCATGTACAGCAAGTTCTCCTAAGTGTTTTTTCATTTTTTCCTCCTAAATGTTTTTTTGTATCTTGGTCCTTTGTTCTGCTATATAACTTTTAGAAAAAGCATGTTGAACTATAGAAAAATGTTTTGCCCTTTTGTTTAGAATCACTTGAACTAACATCTTGACAATTATTGCATCTTGTATTCATGAACATGGCTGTTCTATTTATTATAGTACTATTTAATGTTATTCATTACATTTTTGTAATTCTTAATATAACAAGGATTCACGTAGAACACTGAGCTGGAGTTTGTTTCTGCCATAAATTGCCTAATTCTTTGTAGGGATAAAGTAATAAACACACTGACAAAAGGCAATCCACTATATTTACTATCTTAGTCTGCTTGAGCGGCCATAACAAATACCATAGACTGGGTGGCTTCCACAACAGAAACTTATTTTCTTACAGTTCTGGAGGCTGCAAGTCCAAGATCAAGGTGCCAAATGACTTCTGTTGAAAGCTTTCTTCCTGGCTTACAAACAGCCACGTTCTCACTCCACATGGTGGATAGGTAGGGAAGAAGGGAGGAAGCAGGTGGAAGCAGAGAGAGAGAGAGAGAGAGAGAGAGAGAGAGAGAGAGAGAGAGAGAGAGAGAGAAGAGAGAGAGAGAGAGAGAGAGAGAGAGAGCAAACTCCTGAGAACATGCACCAGCACATGCATGAGCTTCTGATGTTTCTTCTTATGAGAACACTAATCCCATGGGATCATGGCTTAACTCTTATAACCTCATTTAACCTTAATTACCTCCATAAATGCCTTATCTCCAAATATAGTCACATTAGAGGTAAGGGTTTCAACATATGAATTTTGGGGCTACAATTCAGTTCATAGCGTAGTGCCACCAGGCTCTTCCTCTTGTAGCCCTTTATTTTTAGGGCTAGAGGTAAAAGACACCATTGCCAGCCTAGCCACAACCTTCCACCATGTTGAACAACTTCCAACTCATTCTGCTATGTTCTGGCAGTTATAGTTTCAATATGATTGTGAAGATGCTTGAGACATATTCCTTTGGAAGCCCAGAAAGGCAGAATCGTGCTGGAGAATGTTGCTCATTTTTCTTATTGCCCTAGGTCCAGTTGGGGAAAGTGGAAAAGGGCTGAAGGATTTACTCCATTCTTTCTGTTTTTTAAAGCAGGAAGGGATGTTCTACCTCATGGGCAAAGTATCAACTGGTTACACATTGGCTTTTCTCCATCCAGTTCCAACGGCCTTATAGTTAGAAACGCCTTCCAGATGCTGGCCTTAAATCAATTGTATTAATTTTCAGCATTGTTGTAAGCTTTTCTAACTTCAAAGATATTTCAGTTGGAAGGCAAAGAGGCGAGCTCTACACCCTTTTAATCAGAAACACCCAAATTTACATTTAGTAAATTTGTTTTCTGGCCACCAAAAAATAGAAACAAAACACCCAGAATACTGGGTATTGAAATTGGAATTTTTATGAGTGTTTAAATAAGACCCAAATTTTTGTCATAATTATTTTCCCTTTATTATGGTCATATTATCAATACTGTGAAAATCCTGGAGGCCAAATAAATGAAGAGAAGTCTGCCAGAATCACATATGATATTGAAATGCGTTTGGATGTTTTTCAAGGTTTTACTATTTTTATTTCTCATATTTATCCCAAGAGTATAATAGTTCAGTTAGATGCTTTCCTGAGGGTCAACTATTTTGTAATTTTGATCAATAGCAATTCTTTTTCAATTATATATGATAATATACAATGGTAATCTAATGCCAAATTAGTATTTCCATAGTTTTCCAGTGTCAATAATAAGCAATTCTTACAAACATGTTCCATCTTTTATATTTTGAAGACCAAGATGGAGTTCTAAACTGACAAAACATTCATTCTTTTAGGGGCCACAGTTAAACTCTTGTAGCCAGGACGTGCATGGTTATAACCACATATAACATGGTTTTTTAAGAACACAGATTTAGGAGTCAGCCACTTCTACTTAACCTTGAGTGAATAATTAAACTTTCTAAGCCTTAGCTTTCTAATACATAAAATGTAAATTATAATGACTTATTTAGCATAGTGCTTGCCATGAATTAACATTCCTAAAAAGATAACTATTGTTAAGTATTATTGTCCTCATAAAGACATTATGCCAAAAATTAAATGAAGTTTTCTTTTGGTTATATGTCTTCTAAAACAGTATTTTCCAAACCAGATAACACTACATACTAATAAGCTGTCTACACACTAAATCCCATCAGTGAGAAAAAAAGCTAAGTTTAACCAGTTTTGCTGGGGCTTAAGGGAGGGGACTTAGAAAATCATAAAATACGCCTGCTTCTTGAAATCTTAGAAGATAATGGCCAAATCTCATCAAGGTTATTTGTCCTATGTTAAAAATGAAAGTACATACAGCTGTTGGAAACATGGCAATCAATAGTGATGGCATAGTATTTTTTCTTCCTAAACCAATTAAGAAAACACAATATAAGCTCTTGGAGAAGTTGAAATTTTGTCTTCCCAGGAATGTCAATCATCTAGTTTGCGTCTCAAGTGACAAAGTGGAAGAATTATTCCAAAAAGATATCTGCTCTCTGTGTGCTAATCCATTGTTCCAAGAGCAATATTCTAATGTATGATTTTTTTTCCCTGCTGATTCTGTTGGATGTTGCTCATTATTGAAATAGCCTTCATACTATTCTCCTTGCTTCAATCCTTCCTCCCAGCAGTCTGATCTATTGTAACTCCAGTGCTCCTTTAAAAGTCCGAGACAGAATATGACACTTCCAGATTCAGAGATTCTCAATGGCTACTCTTCCTACTTAGTAAAATCCAAAGTTCTTACAGTGACTTATGAGGGCCGATGTGATCAACACACCCTTCTTTCTCTTCATTTTTATGCATTTGTTCATGTATCCATTCAGCAAATATTTATTTAGTAGCTGTTATGTGCTAGGCACTCTCTCATGTGCAGAGAATACAACAGTAAACTAAGTATAGGAAAATACCTGTCCCTATAGAGCGGCCCTCTTACTCTTCTCCATCCACATGGGCCTTGCTGCTCCTGGAGCATTCTAAGCACAGACCCATCTCTGGGCCTTTGTGTTTGTTATTCTCTGCTAGGAAATGCTCTTCTCCCAGATGTCCACGTGGCTTGCTCCTTCACTTCATTTAATCCTTTGTGATCAGATATCACCTCCACAGAGTCTATTTCTTGACCACCTTATAGAAAATAATAGCTATCCCCATGCCATAGTCCCTTCCCCTTATTATCTTATTAATATTTATCACCATATGGAAAACTATATATTTAATTGCTAGCTTGTTTATTACCTGGCACTTTCCACTAGAATGGAAGGTCTGTGAGAGCAGGGCTTATATATGTTATTTAGTGTTATAAGCCCAGTTTGAATCGTAGTCAGCTTTCAATAAGTACTTATTCAATAAATTTTTGCATTTACTAAAATGAATTCTGTTAACAGAAAACCAAATAGCTCCTCAATAATTGTAAGTCCACTGCTTATCTGTATTTCTGACTTATCTAAACCATTCAACTACAGATTAGATTGCATTTGGTGATTTGAGTCCCTTCTCTCAAGGCTAAATACATTATAACCTATATTTACCTACCGTAGGGTAGAGAGAGAGGCAGCAGAAGCCCTACTCTGTGTTTCTACAGAACAATTAAAGGCCTCATTTGTACTTTTCTTCTTTTTAAATTTTATTGTATTCATTTATTTTCATTGTTAGTTTCAGGATACAAACCGCATAACGATTAGACATTTACACCCCTCACAAAGTGATGACCTCAACAAGTCTACTACCCATCTCATACTGTACACAGCTATTACAATACTGTTAACCATATTCCCTGTGCTGTACTTTACATCCCGTGACTATATATATATATATATTTATATATATATATATTTATATATATATATATATATTTATATATATATATTAATTATAGTTGATATTCGATGTTATAGTAGTTTCAGGTATACAGTGCAGTGGTTAGGCATTTATATAATTTATGAAACGATCTCCTGATAAGTCTAGTACCCATCTGACACTTCATTAAGAGAAAATATATGGGAGAGGGATCTTGAGTCATCATCTTTTAGATTATTCATGTTTTCATGTTCGTCCATTATGCTCACTCCCAATGTATTCTGTTAGGCAATGAAGCAGAAAATGTTGGTTTACATTAATTAAAAAGCTACTCAAATTAAACCAACACCATTTAAAGTTACATTACATTAAATGGACCATCATATATTTTGTAGAACTACAATTATACAAATGGGGACAGAATTTAAAAAAAAATTTTGTCACTGATGATTCTCAAATTGATCAACCTGAGCACAGAACACTACTTATTTGTCATTCAGGGAATTTAGCTAATGCTTTGATATGCCATGCTGCTTACGTAGACAGATTCATTCAATCTTTTTTACCCTCAACTTTCAACTTACATAGGATTTTGAGCTATTTAAACAATATTAACTGAGAGGAAAAAAGTAATAATTGATGCTGATTTCTTCCATTAGATTTGAAGCAGTAGCACATAAATTATAATCATTTCTCATAAAGGAAATGTTAATATCATTGGTAATTTCATACAAGGTTCAGAAAGTCAAGGTTGCAGGACAAGTTCTGCCTACCACCTATTTTTGTTCAGCCTGAGACCCAAGAATGGCTTTTATATTTTTAAATAGCTGAAAAAAACATCAAATGAAGATTATTTTATGACATAGGATAGGTATTTGAAATTCAAATTTCGGTGTCTATAAATAAAGTTTCACTGGAACACAGCCACAATTGTTTGTTTTACAAATTTTCTGTGGCTGGTTTCACTTGAAAGTAGAGTTGAACGGTTAGTTTCAAGAGATCATTTGGCTCCCAAAGCCTAAAATATGCACTACCTGGACCTTTTCAGAAAAAGTTTGCTGACTGTGATTTAGTACATCGATGTCCCCAAATTTTGTCAGTAGACCACGTGCATCAGAATTAACTGAAGAAAAGAAAAATAAGTGCAAATTCACCATCTCTCCCTTGGACATTCTTGTTCAGTGGCTCTAGAGCAGTTTCAGGCTGTATGGCTGTCAAGAGTACACAGAGTGAGAAGGGTTGGTGCTCCCTGACATAAGCAGTGTTGCGATGTGTCCCTCTAGTATGTCAGCTATGGCATTATTTCCTTGTTCATCATATCTCATTTGTTCTGTGTATTACTGTAAATAATGTTTTCAGAAGGCAGACTCTTTCGTTAGTAATGATAGCACACATTTTTCTCAGGGTTTATTTTGTTTACACCCTTAGAGTATCTTTAATTACATGCTTATGTTAATATGGTCATTTAAATAGGGTAGCATAATTTAAAGAGACAAAATCCACAAAGTGAAATTACAGATTAAACTATTTGTCATGTAGAACAGATTAAGTACCAATATTCATAAGCAAAACCATCACCAGTTTCTCATTAATTTAGATTTGAAGTGAGGATGGTGCTCAATCATGAATTATGGCTGGAGCAATAAGGAGATTAGGCTCATTTGTTGAACACAACATGGAAATCTATATTCCAGTGCATTACACAGAAGCAAGGATATTAACCACATGTTCTGCATCTATCACTCTATATTGAATCTAGGTAAGGACTTTTGACTAGGTAAGGACTTTCAGGTCAAAACAGAATTAGAGATTCAACTAGAAACTTGAGAGACCCTTATAAACTGAGCTCTTTTTCAATCTTTCTTTTGGCCTTTTTAAATATTCCTATGACTCAATTTATCATATGAAAGTATTTAGACTTTATAATGTCATTGTTATTTTCTTCAGGAGTTAATTATCAAAAGGCTTAATTTTAAGATAAAAGTGTTTTCTTACAGATAGGTCATATAGACAAAAAATAAATGTTAAATAACTCAATATGATTTGTATGATTTTTTAAAAAAAGGGATAGAAAGTGAATATTAACTTTGTTCTTGCTATCTTGTTCTAAAATTGAGCTAGAAGAATACTCAGTACAGTTCTGTAGATTTGTTTGGTTTTTAGGTAGAAATGTTTCATTGAGATAATTGTAGATTCACATGTGACAGTATGAAATAACAGACTGATCTCATACACCCTTTACCTAGTTTCCCCTAGCGGAAATATTTTGCAAAATTATAGTACTATAATAGTGCAACTATGATATTGACATAGATACACTCCACCTGTCTTACTCCTATTCCCCAAGTTGTACTATGTGTGTGTTTCCCCAAGTTGTACTGTGTGTGTGTTTTCAGTTCTATACAATTATATCACATACATAACGTCACTTCTGCTCCTTTATTATTTTTTAAATTGATGCTTCCCTGATATATTTTTCTCCATTTTTAAAATTTCAACCTACCTATGTTGAATTTGATGTGAGTTCTTATAAGCAGCGTATAGTTTGGTCTTTTTAAAGTCCATTCTCCAACCTTAGTTTTTTGGTTGATGTATTAGGTTGGTGCAAAAGTAGTTGCGGTTTAAAAGGTTAACAATAATTGCAAAAACCGCAATTACTTTTGCATCAACCTAATATTTAAATCATTTACATTTCAGGTAATTATTGAAATAATACAATTGTCTGCCATTTTATTAACTTTTTTATGTTGTTTCCTCTGGTTCTCATTCCCATGTTTCCTTTTCTTACCTTCCTGTGGGTTACTTGAGTATCATTTTAGTTTACTGATAATGTTTTTGAGTGTATCTGTTTGTGTAGTTTTCAGAGTGATTTCTTTGTATTACAATATAATAATACATGTGACTGAAAACTGGCATCAACATTTTACCACTTTGAGTGAAGTACGGAAACCTCACTTCCATTTAGGCTCCTTTACCTTCCTCACTTATAAATATCATTATATTGAATATCAGATGGTTTATACATTTTTGTTTCAGTCATCAAATATGATTCATAAAACTCATGAGGAAAATGATAGCTTATTGTCTGTACCTGTATTTCTGTTTGTTTTTTTTCCTGTGATTCTTTCTTCCTGATACTTCAAGATTCTTTATTTTCTCATTTCTGTTTGAAGTGCTTCCTCTTTACCCAAGGCTAGGTCTGCTAGTAACAAAATATTTTAATTTCCCTGCAACTGAGAATGTCTTTATTTCTCCTCTATTCCTGAAGGATAGTTTTATCAGTGTAATGGGTTACATGATGGTCCCCAAAATATATGTCTACATCTTAATCCCCAGAACCTGTGAATGAGACCTAATTTGGAAAAAAGGGCTTTAGAGATTTCATCCTGAGATGAAATCAATCTGGATTATTTAGGTAAGGCCTAAATTCAAGGATGATTATCCTTATAAGAGACAGAATGGTGGGGGAAGGAAGAGGAGAGGGAGAAAGAGGGAGAGGGAAAGGGGGAGGAGGAGAAAGAAGACAGTGTGTTCATGGAGGAAGAGATTACAGTCATGAGTCCCAAGAGAAGGAATGCCTAGAGCACCAGAAATTGGGAGAAGCAAAGAATGAATTCTCACCTGAAGCCCAGAGGAAATACAGCTCCACTGATGTCTTGATTTTGGCCTACTGCCCTCCACAACTGAGAGAATGCATTTCTCTTGTTGTAAGCCATTCAGTTTGTGGTAATTTGTTGCAACTGCCCTAGTACACTAATATAGCTAAATATAAAATTTGTGGTTGATAGTTCTTTTTGCAGTATTTGAAAAGTGTTATGGCACTTTCTTCTGGCCTCCGTAGATTCAGATGAGATACCTGTTGGCAATTCAAATCGGCATTTCCCTGTAGATAATATGTTGTTTCCCTTTGACTGCTTTTAAGATTTCTCTTGCTTTGTCTTTAGTTTTCAGAAGTTCCATTATGATGTGTCTTGGCATGGATTTCTTTAGGTTTATCTTCCTTGGAATTCACTCAGCTTCTGGAATCTATAGGTTTGTGTCTTTCACCAAATTAGGAAAGATTTCAGTCATTATTTCGTTCATATTCTTTCAACTTCACGGTCTTTATCTTTTTCTTCTGGAACTCTGATGCTGCAAATGTTGGATATTTAGTCATTGCCTCACAGATTCTCAGGTTCTATTGATTTTTTTTCGGTTTCTTTCTGTTGTCAGATTTCAAAAATTCCATTTTTATGGCATTAAATATACTGATTCTATCTCATGTCAACTCCACTCTACTATGAAGCCCATGCAGTGATTTTATTAATTTTTGTTAATTGTATTTTTCAGTTCTATAATTTCTTCTTGGTATTTTAAAAATAACTTTCATTTCTTTGCTGAAATTTTCTATTTTTGAAATTTATTTCAAGAAAATTTGTACTTGATTGTGGAAGCATTTTTATGACAGCTGCTTTAAAATCCTCGTCAGATAATTCCAACATCCAATTCATCTCAGTATTAGCATTCGTTGATTATCTTTTTTTATTCACGTTGTAATTTTCCTGGTTCTTGGTATGTCAGCTGAGTGTGTGTGTGTATGTGTGTGTGTGTGTGTGTGTGTGTGTATCCTGGGCATTTTGTCTATTATGTTAAAAGACTCTGGGTCCTATTTAAATCTTTCATTTCAGCGTGTAGTCACTCTGTGTAGGTTTGTCCTGCAGGTCCTGGCTTACATCTGTGGGCTGTGTTCCCAATGACAATTGAATTTTTGAAGTATTTGTGGTGTTTTTGGTCTGTTTGATTTATCTAGTGTTGCTGGGACCCCAGTGGTCCCTACTGATGCTGCCTAAGGGGTGGGAAGGGTTTCTCCATCCTGGGCCACCAGGTTTCTCTCCATAGGGGAAGGGAGTCTCAGGCTGATGCGGTCAAAGAGGTTTCCCTGTTCAGGCTCCTGTAGTGATGGTTCCTGCTTGGGAGATGGAGAGCATTTCTTAGACCCAGAGCTCATTGTGGCAGGAGCTCCCCTGTTGCTGCCCACTGGCCATCCCTGTGTCTCTGGGTGGGGGGTGTGAGCCTCATTCTTGGGATGCCAGGAGACTTCTGGCCAGGCTTGTGGTGGTGAGAACCCACTTGGTGCTGCTGGCCCCCCTCCGTATCTTTTGGTAGGGAGGGGAGTCTCAAACCCAGCCAAGAAGGAGAGCACTTCTCCTGGCCATTTGTGCTTAGTGGAGCTCCCCACCATTTCCCCTTTTTAGAAGTACTAGAGGTTTACCTGGTCAGAGGGTGTATTTGACCTGCAGGAAGAATGAGCCATTCTAGACTGTCTTCTTTTGCTAGTTTGGGGTCAGAAAATGTTAGGTCTGAGTCATCATTTTTGTTGGGTAGAGGAATGTAAGACATCCTGTTGCTGTGTTTTTCCTTGAAGTTCTGGGGTCCCAAACCAGTTTGCCTTCTTCTTACCATCTTTTTGAGTTCTCTTTTGGTTGCGTCTTTGGTTATTTCCAGGGTTTAGAGTTTTACTAGATAGTGAGGAACAGGGAGAAATGGGTTTAGGGCATCTTGTTTGGACCCAAACTCTTAGGTAAACTTTTTGTTCAAATATAAGTCATGTACAGAGAAGGAGCACCCTATGTTATGGTTGAATTATACCATAATTCAAAAAAAAAAAAAAAAAGATATGTTGAAGTCCTAACTACCAGTTGTAATTATTTGAGATGAGTTCCTACTGGGATAAGATGAGCCCTTAATCCAATATGACTGGTGTCATTATGAGAAGAAAAGAAGAGACACAGAAACAAGGGAGAATGTCATGTAACAACAGAGGCAGATGTTGAAATGTTGCAGCTGAAAGTCAAAGCATGCCAAGGATTGCCAATAAACTATGAGAACCTAGGAGGAGAAGGCAAGGAGTCTTTTCTACAGGTTTCAGAGGGAACACGGTCCTGTTGACACCTTGATTTCAGATTTCTAGCCTCCAGAATTGCGAGACAATAAATTTCTGTTGTTTTAAGTTTGTAGTACTTTGTTACAGCAGCCCTAGGAAACTAATACACCCTACGGTTTGAAAGTTCCTTCCAGTCAGCAGAAGTAGGGTCTCATTATGATTTTTTTTCCTAGCCTATAATGAAATTAAGTACTATTCGCCATCATCAATTATTTCTAAAGGAAAGAACACCAGACAGTCAGTCTCCTCCATGTTTCTTTTTATAACATTTTTTATTTGAACACCTACGTACTATGATGCACGGTTGAAGGACAAGGTCTTTACTGCTGCTTAGAAAACTTTTATTCATCTCTTTTTGACTCCCTGTCTATTTTCCTACATTTCCCCCCTAAAACTCTCCAACACTCTGCAAATTATTAGTTTCTCCTCTTCTAAGCAAACTCTCTCCAGATGATCTGCCCTCCTACTCATTTTTTGAAATAATAGCTATATAAAATGAGTCACCTCAACTCCTCTCTTATCATCTCCAAAGAGGTGCTCAAATCAGCATTGTATCGCCTCCCACATCTCTGTGCAAACATTTGTCTTTGAAGATAAAACTCTGCTTTAGGTCAACTGAGCCCATGTAGGGGTAAAATGTTGAGTAGTGGAAAAAACATACTGTAGGTGTACTTACTGGCACTTCTAGACTTCTAGATTTTTCACCCATAAACGAAGGGTATAGGGTTCAGTTATTACTTATGGTGACCGACAAATCAAGGGACAAGCTGTACTGGAAGATGGAAGAAGATCTGTCCAAGAGAATTTGGCAAGTCACAGACTATCTCCTTTTATTAGTTAGGCTACTTTCTGGTGGTAAGAAATGAACAAAGAAGGGAATCAAGATGGAACTGGAAATCTTTGGAGAGCCAGTCCAAGTGACTGGGGAAATGTGTGCAAAATGAGGGGCAAGAATCAAGGGACTCAGTAACAATCAGTGCATAGCCACGCTTGGTTCCAGCACTCTTGCATAGAAATATAATGTAAGACACAAATGTGAACCACATACACTGAAAAGCAACCAGTGAAATTGGTGTTGCTAACAGTTAACAGTAATATGTTACATTCTTTCCTATACTAAGTCTTTGGATGCCTGTGTGTATTTTTCACTTACATCACTTCTAAATGTGATGAGAGACATTTGAAGTGCTCAATAGCCCCACGTGGCAGGTTGCTACCATACTGAACACGTAGGTCTCTACTACATGCTGTCAGTGACTTCTGGTTGTGTACACATGACCTCTTTCACTCTGCACTAAAACAACCATTTACTATTCCCCATCTTCTAGGTTTCTTACTTCCTGCCTTTATCACTGGTTTTTCAGCTTATGTCTGCTGTTAGACTCCAAATCAGTGTTTTACAAGGACCCTAATTATGCCTGTTAATCATTTCTTGCCTTACTAAGATCAGAATAGAAAAGAAAATGCAGAGGAACAAAGCCTCCAAGTTGTTTAGAATACCATCTATATTTGTATCATGTTTTAGGATTTACTGTTTCTTTTTGCTACAATGTCTTATTTAATTCTCTCAATGATGCTGTGAAGTTTTCCAACCAGTGTTTTCATTTGCTTCCTAGCACACCTGAGGTGTCAATATTTCCAAAGCTAAAACGGTAATTCTTCCTTTCTATACTCGGATTTTTCTGTGTTCTTGAGCTTAAAGAGCGTTTAGCACCATTTGCCACATTAGCCTGCGTGGATAACCTCTTTACCTTGCTTACCTTCTCCCTTCTCTCATCTCCAAACCCCCGATCTAATTCATTAACAAGTCCTGCTGATTCTCCATTTTAATTATGTCTTAATTCTGGATGTTTCCTCTTCTTCTTTTAAAAAATCTTTAACTGATGGTTGAGCCTCCATCATTTCCTGCCTAAACTATTGTAATTTTCTTGCAATTGGTCTCTGCCTCCACACAAATCCCCTAATCCATCCTGTATAATCCCCTTTCTAAAGCACAGATGTGTTTATAACGCTTCCCCATATGAAATTTTAATGACTCCATATTTCTTAGACTAGTGCTTCTCTAAGTTTAATGCAAATTCAAATAATCGGAGCATCTTGTCAAAGTGCAGATTCTGATTCAATAGGTCCTAGAAACGAAATTCTGTGTTTTGAAAGGCGATGATGATGAAGCTTACCCATAGACCACATTTTGAGTAGTAGGGGCCTAGATAAAGTATGCACTCCTTGGAATGGCATTCACTCAGCTCTTAAGATCTGGCCTCTATCTACTCTCAGCCTTAAGAAATATTTTCCTTCATCTCCAATCAACCTAAGCGGTTTATGTACTCTCTAGGCTCCCCAGTGTAAGCCATTCATTTTCGGCATGCGAAAAAATTTCATTTAAGCTGAAACCCCAAATTTAAAACTTTCAGCAACTTTTTTGTGTAACCTCTCAACCCCATCCCTACGAGGCAACTGGGACGGGCGAGGCACCTGATTCCAACCTCAGCATCCACTCTGCCCTCTCGTGGCTTTTGCTTTCAAACGAATCCAAGGGAAATGTTGGGAAAGGCTTCACAGTTCTGTTTGTTTCCTGGTCCTCTGAGCATGTGGTGGGTTGGAGTTGGAAGTTGAGGGAAGACCTACGCAGGCTGTCCACGGCCAGCACTGTGGGGCTTATTGAAGCAGTGTGCTGGCCTGCATCCTTTTGACGCTATTTCCAGGCAGCGTTGTAAAGGACGTGCTGTCTTTCAGGAAACACTCTCTTCTCTGTGTAGGACCACTGTCCTTCGGTCAGGCAGACAATATTGTCATGTTGTCTGAAACTTCGGAAACTTTCCTCCGTTTTGCTCAGTGCTTCCTTTCCCTTTCCAATCAAGATACTTGGGTCAAGTCCCTTATTCAGTTCCCACCAGTTCCCTGTCTGCATACCACGTGCTTCATACTTTTGTTTGTTCATGTGTTTACAAGTTTTCATTCTAGAAATATTTACTGAGCAACTGTCCTGTGCCCAACTTTGTGTGAGGTACTGGGGATAGAGTGATGAAGGAAATAGAATGCCTGTACTTAAGTTGCTTAAAGGTTATGAGTGAGACAGACAGCTAAACAATGAGGGGGAAGTGTTATAAATGAAAGAAAGAAAGAAAGAAAGAAAGAAGAAAGAAAGAAGGAAGGAAGGAAGGAAGGAAGGAAGGAAGGAAGGAAGGAAGGAAGGAAGGAAGAAGGAAAGAAGGAAAGAAGGAAAGAAGGAAAGAAGGAAAGAAGGAAAGAAGGAAAGAAGGAAAGAAAGCAAGAAAGAAAGAAAGAAAGAAAGAAAGAAGAAAGAAAGAAAGAAAAAGAAAGAAAAAGGCAGGGTGCTTTGGGAGCCTGTAGCTTACCTTACTAGCCTAAAGTTCTGTTAATTTAATTGACCCCAAGATATTAATATTTGGTGTTACTGTGTCACAGCTCCCACTGGCATTGCCATTTTATAAATCACTCTTAATATTATTGTTAGTTATTACTACTTTTTATTTTGAGAGAGCAAATATTTCAAGTATGTTATAGTTGAATAAGTTCACCCTGTGCATTAATTTGGTTGTATAAAACAGGACCCAGCCTAAGCTTCTTCAGCAAAGAGGGAAAACCATGAGTAGCTGTGGGCAAGGTTGAATAACCAACCCAAAGGAAAGACAGAGGTGTAAGTGGGTCCATGGACTACAAGGACTTGATACTTGAATATCCTCCTCTTTTCCTTTTCTCTCCATATTTCTCATCTATGTTTCTCTGTACTGCTTGTATGTCATAGCTTTTCCATCAGGCAGTTATAGACTATTTTTCCCAGTTCCAATATGAAAAGGCTCAGAGAAGGACTCAGTGATCATTTCGGGATTAATTACACGTGGGAAAGCGCAGGCAGCTTCCACTGTGGCCATATGATAAGGGAGGTGAGAAGGACGCAGTTCCCAGGAGAAGGCAGGAGTGATGGCCACATACAAAAGTAAATGTTTATTCGCTATACCTGGTAAGCAAACTACTCCTGCTTCCAAGTTCCATATATGCACTTTTGAGATTCAGGAATAAGATATCAGAATTTTTAGAAATTCTCAAAATTATAAGTCATTCTTAAAATACATGCAGTGTTCTTCATACTCTTAAAACATATTATTATGGATATCTAGAAATATTTGATTAATAAATAAGAAATATTAAGCTTGGAAGTTATTTACTAAGGACCATAGTCTACAGGGGTTATTTAAACACTGGAAGATACTAGAGAACAAAATTAGGTAGCATTCAAATAATGTCACATTTAGATCTTGTAGTAAGGCTAGCAACACCACACCACAACACATGTCTCAATTGCAAATTTAAGGTCTCATTTTGTTTCTCGAATTTGTTGTTCATTGCAACACCTTCCATGGGATTTGTGTAAAATATACACTGTGTATAGGCTATGAACACATAATATGGCAACAGTTACAAGCCAGAGTGACTGATTAGACTGATTGTTTCTCTTATGTGGTCCTGTGCAGGTTCCTGCAAAAGTCTACCTTAACTTCACCTTCGAGTATCACCTTTTATTTCTCTTGCTTTCGACTTGAACAACTGTGAATTTCTTAGAACCAGTAAGGTCTCTGTTGATTGTGAAGGTTTAATTCTCGCAGGAGAATTATAATTATTTCCCCTGACTTTTCAACTGATTTTTCTTGCAATTTGGAATTTGGAAAACCATTTCTCATGAAGTTCTGGGAAGGAATTCCTACCTGAAGACACTACTACTTAAACATAATTTCTATAGGGAAATGTGTTTCAGGTTCCAAATGACTGATTTGCCATCGTGAAAACTCTTGAAAACACCATTTATGGGCAAAGGGGTTTAGTAATACAGCCCATGCGATTGTTCTTCCTTTCCCTGGAGCAGAGATGGAATTATTAATATTATTACCAAGCAGATTGCTCACAGGATCTGAATGCCCCTTCTAAAAAGGATTTTATACATAATTCAGCAAAGTAAAGGAGGCTACTCTCCTTTGTGAGTATCCTAGGTAAGATTCGTCCAGGTGTTATGTTTGTTCATAGTTTTAACGCTGGTATTAGAGCAGGACGGATAAAAGAAGCGTTTTTTCAAATGAATTAAGAAAGTTTGACTCAATATCAGTACATCCCATCTATACACCAGGGAAAGTTACAAAAGGGGTCAAACCATGTCCGTCTTTTGAAGAATTGACTCCCTGTCTCACAGGGCTTGGCTGTGGCCAGTGGATAGATTCTTCTGGGGCTGACCATTAATCCTGGGTGTCTGTGATGTCGGAAAGAAGGAAACAATAATCTCTCTAGCATAGGGCTGAAAAGCAGTCTGGGCAATAATTGGACTTTGGGCGATTTTCATGAGAACTGCAAATAAAAGAGAAAGTGACAAGTCACTGACACCACAAGATAGTTTTAGTAGTTCACTTGTGTGTCCGCCAAACACATGTACTGTGTGATCTCCAAAGGATTGTACACTGGAAGATGGGAAGGCAGAAAAGGGATCGAAGTCAGGTGCCTAGCATGCGGACGTCCAGTAGACCTCTGCCACATTGAATTAAATTCAGGCCTTGCCTTTGAGGTGGCTCACGGTATAATCTGATCAATAAACCAAAGCAAAATTGAAAAACTCTTAAAATCACATCCAAAGAAATTCATAAGCAAGGACAAATGAACATAAGGTAAATTTATCATAGCAAAACCTTACTTCACCATAACCTTACTAATCACAAAACTTAATTACCCAGAGGTTTAAAGAAAGAACAAAACATCAGAAAAACTGACATCAGTGTCCGCTAAGAATCCAACACTCTACTGACTTCTCTAATCTCATCAAAAATAGTATGTGGCGAAAAGTATGTTTAGCATAATCAGTTTTAAACACTGAAATGACTCAAATCATGAGTAAAGTGTGTCTGTTCTTTAGATTTTTTTAAAGGTAAGCATATAAAAAAAGTAAAAGTTTGGAAATATAAATGAAGATTTTGTAACTAGAAAAATTAAATGAAGCAGAATAACCAAGTCCCTATACATTCTGGTTAATTGAAGCTCCTTTATACATGGGTACTCTGGGGGAACGGGGAGTCATAATGTCACAGCAGCTTTTAAACCTTCTGGATTTGTAGGCAGTTATGTGGATTACTAAGATCTGTCTTTTGTGACATGGATAACCATCCCTCTAAAATTCAACCCTCCAAATGATATGGCTCTCTACCAAGCTCTTTAGGGTCTTGGGGAATTTCCATTTGAACCAAGCAGTTAGTGGTAAATGGAGTCCTTTGGGAAATTTCCACTTAGGGGGATCTGATATCTGATTTCTTCCCTCCAGTGCATCCTCTGGGGGACTCTCATGTGTGGCTTAGTGTTATTTGAGCCGTCTCCTCAGATTTATCTCCCCATTCTATCTGTCGCAGCCCCAAGCTGCCTTGGCAGGTAGTTTGGTAACCAAGAGAGACTGCAGAGTAGCCAAACTCCCTTCCCTCAGCGCCTTACACACGCCTATTGCAGATGAGTAACATTACAGCCCTCAGACAACTCAACTGCAATCAATAAAAAGCCTTCAGCAAAGGCTGGAAATCTGGAATAATCTCTATTCTAAACCTAGATTGAAACCAGAAACCCAGAGAAACTCAAGGATGATTTTCAATTCCCCAACTCCTTCAACCTAAAAAAAAAAACAAAAAAAAGGAAAAAAAAAAAAAAAAAAACAGAAGCCCCTCCAACTAACATAAATAAGGGAATAAGGGAAAGAAGGAAGAAGCTGAAACAATTTATTTCCCAAGCTACAATTACAAAACTCATTGTGAAGGAAACAATCTAAAAATGGTAACTAGACAGCAATTAGGGGAGGAAGCAATGCCTCTCTTCTAGGAAACCACCCAGAGGATTATCCTTAGCTATTTAAAAAAGATATTCTAAATAACAGTTTAATTTTTTGTTAGATATTACAGTATCAACATAATTTTTAAACTTATGGTTTTAGTGAAGGAGCTGTGTTAGTCAAACAAAAAAATGTGGCTTCCATTTTCTACCATGGCAGCTTATGTTATATTATATTATATTATATTATATTATATTATATTATATCATATTAACATTATACAGATGGATACAGGGTTTTTCCGTGGGAAAGCCATGGAGACAGATTGATACAGAAAGAAATATTTCTAAAATAGAAAAAAAAATTAATTTAATTCAAATACTTATTCTCCACAGAAGACATTCTCTGACCCTTTCCATGCAAATGAATATCCTGTCTGAATATCTCAACCTTTGACTCACTTTTAATCCATCCTATGTCTTCCGCTGGACCAGTTACTATTGGAACCCCACCATATTGCCTCAGCTTTCACATTCTGGGCACCCCAACCAGATGATCTTTCCCTTGAATATTTTCTTTGGTCATGGGAGTCCACCTAATCCATGCGTGGAACAGACCAGAAATGCTTAGAAGGTAACATTTTCTGGGTCTTATCTTTAACCAGCTGCTGAGGAAAGTTGGTAGAGAATAATCCAGCTGCCTCACCCTCACTCAGAGCAATGCTAAAGCATATTTTACAGAGTTGGTCAGCATTCCTCAAAGGAACTGGTCCTTAGTTCTCTACAATGGTAACCTGGGATCACCTTCTAAATCAACTCTGTGCCACATCTCTGTCTGGACATGTTTTGGGGGAACCGAAAGATATTCATCGAAGGCCCAATTTCATCCATTCTATCACCTTTCTCCCTACTACTGTCACCTCTAATCACCTAGGGAGCAACAAGTCTCAGCCTGAGGTAAAAATAGGAACATTTCACTGCCTTCTCCCTTCTGGCTTGTACTCACTCACTATAGACCCACCTGTACCCCTTTCTACCTCTACTCCCTCTCTTATCCTGACTCAACTCCTAACCTCCCACCTGTAAGCCACCACTCCTCCTGAAAATGATAACCTTGCTAATTCTGGCCCTACAGAATGAAGCTGTATTGATAAAATAGCAGATGGAAAAGATAGATACATATGAACTTCCTGCATACACCCTTTCTCAATTTACAAAGACCAGAATTTCTGCGGAACATCCGGAAATCCAGAAATTTCCTTTGATTGTCCTAGCTGTGACAAAAGTAAGCAGGGCAAATGTCTGGTTCTATCCCCACCACTCCTCTTCCCCACTCCAAGATAATAAGTTGTTTAAAATACTTTGCTTTCACCCTTATGATATATTGCTTCTGTTATTGCGTTCTATTTATACCTCTAGTCCAACAGTTCCTGGAACTGTCGGTGCATTAAGCTTAAACCAACTGCTACAATTCTGAACAAAACTGACAGTTCTCTTTGGGTCCTCTAATTAGGAAAGTCTTTAAGGCAAAGAACTGGGTAAAAAGAGTGTATTATTTATTTCTAAGCAGGCATGTTTTGATTAAATCAGTTAGTGCTATTTTCTCCCTGATATATAGTCTATATGTTTGTATTCCAAGGCAATCATGCTCTAAACTTTTTGTTCAGTGGGGATGATAGCTTTGCCAAGAGCTGCATTTACTCTCTTCCCTAGTCATTTGTGTCCCCAACACATGTAATTTGGGACTTCACTGAGTTTTCCAAAGCCAGGTTCTGGACCACCTGCCTCAGTACCATATGGGGTGGTGGTTAAAAAAACAGGTTCATTATCACCCTCGACTGACTCAATGAAATTTTGTGGAGAAGCCCAGTGATTCTCATGCACAGTTTAGTTTGAGAACGACAGGTTTGGGTGTTCAAATTTGACAAGAGTATTTAGACTATAAAGCTTGAATCTAAGGATTCCTTGTGCCTCCCGGGACTGAATTCATGGCATGAACCTCATTCGTTGGCTGTAGCTAACTGAGCTAATAAGCTTTTATACTAACACCTATTCCTAGGAGTAACAAAGACTCATGCTAATCCCTTCTGCTGAAAAGTGAAAAAAAGAAAGAAAGAAACAATGAAAAAAATTGTTTCCAAAGAGTGAAATGCACCCATGTTTTCTAATGGAAAAAATATGACACATGTAAGTATAACACTTCAGCAAACAGGGGCATGGTGCGTATTTTCACAATTTCAGTAGACTCTTCCTCTGGGAGCAGAGCTTCGAGGAAAGAAGTTCTAGTTTCCTGACTTAGATAATGGAGACAAATGAAGGTTTGTTCTGATTTTTACTGTTCTTCACCCCCCAACCCGCAAAATCAGTGTTGTTGGTGATAGCTACAGTTCCAATCTCTCGTGTGGTCTTTGTAAATGCTCTTGGTTTTAACATCTGTCAAGAAGCTATTAAGTAAATTTGGTCTCTTTAGAAGCCATCATTGTTTCCTGGCCCTAGGTTTAGAGGGATTTCCAAAGAACATGACAGAAGTTTGGAACAGAATCTCACTTGGCATTGTCTGACAGGATTCATTATGAGCCTATAGAGTATAGCTCGGCTCAAGGAGGAAGGGGTTTAACTTTGGAATCCGATAATGAATGTGTTTGTGGTTGTCAATAAATCATTGAGAAAAAACATACATGACTCTGGTGCGTAAACAAATGCCTTTTTCCTGGAGTAGAGAACTGGTTGTGAGATCGGTGGGTCTGTGTAAGAAGAGAACCATAGTAATGTGTTTTAAAAGCTCTCCACTTTCAGAGCAACGTGCAAAATACACATCTTTTGAAGAGGTTCATACTTGTTACTGGGGAGAGATGGCAGCATGTGGCGTTTTTCCCATAAAAGTTTGTATTGTTCTTTGGATGTTGCAGTCTGTCCTTATATCCATGTAAGGACATCACAAGATGATAATGTTTGTGGCTCAGTATTGCTGACTAGAGTCTTAATGTCAGCACTGGTTCTATTTGAGAGATGTTTAGTACATGAGTTTATTACTAGAAATGCAACTGATGAAAGGAGGGTGACCTCTCGCACTTTAATTGGTTTTAGTAACTGCACTGTCTGTCCAGCCTGTTAAGTTATATACTTCTTGCCCTCCAGATTTCTATCTCTTTCTACCTAGCCAAGGATTTCCCAAGAAAAAAGATCTGGAAATGCTTCTTTATCACTTGACTACCCGGCACCATGAATGAATAATATTTTGCTCCATTCTTCTGTTTATGAGTCATTGACTGGAGGAACATAAACCAATTTTTCAGTTTTTAAATTATTGAACCTTTTGTTACTCTCCTCCTAATTAGTGTCCATTGTGTTTCAAACCCGTTTTATGTATTTATCAATAACAAAAGCATTAAATGAAACCATAGAAACTTCTGGAGGAGAAGTAGTTCTATTTCTTTTTTAAAAGCAAGCAATTCACTTAGCTTCTAGTCAAATCAAAAACTTTAACGGTTGGAAATGATCATGTAGGAACTTATTTTTTTCATCTTTTTAGTAGCTTTGCATTTCCACCTCTACACATAGTCTGCTCTGCCAAGTCCTTGAAAAGAATTATTGCAATCTACCAATCGAAAGTGCTTTTTAACATGTTTATAGATCATATACATGTTTTAAATTGTCTGCCTTACTCAATATTTGGGTTTCTGAAATGCTACATTAAAATACCATTTTTGGAAAGCAGTTTCCACTTCTCCATTGTGGATATCGTAATTGAACTGATTTTTTTGGGGGGGGGGCGGGACTTGGATTTTTAAAACATTGACTTTTAGATTTTCTGCTTTAAATTTATTCTAAACCCAACCTTCACACCCCAAGTGAATTTGATAATCTATGGACCCTTGCCACGTAAGATGCATTAGCCTCACCAGAGAGCTTCTTAAAAATGCAGAATCTCAGTTCCCCCCTCTCCTGTCCCCAGACCTTCTGAATCAGAACTGGCATTTTAGCAAGATTTCCTTGGTGATTCTTGTGCACCATAAATTTGAGGAGCTCTGTTTGGCCTAATCCTTTCACTTTATGGTAGCATTTCCAAGTGAAAGGAACTCAGTAGCTTGGTTTTAAAAGACACCATACTATGGTATACCATAATAATCTGAAGGTAGTGACTTCTCAAGGTACAAGGCATCTGGATGGTTGCATTTACTGCTGAGCATCCTGCTGGTAGCTCAACCTGTGCTGAAGGTTTGAAGTGCTATGGTGTGGACATGGTGACCTCTGGTGCTGTCCTGGGACTGGAGAAAGGGTTAGAGTCTGTGTGGTGAGGAAGCTCCCGGTCCAGAGGACAGACACACACGTAAATGTATAAATACAACACATTATTGACGTAGGACAGAGGAGTGATTAATTCTGTGGGTGGAAGGTGGGGCCAAAGACAGAACAAGAAAATTTCTCAGAAAAGATGACTTGATTTTAAGCATTTCACCCCAGGGGCAAGTTGGAGGTTTTTCCAGGCAAACAGGCATGAAGACAATGAGACAGGTAAGCACCTCTAAGGAAATTCACATGGTTTGGGTTTGGTAAACACAAGGTAGGTGTACCTGTGGGGGAGCAGTAGGTGGGAGGGAACCCATGGAAGGATGGGAAATGAGGCTGAGTAACCGACATCAATGTCCTCAGGTGCTAAGAAGCTTGGCTTTTGCCAAAGGGGGCCTGAAGAATTTTAAACAGAGGCAGAGCACAGACTAGCTTAATGCTTTAAAAATGTCACTGGATGCAGTGTGAAGAATAGAATGGAGGCAGGTGAGTGAAAGAGTGGAGTCAGGGAGACCAGTATGGAGGTGGCTGCAGTGCCCCAGGTGAGAGATGATGATTACTTGGCAGGAAGTAGTAGCAGTGGGGATGGACAGCTCATGATAGAATCCAGAAATACAGAGGAGGAATTACTTTTCTCTCTGCCACCAACCTCTCCTTCAAACCTTTGAAGACCATAGTTCTTTTCTGGGTCTTAGCTTATTCAGGGTAGACATGTCCAGGTCTTTGAATTGCTGCTCATCTGCCATGGTTTTGCATCCCTTTATAAATACTTCAATTTATTTATATCCTGCATGCACTGCGGTGCCAAGAGTTGTACAAAAAGTAAAATTGAGGGGGGAAAGCGATCTAAAAATTACTGGGTACCTAGACATGCTAGGTACACCCTAAACATTGGCTCACTTAGTTCCCACAACCCTACAAAGTAAGAATTATTACCTCTGGAGGCTAAGGATCTCTCTTATGCTACTAGTAGAATCTGAATTTGCACCCAGAGATCTCAGTTTGACATATTAACCTACATACACTGCAAGGATGCCTCTCCATGGTTTGCTGAATGCACAAGGTCACAATCAATTGCCTTCTTTGGGTACCTTCCTTACCTATTAAACAAATTCACTAGCAGCAGAGGATAAGTAGAGAAGACCCCTGAGTGACCAGGTAGATGACACAAAGTCCAAATTCTCTATTGATTTGAAAAGATCTCACAGGAAGAGTTTGTTTACTTTCTTTGTACACAAATCTTGCAATCTGGGCTGCTTTTCAGTAGGTACGCTTTTGCTGCCTATGGGTGATTAGCAAATTAAGAATGAGTGGGAAGCAAGTGGTATCTAATAACTGACAAGCTGACATCAAGGGAAGAGATGGAAAAACGTAAAGTGTCATAGATGTAAGAAAGTCAAGAAGCCTAGGTAATAGTTTAGTCACTAACATAGAGGAGGACAGTCCCACACTTTCCTAATCCCTGGGGGCATGACTATATCGCAGTCCAAATTACAGACCCGAAGAATCAATATAAACTTTATTTCCAACCCAAAGGAGAAAGTCCCATGTAACATCCCTGGCTAGAGGGTCTTTTGTGCCTGAGACATTCCAGTGCACCTCTTGTGGTTAGAAGTTGTTAGCAATTATAGAAGATTCTTATAGCCTGCGAAGCAAAATCTCCCTCTTAGTAATGTCCGCTAATTGGCTAGTGTTTGGTACTTTTTTACATGACAATTATCCAGGTATTAGGAGACAAGTGTTACCAGTGTGAAATGGTAACCAGAAACTCCAGGACTCAGTATCTTCAAAGAGCTTCTACTTTGTCTCCTACTACCTGTCCTGCCTGCTCTGAGGAGATGCTCCTCACCTGCCAAGGCAATTCCATGACAGTTCTGGTCAATCTCAGGAAATAAAGTAATTCTATAGTTACTTTAAGTTGTAAACGCAGATGCAATCCTGTGATTTAAAGTATCCAATCAAATATATCAATTGATCCTTCAGTGTTCATTGAAGAAAGTACGTCTCCTTCCGGTCCTCCACCCTGCTGCCTCCTGCCTTTGAATGGCAGGCTTAACCACTCTCTTCATTGCTCATTTCCCCAATTCTATAACTGCTCTCTCCAAACGTGGAGATCTAAGCAGGGAGGGGAAGGAATGCTAAGGGGGCACTTGACTGGTACCCCCCTACATTGGCGCTTATGTTACAAAAGTTAATTTGCATATGAATTACATGGAGTTTTCCTTAAAATGGAGATTCTGATTCAGTAGGCCTGGCTGAGATCTGAGATTCTGCATTTCTAATAAGTTCCCAGGTGATACAGATGGTGCTAGGCCATGGATCACGCTTTGAGTAACATCGATTTTGAGATTCCCCTTTGGACGCACCCACCCACTGCAATTCCTTTAATGCAGCTAATTCTTTCAACTATAGCCCCGGGTGCTACATATAGCCCCGGGTGGTACCTTTTACTACAGGGGACCCTCACCATGATGGGCCACCCCCTTGGTCAGAATACCTTTCAATGTATCTTCAGGGTCAGTTTCCACAGGTAATTCATGTGGTCTCTGGGTTTCACATAAGTTTGATCTTCATTTTAACATGCACACACTTACTCCCTTATTAGCCAATTCCTGGGTAGCCATAGAATAGAACACTAATTTTCCAAATAATGAATCAGGCACCAGTCCCTCTGTCCTCCACATGTGGGAAAAACATATAGAGCTCTCCCCACAGAGCTATGAAAACCACACACTAGGCTTGGGATTGGAAAGCGGGGATTGTAACCAACGGTACAACTCTTTCCAAAGAAATTGCTTCACAAATCTTCTCTCCTTATGGAACAAACTAGCTGGGTGAAGGGACATGTATCCTATTGCCATTTCTAGACTTTCTTTCTTTCATTCAAAAATGTGCATCTTGGTTATTGTTCTCACAGCTAAATTTAGTATCACATAAACTGTAGTATACCCCTTATATTTTCTTCTCTGTGACAACCATCTTGTTTCCACCTGATATGATTTCTAAAGATTCACCATTTTCTAGATACATTTTCATGTGTTAATAGTCTATGTAAAATAAGGTACCTAGAATCAAATATAGTACATAGAGTACATACTACATAATACACAGACAAGGTACCTGAAATTAGACTCCATATAAAGTCTGACCAATCCAGAGTTTATTAGGGTGGTGTGTTTCTGTCCTCTAGATGTTTGACTTCATTAACGCTCTTGGAAGTTGAATGTGTGTGGAAGAGAAAAGGAAAAAAGGGAGGAATCAATAAGTGTATAATCTTGAGCTTAAGCACCTGGAAACTTGAGGTACCGTTAATAGAAAACAAAGAAATTAAGATAAGGAGATGGGGGGTAGTTCCACACAAACTGAGTTTGAGGTGCCAGCAGGACCCCTTTGTGGAATTTTTCAGTGGGTATCAAGAAATTGGATACTGGAACATACGTACTGGAAGCTAAACCTATAGAAATTTGGGGTTCATCCTTACTAAGACAATATCTGAAGTCTAGCGAATAGAGAATATATGCAGGTTGAACTTAGGGGAGGGAATTCAGGCCAAAAATAAAGAAAGCTCCTACAGATTCCACGAGAAGACAGCATAGTCTCCAGAACTGGATAGTTACTTATGTGACCCAAAATATTGCTGCCACTGGCCTGCCACATTGTCTGAAAGTTACGTCAGCCTTCATTTCTTAGAAGTCTCCTGACAAAGACGTGTGTATGATGCCATAATAAGCGGGTCACTTATTAGTTGGCTGATATATCGTAAGGAACACATTTACCTGGTTAATAACCACTGTCACACACTACCTCGCAGGCCTTATGAGAATGGGACATGGGATTTTTGATGCCTATGAGCAATTAGAGGTGAGGTCTGGATCGCTTGGGAAAAAATAGGCCTGGGCACCCAGGGGTTGGGTGGGCAAGCTGTAGGGAAGAGCATGTGCGCAAACATGACAGCGAGACTCCAGAATTTATTGCTTCATGGACAAAGCATATATTCATAATGAATTGATTGTTTTGCTGAGTAATCTTCACCTAGCCAATGATTTTATTTAAAAAAAAATATGTATTCCAGTTAAAAAATCACTTTAGAGTTACTTTTTTTCACTTTTAAAAATTGAATTAACGTCTATTCCTTATTGTATTATCTATTTGTTATCCACAGTCAAAGGAGTGGGAACGGCTGTTTTACAGTAAAGCATGAAGAAATGACAATAGAAACTTGTTTTAAAGGATATCCACAAATCTTTGCGTATTTTCCTACTTCAAAATATACGTATATTTTATTTGAATCTGGTATCAAACATGTACCCTGTTTCCCCGAAAATAAGACCTAGCTGGGCAATCAGCTCTGATGCGTCTTTTGGAACAAAAATTAATATAAGACCTGCTATTATATTACATTATATTATATTATATTATATTATATTATATTATATTATATTATATTGTATTATAAGACCCGGTCTTATATTATAGTAAAATAAGACCAGGTCTTACATTAATTTTTTCTCCAAAAGACATATTAGAGCTGATTGTTCAGCTAGGGCCTATTTTTGGGGAAACACAGTACACATCAAAATATAAATACCCAACGTAAGTTTTGATTATTTTAACTTCTATAAATTGAGTACACGAGGAATCATAATTTAATAATTGTATAGACCAACCAGTTTAATAATTGCATAGCTGAAGAGATATATTGTTAAACATACATATACAGGGTATACTTTGACCCATCGGCTTAAACTTTTATAAGCTGTCATCTTAGCTATATAAGCAGACTAATCATATATGAATCATATATACGTACATGATCTTTCCATTAGATACAGTAATAAGTTCTGAAAAATCTTTGTTCAGACCTGTTACATCTTTTAAGAAGAACACGTTCCGTAGCATGATTTCTAGTGGGAACATTTTTAGCATTACACAAGCTCCATAAATTGGTAATGTTTAGTAGCTTTTGACATTGTCTAAAAATGCAAAGATGGAAATCAGGATTCTAAGGATTCTTTAGGAGGGTGTGGAGATGTACTGGAGATCTCAATAATGTACCAGAAACTTGGCTTTAAATAGCCAAGTTTCTAATTTCCTGAAGTTAGTCATTCCTAAATACCAGTCAGGGTTAAAAACATATGTGGTAAAGGCTGGGTGACCCGGCATTTAGTCAACGGGACCTCTTAGCCAGCCCAAACAATTATAACAATAATTAATATTCACAATAATGGCTCTCAGGACAAAAGTCATAGCTCTTATACTATTTCTTTTATACTCACTATATGGCAGAAGCTTGAATATGGTTTCTAATGTATTATTTTATTTAAGTAACATAGGATTCTATGAAGTTAGTTGATTATCTCCATGTTACAGATGTAACAAATGATGTTCAGAGAGGTTAAAAGTAATTTTTGAAAGGTCACATGGTGAAAAATAGGTGTCATTGGGTTCTGCTACATCCCAGGAACACTTAAGTTCCAACATTTTGTCATGTGCTCATTTTTTGAAAGCTGGTAATCCATATTTGATATGTCTTTTATAAAATAGAGTATGTTCAATCACATTTATATATACTGGTTGCTCCTTCTCTACGAATATAATGCCACCATGGTCAATAGAGTATATGCTGTAAGTTATTTTTTTTTCCAGTGTTAATACTTGGGATTGGTTATAGTTATCCATCCACTGTCTAACTGTCTCCTCATTAGAGTTCTTTAGTGACCAATAGACTTCTAAAGATGGAAGTGTAGAGATGATATTGGAGCTATCGGCAATGACTTACAGCAAAGTTAAGTAATTACCTCATTGAGTCCGTGTTCTCAATCTCTCTCTTTGTCTCTCTGTGTGTCTCTCTCTCACATGCACACACACACACACAGACACACATACTAATGAGATAATTTAGGGTTTATATATAATATAGATTTGGTATATATTTACGAAGTGGAATCAATAAAACATTTACCATTTGCTTCTGGTGATTTCCTTTCCTAACTATATCCTGAATTCTTCTATTTCTTCTCTCTGTTTCCACAGTTACCACCCTAGTCTAATTCATCATTAGCTCCTTTCTGGACTTCAATAACATTTTAACTGGTCTCACTGTTTCTACTCATGTCTCAGCACCCCCCACCCCCACTCTGCCCCAGTCCATACTCCCCAGTGTAACAGAGTGCTCCTAAAATGCAAATCTTACCATCTTGCTTCTATGCCTAAAGTCTTGCATTGGCTGCCCACTTAGAACCTGTCAGATTTAACCCCTGCCTATCGCCACAGTTTACCTTGTCCTGAGATTTCTTTACTCAAGTTACTCTCATTTTCTTGTGCTCTCTTTTATGAAGCTCTATCCAGCCTCAGGATCTTGAGACTTGCTATTCCCTTAATTTGGAATATTCTTTTCTCCATTTTACTTGGCTAACCATCCTTCAGGACGCAGCCTAAATGTCAACTCCTTAGAGCAACTTTCTATGATACCCAGAGTTAGCTAGGCCTTCCAATTCTACATTCTCACAGCACTCTGTTACTTTCATAGCATTCCCTGGAAATGTATGATTTAATTAAACAATAATATGTTATTTCTTATTAAAGTCTGCCTCCTATACTTAGTTGTTAACTTCATGAGAGTTGGGTCTGTGTCTTTCTTATTCAACACTGTTGCACTACTCCCTAAGCACAGTGCCTGGTCTTTGTAAGTACAAGACATATTTTCTTAAAAATTTTTGCATATGCTTGCAGATGTTAAACTTTTTATCCTTTAATCATACAAGATGACTTTTGGCCTATGTCTTAGAAATGGCTGCAAGCCATTGTGGGATTAAATATTTTAAATATCAAAAATTTGCGCAGATGAACTCAGGAATTCATTGCTCAGGCTGATACACCATTGTCAACTGGACTTCCTTGACTTTGTTTGATCATCTATTTATTATGACACTTATGGATAGTTATGGAGCTAAGAGGAGGTAGTCATAGAAGATGTTGAATAAAAGTCAGGGAAATAGGTAATACCCATGAATGTAGGATGGAAGTAGTATAAAACAGAGGGATGATATCAGGGAGGGGCTAAAGAGAAACAAAATACATAGAGAGATGTGAAAATGAAAGATGTTTTCTGAAAAGAAGTACATTGAATAGAATAAAAGGCTAGAGGTAAATTGGCAAGTTTAGAAGAGGTTAGTGAAAAAGTTCAGCAATTTTTCCTTCCCTTCTTTCTTTCCTTCCTTCCTTCCTTCCTTCCTTCCTTCCTTCCTTCCTTCCTTCTTTCCTTCCTTCCTTCCTTCCTTCCGTCCTTCCTTCCTTCCTCTCTTTCTTTCTTCCTTCTTCCCTTCCTCCTTTCTTTCCTTCCTTTAGAAATTAATATACTGCTCATGAGATTGAAATCATTTTACAAGCACTGGCATAAAGGTCAAGGCATAAGAAATGTTTATAAAGAAACGGGTTTCGATTAGGTAATTTGGTGGTAATACCTTCAGTAACTAAATATAAGAATAATATGGAGTATTTATCCCAACAGTGAGTTTTAATCAAATCCATTCATTAAGAAAGCTGTAAAATAATTTGCAAAGTACTTTGAGATGAACAACTGTATAAACACAGTCTTATCCTAGCAACTGAAATTATAAAACTATTTGTTTTAGAAAAGTCCAACTGTGGCTTTTATTTCCCTTCAGTGGTGACAATAGATTGATTTATGAAACTGACTGTTTTTTCAGTTGAATTAAGATATTCTGTATGTATTTATACTGACGAGCTGTTACTAGGGGATGCATACTGCTAGCAATAACCTCATTTTTCTTTTGAATGACATATAAAAATGGTCAAGATCCAAAAAAGATCTATTTTGTGAACCACATCTGGTGTTCAGGACATGGGTAAGTTTAAGCCTGTGCTTTGCTGTTGGAATCACGCCTGGGCCCAAGCACAAGAAGAAACTCGACTTCCCTGAAGACAGTGAGTGAGCTTTTTTCCCCCCCAGGAGTGTTAAAAAGAAAGAGCTACTGGCTTGGTAAAAATGAGAGAGAATACAAACAAAAGCCTCAGAAACAGTTCACTCCTGATAATCTCAGTACAGGGCATATTACTGGAGATGAGCAGAGGTTTCTAACAGGCTGGGTGTAATTTTAATTTTTTTATGTAATCAGAGGAAGAGCTTCTTCATCCAAACTCACTGTTCAGTTCCCTTTAGCATAATTTATTTACTAGGGTCACCTTGCTAACCTGAACATCTTCCACGTTCAGAGAAACTATAAACCCAGACTGCAGGTCGGGCTATGAGTTGGACTCTGAAAGCCCATGGGTAACCTACCTCAGGCCCACGATGAGTATGTCTACTGGTTTACAGTATGCCGAAGATGACGTGGGCAAGGGGAAGACAGCACCAAACTTTGATTTGATGTCTATCTAACCTCATACCTCCAACTATTTTCACCGTATTCCACAGAAATTGTAAAACTATTTGTTCACAGTCCACCAAAATCCACCTCTGCTCAAGCTGCATGAGGTTTTAAAGTGATCATCATGGATCCCACATGCAGCAAAGAAATACGCTCCATGACCTAATGGGAATGAAGAATCCATAGAGATGTAGTCCCCTCTGTTGTCCTTTAATGAGGAATGTGTCATAAATGTCCCAGTTTCCTATGCAATTTTAGGGGACTTAAACTGGAACAATTAGAACTTACATTATTAATAGTATATTCAATGTCAATTGCAATTAGTAATTGGCACAGTCCTGCTAACAGAACACATGCATGGGATAAGCTACTCACAGCGTCCTTGATTGTTGGTAGGTCATAGGAGCCTACTCCTTCACTATAGGTTAGCTAATTAGGAAACCACACACACACACACTTTTTTATCCTTCTAAATGTTTCAAGGTTAACAGTGCTTTTAAAGACTGGGCCCTTGTTTTTGCTCTGGACTGAGTGCTTACGTGTTCTAAAACCTGAAGCTTTTGAAAAATATCGATGCCCAGGCCCCTCTCTCAGAGTATGAGTCAACGGGGCTAGAACAAGGCCTAGGCATGCCTATATTTTAAAAGGTTACCAGGTGTTTGCAGTGAAAGCCCCAAGTTGAGAACCACAGAAAAATGCTATTTCATTTTACCTGATCCTCAGGTAAGTAGGCTTTGCCAATATAATTTTGCATATTAAGAAATTCACATTTCTTAAAGACTTTCAGTGAGATCAAAGAATTTTTACAGCAAGATGCTCATAACTATTGAGACAGGGAAAATGAAATTTAATTATATTGGTTAGCTAAAAATGGAAGGTTTATTTATGGCTTAGCAGATTTTCTGAAGTTCTACAGTTTGGCCATGACGAAGAGCTCAATGCATCTTCCTCAGTTAGTTATATAATGTCACACTGAAAAGGCTGGCACTGACGTATCAAGTCCCTCTCATCTCCCCCTCTACCCAATGTGTGAACTTAGAAAGCAGGGCACAAAAAAGGTGAAATTTCAGAGTTGTCTCCACATGCATTTTAACTCTATAGGAAATAAAAGTTTCAAAACTTTTTTCTCTGACACTCAATCTCTTACATAAAAATGGACAATAACAACTATTATGTTGGGTATTTTCTTTTAACCTCTCTGTTCCTCATTTATATTTGGGAGGATAAGAATAGGATGTTGAAAAGGTAAAATATTGTCATGGGCATCTTATCCCTACCACATCCTTACAATACAAATAATTACCCTAACATCAATGTCTAAATTTGAGCCTTAGGTAGGTCAGTTTTATCTAAGATCAGGCACTAGTCTGCCATTCCCTCCTCCGCATTTTCATTTGCTCTCTTTGGCAGAACCTTCTGTAGAAGATGAAGTAAGAAAGCATATAACTGCCAAGATGCTTAATCAAGTTCTTGTGGTTGTTGTGGTTGTCACCTCAGATTTCAGATCCAGAAGATCCAACTTTATCAACTCATCCACAAATGATCAAGTTCTTGAGGGGAAGAATAATTTATATTGACAAAACTCACAAGCAATTAATTTATAAATCATGATGCCAATTTGCTACAGTACAATGGCCCAAGAAGAGTTTGCTCGCTGGGTCTTGTTCTTTTTCGTTGTTTACATTGTCAATAATAACTAATGGAAGGCCTCTTTATTATAAGGGACTCTTCCCATCAGGCTGGTCTTCCCAGGGTAACAGATTGTAAAGGGTTTTGGTTGTTTATTGGTTGCAAAGAACAGAAGCCCACTCAGGCTTGTTTGAGTTAAAAGGGGATTTACGGAAAAATAATGGACACATTCCAAAATAATGTGTAAAAAGTTAGGGAAGTGGGAAGTTATTAGGCATCTCTCTCTTGATCTTGCATTCTCAGACCAAATGGTCTCTTGTATCTACAGCTCTCTATACATCTGCTCCTCTCTCGTCAGGCTTCCTTTGCTTGCACGCAGCCCAACATGGCGGCCACCCCAACATGACCACCAATACAAGACCTCACAGCTTGGGGCAGTGCCCATCCCTGATCAATCTGTTCAGTCTTTAGGCTCCCAGTTGTTATCTTCCTGAAAGGACTCTGATTAGCTTAACCAAGGCTATGAATATTTCCCCAGGCCAAGTGTCTAAGTCTGGCCCAATTATAATCTGTGTTTCTGACCTAGGCCTACTAGGGCTGGGGATTCAATTCCAATGGAGGAAGTGTGGGTAGGAGACACAGAGAGAGTATCTCATATATTGTTGAATATAAGGCATTCTTTTGGTATTCTCCTGGTGGTTATAGGGGCATGTTGAGTGCGGACTAAAAGATTGGGACCAAGCTGACAGGGCAGTGGAAGAGGGTATCCATTCTATATGCCATCGTGCCATGGAAGGAAGGATAGGCCAGGTAGGCAGGGCTAGGAGAAAAGAGACAGCACTTCAGAGATTTTCATGCCTCTAGGGTACACAGCTGAAGTGAAATATTGTTATTTAGAAGCATCTTTCAGCTACCTACTCCTTCCCTGCCCCAGGAATCAAGGATATTTGAAGGATGGGCTGAAGTGAAATATTGTTATTTAGAAGCATCTTTCAGCTACCTACTCCTTCCCTGCCCCAGGAATCAAGTATTTGAAGGATAGGCCAGACAATGAAACGCACAGAAGGGAATGCACTGAGAATTTATGGAAAGGATCCTGGATACTGGGTGTAGTGGGTTGAATAGTGATCCTCAAAAGAAATATGCAAAGCCTAAACTCTGGTACCTGTGAATATGATCTTGTTTGAAAATTGGATCTTTGCAGATGTAAGTTAAGGAGCTCAAGATGAGATCATCTTGGATTAGGGTGGGTCCAAAGTCCAATGACAAAAGATGTCCTTTAAGAGATAGAAAAGAGGGAGACACAGAAAGACACTGCGGAAAAGGCCATATGAAGATGGAGGCAGAAATTAGAGTAATGTTTCCACAAGCCTAGGAATACAAGGAGCCACTAGTAGCTGGAAGAGGCAAAAGAGGATTCTTCTATAGAGCCTTCAGAGGGAGCATGGCCCTTGATTTGGGACTTTAGGCCTCTAGAACTGCGAGAGAATAACTTCTGTTGTTTTAAGCCAAGAAGTTTGTGGTAACTTTTTATGGTAGAACTAAGGACCTAACTTATGACAGGAAGAGCTCTTCTTGGAAACCCAATTTGAGCCAAGGGAGATAAGTATCAGACACCTGAGAGTATGCCTTAGCTTTCTGCAGTAGCAGCTCCCAGACCATGAACATAAGGGTATAAGGCACTGGGAATAAAGTACTGGTGGGGATCCCATTCTCAGGGAGGATATAGACGCTGGGCCAGACAGAGAGGTCTTTGCTCTCTCTCTTGAGTTGGAAATGAGATTGTGAAAAGACAACCCAGGTTCACCCTTGCTTTGACTCCACTGACTCCCTGTATTGCACACCCTTACACAAGTTCCCCACCTTCTAAGGCCTCAGTCACAGGAATCATGTAGAAAAACATTTCACAGGAGGTCCTCCGAAGGCCTCCCGGTTCATCGGCCTGTATGGTTAGGCTAAGCAGAGAGTCAGGCATGAGCTTGTAAGATGCTGCCTGTGGACTGGTTCCCTCAGTTGGATACACCAGCTTGTTGGAGGTATTCCTTCTTTTTACCACCCTCAGGGGATAGACCCTTACACCTGATCCTCTCCATGTCTTAACTAATACCTGGGAGGATTTAGCCCTTGAGATCTCACTCATAGTCAAAGTTCCCTGCCTGTATTGGGCTTTTGGGGACCATTTGAGCATTCTAACCATAGAACCCCATAGGGATATAGCTGAATATCCCATAAGGTATATCCTTTTTTGGGCTCAGGGCAATGCTGAAATGCTCCAGGAGACTTTGGAGGCTTATGGAAGTGAGCTACCAGTGTTCCATCAGCGATCCTTCTGTGAGGGGAAAGTCTAAAACTCTGCTCCTCAATATGATAGCCACCAGCCAACTGTGGCTTTATAAACTTAAATTATTTTAAATGAAATAAAATTAAAAATTGAGTCTTTGAGTTGCAAAAGTCACAACTCTATTGCACCATAGTCACACGTGGCCAGTGGCTACCATATTGGACATTGCAGAGAGAGAACATTTCCATCATCACAGAAAGTTCTGCTGGATAGCACCGTTCTAGATCAGTGTTTCAAATCATCTGAAGGTCTTGTCAAAATACAGATTCTGATTCAATTGGTCTAGGCTGGGGTCTGAGATTTTGCAGTGCTAACAAGTGCCTAGATGAGGTTGATGCTAGTGGTTTATGGATCACACTTTGAGAGGCAAGGATCTAGGGAACATCACTGTGAATTAATTAGGGACTCTGTGCTTGTTGTGTGCTGGGGAGGAGAGAAGAGGAGAACATTTTATCTGTAAGAAGCAGAAAAGAGATGGGGCTAGCTTGGTTGAAGTAGAGTCTTCATGGAAGAGAAAAATGGAAAGTCACCTGGCAAAGTAAATTAGGCCCTAAATGTCTGCCCAAGAGATATGGAGTTTCTGCTGTAGGGCAAGGACTTCCAACTAAGGTGCGATACATTCATGTAGGGGTTGGCAAACTTTTTTTGTAAAGGGCCAGATAGGAAATATTTTAGGCTTTGTGGGTCATTATGGTCTTTGTCTCAATTACACAAATTTGCTGGTATAGCATGGATGCAGCTATAGGTGATATGTAAAGAAATGAGTGTGGTAGTTTCCAATAAAACTCTATTTACAAAACCAAATGGCATGTTGGATTTGGCCTGGGGAGCATAGTTTGACTCTTGTACTAGTGGCTCACAATGTGGGAGGAAGTTTAAAGTGAAGTTGCAACTCATCAATTAGATTTTTGTATAACATGGAGTCTGTTTTAACTATCCTCCTTATTAGTCATTACTAATAAAATAGGAAGGAATGTCAATTATTAGTATAATTGCTTTAATTTCAGTATCAAAGCAACGGTTCCCTAACACATACAATACATAATGATATTTCAGTGATACTGAAGTCAAACTATGTGTTTTGTGCTGGTCTCAGCCTGTCAATAACCAGCTTTCGTGGTTCTTATTATGATTGCAAGAAGCCCTTCAGCAATAACCATCCAGTAATTTTGAAAAAAGAAATTCAAAGTTTATTACTTACAGGACCTTGAAATTACAGCACACCTGTGGCCACACAGCTCAGTCATGGGTTGAGAGGTAAGACCTGCATGGGCCTGGGAGGTCTGTTTTACTGGGCTCGAGAGAAGGGGCCTAAGGTTTCTAGGGCACACTCTTTTTTGGAGAATTTAAACCATAAGAGTGGGAATTTAAAGCTAGGGAAGAGAAAAAAACAAGTAGCCAAAATTAACCAAGATCTCTAAAACAAAAGCACGTGGGGGTGGGGTGGGGCCTGGCTCTTTATCCAATCCTGTGGCTGGCAACGTGTTCACTGGAGACAGCAATCTTTGAAGTGGATACCTCTTTGAAATGGAAGCCTGGCCATTTCAAATGGAGCCAAAACTCATGTCAGGCACTTGCGTTACAAAAGAGAAAATAAAACCCCTCAGAGCTTACACTACACTATGATATGTAGAAATTACAAGCTGCCCAGAAACATCAAGTGAAACAACATCTGGACAATCAATTTAATAGCAAAACCCTGCTAGCTAGCACCTTCTCTATCATGTTGTAACAGAAAATAATGATCTAAGTCCAAGGCGGTAGAATTGCTTTTATTTACCATGAGGGTAAACAAGAACTAGGAAGAGTTACTGGTCTCATCTCCGCAGCTACTGGTTCACCAATTTAGGATAAAACCAGGGCTCATTTCCCAAACAGCGTTTAACCTTTTCCTGACACTAACTCTACAGAGTGGCCAAAGCACTACTCAAATAAGTGGAGAGTGCCTGTAATCCAGAAAATGCTCACTGAGCCCAGGGAAATAGTGCTGAGTTGTGGCTGTAAACACAACATTGATATTGCAGACATTCATTGAACATTTCATAAATCATCTCTTTGTTTACTTAGACTTCTGGGAGAAGGATTTGGATGATAATCATCTCTCTAAAGAACTATCCAAGAAATTTTAAGCAAAGTCTTTAGTCATTCTGCAAGAATTTCCATGTGACAAGCAAAACAATCAAGATAATTTCATTTATATGTATTTTTTCTTTTTAAAGAATACACTATTCCATGCAATAGTTTTGTTGGAGGGAGCCCTGACCTAGATATTAAGAGATCTTAGGTCCAAGGAAGGTCTGTTGAGGCTTCTGCTGATTTAGCTTTCTGAGACTTGAATTCCAGATCACGCTTTTCCTCCCCACTCCTTCACCTTTGCCTCGTTCTCTAAGATCTCTTAATTGTAAATGCGTTATCCTCTCAAAGACTTAACTTTCTTCATATTGTCACTTCACAGCCATTCAGCCAAGTCCTAGATCACCATGAGCTTCAGAATGGGTCATTTGAATGGGATCATGGAGGCACCGGGGTTTGAATTAAAGGCCAGGATCCCATGACACCTCGGTGAGCCATCCAGGACAAATGATATCCATACTATTCTATAGATCAGGAAATCAACTTACAGAGACTGGCATTAACAGGCCAAGATCACTTGGAAGGTAAAAGACCAGCCTCCACCCACGTCTGTCTCCAAGTCCAGGGCTCCTTTCCCACACTTCGTTATAGCACTTGCAGCCTTGTCATTTCCCACATGTCTGGCGGGACCTTGGACAGGGTCCAGTCATAATAGAAATAGAATGTCTGACTAGCCTCATGTGATGGAAGAACTCAAGGGTAAAATTGATTTGAAAGAAATAAAGTAATATTTCTTGAACCTTAGCTGTAAACTGATGTTTTCCCCTCTGATACATAAACAAGAATTTATTATGTGAAAATATTTTATTGTCCATGAAAATGTCTTTATATCAATGAATGGCACAACATAGCCAACCAATTGGCTTGACTCTTTATTTGTCCTAATTCATCACAATAGTCAATCACCTATTTAATTTTAAAGCAGTGCTTTATTGTTGGTAGAAATGCCTTATTTACCATAAGGGTAAACAAAGACCTAGGGAGTCACTTGTCCAAACTCCACAGCTAATGGTTGACCAATTTAGAATAAAACCAGGGTTCTTATTTCTTAAACAGCATTTAACCCTTCCCTGACATTAACCCCAAGATTCAAATACTGTAAGTGCTGGATGCCTCTAGTCCAAAAAAATCACAAAAAATAATAATTCCTCATTAGGATAAGTAAAACACTACAAAGATGTATGAAGTGAAAAATTAAATTCCTTTGCTTATGGTTCAGTATCTTCTCCTAACCCTGAGGTATTTGATTTAACATTTTGCTGAGTATCTTCTAAAACACACACACACACACACACACACACACACACACACACACACACACACACACACAGGGTTTTCCCCTTTCCTTCCTTCCTTTCTTCTTTCTTTTCTTCCTTCCTCCCTTCCTTCCTTCTTTTCTTTCTTCCTCCTTCCTTCCTTCATCTTCCTTTCTTGAAAAAAATTATACTATAAATATAATTTAAAAAACGCATAACATGCTTTTTTTTGCCTTGTTAAAAACTGCATCTCATTGTTATGTTAATTTCCCAAATTAGAGTGATAGTGAGCATTTTTTTAATAGTTTGTCACTGTATTGCATATTTTTGCTTGATTTTGTATTTTATTTATGAATATGTTGTAGCTTGTAATATATTAGGGATATTAACCATATAGGTGGCAAATAACTTCTTTCAGTATAGCATTAAAAAGTTGTTTAAGAAATCTTTGCTACATAGTTTTTCATTTTGATTTACATTGGTCAACTTCTTTTGTGATGTCTAGTTTTGGTGTTACATAAGAAGACGTTTTTCACCTAGCCTTAAATTATGTACATAGTCTCTTATACTTTCTTCTTATAGTTCTATATTAAAATATTAGGTCTTTAATCTGTATGTTATTTTTGTGTTCATGTGGTGTGAGAAAGGGGTCTACTTTAATTTCTTCCAGAAGATAGACAGTTGCGCCAACTGAATTAACTAAAACATCCATTTTTCCCAGTGTATTGGAAAGATGGCTTTATAATTTATTAAATTCCCATGTATTATAAAATATATTTTTGAACTCTTCATGTTCCACTAATAAGTTATTGGTTCATTCGGTAGCAGCCTTCTCTTACAGGTCTCCAGAGCAGAAGCTTCTACCAGCTCCCAACTCCTATTTCATGGACGATCTCTTTAGGTAACACATTTTCTCATTTCTGTCTGAAACCTGAAGGACTCAATGTATTGTCTTTCAGGAACATACGGGTGGAGTTCCAATGTCTCAAACAAAGCCTTTTGCTTCCCTGTGACTTCCAGTAGACACTGACATTCTATCTCAATGTTCTGAGAAGGGGAAAAGAGAGATACTCTCTGAGAAAAATGAGCAGCAAGAGACCATATGTTCTCTCAGAATGCTAATTCCATCAGACTTTCTCCTTTGTTGCATCCAGTCCTCCCCTAATCTCATCAGTTCCAGGTGCCCTGACCTGTGTCTGAAGTCTTGTCCATTGCACAAGTACCTTCAGCCACCCATTTAAGCTCACCGTGATCCAACGATCCCTAGAAATCAGACATTACAGAATGTAAGGAGCCCACAAAACTCAAAGCTTTGCTTTAAATACTTTTAAAGTTAAAACAGGAAATAAAGCAAAATTTCCCCATGTATCTGAAGACCTATTATGAAAACATTTTAAAAATTTGGATTGATGATAACCTCTGAGCTCCAGTTTCTAGGGTAAAAAAAGTAATAATTGTAGTAATGATAATAATATACCAAAAAACTGGAGGAAATTTCTGTAAATTGTTTTAAGTGAGAAGAAAAATCCCTGCAGCTTTCTCTGGCTTCTACCTGCCACTTCTCCTTACTTCTTCCCTCACTCCCACCAGGTATCTCTAGTTCCTATGTGAAAAGATTTTAAATGTGCAGAGATGATGTCCTCTGGGGCTAAAGGTCCTGGTGTCGAAAGCAAATGTCTCGAAATTACTAACTAGAATAAAGAAAAAAGGAGCCTGCGTTTTACACTCTTAAATCCCTTTAGGAATTCTTTCAAGATAGCTTTGGAATGCAGCAGCCTGTGATAGAGTGGTGTGGCTGCTAGCCATAGAGTTGGCATCCAATTCAGCCTGTGACTAGTCTCCAACCAGCCCTCATCCTGAGATTCCAGGATTTCGAACCACCTAAAGGTTCATTTCCACCACTGTAAAGGTCTTGTAGGCCAACAACTTCCCTCCAAAGGGTTGAATTGGACACTTTTGGTTACGAAACCTCTTCTAAGTGATATGAAAATGGATCTAAAATATGCTGCAGACTCAAGAAAAGACCCCACTTCTGACTCCTCTGAATCATGGGGACGTTGTGAAATGTATTGCCCACAAGGGACAAAAGAGCAAAACAGATGGTGAAATTTCATGTTTTTTTCTGGAGAGTTAAAAATATCATCAATCATGTACTTAGAAATTGGCAGTAACTGAATTTTTGTTATTCCATAAGTTAGAACAGACGAGAGATTTTTAAGCAAAAGAGCATGGATGCGTACCCCGAGGTAGACATTGTTCATGATTTCTGGCTGCCCAGTGTATTGGCAGAACTCAGAAAATTCATGTTCTGCTTCCCTTGTAGCTAGTGTACTGTGTGACCTAAGTTCTACCAGTCAGACACTTTGAATGTGAGACCTCAATTTGGGAGTGAGCAACTTGAGAAGAAAGTGCCAGACGGACTGCACTATAGTGACAGCAGAGGCCTCTAACTTTTGGGGTGACCACGATTATAAGCCTGAATCTCTGTCCTAAGAGCAACATTGATAGGTGACAGTGGTCCTTGGTTCCTCACTAAGCCAGCTCTGCTGCAGGGTTTTAGACACTGTTCCTGGAAGATTAGCTTGGGTATGGCTTTCCATTCCCCTCAACGACTATGAGATGCCCAATATTGTTTTCATAAACTCCTTTTCTGTTTTATAAACCAGAGGCAGATTCTGTTGCTTGCAATTAAGAATCCCAAGTAAGATGATAGCACCTATGGCTTCTATTCACGTGTATTGGAAGTGAAAAACATTTTGGCTTATCCTATCTGGTCAAAGCCATGGATAAATTCAAGCTGACAGAAGACATCTAAGGTTCCAACATTGCCTCTGAGGGTAGCAGGTCTTTAAACTCCTAGGGATCTTTAATGGAACCCTGAAGAAACCCATAGAAGCTGTACAATGGCGTGACTGATTTACCTGAGTAATCGGAGCCCGCAAAACCTTTTCAGGAAAAGGGAGCAATCCTGCTCAAAATATTTTCTGTGCCCCAAATCTGAAAAATTTGTGGACTGAGGAAATAATTTCTTTGGGGATTTGAGCCCCCTTCCTACTGCCTTTCTTTAAACCACGCATGCACCACCCAAAGAATTATGCATTAATTATTTTTGGTGTTGTTTCTTCTTCTATGTTACATTGAAAAGTCTGACTCCATGTGTGAAGAAAGTGGGTAGAACAGATGCCTCACATCGGATGAGATGCTTAGGGAAAACGGTGGTGGCCTGGACACTTTTATTTTCTCAGTAAAAATTGTGAAATATAACACACATATAGGAAAGTATATAAAATGAACACATATTGCCATTGCTCCAAATGAGAATGAAGAGTATTGCCAATAATCTGCGAGCCCCTTGTCTGTCCTTGAGTGCATTCCCCGTTGCTCCCCTTTAAGAATCGCCATTATCCTATCTTTTGTGATAATCACCCGTTTGCTTTTCTTTATACTTTATCATCTATATATGCACACCTAATATAGTAGTATTTAGTGTTTCCTGTTTTTAAGCTTTATACAAATTTATCACACGTAATCCTTTGTGTGTTTTCTTTTACACAACACTATGGTAGTGAAATTTCTCCATATTGTTGGATATGGTTGCAGCTCATTCATTTTCACTGCTGAGTAGAGTCCTGTTGTGTGAATGCATTACCATTTACAGATCCATTCAGTGCCAATGAACATATGGATGGTTTCCAATATGTGGCCATTGCAGATAATGCTGCTGTGGCTCTTTTGAGTGTATGTCACGACGTACACATGTCAATGTTTTGTATATATATGCCAAATGGTGGGATTGCAGGCTTATGGACATTTTTCGCTTTTCTGAGTAATGCTTAACTGTTTTCTCAAGTGCTTGCATCAGCTGACAGTGGCAATGTAAGAGAGAGTTTCCACCTTCTTACCCACACTTGTTAGAGTTTGTCATCTGGTGACTCTATCTGGTGATATCTCAAGATGGTTTTAGGTTTCTTTTCCCGATAATACTAGGGAGGCACTGTATAGATTTTTGTTTATTGAGTTATTGGCAACTAACTGGTTTATTGGTGGTTTGAGATTTTTCTACTGGGAAGTGCCCTTTCAGGTCCTCTAGTCTTTTCTGTACTGGGTTTCTATTGTCTTAGTGTGGGTTGCCCAAAAAGCAGAGCTGGCAGGGAGTGAACATGGCCTGGTGCTTTGTCATGGAGAGTGCTCAGAGCAGGGGACAGAAGGGTAAGTGAGGCTGAAGGCACGAAGGCACTCTGGACACATACGAGGGCATTTTGCCATCACCATTTACTTCCTCTTCTTAACAGATGCATTATATAGTTATGATGATTTTTAATAATTTAATAATTTTCATACATAATATGTAAATAGAAGCATTGCTTATGAAAACTCAATATTATAAAGATGTCAATTTCTCACAAAATTTATCAAAATTTGAACTTACTTTTAAGAGAAATCAAAGGATTTTTTTGTAGTTTGTTTATTTGATTTTGGTTTTTGTTTTGCATGAAGGACACTTAGAGAAAACTAAATTTAGGGAATAATTTTAGAAAACAGTAATAAATACGTGCCTATCATATAATAACAAGTTAGTTGGCACAGTATTTAGATACATAAATTGTAGAGAAAGGGCCATTTAGTGTCAATGAAGAAAAACAAAGTGTTCCATAAATGATACAGAGACAAGTGGCAATCATAAAATCAAAGAAAGATAACCAAAACAAAGCCAAGACAAGCAAAAATAAAAACTTAAAGTTATTCTTAACCCTATATCAATCCCCCTAAAAAATACACAAATAGAAATGGGGGAGGGGAAGGTAGGTAGAAACACTCTATGATTACACAAAGCTAGAAACTATAAAAGGTCGGTAGATCTGGCTACAAGACTTCAACCTCTCTTCAGAAAAACACACGATAGAGTTTAAAAATAATTTCGAAAAAATATTTGTCTATACAAGAGAAAGAAGTCTTACAAATTAAAAAATAAAACACCAACATGGCAAAATTTTAAAAATTCACAAAAAATACAAATGGCAATAAACATTGAAACTATGCACACGCACAGTAGCAGTCAAATAACTTGTTTCTTACTTAATGATTTGCAAGGATTTAAAAGATGGATGAAACTCAGAGTAGGAAAGGATGTGGGGAAGGAGGAAATTTCACACAAGTTTGATGAGTCTGTATATTGTTATAGCTATATTGTATATTGTTACAACTATATTTAAAAATTGGCATATCTTTTGAATCGTTAATTCCATTTTAGAAATTCATCATAGAGAAGTAATAAGATATTACATAAAGCTTCATAGACAGGATGTTTGTTAAAATGTTCACAATAGTGAAAAAACAGAATGCCGGGGATATTTACTAGTAGGAGATTTCTTAAATGTTAGTCTACACATATAATGAAATTCTATTTTCCCATGAAAATTGATGGGGAATAGCATGAAATAAAAACTGAGGCAGACTGTCAGAAATAAGAAAACAGTCTTGCATTAAAAAAGAAAAAAAAAAGTCAATTTACCTCTATGAACTCTAAGGAATGACAACAAGTAAATTTGTAGTCTTTTGCACAGTTTGGGTCCTAGAAGTGTAATATGGTTGACACAGGTTTGGAAGAAAACCACCTGATAATTAGGGTTATCACCAAGAAAGGATAGCACATAGGGCATTCTAGGACCTGAAACCTTCTTGTCGTGCCAAGGACATACAAGGAGGTGAGTCTTCATACCCCACTGGAGCTCAGAAATCGATGGAATGAGTGGATGGCACAGAGAGTAAAGACTGAGCGACATCCTAAGTGGAGTCCAAAGAAGAAGAGAAGAGGGTTTTCTAGAGTCAGCTATGTTTGTTAACGTAGCATCCATGTGAGAGAACATCTCAGAAATGGCAAGTCTGTTGGTCTTCCCAGGAATACAATGTGCTAAATAAACATGTGCTAGAAGATTGTGGAAGCTTTGTTACCTCCACCCATTAGTCTCCCTGACAAGCTTGATCGTAGGTTGGAAGACAGAGGGATTCTTGAAAGTATTTGTGAGATGGATTAGGATTATAGGGATCTTGACAGTTTGCCACTCGAACTGAAATATTCCTCTAATCCCCTATAACTGCAAAGAGGAGGAGACCTTGGGGAACAGGGCAAGGTTCTCAACCTTGGTGCTATTGACATTTTGAGTGAGTAATTCTTTTGTGTTGCAGGGTAGGGAGTCCTGACCTGTAAGGTGTTTGTTAAACATCCTTGGCTTCTATCTGCTGGACGCCAATAGAACTCATGGCCTTATTTGTGATAGCTAAAAATGTCTCCAAATATTGACAAATGTCCCCTGGGGCAAAATTACCACTGGAACAGAAATGGATAATATTTTGTTAAGTGAGATGATATCTTTAAATAAGAAAAAGTAGGTTACAAAGCACAGTGATCCTACCGAGCACCATGATCCTGCTTTTATTGGAGAAAATGTATATCTGTATACAGGTACATATTAAGTGTTTGATTATGAGTGCTCTCCATTTTATTTTATATGTGTTTTGGTATTTTACAATTTTTTGACAGTGGACATATACTTGTTTCATTGAAAGAAAAACTGGTATTTTCAGTCATATTTGCACATATGCATAGAAAAAATCTTGATATACAACAAAACGGTAATGATAGTTACTTCTTAGTGTTAAGATTTTTTTCTTGTTTTGCTTGTATTTTCTGAACTTTTTACGGTGAGCACATTTTGTAATCATAAACAAAGTGAACAGAAATTATTTCAATCATAAATTCCAGATTTCAACTAACCAGTAGGTGCCTACTGATAATCAGGACCATTAAAATGCATGCTTTTAACTTCAGTTGCTCAAGCCATTCTAACTCTTAACAGTGGTTTAATGACCTAGTTGAAAACAGATAGTAAGTCTTGCAAATGTTCTCTATTCACCTAATTACACCTCCATCTCAGCTGAAGAATCACTTCTTATTTTAATGTGAAAACAGACACCATCCAGCATCTTCAATCTCTCCCTTCACAATTTCTTTGCATGTGAACTTCTCTTTCTTAGCCTCCGTCTTCTGTAAAGACTGATCCATGTTTTTGTTTGTTTGTTTAAATTCACAACTTTTCCTCTTGCTTTTCCTACTAAAATTAAGGAGAGAAACTATGAGGGAAATAAGGGGGAAGGCTTTTCTTTCTTCAGATAGTGGTTTACAAGTAAGATTTGGGATGCAAGATGTCCTGGGGGGTTTGCTCTATAAGGAACACTTTTTTCTTTCCTCATGTTTTGTTAAATAGAGAATCTGAGGATGGGAAGTGGGCATATGAAGCTTGACAAAACTTCTCCACTCTACCCTCCCTATCCTGGTTCTAGTAACTGCACCCCACACACAACCATCCCATGTGATTCACGTGGGGCTGCCTTCCACAGTTCTCCACCCCAGCAGTGATCACGTGATTCCAGCTAGACCAATCACATTCCCTCTGCCTGAAATTTGAATTACGATGTGTGAGTAAAGACACACAAAGATAGCAGGTAGTCAAGGATGGGTTATCTATTTGGTGCAGAAGATCCTTGGAGTTGCCATGGTTCTTGAGGAGTAGTCAGCCTTACATTCCTGACTATTTCCTCCTTCCCAATCCAGTCCAGCCCCAAGAGAAACCACTCAAGTCCTAGTTTCCCATATTCAGGTAGTGAGTAAAACCTCACATTAAGTCCAGGCTTAGTTCCATGGCCACAGAGAGTAGTAGACTAGTTGTTTCCAGTCTTAGCAAGTGCTTGGCAAAGTCTCATTCCTACCAGGTGAAAACATGGTTGGCTGTGCCTTCAAATGGAAGCTTTTAGCTGAAACAAAGAGATAGCAGTTAAGTTATTGAAAGCCAAAAACATGTCAGTGGTATAAATGAGACATGAGCAGACCCAACAAGATTTTCATCGAGTGAAATGCCCCCACATATACTGTGGTCTCTATTAAATTAAAGGCGCAAAGTTTGAAACACCATGGGACAAACTATAGGTACTTCCTTGGATGAATAAACCAGAAAGAATTGGGTATGGAGTAGATGAGCAATGATCAGCAATGGTATTTTTCCTTTCTATCTAGAAGAGGTCTCCAAACAGGAATATTTTGTCCAAGATTACAGTATAATTTTATTACTGTAGGAACAATTTTGAAGTATAGTCAATTAACTAGATTTTGGAAAACCCATGAAATATTACCAGATCACTTTGCTTTACTTCTAAAAGATTAGGCCTTTTGTATTCCTAAAATAATCTTAAATTTCATTTCTTTGAAATTTTATTGCCTTCAGCTTATAATATTCAAACATAAAAGCAAAGATTAATTTCACCATTTTATATATAATAGGCTGAAACCCATAGAGATAAAATGACACAAAATGTCAACTGGCCAAATGGCCTGCAAAAACAGAATAAAAACTCATCTTCTGAATTAAGTGTTATTTCCACCATGCGAGTTATCAGTTATCATGCCAAGTTTAAATCAGATGACTCCTTAAATTAGCATAATTGAAAAGGTACTTTACTAAAAATATTTAGCACTTGGTATAGCGCTGTGAGGAAATGCAGTTTGTGAAGAAATTACCCACTATCAGGATCTCCTCCAACAGAAGAGTTTTATGATTCTACTGCTGATTTTAATGGGTTGAGAGTGAGAGTTGAATACAGTCTGAAGATTATGAATAATTGGAAATTGAATACAGGAAGTTATTTATATGGTCAATGTATATGGAAAAGAATACATACATACTCATATTTAGAACTACCAAAAGTTGAAATAAATAGCTGCCATCTGCCACAACAAAACCTATGATGGACGCTTGGCCATAATGTGGTCACCCCATGGGAACTGAGAATTTTACTGCTGAGGTTAATGTTCGGGGCATCTGGCTATCAGTGCCTCAATTAAGAAATAAAAGCTGTAAGCAGGCCACCCACGATGGGCCAGAGCCGAGTACCATCTCCACTTCTGAGAGCTGTGGTCCCCTCACTCTCCTCTCCTGACAGACGAGGCGAGGCTGCTGGGACACTTCCCAGGCAGGCCAAGATGCTGGTGTCTGTTCCTTCCTTTCTCCCCAGGAATTACTTTTTGATTTTTGACTGGGACCAAAGATTATGAACAAGCTGAATAGTTACAAAAAACCACTCTTTAGAGTCACAGTGTTTGAAAGTTTGATTCCACCTTGTTTTGTCTGAAGGCTACGAAACCAAGGGACAGATGAACTCAATTCGCCAATTGGACTTCTTCAAAAACAGACGAGAACTTGTAAATGTAAAGCTTAATATCATACTACTCAGCTGGAAAAAAAAAGAATCCTATTATTATCCTGAGACCCAGGACTCTCAGAATGAATGCAGGGAAAGCTGGGCAAACAAGGCTGCGTGTCATGATAGAGGAGAACTGACTTTCTTGAATGGCTGATGAAAGTGGTCAGAATAAAGTCACTTTGCTGTTCCCAAATCCAAATATGGTTTTGTTATATTTGTGTTTATATGTTAACCCTAAAAAGGTCAATGCTCGACTGTCCTTCATTGTAATTCAATCTAAAACTTTAAAAACAACTTCCCTTAAAAATGGAAGTCCCTTAAAAAAATTCATATAAATTTGATATAAATCCAGAATCAAATCAAATTTCTTCAGCAACTAGCTGCCTTTTGACCAATTGGTGCACATAAGGTGACCAACCATCCCGGTTTGCCTGGGACTTGGGGATTCTCTGGATGAGGGACTTCCAGTGCTAAAATCAGGAAGTCCTAGGAGACCAGGCTATTTTGTCACCCTCGCCATGACATATTACTGAAGAAATAATTAAATTAAATGCAAGAGGAAAAGTTTATTTTTTAAATGTCTAATTTGTGGAAAACTGAAGGTCACACAGTAGTTAAACCTTCATTTTGCATATGAGAAAGTTGAGGCCTTTGGAAGTTAAGCCACAAAGGGTCACCCCATTTCGAAGTCAGATTCACACTTTGAGTCTGTCCAGAAGGCCTGACTGCCAGTTGAGACAATTCTCTTTTTTACCCCATCTGTTCTCTTTTCCAAAGCCAACAATATTGACTAAATCACAGTGTGCCAGAAAGCATATCTTCCCCAAATTTAATGCTAAATTTGTGGAAGGCTTGGGAGATCTGTAAATAATCCTTTGTTGTCAACACATCTCTGCTCTTGATTTGTATGTACATCCTGCAACTTTAAGAGGTGGATGGGAACAGCCCGTGAAACTCATTGTGTTAGGTTCGGTTGAACTGCTGAATCCGTCACAAAACAGAAACCTATCGGCCCTGATTGCTCACAGAAGTGATAACAAAGACTTGACAATAATGAATAACATTGTATCTCACTGGCTGTCCAACTCCAGTTCATTAGAATCAACTTGTTTTGTTAAAAACTGGGGTGCTGGGCTCCCCCTCAAAGTTTCTGATCCAGTGGTTTTGAGGTGAGCCTGAGAATTTGCATTTCTAACAATTCCCAGATGATGTAGCTGCTGGTGGTCTAGGGCCATACTTTGAAAACTACTGTTCTCTTCCAGTGCCACACACACACACACACACAAACACACACACGCACAACAGCAGAATATTCACGTTAGTGCAGAGGTTAGGTCAGGTATCCATTTTAACAAATATAGTAATACTTAATATGGAAAGTTGCTAAGATTTATAAATTAGAGAAGGGATTTTTTCATATCTTCTCTTTTCCCCCCCAGCATCAAGTCTCAGTTTTGTGGGGAAAAGGTTTTATAAATCACCTTATTAAAAATTTTCTACTGCAGTAGGAAGAAACCTGTAGGACAGTTCTTTTAATGACTTACTTACAAATTGTGCTTTTATAGACTTTCAGTAAAATGCACCTTTTGGAAAGGCTTAGTAAGCTTACTTGGGAATCATTTACAATGGTTACAGCTTTTAACCCATCATTAATTTTCACAATAGCTGTAGTTTTATGACTCACGTAATTAAACAATGTTTCACAAACATTTAAAACAACTAGTTACATCAAAGGCTTAATGTATGTAACAAGAAAGTAAATTAACTTGGGTGTCAAGAGCTTAAGAATAGCAAGTTTAGTCAAACCAGACATGTAACTGATTTGAGACTCTCTCTCAGCCTTCAAAATCTAGCTACTGTGTTATTTACTGTTCAGAAAAAAGATTTCCATTCTTAGTGGAAAAACATTTCTGATCCTATATTTTTCTAAAGATTAGCATATATGCTTTCCTTCTACATTCTCTCAATTTTGAAGCTTACTTTAATACCATCTTTCCTTAAAATTGAACCCCTAAGATTGCCCTTACAGCTTTTTCACCCAGTTACTCCTATTCATCCTACAAGACTTAGTTGAAGTGAAATTTCCTCAGTGAAGCCTTCAGTGATTCCCTTATTATACTTGCGTATAGCACCATTCTTGCGGATAAGTTTTGTACTAGTAGAAACATTTGTTTTAAGGTCTGTTTTACTTTCAAAATGGAAGTCCCACGAAAGAAGGATTCATGTCTGTTTTCCTCCTAGTGCCTAGTGCATCTCTTAACTAGTAGAAGGTGCTTGTATGAGCCAACCTGCAAGATGACTCGCATGGATCTCTGCCTCCCGGTGTCCACATCCTTCTTAGCTCTCTCCTACAGTTAGCAGAGTTGATTTGCGTAGCAGAAGTGATAGTATATCACTTCTGAGATTAGGTGATAAAGTACTGCAACTGCTACAGGATACTTTCTTGTTTTTTCTTTCTTCTCTATAGAAAGCCAGCGGCCATGTTGTGGGAGGCCCTGTGGAGAAGCCCATGTGACAAGTAACTGAGGCCTGCCCACAGCTGTCTGAGTGTGAGCTTGCTTAGAAGTGAATTCTTTAGCCTAAGTCGAGCTTTAAAAGGCTGCAGACGAGGCCAACAGCTTGACTGCAACCTTCTGAGAGACCCTGGGTCAGAACCAACCAACTAAGGTCCTCTTGTATTCTGATCCTTAGAAACAGTATGTGGTAATAAATGCTTATTGATTTAAGGAGCTATGTTTTGTGATAACTTATTACACAGCAATAGATACCTACTACAGTGCTGAAAAAAATATGTCATGACTAAATGAATGAAAGATCGATAACTACTATGATTCATGTTCATAATAACACTCCATTACAAATAATTGTCTCAACTTCTGTGACGTAGTCTTGCTTATGTCAGAACAAAGTCTGATACAGATCTACCATAAAACTGAAGGCTTGGAGTTGTAATGATTTGTGGGGATTATTATTATTATTATTATTTTTTATCTTTTAAAGATTTAACCAGTTTAAACAGTTCATTCAGTATAGACTTTCTGGTTAGCCCTTTAAAAATTCTCAAATACTCACACTAACTAGCAAGGCCACTGCTAGCCCAAAAGTACCAAAAAAGGTTGATACATTACTTTTCAGTAGTAATTAGAGCAAACAATGTTATTGTATATAGATTACACAGATCAAATGATGAAACACAAGCTTATCTTAAAAGGCAAAATTTTAATCATAATAATTAGACATTCCAAGTCTTGAGATATAACAATTTGTTATAAAATTTGCGTTTCTTGCTTTCATGGCAATAAAAGTTCTTATGATAGTTTCAAAGTTTACTTTCTCTAATAACTAAAGTCACAGTCACTAGATGTAGCATAATTAATATAACTTTTGTGTGAAGTTATAGTGGAACTTGCATAATTGTTAATACATTTCAATTTTGAGAAGCTATATCTTTCACTGATCAAGTTAAATATACCCTGAGAACTTTAAAATATTCACAAATATGTCATGTAACTTCTTGCTCTAAATATACTATAGTACTTCAACTGGCATCATATTAAAGTTTAGAAAACAACTTAAAGGTTGTTTATTTCTTATATATTCAATGTCTCGTAAATATTCATTTCTTTGTATGTTAATCAACTTAATTTGTATGTTTTTACGTAGTTTCATTAGCTCATACTCCCTTGAATTCTTCAAGTTTCATAGGTCATCTGGATTGTGCAAAAAATCATGACATTCTTTCAGTTTCTTAAACTTTTGCTTTAAAGATGCTATTGTTGTTACATCTGTAGATTGATAATCAGATCTGCAGTAGAATCAAGTTTTCTTTCTCCTGTTTCCCCTAGTATTTTCTGCATTGGAGAAGTTATTGATCTCAGGAGGTGATCATTTGTTTAGCATATGTGGTAGGTTTGTTTCCCTAGAAAGCACACTCTGAGATACAGATTAGAATGTAAACATTTATTGGTGAGCACACTGGAGATGAACACCTTTGGAAGAGGGAAGGGGAGGGGAAAGCAGGGCAGGAAAGGGAAGGGAAAGGAAGCAGGTTTGGGCAACGGAGAAAGGTGGGCTCTGATGTGGTCTCAACAAGGCTTACCACACAGCAGGATCTGGAGCCAGCATCATTCTCCATATTTGTTTGAAGTTGGGTTGAGAGACTGGCCATTGTACACCCGTATTGATCAGAGGTTGGACTGTTGGCCGCTTCAAGAAGGAGGTATGTCTTTGGCAAAGGCAATTCAAGAAGAGGGCTGACAGCTGAGAGTGGTCATCTGACAGTCCCCCCACCCCTACAACCCCAGCAGATGGGATAGTCTTAGCTGAACAACCCAGATCCCACTACGTTACCAATAATATAGTTTTTATAAAGATAGCTTTGTTTTTGTTTGAGTAATATCTTTACTCTGATATATTCAAGATGATTAGTACACTGAATTCTTATTCTGGCATTCCTTGGGTATAATATTTTGCCATTATGCCAAAATCGTTCTGAGCAAATAAATTTAAAAAAGAATACAGGAATGTTTTCTAAAGTACACATTCTATAGTCTATACTTTATAAATAACATTGGTAATTTTTAAAAGAGTGCTGCTCACTGGCTCTAACTGAAGTTTCAGGGATAGGACAGAATCATCTCTGCATTCCCATTGTGTATTTGGTAACAGTTTTAAATTTATGCTTGATAAATGGGTTTTAAATCAGTATTTTCATTCAATATATTCAATAATTCACTGAAGCCCAAACTTCATTATGTAGTTGGAAGCTATAAAAAAATGAGTGGTGTTGAGATTTTTGGGCTTATTTTTTATTTGTCAAGTTTTAAAATGTGCAGGAAAGAAATAAAGAATTCCCTATAAGTTCTGTTGGTTGTTTTTTTTTAGAATTTTTTGTTATAAGCTCTTATGTTTTTCATATACATTTGTAGAATTGTTGTATCCCTGGACCCCCAAATTATCTTTGTCTAGATTTGGTTATGGAAATTATCTACTAGTGTATGTTTGCACGATCATGTTATTCTACAGGAAAAAAAATGTTCACAGAATAAAATATTTATTTTGAACTTTATCAGTAATTGATTTGTTTTATATTCTTTATGACAAGTGTTGAGAATGACATACGAATTTATAATTTTTTACCTTATTCTAAAAGATTTCACTCATTGCATATTCTATTATTTTATTTACTTGTTTTTTTATTTTATACACTCAACTATTATAATATTTTGGTTTCATTGTTGGTCTTCTGAATGAATATTTTAAAATAAATAATCAAATTTTTTACCAACTGAATCAGGCTTAACAGTAACACATCTGTATGAGTTTTGCCTTTCTTGTTCTGTAGCATTAATAGCTAGATATTTTTATTTTCCATTTTGAATATTAACATTATTTTTGATGGACATTTGGATTTCTTTATTTTACTAAGAACATGTGATAAATGCTTCTGCTAATACTTGAGTCTATTTTCCCTCTTTCTTTTTTAATCCCCAAAGAGTTTTGCATGTAGAATTCTTAGAAGCAGATTTGTGTTTAATACGTTTCAGAAACCTATTCTGTCTTTTGGAAAATTAAAATTTCATGCTTGAAGTGAATAATAGTCATTGAGAGAGGCTGCTGTTTAATTGAAGTACACTGCCATGTAGCTCTATGAGCAGAAAGAATATTGATTTCAGTGGAGACTTTGTTTTCCTCATCCAGTTTTCCTTGAAATTCATCTGTTATGATTGACATAGAGTTAGAAAATAAACTCATATTCTGTTTTGTTAGTGTTATAACTGTAACTTCTTATCTCTAAAAGTAGAAATATTAAAAATTGCCCAATAAAAATTAACTCTAAAATATTTTTCTTGCCTTCTGGCTATTTTCCTCCAAATTTATTTAAAAATACAAATATTATTTTTCATTTTCCTTTTTAATACCATGTCATTTTCTGTTTTCTGATTCTGATATTCTGTACAAATTTTTCTATTTTACATCAGGAAAACATAATTTACCTTAGCATTTAATACACCTAATGCTTTAACACACTCAATTTTAACAGTGATTAATTTTTATACCAGTGGAATTTCCAATAAAACAATTACTAGAATAAATTAGCATAATTATGTTTATATAATGTTTATTTATAGATTATTAAAGGCCAACATACTCAGTTGTTACCTAACATTTAATGACATAATTAAAGTGCTTGTAAACTTTATTTTGGTACTCAATAGCTCCATTCAGGTGTACATATAAAAGGAAGAATATATAAATAGTAATCTGAAATGTCAAATTTAGTCCAAGCACAAATAGCAACATTGAAGAACAGTTCCTTATTTAGTGGCACAGATTACTTGAGATATTAGATCAATAAGGTATTTTCCTTTTTCCCATTATTTTACTGTGATAAAATACACACAACATAAAATTTACCATCTTAACCACTTTTAAATGTACAGTTCAATGGTATTAAATACATTCATAATGTTGTGCAGCCATCACCACCATCCATCTCCAGAACTCTTGTAAAACTGAAACTCTATACAAATTAAAAAATAACTCCCACTCCTCTCCCCAGCGCCTGGCAACCACCATTCTCCTTTCTATCTCTGATTTCAACAATGTATTTTAATTGTTAAACTTGTTCCTACTTTGTAAATTTTCAATATGAAATTTTCAAAAAATTTTAACCCGTTAGAGTTAAGTATTTCCATCAGTCATAAAACTGGCAAAATATACAACTTATTTAGCTAGAAGGAGAAAGTTTACTGCCATCTGTCAAACGTTTTCAAAATTATTATGTAAAATTGCTTAATTATAGTACAAACTTTTCAAAATATTAAAGATAGTAAGGGTATGAGTAATGCCCAGTTAGATGTGGCACCTGTGTGCAGTGAACAACCTGAACAACCAAAGGAGTCAACCAAGAAGTTGGAAGAATAGATAGTGCAGACAAATTCTTGAGAAGATGTGCTTGAAGAGATATTTTGTATATAAAACTTACACTCATAGTATAAAATTCAAAATCCTTTGTCTTTTCTGTAAATAAGTTGAAAATACTTGAGGTTCAGGATTCGCAATGATGTCTACCTTTATGTTAAACACTTAAAAATGCTAATAAAATGCATGAACAAACTAATCAGAAATAGTCTCCGAGATATAGAGAAAAAAACTGAGGGTTGCTAGATGGGAGTGGCGTGGGGATGAGGGAGAAGGTGAGGGGATTAGAAAGCACAAATTGGTAATGACAAGATTGCCACGGGGATACGAAAGACAGTTTGGGGAATATAATCAATAATATTGTAAAGATTTTGTAGGGTATCCAATGGACACTTGTCTTATTAGGGAGACCACTTCATGGACAGTGTAGATGCCTGACCACTGCAGAGTATACTTGAAGCTGAAGCTGAATAATACTGAATGTCAACTATAATTTATTATCTATCTATTATCTATCTATCTATCTATCTATCTATCTATCTATCTATCTATCTATCTATCTATCTATCTTGTCACAGGATGTGGAGCACAGCATAGAGAATAGAGTCAGTGGTATTGTAACAGCTATATATGATGTCAGAGGGGTCCTAGATTGGGGGAGGGGGATTATCACTTTGTGAGGGGTGTAAATGTCTAACTATTACATTGTTTTGTACACCTGAAACTAATTAAAAAAAAGAAAATCATAAAGAAAATAATGCTAATAAATATTTCCTATGTTTTTGAGTGAATAGTTTATCTTTAGTTTTTCAAAATATGAATATATACATTATATATTTAATAATATATATAATGTAATATATTATATATTATATAATATATAATATATACATGTGTGTGTATATTTGTTTATCTATACTATACATTTAGTTTGTGTATTAATGTTAAAGTTGATATTAATAATTTAAAAATCTTGCTTAAGAACTATCTAAAGATTCTTATAAAGTTTTTATTTACTATTCAGAAGTTATGTGTAAACACATGCACATATACAGAGAAATCAGTGTGTTGACTTTAAAGGGAATGGATAATGAAAGCAAATAGTAAAACAATAAATTAAAAAGAACATTTTTAACTTTTAAAGTTAAAACTATCAGTTTAATGGCAGAGAATGCTAAGAACCCCTTTATTTTTTCTTATACCATAAGACTTTCACAAACACCAATCTGATTGTCGACAGATAATCATATTCCTTGTACTTGGAACATTGAAGGCGTTCCATATATTATAATTATTAAATGTGACCTAATACAAGGTACTATAATGTACCTTGTATTTTTCTCACAATTCTCAATCCTGTAATTTTGATAGAAATCTATAAATTACTTCTCTCCAAATCTTCTGGTCTTTTCTGCTATCAGTTGCCTTCAGAAATATTTTGGAATTTTAAAATTCCATGCTATGTGGTCATATTTTTTTATCCATTGCTTGACTGCCTTCAAAGTCTTGCCACCACAAACAACAGTGATCTAATTATCCTTTTAGGTTTCCTGGATTATAAATTTCTTGTCTATTGCCCATGTTTTAGCTGGAGTCCCTGTCTCTTTCTTGTTGATTTGTAGAAGTTCTTTGTATATTCTAGATATTGATCACTTGGTGTTTTTTTCAACCTGTCAATTGGGTGATACCTTTGTCCATAGTCACTGAATGAAGGTTGTAAATTTTGATATAATCAAATTCATCTCTTTTTGCCCTCATAATTTATATTTTTAGGATTTTAATTATGATGTTCTTACCCTTAATTTCACTTCAAGTCACAAAAATGTTCTCCTACATTATCTTCCATTAACTTTAAAGTTTTAACTTTCACACTTAGGTTTTTAATATATTGTGAGTCTACTTTCTTACTCAAAGTCAGCTTAGCTATTTATGTGCCTTTATTCTTTTATTTACATTTCAGTTATTTAAATTTCTCAAAAAGATCCAAGAAAATGTTATTTTCAACATCTTTTACTAGTTCTTAACATTTTTCTCCTTAGAGTATTTGTGTAGTTTTTGTTATTTCTGGATATTTTATGACTTTTGATCCTGTTGTGAGTGGTTTCTTATTTTTATTTATAATTTTCATTTGGTTAGATATAGGGTAAAGAGATTTTTCTAAGGTGATATTGTATCCAACAATTTTATTAAATTCTATCCTTATTTACAGTAGTATAATAAATTCTATTGAGTATTCTAGGTGCATTATTACTGTCATCTCCAAACAATGACAGCTCTCTGGTTCTTAAACTGCTTAGTTTTTATTCATAGCATTGGTTGAGATTTAAGTAGTAGTGATGAAAATGGGCATCCTTGTCTTGTTCTCCATCATAAAGAGAATGCATCTGCAATTTCTCCATTCACTATTGTATTTTACAAACATTATCAAGTAGATGAAAGTTTTGTGTTTACCAATCATAATTACCATTTTCCCCTGAAAATAAGACCTAGCCAGACCATCAGCTCTAATGTGTCTTTTGGAGCAAAAATTAATATAAGACCGGGTATTATACTATATTATATTATATTATATTATATTATATTATATTATATTATATTATATTATATTATATTATATTATATTATATATTATACCCAGACATATTAAAATAAGACCGGGTATTATACTACATATATTATATTATATTGTATTATATTATAGACCTGGTCTTATATTATGTTGAAATAAGATCGGGTCTTATATTAATTTTTGCTCCAAAAGATGCATTAGAGCTGATGGTGCGGCTAGGTCTTATTTTCAGGGGAACACCATACATACTGAAGTTTATCAAATACTTTTTTTCTAAATCTTCTGAGATAATCATAGTTTTCTCCTTTAATCTATTAATGTGGAGAATCACATTGATATCTATTCTGAAAGTGAACCATTCACTTACTTACAGGAAAATTCCTATTTGATCATGATTAATTATTTTCAATACACTTTTTGATTTATTTAGCTTACATTTTATGTAGAACTTTTCAATTCTCACATTTATTGAGTGAATAAAAAGGCTTATACTTTTTCTGTTCCAATTTTCATTTTTTATGCTTTTAAAATAATTTATCTGTCTAGGTTTTCACATTTATTAGCATATAATTTTTCACAAATTTCCTTTTACCATGTAAAATATTTCTATATCATTTGTGGTTATTTCTCATTTTTCCGTTCCTATTTTGTTTATTTTCATTAGCTCTCATATTGTTGGTCAGTTTTGCCATAGTTTTATTAATCTTTTAAAAGAATCACTTTTGAATTTTGTTAATACTAATAATTTTGAAAAATTATTTTTATTCTATCGTTTTTTAATTTTATCTTTATTTTTCTTTCAATCACGAGTCTTTGGATTTGCTTTGCAGCTCTTTTTCTAACTTCTTCAGTTGAATTTTCAGCTTGTGGGTTTTAACGTTTCTTGTTTCCTAGGTCAATGTATTTAATGCTATAAATATCTGTCTAGGTGTTGCTTTAGCTGTGTCAGATAAATTTGGATATGGGGTGTTTTATTGCTATTCAGTTTTAAGCAGTTCATCATTCCCTTTTTAGTCCTAGGGTTATTTAGCAATATATAATTTAGTTTGTACACTACAGGAATTTAAAAAACATCTGGCCTTTTATTATTAATTTCTAATTTTATTGCATTATGACCAGAGAATATAGTCAATATAATAGTGCGTCTGTGGAATTTATTGAAGTTAATCTGGTGGCCTAATCTGTAGGGAATTTTTGTGAAAACTTCTCATGAGCTCAAAAATAAATTGTTTTCCTTTTCCTTTTTTTTTTTTCTTTTTAAATTTTTTTTTAGTGATTGTTGATATTTGTTTTTTCTTTTTCTGATTCAGGGTTCCATACCTGGAACTTACTAATTGACTTGCCCTTATTTTTCATATATCTGCTTGCTTTTTGTTTGTTAGAGTTCCAAATTTCTGGGACTGGTATATATCCTCAACTACAATTATTGATAAACATATTTCTCACTAAATTTCTGCAAATATTCTGAAGTTGTATTGTTTTGAGAGTATAGGTTTTGTGGTAGTAGAATTCTTGTTCTATTACGTCTTTTACTAGCACATAATGTTTCCTCTTTATCCCTTATTCTATTTTTTGCTGTGAATTAAATTTTGCCAGATATTAATATTTCTATTCTAGCCTTCCCTTGGTTAATATTTTTTATAGCTGTTTATCCTTTCATTTGTAGTCTTTTGGATCTTTTACTTTAAATGTGTCTCGTAAATATCACATTGTTAGATATTACGTTTTAAAAAATCCCCTGGCTGACTTGCCTTGTCTCTAGTGCCTTCCAATAGCTGCATTGTTTTGTTTTGTTTTTTGCATGTTACACAAGTTTTTATAGATGTTCTCAGCAGGAGGGTTGATGCGATACTAACTACTCTATCATACCCAGAAACAAAATGAATGCATTTTTTAATTTAAAAAAATCTAATCTTATTTGTTTCAACTAAATGAGATTAAGACCATTTTTGAAGGAAACAGTATACTTTTAAAATAAGGATCTTGGTAGCCGTTAGACATAAGGAGGATAATGCATTAGTTAATTCAGAATTCGTTGACTGCAAATGAATACAATTCACCACTCTTATCTTCCGTGGGATTTTTAAACATCACAATCTTCTTTATTTAATGCAAACATCAACTACTATTCCTGAACATTTATATTATGAAGACAACATTAAAATCTGTCACATTCCCCAAACTGAATCAGTGTGTACAGAGCATTGCATATGTGGCATAAATAACCTTCCTGGGCACAAATTGTAAACTAAAGTCTTCTAGATACACAAACATCAAATTAATCATTTTCCCCATTGCTCAAGGACAAGCCCAAGATTTAAAAACTCGTCTTTACAAATCTTCCATGTCTCTACCATTATGACCAAGCCTAATAAATAATTCCCATACAAAATATTTAGGCAGATCACTGGTGAAAACGGCTTTGTAAATTTTATATCCTATAAGCTAATGTTTATTGGCCTAGGGCATCAGCGTATAATAAATATGTAAAGTGACTTTTAAAATCTTCTCATGAAAGTTTTTTTTCTTTAAAAATGCACTTAATCCATTTAAAAATGCCTTGAAATCTACAGAATTGCTAGAAAAGAATACTGAGAAAACAAGGTAAATATAGACAGTTATCCTTGAATCTACGCCCACACGTCTTGAGCTCAACTCCCCAGGAAGATGGTGAGGAGGCAGGGAGAGCCCAGTAAAAGAAACAACATTAGCCAATCTTTACAGAAACCTAAGAATAAGCCTTGAGCCTTTCAATCCAGATACTTTCAGGGATAACATGAGATAGAATAGGTGGGACAAATATATATTTGGAGAGAGCATGATTTATTTGCACTGGCTGCAACAAAGATGTGGGAGAAACAAAAAAATATGGCTGGTATTCAGAGCTCTCTGTACACAGATCCGTTTAATCACTTTTATGCAAAAACCCAACCCCAACTTTTATAATTATGCTCATTTTCTACTGGATAAACTTCTTCCAATCTCTTCTCCAGTCTTTGCACTGAGATGGAACTGACATGACAAGCTTATTTGTCTGTGCTTGGTTAACTTTTCATGTTATTTACATAAAGCTTTTCTCATTTTAATATAACATGGAGATACTACTTTTACTGAAGTAATTAGGATTGAGGTGATTGGTGTATGCAAGTTCAGTTTTTGCTGGGACCTCAGCTCTTTTTAGTTTAGTTTCAACTGTGGTCTTGACTCATTGCACACTTAAAGACATGACTGTTGAAAAATTACAAAATTAATCTCTTTCTTATGTAACTCGTTGACTGGGAAAGCATTCTTCAACATTCTAACCATCGCATTCTATTTTTCACTAATTAAAAATACAGCCATTATAATTTACTAACATCTTATATTAAATCATGTGTGTGTGTATATATATATATATATATATATATATAATGTGTATATATTTTGGCAACATATATATATTATATACATTTATATATATATATATAAATATATATAATATTTTTAAAATATATAGTATATATAAATGTATATAATATATATATGTATTTATATATATGGTGCCAAAAAATGTATGCACATTTTAAGAAAGGAAAACTGTATTAAAATTGTAATACTCAATATATACCAATAACAAAAGACGAATATCAGTCATGTTTGACTTCTGCAATTACAGAAGTTACTCAAAGTGGTTACCATCAGCGTCCAGAAACTTCTGATTATGGCAAACTACTGCTTGAGCAACATTGACCAAAGTGTCCACTTGTATACATTTTTGGCATCCCTTGTATATACGAGGTGTGATCACAAAATGTGGTGAATGTTAAAATAAAAAAAATTATTACAGTAAAAGACACATTGCCATTAATCCTCCTCAAAATACTCCTCCTTACTTTGAGCACACTTATCCCATCATTCTCGCCACTTTCTGAAGCAGTTCTGGAAGTCCTCTTTCATGAGTGTCTTTAGTTGTGCTGTTGTGGCTGGCTGGATGTCCTGAATTGATTCAAAACATTTACCTTTCATGGTCATTTTGACTTTGGGGAAGAGCCAGGAGTCGAACAGTGCCAGATCCAGTGATTAAGGTTGTTAAGGACACTCCGTAATGTTTTTACCTGACAGAAATTGCCCTACCAGGAGCGATGTGTGGCGCGGAGCATTGTCATGAAGGAGGATGATTTACAGCACACTTTAAAACACACCTTCTCTCAACTACAGCTCACACCCGACTAACTGCACTGAACAAGCTGAAACTTGTCACACACTGTTACTAAGGTTTGACATACTGCTTCCTGTATTGAAGATCCTCGACTTTCCACTGGCAGCAGTATTCACCGTATTTTTTTGATCACACCTCATGTACAGAGGGTGCCAAGAAAATGTACACACATTTTAAGAAAGGAAAACACTGTATTAAAATTGCACTACTCAATATATACCAACAACAAAAGATGAATATAAGTCACGTTTGACTTCTGCAATTACAAGAGGTGCTCAAAGTGTTTGCCATCAGTGTAATTTTAATACAGTTTTTCCTTTCTTAAAATGTGTATACATTCTTTTGGCACTCTCTGTGTACACACACACACACACACACACACACATAATACAAAACTCTAGTACTAATGATGTATAATTAATATATTTTTAAAAATTATGTTCTTTTCCCAGGACAATAATAAAATACAATATAATACAATTTCCTTCTTTGTACCATGTCTCATCTTAGCAATTCTTTTTTTAAATAATTAAAATGGATAAAGTACAGATTAAACACCAATTGCTGAGGTTAAAGAATGAGTTTAAAAATATGTATTATTATTTCACTCAGGCATTACAATGAATAAAGTCATCTCATCTATCTTGTTTGCACATTAAAATAAGTTGTTTTTTTTTCTTTATACTCTGGTGGAAATTAACCATGGTCCTAAGCACTTTTCATAAGATTGTGAGCTATTAGGTTTTCATTTAATACAATGCTAATTTGACCAAATTACATACATTATTTGAACAGAAAGCAGTAGACACAGTGGGATTATCATATTCAAATTTAAAGACAATGCAGAATGTTTTATTCCTCAAATTCAGAAAATATGATTTCTAAAATTATTAGTGTCTAAAAATGATAATTAACATGTACCAAGTTTGTTCACACACGTATAACATTTAGAAAAACAAAGGTTAAAAGAGAAGATATAGGAATTAAGGCTCTTTACAAGCCCAGAAGTGGGAGTGAAGCCCAATCAGTTTTCAAATTGAGGGAAATTTCCACAGAAGATATTCACCATGAAATGAAAAGAGGAAAACAGATATGAAAATTTGTGTAATTTTGGTTTAAGAAATTATTTTTCAAGACTATGGCTGCTTAAAACATGTGACTGAGATGAGGTAAAAATTCATGATTAAACACCTAATTTTTCAGATCTGTTTTAATGAATTAGATCAAGAATGCTTAACCTGAAGTCCCTGTTCTGGGGGCTTTCTTTACAAGTGGGCTTCAGGGTCTTTGGCTGTCCTGAAATTATATGCAAAGTCTATGCAAAGAGGAAAAGTTCCTGTAGGGAGGGCTCATTGCTTGCATCAGATTCTCAACAGGGTCCATACTTGACCCCTTCTTTCTCTACAAAGTTACAAACTAGTGGAGAAAATGATTTCATGAACTCTTGCTAGCAGCACTAAGAATAAAGATATGTATGTATTTCATAAGTTGCTAAAAATAATAGTTACTAAATAGTTTCAATAGTTACTAAAAATAGTTACTAAAAATAATCCTATAAATTTATATGAAAGGAAAAAAGGAAAAAAAATGCAAACAAAGAAGGTCCCCCTTTGAAAAAACATTTATACCTAAATAAATTGATACTTTTTAATAATTGTTACCTGACAAGTTTACCAGATAATATTTCCAGCCAGAAAAGTATCAAACTTTTACTCAGACAAAGGTCATACACTCTCATCTTCTTGAAGATAATTCCAATTTTAAATCACTAAACAAGAGAGAAACCAATTTTGATAATGTGAAGCTCAAGATTTGGACTTGCAAACTAAGTTGAACTTAAGGACATTTAAACTAAATTTTCTTTATCTTGCTAAAGTGCTGTCAAAAACACTTCTTTCTGATATCACTGTACTTCAGTAATGTTGAAAGATTAAGACGCATTTAGATTATTAGAAAAACCAAAGCATTGTTATTACTAGTCAGTTTTTATGTTACATATTTTCCTTACAGATAAGTAGACCATAAACAAAATATATGAGTCACTTATCAAAGTCTGTTTATGACCTTTTTCAAATCCAGAAAACACTTCTGTCAATTTATTTTTTCCAGGAATCCTAAATCAACATATCTTTATGCCTCCGGAGTAATCTGTGGCATGGTGCAGAGTAGTAAATCATGTTTTTCCACTGAAGGATAACAGAAGCTATGGGGTTATCTGAAACTTACCACTTCTCTCAGTACCATTCTGTTTGGAAATCTATGATTTAATAATTCTGATAAAATTTTAATTAGGCATTTGCTGGTAATAATTAAGAAAATGGCTGATCCTCCCCTACACTATAGCCTCACCCCTCTATATATACCTCCCCCCACCCACTCTAATTTTCATATTAAAAACTGTTTGCTTCCAGTCTTTACTCTTAAAGGACAGTTTGGCTGGATGTAAAAATGCTTGCCTCACACATTCTTTTCATTGGTATTTTGTAGTTCTTGGGCCACCATGCTCAGGTATTAAATGTTGCAGTAGAAAAGTCTTATCTTAGCTTTCTTCCCTTTTTAAAATTGATCTCACCTTGCTGCTCAAAGGATTCTTTGTTTGTTTTTAAATTTAAATAGTATATATCTTAACATCGACTGTCCTAGGTTAATTTTACTTGTGTTACAGTGTTTCTTCTTCATATATAAAATTTTTTTTTAATATCAGGAAAGTTTTTGTTGAATTATATTTTTCATATTTGTTCTATTATATTTTGTTTAGTTTTCTTTTGCAGAAATTCCACTTGTGGGTATGTTTATTTTCTTCTATAGCTATCTTTTTCTTTTAAAACTTTTTACCTTTTTTATTACTTTGTGTTATTTTATTTGCTTGTTCCTCTTCCATCCTCTATGTTGTATGTTTTCTATGGTATCTATTTTTTTTTTGTATTCCTTGTATTTATTCAGAAATGATTTCATCTCTTCCTTCTCTTTTACCAGGTACTGTTTCACATTCTCTTGTTGTCTGGCCCCATTTTCCCTGACTCCTGTATCTGCTTTGTGGTCTTCATAGCTGGACTTGCCACATTAATTTTTAAAAAATTTCATGTTGGGATATTAGTATAATTGTTAACATGTAGGGAATTTTGCTGTCGTATCACTTTGTTTTCTGTTAGCTCATTGGTATGGATGGTGTGTCTATCCTTTTTTTTTTTTACTGTTTTGATTCTTTTTAAATAAATAAACTTCACTTTTTAATATTTTTAGATTTGTAGAAAAATTGTGAAATTAGTAGAGTTTCTATATATCCACATCTCCAGTTTTCACTATTATTAACGTTTTACATTAGTATGGCACATTAGTCACAATTAATGAACCAATATTGATACACTATTATTAACTAAAGTCCATACATTATTCAGATTTTCTTGTTTTTTTTTTCAGTTCTTTTTTTTTTTTTTTTTTTTTTTTTTTTACTAATGCCCTTTTTCTGTTCCAGGATCCCATCCAGGATAGCACATTACATTTAGTTGTCATTCTCTTTAAGGCTCCTCCAGACTGTGATAGTTTCTCAGACTTTGTTTTATTTTGTTTTTGTTGACCTTGATGGATTTGAAGAGTACAAGTCAGGCATTTTGTAGAATGTCCCTCAAATGGCATTTGTCTGATATTTTCCTCATGATTAGACTGGGGTTCTGAGTTTTGGAGAGGAAAACCAATGAGGTAAAGTTTCATTTTCATCATATCACATCAAGAATCCATATTATCACTTATCATTGTTGATGTTGACCTTGGTCACCCTAGAAATGTAGTGTTTATCAGGTTTCTCTACTGCAAAGTTATATATTTCCATCCTTTTCCATACTGTGTTCTTTGGAAAGAAGTTTTTATGTGCAGCCTACCTTAAGGGGTGGGGTGTTGTGCTTACCTCCTTGAGGGCAGAGTAGCTATATGAATTATTTGGGATTTTTCTGCATGGGAGATTTGACTCTTCTCTCCCATTTATTTATTTATTCAACCATTTATTTATATCAGTATTGACACATGGTTATTTATTTTGTACTTTAAGTTTAATCCAATACTACTTTATTTATTTTGTTGCTGAAATTATTCTACTTTTGACCACTGGGAGTTCTTTCAGTTGACTCATGTGTCTTTTTGGCATATCCCTATCATTGTGGGTTGTTTACTTATTTGAACTTCATTACCTTCTGGCTCATCTTGTGTATTTTCTGCCCCACATCTGAGAACCCACCATTTCTCCAAGGAGCTATGGTTCCTTTTATTGGAGAATGGTATTATAAATCAAGATCTAAGCATTAGGTGTTTTGATACTTCTAGTCCCTCTCAGATGACAGAACAAGGAAATATATGTGCGTATGCTAATCTGGATATGTACACATATCTATAAATATTTCTACATGTAAAAACTGTATCTATATTGTACTAAATATGAGTTTATACTATTGTCTCCAACTCCAATCCATTACATGATTGATCATTCCAGTCTCTCTCTCTTGCTTATCTGTAGCCTCCAGCTCCAACAGTGGATATGCCATGAGTTTACTTAATTGTTTAATTACTGTATACATGTGTAGTAGTACCAGAATTGTTAATAAATTATTTACCCCCATTGCTGATAAACAACTTTATCAACTAGAATACAATAGTTATGTACAATTTTATTGCTTTTAGGTTTACTGACTCCCTTCCTTTCCAAAGTTACTCAGGTCAGTAACTCCCCTCCACTCCCTTTAATAAGATTGTTTTGTACATTTTTATACAGCTAGGTTATTCTCACATATGCATTCCATCCTAACTGAATTTTTCAAAATTGACATACATGAAAGTTTACTCTTGGTGAGGTAAAGTTCTATAGATTTTTAACAAATGCATAGTGTCATGTATCTACCATTATAGTATCATACTTTTACTTCCATGAAAACTTCCCTATGTTTCACTTATGTAACCCTTCCCCCTTCTTCCTGAACTTCTGGCAACCACTATTATTTCTACTATTGCTATAGCTTTGCCTTTAGCAAAATGTCTTATAATTGGAAGCATAGAGTATGTAGCCTTTTTAGACTGACTTATTTTACTTAGCATTATGTATATAAGATTCATTTATGTCTTTTTGTGGGTGGATTGCACATTTCCTTTTTATTGCTGAATAATATTTCATTGTGTGATTGTGCCATGCTTTTTTTTTTATCCATTGTAGTTATGGGTGCTTCCAGTTTTGGGTAATTATAAATAAAGCTGCTATATTTGTGTGCAGATTTTGTGTGGACATATTTTCAAATCAACATGATTGCTGGACCATATGGTGAAAGTATGTTTAGCTTGTAAGAAACTGCAAACTGTATCCAAAGTAGCTGTTTGATTCTCTTTCCTCAATAGCCTCCTGTTGCTCCATATACTCAAAAGCAATTGGTATTTTCAGGGTTTTTTTTTTTTAGCTATTAATAGTTATGTAGTGTTATCTTGTTCTAATTTGCAATTCTGTGATGATAAAGGATTTGAGCTTCTTTTTATATACATATTCCCCATCCATATATCTTCTTTGATGAGGTATCTATTCAGATCTTTTGCCATTTTCAAAGTTAGTTTTTTGTTTTCTTATTATTGAGTTTTAGAGTTCTTGTATATTTTGGATACAAGTCCTTTATCAGATATGTATTTTTCAAATATTTTTCTCCAAATGGCAGTGTCTCTCACAGAGCAGAATGAAGTCAAACTTATCAATTTTTTTTCTTTCTTTCCTGGATCATGCTTTTGGTATTTCATCTAAAAAAATCATCAGCAAACCCAAGGTTACCTGAATTTCCTTCTATGTTTTCTTCTAGGTGTTTTACAGTTTACATTAGGTTTATAATTTATTTTGAGTTATTTTTTGTGAAAGGTTTAAGATCTGAGTCTAAGTTCTTTATGTATACAGACATCACTGTTTGTTGATAAGTCAATTTTTTCTCCATGTAATTGTTCTTTATCCCTTATGAAATATCAGTTGACTATAGTTTTTGGGTCTATTTCTGGACTCTAGGTTCTGTTCCTCAGATGTATGTGTCTACTCTTTCATTGATATATCACTGGCTTGATTACTATAACTTTGTAGTAAGTCTTGAAATTAAGTAGTGAGAATCTTCAAATTCTGTTCTCAATATTACCTGTTCTAGGTCTTTTGCATTTCCACAGAAACTTTATTTTACTTTTTCAATATCTACAAAATATCTTGCTGGGGTTTTGATTGAGATTGCATTGAATCTATAGATCAAATTAGGAATAATTGATATCTTAACGTTATTGGTTTGCATCCATGATTATGAACTGTTTATTTAGATATTCTTTTACTTCTTTTATCAGAGTTTTATAGTTTTCAGCAATTTTGTTAGACATATTTTTTTGTAACACATAGTTTGTTAGATTCACAACATAATTATTTCATATTTTGGTTGTATATTCTTAATATTAAATTTCACTTGTTGGTATATAGGAAAGCAATTGAATTCAGTATATTATCCTGTGACCTTGTTATATTAACTCATTAGTTGCATGAGTTTTTTGTTGATGTTTTCTTGGGAAATTTTCTACATATACAATCATGTCATTTGCAAACAAGGACAAATTTATTTCATCATTCCCAATCTGTATATCTTTATTTCCTTTTATTGTTTTATTGTACTAAGTAGGAGTTTTAGTATGATGTTATGTAGAAGTTGTGAGACAGCATTCTTTCCTTTCTCCCAGTCGTAGGAGGAAACCATCTAATTTCTCACCATCAAGTATGATATTAGCTGTAGGTTTTTTATAAATGTTCTTTATCAATTGAGGAAGTTTCCCTATTTCTAGTTTGATGAGAATTTTTATCATGAATGAGTGTTGGATTTTGTTAAATGCCTTTCCATATCAATTGATATAATCATATTATTTTTCTTCTTTAGACTACTGATTATTATGTCTTCTTGGTGAATTGACTCTTTTAACATTATGTAATGTTCCTCCTCATTTGTGATCATTTTTCTTGTTCTGAAGTCTGCTTTCTGAAATTAACATAGCTACTCCAATTTTCTTTTGATTAGTGTTAGCATGGTATATCTCTATCCCTTTACTTTTAACTTATAAGAGTCTTTATAAAGTGAGTTTCTTGTAGATGACTTATAGTTAGGTCTTGTTTTCTTTTTAATCCTCTCTCACAACCTCTGATTTTTAATTGATATATTTAGACCATTCACATTTAAAGTGATTATTGATACAGTTGGATTAATATCTACTATGTTTGCAACTATTTTCTATTTGTTGCACTTGTTCTTTATTCCACCCCCGTTTTTGCTTTTTCTTCTCCGAATTGAACATTCATATGATTTAATGTTATATTCTCTGTAAGCATATCAATTATACTTCTTTAGATTTTTAAAATGATTGCCCTTAGAAATTGCAATATATATTTACAACGAATCTAAGTCTACTTTCAAATAAAACTATGGCACTTCTTGGGTAAGGGAGATAACTTATGACAAAGTGTTCCCAATTCCTCCCTCTTACCCCTTATAAAATTATAGTTATTCATTTCAGTAATCCATATTCTATCATTACCTAATATGTTGTTACTATTATTACTTTGAACAACTATTTATCTGTTATATTTATTCTAATAATAAACATAAAATATTGCATTTTGCCTCCATTTATTCTTTCTCTAATGATTTCCTTCTTATATGGAGATCTGAGTGTCTGGCCAATATTATTTTTCTTCTCTCTGAAGAACTTCTTTAAACATTTCTTTTTGCAAAGAATTTTCTTGGTTTTTGTTTGCCTAAGAAAGTTTTTCTTCTCTTTTGAAGGACAATTTTGCTGATTATAGAATTCTAAGTTGGTGGGTTTTTTTCTTTTATCACAAAATATTTCACTTCATTTTTTCTTACTTATGTAGTTTCTGATAAGCATTCTGCTATACTTATCCTTTTCCTTCAGCATTTTATTTATTTGTTTACTTGACTTTTTAAAAGAGTTTGCTCTCTGTCTTTTTTTTTTAGTTTCAATATGATATATGTGAGCATAGATATTTTGGTATTTATCCTGCTTGATATTCTGAGTTTCCTGGATCTGTGATTTGATGTCTGCTATTAATTTTGGAAATTTTTTTTAAACCCATTATTCCTTCAAACATCTTTTTTGTTCACTTCTGTCCTCTCCTTCTGGTAATTCAATTACAATGATAACTTTGCAAATTGCCCCACAGTTTCTAGATGTTTGGGGCTTTCTTTCTTTTCTTTTTTCATTCTTTTTTTCTCTTTGCATTTCAGTTTGACATGTTTCTATTGACCTGATTCAAGCTCATTAATTTTTTTTTTTTTTTTGCCATATTCAATCTACTGATGTTCCCATGAAAGACAATCTGCATTCTTTATTTTTGTTATGGAGCTTTTGATTTCTAGCATTTCCTTTTGAGTCTTTGTTAGTTTTTCATCTATCTGATTGTATTTTCCCTTTGGTCTTACATGTTGTCTACTTTTTCTATTAGAGTCTTTAACACATTAATTATATTTATCTTAAATTCTGTTTGATAATTCTAAAATCTATGTTGTAATGAGTCTGGATCTGATGCTTGCTTTGTCTCTTCAGACTGTTTCCTTTTAGGATGCATTGTAATTTTCTATTTGTGAAAAGACAGACATAACATTTATCAATTAGTGGGAACTGAGGTAAACTGACTTTTACTGTGAGGTTTTATTTTAACCTGACTAGTAGCAGAGCTATGTTTCATGTTTGCTGTTGCTGTACGTACCAAAGGCTTCAATTCCTCTAGTGTCCTTGTTTTTGTCTCCCTGTTGTCTTTGGGTTTCCCTAAAAAATTCTAAGCTGCATCTTACAGCTCTTTCAGTAGTAATGCATTATTATATTGGTGTCCTGTTGGTGTGGTGGTAAGATGTGGGTGAAGGGAAGCATTATATAATCTTATGATTAAATATCATTCTTTTAGTGAGTCTGTGTCCATTGACTATGACCTTCTCAACTGACTTTTTGCTCCCTGCCCCACCTCCCATTTAGTTGAGATAGTTAGGCTAGAGGGGGATGGAGGTGGAAAACGTGCTTCCCTGAGTGGGATAAAGCTTTGGTGATATATTTTCCCCTGGAGAACAGGCCTTTGTTACAGAGAATGTTTTGAGTATATTTCACAATGGTTACTCTTCTTCCTTCCTTTTCTCGGAGCCATGAAAGGCTCCTTCTTGGCTCTTCACTGTGAGAACTTAATCAGCTTCCTGGAGATAAAACTTACAAAAGAGTAGGGGTCCCCTAAGACTGAGGCCCCCAACAATTTCTCTTTTTTAACATAGTTAACACTCAGCTTCCAGAGATTCATCCAAATTACTATTTATGTATACCCACTAGTTTATGTTTCTAGCAGCTTCTGCTCCTTGTAAGAAGACCTTGGTTCTGATTCTCTAGATTCATCTGTCTCTCCAGACTTCAGGGTTGTGGTTTGCCCTGCAACCTCAGTTCTGACAAACCCAAGATAAGTAATTGATTTTCAGTTTGTTCAGCTTCTTGTTGTAAAGATAGAGTAATGATTTCTGAGCTGTTTACATGTCATGGCTGAAATGGGAAGTCTGTTCATTCTTTTTGTCATTAACAAATTGGAATGACTTGCATTGTCTTGGACCAGCTATTTTGAAGGAGGTTCCTCTACATATGGAGTGTGTGTAGCACAGTGGGAAGTGGAGACAGGTGAGTTTCCAAGGTCTTTCTGCTTTGTTGCTGCCATGATGGGCTGTTTCTTGATAATAGGGTTCTTTGGATAGCCTAGCTTCCTCTGGCTCTAGAACATATGTGGATTTCAGAGTCATTCTGTTACTAGCCCTGAACTGCCTAGGGCCCTTCACTGGCTGCTGCTACCAGGAGATATAGCCCCTGTCTTCTAACACAGCACTTTTCTTTTTCAAAAGGAGTTACTTTTTGAGATTTTTTTTTTCTGGGTTTCACTTAGAATTTTTGTGTCTTTCTTCACCTTCTTCAGCAATTATGCCCTTGTATATTTAATTTTTGTTCAAATATTTTTTACTCAGAGTGGGGTGTTCGTTGATTTCTCACATTTGGTACCAAAGGCCTCCTCTGTACTCTCTATTCTTCCCCACTACAGCTGGCAGCTGCCTGCACAGAACTTGGTCTCCATTTCTTTTGGCCATATTTACACGTAATTTGGAGTTTGTGGATTTTTCTCTGTCTCCTCCTTTCACCAAAGATGTATTTCATGGCTTTACTTTTGTTCTCCTTGGTGCGCTATTTGGTTTCCGGGAGAAGTGGGAAGATTCAAAACTAAGCAGTTGCCATGTTCCTAACCTCTGTACCAAATTTGGAAATAAGAAGAAACATTAAGAAACAACAGGGGAGTGAACACCAGAGTGACTGTGCTGTCTGATATAGAACACAGTGTAAATGGTGCCCTCTGGAGTGACCTAATGTAACAGCCTTTATAAATATACAACTTTCTGTCAGTTGTCCTTATTCCTGTCATCTAAAAATTGTGTGTTCTTTTTCTTTCTGATGTTATGCTTCCAACTGGGATTTTGATAAAGAAACAGGTAGTGATGTAAATGCAAAGCAATTTGCTAGGACTTTGAAGAGTCAGGCTTTGAGAATTTGACTTTGATGAAACAATACAGGAGAGAAAGACAGTTAAAGTGGTTTTTACTTTGCCAGGTTTTTTTTTTCCCTTCACTTATGAATCATATAAACACATGATTGTAAATGATTCTAAAGTTCCCTTCATCCACCTAAATGCACATACATTCACATCGGGAATTTTTTTTTAAATCTACACAGGCATTCTCATAAAGTTTGAGGAGAAGAATGTTTCTCTAGTAGTTTACACCAGTTTCTTCCTCAAGGCAGAAAACCTTAAAATAAAAGTATCTTCAGTCTATGCAATTACATATGGTTTTTACATTGCTTCTGAGTAACTACTTAGTAATAATAAACTATTTTAAACGCATTTGCATTTAAGCATATAATTCACTGTGTCCATGTAATTTGTGTTTAAAAGAAATCTCATAACTTACTGAGGGAGCTAAAAGAAATATCAAAATCTGTTCTTCTTAATTAAAAGCTATTTCACTGAGTTTTTATAAGAATGTGTATTAAAGGAAAAAATGGACTTCATGTGGTGTCAGTCATATTTTATTAGAACATTAGGGGTAAGTAACATAATTTTCAGTGCCTCATTAATTCTCCCATAAAACCAGCTATTCTGACCTACACAGTTCTATTTAACCATATGCATTAGCTCTGAAGAGCAAAATTTCTTAAAGAGATTTCCAGAGTCTTAAAGAGAGTTCCAGAGACTAAATACAGCCTTTCTAGTCCTAAGAAGTACAACCTGGCTAATGACTTTGCAACTGGAAACAAAATGTTTAGGACCCCAGACTCCTGGGGGGAAAAAAAAAAAGCTAGGTTAGGCTAAATGGCCTTTACCGATAATATATGTAGGGAGCAGGTAATATCAGACATGACCAAAGGGTAAGTGAGGATCCAGAAAACACAGTGAAAATCCGGGGAAACTCTGCTATGGCCATCCTGGATATGAGTAAGAAGAGGGGCAGAGACAAGGGCATAAAAAGCTTGTGTGCTTTTTAGGGCTGTGCTAATGGCCTAAGCTTTAGAGGAATGGAGAGGGCCTAGACACAGGTTGAGGAAAAAAAATAAAGGGAAAAGATTTGCTTCCATCTCCCAAACTAGATAAAGATTCCTGTGGACTTGGAAAAGTGGAGACAGGAAGTAACAAAGTAGAGGGTCCTTGAGCCCAATATCCTGGACAGAAACATTAAGGAGGACGTGAGAGTCCAAAGAGGAAGTAGCCTCTCAGAAGGGCCACATGCTTGGTGATTTAATGCTCTGCTGCTGCTCTCTTGAAAACTTGAATGATGTTATCTTTGAACTTGTGTTTGTAAGTGAAGTCTGATGGGAAAACTGAGCATATGCATGAGCAGAGGACCAGTTTCCAATGCTTCCTGAGCTGAGAATTCCAGTGAATTAAAAGTGAATAAGCGTGTTCTGTCTGTGACTGACTGACTAACTGGGGCCACTGACAGCCACAATGCTTCCCACCAGAACTAGAAGGTGCTTCAAATGCTGAAAGAAGGCAATGGTACCCTAAGAAACAGGAATGATCTGAACTAAGGAATTTAATATATCCTTTCTTACTTGTGTACTTCCCTTTATTAGTCAACCACCTATGCTGAAAATAATGACATAGAAGGAAAGGGAAGGACAGGATAACTCATTGTTCCTTTTTGTTTCAGTCCTTGCCTACTTATGAGGAACCTGAAGGTAGAGTGTACTGGTAGAATGTGAACATATCAAGAAATGAAATAAAAACAGTTGAGTTAGTTTTGTACAAAGTTTCCACTGTTCTGTAAAAACAAAATACATATGAATGTACTAGCTACAAATGACGAATTGTAATTTAGGGATTGTGTGTATGTATTAGGTGCTCCTTTATTTGCACTTACAACTGGCATCGTACAGTATAAAGATGGACAGTTAAATTCATAGTAATTATTTAATATTTAAATTTTTCTTTATTTAGACTAGCATTAAATGGCAAATAAAATGCACCATGATAAGGTGAGAGAGATACAGTAGAAAAAAGGGAAAAGTTTATATTTAGGAAATTTCCCCCCTACTTTTTGTACAAATTATGTAGCTGTCCTTGAAGTAATAGAATAGTTATCCATGTCAATTCTTCCAGTTTGTGCTCTGAGGTGATAGGGTAGAGGGATTTATGGAGCTGAAGAGGCCATACAAGTAGGAATGGCAGCATGTCAGCAGCTGCGTGTGGATGGATGACTGAAGACCAGGTGGGCCTCTCTCCTAGCATCTGAGCACCGTGACAGATCCCCAGGATCTTGACAGATGCCTATGGAAGGGACAGATCCTCAATAAGATTGAGTTTAGAGTACTATGTAAGTTTTCTATTGCTGCTGTAACAAATTACCATACACTTAGTACCTTTAAACCACACACACTTATTATCTAACAGTTCTGGAGGTCAAAAGTCTAAAGTGGGTCTGCAGGGCTCTATAAGAGAATTGTTTCTGTGACTTTTCCAGCTTCTAGTAACCACCTGTGTTCCTTGGCTTGAAGGTCTTTTCTCTACCATCAAAGTGACACAGCATCTTCTCTCTCTGCTTCTGTCTTCATAGTACCTTCTCTCTTATGACACTAGTTGTCATGCAGGGAGGCACGCAGGGTCTCTGGTCCCGCTTCCCACATAAGAACACAGGACACGATGAGGCCAAAAAGGAACACCAATGGAGCCATAGATAGGGGAGTCATACCACTATAGTCTCGCTGGTGGCTGGGTTGGAGACACAGGAAGCAGGAGCCACACTATCTGCAACCTGCCGTCCACTTCTCTACAATCTGCAACCTGCAACCTGCACTCCGCCGTGCTAACTGCAATCCGCGCTTGCTAGCTCAGCCACCATCCTCTTGCTAGCCCCCATTTTCTGCTAGCATGGCGACGGCAGTTATATTAGTGGCCAATGGCTCACTGGTTACAGCTGACGGCCAACTAGCCACCGCTGATGGCCGTCCAATCACAGTTGATGGCTATTTACTACTTGAGTGAGCACCTTTCCACGTGAAGCCGAGAGCCTGGAAACTGCACTCCTAGCTCTGTCCACACACTTGTGATTATATCAGACACACCTGGTAATCTTGGATGACCTCCCCATCTCAAGATCCTTAACTTAATCCCATGTATAAAGTCCTTTTTTGCCACATAAGGTAACACATTCGCAAATTCTAGGAATTAGGACATGGACATCTTTGAAGGGCTATTTGTCAGCTTACCATACCTACCATCCAGTGGGTTGAGTGCTCAACCTAGAAATTCAATTTAGTTACAACAAAATAAAACTGTTTTTAAATGTGTGAGCTGAGATTCATAACCCCCTACATTAAAATTCAAACTAGTCAAAGGAAGAAAATAAAACAATCACTGTTAACATCTCTATCAATGTTAGTAGCAAAAAGAGAGTTTGCATTTAGTAGTAGTGGATTTCCCTCCTAGGTTATGATTGTTAAAAGCGCTGGACAAGAGCTACAGAGTGTATTTAAAAAAATACGTATATTTCTTAAAAGTACAATTATCCTTCAGTTCATTTATTAGGCTATTAAATGTGCCTTTGAACCTCCGTCACAACCATATAGGATAAACCATATAGCACTAATATTAAGAACAAAATCAATAATGTGCTTGGTCTTTAAAGGTTGGAGCATTTGTTAAACCCATATACCCTAGAAATTTCTCTTAGTTCAGGCTGCTATTATAAAGAAGCATAGACTGGGTGGCTTATAAACAACAGAAATTTATCTCTCATGGTTTTGGAGGCTAGAAGTCTAAGATCAGGGTGCCAGCCTGGGGGGGTTCTTGGTGAGGGTCCTCTTCCTGGTTTGTAGATGGCAGTCTTCTCACCATGTCCTCACCATGGCAAGAAGAGGGCAAGCGAACTCTCTGGGTCTCTTTTATAAGGGCACTAACTCTGTTCACGAAGGCTCCACTCTAATGTCCTCCCAAAGGCCCCACCTCCTAAAACTATCACATTGGTGGTTAGGATTTCATCATATTAATTTTGGGGGAACACACATATTCCATTCATTGCAAAATTCATATGCCATTAGAAACACTGCTATTGTTGTTAAGTGGTACCACAGCCCCGTGTGGACCTGCCCAGTAACTGTTTGCTCCAGCCACTTTTCCTACCACCAAATCTGTTCATGTTTATTTGAGTATCTGCTTTCCATTCTCTTTTAGGGCAGTGCTTCTCCAGCTTCAGCGTACATATGAATCACCTGAGGATCTAGCTAAAGTGCAGATTCTGATTCAGCAACAGTGTGGAGGAGCTGAGAGCCTGCATTTCTAAAAAGCCCTCAGGTGATGGCAGTTCTGCCTCTCTGTGGAGTCAGGCTTTGGGGGACGCTGACCTCATTTCCAGCGGCAAGAGGAGTATCCAACAGCAAACATATCCCCTTGCCAGCGTTTGGATTAAAAACGAGAGTGTGACCCAATTGCAGCCTGCAGGATGCAAAGATAATCCTGCAGGTGGAATTTTAATAATCATTTATTGTCCTAAGTAAGCAATGAAGACACATTATCCCCTTCCTCTTCATCTTGCTGAGTCTGCCTGTGAGTCCTGGAGCTTCTGTGGCCAGCCTGCGACCATACACAAGGTGAGCCAGCCTGGGTGCAAAGCTGCACCACCCACGAGTGTATAGTGGAGTTGAAGTTCTCAGTGGAGTAAATGTTGGCCATGGCAGCCATGTATGCTAAAAATCCACACGTTTCTGTGAAGGAGATTTACACTCTGGTGACAAATTCATTGCCAACTTCAGAATCTTGTAGCAACTGGAAAGCATTTATGTGATTTTATGCTGTAAGATTTCTTTCAACTCAGGTTCAAAAATATACTGCATATGTAAAATCTACTTGAAAATGCTCAGACTAGAGAAAAAAATTCCTAAAAGTGACTCATGCCATCAGAATTGTAAAAATTTGATTTCTGTGAGATACAGTGAGAAAAGTATGGTTCTTATAGAAGGGAGTGGAATCCCAGGGGAGTGAAGGGTGGACTGAGCTGATAATTTAAGGAGTTGTGCCTGGGGGGGTGGGAGTGAGGGTACTAGATGTTCTTGCTCACCATCATATAACAAGGCATTGTTCTATTCTACTAACATTAGTTTGTGCCTGACCAGTCTTCTGGGGGCCACACCTGGAGTGAAGTATTGCAGCCCTGAAAGTGGCTGTCAGTGGGATCATGTGAGTTTATTCTCTGACCTCCAACAGGCTGACCTCGCTCTCCTGTGCCTGGTAGGGCCAAAGGGGGGAAACAAGCAGGAAGTGCGCATCGTGCTGGTACACTCTAGTGGCATTTGGTAGGCAATAGAATAACAGAGAAAGTTGAAGTGGTTGAGGAATGAATAAAAGCAGTATTTGTTACCCAGGAAGTAGTTAGCACAAGATGGTGGACATCTTCTCTCTGTTTGTTTTGGTTTATCTGTTACTACAAAACAAACCATTCCAAAAATTTGGGCTTAAAATAACCATTTTGTTATTTCTCATTTATGTCTCATGTATTGTCATTTCTGAGGGGGAAATCCAGGAAATACTGGCAGAAAATCAGCTTCGATAACTGGTCACCCCTGAACTTGAGCTGCCCAGTTGGCTTACCCCTATCTACTGGCTTCCCTATTGTCTGCTCTATCCTGTGTATTAACTGGGGCTTAGATTAATAGATTTTTATTTTCATTTATTTTTATTTTTGGGCTGGTCTCAGTTGGATTCTCCTGGGCAGCTGCAGTCAGACGATGGCCAGGACTGGAACACTGAAGGTAGTTTCCTTCACTGGTCCTGAGGGTTATGGCTGGAAGGCCAGAAGCAGGACAGCTCCTCTGTCTCTCTACACATGGCCTTAGGCCTCTCTCTCTCCATGGGTGCTCTCCCCATGATCCATCCATATGATGGCTGGATTTTGTGCATGGTTGGTAGGGCTCCCAAAACTGCAATGTTAGAAACTGCCAGTCCTTTGGGCTTACATCTAGGTCTGGTATGTCATCACTTCTGCCATATCTTGTTGATTCAAGTGAGTCATAGGGTCAACCCTCTTCATTGTAGGAGAGACCACACACGAGTCTGAATACCAACCAGGAGACATAGTTCCTGCAGGGACCATCTTTGGAGACTAGTTGCCAATTTATTTGGGGGCCGCTGATGATGTTGCAGTCGGGTGCCATGAAAATGATCGTTACTGGCAACAAGTTACAATGAATACTCTGCGGCATCACCCTGTTATGTAACCAGATCTCAGCAGGCAATGGTCATGGGGTACATCTAGGGGTTCCACATTCTAACCTGGATCCTCAGTGTCTGCAAATATTTCTGTCCCAAAGACACTGATAGAATATAGGAGGGCCTATGTGAACCAAGACAATTTGAGTCTAGGAGGAAACCTGTGTAAGTCGAGTTGAAGAGGATGAAGAGATCTTTCCAAAGCCTCCCTGTATTCTTACACATCACTGAAGACTGTAGTGCCCATCCTCTGTGGTTGGGTAGGGGTGAGCTGGGGGAAGCTTAGAATGGCTGAGTTTGAACATCCTACCAGAATGGTAAATTGATTTAAAGAACATAGAATTAAAATATCATTTTACATTCTTAATTTTGTGGCTTCACATTGGATACACTGTTTGTTTCATAGAGGACAAACAAAAATCTTAGATTCCTCGTTCTCATGGAAGGACTGCTACCTTCCACATAGAGCAAGTTTTCTTGCACTACTTGTTAATATCTACTCTATTTCTACCTCATAGGTTTAACTTTAAGGAAAATAAATATAAAGTGTAATTAAATGTGACCTAATAGTTTACTGATAATTTATAGAAATATATACCAAGGAAGATAACACTGGTATTGATCTTAGCCATTTCTAGACAACTAAAAAATTTAAACTTTCGTCACAGTTAACTAACTTTGCATAAGGCATTTATGTCTGACATCTATTATTCTTTATCAATAAACATTGACTTAGAGATTAAGGCATCAACACTTTTGGTCAAATTTTTAGTTTTTATTTATCTTTATAAATGATCCCTACGTTGTACTTCTATTATTTAAGTTTAGGATCTACTAAGCCACACTAACATTCAAGATTTTTCTTTCTCTTTCTTTCTTTTTTTTGGCTAACATTAAACCTTTCATCATGTTCCCAAATATGATTTAAATGCCATAATTTTTGAAATTGAGATTCTTTGTGAAACTACATTGTAAAATATTAAAAAGGTCAAAACTTTGCATTTGAGAATTCCAAATACTGGTCATCTGTCTTCAGAGGGGAGGTCTGTGGAACCAGGGAAGGGAAGAAGCAGCAGGAATGAACTTGTCCTTCCTCCTGACACCCACTTATAGTCATTGCCAGTCCATATTAATGCCATTTCTAAGCAATTTGGTTCTATTGCTTTTGTTGGTAAATTATTCTCTAGCGGTAACAACCTCTGGCTGCTCAATTAGAGCTGCTAAAGAATGACAGACTTTATTGTTTGGGGCATCTCCATGCGTAATAAATGGAGCTCTTTTCTTTCCCCTGGGAATCTAAATTGTACTGATCTGTTTTCAGTAATAAACAGTATTATGAGTCTTACTACATAAGAAGTACATAAAACATGCTTTGGGTGATGGATTTTATATCTCCAAAGAGGGTTACACATTATATTTAAAGCTCTTACCATGCCGCTTGAATTCTATGTTGCATTTTAGAGTTTAAAAAATGACATAGTACAAAAATAGAAAAGAAAATAGAAGATGATTTCACAGTTTCCCAGGGTCAAGGCAGGAATATAGAAATCAGAGAGGGAAAGAAAATTGCATTTAAATATAGAATACACTAAGTGAGAATCCTTATTTTTATTTCAAGCTTTATGTAAGTGGTATAATTATAATTCTTGCTGGGTAGATATACATGTTGTAACTTTTTATGTTAAAGATATATATATGTATATAGTAGTCCATCCTTATCTATAGTTTCACTTTCTGCGGTTTCAATTACCTGTGGTTATCTGTGTTCTGAAAATATTAAATGGAAAATTCCAGAAATAAAACGATTCACAAGTTTTAAATTGTGCGCCATTCTGAGTAGTGTGATGAAATCTCACGTTGTCCTGCTCTGACCCATCCGATGTGAGTCATCCCTTTGTCCAGCACATCCATATTGCATATATGGATGCATATGCTCATACATATACACACACACACACACACACACACACACACACACACACACTCACACACACACACACATGCTCCCTGCCTGTTATTCACTTAAGTAACCATCTTCATTATCAGATCGACTGTTGCAGTATTGCAGTGTTGTGTTCAAGCAACTCTTACTTTACCTAATAATGGCCCCAAAGTGCAAGAGTAGTGATGCTGGCAATTTGGATACACCAAAGGGAAGCCATAAAGTGCTTCCTTTAAGTGAAAAAGTCTATATGTACAAGAAAAAAAATATTATATTTAGGGTTCAGTGTTATTGGCAGTTTTAGGTATCCACTGAGGGTCTTACATCCATCATGGATAAGGAGGACTTCTGTAAGTACTTGAGAGATTTATACAGAACAAAATTTGTAAAATGAGGAATATGGTTTAGGACTTTAAAAATGATAATTAGTTTGCAATGTAAACATGTGATTTATTTTAGAAAGTAAGGACTTCATATAATTTTGCAAATTACTTTCATAATGAGTCCATTAACAATGAATGTAAGTTACTCCTCTCTTTTCATAATGAATGGGCGAAGTTAATGAGTCACACTTATATTAATATTCTGCAGAAATATGGTACAAGAAAAAATTAAATCGAAATATTCCTTATGATAGAATTAAACTGAAATATTCTTTATGAAAACTTCAGTTTCAGCGTGCAAATGTCAAAAAACTATTTTTTATCTTCTAAAATGTATTCTACATCAAATTGGCCTGAAGGTTGGTTGACCATCATGTAAGAGTAAACTGATGTCCAATGGAAAAAGCAAATGCATTGGTGGTGTTGCAAATTAAAAGAAAAAAGTAAATGTCTTTAAACACAGAGCAGGGTCCACAATATTTCCGTAGAAATAGAAATAGTTTGTTATCACGTTTCTCTTACATATTATGTAGTATGATTCATCCATCCATTCCACAAATATTTACAGAGTGTTTGCTATGTCCCACCCCTGTGCTGTGCTTACAGAATGGCATTTGAGGAGTTAGAGGACAATTTGTCCAGTGATCCTCAGGGTATTCCCATGACTTGGGGAGGTTAGGTACGTAGCATGGTGCCCTAATGAAGATTAAATTTGTGCTCGTTTTATTCAATTCTGTAGAGAGGTGCCAGAAAGTTTTCTCCCTCAGAAGAGAGCAAAATTCACCTTTGATGGTTTGAGGATAATTTCTGATCTCATTCTCTAAGCCCTTCCAATCCCATCTGTGCTCTTCCCCCAGAAGCGTAAGACATTTGGAAAAGGGAGGGACAGCGACTATATTGTCTGGAAATGTGCTGTAATGATATATTGTTCTGTTTATAATTCTGAAAAGATAAGTTTCTAGACACCAGAGAGATAGAGAATAGGTAGAGTGGTGTGGCGATTGTGTCCTTAAAGTTACAGTAGCTTAAGTTCTCAATTCATGGGGGTGGTGTGTGCACTGCTATACACAAGCCTGAAGCTGCTGCTCAGATAGAGCACATGGCCTTCTTGTGGCCCAGTGCTTCTTGGCTGCGGGTGGCTTTGCTCTCCAGGGTACACTTGGTAATGTCTGAGACATTTTTGATTGTCACGACTGGAGGGAGTGGTATTATGGGCAAGAAGTGGGGAGAGGCCAAGGATGCTGCCAAACAATTCGCAGGACGGATCCCTCAATGAATTGTTCAATATGTCAATAATGCCAAAGTTAAAAAAAAAACCCTGTTGTAATCTGAAGGCTTAAGCGTAGTGCCTTATACATAGGCTATACTCGATAAATGCTGACAGACGGCATCGATGAATGCATGAATGAGTAAATAACTAAACTATGATAGAATTCAACTGAAATATTCTTTATGAGAACTTTTAGGTTTCAGCATGCAGATGTTAAAAAAGGTAATCACTTTGGTCAGTGATTGTTTTCAAGTCAGTATTATATTCAACTCTATGTCCAGGTGGACTGCAGGGACCAACTCCAAACTGGCATAGGGAGGCCACACAAAAAAAGTACTTTTACAGGGTACTACTACTATTCTATTTGCTAGAGTTTATGGTTTATTTAATCAACTGTCAAGGATTATATTCACTTAACATATATTTCTTGAGCACCTACTATGTGTCAGATACAACTCTAAAGGGAAAGATGGGCATATTCCCGTAGACACACACACACACACACACGAATCTGGCGCATACACATGAATTTCATATCAAGGTTCAGTTCTAGAGAGTGGTCTAGAATTTGGGGTGTTGGTCAAGGAAGATTTTATCAGTAATGTTTGAATATTTTTATTAGAATGTACTTGTGCATATTTGTATAACTAAAAATTAAACATGAATTCCAGAAAGTCGTAATATATGCTTTAAATTATGTACTTACTTTATTTTTTGGTTAGCAGTTTTGTGCTTCACATATCGCCAACACATTGTATTATAAACATTTGCAAACATACAGAGAAGTTGAAGGAATTTTACAGATTTCACAATTAACGTTTAAATATATTAATACTTGGCTTTATCACACATCCCACTATGCCTATATCTATCCACCAATGTATCATTTTTTGATATATTTCAAAGTAAGTTGAGAAGTTGAGTGCATCAGTACACTTCTGTCTAAATTCTTCAGCAGGCATATCATTAACAAAAACTAAGTAGTTGTTTACAATTTTAACATATTTTTTATAACACTATCTTGTTATTTAACACAATATGCCTGAAATATAAACATGAATTCCATTTTATGGGTCCATCACTGGTTTCCTTATGTCATTTGTTCAAATAAGATCCAGATAGAAATCTGACCTCTAAAACAGTGATTGTTAGACTTTCCCTAAGGGACACTCCCTTTTAGTCACTTTAGATGTAACTCTTATCAATCGAAGGATCAGTTGGTAGAACCATTATTCATTCTTTCTGCAGCAGAGAAATTGGCCTAAATAACCTAGTTCACTATTACTGGGATTTGAGGTCTCCATTTTTCTTTTTCCCCTGCTTTGGTTTATTCTGCTTCTTCATTCTAACTTATTAAGTCAATTATTAGCTCATTAATATATATTTTTTTACTCTTTATTAGTAATTAGGGCTATGAATTTCCTTCTATCACTTTGACTATATTACATAAGTTTTGTTACACAAATATCTGCGATATTTTTTAATCATTAAGCTCTAAATATGTCCTAATTTTTATTCATAAGTTTTTTCTTTGTCCTGTATTCCTTGATGTTTAGAAATATATGTGCTTAATTTTCAGACTAATGGAATATTTTTCCAGTTATATTTTTCTTTTGATTTCTAATTAAATTGCGTTGTGAACATGGTATGTTTGATGCCAGTATTCTAAAATGTACAGAAGCCTTCTATATAACTTGGTTAATGATCAATTTCTGTAAATGTTTCATGTGTGCTTTAAAGAATATATATTCTACAGTTGCTGAGTGCTATCTTTGTGCATGCAAAACCTTTCCCCTTGTGTAATATTTTTTGATTAAATGTTTCAAATTATGCTACCCTCAATGACCATTTTTTATTTATTGATTACAGAGGTACTCTAAACAATCCCAAAATGATGGTGCATTTTCCAATTTCTTCTAATATTGTCAATTAAGGAAATATTTTGAGGCAAACATATTAAATGAATAAATTTTTAAAATATTTTTCAATCTTCCTAAAGAATTGAATTAGTATCATTTCTCTTGAACTTTTTCTTGCTATTTTCCATTGTTTGCCTTATACCTTTTTTATTCTTGCACTTGGAATTTTTCTGTGACTTTATATATTGCATATATTGTCTCCCAACAACAAATAACTAGATTTTGTGTTTTAAGTTTTATTTAGTCTAATGATCTTTATCACTTAGATGAGTATTTAATCACTTTACATTGATTTTGAATACTCATGTGTTTGCATCTATTTGTGCCATCTTATTTTATGCTTTCTATTTATTTTGATTATTCTGTTTTATTTTCTCCTTTTTCCTTTTTGAATTTGTTAATTCTATTTGCCCCTCTTATTATTTTAAAAATTATACTCTCTATACTCATTTTTCAGTGTTTATCCTATATCTTGATGTGTACCCTTAACTAAGTCTATGGTTAATATTTTTGCCTCCTGCCCAAGAATATAATGAGGGAACTGAGACTACCCTCTGCCTACTTAAGTGCTATTGTGGTACAGTATTTTAATTTTATTGTGATTTTTAAAACCCCACCAATGATTAGTCATAATTATTACCATTGTCATTTCATATGTCAATGTTTGTTTAGATTTACCCACATATTCACTGATATATTTTTCTATTATTTCTTCTTGTGTTTTAGAGTAATTAAAGTAGTAATTTTTCCTTATGAATGACATACATTCAGTATTTTACTTTAGTGAGGGTTTACTGCTGTAAGTGGTAAACTGTCAATTTTTGTTTGTCTAAAAATGTTTTATTTTATCACGATTTTTTGAAGGTAATAATTTTGCTGGGCATTTAATTCTTGGTTGGTTGATTCTCAGAATCCTGAATATATAATTGCACGTTTTTTATGCGTGTGTGTGTGTGTGGGGGGGGGTTCCATTGTTCTTATTGAAAATTTAGCCATCATTGTATTTACTTTTTATTTTTAGGTAACTTGTCTTCTTTTTCTGGCTACTTTTAAAATATTTTTCTTTGCTGTTCTACAGTTTGACTATGCTATGTTTTTGTATGTATGTCCTTTTATTTATCCTGTTTGGGATTTATTGGACTTTCTAAATATAAAGATTTTTGCCTATCAACAAATCTGAAAAATTCTCAGCCATTATTTTTTCAATAGTGCCTCTTCATTTTCTCTCTACTTTCCTTCTGTAATAGTTATTCGACATGTACAGTGGGTGCCAAAAAATGTATACACATTTTAAGAAAGGAAAAAAATTTGTTAAAATTGTAATACTCAATATACACCAATAACAAAAGATGAATGCAAGTCATGTGTGTACATTTTTTTGGCACCCCCAATATTATACCTTCTCAATAGAGTTTCTGTGCCTCACAGTCTAATATTTTCCTTCTCTTAGTCGTTTTGTCTTTCTGTGCTGCACTTTTGGAATTTCTTTAAATTTCTCTTCCAATTCACTAATGATGTTTGCCTTATTTGCTGTTTAACCTAATATTTAGTTTTAAATTTGGTTTCATTTATTTCTGAAAGTTCCATTTGATTCATTTCCAAATGATTTTTTTAAAAGTCTGTTTTTCTTTGCTCATGTTTTCTTGCCTATCTTTCATGCTTTCAAATGTAGTCACCATATTTTTTTTTATGTATCATATGCCATAATTCCATCTTCCATGTTTCTCAGGTTTCATTCTAATGTCTGTAGATTTCTGCAGGCATTTACTCACAGTAAAGTGGAAATATTTTGACATAAGAATACAAAATTAATCCCTCCAGGGGGGATTTAATGTGCTTTTATCCAGTTAGCTGGGGGCACTAGCAACTGGGGACCATTTAAGTTAAATTTGCACTTGAGGCTTTTTGTATTATACATCTAGCAGGAGGAATTCCTGCTTTCAACTGATATGAAGGTTGGCTTGAAAAATGAATTTCCTGGGAAAATAATGAAATTTAGCTACAGGATCCTGTGAGACTCCTCACTGGCAAGGGGCTCTTTCAAGGACTGGAGGAGAAATAGCAGTATATTTACAGAGGTATATGTTTTAGCAGCATTCTCAAAGTCTGACATTTAAACAGCACTTGTTTCAAACCACAGTCTCTTTACATTCTAATATCTCTCCTGTCATACTTTCCTTCTTACTGGATGGTGTTGGAGTTGCCTTGGGCTTTCTTGGGATCTGAGTAAGGTTTGAGTTGGGAATATAACATTTTAACAGCAATCTGGAAGGATATTTGGAATGGCTTTAACAAAACAGGTCATTAATTTTCAGCCTTTCTCAGATATATTTTATCATCTTTAAATTTATTTCCTAGAGATCTGAAAGACAATTCAGATTAAAAACTGAAATTTGAAACAAAAGCAATAAACATGATAAGTGATATCACGAGAAATTATCACGATATTAAGAAGTAAATTATAGCAAAAAATTTTATCTATCATACCAAAAGCAATATTTCATTAAGAGAAAGAGAGAAATGTCAAATAGAAATAGTGACTAGAATCTTGATCGTTTTATAATCCAACTGATGAAAGGAGGTGAGACATATAAACATGTTGGAAAAGATTTAAGTTCCATGTTGTTTTGACAAGAGATATTAACACTGAAGATGAAAACATAAAACTCATAATATGTCAGTATAATGAGAACATAGGTGACAAACTATTTAATGCATATCATCATTTCAAAGATTGGTCACTGCATAAGAAAATGTAAAACCTTGAAATCTTCCAGCTCACAAATGAAGACACAATAGAAGTTTTGCCACGTTTCATACTAATCTTACAATTTTCTATGTCACCAGTAACGAATTATGAAGCAGAAGGAGACTTTTCTAAAGAATTGATTTAAAAACTTGTTGTGATCAAACATACTGGAAAAGACTAAATTATCTTTTTATCCTCTCGATAGAATTGATATGACAAAACTTTTGTCATATAAAGAAGTGATCAAGGAATGTGCAGCCAAAATATATAGGAAAACATGATTGAAGTGCTGTGTTAGGCAGTTATTTAATAGAACATGTTATATTTTTCTAGATTTTCTCATCTTTGTGGTATTTGTCAGCTTTTAAAAATTTATATTGTGTTGTGATTTCTTTTCCTAAATAACTATTTTAAATACTCATCCTTATATTCATAATTGTTAAAGAGGCCTCCTTTCATAAGTTGCTGAAGTTTTGGACTCCAAAAATTTTTGGTCCGCACCTGTTTGGCTCATTATGAATCCTCAGGGAAGAATTATTTTTTCTGTACACACAGAGGCAAGATGAGACAGGCGTGCATTCTTGTTGTCTCCTTTTGTGTTGTAGATTTATTTCTCACTGCGATGAGTCCTTTGGTTCCCTTCTTATGCCTCTGTCTCCTGTATCATCATCAAACATCAGAGCTCCAAGGTCATCAGGAGTCTACAGAACTCAAAAGTGGACCTGGATGCTTATTTATACCCCAGATTTCCCAATTTACCTACCTTCCTTCCTTCCTTCCTTCCTTCCTTCCTACCTTCCTTCCTTCCTTTCTTCCTTTCTTTCTTTTATGGTGTCTGTGAATCTTGTCCTTTATTGCTAGGTCCACAATACATTTAGAAAGATCTTAAATACATTTTCCCAAGATTTTAGTTGCTTTTAATAAAAGAGCCTTTTAGGCATTTAGTCCAACATCCTTCCAAAAATGAAAATGACTGCAAATCTAATGTTCAAAATTATATAAGATGTTTACATGATTTTTACTTGAACTGACAAAAATTTTTTCTTGATATATCAAAATCTCTTGTGCACTATACATTTTCTTTCCTTCTAAGACAAAGTTTAACATCATTTGTCATTAATTTCTTGGCTCTTACATAATGGTGATCATCAGTTGTAATATGCCAAAGTTATGGCTTTGTATCAGTTCTCAGCCACCAGCCACCTGCTAGAGTTAAATAGGTCAGGCCCTTGATCTAATTTCAGATATGAGTCACTAAAAATATTAAAGATGACATATAATAATACCATTCTTGTTCACATTCAGAGAGCCTTTAGCAAGCTGATTAGCTCTGACTGGCTATTCCGGAAAGAAACCAAGGCAGAAGAAGTTGCTGTCCCCCAAACCCCGACCTCCAGCCCAGGACTGTGGAAGAGTTTGCTGCAATAATTATGACATTTAGTATTACACACACACACACACACACACACACACTATGAAGATGATGAAAAAATGACCTAGATCCAAGGAAGAAGGATTAAGATTCCCCTTTCTTATCTCTCAAAGATAGGCTACAGAGTGAATGGAATCTTTTTACTATTTTATGGACTGGGACAGATGTTTACATTCTGTTTAGCATCCAAATCAAAGAATAAAACATTTTCCCTTAAGGGTCAGAAAAATCACTATTTCTACTTCCTCATTTTATTTTAACAGCAGCTGCATCATTCAAAGCATGAGCTCTGCTTTTATTTCATGCCCAGTACGAAGGGCCATAGATACTTGCCTATCAGTTTGCATACAGTCTTTTGCCTTGCTTGCCTTTTTGTTTATAAATAAGTATATCAGAACATTTCTGGAATTTTTGTAGAGTACAGTAGTCCCCTGGAATCTATTGGGGATACATTCCAACACCCCCAAGGCAACACCTGAAACTTCAGGTAGTGCCAAACCCTATATATACTATGTGTTCTCCTACACCTCCACACCTATGATAAAGTTTAATTTATAAATTAGGCACAGTAAGAGATTAACAACAACAGCTAATAATAAAATAGAACAATTATAATAAATTATTATAATTAATATAATAATTTGTTATATTAACAATTTATGTGAATGTGGTCTCTCTCCCTCTCTCTTTCAAAATGTCTTGTACCGTACTCACCTTTTCATTAATGGAAGAACTGTATGGCTTCTCTTTGGTATATCTGAATTGCCAGCATCACTACTCTTGCACTTTGGGACCATTATCAGTAAAATAAGGGTTATTTCAGCACAAGCACTGAGATATCACAACAGACGGTCTGATAACCAGGAAGACCTCTAAGTGACTAATAATCATGTTTAAATTAGCTGCTAAAACACTAGATAAAGGCTGTAAATAAGTTTTCTATTATTTGCCAAATTTGGTTGGTTGGTAGTAGCTGCCTTGAATAGAGAGTTTGAATGTAAATTTATTCATTCATTCATTCATTCATTCATTCATTCATTCAGAAGGAATTTGAAGCCATGTCTTTCTCAGAGAGAGAAAGTATACTGGAGGCTTAATCAGATATCTGCCCTCACTGGCCTTGATGAAACTACTAGTTCAAATAATTTATAAATGCCCTTTTTAGAACTTTTTAATTATTTAGAAATACCAGGTTGATCTATATATGTCTATTTCAAATACCATTAAAGAAGGAAAATATCTAAAGCAAGAATGACATTCTTGAATCTGAAGAAAAATTGGGATAAGAATTTTCTTAATAAAATGTATCTTATGGTTGGAAGTCAGATTTTATAGTCATTTAAGATAATCCTGCAACAAAAGAACAGTTTAAGTAAGTAAGTGTCATTGTGTCAGAATTTGATTTAAAAAAAGTCATCAATGTTGCAAACCATTTTACACTGATAAAAATGCTTTAAAATTAAAATGGTGAGGTAATAAATTAATTACTGGGTTATTTTCTTACCAACGTATCTTCTCCATGAGACCTCTTTGCCTAACAATTATGAATGTGTTTAGTTGCTAAGAAAAAGTTCTTATTTTTTTTAACAAAAGTTTATTTTATTCATACAGTGAGAAGCTAGTAAGTAAGGGTGGCTGGAGTTGATTGAAATGTTCAACAGGTCTCTCAAGAATGCAGCTCTTCAAAGCGTTCTGCTCTGTCATCATGAAAGTGTTGGCTTTTACTCTCATGCTTGTCCCCAAATGGCTGTGACAAACCAAGGCATCATGTCCACATTCCAAAGAATGACCTACAAGGCAAAAGGCCTTCTCCTGACAAGGATGTCTTTTGATTTGGAATGGAATACCTCTTCCCAGCACTTTTTTCCTTATATCTCTTTAGCCAGAACTGGGTCACTTGCCTATCCTTGGGCCCGTGATTGGCAAATAGGAATTCTCATAGCTGGTTTTATCCCCTGGGGCTGGGAGAGGCTTCCCTTGCCAGCGATCAAGAGATCTCAGCCCACTGTCTCAACATAAAAGTGGCACAGTAGCCATGAGCAATAGACATTGTCATCCACAAAGGGCAAATGTATTTTAGGGGATTCGTAATAATATCATTTGAATCAGAGCATGATCTTTTTGTTGAAATAGCTTACGATAAATACTCGACAAATTCGAAAAGAAATAGGTGAAGGGACAATACCTTATCAAGCTATTGTTAGAAAAGATAAATCTTGTGTCATCCAAGAAATCCTAAAGTAAGTCTAAATGAAGCTAAGCTAAAGCTAAATTGGTAAATTTCCATGTAAAATATTGAATAAATTCTTGGTTATTTTTGATATCTTATTTTTTGTCATAGTCCAAGACACTGTTTTAAAATTAAGACTATATTTCACTGCAGTACACAGCACAAAAGGGTAATTGTGTGTGCTGTGTTTGTGGGAGAATGCACCAGAATGATCCCTAATCACTTTTTATACTTTTAAAAACATTTTATTTCCATCTTACCAAAACCCTCCCCTCTGGCAACCATCAGCTTGTTCTCTATATCTATGGATCTGTTTCTGTTTTGTTTATTCATTCATTTTTGTTTTTTAGATTCCACATGTAAGTGAAATCATACGGTATTTATCTTTCTCTGTCTGACTCAATTTATTTCGCATAATATGCTTTAAGTCCATCTATGTTGTTGCAACTGGCAGGATTTTATTCACTTTTATTGCTAAATGATATTCCATTATATATATATTCATTTACTGACGGACATCCAGGTTGCTTCCAACAACTTGGCTATTACTAGTAATGCTACAGTGAGCATAGCGTTAGGGTTAGGGATAGGGTCAGATTAGGGTTTTTGCTTTCTTCAGACACATACCCAGAAGTGGAATTGCTGGATCACTTGGCAGCTCAATTTTTATTTTTTTGTTTTCCATAGTGGCTACACTAATTTACAATCTCCCCAACAGTGTAGAAGGGTTTCCTTTTCCCCACATCCTCACCAGCATTTGTTGTTTGTTGATTTATTGATGATAGCCATTTTGACAGGTGTGAGATGATATCTCACTGTGGTTTCAACTTGCATTTCCCTGATGATTAGTGATGTTGAGCATCTTACCACATGACAGTTGGCCATCTGTATGTCCTTTTTGGAGAAATGTTTATTCAGGTCCTTTGCCCATTTTTAAATTGGATTATTATTATTATTATTTTGGTATTATTATATATTTTGGATATTAACCCCTTATCAAACATGTCATTTGTAAATATCTTCTCCCATTTAGTAGGTTGTCTTTTTGTTTTGTTGATGGTTTTCTTCGATGCACAAAGTCCCATTTATTTATTTTTTCTTTTGTTGCCCTGGTCTGAGGGGACATATCCAAAGAAATATTACTAAGAGTTATGTCAAAGAGTTTATTGTCTATGTTTTCCTTTAGATGTTTTATGGCTTCAAGGCTTACATTTATGTCTTTAATACATTTTGACTTTCTTTTTGTATACGGTGTAAGAAACTGGTCCAGTTTCATTGTGTGTGTGTGTATGTGTGTGTGTGTGCATGTGTGCATATCTGTATCTGTCCAGTTTTCCCAGCAGCACTTGTTGAAGAGATTGTATTTGCTCCATGTATATCCTTGCCTCATTCGTCATAGAGTAATTGACCATATAAGCAAGGATTTATTTCTTGACTCTATTCTATTCCATTGATCTAGATGTCTGTTTTTATGCCAGTACCATACTGTCTTTGTAGCATATTTCGATATCAGGGAGCATAATACCTCCCACTTTCTATCTCCCAAAGATAGTAATCAAGATTTCTTTGATTATTCAGGGTCTCTTGTGGTTCCATACAAATTTTAGAATTAGTTGTTCCAAATCTGGTAAGAATGGCATTGGTATTTTAATGGGCATTGCATTGAATCTTTATACTGCTTTAGACAGTAAGGACATTTTAACATTAATCTTTTCAATCCGCAAGCAAGGACTATCCTTCCAACTATTAACATCATCTTCAATTTCTTTCTTAAATCTATTATGGTTTTCAGAGTACAGGTCTTTCACCTCTTTGGTTAAACTTATTCCTAGGTATTTCATGGGTTTTTGTACAGTTGTAAATGGAATTGTTTTCTTAACTTCTTCTTCTGATTGTTCGTTATCGGTGTATAGAAATGCAACAGATATTTTTATATTGATTCTGTATCTTTCAACTTTACTGAATTCATTTATTAGTTCGGATAGTTTTTGGTAGTGTCTTTAGGGTTTCCTATATATAGTATCATGCCATCTGTAAGTAATGAGTTTTACTTCCAATTTGGATGCTTTTTATTTCTTTTTCTTGGCTGATTGCTGTGGGAAGGACTTCTTTACGACGTTGAATAGAAGTGGTGGTAGTGGGTAACCTTGTCTTGTTCCTGATTTTAGAGGAAAAGCTTTCAGCTTTTCACCATTATGTATGATGTTAGTTGTGGGTTTGTCATATATAGCCTTTATTATATTGAGATATGTTCCTTCTATACACACTTTGTTGAGAGTTTTTATCATAAAAGGATGTTGAATTTTGTCAAATGTTTTTTTCTACATATACTGAGATGATCTTATGGTTTTTGTGCTTTATTTTGATAATGTGATGTATCATTTCATTGACTTATGGATGTTGAACCATCCTTGCATCCATGGTATGAATTCTACTTGGTTTGGTGTGTAATCCTTTTAATGTATTGTTGAATCCAGTTTGCTAATATTTTGTTGAGAATTTTTACAACTATGTTCATCAAGGATATTGGCCTGTAATTTTATTTTGCTGTAATGTGTTGAATGGTGAATGTTTGGTAGCATTTACCTGTGAAACAATCTGGTCCTAGACTTTTATTTGTTGAGAGTTTTTTGATTAGTGTTTCAATTTCATTGCTTGTAATTGGTCTATTTAGATTTTTATTTTTTCCAGTCTTGAAAGGTTATATACTTCTAGAAAATTATCCATTTCTTCTAGATTGTTAAATTTGTTTGGATATAATTGTTCATAGTATTCTTTAATGATTCTTTGTGTTTCTGTGGTGTCAGTTGTAACTTCTCTTTTATTTATGATTTCATTTATTTGAGCTCTCTCTCTTTTTGCCTTGACGAGTTTAACTACAGTGTTGTCAATTTTGTTTATCTTTTCAAAGAACATACTCTTATTTTATTGATCTTTTCTATTGATTTTTAAAAATTTCTTTTTTGTTTTTTTCTACTCTCATCTTAATTCTTTCTGTTTACTTTGGGTTTTGTTTCTTCTTTTTCTAATTCTTTTAGGTGTAGAGTTAGATTATTTATTTGGGCTTTTTCTTGTTTGTGAGGTAGTCCTCTATAGCTATGAACTTCTCTCTTAGAACTGCTTTTCCTGCATCCCTTAAATTTTGGAAAGTTGTATTTTCATTTTCATTCTCAAGATCATTTATGATTTTTTTGTTTGATTTTTCTCATTGATCTATTGGTTGATTGTTTGATTGCATGTTGTTTGTTCTCCATGTATTTGTGATTTTTTTCCAGTTTTCTTCCTGTAGTAGATTTTTAGTTACATGCCATTGTGGTCAGAAGAGACACTTGATATGATTTCAACTTTTTTAATTTATTGATGTTTGTTTTGTGGCCTAATATGTGATCTATTCTGGAGGATATTCCATGTGCACTTGAAAATAATGTGTATTCTACACATTATTAGTTGTTGGATGAACTGTTCTATTAATGTCTATTAAGTCAATCTGATCTAATGTGACACTTAAGGACATTATTTAGTTGTTAATTTTCTGTCTAGATAATCCCTTGATGTGAGTGGAGTATTAAAATCCCTTGCGATTATTGTATTATAGTGGACTTCTTTTGTTATGTCCATTAATAATTGCTTTACATATTTAGGTACTCCTATATTGGGTATGTAGATATTTATGATTGTTATACCTCTGCTTGGATTGACCCCTTTATAATTATGTAATGTCCTTCTTTGTCTTTTAAAAAAATTTTTTTTGTTTGTTTTAAAGACTAATCTTTCTGATATGAGAAATGCTACCCCAGTTTTCTTTTTGTTTCTATTTGCATGGAATGTCTTTTTCCATCCCTTCACTTTCGGTCTGTATGAGTCTTTCAATTTGAAGTGAGTCTGTTGTAAGCATTGTGTAGATGGATCATATTTTTAATCCATTCAGCCACCCTATGTCTTTTCACTGGAGCATTTAATCCATTTACATTTAATTATTGGTAAGTTTGTACTTATTGCCATTTTGTTAATTATTTATTGGTGTTTTTATGGTTCTCCTCTGTTCCTTTGTCCTCTTGATAACTTCCCTTGTTTTCTGTTTTTCTTTAGTGTTTGTTTGAGTTCCTTTTCTCTCTCTCTTTATATATATATATATATATATATATATATATATATATATATTTCTTTTTTTTTGTAGGTTTTTGGTTTGTGGTTATCATGAGGTTTATGTTTATCATTTTGTGTCTGTAGCTGTCTATTTTAAGCTGATGGGCATTTAAGTTTAAATATATTCTATAAAAACTACATTTTTACTCCCCCTTCCACACTTTATGTTATTGATGTCATGTTTTAGATCTTTTTGTATTGTACATCTCCTAAATACTTACTGTAGTTTGGGTTGAGTTGATACTTTTTTTTTTTTGACCTTTGTCGTAGCCTTTCAGATGTCTAATTTTCTGTATTTATTAAATATTTGGCTTTATCTGTGAAATTTTTCTCTTTCTTATATTTCCTTATCTCTGGTATAGTCTTTACTTTTCGATTAAAGAAGACCCTTCAGCACTGTTTGCAAAGCTGGCTTAATGGTAATGAGCTGCTTTAGTTTCTGCTCGTCTGGGAAACGATCTCTCCTTCAATTCTGAGTTATAGGTTCTTCTCTCTCCCAGGTCAGAAAAGTTTTCAGCCATTATTCCTTTAAATAAAGTTTCTGTTCCTTTCTCTCTTTCTTTTCCTTCTGGGAGAATGTGAATATTTGAGCATTTGATGTTATCCCAGAAGTCCTTTAAACTGTCCTTTTTTTAAAAAAAAAAATTCTTTTTTCTTTTTGCTCTTTTGATTAGTTGATTTCCACTAGTCTGTCTTCAGGTCACTGATCTGTTTTTCTGTATTAGCTAACCTGACATTGATTCCTTGTAATATATTTTTCATTTCAGTTATTGTATTCTTCAGGTATGCTTGGTTTTTTATTATACTTTCTAACTCTTTGTTGAAGTTCTCCCTAGGTTCCTCTGGTCCACTCTCTAGTTTGGTGAACATCCTTATGACTGTTTCTTTGAATTCTGTATCAGGCAAATGACTTCTCGACCTTTCCTTAGGGTCCTGCCCCCTTGAGGATTTTCTTATTATTTCACTTGAGAGATATTCTTCTACCTTTTCATTTTGTTTGACTGTCTACATTTGTTTATATGAATTATAAAAAATAGATATCTCTCCCAGTCTTGAAAAAGTGGCATTATGTAGAAGCAGCCTCTGTGTTGGCTGTGTGTGCAGGTAGGTTTGGCAGACCAGTAGGAGCCAAGCAGGTGCCCAAGGCATCTAGCACAGTGGCCTACAAAGCTGGAGCAGCTTCAAGTGTGGAGGCTAGGTGCATATAGTAATGCCCTGGTGATCCAGTTTGCTCCTTTTGTTTGTGGCTGAAATGGGCTCTGGTGATATGTCCAGGAGGCACTACAACAACATTGCAGGTAGTCCAGAGCACATGGATAGGACCCTCACTCACCCTATGGAGGTGGAGGGGGATGTAAACAATGGCACTCACCAGCTCCTCTGGTCTGGAGAATTCCCACGTTCTCCGGAGAGCACTCACAGCTCCCCAGCTTTCTCTGTATAGTCTCTCTTTTGTTTGTTGTACAGAAACGGTCTCATGTAGAAGAGAACTCTGTGTAAGCCTTATGTTCTGGGTAGTTTGGGGAAGCTGGTTGGAGCAGGGCAGGCACTTATGGCACCTGGGGCACTGACCTGTTGGGCTGGAGTGGCTCCCAGCAGAGAGGCCAGGTGTATGTGGTGACACCCTATTATTCCTGATGGCTCTCATTGTTCAGAGGAAAAATGCCGTGGGCAATGTAGCTGGGAACACACTGCCTTTATCTAGAAGGTATGCCAAAGCACTGAGTAGGGCTCTCTCCCATCCAATAGAAGTAGAGGGGGACTTAAATAGTCGTGCTCACTAGCTCTCCTGGTCCAGAGAATTCCTGAAGTTCCCGGAAAGCTCCCATAGATTCCCAGCATCCTCTAGTCACTCTCTTGTTTGTTGTTCAGAACCTGTTCATTCAGTCCTTAGGTGTCTCCCAGGTGTAATTGCTTTCTGTATGTGTGCATATTTGAGTTTCCTCATCGGAAGGGGCAAGTTCAGTTTCCTCTGATGGCTGCTGCCATCTTGGATCTTCACTTTCTTAGAATTTTGAAAACTAATGTTAAGTCTGAAACTGTGAAATATCTGAGATTTATCCTAATCGCACACTAATGAGTTAGCCTGGAGTTTTATATATTGCAGAAGACACCAGACTCTTGGTCGGAGACAGATGGTCTACTCACTCTCAGCAAGAACAGTAGTCAGAGCAGCATCTTGTGTCAGTTCTCCATGTCTTAACTCTCAAAAGACAATGTGGTAAGTGCCAGAGGTTTATCTGCGCATGTAGTGGTGCTCCACAGGAAAGGGACCCCAAAATTAGGAGATTTGGAACTTTAATGTGGCTGCTGACACATCTACCTGTCTTCCCTTTTGGAGAGAAAGATTATCTTGGAATGTCAGCAAATCTCTCCAGGGAAGGAAGAAGAGCATCCATCCTGGATGAGGATGGAGAAAGGAAGGAGAAGGGTGAGCAAATTATATAGTTCAGACTTATCTCACAAATAGATACTCAGTAAATGCTGCTTTTTTTTTTTTAAATCATAATAGCACCTGAAAAGTTATACAACTTTTGTTAGTCTATAACAAAATACCATAGACTGGGTGGCGTACACAATAAACCTTTATTTTTCAGTTCTGAAGGCTGGGGATTCCAAGATCAAGGTGCTGACAGATTTGCTGCCTGGTGTGGACCCTATTCTTGATTTGCAGACAGCACCTTCTGCCCATATCCTCACATGGTAGAGAGTGCGTTCTCTCTGGTCTCTTCTTACAACAGCACTAATTGCATCATGGGAGCTCTGCCCTCATGACATCACCTAAATCCACTCACCTTCCAAAGGCCCCACGTTGAAGTACCATCATGTTGGGGATCAGGGCTGCAACTAATGTTGGAAGTACAAAAACATTCAATCTATAACATTACTCTTTGAACAATGACTACTCTCCTTTTTTTTGTAAATTATTTTTTCAGGAAAAATCACACTAAATAAAAATAAAAGATAATATTTCAACTCTAGAGTTCCTGGCAAAGAAAATCTCACTGTTTTTCTTGATTCATCAATTTTGAGTAAGAAACTACCAACTGAAACAATTTGAATTATGTACTATCTTTGGATGTACCCCAAACGTTTTGTATTTAAATGCCAGACACGAGTGATGAAGAGGTAGCATCTTTTATGCTTTTTCAGATTCTTGTCCATAAGTGCTCTTTCCCCATGTTTCCAGCTGTCTTGTGTTTAGCCTAGATTTTATTGTGAAGGTGATTATCTGTAGTAGAACATTATTTTTAAGTAGATTTGAATTCAGGGTAATTATGAGCAAGAAAAAAAGTTGAAAAAATAATGAAGAAACTTGCCAAAAACAGAAAGAGTACAGTAAACTTTCATCATATCACTTTTTATACAAAATACATTATTTAATTTTTTTACCTATATTGAATTGTTGTCATTATTTAATTTTTATGCTTTACTACTATAAAATTACTTGAGTATCTTAGATTGTAATGGAATATGTCATACATTTTTTCTATTAAAACTAATAGCTTTTCACGTAATGGCAAGTTTTTCAGAAATGAATGAAAATGATCAAGAGGGGAAATGGGTTTATTTATCAGCTTGTGAAACTTGTTCTAAGGTATCTTCACCATCTTCTTCTCCCCCAGCCAGGTCTGAGAGTGGATGAATTATGGTTCCCACCTTTAGAATTATTATTGGATTATCTCTTTAACATTTCTGCCTGGTAAAAACTCTTTGTCATCATCCAGCATCATTTTGATGGTCACACCAATAATAGAAACAAGAATCGAGGAACTAAATTAAAATGAGGACAAGTGTTTGTTATAAAAAAGGCTTTTCTGTTTTATTTTATGAAAAAAATACACCACTTACCTATTCAGGTCCTAAGAAGTTATATGGGATCAGTGGCCAGGCTAACAATTTTGATACCTAATTATCAAACTAATGCTCTTTATTTCTTTAACATTTTTTTAAAGGCTGCAAAAAAGAAAAAGATAAAAAAAAAAGGTGGAGAAAAAGGCCCCCAGGTGGCTGCCCTCTTCATATCTTCTGTTGGTCCAAGATTTTCAACTCTGACCTCAAACTTGTACTCTGCACTCTGAAATATAAAAGCCCTGCCACTCACCAGCCCACTTTCCCAGATGAGACAGTTTCGATCTCATCCATTGTGAAATGAGTCTGACCTTACAGATCTCAGCACTTAGCAGAGCCCCTTATCCAAGTGTTTCTCCCAATAACACAGTTTTCTCCCTGAGAGGATTGTAGTAAAAGATTTTTTCCATCTTGTTCTGTTTTGAGCATAGATTGGCTCTTCATGCAAACGCCAAGTTGGCCTGCCTTTTAATCTGCCACTGCAGCCACCCATTTAACAAATTCTCACAAAGCACCAACTTTGTGCCATGCACTGTGATAGGTATTGGGGTATAGCCATGGCCCATCCCCACACAGAGCTAACCATCTAGCAGGAGTGGCAGACAGTGGAGCACATACAGACGTAAGACCTGTTTATCACTATCAGATCACGGGAGATATGACCTGGTCAGGGGAGGGCAGGGACAAGCTTTCCAGTAAAGGTGAGAACCTGCAGCAGGAGGAGGAGGGGTCTGATTTTAAAAAGACTATGAGGGTGAGATTGATTCAGGTGGAGGGAGAGGCCTGACTGAAGAACCAGATGCTAGAGAGAGCCTGCAGAAAGAGTATTCAAGGAACTGAAAAAGTCCAAAGGAACTAAGGTGTGGGAAGAAATGAGAGTTAAGGATTATTAGGGCAAGATCCTAAAGGGACTCATGTATCATGTTAAGGTGCGAGGATGTTTCTAAGAACAATGGGACATCCCTGCAAGGTTTGAAGTAGAGCTGTGTCATAAATAGACCTGCATGTTTGAAGGGCTCCTCATGTTATTGGGTGAAGAAGGGAAAGTGAAACCTCTCTTAATTGTCTTAGGTCTGACTGCCCAGAAGCTGGATTGAAGAGGGAATGTTTTGTATAAATGACTGATGAAGGACATGTTGCTTGAGGAGACCTATAAACAAGTGGAGGAAGCAAGACATGGATGGGGAAGAGGCCACTCAAAGGTAGTTTTATGTGGGGTCCCAGTCATAGCACGATCCCCATGGGAGCCATGGAGAGTAAATTGTACTTCAGCGTTTGACCAGCCTCAGAGCAAGGAAGCTGAACTTTCCTGCCCCTGCTAGTTGGTCATTGGCTATGGGTGCACCCCAGGCAGTGCTAGCTCTCTGCATCTGTGCATGACAGTTTCAGTAGGCCAAGGGCAGGTCTCTGAAGATAGCTCACAGATGCAAGCTTAAGAAGTAAAGCATGCAGAAGCTGGGAGAGGGGCACACAAAATGGATAAAAGGGATCCCAGGGGATCTGGGTAGGGCACCAGCAGTGTCCCTGAAGAGGCAATTTTAGTAATGCAGATTTCAGGAAAGAGTGAAAGCAAGCGTGAGAGCAAGAGAGAATGATGAGTATGGCAGTGGGGAAAGAGAAAAACAGACACATGTAAAAGCTCTGAAGAAATATGTGAGAGATGGAATATAGGTATTGTGTAAGTAATTAGTTTCTATATTTTTTAAACTTTTATTAGTAAGTATTACATGCTCTTTTCTAAATGGCAATACGATTATACAATAAACATAATTTATGTTTAAATAACTAAGAATAATATTTATGAAGAGAGATTGCTGCAGCATGCAGAGAGGCTGAGGCTTCTTTCTTTATGAAATTCAAGAGAACATAAAATTCAAAAGAACACTAGTAGAACTAGCCAATTTTTTAAAGGTGACATACAGATAGGATATAAATATGTACCAATTCAAAGAAAAAAAGAAAACCAAGAATGTAAACCTTCACTGAGAACAATCATGCTAAAGAGATAAAAGTGTAAAATGCTGTTGCCCAACGTTTTTGTATGACCCTTAACCATACTGCTATTTTTTTTGACAAGTTCTAAACAGTGGATTCAGTTGGGCTGCCCAGCAGGATTTACAAGGTAGAGCTGGACTTCTCGTCTACAGCACTTTTGGCTAATCTCTCAGAGTTGACTTAATAAAAAGAAGACAACAGATTAATTTTTCTGAAAGCCTGTTTGGTTGGATGCCCTAGTAGATGAATTGAGAAATTAGTTTCATTAGCCAATGTTAAAATTCTATCTCATTAAAATATTTCATTGGCTTTCAAGTTGATTTCACTAATGGAGAGACTGGCTAGAAAAACATGTAGGAAAACACAATGTACTGATATAATTCAATACTTTCCTCTAATGCTTCTTAGAGAAATGCGTGTCTGGAAAATGGAATTTTTATTAACATTCTCAGAATAGCACTTGAATAACTTAGAAAATGGGTTTATCAATGAACTCTTTGCCTAATGTTTATTGTACAAAAGTGGGCAGCACTGGCGTTCTCAAAAAAAAAAAATCCCTATGTCTTTAGGAATTAAGAACATTTCTTTAGAAAAAGGAAATCAAGTTCCAGGAAGATCTAGAACAGTATTAGGTACACAGGAGGAAGTTCGTGTTGACCTGGTAAAAATAACCTGCAATATTGAATAAGACTAGATCTTTTGCTTACCTATCCATCACACTCAGACATATCATTAATTTCTCTTAGCCTTCATTTCACTTGGGGGCAAAAGCACTAACAAAATCTAACACTGAGCTTTGGTTAACCTTCCTTGTAAATGGGAAGACGCCCCCTTCTGGCATCTGATATCATCGGGCTGTTGCTTACAGTTGTGTATGCTCTGGGCAGACATTGCAGGATGGTCTCAGGTGTCAGTTGACTCACAGTGACTCTGGATTTAAAACCTTGTGGTTAGCCATTGTCCTGAGCTGGGAATTGGAGTGGTGTGTAAGGCTCGAGGGGCTGGAATCCCATTGGAGCAAATTGTACCATCGGATAGGAAGTGAGGACCAAAGAGGGTAAACAGTTGTTAAGGGTAATCTTAGTTCATATTGCAGCCTTTTTTTCCCATCTTTTCCAGCCTCTGTCTGTCTATTATTTATTTAGAAAAGAGCCATGAAATAGCACATTCATTACCTTAATTCAGTGGAAAAACATGAGGTGTAGCTGCAGCATCAAAAGCAACTGGTTCCGAAGTAAAATTTTCAGCTATCTCAAAATGTTGTGTACTAGACACCAATTACTCTTGGATGTCAACTACCATAAGTTCAAAGTAGTACTAATGTTATACAGACAATTTTATCTTAAATTTGTATAAAGCATCCCTATTTAAGAATTCGTGGTTACTTTCCTGAACTGAAACTTCATTGACACCTGGATATCCCCTTATTTGTTCTAAGTCAGCTTTTGTCCCATTTCCCTTCATTATCAAATGGTACAATTTCCTCATGCCATCTTGTCCCCAGGACTTGCTACCAACCATAAGACATCATGTGTGACCTCCCTTTCTTTCCTGCCCTGGTGCTACACATTTTTCTATGTATACACTTTTCCTAATCTTCTTAGCTCCAGGCTCAAAGTATGAGGAATCAGCCCCTCCTTTTCTTCAAGCTCATCTATGCACCATCACCCTTTTGTCCATAGGGTTAGAGAAAATGTGGTGAGAAAGCCTTACACACCAATTCTATTAAATCCTGTATACTGATTAAGTGGCTCCACTTTAGGCTAAATTTTTTTCTACGTAAATCAAAACCAACGAATCTCTTGGACAGTACTGGAGACACCTGCAATTATTTTAACCCTCGTTTTTCTATGTGCCACATTTCTACATTGGACATTATATAATACTCTTTGTGCCATTTTTTCTCGCATTATGTATTATGTTTTCCGTGATTACAAGTGAGCTTTCATTTGCTGTGTTTAATTTAGATGTATTTAGTTTAGATGGACGTGGAAAATAGCAGAGGTCTATTAAACTCGTTAACTGGTTGGATTTCCTTAAGATTTAGGACTAGAACAGCATTTTTTCACCTGTGTCTGCTCCCCAGGCCATCTCAATCACATGCACCAACTTAGTTACTATGTATCTGTGGTTTGCCCACAGACACTTTTCTTTCTAGCTCAAAACCTTCTTCTGAACTCCTCCTTATATATACAATGGTTACTTATATATACACCAATTTATTTGATACATGGTTTGTCCTCCATAAGTGTTTATTGAATAAATAAATGAACAAATTAGTTCCATGTTTCTAAATCCCACTGTCTGGAAAACAAGTAGAGGACAACATATTATTTTAAGCACATTCCATGTACTCAAAACTCCAGGACCAAGCTCACTTTCTATCTGAATTTGTACAATGTTAATTTTTATTTTGATTCCACAGATTCCAAAATGTTTTACCCAAAAGATGCCTTTAGTTTTTCACGGTAGGTTTGATGTGCTGTATTATCTACTACGGAGCCCTTTCTGTCATGGAGTCAATCAGAATCTTACTATGGATTTAGATTTGTCTTTCTTCCTGCCATAGTTCTTCCAGCACCACTCTCCATGCACTTCCTGTCTGTCTGTATATACTCATGATATCCCATGATATTCTAAATCAGAAATTGACTTCAGAGACCTAAGCAATGAGCTGATGCTCGTAGGATTTACTAGTCTGATCATGCACCCTATTTCCTGGAAAGAAAATGTACCCATAATAGGATGGTGGCATGGTTTATTAAAGCTCTGATACACCACCAGTTGGGAAACCACACATTATAAGATTTGGGTGCTGTCTTGTAAGATGTGCATGTATGAGTGACCTCTACTGGATGCAGGGTATTTTTTATAGCCTACATATGAGCATGAGAACCAAGTGATGAGAGAGTCCAATTTGCTCATCACTTTTCCTAATGAATTAATTGGAAAAAATATGCTTTCTTTCCCTATGATTCTAGGAGGTGCTGGTTTAAATGCTTTAGCACTCTAGAAATGAAGGCATCTACACACAAATGCTCTCTTTGAATTATAAACTGAGACTACCATCTGGCTAGTTGGGCTTCTCTGACCTGTGGGTGGATAGGTAAAAGTGGGGTACAGTGTTGGCTTTGAACTTTGATACTGACTCTCAAGGAGCAATAGGGTTGTTATTATACAACGGGGAGAAGGAGGGATGAGTGTCCTAATGGGGTGTTTCCTGCGATGGTCAGAACAATCAGAGATGGAGGATTGGCCATCTCACCAGTTGAAGAACAATTATCAGCTGAGGTCATCATAATTTAGAATAAAGACCAGCAGAAAGAAGTCACAAATGCTAACTATTGCCACTAGTTGTAAAAATGAGTACTGTAACCTTATAGTTCTATCCACACTTCCTTCCATGCAGTGATTTGTATATATTTACGCTGATTTTAAAATTTATCTATTAACTTAATTATCTTTCCTTTTCCTGTATGCTGTCATGTTATATGGAATGTGGGAAATGATTACCTATACATTTGAGTCCAAAGGAGGATATGGAGACAGGGTTATGTCAGAGCCAGAAGAACTGACATCATCCAGAGATCCTCCACTAGATTGGGACAAAGTGGATAGTGAGATTTAAGTTTTCTCCCTTTGGGAAGAATACATTTTTATAAATGAAGGGTAACTGCATCATGCCACCTACGAGTAATTTCATTGTTTGGTTTGGGAAGTAGGGTGTTGAGCAGCTTAGAGGGGTGCACGGTAGAGGGCATCTTTATTTCCTGTGTGCTACCCATCATCCCAAACCCTGCTTCTGTTTGGGAAGTCCCCTTTTATGAGTCCTGATAGGAGGCAGAAGCTTTCTTATTTAGGTTTAAAGAGGGCTTGATGCTCAGTTATACACCATTCATGGCAGCTGAAAAGAAGGTACCCACCTTAGATGTGGCCAATCACACTTGTTTGGACTGCGTTTGAGTCTGGTGGTAGAGATGCAAAGCAGCTACAACCAGTGAAGAGTAAATTTTGCACGTGAGCAGCAGCCAGTTTTTAGAGGACACCATAGCACTCAGTTTTTAGTGGAAGTGAAAGTGCTGTCCCTTCTAGGTGGGATCTGTGCCAATGCCACTGGCTGCCTGCCCTGGTTTTCTGCTGTTTTTCTGAGCTCAGTTCCCTGACACTTGTGGTCATCCTGAAAGCTATCTAATACCTTTTCAATAAAATATTTTTCTTTTTACATCACCCAGAGGCATATTCTGCTTTTTCCGACTAAGAAGCTTGAGTTATACACTGGGGAGACACACAAGGAGCGCTTCAGACCTGCTACTTTTAGAGTTGAGCATTCTACTTGTAAACCTACATGCATGTGGGGTGCAAGCTGTGTCTCCAAAGGGACCCCAGGACCCAACTCACTCAGAAGCCTCGAGAAAGGCCTGCTCGGTTGTGCAAAAGCAGCATCTAAATACAGCTGTTTATCCTCCGTAGTGGAGGCGGGAGGTTAATCTGTGGTCATTCCGACGACATGATTCACAGAAACTGTCTCAGTGTTCTGAGTCATAGGAAACCTCAGGTGGGCTGTGGAGGCCCAGGAAATGTTTGTGGTATTTTCATCCCAATGTTGCAATAGGAATATGATCTATAAATCCTGCCTGCTGGCCTCAAAATGCCAAAAACATATTAACATAAACTTTTTAAAAAACAAAAGAGTGAACCAAAGAGGGGGCAAGTAGAAGGAAGTGGGATCCAAAAATATGTGGTTGTTATTTCATTCATAAAGTGAAAAATGATCAAAGGGTGGGTAGGTTTATTTTTTTTTTAATACCTTAAGTGGAAATCAACAAGGAGCGTATTATACAAAGAGGAAGAAAAGGCAATTTTCCATGTTAGCCAAAAATAGATAAATCTTTTTCTGAACAGCTTGTGAGATTATTAGCTAATCACAGGACTTAGCTAAAATGCCTAATTTGAATTATTAACTTGTTTATTGGAAAAAAAGTTCAGTATAGCATGCTTATCGAGTTTTTCAATATGAAAAACATGCGGGTATTCAGAATCCTCAGGAATATGAGGAACTATTGGAAGTGTGACCATGGAAGGCAAATCTGATAACAGAGGTGAAAAAAGGGGAGTACTTATGATCTTATGAAGATGAAAGAAAACAATTTTAGACTGAATGGAACCTGAAGGGTGAAGAAATTCAAGCATTGTGGCATGGCCAGAGAGAAAAAGCCAGCATTTTAAAAAAATATATATAAAGATATACTGTGAAGTACTATATATAAAGGTAATTCCACCAAAGCAAGAGTCGTTTTGGCTCTTGAAGTTCAGAAGGTAATTATATGAAAAGTAACAATAAGAACACATAATACTTTATGCCCATCCATAGTACAAGCTTATAATAGTTTACAGAGTAGTTTATAGTTTTAGTGATTAAGGTTGTGGTGTGGTTGAGTGAGCAAAGGCTTGAAATTAGCCAGGCCTCGGTTTGAATCCTAGTTCTACCACAGCGTATTTCTATAACAAAGTATTATAGACTGGGTGGCTTAAACAACAGGAACTTATTTTCTCACGGTTCTGGAGGTTAGAAGTTTGAGATTAAAGTGTCAGCAGGGTTGGTTTCTTCAGAGGGCCCTGGGGGAAGAATCTGTTTCAGGCCTCTCTTCTTGGTTTGTACACGGTCATCCTTTCCTTGTGTCTTCACATTGTCTTCCATCTGTACGAGTCTGTGTCTAAATTTCCTTTTCGTATAAGACACCAGTCAGATGGATTAGGGTCCACTCTAATGACTTCATTTTAATTTAACTATCTCTTTAAAGACCCTATGTTAAAATAGTTACATTCTGAGAAACTGTGGGTTAGGACTTCAGCATGTGACTTTTGGTGGAGACATAATTCATCCTGTTATGGTCACTTACTCTGTTTTTTTTTGTTTGTTTGTTTTGGATAAGTCAATTCTTCAGAGACATCTACCCTATATTTAAAAAGGGGATAAAAGATTGTTGTAAGATGAGAGGCAAACTACCCACAACCGTGGTTGGCATACAAGAACTAAAAACTAAGTCAACAAATACTATTGCTATTATTGTTGTAACAAACTACAGCATGAATATTAAAAGCACAGAAAGGGAAATCCTCAAATATTTTAAAATTGTTTTACTCTAGCACTGTCAGTGACTTCAGAAAATTCTCTGAAGAACTTTTCTCTGACCCTAATAAATGGGGATGTCTTTGAACAGAGGTCAACTCCTTTTCTCCTCTTTTCTGACCCACCCAGGTCATCCATATCTTTACCCAGCCAAGAAAATAGGCATCTGGCTAGAAAAAAAATGTCTGATTTCCTGCCCAGATACTGTTTCAGATGAAAAAATAAACAAAAAGGAAGTAAAAAGAGAAAGTTAGAGTATATTAAATTTCTTGGATACCTGAAACCTACTTTTATAATTCCTTTTTTTTTTAAAGAAACAATTTTATTAATGGTGTAAATATCCTCATCATTAGGTATAATTTCTGTATTTAAAGTATTATTTAGAAACTTGTAAATGTTAGAAATGTCATTTTTCTTAATATATGGTTCGGTAAATGGCAAATGCAACGTGGCATTGAATGAGGTAATTCTCCTTAGAATGTCTGTCTTTAAAAACGTAAAAAGTCATGTAATCACTTTAAAACCAAAGGGGTTCTTTTCCAGCTTTCAGAGGGCTGAGCCAGTTGGAGGAGAAGCTGAAAGAAGCCAGCAGAGGGCAGCAAAGTGTTAGGCAGTTGGGCCTGCACGGGGACTGACATACAGGAGGTGCGGGAGCCATCTTGGCAGGTGAATTTCCCTGTAGGCCAGTGGTTCTTAAGGTTGTTGTATGTTAGTACCACCTGAGGGAGGTTTAATAACCCCTGATGTCTAAGTGAAAGTCCAGACCAATTAAATCAGAATATCTGGGCCTGGGTGTCAAACATTGGTCTTCTTCAAAGAGCTCCAGTTGTCCTAATGTGTAGCCAAGTTTGGGAGTCACTGCTCTGGGTGGATCTAATAGAGAGAAAAAGGTAGAAGCTACACCAGAGGGGTTGTTGGGGCATGTGTACCACTCCATTAGAAGCCCAAAAGACCAAGTATGGGGTTCGAGGAAAGAATGGGACAGCGATGAGTAAAAGAGCAGCCAGGTTTTGTACTCAGATTATAGCCACTATCCTAGAGAAGAGGGTTTTTTGAAAGTTTCCAAACGATCAAAATGCAAGGCGTTAGTAGTGTTTTGAACGTAGCCCTTCAAACACATTGGAATAATAAAGGAGATGACATTCAAAATGAGATAAGATATGGCAAATGCAAAATGAAAACAGACGAAGTTGGTAAAAGTGAAAGAAACACGGGTGAAAGTTACCCACAAACAGGCAAAGCCAGGAAGTAATATGAAATACATATTCAGGAGCCCTGTATGAGAGGCGAACGCAACCCTCCCCACTAACTGGGTTTAGGAACATCTTTGGTGTATAAATCACTCTTAGGAAAGAGAAAGGTAATATGAAGACATTTCAAAGAAGTGCTTGTGAACCCTGAAATCTAAAGAAGAAACAGGGAGAAATTTTAAAAGAGTTTTTAAACTCTTTTAAATTATAGATTATAGAATTAAAAGATTACGAAGGGAGAAGATATTCTGACTCTACAAACCATACTTTCAGCTCTTGAGAAAAGTCCAGAATATGGACTGGGAGAGTTTAACATTTATGAGGAAAGACAACTGTGACAATTATGTTTGTTCAAAGTGTGATTGCTACCTAAGTAGGTGGTTTGAGGTGGAGGTGTTAAAAACCTTTTTGTCAACCATTTGAAGACAATGAATTTTTTTGTGCGGTGACTCAAATAATGTTGGCATTTATAAGCCCTGTTATCCTAGAATTTTAATAAATAATCAATTATGAAATCTGGAGAGTTGACAGAATACAGACATGTTTCTTTGAGCAGTGATTCTCATTTTTTAGTGTTGAGAAAGTTGGACCCTCAGAGGGATCTGATTCAGAGGGTCTTGTGAATTTGCTTTTCTCAGAAGTTCCGAAGTCATGCCAGTGTTGCTGGTCTGGAGAACCACTACTTTATCGGAAAACATTCTTACCATTCTGTGACAAGGATAATTCATGATTGTGGAGGCACATGGACAGTGCTTACCCCTGCTTAACTTAGTGATTTCAACTTTCTATATTGGAATTACCTGGGGAGTGTTAAAAGTACCGATGGCTATGGTCTATGCCCCAGATAGGCTGTTGTAATTGACCTGGCAAGTGACCGGATCAATTTAAATCATCAGGATATTTAAATTTGCAGGGGATTAAAATATGCAGCCAGGGTTGAGAGCCATCAGTGAGCTAGCCAACCTCCTGGTCCTAGTTGGTCTTTCCTTTTGTCTCTGGATAGCCTCAGAAGTTCTGTAATCAAGATCATGAATAAGCCCAGCTGACATTTGTCACATGCTTTCTCTGGGTTTGCTCAGTTTGAAGCCTTTCATGTGGATTATCTCATTTAAACTTCACAGTAAGAGATGTATGTATTACCCCTACAGGAACAGTGTCTAGGCCTGTGGCTCTGCAACAAATTATAAAACTGGTTGAGACAGCAAAGATACATTGACTCCAAAACACAAAAGGAAAACTGAAAAACTGAAATTAATGTTAATCATTTTGACAATAAAATGATGAAACTCAAACATTTTCAAAATGATTTCTTATATTTAATAAGGAGTATAAGTGCTTTTAAAACTGTGCTTAGTATTTTGTAAGGTAAAACTCCCAAAGTGCCCAGTGCCTAAGAATGTCTTGAAATGGCCTTGCTCACCATAACTTTACATGATAGAAATTTTTATAAACTTTATAGATGATAAAATTGAGGCACAGAGAATTTAATTAATTTGCTTTAAATCACACAGTTAAGTGAGGGATAAAGAAAGAATTTTAGCTCAGAGACTCTGATTCTGGGAGTCAATATAATGTAATGTAATATAATGTATCTCCCCTACACACATACAAAGACAAACACATGTCTTTTGAAAAAAAATCCTCAGGGAAGTTGTAAAGGGATTGCCACTGAGGCTTTTAAAAACGATTTCAGAGAATCTATGGATCACTAAACTATTTGGCTCGATTTCAACAGGGTAGGGCGGCTGAGTGCAGCTGCTCAGGAGGCTCTGTGCAGATTGCATGGGAACGGCACCCTGGGGTTGGACAGTGTGGCAGCCCTGCATCAGGGCCACTGACTCACGCATCTCCGTTAGCAGCACAGGTCTTGTTAAATGTTACCTAAGAAGAAGAAAAAGTTACAAAAAGTATTCAGAAGACATTCTTGGTTTACTTAAGAATTATAAACTCTTGAACATTATGTAGAGTTTAATCTCTTTGATTTAAAAAAGGAAATAGGAAACTGCAGCCCGAGAGCTTAGGTCACATGACTCGTCCCCATCCTACTGCAGTTAATGGAGAACCAGGAATGGAAAGCAGACCCTGGAGACCCCGTATGATACCTACTGGAATTTTCCGCAAGCCAAATTTCAAAGTTAAGAGATGTGTCATGTTTTACTAAAATTGTCACTCTCTGGCATGGAAGCTGACAGTCCCTTCAAGTTTGGGATTCTTTCTCCTCTCCTGCCATCTGGTGGTACTTCTGACACACACTTTTCATTCAGCTGTCCCTGATCACAACAGTTATTTCTACATGTGTTTGATTTTCAAGGTCATTACTGCTGAAATCATCAAGTCACATTTTTAGGGAATTTGGAAATTTTTACTTGATGTTCGGGACAGAGCAATGGCTTATGAATCTTTTGAACAGCAGAACATTTTATTTCTGTTCAATATTTTGCCTTTACAATTTGAGTTAATTATGTTAAATAATATGACTGAATCCATACAAATTGATGTTTTAAATAGAATGGAAAATCAAGACATGCAATTGCATTAAATTGGATATTTATTTAAACATATGCATCACTAGTGGGTATGATACCAGGTATTGAAAGAAAAAAATGCAGTTTAAAAATTTGTCTTTTGAAATGAATACTTGATTGCAGCTATTGTTGCTGATTTTCTACTATCATTAGGCAGTTGCCACTGTACACTTGGAGTTAAGGAAAATGAATTCAGTTTCATTTGCATTTTTAAAAATTATCTATTAAATCCATCTCTGGAATAATCTGAGAATTTTCTGCCCTTCTATTAGCTGTGGAGGTGAAAAAATCTCAGTTCTCTAACTTTTCTGAAGAAATAAGAACATCTGGTAAACATCGGCCCACTCCTGCATTTGCCAATTTTTCTGTAACCTGCTGGATCTATTGGGCCTCCACCTTAGGGATGCTGAGAGGGGTTATCTGTCATTCTCCTTAAAAACTCCAATGTGGCAAGTATATTTCTCCTTGGAACCCTGGTCAAGTCTACAAAGCAGTGGAAAAATCATCATATAAAAATCAAACAAAAAATTATAAAGAATAAAAGGCCGAAAGAGACTCCAAATCATCATAGCCACAACTTCAAGTGAAACCGATAATTAAAAGTGAAACCAACAGTTAAAAAATGAAGAACAGAAAAATAAAATGCACACTTTGGAAGTTCACTGAATATTTTGATTCACCAAATGTCAACATGTAATTAGTGGTTTTTCTCTACATACAATGGCAGCCAGTATACAGAAGAAGCCTGAACATAGTTTGTTGATTAAAGGATACAATGAATACTAAGTGCTTGAAAATTAGTTTGAAAATTCTTCATAGAAAAAAATGTTTTAAAATATTGATGTTGGTTAGTCAAAATATTTTTGAAATGCTTGAAAATTATTAGTTTGTTAATATAAAACTGAACATAATTTATTGACTAAAGAAGACAGTAAGTACCAAATGCTTGAAAAATATTAGTTTTACCTTATACAGGCCATATTTTTTTCTACTCTGAATTTCCAGCTGACTTTTCTAGTCCTATTTAGATAGGATGAAAAAAAATGAAAAATCCTGAAGTCTTTTGTGAAATTGAACTAATTAATTGGTACCAGAGTGTTCATTGTGCTAATGTACAATATATTTTTGTGATGCCTTCTTTCCAAGCTTCTCACTTCTTAAGCAAAACATGTTTCTTCATGTACACAGTCAGGCTACTGTTCTTCTCCTTGTAATATAATTTTAGAATGAGAAAAATATTTTTTAAAGTCCATTTACTGTATGACAGAAAACAGGGACAAAGAAGGGTGTTGATTTGCCTAAGATCACAGTGAGGAAAAGAGATGAAATGAAGTCCCAGGTTACTGGCCTCTATGTCCAGTGCACTGCCCTTTACAATTTGATAGAATTCCAGGCATAATCAACAATGTAAATTTCATCATTTATAGTAAAATGAAACCAACATTCCAGAATGATACTGCTAAAATTGTTCAGTGTGCTCCTGAAGCCCCGTGGGTGGGCACATTTTGCTGTGATTTGTAAACTTTCAGTCATATCACAGCATTGGCAGGTTAGGAAGATGGCAGAAACAACCACTGCATACCTTTGATGTCCTTGTCACTGCACTGCTAGATCCCGACATCCCCTGACTCCTCCAAGGTTCTGTGGCCTCTCAGAAAGGTGGAGAAGGTAGCAGGCTAGAGGCACAGGTTGAGTGGGGCATCCTGGAGACTCCTGGCAAGGGAACATTACAGGGTACCGAGATCCCCAGGGCGGCCAGTGGTTCTGTGGATAAACGGTGATATTTATATGGATTATTTTCACATGTTTTTAACTTTTTATTTTAAAATTTCCTTTTTCATCTTGTGGCCAGAACAATTTCAAGTGAAGATTTTCCAAATTTCTGGGCTGTGGGCGACATCAGGGATATTGGGAGGCTGTGAGTCATTCTTTCCCCAAAGCTTACTATGCCTTTAGTTTCTACAAGTATTTTTGACAGTATGTTCAGAAAAGACATTAAAAAAAAAGATAAATCACTTGCCCACTTTCTGGTCAGCTTATTGTTTTTCAACAGAGAACTCTAGCTTTTAGATGTGAATTCAATGTACTTGAAAGTTTAAAGTAATCCTTTAGAAAATACAGCTCAGTCAAATACGTTTGCTCATAAAAAACTTCAGCTCTTCGATAAGCACTGAACCAGAGATATGTGTCTTCTCAGTACATGTCACTAAAAACACTGATATAAAACCCCCTGTAGCTATTCAAGTTCAGGCCTATGTACAATAGAGCTCTTGTTCAGCAGTTTTATTTTAATCTGAATGTGCAAGGACTTTCAGCAACTGTTCTTTATGGGCTTCCATGCCACATAATGTTGACAAAGTGGCACTTTATTGACGTGTAAAGACTTTCTAGTCAAACAAGTAGGCATAGCTATCTATTTTTCCTCTTAGTATGAATGAATCTTGCACTTCCTGGTTCAGGTATTTGGAAACCTTTCGGAGGGATGGATTGTATTGGGATTTCTGAAAAATGTGCCCAGCTTGTCCTCTGCAGAGTCCTGCATTTGATGCACGATTACATTCATCCATACTCTAATTTTTTTCTTTTTAATCAGCACTATCTCCTAGTTATGGACAATTAGGTTTTATTGCCCTAGAAAGTCAGAGGATTCTTGTGGGAGCCAGCTGTCGTGTAAGGTGTCTAACCACATGGAGACCACCACACTGGAGGGGACACATGTAGGTATTCTGGTTGACAGCCCCGCTCCACCCCAGCCGACAGCCAGCATAAACTGCCAGCAGTGAGAGGCCACCATCTTAAATGTCCAGCTTAGTCGAGCCCTAAGATGACTGCAGTCTCATGAGAAATCTCAAGTGAGAATTGCCCAGCTCAGCGTGTTGTCCAGAGATAATTTTGTAGGGCTATATGACAGGAAAGTTAAAAATTTAGTGAAAGATGCATGGAGAGCAGATGTCAGTGGTAGGAATATGTAGAGCTTGTAAACCCATAATCACCTCAAGCATAACTCAGGTTTCTACCTTTCAAGGCAACATCAAAGGGACTCTCTTTTCTCTCTGCGCATAACCTCTATCAAAGTGTCTGTTGTCATTTTGTGACTTTGGCTTTTCTTTGAGGCTTCCTTGTAATTGTCACATGAATGTGTGTCAGAGTGCAGTTTCCTCATTCTGTGCACAACCTTGGGACTGATACCATTGTTGTCTCTGTATTTCTCTTTCATTTGCCTCTCACTTCGTGAGTTTGAACCCACCCCAGTTCTCTTTGCTGTTCAATGATCATTTTGCCCCTTCCAATTCTTTGTCAATGTTATTTCTACAGTCTCTGAACACTCTCAATCCCACCCACCCCACCCCACCCCTTTTAAATTGTGTTACAATTGACTGTGGACATTTTATTTAGAACAAATTTATGGAATGGTCATTGTGGAGAAATTCTGGAGAAAGGGAAAGAACTTACAGTTATTTCGTTTGCAGAAAATATAATTGAATTTCACACACATGAAATAGGAAAGTAATATATTTTAGTTACATAATAACTAAAGATGGATGCAGCTAAATGAGGGGTAGGACATGAGGGGTGATTAACCTCCTTCAGCAAGGATTGTTCAGACTGTGCAGGTGGATGGAAGTCTTTCCTTTGTTCTTCACATGTCTTGTTTATACTCATCTTTGAAATCTCCATTTAGAGTCAGGCTGTCTAAAGCAGGCCTTTTTCCATTTTTTAAATTCAGCAATCTGTTTCCCTCACAGCACTGATTTCATTTTAAGCACTGTGTTTTTAAAATTTCTGTGATTTTGTAATTAGTTTTGTAATTACTGTTGTTCATTTGGTTACTTAAGGGCTGTCTCCCCCCATTAGAATATAAGCTCTTTGTGGGGGTGCAGTTCTGCCTGTCTTGTTTCCTGCCAATTCACAAGCATCAAGTACAGCTATAGGCAGACATAACAGCTGTTCAATAAAAACTTCACAACTAAATACTGGTAATGTAGTGTGAAGGCCATCAAAGCACCATCCTCACAGCTGAAATAATGGTACATGTTATTGCTGCAGAAATGGAAGATATAATGAGATACAGGAGTTGGGCCACCAGAATTATTTCACAGGTATTAGTTAGATAAACAGGGAAAAGATGGCCATATGCAAGTTTATCAAGAAGAGAAAGGTTGGCTATGGTGATTTTTATTACCATTTTTCTTCTTTCCTATTTCTAGACACACTAGGAATATTTGAATTTGAATAAGGATAGTTCATAACCCCATAACCCCAAAGTGCCTTTAAGATATCAATTAATTAATTGTTTTTGTAAGTTGCATTGAGGATGTCATGACAGGTAGACGGTGGCAAGGGGTTGGGATGAGCTAAACTTTCTAGCCCTCCTCAAATCACGTAACATGGAATGCTAACATCTCCGCTAGTTCGTACTGTTACCTTGAACAAGTACGTTTGGTTTCCAAAGGAGAAACATTGAAGAGTGGTTTATGCGAATGTGTCTGACCTTATTTTTCTTTGACATTTGGAAGCACCCCCATTTTATAGGGAGTGGAATTGGTGGCATCTCAGTGGGTTCCAGCAAATGAGAAGTATGGAGTGGAGAGAACAAGAGAACAAATGACTGGGACACAGTCTGAGGTTGAATGTCCCTTGTGGTACCCCCCAAATCAGTGATCTCATTCAAACATTGTAAGGCTCATTGTTTTTTAACTGTAAATTGGAGATGAAAGTTGTAAAGTTTTAAGTAAATTGCATATGAGTAATGCTACCACAAAGTAGGAGGTCAACATAGGACAATTGCCTGATGAATAACCCAGGGAATCCTGACAGTCTAAGATTCTGTGATTGTTGTGAGCCAAATATAAACATTTACCCTAAATTTTTACATAAACCTTGTATTTCCCTTAAATTAGTAAGCTATGGATAGCATGATATACAGAACTAGATTAAATCCTTTTTTATTTTATTGACTTTTTACTTCCCTTTAAGATACAGTTTACATAAAATAAAAGTGCACCAATATTAAATGTATAGCTTCATGAATTTTGTTTCCAATATATACACTCAGGCAACCACCCTCCCTATCAAAACATAGGACGTTTCCTGCACCACAGAAGCCCCCTTCCCCCTCTCAGTAATACTCTCTTCCAAAAATAACCCCTAATCTAACCTCTATCTCCATTGACTAATTCTATGAAATTTTAAATTTCACATGAATGGAATAATACTGCATGTTCTATTTTGTGTTTCACTTAACATGCCCATGAAATTTATGCATGTTATTACGTGAGTAATAACATTATTTTAAAGAGCAGTCCTGAACTTGACAAGGAAAGAGTTATTTTCAGAAATAACAAAACTCCTCAAAATTACTTATCCATTTTGCCCCCTAAATGTACTCTACATGAAGTCACTGTTCATGTTCTTTTTGAATAATCTTATTCTGTTTGTTATATCTGTGATTCACCCCTTTTCATTTCTGCCATTTGGGTGGCCTGCTCATCCTATCTAATTACATAATCAAATTCTGATTCTATTTTATGGAGCTACCAGATAAATAGTGAGGCTTTAGACTTTAGAAGTCAGGCGTAAAAGAGTGCAGTGAACTGAAATTTTCACAAGTCCAGTGGCAAGGGCTTTCTGGTATCCTAAGGGTGAAAGTGATTCATTTATTTCCGCAGTGCTGTTTGCATTAGTCAGTTTGATTTCTTTAGGGGAACAGAATGTCAAATTTCCCTTAGGGTCAGGTTTTGGAGTATATTCACTTTAATTACTACAGACAAGGAGGAGGAAGTGAGAAAGCCTAAAATACAGGAGAAATAAATTTAACTGCTCCATAATAGGGCAAACATGACTCTTTTATTATATTAAAAACCTGGCACCAATCTGACTCCACTTCATTTTGTGGATATTGGGTTATCAGGGCCTGAAATTATTAAACATTCAAATTATATGACTGATTGTTCTTTTATTCCCTTACTAGGCAATAATTTTCAGATTATAGATTGGTAGCTCACGAGTTTCACCTTGGCAGATATATAGCTTATTGCGAATTAATTAATTGGTATGAAGATTGTACTTGTAACCATCACCTTCTGACAAAGAAATAGTTAAGTATGGTCCCTGCCTCCAAGGGGTTGCAATCCATTTGGACAGACAGGTGTAGCATAAGAGATTAATTCTATATGTCACATGCAAGCATCGCACCTTGGGAGGACTGTTTTAATTCATCTTGATTCTAAGGAACTCCAAGGCAAGCATAGGCTCTTATACCTTCAGGATCCCACATAATCTAGAGCAAGGTTCCTCAACCTCAATAGTATTAACCTTTTCAGCCAGGTAATTCTTTGTGGTGGGGAGATGTCCTGTGAAGGATGGTTAGCAGCATCCGTGGCCTATACTCAGTTGATGGCAGTAGAACCCAACACTCAGCTGAAAAAACCAAAAATGTTTCTGTATGTCCACAGGAGGCAAAATTGCCTCCAGTTGAGAAGCGCTGCTCTAGGAGCGCAGCAAATATCAGACAGAAAACTCTTTGAGTTATAACCGTATAGGAAGATAAAGCAAGTATTTTAAAATTCAAAAGCAAGCAATGGTATCCTTCTTTTGAGTAAGAGGACATATGAGAGTTTTGAAATTTCTGAAGTCAAGTAATAACCCTTTTAAGAAACCATTTTGCTGGGCTCCTGGTAAAACAAATAATGCACCATTAAAAGTGAATAGAGTAAAGAGATCTTTCACCTGCCTGTACCCACCGGTATCTGTTTCAGTTTGGCAAACATTGTTGATTTTCTTCCAAAAGTTTTGGATTATTCACTCAGAAGATTTAGCCCCTTAATTCAATCTAATCCTGTCCTATTAAGGCCAAGATCTGTTACCAGATGAACGTTGCGAGGTTGGTAACATTCCAAAAGCCCTTTCTAGTTCTAATGAAATCGTACAATCTTTTAAGAGAATAACAAGTTGCATGTGGCCGTCATAAGAGAAGAATTTTCTAATACAGAATCAAAACATAGAAGAAACATTTACAACTTACAAAAGATATCAGCAAAGAAAAATGCAAATAATGGGTAGGGGAGAATATTGCTATATATCACCAGTGTTTTAGTATTTGAAGAGACTTAAATTTCATTATTTACCTAACTGCATCAATATCATTTAAATAAAATTGCTCGTGTGTGATAATCGGGGCCAGAAGTGTGTCTTTGAAAACTCCAGCTTTCCATTTTTGGGGCTTTTTTTCCTGCTTTATAGAACTTTCAGTGATATCCCAAGGTCTTAAACAATCTCTTATGACCAGTCAGTAAAAAGATCTTTTCAGATCCCTATTTAACTTATCATTCGTATCAAAGATGCAGTGTCTGGTAATTGGTGTAAGGTATTACCTGCCACTAAGGTATCTGTATTATGACAAAGCCAAAGTAAAAGGTTCTAATTCTGATGACGGGTGGGAGGGCAGGGGACCAGGAGGAGGTGTTCCCATACCCACAAGCACTTCTCAGACACCGTGGGGTGTCCTGCAATTCACCTCAATTCTGACACTCTCTACCTGGAGATAGCATGAGATCACACAGGTTGAGGAGCCAGTTCCACAAGATTGCCTTCCCCCAACTTCAGCTGTCAGCCGAAAGCCCAGGTTGTCGCCTGTGCTTCTGACCAACTGGCTATAGATTAAAGGTTTCTACAACGCCCTCCTTGGATTCAGTTAATTTGCTAGAGTGGCTCACAGAACTCAGAGAGACATTTTACTTACTAGATTACTGTTTTGTTTTTTTTTGTTTTTTAATTAAATAATGTAATTCAAGAACAGCCAGATGAAAGAAATACGTATGGCAAGGTAAGGGGAAAGGGCACAGAGTTTCCATGCCCTCTCCATGTGTTTCCATGCCCCTCTCCCCGAATTTCCATGTATTCACCAACCTGGAAGCTTTCTGAACCCCCTCCTTTTTTTTTTTAATAGACGTTCCATTACATAGGTACGACTGATTAAACCACTGGCAATTGGTTTAATTAACCCTGCATTGGGTGGGGTTGGACTGAAAGTTCCAACCCTCTAATTACATGTTTATTCTCCTGGTAACCAGCCTTCATCCTTAGGTGTGGTCCAAAAGTCACCCCATCAACATAAGGAAAGACACCTTTGTCCTCAGAAATGTCATGAAAACCAAATATATATTTCTTATTATAAATCACAGTATCACAGAAAGAATAAAGAAGGAATTGGGACTAGGAGGGTCTTCCTGAAAATTAGACCATCTTAAGTATGAGAGTGTATCATCAAGACTCACAAGTAATAGCATGGAAGACAATGTCCAGAAGAACATAGTGACGGTTTAAAATTTGTGTAGAATGAAGGAAGGCAGGCAGATAATGCCTAACTAACGTTCGCGTACATCTGAGGCCAGTTCCACACGTAAACACACTGCAGTTAGTATGTACCTGAACATTACAGAAAGGGAAAATTAAACATAAAAGGAATTATTGAGGGATCTTAGAGACTGGATCTACAGAGGCAAAGCCTCTAGCAAACAAGGTCAAAATATAGAGCGTTACTAAAATTTTCAGTCATTTTCGGAACAGCGGTCTCTTGGTTACTAATAACTCAGATGCTCCTTTTGTTGTCTTTCTGTCAGGATGCGTGTGCAGTAGGCACACATGCTAGGAATGGCTAGTCTGTATTGAGTCTTTGCTATGTGCCAGAACATTATGTAATTTTTGCAACAATACACTGAGGCAGGTGCTTTTATCATCTTCACTTTATAGATGAGGAAATGGAGGCTTAGAGAGATGAAGTAACCTCCCAAATTCACACAGTAAGGATTTGCACCTAAGCCTGATAGAGTTCAGTGCTTACGTATTCATCTGCTCTAAATGATGATGCTTTGGCAGACGTGAATTAGGTACTTCCAGGGCCAAGTGAAAGGCCAAGCAAGCTGGGCCCTCCTGTGTAAACCCACATTCCTCCTACCTCTTACAGACTCAAGTCTCCAGATGGATTTATCATGCGATTTCTCTTAAAGGTTTGGGAACCACTGAACCTGATGGCTGCTAAGTCTATGTCAGCTCCCCTATGAAGGCCAGAATGTGGTAGGAATTGCATTGGTAAAAGTGGGGTATCAGGCAGAGAAGACTTATAATTAAGTGTGTCTGGTAGAGTTCTGGCACTTAATGTATGGTAGAGATTCCTTAGTAAATGTCAGTCAAATATGAGCAGAACCAGGACATGCAACAGGGATCGTGAACCATGGCGGAAACAGCCCTAAGCTGCTGGTTAGGGAGGGGTGGGGAAGTCCAGTCCTGGCTGCTTTTTGAATGCCATGTTATGGCTTCTAACAGCCAATTTATTTTCCTTTTCTAGGCTACTTCCTGGCATATGAGGTGGCTGGATAAGAATATAATTTCTGAAAACCTCCAAGAAATCCCTGATTCTATGAAATCTCAAGTAGGATGAAAAGTTACTGAGAGGAGAGCTGTGTTATGGTAAGTAAATATTCATGGTTCACCGTCAGTGAATATCTGTAACATGCTGCTTTTCCAAGTAAGGAAATGTACCAAATTCCCTGCCCCATCTCCATCCCATTACATCTTGTATATGGAACTGTATGGATCCAGAGATTCAGAGTTCTCTTAATAAGCTGTGTGTCCTGATGATTTTCATGGATGAATTTGCTTTTCTGTTTTGTTTTTCCCCCCATGTGGGTGGCAGTGTGTATAATTGTTAGAAACTCGCAATTGTAGCCATGATGAACCAAATTCTAGTTCTTGATTCTGTCACTTCCCAATTGCGTGACCTTGGGAGAGTTTATCCCCCTCACTTGAGCCAGGCAAACTCATCTCATGAGGGGGAAAAGGTGGCCAGTAGTAGCTCCAAGCTTAGTTAATGCAGTGGAGAGAGAGATTATTTGCCAAAAGTCCCAGTGAAAATCGCAGGTGGGCTTCTGGGTGCCCTGACTTGGGTCTCATTTCCTGAACTAGTCACTGTAGTTAGAAGGAAGGCTCTTGACAACTGGTCAAGTGTTCCGGAGACTCTTAGAATACTTGGCTTATAGGCACCCCAAAGAGGATCTTTGGACTCAGTCTATGTGACAATTCTTCTCGGGCAGAAATCTAAAGGACTTTTGTCGAAAAACCCCTGTGAGCTATTCCAGAGTTCTGATTGCTCACTTCACTACTTTATGAGTGAATTAATTAAATGTAATTAATTAGAGCCAGGCAGAAGTTTACCCTGAATGCTGGTCAAAGATGCTTAAAATACCAGGTTTCATTCAGATGCAGTTCCTAGGTACTTAGAGTAGGGTCTGCCCTATTCAAAGCACACTAATCAAGGATGCAAGGAAAAGTGATTTCACCATAAACAAACAAGTAAACAAACAAACAAATGCATACATACATACATACATATATACATACATACATAAATAAACAGGGTGAATTTACCAGATAAAGGAGGAAATGGATGCTGGGTTGACAAACACAACTCTACCTGATTCTTAGCATACCACCTGACACACAGAGTACAATAAATTTTATATCTACATGATGTTCAATAAATATTTTTAAATACCTACAGCAGATAAGGCACTGGCCTAGAAACCAGAGATATAATAACAGAGAATCCTCAAGAAGCTTAGAATTTAGTGGAGGGAGGAGAAATAGTGAGCAGACAGGTGGTTTTACTTCTGGTAAGCAGTCTGTAATAGGAGCAAATGACGTTGCTATGGGAACTACATCAGGGCAGCAACACCAGTCTTGAGGCAGGAAGTAACTTCCCAGAGGAAGCAACATCTGCTCTGAGACCCCAGACGAATGGTAAGAGTTAGTAAGATAAAAGGGGGTCCTACTCTAAGTCCTCTAAGTCTATGTCCACAGGCTGCCTGAGTTTAAGGTTTATCATCTTATAAAAGACGAACAAAGATTTGACATCTTCAGCCCATCTTGAGGGCTGTTGAATTCGAAGCGGAGAATCTGAGGGCAGCTGGCTGAAGCATTGTGTCAAAATTTCAAAAACCTATTCCCAGTAGAGTAGGAAAATGTCCTTGCTATGAGTATTTATTTTGAGGAAACCATGCAAAGAACATTTTTAAGACCACCACTGTAATGTAACATGTTAAATGAAATAAAGATTTAAATAAGCAAAGTAAGATTTATTTCCAAAGAAGTGGTAAGAAAGCATGAAATTTCCTGGACAATGGCAGGCTCTTACCCATCTGGATGGGACCCAGTGTAGGTGATTATGAACTTAGTAGCTGACTCAAATAGCAGGTATTTGAGGTAGGGGAAATTCAGACAGAGGTGGGGTGGGAGCTTGAGGACCATAGACAACTTCAGAGACTAAGCCAGGGCAGGTTGGAAGTCAGGGAGGGAAGAGGGAATGGCAGGGTTCATCCATGCTTCCGTGGACCTTGGCAAATATAAACATTACATTGGCCAAGAAAACTCAAACCATTGTGTCACAGCATCCTGTGCTTCAGAAAAGCCATACTTCCAACATTCTATTACAAGTTATAAAATCTGACTTAAAGTGACTTATAGTAACTTAAACAATAAAATTGGATTTGTTAGAAGAATGCTGAATGGTTTCGGATTGAGGAACACATTGAAAAACCAGACGTCAACAAAAGAAAGGATCCAGTGTGGTTCTCGAAATCAGTAGTTCTCAAAGTACAGTCCCTGTACCAGCAATATCAGTATCATTTTGGAATTTGTTAGAATTGCAATGTCTCATCCTCACATCAAATCTACTGAATCAGAAACTCTAGGGGTGGGGCCCAGTGATCTATGTTATAATAGGCCCTACAGGTGATTCTGATGCAAGCCCAAGTTGGAGAACCACTGCCTGGAATCTTAGAACCAGGACATCCTCAGCTACCTGTCTAGGGCTGCCCTTGGATGAATCATCTCGAAACCATTTCTGTCTCTGGGTGCCTCCATCAGAGAAACAAATACTAGAAAATAGAATGTGATTGGCTACCTCTGGTCATGTGCCGACTCCTGTGTCTGGTGGTGAACCTTCGTGATATGCTTGAGAGCCCCCTCCCCGAACCATCAGAACCACATGGAATGAGAAAAGACAATTTCCGGAGGACAAAGTAGGAAGTGGTGTTATAAACAAGGAAAGGAATTCTGACCAATCAGCAGATATATCTAATGGAGAATTTTGAGGGGTGGGATGTGAGATGGAATTCGTCTCTTCACCAAAAGTTTCTTCAGCCACATAGCAAGAAAAATATAAAGTAAAAAACTGCACAGAGAACAGCAATTTAATGTTTCTTTTTTTCTCTCACTGTAAATATTCTATGTGCTTGAAATGCCTAATTCAATATTTTTAATGATATTAATGAGTCAGGTTTTCTAAGCGTTTTTTCCAAGTTGAAAGAGAAAATGGCAGAAAGAGCCACAGCCCTTAGACTGAGCTTCTGAAATGTATTTCTCATTGTAAAGGATGTTCTTGTACTTAGCAGTGCGTATCATAGAACCGTAGGGTGTTAGAGATGAAAAGAAACCAGAAATCACCTAGTCTAGCTATTCCAGTTTAGAGATGATAATATTGACACCAAGGGAGTTTGATAGACTTCCTCAAAAACACATGGCCGCTCCTGATATTGATGGGATGGAATGGGTATTTGGTTGGAAGTGACTGCAACATCTATTTTCCTATCTATGGCCAACTGAAAGAACACTATTCATCCATTGGCAATGTATCATAAAAGACCTGGCTTTGGACAATCTCACTCTGGCCTGTACTCTTTTTTCTCCCTTCAGTCTCATTCATTTATTCCACCAGACAGCAAGCCAACCAGCCAGCCAGCATTCAGCCATCGATCTGTTTAGTATTAAATTAATGCTTCCTCAAAAGAGCTAATTGTACAAAGATGAACAACACATAGACCTTCTTGTTAGGCTTGGATCCAGACCTAGAACCAAAGCTCTCTAATTCCTAGTTTAGGGACACCTTTTTTACATATTAAAACAACTCGTGGACTACTGACAGTGAAGGTATTGTGGGATGTGGGGCCCAAGCTTGATTGCTTAATATTTTCTGCAATAGCAAATGTGCTGTCTTACATTACATCTAAAAAATCCAACCCTGAATGCCTCTATAGATTTTGAGAGATGGGAAGTCTTTACGAGGTTGGGAGTTCTGTGTGGAAGCAATGACAATACTTTTGATCATAGCAAAAGGATCAACTCAGTTGTGTTCCCTAGAATCTTAGATTTTGAGCTCTTCCACTTCCACTCTTAAGTTCATCATCCTGATCTCCTCCACCAAATATACAATCTATGGAAGTGGATCCTACACTATGGAGGAAAAAAGGACAGCCTTACTGCCATTTGCCCAGACTTTGAAAATACTAAAGTCATAGTTTTAGTACATGCAAAGACCTCAGGGACTTTGCATGTTCTGCCTGGTTGTCTCTTAAGACTTTACATGGTCAAATGATTCTTAACTCAAAGGTTACCTACTCAAAAAGACTTCTCTGCTATTGTCCTTAAAGTAGCCATAAACTCACTGGGATAGATTGATTTTTAAAAATAGGACAATTTTTCATCCCTCTGTATCCATACCTCTTAACTTTTCAGCTCTTCCCATCAAGAGATAAAATTTATAGATTTAATCTGGCCAATAGAATGAAAGGGAAGTGACATGAGAGCAAGCATGTCGTTCTGGAGGATGACAGCCTATGTGAAGGAGAGCCAAGTTGTCTCACTGTAGAGCAGCTGATCACTACACGTGTAAGAGACGCAAGCCAATTGTGCCAACACACAGCTGACCACTGATCAATGAGTGAGACTGACTGAGTCGGGAAGAGCTATCTAGCTGGTCTGTAGCAATAATAAATGCTTATTGTTTTAAGTCACTGAATTTGGGGATAATTTGTTACACAGTAATAGCTAAATGATATATTCATCACTTCGTAGTTCTTATCATTACCTAAAATTACGTGGTAAATTTTTTGATTTGTTAGACTCTACCACTATAAGCTTTCTTTTGGCCCCAATAACCTAGTATCTAAACTAATACATAATTGTCGCTCAATAAATGTTTATTAACTGGGTGAATAAAAAGCACCACTATATGCAACAATATATGCATTTTTGCTTTTATGGTGGCTAGTTACCATACGATAATAGAATCTACACTAATTTTAGGTTAGAATATATGTCTAGCAATACATAATGTAAAACATCATGCTAGTAGAAGAAATGCTCATCAGAAAATAGCAACTTCAGAGGTATTGGCTACTAGAAGAGCTTCCCTCTTGAGCAAAAATAATGCCTTCATTGGCTCTCATGATTCTCACATCCAAATAAATCTGACCTTGCTGTATAGTTTTCATTAAAGTCACTTTATTTAAAAATATAGGCATTCATGTATCAGTTTTCCTTGGAGGAATTAAAAAACAAAGACAACTATAAAATCAACTAAACATTTTTTTGGCCATATGGTTATTTTAAATAAATATTTGTTTTGAAGAATGGGTAGCATTTGAATCCATTCCTATTTTTCCTCTAACTGCTTTTCCTGGCCAAGATAATTTGCTTTTAGTGGCTTTGATGGCATAGTCTGCAGCCCCAGGAGGCCTGTTCCAGAAAAGAGCTAGGATTTAAGTCGGTTTGATATGAAGTTTGAATTCACTAAGTTGTTAGCAAAAAGTTTTTCTCCAAGTAATTAGCTATTATATCCCTTGGGTGATCATTGTTTTCCAGTGGACAAATATAGACAAGAGAAATTTTCTCTAAAAGCAAATAGGAAAAAAGCAAACAAAAAAACAAACCAAGTGTGTCCACATGTATCAGCTTCAAGAATGTCTCCTTCATGTCAATGGAATGTGGGTTGGAATGCTAAAAGATGGAAGCCAATTTTTGCTTTAATCCTGATAAAACAGGGCCAATTTTAAACATTGTAAACTGAAGAATTAGGGCAAGATGGGGAGAAGTGCACTGTGTGTTTTGTGAAATTATGTGAAAATGTTGCATTGTTGCAAATAAGAACAAATATGGACAAGTTTGCCTCCGATGCCTCGTGAGATTGAAAACATTGGTAATGGGAGGCCAGACAAACAGAGCAATTGGAACTGTAGAACTAATACTGTTCCCACACAAATTCCTTGCCATTCAAATCCAGGGAACACCTGGCGAGCAGAGCTCTCAAACTAGGTACCAAAGAAGGCAAGGCTGCTCACTTCTAAGCAAAGTGACAATAAGACAAGAAAACACCCAGCCAGGCTGAACTGGCCCTTCTCAGTTGGCACCAGAATAACACTGCTTGAAGAAAACAACATGAAGTCTGGCAGTCAGAGAGCCACAAATAAAAACTGTATTTTAGCAAATGCTGGGGAAAAGACATAGTCTTTATTTCCTAGACAAACTAGCATGTGTACAATGTTATGAATGGTAAGTACTATGTCCAAACGATCTCCCGTGAGCCAATGAAGAAAGAAACGCTGTATCTGTACGTATAGGAAGATGTTCTTTAAAACACTGACATTTTGTGGTAGTACCTGTGGCTGAGAATTTGCATGTAGGCTCAGCTGTGTGAGGCCATTTGGAGATGTTGCTGATTTCCTGAGTCCTAGAGCTGAGCTTCTCCCATTTGAGTGTGTACAATACAATCACCTCGGGGGGGCTGTGTGAAAATACAGGTCTGATTCAGCAGGTCTGGGGTAAGGCCTGAGATTCTGCATTTCTGACCAGCTCCCAGGTGACTCTGATGCTGATAGCTCGTTATTCACACTTAGAATTGCAGCATTCTAGAAAACATTATATCAAAATAATGATAAATGGGGAGAGCAGGTTTGGAACTAATTAGATTATATACTCAGGATGTATGGTAGGATAAGATGATGGACTTCAGTTAGCATTTGAGTGTGCTTATTGCATGCAACATGAAATAGGCACGTTTTACACTTACTTTTTGAAGACTTGTTTCACTGAGCACAGAGATTGCAACAGAAGCAGAACTTACTAATATGCCAGCACCTTTGGGTCAGAAGAGCCCTTGGAGATTAACTAGAATGTAAACCTCTCAACTGCACCTACGGTGTCCCAAAGGTTCCTTCTTGACCCATGCAACAAACTTCTTCCCATCACGCTGTATTAGATTCCTATGGCTGCTGTGATAAACCACCACAAACGTAGGAGTTTAAAACAACACAAATTTATCCTCTTACAGTTCTGGAGGCCAGAATTCCACATTAAGGCTAATATCAGAGTGTCCACGGGGCCATGTTTCTCCAGAGGCTCTAGGGGAATATCTATTCCTTGCCTGTCTAGACTCTAGTGACTGCTGGCATTCCTTGGCGTGTGGCTGCATCACTCCACTCTTCAGAACCGGAGCCTTCGAATCATCCCCTGCTCTGCCTTCACAGTAGTTTCTCCCCTAAATGTGTCTGTGGGGAATCTCTCTTTCTCTTATAAAGACACTTGTGATTGCATTTTGGCCCACCGGCATAATCCAGGATGATCTTCCCACCTCCAGTTCCTTAATCACACCAGCAAAGACCGTTTTTCAAAACAAGGTGACATTTACAGGTCCCAGGGATTAAGACCGGATATCTCTGGGTTTTTTTTTTATTGAGGCTGTGATGCACAACCAAGGATGACTGTGTAATGCATGAGGTGTTCTCAGAAAGGTATACCAGCATGGCAGGTAAGACAAGTACTGCAGGAGAGCTGTCAGTTGAAGTACCGAGACAGCCATTCGGGAAGCACCCGGTATCAGTGCAGATCAATTTCTCAGGTGCACTTGAACCTCTGCTCCATACAAGGTATTTATAGATGACATCGTTTGCAGTGGGATTTAGGTTGTTGGGCCGTATGTCTGCACAGCTTGTCTGTTAGATCTCAGCTAATGGGCACTGCCCTATTTTTCAAATCAAAAGCTTTTTGTGAAGGACAAGAAAAATCTTAAAAAAAAACAAAAACCCTTAAAATGTTTATTTTGAAACAATTATAGATACACAGCAAGTTGCAAAGAAGTGTACAAAGAGGCCTCTTTCATCCTTCCCCCAGCCTCCGGCAATGTTAATATCTTGCATCTCTATAGTACAACACCAAAACCAGGAAACTGACGTTGATATAATCCCCTGAGTTTATTTAGAAGACTCAAATTCTTAACTGATTAAATAATAACAAAGGACTTTCTAACTTTTTATATTTATTTCAGAAATAAATGGGCCAGATGACATTATTGTGGGCTATTTTAGCACAGAAAGATAAAATGCTTGCTATGGTTTCGAGATACAGAAATGCTTTCACCAGGAGATGGCACCTTAAATGTACTATATGAAACTCATGAACCAGGAAACTGGAGCAGTCACTTTTCATTTCAGCTTCCTAGCATTTCATTTGCTACAATATAGCTAGTAATGAAATAAATTTAAAGACATGAATCCAACATAATATTCCACTTAGAGTATGTAGTTGTTTACATGTGTAGTTAAAGCTTTTTATATGACTAGGTTTGGGCTTTCATAGTGGAGTTTCGTGAATTGTAAAATATTTTTAGGGTAGGTTATTATTTTCTGTGAAAGGTATATTACACGTTGAATATTAAGGTGTATGCACTCTTCTTTGTTTCACATTTTCCACTTTTGATGTTGTCAACCTGAGGATAGGAGAAAGCTTTCAGGAAAAGGGTCAAAATGAGGCAGCGGAGTGAATGAGGGTTCTGGATTTAGCAGACTCCCCCAAAATGATAAAAAGACTGGGGTGGGGAGAAGTTTTGCAGATCCAAGATAATGGCAGCTGAATAATTCCAAATCTCTGCAAATATCCTCATGATTATACAGATTAACAATAAAAACAAATAAGATTACACAAACCCAATGCCTTCAGTGGAACAAATTCCACATTACCATGGGTAGAAAAATAAATACTGCTTTCCACAGAAACTTTCACTTAAGCTGGGTCAGAGTGGGTGGGGGGATGAGGGCCCCCCTGTGTGAGAGGAAAAAAAGGAGACTGAGCTAAAATCATCCCTAGAAAAGGAGAGACCACAAAATATATGACAATAGTGAAAAAGAATCATTGTGGATCAGCTCGTTGACTACATGGAAAGGGCCCAGAGAGCATGGGCGTCAGAGGACAGTCCTGAAGAGACAGTCCGTGGAGACCCGGAGGAGATGGGAAAACAAGACGAGTGGTGAGCCAGGGTGGGATTTAAATCCCGTGAGGCTAAAGAAAACCCCCAAGTCAACATGACACTTTCTCCAATAGCCCCAGCCACCAAAGTGGGAGGATACATATAGAAAGGAGCTCTGGAGATGATACACCTCAGAGCAGTGTTGTATGGAACCATATTGGAACCTGAGGTAAAAAGAAAAAGCAGCAATATTGATCCTGTCTTTATGTAAAAATGTTAAATATTTTGATCATCATAGATTTTACATTCATTCTGATTTTTTAAAAGATTACACTGCAATATGATCTTGATTACTAAATATTTTGGCATCCCCTTAAATTGTGGTCCTCCCTCACCTCACTCTTGTCCCGTTCCTGACTCGAGGTCTCCTAAGCAGAGGTGAAGGAGTTATTCCTAGTCCTTCCCTGGGAAGGCATAAATTTCTAGACTTCCAGCTCTCTGCAAATGCTGGTGAAGCAGCTTGAGGAGCCCCTAAAATCTTCTGAGAAAGAATTGTAGGTGCTGGCTGTTGGATGGGACAGTGCACCGAAGGGCTGGAGGGAGGTGCCTAAAAATAGTAAAATGGGATCCTGGAGCTGTGGGGCAGCTCCCACGTTATTTGCTGTAGAAGCTATTTTCTAATACTCATCAAAAGTTCCTCAGCTCAGGCCCAGTACCAATGTCACTGTTCTCACCCACAGTGGTGCTCTCGTCTCAGTGATCTGTCATCCAATCGTAGCGACAGACATGCACTGTCAACACATGCAAAGGGTCCCCTGTCCTGGAAGAGAATGGCTGTGCATGATGGCTGACTGGGTTACGGCTGACAGAGGTGACCCTCAGAGAACCTAGCCATTGTCTGTGCTTTCCCAGACTTCATTAGAACCACTGACCTAAATGAGTTATAGATTCTTCGCTCTATTCTATCTTCATGCAGGGGATCTGGCAGGCTCAAGAGGATGAATCAGCACAAATCTAGGGCCATTATTGGAAAACACATTCAAAGTAAATAACAGACTGGAAGGAGATAAAAGGCATAATCTTTGCATTTGGAAATTGTCATGCGTTTCCTATGTAAACTCTCTATAGCTCTTTGTAGGACAGGAGACTGTATATCAGTGAAGATAACTGACAGTAATTCCCCTACCCTATGAACAACCACAGAACTTGAGAAGCATTCAGATTTTTTTTGTTTTTTATTTTCTCAAAGTAAATGGTGTATTAGTGAATGGTATCTTTGAGAAATGTGCAAAAATTACAAGTGTACAACTCAGTACATTTTCACAAAATTAACATACCCGTCTGACAGCATCTAGGTAATAAATAACACCAGAATCCCCTTCTGCACCCTCTCAGTAAGCAGCTGCCCCAGCTAATCAGTCTCCTGACATCTATTTCCACTGATGAGCCTGCTTTTGTATTTTAGATAAATGGAATTGAGCAATGCGGCTGGCTTCTTTTGCACAAATATATTTGTGAGATTCATGCCTGTTGTTGTTTGAGCACTAATTTGTTTATTGTCATTGTTGTACAAGATTCCCTTGTGTGAATATGCTCCAAGTTATTTCGCTGTTTTACAGTTGATGGACATTTGGATTGTTTCTGGTTTGGGGGCTGTTATGAATATGGCTGCTACGAACATTTTTATGTGTGTATATTCTTGCATCCTCGGACACGTTTGAAAACAAAGACGTTCTGTTGAGTTATACATAGGAATAAAATTGCTCTGTTTCACAGAGCTTTTTGAAGTTTTAATGTTCACGAGTAGGGTTGTATACGGACAACTTAAGACAGGATTGCTTGAAACAGGCAAGATGCCTCTTCCCATAGAATGAGTGTGTAGGCATCATTTAATTCAAATTCTACTTTAAGGAGAGCATTATCTAACATGGGAATTCCTTTTACTGGTATAATTATAGTATTTCTGTTATATCGAGTATCTAGCTCTTTAGGACACTTACATTATTATTTCGCCTATACATGGACACATTATGAACCCATTTTCAAAACTGAGGGTAGCCACCTAATGGAGTAGCGTCTAAGCCATTTCTAACAAGTATATAAGTAATCCCCAAATCCTATCTGTTATACCAAAATTAAGTAAGATAGAGGGACTGTTCTCACCTATTCACAACTCTACTCTTCGTATTTTTAATCTAATGCCAGCTTTGACGTGTCATACACCTTTTAGGATTAATTTAAACATTTTTTGATCGTTTATAAGACTTACCTGCAACATTTCTTAAAAATAGTCCAACTAGATCAGACGCTTTGAGGAGGAACCTAGGAATGACTATTTTTCAAAACTGATTTGTATGCTCAGGTGAGATTTGGAAACAGTGCAAAACAGTATTGTAAATAATTGCGTATTTGCTGTGTTCAAATAAATTTTATGTGTGGAGTCATGATTTCCAAGGCTTCCTTTAAAAAGAAAAAAGCCTTGCTCACCCAATAAATAGGGTGTGTGTATGTCTGTGTAGTACATTACTAATTCTTCCATTTTATTCAGTTCTTTCACATTACTGGTCATTCACGTACTGTTTTCTTTCATTTAACAGCTCTTTATTGAGTGCCCACAAAGAACAGTATTTGTTTGAAAGTTTAATGCACTATGACTCCTGCCTGAAACAATTCTAGATATGACACTCACCCAAGTAACTAAATCATAAAGCATGATGATATTGTATAAACAAAGTGCTGTAGAAGTGATCAGAAGGGGGAATAATTCCTAAACACCTTTTTCCTTTTCTGATTCAATTCCACTGCTGGTCCATATGCACCAGAGCAGCAATCACCAGAGTTCACTGGAATTCATGTTCACCATCACTGTTTATTAAAAATGTAAATCTAAATGGTGAGGTTAACATTTTATACAGATCAAGTTATGAAACAGGAATAAGAATAATAGCATACAATACTGGTTTGTCAGCTTCCTACTTAATTTCAGCTTTTTCAAGACAAGGAAATGGTCTATCTACCCGCTGCTCTTGCTTCAACTCCTAGAAAAGTAGTAGTTAATAAGTGTTTTCTGAATGAAGGACGAAAAGATGTGTGGAACTTAGCTAAGTATTATTGGTGGCAAAAGTAGAATTACAGGGTCAGTGAGTAGATCCATTTTCAGGGATCTACTCACTGACCCTGTAATTCTACCTTTGAGCAAAGAATCTAAAAGAAGTAAATCACCACTGGTATGTATATAATGTGTTGTTATACAGATATTGATATTCCTTAAAAGTCAGTATAAGATACAGTTTAACAGTTGGGTGGACTTGGACTCTGGAGTCAGAAAGGACAAAAATCAAGTCTCACCCTACCACTTGCTAATTGAGTGGACGAATGTCTCAGTTTCCTAATCTGTAAAATGGGATTGACATAATAGTTTCCACCCTCACAGGATTATTGAGGGGATTACAGGTGGGGAAAGCTCATTTAACAGAGGCTGGCACGTGGTACAAATTTAGCAAATAGGAACATCTCACCATTAGTCCAATGCTGTGAGTCAGATAAAGCCAGCCCTGCCATCAGTTGGAGTAGTGGCATAAGAAAAGTGTAAATCTATGGTGACTAAAACTGTCAGTGATGTGCCAAATTCAGCCTACACAACCAGATGTGGCAGCTCGGACTGTGAACCACTTTAATCACTATCATTATTATTATTATTCATGTTCTATTTCTTTAAAAAGAAGTTTTAGGAGAAGAAAGTATCCTAAATATTCCAAAAAACTGGTTAATCAGTGAATCTACTGATTTTAACTTAAGATATGACAATGATTTTTATGGGGAGAAATTTAACATGGAAATATTTATAATAGAGTGTTATACATACAAATAGAATTCTGAATTGTACTTAAACTAGATTACAACCATTTATGTATAAAGTTACATGCTTTGGAAAATAATTGTTGAAGTCACAACAAATGTAGACAGTAATTTCTAATTTAAAAACTGTATTCTGATTCTTGTTATAATATTTATGTAATAAACACACACGTTTAAAGGCTTATATCCATCAGCAAAGAAGACACTTTTAGAGGAACTTCATTGTAAAAAAAGGGATTTTTGGAGAAAGACTTTAGAATAGATGTCAGAGAAAATGTGTGAATATAATGGAAGGAAAAGAGAATTTAAGAAGATTGGAGATAGATGTACAGAATGATGGGGGTTAAAAAGGTGATTCTCTGTCAAATCCCTTTTTTTAAAGTGTTCAAAAAAACTATATAATGTAGAATCTTTCCACTGAGTTTTCTTATGCTTTATATTGATTGATGGTTCATCAGTCACCAATTTTTAATAGAAGTTTCAGGAAGGCTAGGTGATTCTATGTGCTTGCTACATGTAAGTTTAAGGGGACAGAAATAATCCATTTTCAGAAGAACCTATATGTGTCCCCCCAAGTGCGATGGTTTCCTCTTTGCACTTTGAGCTACTTATATTTGCCATCTTGGCACACTTCCTTGTACTAATAGAAGAAGACAAGTCTCTTCCTCCACTTCCCCAATCCTGAGTTAGTACTTGATTAATACAGTATGTCAGTTCTATCTTGTTTTCCCCCTTTGTCTCCACATAATATCATTCACTTCATTTTGAAACAATTTGGCCTGTTTTACTAACATTTTGAGATCAGCTTGTACCATTTAATGTTCTTAGTCATTAGACTGATTAATCCTTCTCATTCATTTGAGAAGGATTAATTTGGTTCGCCAGGAATGAACTCAGTTGTGTTTCTAAATTAGGGAATTCATTTTCATCCAGATAATGGAAGGCGAAGGGGTCCTTCTTTAAGAGTAGAACCATTGGTTATAACAACAGTGACTTGGAAGTATTGTGGCAATAAGAACCAAGTTACACTGATTGTCAACTCTCGTCTTGAGCTGTTGTCAAATGTGTAACCTGAATTGAATTATTCAGGAGGATGAAAGAGAGTAATACAGAAATGTTTGGCCCTGTTCCTATGAGTGATTAAATAAGCAAAGTGACATCATTTGTGGCCTATGGAGTCCCAGAGGACTTGTACACGTATTATATCCTTGAGGACCTTCCCCCACCCCCATGAACGTGGTGAAGTTGATGTGTGATCCCCAAAATAATGGTGAGAAAATGAAACTCAGGGAGATCAAATGCCTTTCCCAGGGTCATGGTTCTAGTAAGTGGCAGAAACTGGACTGGAAACCAGGTTTCCTGATTCAAAGCCTGTCATGCTGAGGTCAGATGCTAATAGGAGTTCACAGACGTAAATAAACTATATTTTGGCACATGTGGTTGAGATCTTGGACCGTGACCTAAATTTGCCTTCCTTTCCATGAGGCATTTCCATTTCCCCTCTCCCCCGGTCCTTGTTGAGACTGTAGATTAATCTCTGCTAGTTCTGCTGAATCAACAGCCAGACTAAAACCGTATCACTGAGAGGAACGTACTTTATTCATTTATCTGAATGGGGAGTTAATTTTGAGACATAATTATCAGAAACTCTGTCCCCTGGCACTTGCGGTAACCTGTGTAGAGCTGCAGAATACCAGTAGCTGGTGTCATTTTGTTCCAAGCTTGTGTAGATATAGAATTTTATGCTTGAGGGAGAGAGCTCAGGACAGAAGTTTAGGTGTTAACCGTTGCATCCTGGATATGGGGAGCTTTTCTTTTGATGCTTTCCTACATCCAAGAGTTGAACCCCAACTTCTTATCCACCTGACTGTAAGAATATATTTCTTCCAGACATGCACATCTAAGTTGTTTGCTTGCATGTCTCTTCAAAGGCTATTCCAAAAAGTGAGCCTGTGAGTTGAGCATGTGTGTATATGTGTGTGTGTGGGGGGGGTGGGGGTGGGGTGGGGATCCTGATAGATCTTAAATTTAAACTTGGGCATTTTCTCCAAATGAAGATGTACAGATAATTTTATGGTATGATAGTTGAAAGTGTGGGTTTCAGAGTCAGACTGCCTGCTTTCTAATTCTGGCTTTACTATGTGACGTTAGGCACCTCACAGAATCTTTCTGTGACTTGGTGTCCTAATCTGTATAATAGGGATAATAAGGATAATAATAATAATACATACCTTATGGTGTCATTGAGAGTGCAGTGAGAATACACCTTTTTAAGCACTAGAAACAACAAGCATTGGCTATTATTATTTGTGTGTTATGGTAAAAGTGGTCATTTGTAAAGTATAAGCATTTAAAATATACTGTAGTTTTTATAAACCTGATAGGGCTTTTTTTTTTTTTCCAAATGTATTGATGTATTGAAAGCCCCCCAAAATGGAAATATTCCTGCTCTCTTGTTCAAGACTTCCCCTTTTGTAACTTACTCATGGATTCATGTCTTAGTGTTTGTGATGAACATATAGATATTTCAATTTAAAATCAAATAACACTCACAAAAATGATGTAATCATGAAATAATTCTAGTTATAGAATTTATTCTAATAATCACTTTAATTCCTCTCCCCCATTCTGCCTTTGCAATTTGGTGGAGCCATTGATTTCCAAGACAAAAACTTAAGGGCCAGTTCAGGTACTCGAACTGACGGTTTTCTACACCATGCAACACACAGGGATTGTCTCTCTCCTCTGAGTACCAACTTAACTCCTATTATTTCACTACTGCTCTTTTGACACGCATATATTCATTATAGTTTCAGGCTTATGAATATGTTCCTTTCCTCTTCACTAGATTTTAAGCTCTTTCAGGGCAAGAATTATTTTGCAATCCCTGAGACAACTTATGCCTCCCTATGCCTTTGATTCCTGAGCCTACTGTTCCACTCAGTATTACTCCAGGTGCAAAGCTCAGTTGCCCATATGATTTCCTCAAGAGATCCATTTACAATGGGCATTTCGCGGATTTCAGAAAAATTTACACATTTTTCGGGGGAGGGCTGATTGTGAGTGGTCACAGTGCCGAGAACACGTGGGCGCCACCCCCACCGCCTTCTCTATCTTCCAGACCTCTACTCTGCCCTTACAAGAGTGCCCAACAAGAGTTCCAGATTCTCTTCTCTCTAGTATTGTGGGTCTTTTCCACTCTCCGTAGATGTCTGCAGGGGCAACCAATCTCCAACAAATAATTTGGGTAAAAGGAATTTTCTCCAACTTCTTATTGCTTTGCTTTTCCCAGAGCAGTGAGTGACATTGCTGCAATGTGTATGCGATCGGCACTCAATAAAGGTTTATTTTCTGATGATGCCAAAGACTTAAATATGGTAGAAGCAGTTTTCATAATTGTGGGTAGATGGTGAGGGTTTCTGAGAAAATTTGGGAAGGGACTCTCTTGGGTATGGAAATATGCCCTCTTGCTATATATTCTTGTGTCCCCCGCCACCACCCCCAAATTCAGATGTTGAAATCCAACCCTCCACATGATGGTTTCAGAAGGTGGGGGTCTTTGAGAAGTGATTAGGTCATAAATGGTATTAGTGCCCTCCAAAAGAGACCCCAGATAGCTCCGTAGCCCCCTCCACCACATGAGGGTACAGTGAGAAGACAGCCATCTATGAGGAAGCTGGCTTTCACTAGATACCAAATCTACCAGTGCCTCGATCTTGGAATTCCCAGCCTCCAGCCCTACGAAAATACATTTATGTCTATAAGTCACCTAATCTATAGTATTTTGTTATAGCAGCCTGAATGTACCAAGATACCTCTCCAGCAGGATTGTACAATAAAGGGGTCTATTGTTATTAATAGTAGAAGCATTTTAAGGAGAGATCTGTTCTTACATTGGCCACTACCACTTCCGTAACCAATAATCTTAGACAGAACTGATGACCACTGGAAAGCTAATTACTCTAATCTGAAGCCTGTGAAATATTTGGAACATTTTATTTCTCTTACCTATCATGCCTTGACTGTGTGGAAAGAAATATTAAAGAAATGCTGAACTTTCTCTCCTATCCAAGCAGTCTGACTGTGCAGCCTCAGGGGTAAACAAGAAAAGCTAGGTACTCCTCCCTCTGTGTGGCAGTTTAGGTCATGTTCCTCCATCTTTTCCCCTGTGACAGGGAGAAGAGTTGAAGTCCCCCAGAACCCAGCGGGCTGCGGAACAAAGGTAAGTACTAGCTGGTTCCGAGAGGAGAGAACCTTGAAAAGGAGGCTAGAACCCGAGAAAACAGGCCTGGAGAGGAGATAGTGTCTATTTATGACTCAAGAGCATCAGGAGGCAAAACGCTGTACAGACGAGTACACGTAAGTTGGAGAGAGGACCCCCATAGGGACAGGATTTCAGGCTCAGGTCTGGACAGGAGCGCAGCCTCAGCACGTTGTGAGCAGAATGAAGAGTACATGTATATGACATCATGTTACCACGTCAGTCAATTGTCACAATATGACACAAAAACCGCCTCATGAATGTTTGAGGATACAATAGAGCGGTGTTACCCAAAGTGTGGACTGCAAGATATTTTTGGTGGTGCACAGCTCGTCTTTTAATTAGTAAACATTGGGGTTTACTAATATTATAGACAATTAACAATTAGTGCATCAAACCTGTGATTTCACACATGGGTAGCAGTCCACCTCTGCAAATAGAACTATAGATGGTGTTTTCAAGCATGTTCAGAAGTATTTCAAGACTTTGATAACTGAAGTTTTCCCCCAACCCATCTGTAATGTAGACAGTACACAAGATATGGAGGTATGGACTGCCAGTGTGGGTTTGTGTAAATTGAATTTTCCCAATCACCACCACATGTTTTTCAGTATACTAGAAGAGGATTGGACTATTTAAATATAGTGATGGTGGTATGCGAATAGCCAAATTTAGAACACTAGGTTAAACATCCACTTGGAGATGTTGTTGAAGAGATTCAAAGGCTAAATGGGATAATATGGGCTTTGAGGTTCTGTTCCTGCTGGAGAGTGTATAACTCTAATGGGACCTGACGAAAGGGATTTTATAAGGAAGGAATAATGTAGCCATTGTCAAAGGATACAGGACTTTCTGAACACTCCCATAATGATGGGTACTGGCACCTTAGTGTCTCTTGACAATATCTGAACCTAAAATTTAACTCCGATGCATAAACAGCACTTGTTCATGGTTTTCCAGGGATGTGAATACATACAGTGTAATTCATAGGGCAGTTGTTTTAAGGAATGAAATCAATTTTATTTTAAGTTACATTTGTTTCTATCAAAACTAGGCCATATTTTATTAATTTTTAAAAATTATGTGTTTATTTGGGTTATATTTTCTATGAATTTTATATCTGGTTCTGTTTAGGTTTTTTTTGAAGTTGTAGCTCCCTGACCATATTCTTTTGTGTCCCCCAAAGATCAAGCCCTGTGCTATAATGAGGGAATTTTATTCAGTACTTGCATCATAGAAATTTTAAATACTGGGATTTCCAGAAAACTTTTAGTTAGAAGTTCTACAACAAACGCTGAAGATCTTTTAATTTCTATACTGTTTAGATCCCGGTTTACTAGATAGTGGATTAAAGAAATATCTCTAGTCTACAAAAATATTTTACCCAACTGTTCTTCTTTTTAGCTTAGTAGTCCTCAGACTTCAGTGTACATTGAATTATCGGGGCCACTTGTAGAAAATGCATATTCACTGGTCTCATCATCATGAACTTGCATTTTTCAGAAGTGTTTCTCATGTAGGTGGTTCATGAGCCACAAGTGTGAGTACACTGCTTGGGATTACATAATTCACACTAGAGTTGAAGAGAAAAGCAACTCTGATATCTCACCTGACAAAATACTCTCTTACAGGCTCCACAAAGTATAGTGGATTTCTCTTGCTGTGGGTAGAATCAACCAACTTTTTAAAGCCAATTATTTAAATGGTTCCCCTGGTAAAAGGTTTCAAAAATACATACCAAAATATAGATGTAAATACTGTAAAATGAGGAAAAGTAATGTTTCCATAGCTAAATGATATATTTCATTACGTCACTTAAGTTCATGTCTGTCACATACATCTTAGTTTATTAAACTGGTTAAGAATACAACAAAATGAACTTTGGTTGATATTTATTTAAATCCTAATTCAGAAAAACTGTTCTGAACCTTCCCCTTCAAAGGAAATCTAATCAATTTTAGGTTATTGAATCTCAGATTTAGGTTTTGGCAAAGGACGCATCATTGTTTGTGTGGCACTTTAACTGACATTTTTGTAAAAAACAAACAAAACAAAACTGTTCAGTTATATAAATAGTTTACAAAACCTAACATTAGAAAGGCTTGCAATTAATTAACTGAGTTAGTACAAGTGCTGGTTAGTAAGTGCATTAGTCAGGGACTTTCAGAGAAATAGAACCTTTCTCTCAATCTATCTCTCTCTGCCTGAGTAAGTGAGAGAGAGAGAGAGAGAGAGAGAGAGAGAGAGAGAGAGAGAGAGAGAGAGAGAGAGAAATTTTAAGGAATTGGTTCACGTAATTATAGGAGCTGTCAAATCTAAAACTCACGGCAAGATGGCAGGCTGGAGATTCCAGCAGAAGTTTGTAATGCAGTCTTAACTCCAAAGGCAGAATTCCTTTTACTTCAGGGAAACTCAGTCTTTTATCTTAAGGTTTTCAACTGACCGAATGATGCCCACCCATATTATGGAGGATAATCTGCTTTTCTCAAAGTCTACTGCTTTAAATTTCATCACATCTAAAAATTACCTTCCTGGAAACAACTGGGCACCATAGTCTAGCCAAATTGACACATAAAATTAACATCACAGTAAGCTAAATAGTGAAGAACCCAAATGGATAAAACCTTAAACTTGAAATGTTGGTGTCATCATTGAAAGCTATGCCACAGCATTACCTAACCTAACTGTTTTTTTTCCCCTTGCTATACCACCCTGATATTAGAAAATGCTTGTTTTAGGGGAACTCTTGGCCATTCTCTATGGCATAAATTATTTAATAGATACTGTATTTATAAGACAATAAGAAAGAGGCGTAAAACCTCAGGAGTCTTAAAATCAGACATTTTTCTGCCTTCCTCCAACTCCCACCCCACCCTCAATTTTAGTAGGAGTATAGTTTCAGCTAATGGTCAAAGTCTGTGGACACAAGGTGGTATCTCTTCTTACCCTCTGGTGGAAACACCCACTGGCGTTGTTTGTGCCCGTGATGACAGACCATGACGCATTCATTTACAAGCTTTATTTTTTCTTATCTCCTTGTAACATGTAAGATTATAATTTAGTTCTTATCACCTTCATCTTATAATGATAAAATCAAATTTCCAGCCATCTATTCAGCTGCTGCTCTGTGTATCTTGTAGCCTGATAACTATAATTCTGAACCAAAACATCAGTTTTCTAACTACAGGAGTATCTGTAGGAAGGGAAATATGGGATTTATTCAAAATAAATAAGCAAATAACTCCATGTTGGCCTTCTTCCTGCACATTGGAGTGATCCCATATATAATTTTCTTCTTTGAGGAAGACCTTAGGAAATACTAAATTTCAGCTTTCCATCAATCCATCACCAGCATATTGGGTGTCCTGGAAACCCCCTTTATGTTCTCAGCCCACCACCATCCATTTACTTAGCTGTGGCTTTTGAGTACTTGCCCAGAAAGGCAGGAGGAGGGTTTCCTTTTGGTCAAGCTGAAACTTCTCTCATTTCTCCATTTCTCTCTCTCTCTCTCTCTCTCTCTCTCTCTCTCTCTCTCTCTCTCTCTCTCTCTCTCTCACAGAAATGCCAGTCATACTGGAGCTGGGTTCCTTGAAGCTAAAGGCCAATATTATACCCCTTGTTCCAAGGACTCTCTTTCCCTAGGCACTACCACACAAGCTCCTCATCAGTTCCTCTCTGCGCCCTCCCCAGAGCCTCAGGAATGACTACCGTTTGTTTTCTCACCTCTACCTGCCAATCAGCAGTGTGAAGGGTGGGGAGATGTCTGATTAGGTCCCTGCTGACACCTTTTTGCTACCAGTCACAAACAAACACATTCCTTCTTAAGGAAACAACCTGGGGCTTTGCTTTCACACCCCCAGCTTACAGAAAGAAATCCAAGGCTAATAACGTTAGATTTGTGTCAAAGGCATTATTTGTGTTCATTAGACATAGTGTGAAAACACAGTAGCTTGTACACATGCTGGGCATTTTGCTATTTCACTTGCCAGTTCACTATTTTGTTAAGTATTAATCCAACACTTACATAGCAATTGATTATTAAAAATATATAATTACGTCTAATTTTCTAATTCGTGAAGATACCGACTTTGGTTTTGCATATTTATGGGGCTCTGTGTGTGCTTTTTCAAAAAATGAGCTGGTAGATGATGAGCTAATTAAAAACTAAGTCATCAAACCAAATTAAAACTCACTTTATTTCACTGAAAAATGGCATTCATGGTTTGGTATCTAAGATTAATTTTCTAAGAGCGCCAGAAGAAAGATTCACAAATGTACAAGAATGCAGAACCACACTGATTTCTTTCATTCAATACTAAGCACTAAATTAAACTGTTTCTTTTTCAACATATATTTATTAAAGTCGACTAATTGCCAGGCACTATTATAGACTTTAAAAATAGCAGGAAACAAGCATGCGAGGTACTAATTATCACAGAACTTTCAATTACTGTGTAGGGTGGATGGGGATGAGAAATATTGAACAAATGAATACTCCCCAAATTATAAATGCATATACATGAATACTTTGAAATAATGATACAGAAGTCTATAAAAGGAGAAGCGTAGGATAGTATGAGAGAAAAATGAAGGGGGTCTTTGTCATATCTGTGTGCCTACTATGCGTATGCCAGACACTGGAGTCGTAGAGATGATATTCAACACTGAGGCACCAGATTTTCAGTCTAATTGGGGGAGGGGGTGATAAACTAACAGGTCGGTCACAATCCAGTATAGTAGGTTCTGTGCTAACCCTCATGAGTGAGGTCTCCGGGAGGCCCTCAGAATCCTAACTGTATTTGGACGACTCAGAGAAGGCCTCTTGGAGGAAATAACGTATCAATTTGAACAAAGGTAATCACTTCATTAGTGATCAAAATGCACTAAGCATTTTGCCTGGGGTATAAATGGCTTCTCTATACTTGTGAAAGGGAATGAAGAGCCCATGAGTCCCAGAGGAGAAAAGAATGAACAGATGTCTGGATATAGGAATAAAGCCTTTTTGCTTCATTGGTTGTCCTAGAGTTTGTGTAGTTGAGCATTTCTTTGACTTTACAGGAGAAAAAGGTAGTTATTTTAGAAAGGGGCCATTTACCAATGGTGTAAATCAAGGAGGAAAAAAATCTCTTTCTCTATAGCCACTGTTAGTACACTGAGGGCTTTCTGATTTATATACGGCAGCTCGATCTGTCTTTGCACATGCTGTTTATTCTTCTTCACACTGCAGGCCCTCCTGCTTTTTTTCCACCTCACTTTGATAACTTCTACCTGACCTTTGGGAATGTCCTTAAATGTCCCTTCCTCACAGCAATCCTGACTGATTCTCCAAGATTCAGTTCTTTGTCCTCATACAAGGGCTCCCACGATATATCCTCTATGCAATTCCCTGTCATAATTTTTGACGCACTATGTTAACGATCAGCTGTTTATTTATCTCCTCCGATACACTAGATGGGATCTCTTAAGGGAATATGTTTAACTGACTCTTATTCTCCCAGAATCTGTTGCAGAGTCTAGGATCCAGCAGATGCTTAGTAAATTATTTGGCAAATTAAAGGGTGAATTAATGAATAAATGAACGAATCCTCAGTAGACGTATGGCCTTCTGAGAACATTTACAATATTTATTCTACCCAGGATCTCAAAGATAACAGAGCTTAAAGATAGATTCTTCAATAGCGTGGCAGCATGATTACCCCAACACGTCCACTGTAGGAGTATTAGTTATTTTTGATGTATAACAAGTATCTCCATAACTTAGTGGCTTAAAACTACAGTAGCAATTCATTAACTTGCAGATTTTGTGAGTCAAGAATTTATGAGTCACTTGGTTAGGCAGGTCTGCTTAGGTTTCCTGTAAAATCACAGTTAGACTTTGACTGCAGCTGCTGTTATCTGAAGATTTAACTGTGGCTGGAGGATACATTTCTCAGGTGGCTCCTTCATGTTGCTGGCAAGTTTTGCTGGTAAGTTGGTTTCTCTCCACTTGGATCTTTTTCTGGGGCTTTTGAATGTCCTAACCACATGGTAGCTGACTTCCCTGAGTGAACAATGTAAGAGACCAAAGTGGAAACTGCAATGTGTGCTATAATCTAGCCTTGGAAGTCACACACTTTTGCCATATTTTGTTGGGTAAATACTCTAGCTGTGATTCATTGTGGGAGGGAACAACACAAGGGAGAGAATACAAGGAGGGGAGAGTCAGTGGGGCCATTGGAGACCTGTTGTGACACCGAGCTATGTGACTCCTCTCCTTATTCTTTGAGAGAGGAATCAGAGAATCGTTTTCACTTGGCCATTCCACAGATGGGTGTTTGGGAAGGTCATGAAGAGGAGGGTAAACCCATGGGAAACTACACGTGAACTCTACATGGGTTGTTGACAGGTAGAAAGTGTTTGACTTATCTTCAACCTTTCACCTATGGTCTCCCATGCCCTTTGGTAACATAAATAAATTCCCAAAACACCCTCTTTGGTGGGTGTTATTTTCCTTATTACAGATGCTAAGTTAGGGTCAAAACACAGTCAAGGGAATTGCCCAAAAGTACACCATATGTCATTGTCAGAATAGAGATTACAACTCAAGGTAACTGAATTCCATGCTTCTGTTTAGACTGGACCACTTGTGGTGCATGTTGAGTTGTGGCTTGTACTGACTTCTCTGAATTTCCTTTTAACTCAACCTAACCCCTGCCGAATTCATTCCCTTAACACCAGCACTGCACATACTATCACCGCAATCACATACACACATTTCAAACATAACACACAAAAACACATACTTACTAAACACAAGGGTGTGCTCACGCGCACAGGCACACACAGACACATCCCACCCTTTCCCCATATCTTCTGAAAACCCAAACATCCCCTTCCTGACAGCCTCTCTCTTGTGCCAACAGGGGGCCCCTCGGGGGTGCTTTTAGAGTAAGAGCCATGCTCCTCCGTTCAAAATGAGAAAGCTATAATTTTCATATTGTATCTCCTTGCTCAATTGTAAATCAGTCATTTTAAGGATGCTTCCCATCATTGTTTCCCTTCAGGCAGCTCTTATTCCTCTCCGGAAAAAGAAAAGATTTGCTTTATAGCTAACTGCAGGACTGAAATGACATATAAAATAGCAACAGCAGGGAACAAATGTGTCCCTAAAGTGGCAATATGGTGCCTTTTTGTGTGTTTTAAAGCTTTGGAGTGAGAGGCAATTTTTCTTTTCAGGCTTCTATTTGAATAGGTGTTGAAAATTTAGAAAACAATATTAGGTGTATTCAGTAATGGGGCCTGACCTGAGTTGTTCTGTACTATCAGTGGTAGGGATATATATATATATTTAATACATTCCAGTATTACTTCAGCCAGATGCTCTGATGACATTTGCAGGGCAAAACTATCAAACTAATAACAAAGACTGTTCCATTATTAGGTGTGGGTTTTTTTGTTTATTACATAATACTTTTTCCACCAAATCATTGGCATGCTATATCATTAATTGAAAACCAGAGAATAAAAAACCTATTTTATTCCTTCCCTCACCTTTTCTTTTCTTTCCTTTCAACATAAGAAATAGCCATTCTGACTGCCAGGCCTATTTTCTCCTCCCCCTCCCCCCTTTTTCTGTCAAATAGGACAATTCAAACATTTCTTTTGAAACAAAGAGCCCAAAAGCCAAAGTAATGTCTATATTTCTCCAAACTCCCTATAGTATCAATAAATCTGAAGGGCTGACAGCACGGGGGAAAGTTCTACGCTGAGAAAAAGAGCAAATTGAATCAACAGTGTTGTTCATTATCCCCCATATTAGAAAACAATGCTGCTGAAGGTTATTTCCTGGAGGGAAGACCCCTGTATGACCTGCCTTTTTCACCACCCTGCCTGTGCAAGGGCTCCCTCACAGCCGAGACTTGCAAGCATTGTTTCTTACAAGGGAAGAACTGCCTGTTCTTTTTTCTTTCCCTTTGTGCCCCTTCTTCCCTCCTCATTTCACACTGCTAAATCAGGGTCTTCTTTCCCTTTCACCATTCAACACATGTAAGATTATGGAACACCTTAGTCTCCAAAGATCACCATTCTGCAGAAATCCTTGGAAAGACAGATGGTCACCTACTGAGATGTGCTCCATCCTCACACAGGAGGTGGTAGAATTTCCCACAATGCCCAGCAGCATGGTGCAGAGGGCAACTGCCCTGATTCCCATTTTTCATTTGCCACTGACAACCTGGGCAACTTTGGACTTCTCTGCCTAGTCTTCTCATCTGGAAGATAATCTGTGAGTTCCCTTTCATTTCTAAAGCTTTTCTGGCTTTAGGAGCCCAGGCCCATAGGGAGCATTTCCACACTGTGGGCTTGAAGAATGGAGCTTCTTGGGTTTGGTGATAACCCATGTGCACAAGAGGCGTGGAATTAGAGAAGAGGCAAAATGAAGCTTTACAGTTGGCCTGTGTTGTGGTGTAAGGAGTCTATTAACGATGCAGTTTCATCTTATAGATTCTAAACCATATGAGGACTATATGCAGCAGCCAGGATCATAAGGTCAACCTAATTATTGGCAACACTGAACTGGAAATCCTGGCTCCGTCCTGAGGCTGAAATGGGTTTCCTGCTGCTTCCCTCCCTGTGTGCCTCTGCCCCCACACCAAGTTAATCATCTTATACTTAGCACTTAGTATGTTTTCTAAACCCTTGATATAGATTGGAAACTCGCTTAATTCTCACAAGAAGCTTTTCAGATAGATACTATTATGATATTCACTTTATAGGTGAGAACACGGAGGCACAAATAGGTTCAATAGGGTACCGAAAGTCGTACAGCTGTTACGTGGTAGAATTGGCATTTGCAGCCAGTGTTACCAAAATACTGGTCTCCAACAGGCAAAGCAGCTGACGAGAAGGACCTCCTTCCACTACCAAGCCAGTCCAGGGTTGCTGAGCAGACAGATGAGAGAATGAGGGTCTGAATTGGGTCTGTGCAGGTGCCTTGAAGATCCTTCTCTAATATCACCAATTAGATAGGTAACTCCTCCTCTCCTGGGAGGAATAGGTGAGCTGGTGGGAGCATTCTTCCAAGAGGACAGGTGTTTTAATTTTATGGGCTAACACAAGAACAGGAAAAGAGGGAGGAAACAGTTCATTCTCTGGGGGCAGCATCACTTGTTCAGAATGCTAACAAAATCCAGTGTCATGTTCCACACTAGAGGACAAAAGGTATTGATTTGCTTACCGTTTGGGGAAGTCCAGTCCAAGAACGGTGCCAAGCAAAATAGGTTACATGATGTGTGGGGCCAAGAACAAAATGAAAATGGAGGTCCCCTTGGTCAAAATTATTAAGGATTTCAGAATGATGACAACAGAGCATTAAACCAAGTACAGGGCCTTCCCAAGCATGAGGCCTTATGTGACTGCACAGGTGACCTGCTCATGAAGCCGGCCCTCAGGGGACGTCTAGAACTCTGAGGTCTAGGACATGCTGAAGGTGGAGATTTCTCCTGGAGCAAGAAACAGCAAGATCATTACACCCCTTTGATTAAGGGGAAGCAGTAACAATGCTTACAGCTTCACAGTAGAACTACCTGGAGAGCTCTTTACAAATGCTGATGCCATATGGACCCCACTTTACACCAATTGAACCAGAATCTCTGGGCATAGGGTCCAGGGAATTGGTGCTTTTTAAAAGCTCCCCAGATGGTCCCAATGAGCAACAGAGTGAGAAATGGTGGTTTATTTCATGTCTAATATGCTCAAGGGTCCTCAGGAGGACATCTTGGTTGTGGGTCTAGAATTTTCCTTTTGGAGGTTCTCAAATCTGACGGGCTGTATGGGAAGCGCTGACACCTGGGCCTGGCAGGTGTGAATAAATGAGTGAAGAGTGCTGGGAACTGGGAAATGGATCCTTAGCATTTGTCTCGGGAGCAGCGGGGAGCAGTAGAGACTATCACAAACTCAAGAGCCCAGGTGACATCTAAAGAGGTGACACCTCCTCGATCCTTGACCCTTTATTGCCATGAGGTAAGTGTCCCTGTCGCCAGATCTCGTTATACATCAGGAGAACGTGGACATCCAGATTGTTCAATGAAGTATCTCCATTTATACATGTGCTGACAAGTTCAAATAAAAAGCGGAACAAGAACAACAAAAAATATAGTTATCGGGTTCTAGCCCCACAAAATAGTGGGGTGGCTCACAGACTGCCAGTTAGCAGCTGAATTAAACAGTCAGTGAATCAGAGACTCATATGCATTTGAACTGGAAAACAGTTTTGTTTCATGGATGAGGAAATTGAGGTACAGAGAAAGGGAGAGGACCCAGTCAGCTACACAGTGAGTCTGTGGCAAGGCCAGACACAGAACACAGGGTTTCTGATCTCACTCATGTATCCTTTCTCTTACACCACGTCTTGTTGGAGAAAAAATGAAGATAGATGCAAAATTTAGTGATTCCTCACAGAGTATTTGAGATTTACAGGGTTAGAGTATTTCACAGAGTATTTGAGATTTAGCCAGAAGTTCATCTCACATTAAATTCATTGTCCCCCTGCTCATTTAAATGACTAGACATGGTTTGAGTTAATGCAGATCTCCAGTTTTTGCTGTTTTAGTTACAGCTGTATCCTTTGCATCTACAGCATGTGCCTGTGTCATGGCAGATGCTCAATAAATATTTGTTGAATAAATGAATAAGTGAACAAATCAATGAATGTCTCAGAGATAGAGACTCGATGGTTTTGTGTGTGTGTGTGCATGTGTGTGTGTTTAAACCCAGGAATTCCCTAATAACCGTAATTACATTATTAGATTACATAGTAAGCTGCTTGGTTTAATTCACTCAGAAAGCAAATTAATGCTATTATTCCTGAATTGAAAGGAATCACTCATTAGAGAAATAGAAATGCTGGTGTAATTTTAAAAGTAGTCAATAAACTCTTTTTTCTTTCTCCTAAAAGTTTTCACAGTGTCAAGCAGCATAGCAACAGAAAGCCTACCTGGCTGAGAATGGGCGTTCTGACTCCCTGTCGTGTCTCTGAGCCCAGGAACCTGGGTAACTCTAGAAACCATGAAAGGTAAGCTGCCCTGCCTTCCAGTTCTGTTTCAGTGCTCACTTGCTTTACATGTGCAGGACTTTTGAATTGACTCAAAATAAGTTAGGTGTCAAAGTTATTTGAATAGAGAGAGGGTACAGTTGTTTCTAATATCTCATTTACTTGCCGAGTTATGGGTAATAATAAATTTTTGCAGGGCAATTGACAGTTTCTCAAAATGGTGTGCATGTCAGATGGGATTTGAACCTCACCACAGTTCTGTGAGGTCACAGTGCAGCATGTTATTCCGGTTTCTCAGACAGGGGACCCAAGTCTCCCAGGAATTCTGACTGACTGAGGGTCACAATGCTATAAAAGTAGTGGAGTGGATTCCTGGAGTCTAGGTTGTGGCTTTTGAGAATTAGTTGACCCTCAAATAACGTGGGGGTAGTGGCACTCACGCCTGCACAATGGAAAATCCGAGTAAAACTTTTGACTCTAAAGTCAGACTTTCACATCCCCCGATTCAACCAACTGTGGATCGAAAACAGTATTTTTGATCTGTGGTTGGGAATCCGCAGTTGGGAATGCGAAAATACTGTTTTTGATCAGTGGTTGGTGGAATCCATGGATGGGAAGCCTGCAGATACAAAGGGCCGACTATATTTATTGAAAAAAATCCACATATAAATGGCCTTGTGCTGTTCAAACCTGTATTGTTCAAGGATCAACATTACTCTAAACTGTACTCAAGTTGTAATGGAGAAGGAATCTGTGCACACCACGTACCCTGATCAGCTGGTGGGCCCTTGGAAGGAACTATCCAAGCAAGGCAAGACCGGTGCCCCTGGATGTTCAGGGACACAGAGTGGGTGGCACATGCCAGGGATGGTTTGTGTTTGGATGAAGGGGTTTGTTGCTGAGGTCTGTCTTTCCCCTGGGGCTCTTTGATTCTTGGAAAGGACTGTGATAACAGAAGGGAAACATGATAGCTGGGAGAGCTGGTTTGGGGGAGGTCTTGTGGAATGAAGTGGGCGTTAGGGAAATCCAGTCTGTTCAGTTCATGGCTAATGTAAAGTGAATGGTGAAAGAGGACTATTAAAACAAACAAATAATTAAAAAATAACAAACTCTTATTGACTATCCTGACTTCCCTGGTTTGGTTAGCCACGGGGCGTCTTTGGATTATTAGTTTAGAAGCAAATATTGACCTACAAAAATAGAGATTTCATAGTTTCCGCTTAGTATTTTTAGCACAGTATGAATTTCATTATAGAGAACTCAAGTATTTATTTATTTTTTGATCTACTCTCTTGGAAAAAGTAGTGAAGGGATTTATATGTCTTCAAGGGACAGTAATGGATTAAGAAGGGGAACCATGAAGCAATGGCTGGGGGCCAGCAACCTTTTCCCTGGAGGTAAGAGCCTGGGAAAGGAAGCCCTTTGCCTACTAATTTAAAACTTCTCTACTCTCGGCTTCATTCCCCTACCTGAGTAAATAAACACACTGACTGCAGGAGGCCTCTCTGAGAGGCTTCAACAATATTCAAGCAACAATAACTACAGTGTATGTGGAGCCCATACAGAGTGCCAAACACTCTACTAATAATGTTACATACACAATCTTATTTGTTCCTTACAAAAGCCCCATACAGTGGTTATTATCTCCATTTTACAGACAAAGCAGGCTCTGAGGGGTTTAGTAACTTGCCCACGGTCACACAGCTCATAAGTAGAACTGTCTGAATCCAGAGGCCTGCTCTTCACCATTAAACTCTACAGACATTTATATAAACGACATTAGACCACACAGATGTCCAAAGGCGGCATTCCCTCAAACACTAAATGAGCCCTTCTGTGAAACAAACCCTACATTAGGTGCTGGAATGAGGCTATTATATTGATTTCAACCACTTGATGTTGGTTTTTCATCCTGTCAGTCAGTAAATGTTCCTTAGGTGGTATATATATCCTGCTGTGTACTTTTCCCAGTGGTGTTACACAGCAGCTAAACTTAGGCTTCTCACCCCCAACCAGGGAGAGAGTGGTTAGGAAGCAAGACTTGTAGAGAAATGGAGAACATAAGAGAAGAAGGTTGGAGGCTTGCATTTTTCTGGAGTCACCTTGAGACTTGATGCTTCTCCCAGGAGGAGAGCTTGAAAGAGGCCCTTGTCCACCCTCCCCACCAGAGGATGGTGAAGGGGTCACATGAGTGGGGTGCATATGCAAATCATTAAGAACCTGGGCACAAGACCTGAAGCCTTTTCCAGAGGTGGATGTGAATTGGGAAATTAGCAGTCATTCTTACTAATTGAGCCATTTAATCCCCGGTGAAGTTCAATGTCAGTGTCATTTCTGGACTGATGAGTGTCATGAGGCTGGTTGCCTTTTGATGATAATGATAATGAGTACACATTAGGTCCACATCCATTACTGAATCTCTGGTAATCATAATAACAGCCAGCATTTATTGAGCATCCACTATTTTCTGTCCTTTAGTTATATGTCCCTGTGCCCCTGCCTGAAAAGAGGTATCATTATCCTTTTTTAACTTGAAAAAATGAAACCACAGAGGTTTACGAAAATTAAATTGTTTGCTCAAGGTTACCCAGGGGAATGATCACCCTTTGAACTCATGTCTGCCCAAATCGCATGCCTATGCCTTTTGCCCTACCAGGTCTCTGTTAAGTAAAGACCAGAGTAGGTAGAAACCACAAGGTATAATACAGCGTGGTCTCAAAATGTTAACAAAAATATCAGGGAAAAAGAGATGTATAGCTGAGAGTAGAGTGCTGGCTCTGGAAGGTGACTTATGAAATAACAAATTTGAAAAAGTTCCCTAAGTCTCAGTTTCCTTATCTGTAAAATGGACATAATAAAATTACCAGTGTGCTAGGTGAGTATTGAATGAGAAATCCCTCTAAGAACTCTATTGTGTAAGAATAAATGCCAAGAAGCCTCCACAGGGCATGCTCCAGCTCGTGCCCACGTTTTCACTTACCTTCATGCTCTGCACGTTTCAGCTGCACCAGTCCTTCGCTTCTTTGAATGAGTCCTGCTCTTTCTTGCCTCAGGGACTTTGCGTGCAGGATTTCATCTGCGTGCAACACTCTTGGCAATTTCCCTCAAATATTGCTTTTTCAGGAAGACCTTCCTTTCGTAACATTCAAGTTAGATAAATCCCCTTTCTAAGCTCTATTAACTCCCTATAATTTTTCTTCATAGCCTTCATCATAGTTTTTATGCATCTGTAAGAGGATTTAATGCACATCTTTTCCCAACCAGTCTGGGACTTTTCCAAACTGGACTAAACTTATAATGGCTGGGCCACTGTCTTTTTTTCTCATGACTGCATCCATAACACGTTGCACAGTGTTTGGTACATAGCAGTGTTACATACTGTATGTTTGTAGAAGGAATGAATGAATGAATAAAAAGCATCCACTGTTTCTGGTACATAAAATATATTCAATAAATATAAGGTGTTGTGACTACTATTAAATAAAGTATCAAGACTCAATTCAAGAGTTATAAAAACACTGGCTGACAATTTAAATGATAGCCTAAGGGAGTGTATCAGTTATCTATTGCCACAGTTATGGTGAATAACAACTACAAACCCAGTGCCTCAAAACTATGTACACTTATTTAAAATCTGTGGGCCAGCTGAGTGGTTCTTCTGGTCCCACTGCATGTGCTCCCTGACTAGTGGTTTTGTTGACCTTGGCTGAGCTCTCTCACATGAAGGAGCCAGCCGTCAGGGGTGGCATAGGCTGAGACAAGTGGGGCTACTCAGCTCTGTGCCATGGGTTCATCCTCCAGCTTGCTGGCCTAAGCATGTTCTCATGATGGAACCTGACTCCCCTCTGCTTCAGCTCTTCAACACATGGTATTGACTTTAGGGAAGGGTTAGTGCAAAGAAGGAAGGGCAAATCTGGTTGGAAACAGTAGCTTTCTTCTATTTTAGGCCTCTTTTCCAGCTGCCACTAATTGCAAGCTACTAATTATAAATGACAGAATAAATTCTGATATACTAAAGAAGTGGAAGCGAATTCTCTGATTTTCCTGGTAGCATGTTCCCACTGGGCAGCCCCCCCCCATTGAATTAATTGGGGGCCGATGAGTCAGAGAGCGGGAATAGTTTTTTGTTTGTCTGTCTGTTTGTTTGTTTGTTTGTTAGCTTCTGATATAGTCTGAGACATGATGCATACTTGGGTTTTAATAAAAATGTGAAGGATCAAATCAACAGGCTTCTTGGAGCCCACACTCAAGTGCAGCTATTGTGCTGCCCTTGACAGATTACAAACTCTTTGTTAGCTTATTATCGATTCCTTTGAAGCCTTCTCTTTCTGTCTTTCTGCCTATACCTCCTTCCTTTTCCCTCCTTCCTACCTGTTCTTTCTCTCCCTCCTCCTTCAAATAGTCATTCCTCAGATAATGGTTAAGAAGTTTCTGTTCTATTTGTTGCTCAGAATGTGGGTAATATTTGCCCGTCTCCTCTCTGCACAAATAGATTTTCCTCCACAGCATTCTGTAATGAATTCTCATGTTCTGGGAACATTTACTCCATAGCTTGGGACTTATTTCACTAAGGCAGGGTGGGAAATCATCAATCCTTATATATCAGTTAATGACCCAAAGCTGGTTAATGTGAACAGTCTGTTGTATTTCTCTTCACAACTCTATTCCTGTGTTTAAATATTTGAGAGATTCTTACTAAAAATTATAACAAAATTTACAAAATATCAGACTTCAAAGAGCCCCAATCTTACAAATAAAGAAACTGAAGTTCCAAAAGAAAGTAAGTGGTTAAACATGAATAAAAGTTTTATGTAATTCACAAATATGTTTCATTTTATACCAGGGAGCCAGGCTCAGCAAATCCTTCCATCTTTTTGACACTTCTGATTGGGGTCAATTTCAGGGACAGTAATGATGAAGGTAATCGGAGTCTTGTTCCTGACTCAACCTGGATCATGGCTGGTGGTGGCTGGGGCAGGTGATATCCTATCTCAACCATCCCAGGCACTTCTTTTTCCTAAATCAAGCTCTGGCCACTTCGCTGAGCCAATGTGCAAATATCAATGTTTTTAATCCTTGGAGAAGCAAGTAGACAGAGAAGCCCAAATTATATCACAGAAATATCTGGACTGACAACCTCCGTTGGAAGAACATATTCTAGACTCAGTGATGAGAAATCTGATTGATGCAGAAAACATTAATTTAAATGTGTCTGTTTAAACTTGCAACAAACCTCTTTTGAACTGCTTATTTTAAATCACGAATATTATTCCTAGATTAGACTTAACTAAACTCTCTAAAAATGTAGGTTGGTATCACCCAGAAAGTAATTAAATTATACTTCTTGCTTTAGACTTTAGGGACCGTGAATCTATTAACTAAAGCTTTATTTTCTATTAAATTACTCAAGTAGTGTTCCCTACAAAGTAAAGTTTACATTTATTTTGAAACTTACAGAATTTCAGCTAACAAAATATCATCAGTTAACCAAGAGATAATTCACCAGCCATTTCTGATTTATGAATAATGAGATCTACCCTCTCCTTCCCCCACACAAATTTCAGAATCGGTTTTATTATTTATTTATTTATTTATTTATTTATTTATTTATTTATTTATTTATTTATTTGGTAAGGTCCCAGTTCATCTCCTCTCAAAGATTCCATAATACCCAAATAGTGTGATCATGTCGCATGTTTATTGCACTGCCTCTTACTATTTTTGTGTTAATTTGATTAATTATAATTGTCATAACGGTTTGATGGGCGAAGATTGATTAAATCACCAAATGGCCAAGCAGTTAAGCTGTTAAGACAATTGAAATAAGTAACCCGATTCTTTCTTTTCATTTATTTAGTTTTTGGTAACCCGATTCTTTTACATATGTTTGGCTAACTAATTCCATTCAGCCAAATAGCCCGTCTCAGGAACACTGAGGAAAAGGGAAAAGGAACGCCCTCTGATACAGACCCCCAGTTTTGAACTATGGGCCACGACCTATTCCTTGAGCCTCAGTGTATGTAGTTCTTACTCTTCTAAGGCCCAGCCTTACTCTTTCTTTTGCATTCATTTTTTTCTTTTCCTTCCTTCCTTTCTTCCTTCCTCTCTTTCTTTTCTTTCCCTTTCTTTTTTTCTTCCTTCCTTCCTTCTTTCCTTCCTTCCGTCTTTCCTTCCTTCTTCCCTTCCTTCCTTCCTTCCTTCCTACCTTCCTTCCTTCCTTTCCTTCTTTCTTATTTCTGGAACAGAGATGATTTCCTTGTTTCCTTTCCACGATCATCTTCTTCCTTTTCCCAGCTTCCTAAGGCCTCCCTGAGGCCTAAGGTTCCTGCAATAATATACGTGATTGTCCACCCCCATCCATAGAACCATCACACATGTAGTTCATCTCTGCCTGTGGTTTCTTCATTCTTTTACCCAAGGATTATAGCACTGGATGGAGCCTTAATACCTAGAACAGATTGTAGCAATGGCAACTAGTCAGGAGTGTGGAACTGCAATCATGTCCCTCAGATTCCTGAGCGCTGCCTAGTTTGTTGGAACAGCCTGTTATTTCTCTCCGAATTCTTTGAAGACATTCTTTCCAATTTTCTAATTACCATATGTTGGACAATACTGAATTTCCTATCCCTCATGACTGATCTCTGTTAATATTTTCTTTTATCTCTTCCAGCTGTCCTGCCTTATCCAGCATCTATCCTGTCCTAATCACAGATCAAGGTGCCTCTTATTTTGCCTATCTGAATATTGCTCACAGGCTCTTTCCAGGGCACTTTGTTGTTCATGCTAGAAAAGGCCATGGATTAGATAATTGCAAATATCTTTTAAAGTGCTATGAGTAAATGGAAAACACATGTGTGTTGTTAATTACATCAAACTAACTTTTATCCTTTGAAAGCCGGTAAAGTCCCTGTGACACAGATTATGTCAACAGACATTCCAGTAGCATTTAACCTGTGATTGAATTCAATCTGGATGGTTGTTCAATTTCCTAAATTCTTGAAATCACAATTTTGTGATGGTTAAGTTGTTCATGATTGTGTAGATGTGAAGGGAGAATTAATGAAAAAATATGCTATTGTAAAAATCATCCTAGTGAATGTATTTTCTTTCTTCTTTCTTTCTTTCTTTCTTTCTTTCTTTCTTTCTTTCTTTCTTTCTTTCTTTCTTTCTTTCTTCCTTCCTTCCCTCCCTCCCTCCCTCCCTCCCTCCCTCCCTCCCTCCCTCCCTCCCTCCCTCTCTCCCTCCCTTCCTTCTTTCTTTTCTTCTTTCTTTCTTTCTTCTTTCTTTTTTCTTCTTAGCTACACAACATGAATATAAAACAACTGTAAGACCTGACCAAGGTCACAGGTTACTTTCTGCATAGCAAATCTCAAAATGAGATTTTGAAAAATTAAACTTCTAGGGTCTTATATTTTGTATTAGTTGCAGAGCTGGGATCAGACCCTAACAGCTGTTTGACAATGGCATGTAAATAAATCTCAGATTTGATTAACTTGCTAGTCATCTTTGCTATTTTAGAAACATCAGCCTGATTATATAGCTTAATGAAGATGTGTTTTGCAGTATATACTAAATGATAGTAAAAGTACCTATGTTAAAACCAGAAATACAGGTGAATGTCAAGGTATAGGGCAAACTCATTTTATTTATTTATTTACTTATTCATTCATCTATTTATTGCCAACATCACCACAGAATGCTTCTCTGCAGGACAGAGGCAGAATTTTAGATTTCTTGTCCTCTAGTACAATTCTTTGAGATAAATAAATGCATTTTAAGGGAAGAGGAGTGATTAAAGCATTGCTTTTATTTATTTTTAAAAAAGATAAATTAATAACCCATGTCCCACCCAACAACACTCAATAATTTGATGTGCGTATACCTATATTCCTTCCGTTTACATAAAGAATCATCCACACATTAAGGTATACCTGTCATCTGCCCATTAGCGAATCACCACTGCATTAAGAAGCTTTCAATAACCAATCTTTCTAATGTTGTTAGACAACCTTGACCTTCAATTTCTTGCAATGTGAATAATATTGCATCGTATCTACACGGAACAGTGTAATCATCTTTTCTATTTGTGACACTAAGACAGTCAACGGTATTTGATACAATCAGCATGTGTCTTGATACGGAAGGCACATGGTGACAAGCCTAACTGAATGTAGTTATTCGGCTGTCATGAAATGCACCTTATGGTGATAAACTTCCACCATAAAATTGGAAGAGTATCACATAAACATGTTTCACAAAGAAATACACTAGCAGAATTCACTGCTGGGTTATTGTTGGAAAACAGTGTTCTATTTATTGTGCTGCGATTTTTACAGTATGTGTCAGTGTTCGCATGCTCATTATGTTTTACAATGAAGTAATTACTGGGTGGTGATTTCTTTATTCTGGACGATTCTATCTAATTAGTGAACAATAAATTGAAGAGGTTAGATTCGGGAAATTTGAATGGACATAGTGGGACAGCCTGCTTTGCAGTGTGTGGAGGCATTGTATTGTTTAAATTTAGGCTCTCAAACTGCATGCCCATTTTCAACTTCATGGTAAATTCTTTTTTTCCATCTACCAGCTCCTTTTTACCCCAGTCTCTGCTTTCTCTCTGTCTCTCTCTAATATCACTGCATTGGTAATTAATAAAATAACATACTAATGGTGTTGATGAAGTATCTGAAATATATCATTGAGGCTAGGGATATAATCATCAAATGTACTTACGTATCCTCTAAACTGATAATATAGAACTTATTTAAAGACAGTTGTCCTTCAGTGTTGTCATGACCCTGGGAATATTCCTAGTTCTGTTCTCTGGCTATGAAGGATGAAAAAAGGAGCTGCTCAGGGAACCTGTGTGCTAGGAATCAAGCTTTGCTGGTTTTGCTGAGGAAGGTTCTTCAAATCTAATCTCCCCCCCTCACAGAACTAGGAACTACCTGTATTTGTCTGTCACAATCTTTATCACATATCCTGAATATTCAGTTTATATGGTTTATAGATTCATGCATTGAAAGATAGCCACAACCACCTTCACATTCCATGCATAATAATAACAGTTAAATATTTCTTTTAAAGGAGAAAATTTAAAAATAGAGAAAACCCTAGCCAGGTACAAAGCAAGACAATTTCCTTGGTAAGCTGTGGGAATCAGACCCAGCCTTTCCCCTGGTACGTGGCCATGCTATCTGCTGGTAGCATCACTGGGTCTTCAGAATTTCCAGTAACCTCTCAGATGGTAGGCCAAGATGCTGAGGTAAGATCTGATTCTTTGGGTTTGTGGGGGCAGGTGAAGAGATTTCCTGAACTACTAGTCAGGGAAGAATCAAGGCTGGAATGGAGGTGAGGGATAAGCAAAATAAGAAAAAACCAAGAAACAAAACACGAATATAGCAGGTATGTAATAATCCAAAAAACACCAGTGTAGTAATAGTAACTCAGACAAAAATAGATTTTAAAGCAAAACAATTGCTAGGAACAAAAAGAGACACTAAATCATGATAAAAAGAGCAATCCACCAAGAATATATTATATTCATGTATATGAACCTAACAACACAGGCTTAAATGTGTATAAAACAAACACTGACATGGTTATATGGAGAACATGGAAACATACAATTGTTGTAGGAGATTTTAACACTTGCCCATTGGAAACATAAAAGAATTATAAAACTACAGACAAACTATAGAGATTTTTAAAAACCTTGAGAGGTAATTTAAAGGGGACAACCACTACCCACTTTAGAGTTTGGTTGAAGGAAATGCAGGCCCAGTGTTGCTAGAACATCAGATCTTTCGAGAGAAATTTAGAATCAGGATTTTTGGGTAAGAACCTCTTATTGGAAGTGTGATAGTTTAAGATTCCGATATCTTAATGATATAGTGCAAGCCACACAAACCAGGTCTTCAGGTAGGGTCAATATCTGAGTACCTAATGTCTGCTTTCTCCTTTATACTGTACACTATTTGAAGTCAGAATCTTTTTCAGTTCCTCCATGGCTATGCCGTCAATGGTGTTTGAGGATTAAACGAGAAGAAATTCGATGTAATAATGAATACATGAGTTCATAATTTATTCTTGCAATGTATCTTATTGAATGCTTTGCACATATGCATACTGTAGAAGTTTCTGGTAGTAACGGGGATAAAAGTGATAATGTACATTCTCTCTCTCCCCTACCAGTGCTAGGCCTTCTTAAAGCATGGAGTGAATATCATTCCTTTGTGTTTCTCCAGTGCCTAACTCATTAATATATGAATAATGAATGAGAAAATAAGTAAATGGAATGATTGTCTATGTAATTCTTCTTTATGATTATCACAATTCTATTGACATTCAGTACGTACCACGTTATCAGACACAGTGCTTGCTTTTGCGTGTAATTTATTAATTCCCACAACAACTACAATTATGCCCGTCTTACAGATGAGGAAGTCTAATCTTAGAGTAAGAACAGAGCTAAATAACTCATTGAGGCTCCCACAACTTGTAAGTGGTGAAACCAGGATGTTTCTCATAAAAGTCTTATGAGACTCATAAAAGACTTTTTCAGTTAATGAGAAGAGAAATGCTCACTGCAGCAAAACATGAAAAGTATAATCCTCTTTATAATCTCAACTACTTAACTGACATTTGCAGTGAGATTCATTCACTCAAAATTTATCAAATATTTATTGATCATAAACTGTAAGTTTGGCACTCTGCTAGGCACTGGGGAGCTAGCAGTGAACAAGATAAAGGTCCTGCCTTCACTGAATTCATATTCTAGAGGAGAAAAAAATAAATAAATATGAATAATATGAAATAAGTATGAAAATAAACAAATGTAATTTTAAGTACTTCTAAGAAATATAATTAACAAAAGCCAAGGTCAAAGAATAGAGAATGATGGAGTTCTTTTTCAGCTAGGGTGGTAAGGAATATCTTTCCTGGAAATACCAGGAAAAAGAGAGTTTCAGAAAGAGAGAAGAGCAGATACAAAAGAATAACGAGCATGTTTATTGGCTCAAGAACGGAGAAGCTGGAGTCGAGTGAGCAAAGAGGAGAACAGAAGTTGGAGTAAGGGAAGTGGGGAGGGGCCAGAGCCTGTAAGACCTTATAGACCAGAAAAAGGGTTTAGGATTTTTATTTCCATGTGATGGTAAGCCACTGAAGAGTTGGATGCAGGGAAGTGACAAGGTCTAATACACATTTAGAAATGGTCACTCTGATTGCTATTTGGAAGTATAGTGTAGGGGATTAACATGGAGATCTTTGTATATTTTGGGCTTATTTATATGGGTCTATTTTTTCTTTACCTATCAATACATTTTGGGTAGGAGTAGAAGCTAGAACACTATTATGAAGTCTTGGGTAAATCCCTTAAGCTATGTAAACTTTTGTTTCCTCATCTATTACATGAAGATAATACCTGCTCAGCCTTTTCCACAATGCTCTTTGCAGGATTCAATGAGATAGAGTAACTTAAAAGAAGCACATACTATGTAAGAGGTAATGCTTATTATTAAGATCAATGATTATAATAGCAAAGAAGATAAAGATCTGACATTAAAGGAGACCATTTTTGGTTCATGTGTAGCCCATTTAGCTGAATACAATGAACACCGTACATTTAATAGTAACTCTTTGTTTTACAAGAGTAAACTCTACTCCTAGTATTATATTAACTTGCAATGCCATGTGTGGATTTTGTTGGCATAGTCCAAATACATCTGAGAAAGTCTTAAAAAAAAAAAAACCCTCTATCTGTAAACTATGAATAGTCAGGAACATGGGTCACCTACATTGTTTTTTCTACCAATGACCAAATGCTATTTTCATCGACATCTTTCATGAACTTCTCTGACACCAGATAGACAAAGTCAGAGGCTTCAGTAGATGAACTAGTGTTGTGGCTGCTGTCTCCATACACTGCAGGTTTGACCTGAGAATCTGTTTCCTGTCAGAAGCTTAGAACATGGGTCTGACTTAGGCTAAGGAGGCAAGGTACTGTAGCAGAATATGCCCAGAATCGGGAGCCAGACAGAACAAACTTGAAACCCAAGGCAAAACTGAGTTTAAGTCCAAATCAGTTTCAGTAGTTTGGTGACTTCGGACAAAATTTTGAAACTTCTTGAGTCTCACTTTGCGTATGTATAAAATGGAGGTAGTAGTGCTTGCTTATCTGCTGGCCTGAAACTTAAATAAAATCAGTATACGGAGCCCTTGGAATATAGTAGACACACAATAAGTGATGGCTACTGCTGTTCTCTTTTTGGGGAAAATCTGTTTCTCACAGTAGTGGGCTGGGGTAGGAGTGGGAGGGTGTTGTGTTATTAGAATCGGTTCTAGGTCAGTTCTACAATTGCGTGAACAAGGATTTCAAACCTGCTCCAAGTTGTCTCTTTCACTAGCTTGTTTGAATTCACTCTTTCATCCTTGACATGTCCATCCTTAGAGCCCTTTGAAAGGTTTAATAATTACAACTAGGAAATTACTTCTAGAACACTGTTGATATGAACACATATTTTCTGAGGGTAGACCTCTGTCATTAACTCATAAATATGAATTGACTTTCACAGTGGCACATGAATTGACTTTCATAGTGCAGCCTTTTGAAGACACCACCTTGTACCTTGTGAAATCCTGGAATATTGCAATTAAAGTACCTTCAAGAAACCATCTCTATTAATGACACCTCAACCTGTTAGAGTGAATAACATTTGAGACAACCTGTCAAGATCCATACATCTTTCCACGAAAGTATTCCTCTACACTTACACACAAAACTTCATGTGCCATTTCAGGTTGTCCATAGTCCTTCTGATGTCCATGCATGGGCCTCATATTACAAGCCTACAATTCATTCAGGATTGTTTATATTTGTTTTTTTCTGATTGGGGAAAGAAACAGAGTCTTAGATTCAGAGGCTCAAGTTAGATGTGTAACCATAGATTGGATTTCCCAGGAAAGAGACCTTGAGGTGGAGACTATGAGCAGATGTTTATCAGGGAGTGTGCCTGGGCTCAACACCCATGAGAGGGAGAAGAAGGAAGCAGAATTGGGCAAAAGGAGAAGTAGAGCTGCAATGCATTCTTCACAAAGGCATCAAGTGAGCTGATGGGGACCTCTGGAGATAAAATTGCCTTTCCGAGTCATTTCGAGTTGGGGCAAGAGGGCCAGACAGGCTTCTTGTTGAGCAGCCATTGGTTGTAGACTTCCCTGGGTCAAACTGCACTCTTCAACTGAGGCAATCCTTGGGAGGGTTGACAGCTGAGGCTGTCAGTGGGATTCCTCTCAGCAGCTGGGGAAATGAGTCCTTCAATCCTGAAGGAAGAATCTGGGTAGCACATCACAGCCTCTTTCATGAAGTGATTTACCCAAGGTCACACGTTATTTGTCAGAATAAGTGGGACTTGGACTCAGCCTCCAGATGGCTAGTTCTGCACTCTTTCCATTCACACTTTGCCTCTTTGTCCACTGCTCCTCGTTCATGTCATCCCACGTTCAAAACTCCAAAGCCCTCTACCATTCTCCTTTGGAACAACTCTACCCCAGCATACAAGGAAGGGACATTTCCTTGAATATTGTTGAAGCCTCTCTGGGTAGATTGTTAAATGTCCTGCTGTTCTTGTGCAAGACCAAATAACACCTGCAATTGGAAAAACAGAACCTAATATTAAATTCCATTACTCATTTCAGGAGCACCACAGCCACAGAAAAGGTTCAAAAAGGGGCAATGAAAAAAGAATTGAGTCATAACAGAGTTGTATGGAGTAATGAGTTTAATTTCTCCAATTCTCAATTTCCACCCTCACTTCCAAGCATGTTTCTTTTTATGCAATTTAGCCATAATTTTAGGGTAGGCTTGCAGTGTATTGAGTAAGAACTAATTAGTGGTTTCAAGCCTTTAATGTGTCTGATTTGTTAATTGCAACTTTTGGAGTTTTTCTGTTCTAGTTGGACAAAGCTAAACCATCTTTTCAAATGCTACTCTTGAAGATAAAGTCCTTTGCTGCCAAGGGAGGTCCCTCAGATTTCTGATGGCAGCCAGAAAGTAAAATAAATTCATCTCCTTCTGTATTATTTTTGTTTGTTTGCTTGTTTTGGTGTGTATGTGTGTGTGTGTCTACAGGAGTCAGTTCTCAAGAAGAGTTTTGCTGTTTAGCTGAGATGGAGAGTACACTAGGCCACATTCATGCCTCTCTTATCAGCATCTGGTCTACTTTCCTACCTGATTATCCTTGGCACCCTGAAAATCAGAGATATTGTAAATAATAGCCTCTGCACTATAGAAGACTGTATTATCACAGATAGTTCATATGCATTTGCTGTTAAATATTGCAGTAGACATTGCTAGGGTTCCTCAATATATGACTCTCTTCTTCTCAACATTCTTTTAGGTAAATGGAACCATGTAGCTATTTCTGGCCAAGAAAATATTAGCAGAAATGATACATCTCATTTTCAGGCTGAGTCAGTAAAAAATCCCATGTCTCATATCACTTTCCCTCTGTTCTGGCAATGGTGAAGGAGGCCTTGTGTTGGGATGATGATACCCCGCTCCCTCTCCCCCAAAAGAGGAAGCTGCCTTAATCTTTGAGTCATCATTTGGAGAACAGCTTGCTATAGAATCATCCAGACCCACAGTGGACTTTGAATTAGTGAAAAATAAATCTGCATCTTATAAAGCCACCGAGATTTTTATTGTCATTGCAGCATAGCCTAGCTTCTACTAACTAATAAAAGTGCTTCCTCTTCTGACACATCTTCTCCCAGCACTAAATACTTACCTAAGAAGTCCGTATATCCCTAACCTTTTTCTCTCTGGTCTATAAGAGCCCAACAAACTTTGTTATTGTAATCTCAGAATACACATTTGGAATAAAGTCTTCATTACATTGTTAGTTTATGAAGTAAGGGGATATCTCTTCACCTTAGAAACCACTGAACTTAGTATAAAGACAGGCTATTGCAAGCATTCAATAAAAGTTTGTTGGACAATGAATCGATGACTGAATATCTCTTTGGGTGACAGAGTGCATTGTTTTGTACTCAGGTCTTTTCTAGTCCTTTTAAAAAATGCACTACCAGTTTTAATTCACCCTTCTTTAAATCACTTGCAAAGAGGGCAAGCGAGGATGTAAATTTATCTCAGAGAAAATGAGGCAGAAGATTCCAGGTCCTCATTCTCTCTCATCATTTACTATCTCTGTGACCTTGGGGAAGTTACCGAGCCCCTTTAAACCTCATTTTTCTCATCTGGGGCTAATAGGGCATACTTCACAAGGTTGATGTACAGATTACATGAGACAATTCTTGTAAACAGTTTACCATGATGCCTTGCACAAAAGATGTGGCATATAGCAAATACAATCTATTGAATCTATGTCATATCATTTGTTCCCTTTAGATTCTTTTCTCTACTGTTCCTCTGACACTGACTTCTAGCTACTGCTTGGTGTCGCCTCACTATCCAGAGATTGTCTCACTATCTGGTAGTATCTCATCTAAGCCCATCTTCTTCAGACAGTAGCCGGTATAACAAGTCCGCCTCCTTCACTTTAAAAAGTACAGATAATTGTTGGGTTCAATGGGGCTGATGATCTAATTCCTACCATTACTACTACTACTACTACTACTACTATTACTACTACTACTACTAGTACCACTACTACTACTACTATTACTACTACTATTACCACTACTACTACTTGACTCAACATGTCAATAACTAGTCTGACACTGCCTTAGGAGCACATGAATTTTGAGAAGCCATGCCAGCAAATTCAGAGCATTTGAAACACAAAGATGGTTCTATAAAGCAGAATCCCTGGCAAGAATGACTGGCTCTGGCAAAGACTGGGGACAATTGGCACTGGAGATTCTCACTCTTTGCTTGACTCTCAACAAACAGGTGGTCGTTGATTTTGTTTATGGTTGGAATTGATGCTGAGATCAGCAATCCCCACCATAAGCATCTCTAGGTGTTTATGAGGTAGAGAGGCCATTGTTGTTTTTGCATACATTTTAAAATTTTATTTATGTAATTGGTATATAGATTGATACTGTCTGTTCTCAGGTAATTGTCAACTTAAACATTTATTATGCTTTCAGCACGTCATTAGAAAACAAGTTCATCCATCCATGTAGCATCTTTGATCCAGATTCTCAACACCTTAATGGAACCTAAAGGAGAGAAGGTATAAGTCACTAAAGTTGATATGGTCATTAAATCTTTATTATACATACATGTACCCAGTAAAGCTGATATCCCCTCCTTCAATAGAGGCAAGGAAAATTCCACTGCTCCATGCTCATTTCAGTTCTCCATGTAATCCTTTGGGCTGGATGTCTTCCATGGGCCCCATGAAGCTGATCTCTGCCTCCTCCATCCTGCATTGTGGCATTGAGGCTCACTCACACGGACAGTACCAGTGGATTCCCTTGCCTTCTGGCTACAAGTTCAGTTGATGGGAAACATGAGCAGGACTTTGGAGGATGGGGAGAGAGTGAAACTAAAACATTTATTTCCCTACCTGCCTCCTTGCGAGGTGGCTATGGGATGATTTTGTCCCTCCATGGAAGGCCATTGCCCCTCTTCAGTAGGCAGCTCCATTTAACCACCTCTCTCATTTCTGGAACCGTTCCGTTTTCTGACCCCCTTTAGGTCTAAGAAGCTAATGGCTCCCTCACTATAGATAAGGTACTATATCATCCCAACTTGGTTTTCCTAAATCGTGTTTATGCCTTTGTAAATTTTAATTACATTCTTCTCAAATGTCCCATTGTTTTCTGTTCAGGACACTGACATACGTCCACCAACCCACCTTCTATTTGGGGCCTGGTACTGCATTGTCCAAAGAAATCTCTCACGTGAACATAATCCTTTTTTTCTGATATCATGGAAATACCTCCACGTTTAAAATTCCTGAACTAAATTGAGTGTTTTTTCCTTATTGTATGACACTGTGCTGTCTTTTTTTTTTTCTTTTTTCTTAAAAAGTGTTATCAGTAAGAAGAGCTTTGAGCTTATCCCAGGTCTAGGATTGTAGGCGGGCTTCCAGAAAGTATGACAAATGCACTAGCATGTCAAGCTGTGACAGCCTCGATGGGCTAAGATTTCAAAAATCTTATGAAAGAGAGACTTTGAAGTGCCTTATTCAAAGGCAGCCAAAGCTTTTATCATCAGTGGAGGAGATTCGAATGTGGCCTGATAATTAGTGTAGAGTGGGAGCCTCCATCCCTTCCAAGGAATGTTCTCTGAGCCCAAATGTGGTTGCACAAAGAGCCTAGGTCTCATTCCTGAAATTTATAACCATATCAACCATAGTTTTATGAGATACTGCATCATTTTTTAAAAAGGCTTGAACCCTTATAGAGCTATTCAAATAACCATTGAGCCATTTGAAGTGAAATAGGAGTTAGTTCAACTTGGCAGATCATAAATTAGAGGTGCTGTTGTTTCAAGGAGAGGGCATAAATGCCAAGCAAAGAGTCCGGTGCACTAGTTTACTAAGTTATTGTTATGCTCATGACTGTATAGGAGTGGGGCGCCAAACCGGCAGAATATGACTTTTAATTTGACTTTACAGTGTAATTAGAGGCCATCAGCCATCAGCCAAGCAGAACGTACTTCATGTTATTTGTTTATTCATTCACTTTTTTTCTTAGTTCAAACTATACCCCAGGGGGAAAATGAGTAAATAACAAGGCAGGTCTTTAAAGACTTTCTAGTTTAATAGGGAAGGCCTGAAAACACAGAATCATGATATAGTGTGCAAGCTCACTGCTTGGTTGTACAATGATCAGGGAACCATGGAACAGAGAAGAAAAGGTCCTGATTGTGGCTTGGGCAAAACCAAGTAAGTGTTTGTCAGGGGAAGGGTTGTATAAGCTATTTTTTACAGGACAAGTAGTAGCATCGCAGATGGACAAGGTCAAGGAAGAACTCCCCAGCAGAGAGAGCAGGGAGCTTTGCCTCTCCAGGAAGCAGGAAAAAGCCAGAGAACCGCATTTGATTCTGTAGGGTCAGAACATGATGTTTGTAGGGTGGTATGCTGGAAGGTAGTGCCTGCATTGGGGAGCTATTAAATATTAAGGAATCTGGCTTTAATCCAAAGGCTAATAGCCTCCGTCTTTGGCAGGCATTCGTATCACCTGAAAAAAATGATAAAAATACAGATTACTGGACCTTACTCTTTGACATTCTGATTCAGTAAGTCTGGGATGGGATTAAGGAATCTGCATTTAAAAAAGCAACTATATTTTGAGAAATACCACCACAGGAGATGGAAAGTCCTAGAGGGCACTTAAGTGGAAGGTACCCCAAGTAACATTACCTATATGGACAATTATTTGTCTGTCTTTGCACTCTTCTCTATTATTCTTCAGATTTGACCCCCCTTTTGCGAGGCTCAAGCAAAGTTGAAGGGTACTACTGACATGACCCATTGTTGTCCTAAAGTGGGTATGTGACTTCCTCCAGTTGGTCACCTGAGAGCCACTTCATGTTGCCATGTATACAATTGATGTAGATCCCAAACAACTCCAAAGTGTAATTGAATAGATGAGCAATATCAAATACAGTATGCGATGAGGCATTAAAATGGTTTACATAAAGAGTAAAAACAAGCTGTGAGGACGTAACTCTCTTAAACCCGAAACCCTCATGCCTTAAACGTACCTTAAATTATAGCCTTGATCTGTGAGTCCTACATTCAGGATCTGGCAAAGCAGGGTCAAAGGAGTGAGAGATTTGACTGGCAAGAGTGTCTGATGATAGATAGCACTTCCCACACTGAGGAGGAAGAGTGGGAGAACATTGGATAGAATGGGTGTACATAAATAGATTATTACTAAGCAATAAACACTGCCCAGACAATTGTTTCTCAATCTTTTTTTTCATTATTGCCTCCCTCCCTACGGGACCTTTTATTTTTTCTAATTGCTCCCCCATGAAATTTTATTATCTCAGATACACTATATATCTGGTTATGTGCTGTGTATATATCTGTGTTTATATAGTAAAATAGATTTTTTTCATCCCCATCAAAACTAATTTTCACCTCTTGGGAGAATCAGTGCTTCTACTGAAAGTACCTGGAATAGACTATAGACCCTCAGAAAACCCCTAAAATTCATTGTGTCAAATAACCAACAACTTTATTCACTGTTTTTACAGAAGAAGGTCAAACAATGTGCGTACAAGGAACATATATAAGATTAACTTACTAGGCAATACCCATTGTTGTCTTTATAACAAATGAAATTAATGAAATAATTCATTGTATAATTATTTCTCTCTCTTACTGAATTGCAAGTTCTGTAGTGCCAGGAGTATGTCTATTTTAATCATTGTTGAATGGATTCTGACACAAAATAAGCAATCAATATTTCTTGAATATAGTATTATGTTGGTGCAAATGTAATTGCTATTTACAAGATTAAATGTCTAATAGGGAAATGAAGAAAAGACGTAAAAATGAAAGTATTCCTGAGGTTATTTAGAATTGTATATGAGGAGTATCAAGAGACAAGAGAATTGAAACAGTCAAGGTCATTTTCCTTTACTCAGTAGAGATTTAACCCTTCCCTTGAGGAGCTTTCTTGACAAAAGCTTGAGGATGGGATCTTATCTTGTAAACTGTTAAATGCTATAGAGTCTTAACACAATGCCTTCTAAATGATGGTTGAATATTGTTTGAATTATGAATTAATAGTTAAGATAGAAAGTAAGTCTTGAGAAGAAAGAGAGGTATAAGTTTGCTTACTTTTTTCTTTTTCATTTAAAGACATATTTAGAATAATCTATATTTAGAGCTTTTTAAAAAAGTTTTTCAAAATGAAACATTTTATATTTGAAGAAAAATATTTTTGAACATTAATATTTTCTTCAATTTAATACATTAGGTTCATGTCATTCTTTGCTCTCTCTAGTTCATCTAAAATATTATAATTATTTTCTTTTTTAAAAATAAAATAGATTACAAAATTTCAATTATATCTCCCTTAAAAGATAAAAGGACTATCGGAAGATTAAAAACAAAACAAAACAAAAAAACAAACCTAAAGCCTAAAAGGAATTGGATATATCAGTTCTCTTTTTTTGCTGCATTTTTGTGGCTGCCATGGGAAGACTATAAAAGCTTCAAGTCTGATTTTGGTGGATAAATTCCCAACAACCTCCCCCCTCAAGGAGCGATCCATATTATGGACAAAATGGGGGTATTTCTTCAATATGTCCATTTGATTTTATTTTGTGAGGCAACCACCTTTGTAAACCACACTAACATGTCAGAAATATGAAACTGTCTTCAGTTCACTGCCCTGTAAAAGATGTGTGGCAAAAAATAAAATAAAATAAATAAATAAAGCTAGGAATGCCTGAGTAAGTCATTTTATTTTTTTATGATTCAAGCCCCAAAAGGTCTTGAACTGTCAGATTTATTGGCCATCCAATTTTATGACTTTTAGTTGTATTTATTCTTTGATGTTTACCATCAACTGTGCCTACGTGCGCCGTGGTCTGTGGGATTTCATATTGCTAAATCATTTTTTAAGCTTTAGTTGTAGCTTCTATTTAGCATCAATCCCCTGAGACATGCCATTAACATGAATCATTTTTGAAAGTGTTTGGTGCAATATGAACTCCGTGTTGAGTCAATCACTCATCACAATGGAAAGAAATGATGACCTTCTCAGAAATACCCATCACGGTTAAATAACCAAGGACAGGACTCAATAGTCAGGGACTTTTGATTGGGGTGCTCTTGTTGACTTAATCATCACCCCCAAAGTGGGAGATGGAAGCTCAGTGCAGTTTCTAAAGTTAAAAAGGAAAAGAGAGGGACGAAAGGAATAAACAGTGCTGTTTTATCAGAGGGTTGGTTTATTCCTGCCTTCATGAAGGTTATTTTCACAGCAGGAACTTCAGTGGTTATCATCAGCACTATTTGAACTCATTTTTCTCTAACACTATTTTAAACTTTCAACCATGTTTTCTTTTTCAAGAAAGGTTCAGAGGTTATCTTCTCTGATTTCTCTTCTATGCACCCCCACCCTTCAATACTTTTTCTTAGTTCCAACTCTGTATTCAGCTGCTCAGTTGATAGATGGCTGGAGTTCTCATGACTGACTAAAAAGTTTCTGAGAGAATTGAGTATAATTACCACTGGCAATATGTTTTTCCTTGGTTTATACCAAGTGTTCATATATTTTCAAGTTATAGACCACTGTAGTAACATAGATTATTCTTGTAGGTGGTCATTGTTTCTCTGCTTATGTTTGGTTAAGTCAGCCTCTAAATCCCTCCTTCACCCCAGGTTTCCTAGCTTCTTCCTCAGATGAATAAATATAAATGCACTATATATGATGATTAGGGAACAACCTATAGATATATCCTAAGGCCAAGGTCAGAAAACTGCAGCCCACAGGTCGGCTGACAGTTTTTATAAATAAAGTTTTATTGGAACACAGCCCCACTCATCCATTTATGTATTGTCTATGGCTGCTTTCACTCTACGGCAACAATTGAGTAGTTGCAATAGAGAGTTTATGACGCTCATAGACTAAAAGATTTATTATCTGGCACTTCACAGAAAAATTTGCTGTCCTAAGTTATAGCTATTCAAACATAATGCTATTTACTAAATAAACAATAATAATTGTTTTATTTACTGGGCTATTCTCAAACTAGAATTAATTCTCAAATTAATGAGAAAAATACCAACAAATTTTAGGGGAAAACTGAAGGAGATAACTTCTAACTTCACTTTGATTGTTTGACTCTGTTTTCAAGTACACTTTCAGCTGTTTATTTTTCTATTTAAATAGATTCTCTCTAAATTGAAAAATATAAAATTTTTATCTATCTGTCTGTCTATCTATCTATCTATCTATCTATCTATCTATCTATCTATCTGTCTTTTGGGGATAACACCAATTTCTTAGTATTTTGTCTAATTGTGCCTGTATAACATTTAATTATTTAATTAAAATCTGCCAATTTGTCAGGGAAACACATAGTCTGTTTTTGTTTAAATTTGCATTTTTCTTTGGATACATTTTGAGGTTGAACATTTTTTATGTTCTTATGTTGGTTGCCATATCCTTTGTGAATTCTCTTCATTTATTTTTCAAAATAGGCTTTTGTTGAAATTCTTGATGAAATTGGTTATACTCTTTATTTGTGTTATTCTAGTCTGAATATTTCAGTCAGAATTTATACCCCTACCAGCTCAGCCTCTCATGTACGAGAACACACAGGATGCCCTGAGCATAGGGTATAATATCTTCTATATGTTTTATGATTTTGAAATATAAAGAAGCACCTATGAAATTACAAAATAACAAGTAAGTTGATACTTTTAGGAAAGAAAAACTTACACTAAGAATTAGGATTTTATACTTTAAAATAAAAGCAAATGTTTGCTTTAATGTTGAAATTATAGCAAATAATATTGCCTCTCAACCAAACAAGAAATTTAAAGTCACTTATAGTATTTCCCATTGTTTGAACTTTCCTTCTTTTTTTTTAAGCACAAACATGCTTTAGGGTTCATGTGATTTTTATTTGGCACGAGCAGTATAATTGAATGAGATACTTACTTCCAGATGATGGATGCCTATGATTGAGAAGAAAGTGCTTTCTTTAAATTGTATCTGACTTATGAAGATAAATGGCTTGTTAGCATAAGCAGTTTTATATCTACTCAATTCTAAAGAGGCTGAGACTAAAATACGCGTATCTAGCTATTCTAGAATATTTATGGTCTGTGTATGTGTGCGTGTGTGTGTGTGTGTGTGTGTGTGTGTAGCATGGGAAAAGGGCAGGGCCATATGTGGAAACACATATGCATACCCACATGCTATAGAGAATGCAGTGCTCCAAGATAAAAGTGACCCATTGTATTGTTACTAAAGGATTTTTAAAAAGAGAGAAAAATAGAGAGAGAGAGAGTGCATACAACATCTATAAGGAACAAGTGTCAGACTAGTATCAGAGTTCTCTGTTGCGCTCTGGATGAAAAAACAAAGGCAATGGAAAAAATTATCAGAATGACAAAGGAGGAATATTTTATATTAGAGTTTATGTCGAGATGATTTATCATTTAAATGAAAAGTCAAAATAAAGATATGTTCATTTGTAAAATGCCTCAGGGTTTTCCACACAAAAGATTCCCATTGTAGTACTCTTACTGGAAGCTTTCTAGAAAGTATAAGAAAAGATTCAGGCAGATGCTATAACACATATGTAAAGTAAGAATAAGAAAATAATTCAGTAGAATTTATTGTTTTTTTAAAGTGTAAGCCACCAACTAAAAACATATTCAAAACAATGTAGAATAAAAATCTGGGGCATCACTGTTCAGAAATCTCTGAGACAATGGAAATGTTTTATATCTGTGCCACATACAGATATTGAACCTTGAAATGTGATTTGTGTGACTGAGAAACTGAATTTTTTACCTTATTTAATTATAATTAACTTAAATTTAAAATTACATAGCAACATGTGGTTAGTGGCTACTATGTTAGTGCAATTCTCGATCATATCAACATAGTGAGGTTGGGAGAGACCAGAGTGAAATGAGAGCACACAAATAAACTTATCTGGTGTAGAAGAACAACTAAAATCTGATAAGATTGAGAAATTGGTGGAAAAGAATAAAATGTAAGTATATCTTAATAGTTAGAAGTAAACAAATGAAGACTAAAAACACAAGGTGTTACTTTCCAACCAGCAGAGAGAAATTCAATCAACCTATATAGAAGATAAAAAAAGAAGATGAAGATACAAGAAAGCAGAGCAAATAAAAATAATTAAATGTCAAAAAGTCCCACTATATCAAATTCTTAGGAATATAATAAATTATTATGAGCATAAAGTTTAAACCTAATATTTAAAATGAAAAATTTTTAGACTACATTGGAAAAATTCATCAGTATGTTTCCTACAAGAGGGAGGAGAACTGGCTCTGGGTGGTGAGCACACAATGTGATATATAGATGATGTATTATAGAATTGTACACCTGAAACTTGTCACCCCCATTAACTTTAATTAAAAAATTAAATTGTTTGTTTATAATTCAATAAATTATATTAACCCCCCAAAAAAAGAGGCACATTTAAAACAATATTCAGATGGTTTGAAAGTATATGGTAGAGAATTCTAGATAGATAAATACAAGTGAAAAGTAACCTGACATAGTATAATAATTTTAATATCAGATAATGTAAAATTTAAGGTTAAAATCATGTAAATAAAAGAGGAATGTTAAGAGAAAAAAAACTGGTAGATCAAGAAGTTACAACTGGTGTCAAGAATCACAATGGCAAAAGGATAATCTCTTTGAAAAAGTGTTGGGAAAACTGGATATCGACATGCAAAAGAATGAAGTTGGGCCCTATTTTTAAAATACATAAAAATAAACTAAAAATGGTTTGACTTAGATGTAAGACTCAAAACTAAAACTCCTAAAATAAAACATAGGGGAAAATCTTCATGACAACAGTCTTGGCCATGAATTAGTGGCTATAACATCAAAAGCACAGGTAACAAAAACAAAAAGAGACAAGTGGGACTCCATCAAACTAAAAAACTGCCCAACAAAGGAAACAATCAACAGAATAAAAAGTCTACTTATGGAATGCAAGAAAATATTTGCAAACCATATATCAGATAGGGGGTTAATTTCCAAAGTATATAGGAACTCCTACAACTCAAAAGCAAAACTAGTAACAACCAAATTTTAAAAATGGGCAAAAGATTTGAATAGACATTTCTCCAAAGAAGACATATAAATTGCCAACAGATTTATGAAAAGACGCTCAATGTTACTAATCATTATGAAATACAAACCCGAACCACAATGAGATATCACCTAACACCTGTTAGGACAACTATTACTAAAAAAGCAAAACACAGCATGTGTTCCTGAGCTTGTGGAGAAAAGGGAAACTTTATACACTATTAGCAGGAATGCAAAATGGTGCAGCCACTATAGATAACAATATAGTAGTTTCTCAAACAATTAAAAATAGAAATACCATATGATCCAGCTACACTCCTGGGTACTTATCCAAAAGAAATGAAAGTAGGATCTCAAAAAGATATAAGCACTTCTGTGTTTGGTGCAGCACTACTCATAATAGCCAAGATGTGGAAACAGCCTAAATGTCTCATAAAAAAAAAAAAAAAAAAAAAAAAGTTTTGAAAGATGTGGCATATACATACAACAGAATATTATTCAGCCTTAAAAAAGAAATCCTGAAATATGTGACATGGATGAACCTTGAGGGCATTATGCTAAGTGAAGTCAGGCAGTCAAGATAAACAAATAGTTCATGATTCCACTTATATAAGGTATCTCACAGACGCAGAAAGCAGAACAGTAGTTTCCAGGGGGAGCGGGAGGGCAAAATGTGGAATCTACTAATTAATAGGTATAACGTTTCAGTAATCCAAAACAAATTACTTCTTGAAATCTTCTGTACAACTTTGTGCCTGTAGATCACAATATTGTATTGTACACTTAAAAATCTGTTAAGAGGGTAGGTCTCATGTGGTTTTCTTACTACTATAAAATAAAAGTAAAGACGTTATAACAATTATCATAAGCATATATACAGCTAAACTATGGCCTTGAAATACAAAAAGCAACAAATGCTTTACCCCAGCAATAACCACACCTTGTACCCAGGTCTTGGTTTCTAATACAATCCTGCCATAAAAGGAACCAGGGCCCTTGTAGAAATGACTTATTCTAGGACTGAGGCAGGAAATACATAAGATGAGCCTAGAGTATATTGTAGTGCCGAAAAATTAGAAAGTGCTGAAAAAAAAAAAGAATCTCCCAAACAATAAAAGCAATAAAAACCCCCACCCACATGGATGTAGGCTTGTCAAGGAGTACAAGAGACAGGAGCCAACTGAAAGAACATCTAATGGTCAACTCTGGAACAACATGAGCAATAAAAACAGAGTAACATTGGATTATTATGCAAAGTGTAAAATAAATAGCCAAGAGTTCATACTGATATAAAGAAATGATTGGATAAATTCATAAAAGGAGAAGAAACACTTCTCCGTGCAGAACAATTCCAAATAATTTATGTAGACATTCTGCCCTAAAGGATGGAGAGCATAACTCCCTGCTCCTTAAATGTAAGCTGCACATAATGACTTTTTCCCAAAGTGTGCAGTATGGCAAGAGAGGGAAAAAAGAGTAACACTACAGTGGAGAAACCTGACAAACTCTACTTTGGCCCAGGGATCAGGGTCAATATCAACAATAATGAATCATGTTGATATGATGTGATGAAAATGTCACTTTACACTGTGATCGTCCTCTAAACACCTCATAACCCCTGGTGAATGGGACGAAGTCCAATAGACAGACACCAAAATTATAGAGGTCATCAAAACCAAGCAAAGTCTGCGAAACTGTCAGTCTAGAGGAGCTTAAGGAAACATGACAAATAAATGTAATGCAGTGTCCTGGAGGGAATCCTGGGACAGAAGAAAAGACGTTAGGTAGACACTACTGAATGCTGTATAAATGATTTAGTTAATAATAATGTATCAATACTGTAACAATTAACAATATTCATTGTAACAAATGTACCGCACTAATCTAAGATGTTAATGGGGAAACCATCCATGTACAGGGATGTATGGGAGCACCCTAATACCTTCTCAATTTTTCTGTAAATCTAAAATTGTTTCTAAAAGAAAGTCTGTTAGCAAAAGGAACGAGTTACTGAGAGAGGCAAATAAAGAAAAAATTTACTGTAGAAATTTTAACACATTCAAGGAACTTGTAGATCAAGCAGACAGATATTAACCAACACACACGTACAATAAAAAGAGAATGTGGATTCTTTTTGAGCACACATTGAATATTCCTAAAAATGTGTCCATAGCTGGGCCACGTCAGATCAATCTAAATGCTGGCATAGCCCAGGACTCACCTCCAGACCGCCTTCTCCGTGGTGTATACTCCTCCCCTGTGTGACTTCATCCCACTTCCCTTTGTATTTAAATACTAGCCATGTGCTGATTACGTGTGGCTGGGGTCTCTCTTGTGAACTCAAGATTTGTGTATCTACAGCCGATTTAATATCTGCAACTTGTTTTTCTAATAGACATCCTGTACTTGGCATGTCCCCAAACCAAACATCTACTTTCCCCCACAAGCCTGTAAATAAGAACTCCATCCTTCTAATTGGCAAAAAACAAAACAAAATATAACAAACACCTCTTTACCTTACCCACACCATGCAATGCTGTTGTCCCTAACTTCAAATTATCAGTGGCATACCGAGGTCCGACAATCAGAGTGGATCTTTTTTTCTTTTTTAATAGTCCCTTATCTGTGTGACAAAATTATTTTTATAATAGTCATGAAACAAAAAGATAATAATTGGGAAGTAAAAACAATAATAATAATGGCCAGAAAAGAAATAGCAGACAGTGGTATTTTTCTTTCGTTGAACTTCATATATAAAATTATTCCAGAAAAATAAGTTAAAAAATAAAGAACAAAGTAAAATTATATCACACAAAAGGAAAATGTAATGGATTGCTACTTGATTTACTGCTTTTATAAAAAAAAAAGAGAGAGAAAGAACTTATACCTATAGATTTGTTATTTGCGTCACTGAAGTTTTTGTGTCTCAGCTTCTGCAAACTTGTCAGTGATACCAACAAAACTAATTTTCTTCATATATTTGTGTTTAATAGAGTAGATCCAGATTTGTCAATCTTCCTTCATAGTTGATTGAAGAAGACTTTATACATTTAAATTACATGAATGAACAAATATACAAATGGTCACAAAAGGTCTTAGAGATAAAATCCCATTTCACAATAAAATCCAGAAATTTTAAACTCAAAACCTTCAAGTGGTCACATTAAATGACAGTAGTGAAGTAATTCAAGTTCTGTTTCTTTATCTTTACAATCGTTGCACTATTGTTAATTTTGACTCTGTTGTTGAATTGCAGGTATAGTTGCTATACCCCCACCCACCCTATTGGGGAGAAGTACTCCTTACTCAGGACAGGCATTCCTAAACACTGTGCAACTGTTCTCTCTAAACATTTTTTGAGAGCAGGAAGCTGAATCCATCCATGTGTGTCAAAGGATGACAGCATAACTGAGGGTTCTATGAAGTAACTTCCGCCTGGCATACAATATTTATTCAAGGATAAAAATAAAAATACGTAAAAAAAAATGTATATTAGTAAAACTCTGCAGGATTTACAGAAATTGTTTAGAACTTAAAATAATACCTATATTTTTTTTCTCAGAAGAGTATTTTATCGCTGGCTTTGTTCAGAATTGCAGGTTCGTGGTGACAATAAAAAGCAGACCACTTTCATTTGGTTTTAATGTCAGTTTTTAATTCTCTACAGACAGTTCCCCACCTATTGCCTGTACCTGGAGAAGATGGTTTCCACAGCACCACTCTTGAGATGCCAGCGCAAATTATATCTAGAATCCAACTGTTCTCCACACTTACTGCTGCCAGCGTGGTCCAGGAAGCCATAGTTTCTTACCTGGATTATTGCAATTGCCTCATAACTTTTAGAAATGGAGTCACTGCTTAAGCTTTTTCCCCTCTCCCTCATCTAGTCCGAAGATAGCAACTGAAGAGATCTAAGTGGAAGTTAGATCAATCACTTCTCCACTCCAACTCTCAAATGGCTTTCTATCACATTCAGGGCAAAACCCAATGAAAAGACAAACCATGAACTAGGAGAAAATATTTCAAATCACATATCCGATAAAGGACTTGTATCCAGAATATACAAAGAATTCTCAGAATTTCATCATATAAAAACAACCTACTAGAAAAGAGGCAAGTTCACCAAAGGAGATATACAGATAGCAAATAAGCATATGAAAAGATACTCAGCATCATTTGTCACTATAGAAATGATAATTAAAACTGCGGTGTGATACCACTCAACACCTGTTAGAATCTGGGTGACCATCCCCAATGTCAGCAAGGATGTAGAGCAACTGGAACTCTCATACACTGCTGGTGGGTGATCACCGTGGTGGAAAATACTTTGGCAGGGTCTTAAAACAGTTAAACATACATCAGCAATTTGATCTAGGCCTTCCACTCCTTGCTCTTTACCCAAGAGAAATAAAAATGTATGTCCATACAAAAACTTGCACATGAATTTTCACAGCATATTTATGTTAGCCAAAACTGGAAGCAACTCAAATGTCTACCGAAAATTGAATGAATAAGCAAATTGTGGTTTATTCATAGGATGGAATACTACTCAGCAACGAAAAAGGAATAAACTATTGAGACATAGAACAATATGGATGCATAACAAAATAATTATTCTGAATGAAAAATGCCACAGCAAAAAAGCGAACATATTGTATGATTCTATTTTTATAAAATTCTAGAAAATGCAAATGAATCTAGAGTGACAGAAAACCACAGGACACAGCTCCCATGCAGACTCGCTTCTCTCTGAGGTCACAATAAGATGGCACAACCACTGCCACTTCTGTTGCTCTCATCTGCCACCAATCTGGGCCCAGCTAATACTTGGGCCTCAATAGCACCCCAAACTACCCCAAGCAAACTGCTGTGTATATGCAATACCCCTGGGCCTGAGTGCACCCTGGTGTGGGCAGCTGCTAGACCACAACTAAATGCCTCTGCTACAGTGGGGTGTATCTCCTCTGCTCACACGCATGCTACATTGTGCCATCTGACTTGATTTACAAAACACAAGTTCAAAGATTAAGTGATTAAGAATTTCAAGATGGCAACAGAGCATTAAACCAACTGCCAACTGTGCAGTCCTCATCAACTACAGAAGTTGCACACCCATGAAGCCACCTTAGATCTTGTGATGGGAAGAAAATAGACTCATCACCTATTCTTGTGTAAGAATTAATTAGTGCACCTATCCTAGAGAGGACCTGGTGTTCTTTAGTCAGATGTAGAGATTCAACAACTCAGTAATTCTACCCTGCGAATATAACCCAGAAAACATTTTCTCCAGGCCCATAAGAGGGCATGTATGAGGATGCTTACTAAAACACTGCATATAGTAGTACAGAACAGGAAGGAAGTGAGGCATCCACCACCAAGGAATGAATGAATAATGGTGGAGGAGGCATGCTATGGAGTAATTAGAAGCAGTGAAGTAAATCAGTGGTTCTCATTTTGGCTGTTCACTTGAGGAACTTTTAAAAATTCTTAATGCCTAAGCTCCTGCACCTGAATTAATTGATCTAGAGTAGAGGGTGGGGATTAATATTATTGAAAAGCTCCCAAGGTGATTGTAGAGTTGAAAACCATGGAATAAGATGGGCAGACAGCAATGTGCATACATATTTAAAAATTAAGATACATCTTATATATTTTACATTCTTTAAAAATGGAACAAATAGGATGTATAAATGTCAAGGCCACACATACAGACACATACATTTGTATGCACACATATATACATACACACATATATACACACATATATACTCTCTACACATACACACACACACAAATATGTTGTCTTAGGTAATATATTCATATATCCAAAAACATATATTAAATAGGGTAGAGGGATTGTCAGAGAGAAGTAGGGAATTATAAGGATATGTTGAGTATCGTTGGAGGGAATAAATGAAAAAGAGTTATCCAAATTGATGATAGATTTTAGTTCTCTGCACCTAGGTATAAAATAAGTAATAACAGTTACTAAGAACTAGCTATGTTCAAGACATTTTATTTCTAAGTGCTTTAATTGTATTATTTCATTTAATCTTCACATGACTCTGTGAGGTAGGTACTACTATTTCCTCCTTTTTATAGATGAGGAAATGGAAGACCAGAGGAATTATGTGATTCGGGGAAGATCACAAGGCTTGGTGGCCGAGCTCTGTGTGATCCCAGGCAGAGGGCGCTAGAGTTCTGCTCTTAACCACTGATTTACTGCTTCTCCTAACAAAGATGGGGAAAAAGAGAGGAAAAAGATACAGAAAGTCAGTGGCAGACATTTCTCTGTGTCAACAGAGAAAGCGGGAAAGAGAGAGGCTGAGGGTCTATGCAGTCGTTATTTTTAGAAGCTACTGATCCTCACTTATAACTGAATTGGCACTAGCCATAGGTGACCATTAAAAACAGCATTTCTTAATCTTCACCTTTTCTTTTTTATTAAGAACAGAAATCTTGGATGAACCTAAGTTAAGAAGTTAGCAACTCAAAGGTGAAAGTTGAAAATATGTGTTGAAGACAAAAGAAAAAATATGAGAAAATGGCAAAGATCTGAGCATAAAATTATGGGTAGAAAGACTAAATTAATGAAAGATAAAAAAGGCAGAATGTAGACCGACTCCTTTGACAAGTTTACCACAGAGATGACATGCTCTTCCCAGTGCATCATATAAGGAAATGCATGATATCAATAAATTTAATTACTGGGGATGTGAACCTTCGCCATTGAGAGCAGCTGGGTGTCTCCACTATGTAAAGTTCCTATTTTTCTTCATTAATAACTGTTCTGGGGTAGATACCTTAAGATGATAGAAAGATCCTGTGGTTGCTCAAATGTTCACTCACTTGATTTAGCATTCATCGGTGGATCCTGTCTGTTCCAAGACAAGCTGAGCTGTTCCATTCATTTATTCATTCATTTAATTACATCAGTATGGCCTCATGGATATTTTTTATTCTGTAGGTTATATTCTAATTCATTATGTTTGTTGTTGTTGAAATTGTTCCAGCTTTGGCCTTTGGAAATTCTTCCTAGTTGTTTCCTGTGCTCTTTTTACATGCCATAGTTTAAATTTCTGAGCCCTAGACCTAGGATCAACTACATATTAAGGTGTCTTGGATCCTTTTGTTTAGAAAACAAGATCTGGGAGCTGGATATGTTTTTTACTACCAAAGTGTAGCTACTTCTAGATCCTCTCAGTAGAGAGAACTGTGTGTGTGTGTGTGTGTGTGTGTGTGTGTGCGCGCACTAATCCATGAATATACACTCATCTACTTTAAGTACCTGCCTACATATACACTACTACTCTTACTGCTACGAAGAATTCGGCTGATACTGCTTATTCCAATCCCACTACATTGAGTTTATTTTAGATTTTCCCTGTCCGTAATTTTTACTTCTTTTTCCAACAGTGAGAAACCTAAACTCTACTTATTTATTTGTTCAATTCTGAAATATTCATAGTTTCAGAAATCCCGCTACATGCCCTTGTCAGAAAAAAAAATACTACCTCAAATGCAGTAATTTTGTACAGTTGTTTTTGTATTTTCTCTTATACCATCTAGTCTAGCTTCTCTCACTTAGCAAAATATATTCAAGATTCATCCGGTTTGCTTCACGTATCAATAAATTATTGCCCCTTATTGCTGGGCATTGATTATTCGTTCTATGGGTATACCATTCTCAATCCATTCATCAGTTGAAGGGTGTCAATATTGCCATTATATGGCAATAATGAATAAACATTCACATATGGGTTTGTATGTGAATGCATGTTTTTATTTCTTTTGGGGAAATACCTAGGAGTGGGTGTGCTGGGCCATGTGTAAGTATATGTTTAACTTTTTAAGAAATTGCCAAACTGTTTTCCAAAATGGCTATGCCATTTTGCTTTTTCATCAGCAGTGCATCAGAGTTGGAGTTGTTCTACATCTTCACCAGTTCTTGGTATTATAATGTTTTAACATTTTAGCTGTTTTAATAGATATGTATCTCATTGTGATTTTAATTTACATCTCCGTAGCATGATTAATGATATTGAGCATCTTTTCATGTATTTGTGTGCCATTTGTGTATCCTCTTTGCTGAAGTCTTCCAGATTTTTTTGCCCATTTTTAAATGGGTTATTTGATTTCTGATTGTTGAGTTTTGAGAGTCTTAAAAAATATGTTCTAGATGCTAGTTATTTCTCAGAAATGTGATTTGGCTTGCAAATGTTTCCTCCTTGTCCATGGCTTATCTCTTTATTTTCTTAACAGTGCCTTTTGCTGAGCAAAAAGATATATTATTAATAAGCACAATTTATGACTTTTTACATTTAATTTTTTGACTCACGCTTTTGGTACTACTCGTATACTTAAAGAACTCTTTGTTTAGTCCAATGATACAATTAATTTGTTCCACGTTTTCTTTAAGAAGTTTTTATAAATTTACATTTAGATCTATGATCCATTTTGAATTAATGTTTATTAAGGTAGGAGGTATAGTTAGAGGTTCATTTATTTTCATATGTATATCTAGTTGTTTCCACAACATTTGCTGAAAATATTATTTTTTCTCCATTGAATTATCTTTGCACCCCTGTAAAATATCAGTTGACCCTATTTGTGTGGATCTATTTCTGGGCTCTCTGTTCTGTTATATTGATCTCATGTCTATCCTCCTGCAAGTACCACACTGTCTTGTGTACTATAGATTTCTAGTAAGTCTTAAAATCAGACAGTGCTAGTCTTCCAATTTTTTATTTTCTTTTTCAGAATGGTGTTGACTATTCTAGATCCTTTGCCATCTTTCCATGCAAATTTTAGAATTGGCTTTTCAATATCTACAAAAACCTGCTGGGTTTAGATTAGGATTGTGTTGAGTCTTATAGATCAATTTGGTTAGAATTGACATTTTAATACTATTGAGTCTTCTAATCCACAAATATCTCTCTATTTGTTTTGGTCTGCTTTAATTTATTTCATTAGTGTTTCGCCATTTTCAGCATACTGATCCTGATTTTTTTTTACTTTATATCTAAATATATCATTTTTTGTTGTTACTGTGTTTTTTTATTTCTAATTCCTTTGTTCATTGCTACTATGCAAAAATACAATTGATTTTTAAATTAATTTTGTATCTTGCAACTGTATTAGACTCGATTATTCGTTCTGTTTTTGCAACTTTGTTGGGATTTTCTATGGGACAAGTCATAGTGTCTGTAAATAGAGACAGTCTTTGTTGTTGCTGTTGTTATTATGCATTTTTTTCCTTTTTCTTGTCTTACTGCACTGGCTAGGTCTTCCAGTAAGATGTTGAATAAAGTGGTAAGAGAGAATATCCTTGTCTTTTTACCCACTTTAGGGAGAAAGCATTCAGTTGTTCCCTAAATGATGTTAGCGATAGGTTTTGTGTAGATGCCTTTTATCAGGTTAACGAAGTTCCCTTCCATTCTTAGTTTGTTGAAAGTTTTATTCTTAATTAATGTTGAAACTTATCAAATGCTGTTTCTGCATCTATTGAGGTAATCATTTGTATTTTCTTCATTAGTGTGTTAATATGGTGAAACACATTATTCTTTGAATGTGGAAGCAGCCTTGCATTTTGGGGATAATCTCACTTATTAGTCATATATTATCCTTTTATATTTTGCTACGTTTGATTAGCTAATATTTTAGAGAAGATATTTGTATCTTTGTTCATGAGAAACGTTCCTCTTTTTAGTTTTCTCTTCTTTTAGTGACTGTCTAAATTTAGCATTAAGGTGATGCATTTGGAAGTTTTACCTGCTCTGCCGTTTTCTGGAAGAGACTTTTGTATCATTTTGTATCAAATAATTCTTATCATTTTTTTTCTTTAAGGTTTAGTAGAACTCACCTGGATAATCATCTGGGCCAAGAATTTTCTTTGTTGGAAGTTTTGTAACTATGCCTTTAGTATTCTTTATAGATATGGGCTATTCTAGTTACCTACTTATTTCTTGAGTAATTAGTGGCACTTCATGTCTTTCAAGGAACTGGTTCATTTCATTTAAGTTTTAGAATTTATGGGCATAGATTTGTTTACAGTATTCCTTTATTATTCTTTTAATAAGTCTGTGGAATCTGTATAATATCCCTTCAACCTTTCATTTCCAATATTAGTATTAATTATTTGAGTTTTCATTTTCTGTTTCTTAGTCTCATTAGAGGCTTATTGATTTTTTTTTTAAACCAGCTTTTGATTTCGCTGATTTTCTCTCTAGATTTTCTAGCACCAATTTCATTGATTTCTGCTTTTATTATTCCTTCTGTTTGCTTGCTTTGGATTTAGTTTGATCTTCATTTTGTAGTCTGTTGAAGAGGAAGCTTAGATTACACATTTGTGACATTTATTCTTTTTTCATATAAAATTTTATGATATAAACTTCACTGAAAGTACCACATTTGCTTCTTCCAACAAACTTTGATATGTTTAATTTTCATTTTAATTGAGTTAAAAATATTTTCAATTTTCCTGATACAGCCTCTGATTTATGGGTTAAAAATTGTCTTTGTTAAATTTTTACAAATATTTAGGGATTTTCCAGGTATCTCTGTGCTATTGATACCTAGTATCATTCCACTATTGTTCAAGAATTTAATTTTGTATAATTCCTATTTTTTTTTAATCTTGTTAAGACTTGTTTATGACACATGTTGTGGTCTATCTTGACGAATGGTTGATGTATACTTGAAAATAATTTAAATTCTGTTATTGGCTCACGTGTTCTATAAATATACATTAGATCAAATGGTTTATAGAGTTATTCAGCTCTTCTATATCTTACTGATTTTCTGTTTACTTGCTCCATCAGTTACTAAGAGAACAGTGTTATAATATAATTATTATTGTGAGTTTGTGTATTTCTGCTTTCAGATCCAGAAATTTTTCCTTCATGCATTTTGAAACTGTTATTTGGTACATGCACTCGTATAGAATTGTAATGTTTCATGGAGAATTGACCTCTTCATCATTTTGTAATGTTTGTCCTAGATAATCTTTCTTGTTTTGAAGTATACTTTGTCTGATATTAATATAGCCACATTAGGTATCTTTTGATTAGTGTTTTCATGGATTATTTTCCTATTCTCTTACTTTTAAATATCTTTATGTTGTAAGTGGATTTCTTGTAGACATATGTAGTTGAAACTTGCTTTTTTTTTTACCCAATCTGACAATCTCTTTTGTTTAATTTTTTATTTTTAAACCATCACACCTGATGATATATGTTATTAATTTGTTTCACCTGTTTGTTTCTTTTTTCCCCTATTTTTCTGCCTTCGCTTGTATTAGTTGAGCACTTGTCATTATTCTATTTTATCTCAACTCTTGATATATAATTTGTACCTCTTGTTTAATTTTTCAGGGGATGTTGTAGGGTTTACAAGATATAACTTTAATCAAAGTCTATGTTCAAATACTATTATACTACTTAATATTTAGTTAAGAACTTTAAGTACATTAAACAGTAGATTTCCCAATTCCTTCCTTTCAAACTTTGTGTTATTGATATTACACATTTTAGATTTATCTTTAATATAAACATATAAAACATTACTACCGTTTTTGTTCTAAACAATGAGTTATCTTTTAGAATTATTAAAAATAAGAAAAATATTTTACTTTAATTTATTTCATTTCTAGTGTTATTCATTCTTTTTGTAGATCCAAGTTTCTATTTGGTATCATATTCTTTCTGCCTAAAAACCTTTACCATTTCTTTTAGGGTAGCTTTGCTGACAATGAATTCTCTCAGTATTTGAGAAAGCATTTCTCCTACATTATTCCATCCCACCCCTATCCCTCCGACCCCACTGGCTACTTTTTTGTTTTTAACAAGTAAATCATTTTTTTAACACTCTAAAAATATCTCTCCACTATATTCTGGTTTGCATAATGTCTGGATAGAAAATGGCTTTAATTCTCATCTGTGTTTCTTTGTGTATAACGTTTCCCTCTCACCCCTTTGGCTGTGTCAAGCTCTTTTATCTTATGTCTTCAGCAGTTTGACTAATATTGTTACATGTGATTTTTTTGTTGTTGTTGTTTATCTTGCTTGTTATTCTTTGATCCTCTTTGACCTGTGGCTTAGTGTCAGTAATTAATTCTATAAAATTCTAAGCCATTATTTTAAAAAATATTTTGCACCATTTTCCCTGTCTTATCTTTGTTGGACTATTGGACTGCTTGATTATCATTCATAGCTCTTGAATGCTCTGTTTTTTTCTTATTTTCACACTATGTTTTTCAGCTTCAGTTTGGATTATTTCTAATGACTGTCTTCCACTTTACTGATTATTTCTTAGTCTATGCCAAGTCTACTCAAGAACCTGATGATGTCATTTGTCATATCCATTACTGTGCTTTTCATTTCTAGTATTTCCATTTAATGATATTTTAAGTAGTTTTTGTATTTCTGCTGTAATTTTCCACCTGATAATGTAGGTATTCTTCCTATTCCATTAGATTCTTTACCAGACTAGTCATAATTAATCATAATTAATATTAATCATATTATTGACATATTAATCATAACATTTAAATTACCCCTCAGTTCCAACATCAGTCTCATATTTAAGTCTGGTTCTGGTGATTGCTTGTCTCTTGGCAGTGATTTGTTTTATCTTGTTTTTTTGCATGTCTCATGATTTTTTTTTTGAAAATGGGACAGCTCATGTTGGATAATAGAGACAAAGGTAAATAGCATTTATGCCAGCAAATGGGCATGATGCCTTTCCTTCTGCTAGAACTTTTCTTCCCCCTGTTATTCCTTTATTGTGCATGCTTAAATTAATCTGCCCAGGAGTTGTGATGTATTCCAGGTTTGTTGTTACTATGGTTACTGTCAGTGCTCCACAGGCTTCCAATTCTGATGATACTTGGTGTTTTAGGTGGGGGCTGGTTTGCCAGTAGGTTTTACGTGCTATCTGCTTCATCCTCAGCTTTAGGTCTTCCCTTTGCACTGCACTTCAGGTAGTGTCTGCCTCCATATTCTTTCAATGAGTCTAACAATATTTTGTTGTGATTTTTTTAAATTTGTGCTTGTTAGCCTGTGTTCAGGTTCAGTCTCACTCAGACCACTGTGCTGTTGGTCTCAGGCGTAACTTTCCCCAAACTCCTCTTCATCCCTAGAACATGTTCTAGGTCCAGTACATGTTCCTGATCTTTCCCCAAAGGTGGAAGGATTTGCTTTCTTTTCCTTTCCTAGGTTACAATGGGTTTTCACCACTGCTCTCAGGGTGAGTGTTGGTTGTCCTTCCCTTCATAGGAGAGAGAGGGGAGAGGGTTGGAGTTGGACATGTACTTTTATTACATGGCTGCTCTTTCTCTCTCCTAGCCCTGCATGCTTTCTTGGAACTCTCACTAGTCATTTTTGTGAGATAGTGATCAAGTCCGTGGATGAAAGCTTGAAAAGGGCAGGAACTCCTCTTTATCTTCTAAGGCTCCACAAACTCTCACCAGCTCCTACTCAGCTTCTACTAGCTATTAATTATTTAGCTTAATACTTCTTAACAGTTTTCAGCTGCATCTAACCCAACTAAGCAAGTACAGTAAGTCCTCACTTAACATTGTCCATCAGTTCTGCGACTTTAAGCAAAAGGCATATAACAAAACCAATTTTACCATAGGCTAATTGATAGAAACAAGAGTTAAGTTCCTGCAGCATCTCATCAATGTTATAACAAAACAACATTGAATGAAACGACATTATTTGAAGACCAGGTGTACTCAAGTCGCATCTATTCCTACATACATCTGTCTCTCATCAGATTTTGGCTGATTGGCTTCCAGCAACATCAGCTTTCTGAAGTATTTAAGAAAAGTCATGAACTTGCAGTTTGTTTTTCTTTCTTTTTTTCATTGTTGTTGTAAGCTTTGGAGCATAGCTCTTCCTATATTTCCACATCCTAAGTAGAAACTATAAGTTACTTGAAACTTTTGAGATAATTTCTAAAGTTAGGTTCAGACTAGGATAGGTAAGGCCACTAGGAAGATAGCATTTTTAAATGTTGGAGAATTAGGTTCTACAGAGCCAGAAGACTAGGGCCACTGCTGTCCAAAAAAAAACAACAACAACAACAAAAAAAAACAAGACAAGTTTCTTCCACAGTCAAGTGTTATTCTCTTGTTCAAAAAGTGCCTGAAGAAATGAATCCCTTTATCTAAAATGATGTAAAATGTTGAAATGTCCCTCGTTGCCTTGTGCCCTCTATTATTTACTTTCTCCTTGGATGATCCAATAACATCATAATTATTATTGAGTAATATAAAATTTCATGTTGATTTCACAGAGAAGAAAGAGACGGTTTTCATTGCACATTACAATTATATTTATATTACATTGCTTATAGTCATCACAAATTCCAGTAGACAGCTGTCTTTCATGGTTCCTCTTGTTTCCTGTATTTTCTTTAAACAATGTTTAGAATATTCCCTATTAGGTGAAATGATTCCACTCTGCTTTCGTACGTGTGAGCTCCACTGACCATAGTACTCGATAATCAAAATGCCTCTTAGTTATAAGATCCACCCCCCATTGCTTAGAAGACATTCTGTTGATCCTATACCACCTCTAGAATACATTGGGTGTTCTCTCAACCTTAAGTGATTTAGTAAAGAATGTTTTCCAAGTACACACAGTATTTTTCCTGAGAGGAATTCTGGGAAATGATTTTATCCATAATATTAGAGATACATGCCAAGAAATGTGGAGAAAGAACAGTGGCTCCTTTTATTATCCCATGGCTTATACAAATGAAATACCTCTCCGTGGAGGAAAGACCTCTCCGATGTGGTATGCATATACTGACAGTATATGCATATACTGACAGCTAGCTCAATATCAAGGTCACCTATTGGAAGTATAAGGGCCTGATCGGTGTGTGAGGGTTTGATGAGTGTCACACATTCATACATGAAGCGTAGCACCTGACAGATGGCACAGTCTAGTTTAAAATGTGTCTTCCTGTTTATCATCGTAGTGGATGATTTGCTTTCAAAAACTTTTATGTTGATGCACAGCTGCCTAAACCCCCTCCTTCCCCCGCCCCACACACATCCCACATTCTCTCAACAGTTGGGAGTATCGGGGGTCCTTTGTACTCTTTTGTACAAAGTCCTTTGTGCTCTTTAGAAGGAAAATGTTACAAATACACAACGTAAAATACTTTAGTAAAAGGTAATGACTGACATTCAATGTTTATCAGCCTTTTCTTCCTCTAACATCTTGCAAAAGATGTAACACTGCATCATTGGCCCAATGACATACCCCGAAGCATTTGAATTTTTTAAAGAAAGTCTTGGGATAAAAGAAAGTCATTCTGCATCATCACTTGGGATTGTGGTATTTAAAGGTCATCGCAACAGCATCTTCCTGACACATAACATCAATGACAACCTCTTGGTATGTGAGCTGATGATAATATGTTGTTAAAAGCATTGTGTGACAAATGGAAATAAGAATGTTTGTCATCAAATATTTTCTGCTGCTTGTACAAATAGAAAAGATAAGGTTCGTGGTATTTATTCTTCCGTTTCCTACTATATGTGCACATTCCTTTCAGAGTTTTATCTTTATAGAGGTATCTCCTATAAAGACATAATAACCTTGAGTAAAATTTTTAACCATTGGTGAAGTAAATTTTCGTGTGTGTTGCCAATGTAGGAAATAATAATGAAATATATTTCTGACACTGGAGTGACAAAGAAAAAAATTTTAATTAAAAAAAAAATAAGGCAACGACATCAGGTCACATGTAATTATGTGGGCCTTCCTGTGGATCTCTGGATAATATGGCATTGCCTTTATAAAATTATCTGTAAGCTGTTTTGTTTTTGTGAAATGATAAATGGTAGAAATTTTTAGATGATCTTTAAATATGAATCTAGGAATACCAGAAATACTATATCAAAGGGAAGGGGGGTGATTGCTATATAAACTAGGATAACTAGGATAACGTCATTGTATCTTCCCTGAGTAAAATCTTACCTTTTGTAAGTTCTATTTTACCGATAATATAGTTTATTTCTCCAGATAAAATTAGGTTGGAATGGGAAGGTTGTGAGAGCATGTTTCACAAGGGTCATCTGAGCAAATTAAAATAGAGTTTTGTCTCTGTGATTCAAAACTTCCCAATGCATAAGTTATTTAACAATTTTAGTTTTGAAAACTCTGCAGTTCAATTATAATCCAAAATATAATTTAATATCTTATTATTTTACATTAGGTATCAAAATATTTGATAAATTCCTTAATATGTTATTTTATTTTTATTATTCACTATTCTGTAATTATAGGCTGTTAAACCAACTAAAATAGGTCCTGGGAGAGAAGATATGAGTTCGGATAATTAAGTTCGCGAACTCATTCTAGAAAAAGTGCTACATACCTCATTGCTGAATATCACTATTGTCACCTTCGAAGTACTCCCCTTGGGAAGCTATGCTCTGATGACAGTGCCTAATCCACCTTCAAAGCAATTTTTGAACTCTTTTTCTGGAATGGCCATAAGAGCTGTCGTCATATTACCCTTGATGTCCTGAATGTCATCAAAATGTCTTCCTTTTAGTATTTCCTTTATCTTTGGGTAAAGAAAGAAGTCATTGGGGACAGATCAGGTGAGTAGGGAGGATGTTCCAATACAGTTATTTACTGGCTAAAAACTCCCTCACAGACAGTGCTATGTGAGCTGATGCATTGTGGTGATGCAAGAGCCATGAATTTTTGGCAAAACGTTTGGATCTTCTAACTTTTTCATGCGGCCTTTTCATCACTTCCAAATTGTAAACCAGGTTAATTGTCCAGTTGGTACAAATTCATAATGAATAATCCCTCTGATATCAAAAATTGTTAGCAATATCATTGCAACAAGTTTGCAAACTTAATTGTCAGACTCTGTATGCAGCACACAAAAACTAAAATTGAAGGAAGTTAAATAAAGAAAACACTTTAAGGGATTTGAGCTGAAATAGGGGAACAAACACAGAATGATTAAGAACACTGTATGAAGCCATTGCCACCCTTAGGCACATTGTGCCACCCTTAGGCACAATGATGAGGGAGAAGCACGATGGAACGTGGAGAGACCTTGAGCTGTGAAAGAGGCACCTCCCCTTGCATTAGGCTCCATAACCCTGCTCCTCAGCCACTGCCAGAGCCACAGTAAAGGTTGGGGAAGGAGACGAATACTCCTACTTTGGTTTCCCCTCCACTTTCCCTTAATCAACCCAACCAAAACCCACAACTAGGGAACACGAGGAAGGTAGTACAGAGCTCAACCTCCACAGGAGATTGGGCAGAGAATGGAGAAAAATAGACATGAAAGAGAATGTCAAATGGATGTTTAAATTGATTACCCACATATGAATGAGATCGTGTGTGTGTGTGTGTGTGTGTGTGTGTGTGTGTGATCATTCTCTTTGATGTTGACTGATCTCTCTGGGCGTTGATCATCACATCTCCGAAGTCCTTTGCCCTGCCTCACTTAGCCATCACTCCCAAAGTCCTACCCAAGGACTTGAAATCATCAGTAATGTCTCCACTTCTTACTCCAATTTCAGGCAATTAGTATTTATTTTTCCTCCTATATTTCCATTCCTTTTACGCTAATATGCCCACTTCAAGAGTTCTCTGACCTCATTAAGACCTAATATGACCTCCCTCCATGTTTCCTTTCTTCTTTGTCTTGCTCATAATTCTCATCATAATCTTTTTTTTTAAGCACCCGAACTCCATGTTCCTTTCTCCCTTTACTGTACTTACCTGGTAAAACCCCAGCCCTTGTTGGCCCAAGCTAATGTATAAACTGAGTCATCTAAACACTAATGGAAGGAAAAAAAAAAAAAAAAAATATATATATATATATATATATATATATATATATATATATATATATATATATATATAACACAACTTATTTAACTAGTTTCAATTTATGGTAATGACCATAAACTTCAAATGGACACTCACACCAAAAAATAACAGAGATAAACAAAACTATCACTAATGTAAAAAAAAAAAAAAAAAAAAAAAAGAGTCCTACTTTTCTCACATACTAAGAAATCCAGAGGCAAGAAGTTGCAGGCTAATTCCAGACTCAGCAATGTCAAGATGCTAGGTTAATGTCTCTTGGTCTTTCTAACACAGTTTCAAGATGACGACAGCAGTTTCAAGCACCACAGTTCCACTTCACACAGATTCGCAGGCCAGACACAGGAAGTTGTGCTGCAAAAAGCACTTCTCATTTAACCCTTCTTTTATAAGAGAGAAAAATTCTTTCTCAGAAGATATTCCCTTGTGACACATTGTCCAGAACTGGGCTCCTGCCTATTCCTAGAGCAGGGGATGGGTCCACTTTTCATGAAATCAAGTCTTCTCTGTTTAATTCCCAAACATAAAGGACTGTTCTGTTAGCGAGGATGAAGGGTATGGGAATGACTTATGTGGAGAAACATGTAATCAGAGCAAACAGCTTCTGGTGTACACAAGTTCTAGTCCTTCCCTTGGGGGACAAACACACGTATGCACCCTCATATTCAGACCCACAGCAGCTAATTTTTGGTAGTATGTAATAAATAGCTATAAATAATAGCTATTAAATAGTATAAATAAGTAGCAAGGAGTAAGAATAAGGACTTTTGAGAAATCCTGACAGGAAGTCCTTATTAGCACCCATTTTCTGTCTTAGGTTCTCTAGGAGATAGGATGAAAGTCTATGATAGTCAAGTTTGACTCTGGAGAATCATCTTTAAATGTAATCTTATAACTTACGGTTCTAAATATTGCCTGAGCATTTTTCTTACCTTGAAATGTGTGACATTCATTTGCTGATAAATACTATTGATTTTTAATGACGTTTGGCTAGTTCTTTTAAAGTAGAATTAAGAAATCTATATACAAGTGTTCCAAACTGAACCTCCGTTAATGCATTTACTAATTGTTAGTGCCTGAATAGCTAACATCTAATTATTTGCTATAAAGTACGTATTATTTTATCTATCTAATATAATATTAAGAATGTAAAATACTTTGTTAAAATTAATAATATTTGGAGAAGACAGCAGAATCTCCTTAAATTTCATGGTGAGAATTATTCATCCATGCTTAGTGACAAGTAGATTTTTGCTGGGACCAGTCTTTGCTAAATGTCTCCAATGCTACCACCTGTTATCAAATTAAAGCGAAGTCTAAAGAAAATACTAATTTTCTGAAAGGAACCTCAAGTAAGGAGAACAGATCAGGTACAAGTGTGATATCAAAGTACATGACTTGTTTTGAATTCTCACAATAAGTGAATATCAAATAAATGTTACTTCCTCTCTTGGCAAAGATTTGTAACCCATAATTACATTGATACATGTGCTGTGTCAGTGGCAGCAGTGAAATTCATAGTATTTTTATGTGAAATGTACTGTTTTATTGCATTAATTCACATTTAATGTGTACACAGTAATAACCATAAAGTATGATAACCAAAGTTATATATTTTCTTCAGAACATTCATTTAGAAAGCTTTCATATGAGTCTGAAGAAATTAAAATATCAGTCAGTTTACCTGCAGGATATAGAGCAAAAGCAGAAAGCAGTATAATATCTTTTATAAGCCACCAATTCCTCCCCATATAATGCTCTTACTTCTGGAGGATAAAATACAATAGTCATAACTCTGTACGTATTTTTTTTAACTATGGTACACAAAACAAAGGGTTCCGGAGTGAAGGAAAATATACCTCCATCAGTAAAATTGCATTACTCACATGATTACAAGCAAGAGGGTTGAAGGTAAGAGACAGCAATGAAGGTGGAAGTCCCAACGCCCCTTTTTGGTAATGGACCATGGAAAGATGACATCCATAAAAGCAGGAAGTCTCTTATAAGAGGTAGCAGAGGCCCAGGGGATGTTGAGAAATAACAAATGAGCAGGTACCCAGTAAACACAACAAGAATGAAAAATCTTGGTCATACCGAGGGCCAAAAAATAAAACAACACAGCAGGATATAATGTTCTAAAATCTGTGAAAGAAGAAACCAAGTAATGGTCAATTTAAACTTGGTAGTAAGCACAAAATGTTTCTAGAAATACAGGATACTTTCTGTGCCTTTTTTTTCTTAATCTTCTAAGATTTGAATATTCTTGCAGTCCATTACTCTGCTCTAGCACCGTGTATCTCCGAAAATAAGACCTAGCTGGACCATCAGCTCTAATGTGTCTTTTGGAGCAAAAATTAATATAAGACCTGGTCTTATTTTACTATGATATAAGACTGGTTCATATAATATAATATAATTTAATATAATATAATGTAATGTAATGTAACGTAACGTAAAGTAATGTAACGTAACATGACAACATGACATAACATAATATAATATAATAAAGACTGGGTCTTATATAAAATAAGACTGGGTCTTACATAATATAATATAAAACCAGGTCTTATATTAATTTTTGCTTCAAAAGATGTATTAGAGCTGATGGTCTGGCTAAGTCTTATTTTTGGGGAAACATGGTTTACATACTAAAGTTAGTTGTTCCAAATTAAGGAAAACTTCAAGACTCAGTTTCCATACTGTATCCTTTGAGAAGGTTTTCGTGACAACTACAACACCTACTGATCCTTATCTTAGTTGATTTCCTATTGCCTTCATGTTATGTATGCAGTTTGTTCATTAATTTATTCTTTCATTCATTAAACATTTAAGGAGCACTTTCCATGGGTTGAACATAGCCTCAGTTTATCACTGAGTTATATTCTAAGTATGATATGTGCAGTAGTAATGTATCTGCAATTGGATATTTTTGTCATTGTTTAAAGCCAGTTTTAAAAATACAAATCTTACACCATAATTAAAAAAAAAATGTAACCAGAAAGAAAGGTGTACAACAAAGAGTAAAGCCTCTTTCCTCACAACAGTAATCTTAGTCTCCCTCACAAAAATAATCACTTGTTATTTTCTTGAGTGTTCATTTAGAAACCAGAATAAGCATATTGGTATATGCTTTTCTAAAAATGTAAAATATATTTAAACATTTAAGTAAATAGGATCTATACACATACATACACACATATATGCTATTCTGCACATTGCATTTTTCTTACTCTCTATTTTGGAAATTGACTGACATTAAACAATCATCGCAGAGCTTGTGAATTGGTCTTCATCATCCAACTTTCTCCTCTCCTTCCTGGGTTCACAGACAGACTGCATTTCCAACGTGCCCTAGCAATTAAGTGTGGTTGGCTGAGTGAGTTCTAGCCAGTGGAAAGGAAGTGGCAGTGGTGTGTGCCACTTGCATATCTGGTCCATAAAAACATCCACGATCCTTTCGTTGTTTCCTATCTGCCAGCTGGATGTTAATGACAAGGTGACCATATAGGCCAGGTGTTGAAAATGGCTGAGCCTCCATCAGCCTGGACGACGGAAGGACTGGGAGGAACAGGTCCCCCTGCCCCTCTCCCTTGCCCCTGACCGGGACACTCACATTGGGCTATACAATGAGCAAGAAATCAAATTCATTGTGTGAAGACATTGGAACGCTGGGATTAGTGTCAGCAGTTAGTGTAACACAAACCTATGCACACAGGCAGAGATAACTAATTGTTTTTAATGTCTAAGGTGAACATAGTAGTTCATTGTTTGCAAGAACCATTATTCATTCAAGCTATCCCTTGTTGATAGGCATTTAAATTGCTAACAGTGTATGTTGTTAATGATATCCTGAATAATCTTATACATATGTTTTTGTTTCTGGGCATCCATAGGGTAAATTTACAGCAGTAGAATTGTGGATCAAAGGAACATATTTTTAAAACTTTGGTACGTTGGCAGCTATGCTAACTTCTTCAAATGCTTCCTTCAATAGTGTTTGAGCATGCCTCCTTTTTCACATCTTCACGGGCACTTAGGTATTGTAAATTGTTAATGTTTTTCCAATTTAGTTGGTGAAGAGTAGATTTTATTGTTTGCATTTTTTAAAATTTTGAATGACATTGTGTCTTTCCACATGGCTTTGGACATTTGTGTTTCTTTTTCTACAACTCGAATTCTCATACCCTTTGCAGATTTCTCCAAAGGGCTATTTGTCTTTCTCGTGTTGATTTATAGCAGAACTGTAAGCTGCTTGATATTTCTTGGTTAACTCTCAGCACAGGAGCTAATATGTTTGAGCAGTTTTTACATAATTAAAACATTTATAGTTTTGCACCTCTTACCACAACTGTATAAATTGTTATCTTCTACATTCTATGGAAGAAGGAATAGAGGCTGAAGGGAGTTTAATGGCTTGCTAAGGTCAAATAAGCACTAAGTAGGTGGTAGAGCTGAGTTAGGACCCAGAATCTGTAGCATAAGACCCTGTGCTTTCTCCATCACATTACTAACTTTTCTGCAGTAGTTTTTCTGTGTTCAAGTACTCTATTGCTAAACCCAAAGTGTCCCATAATCATCATTATCCGTCACCTATCATTCACAAATAATCATCAAATATCCACAGGTCAATGATGCTAACGACTAAATAAAATGACTTGCAAAGGGCATTCTTTACAGGCATCTACAGAAGACCTTTAAAAATGCAACACTTTCTAAGAAAATGTTCGGCTCTGAGATCTAGGTAAATTTCTAACAGTAGTCACTGGTGGATTCCAGATGTTATACAAATTGAAGAAACTGGTGAATATCCTACTTCAATCATTCATAAACCATATGAGAGCACACTTTATGTTCACTTTATGCTAGGTGCTCAGAATACCATGGACAGTTAAGTTCCTTCCTTGGAGGGGCTTACATTTTCCTGGCGGAAAATTTGAAGCAAAATTATAACTAAAATATAATCCAGAACTACTTTTTTTTTATAATTCTCTATCAAGTTCCATGGGAGCACTCAGGAAAGAAGTTAATAATTACATTGTGAATTTCTGGAGCAGGTTCACCCAAGAGATGACATTTGATCTAGGTATCAGCCTAGATGATGAGTAGATTTTCTGCATCGGGGAATTTAAATGCTTTGTTGAAAATTTAGGTATTGTTTTGATAATTAGCAATCACCTGCATCAGATAAAATGCTCTGAGACATAGGAAGGAACATATAGTGTGATAGCAGTGTCAGATACCACTTGGCGTTATTAGTTCCCAGCATTTAGAATATAGAAGGTGATGGAGTGTCCTATTTATAATTTCTAGACCATGGTAGGGACTCAATAAACATTTATTGAAATAAATTTAATTGAATGGGTGTCTGTGATTCATATACACTATTCTGGGGACTAACTAGAACTTAGAGTGATAAGAAGTGCTATGTCATTAGTTGTATCTTCTGATAAAACATAATTAATTTAGAAGGAAAAATTAATAGCAAGGATGACTTCACAAATCTCCCCGTGGCACTCATTCTTTTTAGTGGCTCTCAGGAGGTAAAAGCAGAAATCACTTATGGCAGAAGGTAGATATTCACCAGTGATTTACATTCCCTGGACCCCTCCTTGCCCAGGATACAATGTCGTCAAGAGAAAATGGTTCCTGAACCAGGGACTGCTTGTTCCAACCTCCTGTGCATCCATTTAAGACCACATGGCCAGCTCTCAGCAATAGAATGTGATTGGAAGTCATCTGTATCACTACTTGTTCTCCTTGCACTCATGCACACTTCTGTCCAACTTTCAACTGCCAGCACCTGCGTTTCTTTCTTGAAGACTTGTCCTCACTTTACCCACACACACAAGCAGGTTGGAAATGGCTGGGAAGTAACATCTCCTGGAAACAGCTCCAAACAAATGATTGGTACATGGATATAAACCTATTTTCCTTATCCCTCCAGTGAGATAACTCTGAACGATGTGGTTTACATTGCCCCAGAATTCCCCAACAGGCTTAAGCTCTGGTCGTCCACAGAGGCCCTTGGCTTGATAACATGGCCCTATTGATTACGTTTTCTACCTTGTCTCACTTTCTCCATTCCCCTACCAGGATTCAGACCACTGTCTCTGAGTCAGCTTCTAGACAATACAAACTAAGTTAATACATTTTCTCCTAGATCCCATGTTTTTTTCTCTTATTTTACTCTCTTGATTTATCAAAGTACAGCCGCTAGCGGCTTCCTAGGAAAGATCAATAGAAGGACTAATTTTTGAGGTCTTATGTGTCAAAAAAACAGCCTTTCTACTGGATATATAACTTAGCTACATGCATAAAATGATAAATATTATAATTTATAATAATTTATAATTATAGTAATTTCCAAAATTATTTTCCCTTCTACTTTCAAATGTATTACTCCATTATTTTCCAGCTTCCAGTGTTGTTCCTGAGAGGTTCGATACCATAATAATTCCTCATCTTTTGTATATGATGTATTGTCTTTCTGGAAGATTTCAGCATCTTCTCTTTAACTGGATTTTCTACAATTTAATGATTATGTGCCTTGGCGTTGTTTATATGATTGTTTCTTAATTCATATACTCGGGCTATCAAGGAACTCTTACACACTGGAAACTCCTGTCCTTCATATCTACATGTCTCTTATATTATTTTTTTATAATATCCTCCCCTTTGTTTTCTATTTCTTTCTCCCTGAAACTCATTATGTGGATGTTTGAACTCCTGACTAGTTCTAAGATTTTCTTTATTTCTTACAATTTTCATTATTCTTTGATTAATTTTATGGATCAATTCCTCAACTGTATTTGCTAATCTTTCTATATTTTCTTTCAAATCTGACAGCACATGTTTGATTTCCAAAATCTGCCATTATAACCAGAAGTCTTAGAATTATAATATCTAGATATATGTGGTTTTTAGGGGAGGGTTACTGAGTGGGGATAGGAGAAAAATGTTGTTTCAGGTGCACAACATCTACAGACAGAATTCAGCAGCCACTGCTATTCCCCTTGCTCACCGCACCCCAGGCCCTCAAAGTTATTAATGCCAATAATAATAACAATTGTAACTATCAGTCTGGTCAGAAAGATGGAAATCACTCTAGTTATTTCAAACAGAGGGAATTTAACAAAGGGAATTGTTTATAGAAGTGTTGGAAGGACCATGGAGTGAAGAAGGGAACGGATGAGATATGACTCAGAGATGAGCACGTGAGAGGGACTGATATCTAGATTAGTACACCCCGTGGGCTGCAGGGACAAAAGGGGCAGTGGCGATTCATGGAACCCACATAGGCTGTGCTGCTCAGGGTACTGGGGTGTTATTAGTATCACAGCTGTTCTCAACACCAGCCCCACTGTTGCTCTGCAGGAAACCAAAAGCCTGTACTCCTGCTGACTCTGCAGGAGCCCTGGAGCCCAGTCTTGCTGATGATCGTTGGAATTGTTGCTGAGACTTCTGGACTCCATAGTTGTTTATTTCTGCTGCTGCAGCTGCCATAACCATGCCACAAATGCAGCACCTGGCAGTCACCTACAGTTACTTGCCATCGCCACTGCTGTTGCAGCTGCTGCAAGCAGAGTCAATGAGCCCATGTTTCTGAGGCTTTTGGCATTCTGTTGCTGCTACTTCCAGACAGATGTAAAGGAAGAAAAAATGGCCTATCTTTTCTCCTGCCTTTTTTTCCTACCAGTGTCTTCCAATTAGCAGAGGCTAATGAGAAACTAGCTGGCAAGGGACTCTGGATAATACTGCTTTGAGGCAGGAGGGTAGGGAATAGAGCTGAGAATCAAAAGGCAAATCATCAACATCTACATTTTTTTGTGTGTGCACTAACTAGATACCAGACTATATCTACATTATCTCATTTAATCCTCAGCACCATTGAAAGTAGGTACGGTTATTGCCCACATTTTATAAATGAGGAAACAGTCTCAGAGCTGTCGAGCAGCTTGCCTAAGATCGCATAGGTAGGAACATGGTAACTCAGGTCTCTAACTCAGGTCAGTCTCCTACTAAGTCTTAAGCCTTTAACCATTTTTCTTCCTACAGTTTCAGTGAACTCACCTTTGTGTCTCCCAGCTGCCGTTGGCAGTGCAGTTGTCCTCTGCATTGGTAATCACTGTTAGTCCTCTCTCTGCTAAACCAAGAAAAGTCCTTTCTGCTTTTTACGAATAGCTTTTTCACACAGTAGAGCTATTATCCTAAGTGACCCAGCAATCCTTGACTTTTGCTACTCCAAGTACAGGTCTGTGTAGCAGCAGCATAAGCATCACCTGGGAGGTGGAAAAAATGCTGAATCTCAGTCCCCCTCTCCTGACCCCAGCCTACTGAATCAGAATCTGCATTTTACCAAGAATACTCATTGATTCTTATGTTACCTAGAGTTTGAGAAAGGTTGCTCTATACCACCTCTCTTTCTTGCCCGGAGCATACTCGTACTTTCTAGGAGAGGGAAGCAAGAGGGTGAGGTGGGAATCACAGTCTTACGTTGTACCTGAAACCATTGCTCCCTTGTAAATTCTGCCTTGACCCCTAGATTGGTTCACTCTGCCAGAGTTTTTTCTTCATTTTGCTGATTTTCTTTCAGTGATCACATTGTCTCTGTTGTCGATCTGGCATCTTTGGGCAAACCTATTCCATTCGATGGTCTGATCCCAACTGTACACTAGTTCAGGTTCTCTTTGATAAATCCCTAAACCTCATATAGACCTATCCAGGCATCTGGAGATATGATTCAGTGCTTCTGGACATGCCATTATAGAAGAGAATCCTGTGCTCTGGCACTCTAACATTGCATGAAGTTTATTTTACCATGATGACATTAGAACACACAAGCTATTCCCTTTACCCACCTTAATTCCCATTCTAATTGCCCTGTTCATTCCCCATAGAGAGGAAATAGATGGTGTGTACCAGCAAGCAAAGAGAAATGAGAGAACATATCCTCAACAGCTCTCATTCTCTTGTTTCTTGTTCTTTTGTCTGTTCTACATGTAATTCCAGCCCCCCAAATCCTGCCTGCCGTTCCATCATGGGTGATGGAATTAATGCATTCTACTCGTGTGATTACCTTCACTTGGTTTCTGGGAGCTCCTGCCAAAATCCAGACATCTAAAGATCATGATATGAATAGACTTTTCAGGGAAACCATAGTCATATTTTCAAGCAATACATTAGCGTTTATTCTGCTTCTTGAACAGCTTCTTAATTCTTGTGTAGTTTATTAGTCACTCTTGTTCTCAGTTGATTAAATTTGTTTGTAGTTGCTTCCAAAGTTATATTGACAGATATTCCTCCTTACAATTTAATAGCAGCATTTTTGTAGGGTATGAGCTGACACAATAAGACAAATGGAAAAAGCAAATGCATCACACTGTATAGATCTGATTCATTTTACCTCTCATCTCCTTATTTATTTTGGCCATGATTGGGAATCAAATGAATGGGGTGACATTTGGTTTTAGTAAGGCAACGCTATTATTTTTGATTTATTTTTTCATATTTTTAAAAGTAGACACAGTAGAAGTAAAGATAAAAGTTACCTGGAGTAATTTGAAGAGCCACTATATTTTATGAGTTAATTGTTTTAGGGTACATTATGACTAATACAAGTTAAAACAATATGGAGGAAAATACAAGATTCTTTTAAAATTCTATTCTGGTTAAATATAATTCCCTTTAAATCTGGACACTTCTGAGGAATAGGAAGCATGTAAGACATGTAGCATGAGAAAGGCTGGTTTGTTGAACAATTCTGATTTAATTTGCTCAATATAGTAGATACATATACTATGTCCCATTACTGGATCATTGATATCTTGTGAACTTTCAAGGAAGAGACAAAAACAAATAACCCTTCATAGAAAAAAGAAAAATTTTGGCTGTTCTTTGTGGTCTTATAGTCTCTTCGAATGATAGTACTTCAAGATTAGGTTGCATATTGAGCTATGTGGAGAACCAAGCCATCAGCTCAGCAACACTGTAAATCATGACTTTCTCTATGTTCTCACATGTAGACATCTACAAAATGTACATGAATAGGTTGATTCACTACTAAACACCACAAGTATAGACACAGTTGGCCTCCTTCATCATTTTTCCTGGCATTAGGGGTTCTGATCTTGTGTCTACATAAATAAGGTTGGTGTCTCTGCTTGGCCCAAGTCACAAGCCGTGGCAGGTTTGCATAGGAAGCCCCATAGTATCTGATCATGGGTAGGAGGCACTTATGGCCTCATGGATTCTTGTGTGTCCAGGGTAGAAGAATTCCTCCAGAATAGAAGAATTTAGGTAACGTGTCTTCTTAAAGACTGCCATTTGGGTGTCACGTGGATCACCTATATCCAGTGTAATGTCATACAATGGCAGGAATTTGGCTGTTTTAGTCACTGCTGTATCTTTACTTTCTAGAATAGTGATTGATTCATGATGGATACTCCATAAACATCTGTGGAACAGATGAATAAATGGAGCAAAGGTTGTATTTAACATTGATGGCTGAAAGGATTAGGACGTATGAGATAACCTAAGTAAACTGGAGTGTGTTGTGCCTTGTTTAGCATCTAGGATGAGGAGCATTTATAATTGCTTGCCTCCTAGGTATGCTGAGAGGATTATTTAGTTGGTAATTGTAAGTACTACAGAGTTAGAAAATGCTCTACTCAATTGAATTCTGCTTAACGAGTGCTTATTGTGTTTGCTAAGTACTTAGGAGTATGAAGAAATACAAGACCCTCTCAATGCCCCTAAAGGGATTATAATCACGTTATTACTCCGAAATATTATATTTAACCCTGTACTCACTCTATCTCCAGTGTTTTACACTTTCTTCTTTTCTCTCATGGGGTCGGAACAAGAGGAATAAAAGTGCCTTCCTAGTTAGACTGTTTGTAGCAGAGAATCCCAAGGAATGACAAAGTAAACAGGCGCTGGGCTGTGTCAATAAGCTTACCCTATCACAGTAGTGGACAAAATCAACTTGAAAATATGGTGTATTTGTCTGTATGCTGAGTAATAATAAAAAATAGGAAAACAAGCTTAAGATCAATATCTGGAAGTTCTCAAAAAGGGCAGAGGCAATTACTGGAAATGGTTCAAAGAGACTGGTTAGAGATAAGGTTTTTAATAGAGAGCATTGGCTGACATTTAGGGACAAGACTGGTAACTTCAAATTGCCAGTCATGGGTGGACACCATTAACTGACCATGGGCCTCAAATTTGGATTCTACCCTCATCAATACAAACTATTCTTCCATGGATTTCCGGTAACAATCCTAATGCAATGATATTATCTCTTTTGCTCCAGTTCCTTATTTCAAAAGAACTTTTTGTTATTTCCTCCTCAGTTCCTCTCACCACCACATAATGATCCTATTTTTGCCCAATTCTATATCTTAACTCTTACCTGCTCTCAGGTAAGATCTATGAAACTGAGCCAATTTTTCTGTGCTCAAAAATTAGTTCTTAAAATTCCAGGTAAAAGTATTTCACTGAAAAAGTGCATTTATCTCCCATTCCTTTACATGTTACAACAAACGTATGAAACAGATAAACTCATAAGAGCAAAGAGAATGGAAGGAGTGCCAGAGCAGATAAAAACATTTATGCATTTGTGCAATTTAAAAATGGGTGCCAGAGTGACCACAAATGAAACAGTGGGGAGGAAGCTGCAGTCTAGAATGTACACTGAGGAGCTCCAATGTGGTGCAGAATCCCAGAAAAGACTCACTTCCTAGAGCAGAAGTGAGATATATAGCTAAAATGAGAAGTAATGAAAAGTCTGAACAGGCAACTCCCACATCCCTTTACAACCTGCAGAGGTGAAGCATAGGTACCCTAATAATTACCCCAGACCAGAAGATCAGGGGAATATTTTCTATAAAAAAAAGGAAAATAATTCTTTATTGTGTGGACTCTTTTTGACATTTATTTCTGAACGTTGCTTCGAATAACACTGATAGAAAGACGCTCAGGCTGCAGGCAGATACCTAACATTTCAGCTGTGATGGTGCAAATGCAGGGGCCACCTCGTCTATTGTTTTCTGTATCAATGACCATCTACTCCTTAGAAACTTCTAGCCAATTTCTCACCAGGGATATTCACAAGAGCTCTCTACCATTGTCTATGGAGTAGCTGCTCTTTCAGGAATGCGCCCCAATAGAATCGGAGAATATGTACTTTTGTGTTCGGCTTCTCTCATTGCAATGATTTTAATATTCATTCATGTTGTTGGGCAAAAAGGAATCCATTTCTTTTAGTACTGAATTGCATTCCATCATATGTGTTGACTTCATTTGCTTCTCTGTTTACCCGCTGATGGACATCTAGTTTCTTTCTAGTTTTTGGTTATTGTGAATAGATACAATGTGAATATTTGAATATATTAATAAGTCCTGTATGATCATATTTTTTGGGGGGATGAATAGCTAGGAATGGAATAGCTAGAATGTACAATGTAGAATGTACAGTGAAATATTGTAAATTCCTGTTTAACTTTAGAGGAATTGCCAAACAACCTTCCAAAGAGTTTGCACCATTTTGCATTTCCACAAGCAATATATGAGTGTTCTAGTTACTTTGCCATTTGTCAACACTTGGCATTACCAGTCTTTTTAACTTTAGGGTCATGTATCTTATTGTGGCTTTAATTAGTATTTTTATTGATGAATTATGCTGATAAGTATTTTGTGATCTCAGTAGCCATTTTTATGTATTTTCTTGTAAAGTTCCCATTCAAATCTTTACCCATTTTTGTTTGTCTTCTTACTGAGTTGTAAGAGGTATTCATCATCTATTTAGAATATAAAACTTTTGTCAGGTAACATATATGTAATATTTGTGATACTATAAAATATATGTGATATATACATACATTACATATGTATATGTATGTGTATGTGTATATGTATATTTATATATAACAATTTTCCACTCTATAGCTTGTCTTTATTTTTTTATTAGTTTATTTTGAAGAATAAAATGCAAGTTCATTAACTCCTTCCTCAGTATCTCAATTCTGCTATTATGTCATTTCAATTTTACTGAGTTTTCCATTTCAGATATTGTATTTTTCAATTCTAGAGTTTGTATTTAATTTTTCATTAAATTTTCTTTTTCTATTAAAAGTCCTATCTTTTCAATCATTATGATATTTTCCTTTGTATCTTCTCCTTTATTTATAACTGTTATAACTGTTTTGAACTCATTACATAATAATTCCAATATTTGAGTTAATATTGGAGTTTTTCTTTTTTGATTGTATTTTCTCTTGAGAATGAGTTACATTTTCTTGATTTTGTATATTTTGAGTGATTTTTGGATTATATCCTAAACATTGTGAATATTATGTTGGAAAGACTAAATTTTGATATGTTCTTTTAAAAAGTGTTGATGTTTTGGTTTTAGAGATCAACTACATTAGAATCAAACTGAAAACATTTTCTTGCTTAGATTGGGTAACAAATCAAATTTTAATTCAGTCCTTGTAACTTTAGCTACAGGCTGCAGTGAGTCTCTCCCACACATGGTTTAGGAGTCAGCCAGAGACTCGGACAAAGTTTATGTTCAGAATTTGGGGTTCTTCTCTTTCATATTCTGCTTTCTAGAATTCCCTCCTCACTTTCTAATGGCTGTTGTTGTCCCTGACTCTGTTTTACTCCTCGGGACAGAAAGATGGCAAGTTTCCTACTAGAGTTTTAATTGCTGAATACAATACCATATCTTAACTCTTGCCTGCTCTCAGATGAAAACTACAAAAATGGAATATTTATTCCATGCCAGTTGCTTCTTTAAAGTTTCATTTCCCCTCTAAATCTCTCTCTCTCTCTCTCTCTCTCTCTCTCTCTCTCTCTCTCTCTCTCTCTCTCACTCTTTTTTAATTTCCAGAGGCTGAAGACAATTAATTTAAATTGTTCAGAGTTTAAAGTTATCTCCAGGAAAATCAATCTCTTAGAAGCTCATCTAAGAGACTAACTCTCCTGAATAACTTGCTTGGCTAAAGTAATCCAAAGAATAAAATATAGTGGCCAGTTATAACCTGGGTGTGTGACTCTAACACCCAAACTCTCTATCCACTATATAAAGCAGCCCCACCAGGAAGTCAATCCTCTAACAACAGGACTCTAGTAAAGAGTTGCTTAATAAATAATCTCATTTTTCCCCTAAAGTACTAGAGCAGTCAGGACTATCTGAGTTATAGCACTATCTTCTGGAAGGCTTTTCTTGCTGATGGCAAAATAGTAGTTTCTTCTCCAGGGCCTCATCTGACATACCTGAGAGGACAGATTCTGTGCTACTTAGAGATTTTAACAAAGATCAAAGAAGAGTTGTTAATAACATATACATACCTTCAAGATTACATCAACAAATTTGAAAATGCGAAATCTCTCAAAAATGATTGTTTCCCTTAATATCTCATTTAGCACAACTCACTTAATGAATATAATCCAAAATGAAGTCACAGATGATAGCATTTTACTTAAATCAGTCATTACTAGTCTTTGTGATTACATTTTCTCAGGTCCCTGTTCTCTCACAGGTATCAGGCAAGTATGTAATAATTGTATCATTCTTTATATATGTCTATAGTTTAGGAAGCACTGGAGGCTAATGAGCCGACTGCTCATATTTCTTTTATTGCAATTTTCTTATATTAGAGATTTCAAGCTGAGGAAAAGTTTGGAAGATTTTCTTTTTTGGAGGGAAACGCGGAGATGGGAAGGGGTTGAAATTCAATTTTGTTTAGCACATGAGGCCGTTAAAGAATTATTTAACAGGTGTGCTGATGGGAATATATTTCATCAATCCCATTCAATGGTCAGTCATTACAAGCACTCACCATCTCCTGGGTGCTCATTGTGTTTTAACAGCACTACCTCTGTGCAAAGAGGGGATGCTGCTGCTTTTTAAATCTAGTCACTTTGTAGAGGTTGAGTTCCAAATACTCTTTATACGCTCGTGGTAGGATATCACCCAAGGGCACTTGTGGGTTAACTTATATAGTTCAAATAAGATGGAGACCATCGGTGTGACAAATATACTAGGGCTTTTATTTTCTCTCTCAAAATGCTCTCATGTGACTTCACATCATGGGATTTGTTCATATTGTCTTCAGACTTGAGTGAGGAAAAGAGTGTTATGTCAGTCAGGTAATGGACCTCTTTGTATCTTTCCTTCAGGGGGTCTAACAACTATAAAGATACACACTCAATTCATGTTGTTTGAACCTTTGGAGACCTCTTCAAAGAGTATTTGCATAATTTTACTTTTAAGAAAGTAATAGGGTAAGCTGCATCTATTTTTCTCAGCAAGTGAGGCTTGTCTACAAAATTTGTTGTTTGCTTGATCGTGAGAAAGAGAGCTAATCAAAGCCTGTCAAATGGTCCATTGTACATGGTAAGGTCCTCGGATGAAATTCTGGAAGCCCTTATCCCAAGAGAGAGGCGAGTTAGTCAACATCTGCATCGTAGAAGCTGCATCGTACAAGCTGCTTCACAAGAGACATGACAATATTTTCCTGCTCTAAGAAGTATATGCAAGTTATTAGTAAGAGAAATACTTGTTAATAACAGAAAAAGAGGTTTCCTACTTTCCAAACACAGGCTAAAATGCCTAGCATGTTTCAGGAGTAAAAGAATTGATGATTTTAGCCTTACCTTCTTGGAAGCTGCTGGATTCATCTATGCCAACAACTACCATTCTGAGCATTTTGCCCTTTCCTCACCAGCCATCTTCCCTGGTTTGCTCCTGCCCTATCTTGCCAATAAAGGTATCTTCACAATGGTGACATGGAAGGTTTTATTCTTGTGTCTCTGTATGTGTCCTGTACTCATTCACATGTGGTGAGAGAACTGGCGGGTCTGAATATGTGGCACCACTTGGCATTCTCAGAAACCTGCCACTACGTTTCAATCTACCTGAACTCTGTGCTAACCTGTTAAACAAAAGATGCTGCTATTGAGAGCCTTTACTTTTATATATCACCAAAATGATAAGTAATATAGTTTAATAATTAGGCTCAGGAATTCAGAGACAAATACTGAAATTAAAAAAAATAAAGTTCCATCAGAACTTCTTAACCTTCTATGTGTAAAAAGGCCACACAAACACCTGACGTACAGACATTCAATGATAATTAAAGGCATGTTTCAAAATAAGTTTTAAAGATTCTAACTCCAGCTCTTTGGAGTGCCTGTCCTGTTTAAGATCTGGTGATATGAAAGGGAAGAAAATGGTGCTGTTGTTCTCAAAAGTCTGAATGTGACTGAGATGGACTTTATATTATTTCTCTACTTCGAGAAGAGAACTTCAACAAGTTCATGGCATTTGAAAAATGGGAGAGTGTTTATGTATGCATACCAAAAAAGATGCGTAAAGGGCTAGTTTAATATTTTCATTAAGAATCATCAAACATACGAGTATGTATTTCTCAGATTCTTATTTGCTTTCCTACATCTTTCTAAGATACCACACTAATCATGCTATACACCTGCTCAAGAATTTCAGAGGCTCTGGAGGATCTAGAATAAAATATTTAAACTCTGAAAACCTCCCAGCCACAAACTGCCTCAGATTAGCTTTTTACGTGCACTCCCGTTGAGGAGCCCTTCCTTAACACTTCAATTTGATCAATGTCCCATGTACGCTCATCTGGTCACATCATGCCCATTTCTGTCTCTGAGGTCCCGTCTAGACTGCTCTTATTTTAAGCCAACACAAATCTTATGAGAAGCAGATTGATGGAAGCTTGGAGTCAAATAAACCAACCTTGATCTTGACTACCACCTCCAGCTATTGGACCCTGGGCAAGTTATTTGGCTGGACCTCAAATTTCTCATCTATAAGATGGAAATAATAATGATTAATAATGCTGAATGAGATCATGCTTATTCAGTAGCCCAGTAAAGTGTCTTAATGAATCATTGCAGTGCTTAATGAATCCTAATTTGCCTTCTCTGTATACTCCTTTGGACTGAGAATTAAATCTCACCTTAGTTGTAAAGACCATTCTCTACGTGCCACCTTCACTTTAGACCATGTTAATTTTCCCACCTATGTTGCCTTAGGGCACTTCTTGTCAGGTACGTTAATTTCCTCTAATTAAAAAAAAAAATCTTGGGCTCTATTAAATGACAGAAGTGATATAAAGTGCTTCACACAAACTTGACACAGAGTAAGTGCTCCATAAATATTTCTGTAACTGCTGCTGCTATTGCAAAGGCAACAGTCACTCATACCTGTGTAGTAGCAACTCTTCCACTAATGATTTATGTTTGTTCTTGGGGGAAAAAAAAAAGCCACTAAAGAATCATGGTTAAAAGAATATTCTCTGGACCCTGATTGCCTACAATTTCCAGCTGTGTGACATTTGGCAAGTTACTTCACCTCTATTGATTTAGGATGCCATAATAGTTATCCTCCTTTAGAGTTGTCTTGAGGATTAACTAAATTAAAATATAAAATGAACATAAATGTCTGACAAATAAAAGTACTTTATATGAATTAGCTATTGCTGATATATTTTTTAGCCTTTTCAGTCTTAACCCTGCATATATTTTGAAAGGTCCTGAGAACAGATGTATATTTGTACTTATCATTTTATGAGGACAAAAATGAAATCACAGATGGCATAGGATGAGTCTAGTACAACACATGGAGCACTGTCAAAGCTCAATAATAGCCAGTTTCCTTCCTATCACACGGGGCGGCCTGCGGGGTCTCCGGTCCCGCTCCCTACATAGGAACACAGGATATGGTGAAGCCAAAAAGGAACACCCACGGAGCCATAGGTAGGGGAGTCATACCACTATAGTCTCGCTGGCGGCTGCGTTGGACACAGGAAGCAGGGGCCACACGATCCTCAACCCTCCATCCATTTGTCTCTGCCAATCAACCTCAGTTGCTAGCTGCATTTCGCCCTACTAACTGCAATCCTCTGCTCTTGCTAGCTCAGCCACCATCTTCTTGTTAGCCCCCATTTTGCTGCTAGCGTAGCCACGGCAGTTATATTAGTGGCCAGTAGCTCACTGGTTACAGCTGATGGCCAACTAGCCACAGCTGATGGCCATCCAATCACGTTGATGGCCATTTACTACCTGAGCCAGCACCTTTCCACGTGAGGCCGAGAGCCTGGAAACTGCACTCCTGGCTCTGTCCTCACACTTTCCCCTTATCTTACCTACCACATCTAATAAGTAGTTCTAGGAATTGCTCTTTGAGCATTTTTTGAAGGGAATAAATGAATATTGATCTCTCCTATATACTAAGGAACACCATTAAATATGGAGCATGATCATCCAAAAGACTGCCTGTTATTCCATGGAAATCTGGTTTGGTGAAATTATGCCATCTTCCTTTTATTACTAACATTATTTACTACATCCTGATTGCCCCAAAACTTCTTGCATATTTTGCTCTGGAGCCCTGAGTTGGAATATACTATTTAAATCAGGCATCATCTTAATATTCTTTCAGCTTCACCTTCATTTTCCTCCCTTTTTACTCTTTTCATTCTCTCCACTGCTTACTAGCTTTCATATTTAAACCATTGAACTGTCACTAAGAGGCAAAAAGGTTTTCCTTTACAAAAGGCTAGCTAGAATTGTTTTCAGCTGTTTCCATCTGCAACATTTTCAACGTTGCAACATTTTCAACATTTCAACATTTCACAGGTGAAGCTGTGAAATGAACGCAAGGCGAAGCAACCATCACTCTTCATGCCTTTGATTTTGAAGTCATCTCCAGTCTGACAAGTGTAATGTAAAGTTAACCCCCAAATAAATCTAAAGGGTACTAAAGGATGACTAAGACACAGATTGTAGTTTAACTCCATAATCTTTCTTCCCCCAGCCTTACTGGGGGGACATTTAAGATCTATGCTCTTAGCCACTTTCGAGTATATAATACAGTATTGTTCAATATAGTCACCATGCAGTATATCAGATCTCCCGACCTAATATATAACTAGACATTTGTAACCTTTGACCAGTATCGCCCTGTTCCATCCAACCCCCAACCCCTGGCGACCACATTTTTATACTCTATTTGTATGAGCTTGGCTTTTTCAGATTCTGCCTATAAGTGAGACCATATAATAAACCATATAATAGTTCTCTTTCTCTGACTTTTTTCAGTTAGCATAATGCCCTCATGGTCCATCCATGTTGTCACAAATGGCAGGATTTTTTTCTTTTTTTATTACTGAATAATATTCCATTTTATCTATATGTATATATGTGTCTGTGTTTATATATATATGTGTGTGTGTATACACACACACACATACACACACACACACACACACACACACATATATATATATATATATATATATATATATATCTCCCATTTTCTATATCCATTCATCCACTGATGTATACTTTGGTTGTTTCAATATCTTAGCTATTATTAATAATTTTATAATGAACATGGCGGTGAAGATATCTCTTCAAGATAGTGGTTTCATTTCCTTTGGATGTGTAACCAGAAGTGGAATTGCTGGATCATACAGTTGTTTTTGTTTGTTTGTTTGTTTTTAGGAACCTCCATAGTGTTTTCCAGAGGCATGGTACCTATTTATATTTTCACCAACAGTGCACAGGGTTATCTTTTCTTCACATCCTCACTAACACTCCTTATTTTTTGTCTTTTTAATAATAGCCATTATAACAGGTGTGAGGTTATATCTCATTGTGGTTTTGACTTGCATTCCCTTGATGTTTAGTGATATTGAAAATCTTTTCATGTACATGTTGGCCATTTGCATGTCTTCTTTGGGAAAAAAATGTCTATTCAAGTCCTCTTCCTGTTCTTTTTTAATTAAAGTTTGTTGGGTTACCACGGTTAGAAAAGTTACATAGGTTTCCAGTGTATAATTCTGTAATACATCACCTATATGTCATGTTGTGTGTTCACCATTCAGAGTCAGTTCTCCTTCCATCACGATATATTTGATTTCTTTTACCCTCATCTACCACCGTCCTCTCCCCTTACCCTCTGGTAACCACTAAACAATTGTCTGTATCTGATAAGGGGCTAGTATCCAAAATATATAAGGAACTCATATAACTCAACAACATAAAACAAACAATCTAATTAAAAAATAGGCAGAGGAACTCTTCCCGTTTCTAATTGGATTATTTGTTTTCTTGCTAATGAGTTGTATGGATTCCTTTTATTATTTTGGATATTGGCTTCTTATCAGATAGATGTTTTACAAATATATTCTCTCATACCGTATTTTGCTTTTTCATTTTGTTGATTGCTACTTTTTCTGAAGGGGGACTGGGCAGTGCACCATAGTATCCACTATGAGATCCTAACAATAAATGTGTAACAATTGTATACGACACACATTGCTTTACTGTATTACTTTTTTCTAGATAATGTGTTCCTGGTGGGTAAGAGCAATGTCTGTCTTAACTGCTTGGCACATAGGAGAACTCAACAAATATGTCTAAAATAAATAGATTGTTTATAAAAAATGTCCTTTAAAAAAGATCTTCTTCCCTCCATTTAAACACTTAGAAAAATTTATCCTTAGATATGTGTAAATTACTGATATTTTCATACTGTAGTATCAGCTGTTTTAAATAATTCAATTAGAACACAAAATACAGTGATCAAAATAATTCTCTAATTCCCCTTACTTGGATATATGACAAAAGATAAATTATTAATTTTCCCAAACAATTTATTATCAGATTTGTTAATTTGATCCCATTTGTAATATTGTTTACTGAGATTCCTATCTTCTGAATTAACAAGTAGAAAGATGGATGAATAGTAATGTAACATAGCATGAAGTTAATTGTAGAATCTAGGAAATGACCTTATAGGTGATCAATATATTATTTTATATTCTCCACAGTTGAAAAATTTTATAATAGATTTTAGTGAGAAAAAGAACCCTATCTTCATTAAGTTGGCTATATGTTTATGAAAATATTGAACAAGGACAGTCCTTAAGTGAAATAAGAGGGCACTAATTTGAACCAAGCATTTTGATTTGAATAGGGCTGTTACAACTTAGAGATATCTTTGGTTGAACAAATGAACTGAGGCTTTATTAGTTGTTCCTTTTGGGGATAATAGATGAAGGGTATTTAATAAGAGTGACAGGTATATTATGCAAGGAGACAGCAAAATTTATAAAGAGGCTTGAAAATAATTGGCTTTAGCTCACTCCTTTAACAGGTGAGGAAACAGAGCAGGCATTTGAAGCAACTTGTTCAAAATCATGCAAACAGTATTGTTAGAGAGAGGCCATTTCTGCCAGAAACACTCCTTCCCATTGCTCCCACCCCCTCCAACATACAAAAAAGGATCATAATGCCACAAACTCTCATAAATTCTTGACTTGGGAAAATAATAAATATTTCTGGGGTGCCATGTGTTTTCCTGACTGAATATGTCTCTCCACTGACCAACCATAATTACTTAAATTATTAAAAATTTTCTGGGAATACAAAGCCTTATAAATAGTTATTGAGTGGGTTAGTGAATAATTATGCAAATGATCAAATGAGTAGTTGGTTATTTATTAAGCCATTATTTCTCTGGGCCAAATTGCTTCCCAGATTAACTAATGAGTCACATAGAAATGAAGAAATGGGCCCCAGGACATGTAAGTTTTGATAAGAAAGAGGGAAAGAAAAGATTTGGTAGAAGCTTGGAGTGAGTCTTGGATGGAGACAGTCAATGGAAGCCTTTTAGAAGCACACGTGGTAGGGGTGGAGACTATAACAAGGATAGGAGAAAGTTCCAAGGTCAGTGGCGCTAAAGACAAGGAGATGGAGAAGGACTTCATCTAGTTATTTTCCAGAAATCTCTCTGTGTCTCAGAATCCACTATCACATTGGGAGTGCACAGAGTAACGGTGAGCGTCTTTTGGGAACTTGTGCTGGAAGAATGCTTGACTTTCCAGAATTTGCCATAGGGCCAACTCTAATAGGCTGCTTTCCTTCACTTATTTCACTCTAACAGTCAGTGGTCTGATTTGTTTTTTTGTTGTTGTTGTGTTTTGTTTGTTTGTTTGTTTTTTTTTTTGCCATTGCCTGAGATTAGTGGTCTTCAAATTTTATTTTCAGCTGTAAAGTTCTTTCTTCACCTGACATTTTATGTGTAAATTCTGCATGTACAAGATACAACTGAGGTTATTCTTTGGGGAGTAGAACAAGATGGGGGTAAAGGGCCCAGATCCAACACCCCCACCTCAACTTTGCCCAATTTTGAAGAACTCTAAGGAATACAGGGACTCCAAGGAGCATGGTTAGAAAACCACTGTCTTAGAAAAATAGTAAATATATCATGATTATGAATCTAGTACAGAAGCAGCTCTAGTGTTATTTCTTTAAGTCCTTGAGTTCTCTATGTGTGAAAGTGTTATCTTCTGGGACTCTACCCTATTCTTTCAGAATAGGTGGGATGCAACTGATAAGTGTGAATTGGTTTCTTTTCCTATGAAAACAATGAGGCCAAACTGATATTGAAAATGTATATATTCAAATAGGTTCCATGGTCTGCTCTGTTGTTGGAATAATCATTCTCTAGATTCAGAGGGAAAAGAGTGTCACACACTCCTCTCAATTACTGACCTCAGAGCTTCAGTTCTGTCTTTGAAGAAATAGCTATTATTGTTATTATTTTTTATTTATAAGTTCAGTCACCATGTGATGTCACATTAGTCCCCTTCTCAAACCTGTCTCTTTACAATTCAAATCTTTTGAAAATATATTAGTAGATATCCTGCTTCATTTGGCCATATATGGGTATGGGACATGTCTTCTTTTTTTTTCTTACACTGCAACTGCTCCTTCCAACTTCAAGAAAACGTATGGGGCTACAAGATGAAACATTGACGATAATACTTAGCATTAATATCCATCCTTCAAAAATCACTTACTCAAATAAATAGTTCTTTCTTTTACTTTCATTGTTTTTATGACTGTCAGATTCTTGGAAAGGTAAATCAATTGCTAATTTTACGTTTTGTTGAATTATTGATGAAACATCTGCTGCATGTTTGATATTGCCAAATTGTTCACCTCACTCCAGCAAGTTGCACCAAATACTTCATGTGGGACGCTTCCAGTTCTGATAAGTGTCCTCACATCATGCTGGGGGATTCCCCCTACAAAAAGAGGAGAGGAGAGAGAGTAAGGAGGAGAGTAGACTGAACCAGTTAGAAATTGGTTCCAGGTTTCACGTACACTAAAGGAAGCCATGTTATGAAAATGTCTTACATCCTGAAAGGTTAATTGTGTCAGTTCAGAAAGAATTTTAAGATTTTATTCATCTCTAAAGAAAGAACTGTTTTATTGATAGCAGCATTTATTTAAAGTGTTTGTAACAGAAAAATGTTACCACTAATTGAAATACAGTTTGGAAGAGGAAGCAATTTAATGAACAGTTACACTGTATGCTCAGAGAAAGTATTGAAGAATGGAAATCCATAGTTGTGTGAGATGGAAAATCTAACGGTGCTTGAAATATTGGACTGATAAGCAATGTAGGAGATCTTAAATCTTGTAAACCCTGTTGCTAGTACTATGCTAGCCATAGAATACCCAACATGATATGGAGCTATATTTGGCATGTAAGTATGTGACACATTTAACTTTAATTTTATATGAGTGATTTTCAAATTTGTTGCTGCCATATGTTACAGACTTTTACTGTTTGGATGATGCCTAATATCTGAAAACCTGGTATTTCACAAATAAAAGTCATAAAACTCTCAATTCCTTTTAGGAAAGTATCATTTTCTGTTATGCACAGTTTTAATTGAAACATAAACCAAATTATCTTGCCACTTCCTCACCAAAGAGTAGAGTCACGAAAAAAATATGATTTCCCCTTCACTTTTAATTTTCACCAGGGTGATATAAAACCAGGATAAAATATCTGGAGCTGATTTATTTCAGTGGCAGCCAGGAGAAGGCTTCTGTGGTGGTTTCAATATACACGTTCAAATCCTTTGACACTTCTCCCTTCAAAAGGTGGAATCTAATTCCTTTCTCTTTGAATTTGGGCTAGACTCAGTGACTTGCTTCTAATGAATACAATGTATAATTGGATATATAATGTAACTCCCAAAGCTAGGTCATATAAAGATTACAGATTTCATCTTGTTCATATTCTCTCTCTCTCTCTCTCTCTCTCTCTCTCTCTCTCTCTCTCTCTCTCTCTCTCTCAAGGGGGAATCAGCCAATCAGCCACCATGGTGAGAGAACACTTAAAGAGACCTAGAAGAGTCCCACATGGAGAATAACTGAGGCTCCTGCTAAAAGTGTTCATCAGCTTGATAGTTATGTGAGTGAACAACCTTGGAAATGGATCCTCTTGCCCTGGTTAACTTTCAGATGTCTGTAGCTGATGGCAGCTACAACATGTTGATGGCAACCTCATGAGAAACCCTGAACCAGAAGTACTCAGCCAAGATATTCCCAAATTATTAACCATTGAACCTGTGAGCTATAACGATGTTTATTGTCATTCTGAGCTATGGTATTTAAGAGTAATCTGTTCAACAGCAATAGATAACAAAGTTGTGGACCAATCCACACTACCAAGACTTTCTGAAGTTTCTTTGCTTCTTTGTACTTCTTTAATCTCCTTCAGTCTTCCCTAAGATTCTATAAGCCCCTACTCAACTTAATTCTGATAAAGTCAGTTCCGTTTCCTTGTTGTTAAAGAACACAACTTTAAAACACTGAATTTATGAACTTAAACCAAAAGAAGGAAAATAATTTTTTTTTCATGTGAGAAATTTTAGTTAAATACCACAGTCTACCATGGATTTTATTTTATTTTTAAAAATCAGAGTTTCATGTACCTACACATTTTACACAATATGCAGCTTAAAATTGCACTTCATCTACTGGCATTGTACAAGTCAAAAGTGATTTACCACTGATATATATGTCTTTTGATGAATATTCTAAGGTTATGCAGCAGTTCTTTGTCATATATCATTTACAAAGACTTGTGTGATTATCAGCTATAAAGAATACAACTGTAAGCTTCTAAAATGAAAGTAAATGCTTGGCAATTAAAAATATATTAATTGTAGATAATAATTGTTGAGTAGTTATATTGATTTATCCATACAATTGGTTATTTCAGACTTAAACTTTGGATATCCTGAACTTTAGCATGTTACCCTCATGAGTCTTTGATTTTTTTTCTTTTATTCTTCACCTATTTCTACAAATTGATGAAAAATTGAAGGACAAAAGAAATCCACATAAAACGAAAATGCATGCTTATTATTTTAAATCAAAGAATTTTGTTTTGTATGTTTAAAACAGCAGTGTGAGCTGTGCTTTTATACAAAAAGAAAAATTTTGGCCATGATTTTTAACATTTTCTCTATTGCATTATTCTCTCCTCCTCCTTCTCTCCTTTCCTTCTAAGACTCCAATTATGTTTGTGTTATAACTTGATATTGTTCCACAGGTCCCACGCTGTTCATTATTTTTCTCTTATGTCTTCTTTGTTCTTCAAATTTCATAATTGCATATTGATCTTCCTTTGGGCTCAATGACATTTCTTATGTTGTCAACCTATGCTTGAAGTTATCAAGTAAATTTTTTATACTTTCCAATTCTACAATTTTCATTTGATTCCTTTTTTATATAAAAATTTTATTGATGAACAGTGTGTTTCTCCAGTGCCCATCAACTCTAAGCCATTGCCCTTCAATCTAGTTGTGGAGGGTACAGTTCAGCTCCAAGTGCTGCAACCTTTAATTGCAGGGGGAGTAGTCCACCATCCCATATGTGAATTCAACTGGCAACCTTGTTGTTCAGAGCTCGCCCTCCAACCAACTGAACCACCCAGCATCGCCTCACTTGATTCATTTTTATAGTTTCCATTTCTACTCTGAGATACTCATCTGTTCATTCATCATGATCATATTGTCCTTTAAAATACTTGTAAAAGCTGCTTTAAATTCCCTGTCTGCTATTTCCAACATCTGAATATTTGGTATTGATTTATATAGACTGCTTTTTCTCTCAAATAAATGGTTCACATTTTTTGTTCTGTTTTGTTACTTTTAGTAACTTTTGCTGTATGCTAGACATTATGGATCATAAATTATGGGGAATCTGAATTACATTGTCTTCTTTAAACAATATTGATATTTTTATGGCTGACAGATAAATTATTGATGGATTCTTTTCTTCTTGTCAGGCTTAGATTTATTCTTTATTAGGGCTTTATGTGTATTTAGTTTTCAACTTCATCCGACGATATGTCCTTACACTAAAACATTATTCTTATGCTTAAGTTATCATTTGTTTGAAGTCTCAACTGAATGATGAATAAGGTGTTTTCATTTTGGCTGGGACTCCAGTTAATTCCAGAACTATATAAACTGCATGCCCTTTAATATTACTATTTAGTACTCAACCCTGAAAAAGCAATCTTTGCTAGGCCTTGTGAATTCTCACTCAGCACATATGCAGCCCTGCCCTTGGCCAGTAGTTAATTCCCCCCACATTTCTGGGGCTCCCATCATCATAGCTTCTCTTCTAAGCTTTCATGGCTTTTAAACTCTAGATGTCTCAGTAGCCTGGATTACCAATCTCATTCTCTTCAGATCAATGAGAACCAACCCTGATAACTCTACTTTCCTGCCATGGGGAAAACTGAGGTGATTGTGGGGTGCTTATGAGGTTCATCTCTAGTATTTGTGTTCTTCCAAGGACGACAGTCTTGTCCAACCTATTGTCAAATTTCTGAAAACAATGACATTATATATTTTTTTTCCAATTTTATAGTTCCTCTTGGTGAGAGGACACATCTGATATCAGGTACTCTGTCAAGGTGAACATTGATGTTGCTTTCAAATGGATATTTTAAACCAGTTTGCACTGACATTTCTGGACTTTCTTAACAAGTAAACACAGATAGCTTGTTAGGTTGTTTTAAATAACCCTCCAAGGAAATAAACAAAAACTTCATAACCCCTAGTACACATGCCATATATATGATCAAAATAGAGAATTCCTTCAGACTTTTTATATAACATGGGTTAAATCTATTTCAGTGAAAATAGACTAACCTGTAAGTGGCTTCACAATTTAATTAATGTCAATATTTTGTATTTATACACATACAAAGATACAGTTAATTCATGGTTACCCTACTTGTGTGTGTGTGTGTGCGTGCACGCTATATTCAGCATCATATTTTAAAATATTAATATCTTTCTGTAGAGAAAACGAACTCAATTATTTTGATATTTCAGCAAATCACCTCTGTATGGAGTCTACAAATTATGCCTAATTCAGGTAGAGACCTTTGTCTCTTAAGGACAGAGTTCGACTTACCAAAGTAATTTCTACGAGGACCTTTAGTCTCAGTGGAATAAAAGCTCAATAAATGATTTTGCCATTAAATTTTTTCTATTTCGATAACATAGTAGTAATCTACTGAAAATTTAAACCTATACTAAAGAGACAGAATGTGGTATCTCAGATATTTTAACTATAAAATTTAAGTCAGAGCACCACCTGAAGGGATTTCCAAAGTATTTACTATATATTTTACAGATTGTAGCTAAGAGCTTTGTATAATTCATCTTCCAGATGTAGACACACTAATGAATTTAAGTGTATTAATTTTCCTCTAGCATTTACAATTAATTATTGGCTTGGTTTGGCAGTGAAATGTTAAAAGGGGTTCAAGGTCCAAGTGAAATGATTTTTAAGTGCATTGGGAATGATGAGTTATATTCATTTTAAGAACACCAAGTCCTTTTAAAGTCTCCATGCTGTCAATGGCAAAGTTTTTAAGTCAGAATTTTCTTTGATAAATGACTTGCTGAAACACAGAAAAGTCTAGGATAGGCATTTAAAAAACAAGGAAATACATTAGGCTAATAAACTTATGAAAAGTGCAATGTTTTAAACATCCTCATTGATAACAGGGAAATGCAATGAGGTATCATCGCCTGCCCAAAAGATTGGCAAAATTTTTTAAAGTTTGATAATGTTACATGTTGGCGAAGATGTGAAGCAACATAAAACTCTTACGTATTTAATCCGGAAGCATCAATTGGCATAATCACTTTGGAAAATGATTAGGGATTTTTTTTTTTTTGGTAAAGTTGACTGAATATATACTCTGCAACCTTGTAAATGCACTTATAGTAGGTACCCTCAGAAAAGTGGTGGAGATTAATATTAGGGTACATATACAACAATAGTCATAGCAGCATTGTTTGCAATAGGCAAAACCTGGGAATAATTTATTATCCATCCACAGCATAATAGATAAGGAAATTGTGTTATGTTCATACACTGGAATACTATAATAAAAAAGCAACAGACATAATTAACTGTAGTTATTCAAAATGGCATGGATACATCTCACAAAATAATATTGAGTGAAAGAAAGCAGTCTTAAATATAATACATATTGTATACTTGTAATCATATAACATTCAAGAGTTAAACCACATTGTTTAAGCATGCATGCATAAATGGAAAAACCATAGAGAAAAGCAAAAAAGTGAGCATTGTAGAAATTAGGAGAATGGTTACTGCCAGGGGGAAGGACAAGAGTTGTAATTGGAAAGTGATATGCTGAGGCTTCTGGGTAGCTTGCTGTGGTTTATTTCTTGACCAAAGTGGTGTTTGCTGTAATGTTATTTATGATAATTTATTATACTCTACATTTATGTTTTGTATCATATTCTGAAAATATGTTATCTTTCATAATAAAAAATTAATATATATTCAGAAGATCCTATATAAATGATTAGGAACACAGAAAAAAAGAAGAGAATAGATAAAAGAACATTAAAAATGTATTATAATGCTTTTGTCTATAAGTAGAATGAAACAATTAAAAATAATTGAAACAATAACTTGTATTATCTTATGAAACAAAAAATTTGAAAATAGAATGACGCCAGGTTAGACTAATATAAGGGCCAAACAGTGTCATCAAGGTTTCTTTCATTTTTCCACTCTGCATTTTTCATTATATTATACTATCTGCTTGTTATAGGATGGTGGTTGCAAAGGCACCACCTCTTTTAATTAGTGAGGAGAACTTTTCTGCATATGCCTACACACACACACACACACACACACACACACGTAAGTGCACATGAACTTTTCCTCTTGACTCATTGATAGAAATTGCATCCTTTGTTCCTGCTTCCAATGCAGGGAAGGGACCACCATGATTGACTTAAACTAATTATGTTTCACCCTCGTACCGCCCCTGAAATAAAGTTGAGGGAGAGTGCAGATAACTGAATAAAATCGAGGTTCTGTTAGATAGGAGGAAGAAGTGCGAATGTTTTCTGCTACAAAATATAGAAAATTTCCCTGAAAATCTTGAGCCTTGGGATGAAAGCACTCTTAGAGTACTAATCAACATTACAGAAAATGGCTGATATTCAAGCATTTTCTAATGTACATTTTTAAAGGACGAAATTACCAGCAGGTAAATAGCATATTACCCAAAGAGGAAACACAATCAGGTTACATAAGAATCCAAATGTTAGAAAAGGAGAAGCAACCTCTACAGAATTTCCAGGGGTAATATTGTTTGTTTCTAATCATATCTATTTCTCGTTGGGCTATTTATGGCAAGAGACAACAAAAAAATACTGGCAGACATGCATAGACTAATAAATGTTACCACCCCAATAACCTTACTGAAAAAAAAAAAAAAGCCTGAAAAGGGTGTTCGAGATTCTCTAGTCATGAAGGAGTAAGTCGAAAGAAAAACTCAAGAACTGGGAAGGAGTTGTATTCAAAATAGCACTGAATAATGAAATCTAAAATTTAGATTCAGTACTTTCCAGGAACAAGGAGTGACTCCATAAGTACTTGTTATTTTAATAATTGTTGTTACTATTGTTTTTAAACTAAACTTCATTTTTTACAACAGTTTAAGTTTATAGGAAAATTATAAAGATAGTAAAAGAAATTCCCATACCCATGGCACCCAGTTTCCCTATCATTAATATCTTACATTAGTATAGTACATCTGTTACAATTAATGATCCAATATTGATACATTATTATTAACTGAGTTCCATACTTTATTCAGATTTCCTTAGTTTTTACCTAATGTCTCTTTTCTGTTCCAGGATGACACTGCATTTAGTTGTCATTCCCTTTAGTTCCTCTTTGGCTGTGACAGTTACTTAGACCTCCCTAGTTTTTGATATCTTGGACAGTTGTAAGGAGTGCTGGTCAGGTATTTTGTAGAATGCCCCTCATTTGGAATTTGTCTGAGATTTTTCTCATAATTAGACTAGGGCTATGAATTTTGGGGAAAAAAACCACACAGGCAAAATGTCACTCTCATCACATTAGACCAAGGGTGTCTACTGTTGTTGGGGGAGGTAATAGAGAGCACATGACCTCCTGGTTGACCGGCAAGCTGGACCCAGAGGCTCCTCACTGGTTCCCCCATCCTTGGAATGTAAACTCTGCCCACCGTTTCCACAGTGGAAGCTTTCCCACGTGTGTAGCCGTGAGGGACTAAGGTGCTGTTTAGTATATCTGGATGACACATGTGACTGAACCTCAGTAAGGCCTCTATATAAACTAAGATTCTGGAGTGCAAATGCTGAGATCCCCTCTTGTGGTCACCCAAGATAAACCTCACATGCAAATTCCCTGGATTATTAAAATTGCCACCTATCAATCTCAAGTGATCTGTCTTTTTCTCCGGTCTCTCCTCGCCCTCTGTGTACGGGGGTCAGTTTGTGAACTAACTATCAATGTGACTTATGACTGTTGATGCTAATTCTGATCACTTGTCTGAAGTAATATTTCTTAGGGTTCTCCACAGAACAGTTACTCTTTTTTTTAACCCCTTTCCCTACTGTATTTTTTGGAAGGAAGTCACGATGATGAATATCCCACCCTTTATTGTGAGTACTTATGCTCTTCCTTTCTGAGGCGAGAGTATCTGTATACATTGTTTAGAAATCTACATGGGAGATTTATTTCTTCTTCCATTTATTCACTAATTCAGTCATTAATTTATATTCATACGGTTATATTATTTTGGATATTTATTTTTGGTTATAATTCAGTCGTTATTTATTTTGTTGTTCAAATTGTTCCAGCTTTGGCCACTGGGATCTCTCTTAGCTGGATTTTGTGTCCCTTTGATACATCCCCACCGTGGTGTTCTTTTGTCTTTTGTAGCACTGCCTTACTTTCTTGCGCTACACGATGCTCTAGGCTCATCTTTTCTATTTCCTGTACTAGTTCTTTTTTTTTTTATTTATTTAAATTTATTGGGGTGACAATTGTTATTAAAATTACATAGATTTCAGGTGTGCAATTCTATATCACATCATCTATAAATTACATTGTGTGTTCACCACCCAGAGTCAGTTCTCCTTCCATCACCGTATATTTGATCCCCCTTACCCTCATCTCCCACCCCCAACCCCTTTACCCTCTGGTAACCGCTAAATTACGTTCCCCAGATTAATTTTCAAACCCCGTGGCCATCCTGTGGTCACCGACTGCCCTCCAATCCCCCCCCCCCCCGCCCATCTAGCAACCCTCAGTTTTTCCTCTTTGTCTCCAACACTGTTTCTGGTTAGTTCATTCACTTATTCTTTTTTTTAGATTCTGCAAATAAGTGAGATCTTGTACTAGTTCTTTTAGAGCCTATTGAAAAGAAAATATTTGTATCTCTTAAAATGTTTGAGATTCTTTCAGAGGATGGGAAAGATTCCCTCTTTGCCCTGTCAGAAAGCTCCACATTGACTTTGTGGCTCAATAACTATAACAGTATTAGCTTTCTCTACTTTGTCACAGTTTTAATATTGCATTTCCATTTTAATAATAATTATCTATCCATTTATCTCTATGCATTCTGTTGTGAGCTATCTCCAATACAGATAGAATAGATATAACAAATAATTATATACAACAAATAATAAAATCTCCAAGATTGTATATATTCTCATTGTTCTTTATGTTGGAAAAATGCTGAATTTCAGGGATTGTTTTTCATTTTAAAGATCTTTCTTAAATGTCTATCCGGATTTGATAATAGTATTTACTAGCAGTTTAAAGTCCCTTAAAAATAAATATATGCAAAATGGTCCAACTTAATTTAACAAATGGAATATATTATTTTTCAATTACTCCACAACCTAGCAGTTAAAAACAACTAATATTTATTATCTCACATCATTTTTAAGTGTCAAAAATCCAGAGTAGTCAAGGTAGTTCTGGCTCAGGTTGTAGCCAAAGCCATGGTCATCTCAGGAAGTCCAGGGCTGGAAAGTCCATTTCCAAGTTTACTTTTGGTTGTAGACTGGCTTCAGTTCCTCGCTGTCTATTGGCAAGAGGCCTCAGTTTCTCACCACATAGGTCTCTCCAGAGGGTTGCTCATGACAGACCAGCTTACTTTTACCACATAGAGAAAGAAATAGAACCCAAGACAGAAACCACAGTGTTTTATAAACTAATCATGGAAGTGACATACTGTATGTCAACCATCACCACTATCTAATTTTAGAACATTTTCATCACCCAAAAAAAGCAACCCTGAAAAACTTTTGCTTGATGAAAGAAAGACATTGTCCAGAGAATGAAAAGACATGCCACAGACTGGAAGAAAACATTTGCAAAAGACATGTCTGATACGTAAAACGTAGGAAGAACTCTTAAAACTCAATGGTAAGAAAACAATCTAATTTAAAAATGAGAAAAAGACCTGAACAGACATCAAATCAAAGCAGATATACAGATGGCAAATAAGCAAAAGAAAAGATGGTCCAAATCATATGTCATCCAGGAAATGCAAATTTAAACAACAATGAGATACCATTACACACCTGTTAGAATGCCCAAAATCCAGAATACTGGCACCAATTGCTGGTGAAGATGTGGAGCAACAAGAACTGTCATTCATTGCTGGTAGGAATGAAAAATGGTACAGCCACTTTAGAAGACAGTTTGGCAGGTTCTTACAAAACTAAACATACTTTTACCATAAATTATCAGATATATGAAATTTCAAGGTTATGCTCCTTGAAATTTACCCAATTAAAAACTATTTCCACTCAAAAACCTGCACACAGATGTTTATAGCAGCTTTATTCATAATTCCAAAAATTGGAAGTAACTTAATGTCCTTCAGTAAGTGAATGGATAAAGACACTGTGGTTCATCCAGATTATGGAATATTATTCATTGCTAAAAAGAACTGAACTCGCAAGCCATGAAAAGACATTGGAGGAAAACTAAATGTATATTCCTACATTAATGAAGCCAATCTAAAAGGGCTACTTACTGTGTGATTTCTACTATGCGATATCTTGGAAAAGTCAAAACTATTGAGATAAGCAAGATCAGTGGTTGCCAGAGATTAGAAGGGGTGGGAGGGAGCATAAAGGATTTTTAGGGCAGTGAAATTATTCTGTAGACTGTAATGGTAGATACATGTCATTTTACTTTTGTCCAAACTCATAGAATGTACCACACCATGAATGAAAACCAATGTAAACTATGGACATTGGGTGACAATGATGTGCCAATGTCGGTTCATCAGTTTTAACAAATGTACCACTTTGTGGGGAATTTTAGTAGTAGGAGAGGCTTTGCATATGTGAGGTGTATGGGAAGTCTCTGTACCTTTTGCTGAATTTTGCTGTGAACCTAAAACTTCTCTAAAAAAATAAATAAAGTCAAATTAAAAGACCCTCCCCCCGCAAAAGACAAGAAAACGCATACCTATTAACAATCACCCCCCATTCATTTCTCACTACCACCAGCCCCTAGAAACCACAGATTTATTTTCTGTCTCCAAGGATTTGCATATTCTGGGACTTTCATATAAATTGAACCGTACAGTATGAGCCCTTTGTGTCTTCTTTGTTTAACTTTGCACAATGTTTTCAAAGTCCATCCACCTTATAGGATGTATCAGCACTTTATTACTTTTTATGGCTAAATCACCACCAGCAATATATGAGGGTTACAACAGCTCTACATCCTCACCAACACTTGCCATTGTCCATGATTTTTATAATTATTAGTCATTTTCATATCTTCTTTGAAAAATAATCCACTCAAGACTTTTGACAATTTTTAAATTTGATTGTTTACCTTTTTTTCTATTGAGTTGTCTTATTTATATCTTTATATAAAATTTATATCTGGATATAAAACCTTATCAGATATCTGATTTGCAAATATTTTCTCCTGTTCTATGGGTTGTGTTTTTAATTTTTGATAGTGTCCTTTGATTCTCAAAAGTATTCAGTTCTGGTGAAGTTTAATGTATTTATTCTATTGTCAGTTGTGCTTTTAGTATCATATTTAGGAAACCATTGCCTAATCTACAGTAAAAAAATACTTTTTTGCTTTTTTTCTAACAGTTTTATAGTTTTAGCACTTACATTTCGGTCTTTTATCCATTTTGAGTTAATTTTTGTGTATGGTATACAGTAAGGGGTCTAACTTCATTCTTTTGCATATGGGTATCCAGTTATCCCCATTGAATGGTCTTGGCACTCTGGTCAAAGATAAATTGACCATAAATGTATACAGATTTACTTCTCGACTCTGTTTGCTAAACCAATAATTTATATGCTAATACTACATAGTTGATTATTGTAGCTTTGTAGAAAGTTTTGAAACACTCCTTTAACTTGTTCTTCTTGTTTGAGATGTGTTGACTGTTCTGGGTGCCTTTCATTTTCATATTAATTTTAGTATTAGCATGCCAATTTGGGCAAAAAAGGTGACTGGGGGAATTTTCCCTCTAAACAACTAAACCATGTTGAAGATTATTTGGTACCATAGAAGAATGCCTACAATTTGCGTCCATGAACATAAGATTGTATTACACTCTGATATGCATAGTATGAATTAAAAGTTAAAGTAAGGTGATTGTTATTAGGAAGATAGGATTATTCATTGTCTTTCTTTTCCTTCCACAACAGTTTTGTTTTAATGCTATTTTATAATAAAGAAAACATGCTTAAAGTTTTTGAGGAAAGAATTTATTTATGAACTCCTTAAAGCACCTGGCTTATTATATTGCACGTGGTAGGCCATTGGTAAATATTTCTTGGTACCAACTTGGTACTGTTCATTTGTAGATGAAAAAAGAGAGTTAATTTATATTGCATGTAGCTCAAAGTTGCTCTTTCAAAACAACTATTCAATCCATCTAAATTCAACAAGTAAAAAATATATACACATAAATTTCCATGATTCAATCATATTAGATATGTAGTACTCCCTTCATAAATACTTACTTTTCTCTACAGAGTCACATTCCCCATCACTATTGTTAATCCCTGAAACTCAGCCTTCTGAAAATAATTTGAAATGTCAGGAAAAATTTTTTTCAAGTGTGCAGTGTGACCTAGATCTTACAAATTTTTTTTTTCCATGAAAATTCTAATCTTTGGGAGATTAGTAACTCAACTCCCTTTTGAGGTACCAAAGACTAAGACTCTGATCAGTGAATAAATTTTGGCAACCTATTAAATTATTCTTGGAAAGCTTTTCTTGGAAAATAATATGACACTAATAGCCATCCTAAAGTGTTGTATCAATAGGGGGAAAAGGGTAATTGCAGATACACACAGGTAGTGGGTTGATTTTTTACCGTGATTAAGTAAAGCAGGTAAAGATTAGTGGCAGAGCGAGAGGCAAGTAGAAAACAGCCGATCTTTATGGCATTCTCGTAATACCACAAACCACTCCACTTTTACTTCCATGATTAATGATGCCACTGAAAACCCTCCATGGGACGACTGCACTTTCTTGAATCTCAAACTGTAGACTATTCATTATGCTGTATATTTTCTCCCCTGACCTGATATTGATGTACACTGTGTTTAATGAATCATATTTATCACACTGTGTTTCAGCACAGGATGTACTGTGTATCTTATCTTACAGTCATGGTCCAAGTGGGAAATAGAGCCAGTGATGACTGGGAATAGAATTGGACTAGAAGGCAGGTTAGGGGGCTCTGGAGAGGAAGGAGGAAGACAGAGAAAACTTGAGCAGGAATCTCCAGCTGTAACTACGAAGAACATTCCAAACATTGGTGAAAACCAACAGTGGGCTCCTGCCATCTGTATGGTGGCAAAATGACGTCCAGAAAACCAGATCCTCCCAGCTGCAGATTATCATCAGAACCAGTTTCCGATGGATAGTCATAACAAATTCCCCAAGTGTTGAACCCATGGGCATATAACCAGAGTCACAATTCTAACCAAAATAAAAACAAAGTATTTATATGAATATTTTAAAGGAAATTACAAATGAAAAGTAAGGAGAGGAAACCATTGTATGCATATTTCTAAGCTAGTGCTTTTCCTTTAAAGAACAGGACAGGCTAATACATGGTGTTTAACCACATACGATTATATTACAGCTCTACTTTTGTGCCTTGCCTTGCTAGTATTTCCAACATTTCAGGGCATATGACAGTCAGGCAGGACGTGTCCTCAGGCCGTTGACGAGACTTGCCAGACGATAGCCATTCCAGTAAATATTGGTGTGGAGCCTCACCTAAGGTAGAGGAAATTCCTTGAGGACAGATACATCACAGGAGGCAGCCGGGAGAAGTAAACAACTCCAATGATAACTGATTTATTGTACAAACTGAACTGTAAACATGAAACAATTATATTACTTTCAAGCCACTGGTCCCAAATGCGTATGTGAAATCTCTCTTCCTTACCAGGTAGAAGACCACTTAATAAGACAGACGTCATAACTTCTGGGTCACTTTCAGTTATTCCCTTACATGTATTAAAAATTCATCAAGTTTAAATTTCTAGTTTCATCTCCAGTGCAGAGTTCTCACTTTCTCTGTTCGCAGGCCAGTCTTGGGTCTAAGGAGCTTTAATTGGGAGGAGGCATGGCCTGTGCTTATTTCTCTTCTCAAAGCAGCACCTAGGAGTTTAGGAGCACCAATATTTGGTTTTGAGCTATGTTTTTTTCCTTCTGTTTTCAAGGCCTAACTCCCTTCTCCTCTTGTCTTGAGGGCTAGGAGGGGAAAATCGGGGGGTTGGGGCAAATCCTCAATTATTTGACTGCTCTTTGTGGGTTGTCACAGCTTCTCTTGCTAAGATGGGCTGGTCATGCATATACTCTCATGCCAGGTATTCAAATGCTAGCTCTCACAGGCAACAATGTATGAGGATTGTGCCAAGTCGGCCTACAGCTCAGCAACCTGACAAGACTTGAGCTTGCCCCAGCCCCCCCAGTAACCGCACCACCTGACCCCATAGGACATCCCATAGCTGCTTGCCGTTGAGTTTCCTTTTCCCGGTGTTGACCCCTTTGGGATGGGGTTTCAGACACGCAGCTTATGCCCATTGCCCCAAATGGGAAATATATATATTGAAAGAAAAAGTCAGTGCTCCAAGTCAGATACTCTCAAATCCTTTTTACTATTTTTGTGACATCCCACCTCCTCCACATTTCTTATTCCATTGCTTTTAGCAGCTGGCAACCTTGACTTTTCTTTGAGGGACTGCCCTCAAGCAACTGGAGCCACCAAAGTACCACGGAGTTTATTTCCCCTAGGAGATTGTTACCAACATACTGTCTGGAAAGAACTATGGATTCCCAGCTCTCTTCACTGAGTTTGGGACAATTTAGAGGCTTGATTTAAACTCAAGAGCTTCCCCACAGAGTCGGGCCAAGCCCCACTGGTTGTGGGACTTTGGAACCCTTGTGTGGCTTTCTCCTCTTCCTGTTTGGCTCTCCGTAATTCCCTTAGTGGTTTCCCCTTAAGGCACTTTCTTAATCACTTGCAGGATTTCTTAATAAATCCTCACTTAGGGCCTGCTCCTTGGGAACCTGACCTAAGAAACCTACCCGTGACATGGAGTTGGGTAAGAATGGAGCTTTGCCACTATTGCCCCGGTGATACCACATTTACCGCAGATTAGAGTTCAAAGCCAGAATCAGTTCCTGGAGTTCGCAGGGGAAGCAAGGCAGTCCCATCATGGTCTCCCCGTGACAAACAATCATCAGCTCCTCTGGTATTTAAGAACACCATAAGCTTCGGAAAGTAGAGTAAAAAATACAAATAAAATGGTAAGGTGACCGAATGGCTGATTTCCATTTGGTTTTTAGTTTGAGCCAAGTGGTGCCTTAGGAAGGAACAAGAAGCCCGGACAACAGTTGGATAATTAAAACGACTGCATTGGCAGGAGATGGTTCTCCCTGTCTCTGATACATAGCATTTATGAATGAAAGTGCTCAGCCTCCCAGTGGCTCTCCTTTTGAACTGGCTCATCCATTACTGGGGTAATGATTTTCCGTCTGGGCAACAGCAAAGCCAAAGGCCTATTACACAGGCAACATAAAGTTAAAAAGACATTATGAATAAAACGTTAGCTCGTGCCGGCTTTTGCCAACTCCAGAGAAGATTGCCTGATGCCGACACGTGTTTATTACACTTAATAATGTTTACATAATTCTTCCTTGAGCTCATTAGAGCTGTCAGATCAGAAGTAAATGTGTTCCCCCCTCTGTTTATCTCTAAAGGCTTCGCAGTCAATAAAGCAAGATGAATGACATCCAGGGCGCAGACAACATACTCTCTTGGCTTTGCAAACACTGCCAAGTTAAACCCTCGGACCGGGTGGGCTCTTGGGTTTAGCATTGCATCTGATTAGCCCCTTCATTCTCCAGGAAAAGAGCAGCGCTTCTCCAACTTCAATGTGTTTGAAATTACCCAGAAGCTTGCTAAAAATACTCAATGCTAGGTCTCACCCGCAGAGATTCTGATTCAGTTGATTGGGGGAGGGGCCCAGAAATGTGCATTTCTAGCAAGCTCTCAGGTGACTGATGCTGCAGGTGTATGGACCATACTTGCCCAGTTATAGAGGTCATTTCCAATCCTGTTCATTCGGGGGTGGGGAGGGGCTTGACAATTTGGGGCATCCTGGCCTATGGGATGCATCAGCAGCTGCGGTCACGACAGTGGTGGCAGCAGTGGGAGCAGCAGCAGCAGCCTCGTGGCCGCAGCAGGCGCACAAACCCTGCTGGGCCAGCGTGGCTCCGCGAGGTGGTCGGCCAGCGTGGAGAGGCGGAGTCTAGCTCCTGGGGGCGGGGCCTGGTGCCCGGGGGCGGGGCTCAGCGAGCGCGGCTCCTGTTGCCGGCTCTTGGCGGCGGCGGCGGCAGGGGCTGAGGGCACAGCCAGCGGGCGGCGCGCCGCGGACTCCCAGGCAGCCCGCGGAAAGGTAAAGCCAGGAGAGCGCTCAGGCGGGTTTTCAAGCCCGGCAGCTGCTGTCCAAGTCCCTGAACATCCCTTGCGCCTCAAGCTGCGTCTGGGCGCCCAGGGTATTTGCATAGCATCCAGGGAACGGCTGCAGAGCCAGGGTTTTGCTTGTATCGCGGCGGGGCCGGGGTCGGGGGTATTTGGGGTCTGCGGCGGGAGGCTGCTGCCATCCCAGGACATCCGGACTCGGAGACAACTTTGCGCAGCGGTCCTCCCAAGTTCCCTTTATTGCTATTGTCTTAGCGCCTCCCGTCTGACAGTCTCCCTGGACTCCAGCTTTGTTCTCATCATGCCAAACCCGCGGTCCCCTAGGGCGTGAACCCAGGAGAAGCTGGCAAGTTGCACCTGCCAGCCGGATCCACCCAAGCCCCTCTCGCATCTCCCAGGTCCAGAGCGGACCTGTGTACACTGGGGCTGGGCACCTCGAGACTCTGTCCTCACCGGGGTAGCGGTTCTCGCCTCCTTCCCCTATGTGGTCTGGGATCACGACAGGGCGTCAAACGTTCGGGATGTGCGTGATTTGGGGCCGGAGAAAGGACGAGAAAAAGTTTGGAGCCCTGGCTGGGGCTAGGGAACCGGCAGCGCCAGGCTGCACATAGCAGGAGTTGGAGAGGGTGCTAGGGGCTTGGCGCCGGGCAGAGGGACTAGGACCGACAGGGAACCCTGGAGGCTGAGCTCCAGGCTTGCGCTGTTGGCGGAGATGGGGTGTTCGTTGTGTACGCGCGTTGGCATGAAAAGACTGTATGTGATAGCAGAGAAGATGGGTGAAACAGAGAAAGGAAGAGAGTGGTACTAGGGATATGTAATTGCAGTACCCAGTGTGCACTTTCTTCCTCCTCCAGATATTTTAGAAAAGCTATGCACGGGATGCCTTCTTGTACCCGAACTCCCGGAGGTGGGGTGAAGGAGGGGGTAGAAATAAGTTTTACCCGGGGCCAGAGCTGGCTTTGCAAGCGAACAGGTGACAGAAGACTTCTTAGTTGTGTGTGTATGTGTTTGTGTATTTATGCGCAGCGGCGAGGGATGCTTGACCGCCCGCGGAGCCTCCACCCCGCCCCCTTTGGACAGCGGTGTGAGTTTTCCTGCCACTCCCCGCCTGAGGCTGGCAGGCGAGAGGCGAAGTGATGGTCTCAGAGTGGAGTAGACAAAAGGGTGCACTTGGACGACCCTCCAAAGGCCAGGCGGCTGGTGTGTGTGTGTGTGTGTGTATACTCTTGCCAGCTAGGGAGAAAACACTGGCAGCAGGGGGATGAGTAGGAGCAAAGAAAGACAGGTGAAGCGGAGCAGATGAGAAGAAACAGAACTGAAGGAAGAGAGCAGAGATTTAAAAGCATCTTGCCTGATTTGCTTTAAAATTATAAGTGAATTTTAAAGAGATGTTGATGGGGGTACCCGGAAGCTAAAATTTTAGGAGGGTGGGGGTGTAGTAAGTTTGATTGATAAAGGTATGTTAGCAAGTGATGTTAAAGTGAGTCTGAAACCTGTGCTGAAGTTTATTGCTGGTTTTAGATAATCTCCTTTGACACATCTTTCTAGCACCTACTCCAGAAGTACCTTTTGACTGTCAAAAAGAAGTAAAAGGCATGTATACACAAATAAAATGCAGCTAAAATGAAGTTTAAATGAAGCTTTGAGCAGGATTAAATGGCTTGTGCAAATGCTAAATGTTGCTAAAGTACTGTCAGGGCTATAAAATAGCCAGACAAAAATAAAGGGAAAAAAATAATTGTAACAAGAAAATGAAGGCTTTACAAGAACTTCAGTAATGAACACATAACAATTGATGGTATGATGCAGTAATTATTTTCGTATTTACGCCATTAACGATTGTAATTTAACGTTAATGTCCTGGTATTTTATTCCTTCTCATTTGCAGACAAAAGCACATCTGAGACACCATGAGGGAGTAATTTGGTAATATAAAGTCATGAATAGAAAACACTAAACCATGCTCAGAACTCTGACAACATAAAGCGTGAAACAAAATAACCTCATTTGCTGTTTATTATCTGTCTTTATAATTCTGTTTACTATCATTTGCATAAATGAATAGCTAAATTGTATAGTATATCCCCGTTAGGAAAAAAATACTTGATGCTTATAGATATACTAGGGGAGAATTAGTAGGTAGGTAATCCTTACATTAAGCATGAAAAAGATTTTAAAACAACTTTGTAGCATTAGAAGCCATCTGGAAATAATCAAAATACAAATTCAACCTACCTAGGCATCCTCATTTTATTTAACTTGGTTCAAGTAGTTTTTAACAATATATATGTAGTCAATGGGCAAACCCTAAACTTATAGCAAATCTTAACCAAACCAAACCAATATACTCTATATACATCATGAAGCAGTTTTGTTAGCCTGAAAAACTCTTTTTTTCTAGGCAAACTTTCAAAGGGTAAATATTCTGAAATTGAGAGGTTTATTGGAGGAAGATCAAAGCAAAATTCTTTCAACAGATACTTAAGTTCTTAACATTTTAAGATAAATAAACATCAGAGTTCACACATTTTAAAACTATTGTGCGTTTTTTTAACCTTGGGATCTTTTCTAAAACTGCCTTACTCATATGATTAATGGAACAATTAATACTTGTATTAAAAGAGCTCTGAAATAATATGCCAGTAAAAGAGCTGAGCAGGGCGTGTGGTGGTTGGAAGGAATCAGTCAATCCACATGAATGTTTTAAAAAATTCCTTTATTCTTCCCAGGCACACAAAATATCACAATGATTGAATGCACCTTTTCCTTTCCATACAAATGCGCTGGTCTCATGTGGAACAGCACAATGAAATCAGTATTACCTGAGAATGGATTCCATGTGGAAATAGGACCTGGTATGTACTTTAAATGCAGGGGAAAAATAATAAGTGACAAGTGAGTTGTTCATTATCATGGAGACTGGTGATTGTGTAAGATTAGGGCAAGTTCTTATAGTTTTCCTGCGTACAAACTTGGGAAATGCGATGGTGTGAACAAAGTATATTCTAAATATAGGTTTAACTATTATTTTCAGCCTTACCCAAAGTCACTATTTCTCTGCGTTCTCACTTATATTCCAAATATTACAAAGGCTGTCCAATTTTTCTGTATTTCTATTGTTCTTTGTACGACTGTTCTGTAGAAAGTTCTGTATTTTTCTTTGTTTTAAAGGTTAGAATCTGACTTTTAGTTAATTCATTGACTTACTCATTTCTGCAACATACTTATTAAGTACCCATTATTAACTACCAGATATTATACTGGGTGCTGGGGATTCAAGGATGAGTTAGACTCAGTCTCTGTACTTAGAAAGTGAGGGAGACAATTATATGGATAAACAAATGCAATAAAATGTTATAAGTGGTAGTCTATCTTAGGGCTTTGGAATGAGATAGACTGGGTTCAATTTCAGCTCTGCTTTCTTACTAGCTGTGAGGCCTGGATCATGTTTTGTAACCTCTCTGAGCCTCGTTTTTCTCATCTGTTAAATGGGGGAAAGTAACATCCCTGGATCACAGAGTTGCAAAGATTACATCTCAACATATTTTAGTATCTTCCCATCTTCAAAATCAACTCTGGATCCTATACTTCTCCGCATCCTTTTCTTCATTTCTCTGTTCCACGTCATTGTCAAATTTCTGGTGAGTCTTGTCTATATATATGCGATCTCCACGTCCTCCCTCGTTACTATCCGTCCTACTGCAACGTGGCTTCTGCCTTCATCACTTATGGAAACAACTTCTGTTGAGATCAGCAGTAGCCATTATGTGATAAGATCCAGTAGCTGAATTCTTACTCAACTTCTTGGAGCATTTGAAAGAGTTAACTAGTCCCTTTTCCGTTATCTTCTTTTGGCATCAGTGACTTGGGTGGCTTTTGTAACACTATACATCTTCAGTTGTCCTCATTTTGCTGTACTATTTCTCACCTGACTCCTCCTTCACTATTCCATCTCTAAAAAATGGTTGGGTCTTTCCAACCTTGGGGCTTCATATCAGGCCCTCTTCTTGTACCTCCTTTCCACACCCCTCTCTTGAAGTAATGTCTTCCATTCTCATGATTTTAAATCTTATATGTATGCTGACTCAATTTATGTCTCTAGTCCATATCTGGCCTCTGAGCTCCAGAAATATCGATTCAACTCTCTGTTTAACTTCTCCACTTGGATATTTCACAAGTGTTTACAACTTCTTACATTAGAAATTAAAGTCTGTATTACCACTAACACCAACACACTAAATCTATTCTTCCTTCAGTCCTTTTCATTTTAGTAAATGGCACCACTGTATATCTAACCATGCAATCCAGAAACTGAACCCTTTTACGGCAAACATATTTCTTAATTCTTCATCATGTACTTTGTGTTCTGGGTGGGTGTTGGCCTGATACACATGGGTAGGCCTGCTAGTGTTGGTGGTTTATAATCTGCATCTGTTCTGATTATCTAGTGCTATGACCATACCAGCTGATAAATATTTTGCACTATTACCCCTGCTTATATCTATCTGCCTCTGTCTATTTCCATTGCAACACCCCTGAATCCAGGCCAATATCACCTCTCACCTATTATTTTTGTCCATATATGATGGATTTGTGTGTAAATTCCTATTTAAAGCTACCCTGACTTGCTGCATTTTACATATTGTGTTAACATTATTTCATACAATTTAGTACTAGGAATTTGGACATCAGGAAAGGGCTTCTACCTTGCAAGGTATCCCACTAATTTCATACTAAGAGATTGGATACTTTTTAAGGAGGAATTCCTTTATAAGTAAGGAAATATGCTTGGTTGTCTTCCACACCAAAACAACAAATTATAGAATTTGAGATTGTCAACTTTTTGCCAAATTTGGAATACTATGGCTGCATTTAGTTTTAGGAAAATGAAGTCAGGTAAAGTTCTACCACTGAAGAAGTTTAAGTAATCATAATCTTGAATGGTCTAATTTTTCTCTTGGCCAACAGAGTACATTCAATCAAAATGCTAATCTAGAAATATAATTAACAGACAGTATGGACAGTGTTAAATGTTGGTGTACATATTTTTTGACAAATAGTAGCAAATGGAATGAAACTAATTAGAGTAAGATGTATCATCAGCGTCAACTCTAGAAATGCCTGTTATTCCAAGCTTTCCCTTTTTTAGTAGGAGGCCAGTGTTCTCAGCAAAATGAACGTCCTTGAGTACACTTCACTTTGAATTCTCTTTATTTGTGCATTACAAGGTTTTACTTCAGCAGGTTAGCAATGACGTACATGTAACCATGTAAACAAGACTCAAATAATTTCTCAGTGATGTCATTGGAACTCAAAGATCAAGAAAAATCTAAGCTTCAGTTTTCTAAAGATAGTGGCATTTTCACTCACACACACACAAATAAAATCACAGCAATGCAAGAAGAATTGGTTCAACTGTAAATGTAGTTTATATTCTGTTAGTCTTATGATGCTGATCCGGGATTTTACCTTTGGATTATGTTGGGCTGTAGACTCAGCCTTTTTGTAACGTTCCTTTCTCCTTTTCTTTTTCTTTTTTTAATTAAAACTTATTGGAGTGACAATGGTTAGTAAAATTACATAGGTTTCAAGTGTACAGTTCTGTAATACTTCATCTATGTATCACATTATGTGTTCACCACCCAGAGTCAGTTCTCCTTCCATCATCATATATTTGACCCCGATTTCTCCTTTTCTTTGTCTCTCTTCCTTCTTCTTTCTCTTCTACTACTTGGTTTCTTCCTTCCTCTTCTTTAATTCTTTCATTTTATTTCTTAACTATTTCTTATTCCTTCCTTTCTTTCTCCCCTTCTCCTGCCCCTCATCCTTTCCATTGTCTTTCTTCATCATTCTTGTATAAGTAAAAACAAACAAAATAGAAAGATCTACCTGAATTTTTGTCCCTGGTGTTATTTTAGGACTTACTCAACCACATTGCCCCTGCCTTTTGTAGTTGGTGCTCTTCACTTTTGTACTTGGTGTCTATCACTTCAAACTTATCTCAAGAACCTTAAAATTCTTGCCTCAATTTTTCCTATGTCCAGAAATAAGCATATAAAAAGTAGAAGAAAGGGATTGGTAAAATTGCTTTGTGGATCCATACTACCATGCTCTAGAATGACCTTTTTCCAATAAGTAGTCTTTATCCTTTATCGCCAGGATGTTAGATCACCCAGTGATATAACAGTATCGTGCCTGCTTCCTGAGCTCAGGGACCATTTTGGAAGATACATGTCCATCTTCATAGTGTTGATGACAACTAGAATAATGATTTAAATGACAACAACTAATATTTATTGAGTGCTTGCTATGTGCCAGACTCTGTGCTAAATGTTTGATACATGTTGTTTTATTTATTCCTCACTCCTGGCTGACCCATATTATAGACAGATTATACTATAAACAGACTAAACAAGGTTATATTACTTGAGCAAAGGTTGCAGAACTAAAAGTATGGGAGTGGCAATTCAGATCTTAGTGGCTTTGCTCTATACTGTTCTATATATCTCAACATTACCCAGGTTCTATATCTATGAATACATTCATGTTGATAGTGAGCTACAAGGACGTCCTGAAGCCATAGTATCTGCTTTCATAGGACACCCTGCAAAGAAATGATGAGTGGGGAGAGTGGTATTCAATGGCCCTGTGGGCTCAAGTTGTACAGGAGGTCAGTTGGGTAAATCTTAAGGTTAGATCCTTCATAAGAAATCACGGTAACAGCAGCTTATCATAGTCTCTCTCTCCAATGTGGCTTCAGGCTAAGCCTGAAAACTAGTGGAATTTTCAGTGTGTGATGTCCCAAGCATCATAGGCTTTGGAAGAGACTTGAGAGGCTCCCAGCAAATGCTTTTCTTTCTTTCTCAAGGCAATGAGTTTTTAAATTTTTGGATAAACATGCAATAGATATGTCCACATGAGAGTGAATGGTATAGAAGACTGGGTTTGAGCAGAGGAGAAATAAAATAGCATTGTGTAGGTGAAATGAGCCTTGACCGAAGAAAATGAGCAAAACGGAACCACCTATTCCATAAACTGAGGCAATTGTTATCGGGGGGGTCTCTGACTTTTTGCAGCATCTATGCTCTCTGATCCTATGCATGGGGAGAGACTGAGTAGAAAGAGATGACAGTTGGCATTTGGTGCTGAATGTCTTACCAGGGCTTCCAAAATTAATCCTGTGTTCTAACAAAGATCATTCCAGAACCAAGTTTGAATTACATGAGGGCGTGGGCAGTCAAAAAACACGAGTATCCCAACAGCTTCCTGACTATGACCTCGTTTGCACTGCTGCTCTGTAGAGTAGCTAGGTGGTCTTATTCAAATGTTAACCAGAATATGACACTTAACTATGTCTGAGTCCTCCAATGGCTTCCCACCTCTCACTCTCACTAAAAGCCTAAGACCTTACAGGGGCCTTTATGAGACCTTACATGAGGCTCTTTATGATCTGATCCCCTGTTGTCCTTCTGATCCCATTTACTGGCCTCCTTTGTTGAGTGAATAAGTGAATGAATGAATGAGTGAATAAGTGAATGAATGAATTACTCTTAAGTGAACCAAGAAATATCCAAGGTACTCAGTAGTGTTTGTTGCATAAGTAAAGTAGGGGAAAATTTATTGTTTTAATGAAGACACTGGAGAAATTAAGGTCAGAAACAAAAGGCATAGGAATAATTGGTGAGTGGATGAAGATAAAAGCAGTATGTCAGAACTGCTGGATGCTGACCTCAAGTTTTTGTCATTTATTTCTTTATTTACCGAATATCTTTTGAAACTCTACTTTGTACCAGGCACATATCTAAAGGCTGGGTATTCATCAATGAATAAGAAGGCAGTCACTGGCCCCTGTGTCTGACATTCGATTAGAAGACATATATTACAATAAAAAGGGTAAAATTATAATTTCTGGTAACAATATATGTTGTGGAGAAACCGCTAGCATAGACTTGGGAGCAAGATAGGTTTAAATGCAGATCCCATACCTTCCTGGTATTCAGCACTAAATTATGTGGTTACCTGTTCCCCTGTCTCCTATGCTGAAAATGGTACTGATCTCAGAGATGAGTATAGTTTAAACAGTCTTATAAAGAGTGAATATATTGTCTTGTCTTTCTTAAGATTTTTCCACTAGTAAAATAAGGCGTTCTTTTAAAATATTATTTGAAAAACAGTTGGACTAAAGAAGGTCCCAAATTGATGGCTTCTGTGAATGTGCTCTGTATTTAATTTTAAAACAGTAGCAAATGTTTCACTGATACAATGGCAATTGTAGTATTCTTTTGATAAATAATTTAATAAAGAAGTCAAATATAGTGTAGAGAGCTTTTTTTTTTTTGCCGCACACATCAATACATTCAATATTATGGTTGAAAGAGATAATTGTAAAAAATTTAAATTGAAGAGGTTTAGTTTCCATGTGATTTTTGTATTACTTCATTTTCTCAGTACCAATTTTGGCCTCTTTATTTTCTGGTTTGTGTTAATTTGTTATGGCAGTGAGAGAAAATGAATACAGGCTCCAAATCAATATGATTGTCTTAGAAACATAAGTGATTAATGACAAAGTCACACCAACAAAGAAATAATGATTGCTGTGGATGAAGCATTCAGAGTCATTCTGATACTACCCGCTGAGGTCACTAGCGATCACTCGGCCTGTATTGGTATTCCGTCCCTGCCTGAACAAGTTAACACAAACTTGTGACTTAAAACCACACAGATGTATTGCCTCAGAGTTTCTGTAGGTGAGAATTCCAGGCAGGCTTGGCCAGACACTCTGCTTAGGGTATCACACGCTAAAAATCAAGGGCTCAGCCAGCCCGATCTTTTATCTGGAGATCCTAGGAAAAGATGACACCCAGGCTCGTTCACTTTGTTGGTAAGATTCAGTTTCATGTGACTGTAGGACTGAGGTCCCCATTTCCTGTCAGCTGCTGTCAGGATTTCCTGTCCCTGTTCCCTGCTGACTGTCAGTTGGGAAATATTCTCAACGTCTAGAGGCATTTCTTGGCTGATGGATCCTTCCATCTTCAAAAACAGCAACAATGGGTTCTGTCTTTCTCGTGCTTCCAATCTCTCTGATTTCCTCTTTTGCCACATCTCTTCTACCCTCAGCCAGAGAAATTGCTTTGTAAGGGCTCCTGTGATTAGACTGCCCCGACCCCCCTCGCCCCCCAGATCATTCACCCTATTTTAAAGTCAACTGATTAGTAGTCTGAATTACATCTGCAAAGTCCCTTTTGCCAAAAGGTAACATTCACGGGAGTGATAACAGAGTAAAAAATATGGGGGCCTAAATTGTGCCTAACACAGGACCTGTGAGAGCTGTGCCTAGTAATATGCTTGTCAACTGAAGCAGAGTTGATGACCTGTCAATTAGATTGATTGGAAAACTATAAACTTTTGGTGAAGTAGAAAGTGATTATTTAATTTTGTAAGACATGGCCTCCAAAAAACCACCTTAAATAAACAAGGAAACTTTCAGTTCTGGGGTGGGACATTCAAATGCCTTCAGGACTCAGGAGTGAAGAAATGCGGCAGCTTGGATGCATGGCTACAGCAGTGTGGGTGCACGTCAAGAGGACAGCCCTCAGCCAGTTGCAGCTACTTGCTTTGCTCTGGAGCAGTTTCAATCGAATTTTTGTGTGACTCTAGAAATATGTGTGAAATCTAGGTTTTCTTTCTATGCCAACTAAATCAAAATTGGAAATAATAGGAGTACCCAAACATATTTGTGGACTAAATTTGTCATGTGGGCTGCCAGTTAGCAATTTATGATTTTACTCAAGCTGAGTAAAGTGCATGTTTGAGTGAAAAGTATTCAATATGATAGAAAATACTCAATTTAGGAACTTGCATTGATGATGATATTAAAGTACACAAATATAGTAACACTAGAAAGTTTTTGGCTCCAGCTTCCAGACGTAATAGTGACTTTAGTGGTCTACTTTTGTTAACCTATCGTACAAATAAACGAACAAGCAAAAAATAAGGCAGGTAATTAATGCTATAATGCTTTTTCCTGGGTCTTTAACCTTACACAATTGTCTAGAATATCACTTTTTCTGGATTTAGATTCTTCAGGTTTATATAAGCAAAAGGGAGCAGGATAGAGTGTGATGAATTATCCACTGAACTTGAAAGAGTGCGAAGAAATAGTTTGGATAATTCAAGTATGGATCCCAACTGGCACAACATCACTAGTGTCTCTAGGGATAGGGAGAATGTCCTTTAGAAACATATACTGATTTAAAAGAATCGTTTCTTTTCCATTGTATACAATTACAGGAAGAAGCTGAGAAAATTTATTTTACAGATTGAGTCTGAGGTTCGTAAGGATTATATAAATGCCTCCAGCTGGGTGGGAGCAGGGCTATGATGGTGATGACTGAGAACACAGCTCTATGAGTCAAACTAAGTGGACTTTAGATTTGGGCTCTACCACTCCCTAGATGTATGACCCTTGGCAAGGTTATATCACTTCTTTTAGACTCGGTTTCCTCACTTGCAAAATGGAATCATGAGCGCCTAACTTAGAAGTGGTTGTGAAGATTAAATGGACTGATGCATGTAAAGCACTTGGATTCTTATTACAGGATTCTAGATCTGGGCACCCAGCATTTTATCAGCTACGATCAATTCTCATGCAATGGATTTAAAAATGACAGACTGTGTAACTGCCTAGCTAGGACCCATGCATCTCTGTCCCTTAGTAAATGAAGCGGTGAGGGTATAAAGGAATGGTTTAGTTAGAATCTGAATCCTGGGTTGATGCTTCATCTCTTCGTAGCCTGTTGCTGCCTTAGTTGAGGTGGATGGAGGGTTCCCCTTCTCCCAGAAATTCCCAGAGTGGAATGTTGCTGTGGTTTCATAGCAACACTTTTGTATTTGGTTCCGAAGGATTTGGATACAAGTACTGCTTTTGCAATATTCCAGCCAATCCTTATGTATATGGGAAATACACATAAATTCTCTGAGTTTTACGAAATAGAAGACCAAGATTTTTTTTTTTTTAACTCACAATGAGCTTGAAAAGATTGTCTGAAGCAATGTACATAAATGATTTTCATAGATTTGGAATTGAAATGGTTAGTATTTGCTACTTCCCCCGGTGGGCCATTTTCTTTGGTCTGGCATGGGCAACAGAAAAGAAACATGTGAGGATGATACCCAGCACAACCACTACTGAATCATTTAATAAATATTTATTAAGCATCATCCTTTTTCAGCTATACTAGGTTCAGGGGATAAAAACTAAACAAGCAAGCACAAACCAATGACACAGTACCTAACCTCTTGGAACTCGTGTTCCATCCAGGAACATATATATCATGATACACTGTAATACAGGCCTTGATCCAGTTTCTTGCAAAGTATTTTGGAGAGCAATGGGGCAGTAGTGTGGGGAGAGAATCCAGAAGGACATCATAAATACTTTTATCATTAAAATACTTTTTAGCTTGAGCTCAGTATCCAGGAGATGTTCTAAAAGATAAACATACCAACCAAAAAAACTAAATGTTTCCCTGTTTGCTTGCTTAAATTTCAGTTATTACATACTCAATGGAATGAATCTGTGGAAGTTTTCCCAATTTTTCCACCTAAGTTCCTATTTCTAAAAATATTACATAAGTTTTCAAAATACAATTAGAAAAAGAGCAATTTACCTACCACAGCCCCTGTGATAACACCAACATAGATTGCACATAAAAATGCATACACAAACCCTGTTCTCTGCATATGCCATGTACTAGTAATTTCTCAGAACTACTGCTTAGATGAGAGTTACCGTAACTGTCTCAAACTGCTGTAGTAAATCAGAAAGTCCTCATTTAATTTTGGATATTCCAGAAGGTGTGTTGCAGTTTTGATAACTGTAAAATACCATATAGTATATTTATAGTAACCCCTGGTATCAAAATTAGGTATTATTGTGTCCATCTCACATTTTAGATGAGTAGAAAAATTAGATCAACAGAAGAAAAGTGAATCACACAATTCTAATCCTAATATCTTTCTTAAAAAGTGTCTCGACATAACAACAAATAACAATTAATAAATTGATTTACTATTAATGAAGTTAATAGTAACGTGTTTCCTAATTACAAGAGTTTTTGTACAATAAAATGCAATAGGTTTAGAAAGTACAAAATGTACACATTTCATAAATCATTATTTAAAATGTATTTATTCATGCATTTATTTTGTGAATTTTATATCTGTTATCTTTTATATTACATGGAGATAATAAATAAACTTATACATGAAAAAAAAAACCCATTGAAAAATGCCCCTTTTTTCGTTTTAATAATCAGAAGACGAAATATATTCTTGGACCCTTGTTTTTAATTGATACGGTCTAGTTTTGTGCTCCAAAGGCCTAATGATGCATTAAGAATTCTCCATTTTTGTTGGTTCGATTTTCTATTGAGCAACATCCCTGAGAGTAATAGAATGAAGTAGGGAGGGAAAAGATTGAGAACTGCCCAAGATTGGCTACAGTTATGGAAATAAGCAAATGATAGGAGATAATTCAGGTTATTTTCATTTTTCGTTCTTATCAGAGATTCATTGTATTTATATATAAAACATGGAAACGATCCCATTATAAATTCAAGCTATAGTTAGATCAGCATATTAAAAACTACTTCAAAATGGAATTATTTTATCATTTTGAGTTCTTTATTTCCCTTATAGAAAAATAAGTGACAATTGAGCTGCAGATTATAGAGGATTATCTTCTCTCCTTATAAGAGTTAGTAATATGAATATTATTTTGTGAGGAATTTAATTTGGGGGTTGAGGGAATGATCTTATTAGCACTAGACTCCCTTGGCCAATAATCTTATGACTATGGGATATATATTAAATCCTTTTCTATTTATATTCTTTGGCAGGCTGTTATTCATTGTTATTGTGGAGATTTTGTTAAGTAATGGTTCTCTTGAGAAATCATGGGTGCTTTTTCGAGGTCACGATTTCCTATGAGCTTAGAAAGTGGGCCATACATCCTCTCTTCAGTTAAGAACCCACTCTATACCCATTTTCTTTAACACATACTTTATTTGTAAGGTTTCTGACATTCCTTTCTTCCGAGAACTTAAGAGTGATATATCACTCTTTATTTTGTGAAGTAAAATTGATTAGAGGAAACAATAAACATAATTCTTTAAGCATGAAACCCAATATATTTTGAATACTTGGCTGGGCTGCCATGGTGATCATCATACGTTCTTTCTCCAGAGACTGCTGGGCTGTGCCAAAGGCCTCCTAGTAAACAGTTTTCACCGTTATTTCTTCTTATGGTAGAAGGAATTTCAGCGTTGGCCTTTATTATTATTGTTTTGCACTGATGTGGCAAAAATCCATCACTTTCCAGATACTGATACCTGTTCATTGCTGTCCGGTCATTGCCACAAGGGGAAAATCAGCTAATTTGACAGTGTTGTTTTTTTCAGGATCCACCTAGAGGTTTTAATGATGGCTATGTTTTTAAAAATTGGATTAACTGAGCAATGCTTCTGAGCAGAAAATCACATATTAGATTTTATTGGGTTTCAAGGCCCACATGAAGGAAACTCCTATTTTTAAATCTGTGGCACTTTAAACAATCTATTTCCAGACAGGAGTCAGCCTAAGTGGATGAAGGAACAGCTTAGGGGAATAGGTAAAACACGGACTTGAACAGATAGACTTCATTTCAAATCTTAACCTTTTTACTACTTACTATCTGTGGGACTACAGATACTTACTACCTTGTGGGACTACAAGATACTTCATGGCTCTGAATTTAAGTTTTTTCACCTGTAAAAGAGATGTAAAAGCACCTACCTGTGAGAATTTGTTGAATTTACATAGGCAAAGTATCTGACACGTTGTAGGCTAATTATAAAGTGAGTTCCATACACTCATTCCCTTTATGGGAACATGTAGATTTAAATCAGATATCGACCTGCTACCTGCCCACACAACAGCAAACTAACGTATCAGAGCAGCATGAAAATTAGATAAACATTTTACTACTTTAAGTGTGGTCCTCAGATGAGCAACATCTGTATTACCTGGGAGATTGTTAGAAATGCAGAATCTTGGCTCCAACCCCAGACCTGCTGGATCATAACCTGCATTTTAACAAGATCTCCAGGTGATTGTGTGCGCAGCTAAGTTTAAGAAGCACTGAGATTGACCAGGCCATTTCTCTCCTGACCGTCGATCCATTGTGTTATTGGTGATTCATTCCTTTTCACCATTCACCTGTTGTTTTGGTGATGTTTGGGGGGAGTAGACACACTCAAGGTACTCTCTCAGCATTTGTACCTTGGGGCAGATCAATGCACACACACTTCCACACACATCAATGGAACATCCCTCAGCATAGGACCTGGCACCAGTAGAGCCTCAATAAATGTTTATTGAGTGAAATAAAACAGCCAACAGTCAGACAAGCAGACTCTCCCATCTGTTCTGCAGATGCACAGTAGCCCTAGAAGGGCCTGGAGAGAGATGAATGTGCTTGAGGTCTTTGCCAGGAGGCATTACCCATGCCCAGTGGGGAGGAGGGGTTTGCTCACTGCTATTCTTGCCAGGAGATCGGCTGAGGTTCTGAAAGCCTGTCAAATGTGTGCAGCCAGAACAAAGGACAGGGAGCTGCCTTTCTTCTTTCTTTTGCTTGCTGGGCAAGGCCGGTGCCACAATACTTTGGGAGCAGTTTTCTTTTGGTGATAGTCTTTCTTGCCCCTAAGGGACAAAGGAATAGGTATAATGGCAGTGCTTCAGGGCAGGGTCATATTTTTCCACATCTGTGACTAGCTGAGTTATGTCTTAGAATTTCTCTATTGGTTTCAAATTTTTAAGTTGCTTATTCATCGGGTGGCATAGGGTGTGGTTGCAGTAGGAGGGAATGTGGGAGTTGGTGTTACCCAGAGAAAGATGAAATGGGGATAGAGCTCACTGCCTGGGGCACTGTGAGAAACAGGTAACTGAAGGCTCTTGAAAGTTTGGGAAATGAATTGTACTGCATGACCTTGGGTAGGTCAAATATGGCACTTCCCTGATCTGTAAATGTGTGATAAATACATTTAGATCATTTCATCCATTTACACCCAGAGTCTATCTGAGTGAAGTTCATACCGAGGTCCTGGCACACTTGAGATCTGGAGCCTGCCTCCCCAGTGAGGGAGCACTCTAAAACTCTTCTTTCTTCCTCCTCCCAAGGTCAGTCTTGGCAAAATTACCAAGTCAGGAGAATTCTCTTTGGAGCCATCCCACCATACTGTCTGACTCTGTTTTCATCTTGGAAATCTGGTGAATTCAGAATGATCAACGTTTTCCTCTTCAGCAATCTCCTCCTCCATATTTGCTGCAAAATCTTTCTTTATGTCCTTCTATCCAATGATCAAAATTCTCATTTACGCAGTGTGGCCAATCCCCGGTGGGAGCTAGGAGAAAAACAATTAGATTCACACACATACAAAAGTGAAATTTCCCCTAATCCTTTTAAGGATATTTTCCCTTTCTAAGTAGGTGGAATCATTATTCATGGGAATTTGCAACAATCTCAGGGACATATTTAATGTAGCTTACAGCAGATTTTGGGGTAAAGGGAATTTTGATCAGTATAGTAGTTTGGTAAATACCAGCTGTGGTAACAGGCAAATCCCCACATCTCAGTGGCTTAATCAAATTGAATTTTATGTAATATATAGGTAATAGTGGAATGATGGCATACCTGGGCTGGAGAGGAGCAGTAGGTCCATGCAGTCATTCAGGGGCCCAGACTGACAAAGGCTCTGCCATCTTCCATGTGTGGTTTCCTAGGTTTCCCTGGGTATTGGCATCCAACTGTAAAATGTGGCAAGAGAGAGAAGGTCATACATGGGAAGTATTTATAGGGTGGAACTGGAGGAAGTATGCATGACTTCTCCTCTCCTTCCATTGTCAAAAACGGAATCACATGGTCATGCTGAACTGCAAAGGACTCTGGGAAATGCAAGCTAGCTGCATCGCTGCTCTATTCATAGGAACTGCCCTGTTCCTTTTCACTCTTTCTCCTGCAACTCCTCAGAGAGGTTTGACATTCCCTCCCCTGCTTGAGAGCCAATTTTCTGCAGCAGAAAGCCCATCTGCACCCACCTGAAGAACAAGAATAGAATCTTGGCATGCCACCTTTTGGCAGTTGCCAACAATTAATCCAAACTCAATTTCCTGTATTTCACAAGGATGTTGTGAGAATTAATGAGTTATTTTGGGTGATTATCATCCCTTTGATCATTGTCTTCATCCTGTGCTTTTACCGTTTACGCATACAAGCACAGACTTATATAACCTCAGTGAGAGGCAGAGAACTTCTCATTCCCCTGCCTACCACAGGAGGAAGCTGAGATGCACAGATATTAAAAGGCACATTCTGTCCAGTGCCACAGGATCCCTTCTGCCTGCAACACCCTTTCTATTACTACAATTAAAAGAAAAGGCTAGAATTTTATGGAAAGAAAGATAAGACAAGAATGATGGCTTCACATCTTTCTTATTTGTGTGCTGGCTCTGGAATCAGTCTGTTGGATAATTTGAGGCAAGTTAATTAGCCATTCTGTGTCTCGGTTCCCTAATCCATAAAATGGGACTAATTATAGTAGCTACCTCCTGTATTCTTGTGTGGAGTAAATAAGGTAATGGATGTTAAGTGTTTAAGAATATCTGGAACATAACTTGTGCTTTGTAAATATTAGTTATTCCATTTTTTTTTTTTTAAATTGCAGGAGAATTGGTATCTAGTTCAGGGACTCCAAAGAAGAAATCACAGGGAACATGGCCTTATGTTACTGGTAAAGCTGAAGTGGAGGTGAAAAATGTGATGGCAGCATTACCTCTTTGTAGAAGGGAATACACTGCCTTTTAGTAAGCGACACAGGTAGGAATGAAAACCTCCTATGAGCCACAACCTCCCACTGCCCTCAGTTCAGAGGGTGCAGGAACTGTCTCAAAGGCAGGGATTCTGAGGGTTGGCTGCACGCACTGGCTGTGTCCTGATGTCCTCGGTGGACAGTGGTGGCTTCGCCTGAGTGGCTGCTCCTCTGGAGAGAGCAGCAGATCTTATATTCCATGAGCCAGTGCGAATTCCTTCACTGCCAGCAATAGCGTTTTCTGCTCCTGGTGTTGAAAGGCAGTTGTTTTATCCATTTGACTGACGTACGTACCTGCGTAGCTATGAGAAGAAGGACTTTCTTCTTCTTCCATGGTTAACATCAAATAAATAAAAGGGAGAGAGGGACATGGAATACAGGCTCAGAGGAGATTAAGCAGTTGTATTTACACAGAACATGCAGGTTTAACAACCTCTTAGCAGTCCCTATATGCAGTGGTCCTCAAACTTTACTGTGCAAGTAAATCATTAGGGGTAAAACATAGAGCCTCAGTCAGCAGGCCTGCAGCGAGGCCTGAGATTCTGCATTTCTAACAAGCTCCCATATGATTTGGATGCTGCCGGTGTGGGGCCACACATTGAGTAGCAAAATACCATGTTACTTTATTGTTGGGGTTTTGTTTTGTTTTGCGTTTTGGAGAACAGGGCATGGATAAGGGCAACCATTTATCCCAGAATGGAGAGGCTGGGACCCTTTAGAACAGTGGTTCATTAAGTGTGATCCCAGCAAGTCAGCATCCGCATCTTGTGGGAACCTGTTAGAAATGCAGACTATTAGGGTCTCCCCAGACCTCCTCTGTCAGCTAGTCCCAGGCTGGGACCCAGCAGTCTGTGTTTACAAGCCCTGCATGGGATTCTGATATAGCTAAAGTTTGAGAACCATTGCTCTAGAGCAGCTGACTCTGGCTGTGATAGGTCTGGTGATGATGTCACTATTTCTACAGAACGGCTCTGGGCTCCTGGAGCACGTCTCCTAGTCTCTTTCTGCTCAGTTTCAAACCAGATTCCTTGGGCTGTTATGTCCTGGAGTGAAACGATTGAGTGTAGACGAAGAGTGTTCTTTAAAGTCTCCGCTTGTCATATGACTCCTTCCACCTTTGTTCCATTTTCTGTATGTGACGACCTCACAAAACCAAATGTGCCTCGAAAATAAAGCCTGCGAAACTGTTTCAGGGTGAAGTGATCTCTAAGTGGCTGTGAGTCTCAAGTCTGCCCGTTGAGAACTTCCTTTGGTTGTGGTATTGGGATAAATAGGGTGACCGACTGTCCAGATTTGCTTGACACTGAGAGTTTTCCCACAGCACAGGACATTAGTGCTTAGGCCAGGCCCCAGATGGTGTCACCCTAATTGTAGCCTAATGCTGTCCCAGCTTTACAGTGTGAATCTCCTGGATATCTTCTTAAAATAAAAACCACAATGAGATATCACCTCACACCAGTTAGAATGGCTGTCATCAACAAGACAAATAATAACAAGTGTTGGAAAGGCTGTGTAGAAAAACGAACCCTCATACACTATTGGTAGGAATGCAGACTGGTGCAGTCTCTATGGAAGGCATTGTGGAGGGTCCTCAAAAAATTAAGAATAGAATTACTGTATGACCCAGCAGTCTGTCTCCTAGGTATCTACCAAAAAAATCTGAAAACATTTATCCATAAAGACATTTATCCATATGTGCTCTAATGTTCATTGCAGCTTTATTTACAGTGGCCAAGACAAATACAGTGGAAACGGCCAAAGTGTCCTTCAATAGAGGAACAGAAAAAGAAGTTGTGGTATATATACACAATGGAATACTATTCTGCCATAAGATGAAATAGTACCATTTGCAACAACATGGATGGATCTTGAGATTATTATGCTGAGCAAAATAAGTCAGACAGAAAAAGTCAAGAACCATATGATTTCACTGGTATGTGGTATATAAAACTGAAAACAAGAAAAGGACAAGACGTACAAATGAAAAAACAAAAACTCATAGACACAGACAATAGTGTAGTGGTTACCAGAGGGTAAGGGAGGAAGGGGTGGTAGATGAGGGTAAAGGGGATCAAATATATGGTGATGGAAGGAGAACTGACCCGGGGAGGTGAACACACAATGTGATATATAGATGATGTATTGCAGAATTGCACACCTGAAATCTGTGTAACTTTACTAAGAATTGTCACCACAATCAACTTTAATTAAAAAAAAAAATGCAAGCTCTGATTCAGTGCTTCTAGGTTGGAGCTGCATTTCCCACAAGCCCCCAGGTGACAACCTGCTGCTGCTGGTCTGTGGAAGGCATATGTTACCACTGGGATACAGAACTGATCTATGTGCAAATGGGTGCTCCATAGCTTTGCACACCGCCGATGGGCTGCTCAGCCCTGACAAATTCAGAGAGAACTTTTGGGCTATCTCCAAGGCTTTCGGATTGTGGATTTTTGGCTTCAAATATTTGATATCCATAAATCTGTACCTTCTGGGCTGTGCGTCTTTCACCCATCAAACTCAAAAACTCTTTCTTAAAAATTGTTAATTACAAGGACAGGTGAGTGCCGTTGAGCCCATGTCGAGACGTTCTCAAGCCTATTGGTTTCTCAGTTCGTGTTTGAGTACTATTGAACGCTTTTCCTTGTTTGGGCTGAGCATCTGCAAATGACCTGGGATAGTGTTTCTGTCACTTTTGGTCTTGTCTCTGCCTCACAAGTGGTACATTTGTCCTTTGGTTTACAGCTGTGGTCGACCACAGGGTTTTCTGCTGTTTGCAGTGTTTCTGCTTTTCAGCAGAATGAGCTTTGCTTTATCCATATCCCTCTTTACTAATTGCAACACAGCAGCATATTCTATATCCCATCTGTTTCCATGATTGATTATCTTTTACTTCAGGGTGTCCTAGAGAGTTCCGTAAAAAAAAAAAAAAAAAAAAAAAAAAAAAAATCAGGCTTCAGTGTGAACTTTATGATCATAATAAATTGTGCTTGTATCTAGGTATACTGGTTTACACCTTGCGTCCATCCTAAACACAAAACATAATTTATTTGATGTGGATGATGTGATTTCTCCTTTCTGTCCACTCTCGGCAAGCATGCATTGAGCTCTGTTGCCCTGTGATATCTACTCATTCAGCTTATACCCTCCCTAGTCAGTCTTCCTGGATACCTGCCTTATCTGTTCATGGATGGAGTGAGAGTGGTAGTGCCTGTGGCACAGCTTAGTGACAGCTCTCAAGACGCTGCTGGTCGTAGGAGTTTCTGATAATGTATTAAGTTGTTTTGATGTACAGTTAATTCTCATTGTTCACAGTAGTTATGGTCTATAAAGACACCTCAAACCCTGAATTAGCAAATACTGAACCATGGATGGCCCTTAGGGGAAATACAGGGTTAGGGTCTTGGTCCTCTGGTCACAACATTTTCGTCCACTGATCAATATATAACCTTGTTTTATGATTGTTTCTATTCAAAGATGCCGTATCTAATATATGCTGTTGATTCATTAACACTGAACTCATGGCCAGTAGCACTATAACTCATGCCTGAACAGAGCTTATCTACCACATGTATTTTCTCTGTAAGGAACAGTACAGCCTTCTTGCACATAAGACCGATAGATAGCACCTTAGCACTATGCTTGGGAGCCACTTAAACAATGAAATCAACAAAAATCACCCCAAAAATGTGAAAATTGGGGTACCAAAAAGACCATGAAAGGGACGTTTGTTTATGGTCTGGGAGCTGAAACAAGAAGGCAGAGTGTCACCTTGTTCAACCTAAGCTAATATGTGCATAGGGTGACTCCATTTTTTCACAGCTTTGTACATATTCACAAATGACCTTGAAATTGCCCCAAGAATTGATTTTGGGGTTATAAATAAATTTTATAACGTGAGTGAGCAAATTCACAAATAGGGACTCCATGAGTAATGAAGATTGACTCTATATTGTTATATAACCATACTCTTTATTATTTTTTTTAATTTAAGTATCATTGATATATAATATTATATTAGCTGTTGAACAACTGCTGGAAGCATGTTGGTAGAGGTCTGCCTTTTATATAAATGAAAGTATATCATCACTTGGGCCATACCTTATATACCAGTAGCCAGAGTTCTCATTTTATGAACAAACTTGGCAGCAGCCTTTTGTTGGGTACAATGTACATGGCACTGAGGCCAGTGCATGGATCCCTGTGTTTCAAGGAGCTTGTAATCTCCGTGAAAAATGAGGCTCAAGCACAACATGGTATATATTAAGTGTCTAATAGATGGTACAGACAATAGGTTTTAGAGAATTTAAAAACCACCAGCGATTAGGTAGTCTTTGTCCACCATTAGACTGCAAGTTCCACAACTTTTTTTTTTTTCACCAAAGTGCCTAGAATATATTAGGGGTTCAAAACTTATTTATTGAATGAACATAAAAATATTTGAGCTGGTGTCTCAAGGCCTTACTTAGATCAGTTTTTCAAACTTGCGTAATAAATTTCCATGGGATATTTATAGAGCAAAATTGCACTTCACAAATCAGTTGATTAAGACATATAGACTTTAATTTTGACATACTTTATTATGTCAAATATTTTATTATGGAAACTTTCAAATATACAAAAATATTAAAAGAATATTAAGGTGACTATCCACATAGCCACCGTCTATATTCTACAATGAACATTTCACTGTCCTTGCTTTATTACCTACCTATTTATCCATCCCTTTACCTATTCATCAATCCATCTTATTTTTTTGATGCATTTCAAAGTAAACTTAAGACCTCAGTATATTTCTCCCTCAATTTCTTTACCTGTAAAATTATAGGGTTGAGAGATGTCTATTATCCCTTCAAATGAAATTTTCGTGATTTTGTGAATCCTTAATCCCTGATTTAGTTTAGAGGGGATTAGGGTGTGGGACAAGTGAAGAATAACCCCTAAGTTTTGAACCTTGGACCAGGAAAGTTTTAAGGGAACACAACCACACCCATTCATTTACGTAGTTTCTTAAGGGTGCTTTCATGTCACCAGGTAGTGCTTGTAGTTGTGAGAGACCATATGGCCTGCAACACCCAAAATGTTTACTCTCTGAACATTTACAGAATAAATTCGCTGATCCCTGCTGTAAAGAAATTAAAAATATATATATAATGTAGACTGTGCAGAATCTGAAAAATTAGAAGAAGAATTTTAAAAATATTGGTAGAGTTGGTAGAGGACGAGACAACCTAATAGAGAATTCAGATGTAAGTGTACCTCTAAATAAGATTCCTCTCTCTAGGTAATGCTTTTTCCCATGTTTTCTTACATTGAAAAAGAGAAAAACGATAATGATTCAAGGTTTATCAGTCAGCTTTTACTAAGATATGCTGTAACAAATGGACCTCAAATCTCTGTGGCTTTCAATAGCAAATCTACTTTCCCTCCCTAGGTCACCTTTGATTCTGCTATATGTTGTCTTCTCTCTGGACTCAAGTTCACAGAGTATCCTCCGTCTGGACCATTGCCAGTCATGTGATAGTGTGTGTGTCGGGGGAGCATAAGCACACAAGGCATCAACTGACTCTTAAAGCTTCTGCTTAAAAATGACATATTACTGTGGCTTACATTTCATTGGACAAAGCAAGTTGTATAAGCAAATCTCAGTTCAACAGGATGGGGCTGTTTAATACTCCTGCAGAGAGAGGAAACAGATAAATGTGAACAATAGCACACTCTTCCTCACAAGGGTAACAAGGTCAAGAGATTTTTGTTGTTCTGTAAGAGAGTGACTTTGGTATATTTGGAGAGAAGGAACCGATGCAGAGAAAAGGAAGTGCTCTCTGAGTGATAAATGTGCCCTGCTGTTATGCCTGGTAAGGGCAGATTTTCAGCTGGGTCATATAAGGTGCTGGGTCTGGGCGTGAAACCTGGGAGTCCACACTAGCTAACGTTAACAATCTAGCACATAGGAATCACCTCGGGAGATTGTTAAAATGCAGATTCTGATCAGTAGGTCAGGGAAGAGGCATGAAAGTCTGCATTTTTAACAAGTTCCTACAGGATGCTGGTGTTGTGAGTCCGTGGACCATACTTTGAGTAGCAACAATGTATATAGTCTAAAAGAAAACAGGGAAACCAGGATTCATCAGCAAACCATCTGGGTCAAACAGGTAAATATTGAATCCAAAGGGAATAACGGTACCCGTTCTGAAATGCAGAGCATTTCTAGTCAGAGTTCAGAACATCTCTAAAGCAGAGAAGAACAAGACTTTGAGAGAGCAGATGCCCTTCTGAATGACAATGAACAGATCAGATGGAGTCATGGCTGGTGGTAGGAGAGTGGGTATATCAACAGGTGTGGCCAGAGAAGACTGACTGACAGATTTTGAGCTGGAGCAATTCCATCCACTGACACTGGCCACTACCATCCTGCCAACAGCCTGCTTGTAACGGAATGCGAGCTACATAAAACATCCACACTCTTCGATCACAGACGGGATGCCAGAAACTGGCAATAAATGTTTTTTGAGCACTCAGACATGAACAGCAGTTGTCAGAATTCACAGCTTTAGATAGTAGCAAATGATTCAGTACAGTTAATAAAAACCATTCAGCAATTTCATTGCTATGAAGTATGTTTCATTTGAGTTTTGATTGTCATAAATATCTTGCTAGTTAATCCTGAATCAAAACTGCAACTGTGGGAGTTGTCATTTGAGGAGAAAATTTCAAGGTGAATTATTCTCTAGAACTTCAAAGAAAAATATGTACTTTCTTCAAAGAAAAATCTGTAGTTATTCAAAACAGCTGAATTTATTGTTTGCTGAGTCCTCTTTTTAATGACGTTAACAGAAGTGTCTTGGCTATGACTATTAATAAGATGAAGCCCATTTCAAGTATGTCTTGACTTTTGCATAAATAACTCTTGTATTTAAGTTTTGTGTCACACACATCTGGTGTTGAATTCAGATACTGCCACCTGCTTGCTGGGATTCCAGGGGCGAATGTTGAACTTTTCTGAGCCTTATTTCTTTATTTGTAAACTGCAAATGATATCTCATGGTGTTAATGATGGGTTAACAGAAATATATTCAGAGAATATTACCCAGAGTAAGCCCTCAATAAATGTTAGCTGTACTTTTATATTTGTGGTACAAATTTGAAATCACTCTTATTTTAACATTTAGAGTGATCCATGTATAGTAGAACAGGTAGGCAATAACAAGCGTTGGAGAGGGTGTGGAGAAACTGGAATCCTCATACATTCCTGGTGGAAGTGTAATAGGGTACAACCCATTTGAAACTGTTTGGCATTTTCTTAAAATGTTAAACATAGATTTACCATATGACTTGGAAACTCTACTTCTGGGAATCTACCGAAGGGAAATGAAAATATGTCCACATAAAGACTTGTACACAAATGTTCATAGCAGCATTATTTATAATTGCCAAAACAAAAATGAGAATGAACTGGTGAATGGATAAACAAATTGTCATATATCTATACAATGAATACTGTTTTTCAATAAAAAGAAGTGAAGTACTGATGTATGCCATAGCATGGATGAACCTCAAAAACAACATGCTAAGTGAAAGAAGCCAGGCACAAAAGACCACATAGTTCTATGTTTCCTTTCATATGGAATTTCTATAAAAGGCAAATCTATAAAGACAATGAGTAGATTAGTACTGACTGGGGCTGGTAGTTGGTAGCTATGAATGAACTCGAGATTTCTCTTTAGGGTGATGGAAATGTTGTAAAATTAGTGGTGAGAGCTGCACACTCTGTAAGTTTACCAAACATCATTGCATTGTACACTTAAATAGGTGAATTCCGTAGTATGTAAATTGTAACTCAATAATGGGGGATTTTTAAAAGAGTAAATCATGTTCATTTTTTAAGATTTTGATTATTTCTCTGTTGATTCTCCTAGTTGTAAGATGCAGATAACCAGTGATATACTTTTTTGCTTTCTGACATGTGTTGGATTCTCCAACCTCCTTTATCATGAATTCTTCAATGTTCTCAGTTCAGTCGGTAAGGCTTGGGTGTTTCAGGACAGCCCTGAAACTGATAGTGTGAAGACACCAGATACAACAATTGAAACAATAAAAACTCCAGTCAGTAAATGCAAATCAATAATAATGGCTGATGATTCCACGTGAGTAAAAAGAGATTTTCAAGATGGAGATCTTCACTTTAGCCATTAAACTTCTCATTCACCAGTTCTTCATTAAATGCTTGTCTTAAACAGGACAATTGAATCTAAGATATCAGACATGTTTGAATTATGGAGATCAACTGCTTCATTGTTGGCCTTGGGCACAGGATAAGAGGCACTGAATTTAATATTCGCCCAGAAAATGATGTAAGGAGAGGTAATTGGCAGCACCTGGAAGATACTGTCTTATAGGGAAAATTGCCATAGATGTGGTTATGGAAACAAAGTACATTCAAGAAGACATACCAAGTTCCACTGTGTTAAAATGCTAGGCACCTAACTCAAGCATCGGATTTAAGAGCTTACTTAGCATAAGTGTGTGTGTGTGTGTGTGTGTGTGTGTGTATGAGAGAGAGAGAGAGAGAGAGAGAGAGAGAGAGAGAGAGAGAGAGAGAGAGAGAATTCTCTGGCCTTACTTTTTGAAAATGGGAATTGCTTGACAGGTATTTGTAGGACCACGTAGTTCCATCATAAATAAACAGAGACTTTCAGAGACTTTCATTTGACAGTTTGTTTGTTTTTGTAGGGACCTTGCTGTGGAGATGTAATCTGAACATCCCCACCCCTCGCCCTTAGCAGATAGGGACTAAGGCATGAACTCTCATTAATTAGACATCTTTGGTTGGTGGTAAATGAGCTAAGAAGTCAACAGGAATAGAAGGGGTCTCAAAGTTGCTGCCAAAACAACAACAAACAAACCAAAACAAAACTGTTTTTTTCTCAGTGTGTCATGCAAGAATCACACACTGTTCCTTAATATTCCCCAATAAAATTAAAAAAAAAATCATTGGTATCAGAATCACCTTGTGGGGAACGGGCAGAGGGATCTGTCATTAAAAAATTAGAAACTTCAGTGACTATACTATGCCATAGTCTGTTGATGGGGAAATAATGACAAAAAGAGAAAGATCCTGGCTTTATGGAGTTTTACTTAATTGTTCTCCAAGTGGGGGCCCTGGGCCAATAGATCTCCTTTACTTAGTTACTTAATGGAAATGTAAATTTCCAGGCCCCACAAGCTACCTACATAACAAATCAGAAACTTTGGGGGTGCAGGGTGACAATACAAATGTTAACAAGCCCTCTAGGCTGATGCATGGCAGTGTTTGAGAAGCACTCTTCTAGGGCAGGGTTTTGCAACTTTGGCACTATTGACATTTGGGGCTGGATACTCCTTTGTTCGGGGGAGCTGTCCTGTGCAATGTAGGGTCCTCACAGCCTCCCTGGCCTCTCCTCACGGAAATGCCAAGTAGCTCCCTCACCCTAGACGTGACAATACAAAACAAAGTCTCCAGATATTTGAACTGTTTTCTGGGGGACAAAATCATCCCAGATGAGAACAAGTGTCCTCGGGCAAGGTTTTTCAAAATGGTCTGCTGACCGGTGCCATTAGCACCACTTCAATCAAATCTTGGGGGCGGGGTGCGTATGGGGTATAGACAAGAATGAGGAATTGGTGTTTTAACAAGTCCTTCTGGGGATGGTGATGGTGCTGAGGAGAGAGAGTCACATGCTGGCAGGAAAGACAGGCGAGAAATGACTAAATGTATACACACATGTAAATCGCGCAGAATGTTTAATGTGCAACACGTAAGATGTGTAAGATGGAGTGTCTTCACTTGATCCATTAAACTTCACACTTTGGAAGCGTGAGGAAGACAAGGGAAAGAGGATAGTGTGTGCTGGGGAGGGGAGGGTTAGAAGTTTTTCATAGTGTGGTCATGGAAGGCCTCACCGAAAAGGTGATACCTGATCAAAGACTGAAGGAGTGAGTCAAGAGGTAACGGGGAAGATTGTTTCAGGCATAGAGAAGAGAAAAAAAGAAAGGTCCCGGAGCAGGTATATACCTAGTAGGTTTAGAGGACCGTAAGCCCAGGATGATAGAGTGGAGAGGTCTAGGAGGAAAGTAGTTGGAAAAGAGCTAAGAGCAATAATAAATGAATGAATCAATTAACTTAACCTGATTTCGGACTTGACTTCTGTATGAACTGGCTATATGTCTTTGAGTATATTCTGTGGTCTTTTTGGACCTCACTTTCTCTTCTCTAAAGCAGGATTAATACTCGTCCCCTATAAGTCTGTTCTGAGAAATAAAATGCTCGAATGATGGTAAACTTCTGAGAGAGAATAGTATAATTTATATTTCTGAACTTTCATTGCTTAGTATAGTATATTGCCAATACTACATGAGCGATAAATATTATATACATTGTAAAAAAATAAATAAATAAAGCTCAGAAATGTTTTAGACCGACCGTATCAGAATCTCTGTGATAGAGACTGGTAATCTGCATTTATAACAAGTTTCCCCGAGTAATTCTTGAACATGAATGCTAATTTGAGAATCTTCATTGTTCTCATGTATTTGTATCCTGGTTCCCATTTAATTATTTGAAATGCCGTAGCAACGGAATTTCCCAGGTATGAAAATTAACACATGAGGAATTAGGGTCTTCTCAAGAACAGGCCAGGTTTTAGACCTTCTGTGGCCTGCTCCGGGGATTATACAGAGGGGCTTTTAACTTCATGGTAAGGCTTCCTGGGTTGAACATTCAGGAGACTACTTAGAGTAAACAAATTCCTTTTTGGTGTGCTCAAGCCAGTCAATACCATTAACAAATAGATCCACTTCCTGATCCACTGTGGGATGAATGTAACACTGACGTAGACAAGGTGTTATGTGCACCATGATATCCTTGAGGTTGGTTAACGTCATCCAAGGCAAAAGATTCCTTATACCCAATTTTCTGGTTTTTGTTTATTTGTTTTTACATTGCACTCAACTCACATCTCCTTGATTAGTTGCCTGTCTGTGTCATCATGCTTTGGTAAGCTAATATGATAAGCTTAAATTCGGTAGCTTCTTCCCTGCTAAATGTTGGGTGTTTGGGCCATTTTCAGTCTTTAAAAATAAACCGTTCTTCAACATATAACTCTTGGTTATTTTGCTCAACCTTATTTGCCTTAGGGAATCTCAGAGATTAAATTTTACCAAGGCTTGAAGCTGTAACAATTTAAACTGCTAGGTTTTGCTGCCTTAATTTCCCCCCTGTGAGTTCAAGAGGTAAGACATAGTCTAAGGCGACACTTAAGGAGTCTGTATCTTGAGAAAGCAATTGGATTAGTCAGTTTGAATCTCTTTCTTTTTTTCCCCCCACATTGAAATGATAGGGTGGGAGAGTGTCAAGATGAGTTTTAAACTGATTTATGTGGTAGAGAAAATGCTCCAAAGCTGGAGAGAAAGTGCCTTTTTGTTATTTAGTTGCTGAGTTGTACCTGATAATTCATGGGAATGGCCAAGGTGGAACTGAAAGCACCCAAACAGTTTTTGTTCTGTTAATTTACTTACACATTATAAGTATTATAAATTAGTTACACTAATCAGTGAGATATATACACAAGCAATTTAAGGAAGTTCAAAAAATCAAGGATGTTGCAGTTTATTTTGTATAACTGGTCTATCATTAATTTTAATAACCTCTCATTGCAGGCCATGCAACATTTAAATAGCACACTCTCACACTTCATAGATTGGAGCACTAAGGGTTAAACAAGGCTTTTAAGAACCTTTACTTTCCAGGATTAGACACAACATAGTCACCACTTTTCCCCACTACTTGTCCACCAAGAAGCATTTTGAATTAAAGTTGTTTCTGGGAATGTCAGAAAATTCAGGATGCCCAGATAAATTTGAATTTCAGATGATGAACAAAGATGTTTTTAGTATGCATATATTCCATGCACCATTTGGGACATACTTATATTTTGGGACATAATTGTCCTAAAAATTTATTTGTTGTTTCTCTGAAATTCAAATTCAGCTGGATGTTCTGTATTTTTATTTTATTTGTTAAATCTGGGAACCCTAGTTGCTTCTCTTTGGACAAATGCAATTGAACTTCAGGAACATCCAGTTGTGATCATTACACCTCAATCTAAAAGAATCTTGGAGATGAGTTATTTAGCTTCCTTACCAGACAGAAAGGAAGAAAACTGAATTATATTCTCTGAATAAAAAACAATTTAGAAGTTGAGAATTTATTTTGTGAGGGAAAGCTGGGATTAGAAGCCTTTGTCGTATCTCCCTAAGATGGCTGAGGCAACAATTAGATGTATTTCTCAGTACACCCTAGGACTTATTTTATCATATAAAAACATGAAGAAACCAAGAAGATCACAAGATGTCCCCCTTTTTTTAAAAATTTTAAATCTTCAGGGGTCTGGATTATAGCAGAACTTCTATAGAATCTTATTTGCTACTGGGTCAAAGGTCCATCCTAGTGGTAGGTGCACTAATTAAATTAATGTTTATCACCTTTGTGAATTCATTTGCATACTAAAGTACCATAGCTCACACCGGAACCCAGTTAATACAAAACTTAGCATAAAGAGGCTTCCCTCCATCATTTGGTTTTCTCCCTCTCTGTGGTCAGTTTCAGTGGAGATGTTCCCGGTTGGTTCAAGAATTAACAAAGGAGCTTGTTGGTTTCTCCTCATTGTGAGAATAAACGTGTTACACCATGGAAAGGAGGTATTGTGAAGAAGCAGGCAAAGGCTTTGAATAATCACATTTACTTTAAAAATTTTTTTTTCTGCATTGTGCTGTTGAAGAGAGCTAAATGAAGATAATTTCTATTGCAGGGTCCTGACTATCAGCATAAGGAGACTATCACCCATCCTTCTCATCGAAAGAATTGTTCTCAGGACCTACGGACAGGAGGTATGTTCAGATTTACTGCTTTCAAGCTCCTTAATACTCTTATTAGAAGCTATGTTGAGCAATTCCCTTTGTAATTGGCCCTAGCTGGGTTTTGGCATGTGTATTCCAGCTAATCATTTTGATCCATGGCAATAGTTCCTTGCCAGGAAGAGCTCAGAGGAAAGAACTGATGTTGCTGTCCTGCCTTCTATCCGAGTATCTCCTGAACCAAGGTGGATCTGGGGGTTGGGACAGTTTGCATCTGTTTGAGGTGGGAAGTGAGTTGCTACGGATAAGATGAGGATGGGTGAGGTGGGGGAGGGATTTTGGTCTTAGAGCTTTGTGATGCAAGAAAAACTCAGTTCATATTTCAACTCTTTTGCCCTTATATTAAATACCCATTAGAATTACTTCAGGCATCCTGTTGTTATATTAATCTAGAAGTTAAACAGAATATTCTAAAACAGTTCTCTCACATGAGAGGATTTTGGTTTGAAACCACCATGTTCTGGCAATTCTAAATGGTATTTAGAATTCTAAATCGTTCTGGTTTAGCATGTCCTACAAAATCCTAAATTCAGCTGTTATCAGTGTGCTTTGCTGTATCATTAAGGTTTCCCAGGGCAGAATATGCATAGATATTAAAATCTGAAACGTGCTTTATATGCTCTGTGTTGGGGGTGGGGGATTCAGGAGTTTAGATCAAATGTTTCCTGACTTTTCTGTTAAGGACCAGATGGTAAATATTTTAGGCTTTGTGAACCATACAGTTTCTGTCACAACCATTCGATTCTGCCGTTGTAGATGTAAAGCAGCCATAGACAATCTGTCAAGGAATGAGTATGGTGTGTTCCAATAAAACTTTATTTATGGACACTGAAAACTGAAGTGTATATTTTCAAATGAGTCCACTCCCCAGCCCACACACACACCTGGCTAAAAGGCTAGGAATTAAAAAGAAAAAGGGTTGGGTTTGGATTGCAAGTTGTAGTTTGCTAGCCCCTGTATTAGCTCAATAAAACAAGGGAAGTTTTCCTGAGAATCTCCACGTGGCTTGTATGTGTTAACATTGCTGAAACATTATTTCATGCTCATGTTATAGTAATGGTTTTCCAAGGAGAACTGGGCCCAGGTCAGGGGAGTTAGTGCCTCACAGGATCAGATAACTTTTCTTCAGGCTGTGCATTGTGGGAGAAGAATGGAGTGTCAAATATTGAAGACAACTAGAGGCATCTTAGGTGTTGATGCTGTATGATCTAGGAACCTCTTCATCTGAGCCATTCCAGCTTCCCAGCCAGTGGCCTTTCACTTCCTTCCACCCTCTCTTAGCCTTCTTTTAGCTCTTTAACTGGTTAGCAGGACTTGTGGGAGTTGGAAGCTTGGGATGCTTTTCAACAGGTCACATGGCGGAAGGTTTCTTTGTATTTTGTTTGTTGCTAGTCTGTGATTAAATCATTTTATTTCAAACACTTGTTTGAACATAGGTATACCTCAATGTAGGCAAGGCCAAATATAAGCAACTAACAAACCCATGCACCCCTCCCCACCACACACACACCTGTTATTCTCTACGTACACCTAAATAAACACAGAAATAAGTTGGGGCATGATAATTTTAAAAATTCTTTACAAAAGAAATAATTGCAAGCAGTCCTTAGATAATATTTCCTTAAAATCATTGTAAACTTTCTCTAAATAATGTACTCCCTAAATATGTGGAAATAAGACACTATTTAAAAATCAAAAGCAGGTGTTAGCTAGTAATGTCTGTGTGACCTGAGATAAGTTACTTCACCTCTTTATATAGCTGAATCTGGTAAAATGAGGAACTTAAGTTATGTGAACTCAAAGTGCTTCCTATGTACAGTTGACTTAGAAAGATAGTGTAATATAGAGCATAGTAACGTAGGTAAGCTTTTATAAATCACCAAGTAGAAGAGCATGCTTTTCTTACCATGGTGTTATGGACTGAATTGTGTTTCTCCGAAATTCATTTGTTGAAGTCCCAGCCCTCTAGTATCTCAAAATGTGGCCATATTGGAAGTAGAGCCTTCAAATAGGTGATTAAGCTAAATGAGCCCAATAGGGTGGGGTCCTAATCCAGTAGGATTGGTGTCCTTATAAGAAGAGGGTGACACTAGGGATGCTCCAGCACTGAGAAAAAGCCATGGAAAGGCACAGTAAGGAGAAAGCCATCCGCAAGTCAAGGAGAAAGGTCTCAGGAGAAATCCAAACTTCCAACACCTCGATCTTTTAGCCTCTAGAACTGTGAGAATTAAATCTCGTTAAGTCACCCTGTCTATGGTATTTGTAATGACAGCCTTAGCTAACTAACTGACATGGTATTATAAGGGATGTGTGTAGACCGTCCCTGAACTGACCTCCTGGAGCAGGTACTAGTGTAAGCATTGTCCCCTTCCTATACCTTGCTCCCTAACTAGTGTTCAGGAGCCTTCAGTGGTGTGGCATTTGAAAACAGAGGTGATCATATTGTGTGGCTCTTACTGCTGTCCTTGGGAGAAAATGCTCAGTGCTCGGGATATCAAAAAATAGTCATGTTCTGTTGTGAGTGTGTTCTCATGTCTTAGCAAGAATGGAGTTAAATTTATTTCTCACATTTAGCAAATATTTTTCTCATACCCTTAATGATATAGAGAAGCAGTTGCCAAGTGTGTTAGTCTAAGGACTCTTTTATACTCTTAAAAGTCATTGAGGACCTCAAAGGTCTTTTTTCTTTTTGTATGTGAGTTATAGCTATTAATATTTACCACATTAGAAAATAAACCTGAGAAATTTGCTTATTGATTTATTTAAAATAATAAGCCTTTTACATGTTAACATAAAAAAACATTTTTTTTATGAAAAGTAATTTTGCCAAAGCAAAGAGACTAGTGAGAAGCATCGTTTTCCCACATTTTGTAATACTCTTTAGTGTTCAGCTTAATAGAAGATAGCTGGATTTGCATATCTACTTCTGAATTCACACTGTCGTGATATCATATTTCATGATAAGCCCTGGAAAACTTCAGTGTACACCTATGTGAACATGAGCATGAAAAAGGCAAGTAACATTGTATTGTTATGAGATTAGTTTTAACTTCATGGATATTCTGTAGGGCTCTTGCCAGTACATGATAAATCACAGTTTGAAAACCTCTGAAATAGCAGTACACCAAGAAAAGATATTTATAGTTCCTTCAGTAAACCTTCATCTATCTGTCCTGTTGACCAAGCCCAAACTTCTCATTGTGATTGCCTTTTTAAAGCCGTGGCCTAAAGATGGTTGTCAGCTGAACACTTTTAAAAATGTAAGTGAATATTTCAAAATTACCTCGATCATTATACCTGTGTATGACATACACTGCTCTTCACAACTTAAAAAAGTATGGATGGAAATAAGAGGAATAAGGGAAAAGGAGAACTCTTTCTGGTGACTCACATTGCCAATAAAGGGGGTGGGGGGGGCGTGATGATTGTGTGTGTGGTATTTTATTTTATTTTGTTTACACTCTGGTTATAGATTTGTATTTATCTATTCATAGGAGCCTCAAGTGTTTATTGAGTGCTACTAAACACTGAAGTGATTAAAAAGTATAAGGCAAAGAATTATAGTTGCATGACTTTTCGAATGACAAAATGAATGTCCGTAGAAGTTAGATGTGTTGCCCAAGACGACTCAGCTAGGAAGTACTGCACTTGGAATAGAAAAAAGATCTTTTTACATTATACTGTGCTATACCTGAATCACGTGACTTTGATCAGCTTAGAGTATCAAACTGAATAAAATTGTGAACTAAATTGTAGAATATAGATTCCAAGAGCGGTCACTCAGCTAAAAGACACTCATAAAGACTGGATTCAGCTGAGAAAAATACTGGGACTTCAGTAGAACTGAGGCAAACTTTGAAGTGCCGAGAGATTGGAAGGAGACAGAATAATCACAGTGGAAGGAAGAGCTGGGTGGAAGGGGAAAGGCACAGAGGCAGGGTGGCCAGAAAGAGGAAGGACATGGTGAATATGGAAGGGCCACACTGAGGAATAAGAAGAAAGGAGGCTGAATGGTGGGGTGATGGCTGCCACACTCTCTCTGAATCGGAACCTCCTTGTGGGAGATGTCTCATGTCACTGGGGCTGCAGATGAATGGCTTATAAACAGAGCTTTTCTAACAGAGCTTTACTGGGTTCCACCCAAGATTTTGGTCATTGAACTTCATGGATGAACCAACCAAGGGAGCTAACCAGCCACAGATGTTTTGTTCATAACCGGAGGAGTTCATGTGAGCTTGGCGATGACATTTCCCCGTCTATAAAATGCTGATAGTTAAACAGTGATACTGTGTGAAGTACTTGGAATCTCTATCTTGAGAGGCAGTTCTTAAGTGTAATGGTTTAGTGGTCATTTAGCATGATGGGCCTTCAGAGGGCAATATCATTTGCCTGACAGTTAAAATGAACACTTCTCCCTGGGAAGTCAAAGATCATGTCAGCGTAGCTTGGATTAGGTGAACGAGAGTATCAAGACGTGGATGCCAAGATAGACAAGAGGGAATAAAGTCTCTCGTATGGCTAGCCTGTTCCTAAATCAAGGGTAACTAGAGAACACTACTAATTCACATTAATGGAGGGGGGATACCTGTACTCAGAATTGGTGAGAAGTTTGGCGTATTTTTTTCAAAACGGCTGCTTTCTCCACTTTTCTCATGTCCTCAACCCAAAACCTTTCTAATTTTATTTGATAGCCTTACCTCTTACTTTGTGGACAAAATTAAAGTTACCAAAAATCAAGAAGTTGGACTTCTTGCCCATCCTGAAATTTCTGTGTTTCTGCTCTTCCTGCTCGTAAGTGGGGAAAGGGCCTGCATCCTCGGGCTTACGGCTAACCCACACCCTGGGCTCTCGGTGCCACCCTTTTCCAATTGCCCAGGGACTTCAGTCCCTCTAGTTATTCCTCTTTCTCCTGTTCTCTTCAATTTGTCTTTGCTCATGAATGTTTTTTGCCTTCACTTAGAAAGGTAGAAAAGTGTTATCAACTTTTGCTCCCCTCTCCTCCTTTTACTGCTGCCATTTTGAATATGTCCATTCCACCCTCACATTTAACTTTGAGTACACACATAGTCGCCAGTAATGTCCTGACTGTGGACACTACTCAGTACTGCAGGGGTTGGAACTGCTCATAGCCACATGCTCTCCTCCTCCGACTTCCAGCCCACTGCACTTCTTGTTTTTCTTTACTGTTAATATTGGTGTCCTCTGGATTCCATCTGTGGCCATCTTCCCTGCTCATGCTTCATGGGCATCACGGATAGTGTCGTCGTTTGCACCAACCTTTTCAATTATTACAATTATTATTTCCCTGTCTTTTAAATCTGCACGTTCAGCCCTACTGTTTCCCTAAAGCTCCTGTACCAGCTAACTCAACTGAAAATTGGCCGTTTCTACCTCAAATTCACTATCTCAAACCCTGAATTAGTTTACAGTAGAACTTTGTTCTTTCTTTACTGCCGATCGCAGTTGCTGGCATCAGCATCCTGGAGCAGGGGTCAACAAACTATGGCCAGTTGGCCAAATCCAGCCTCCATATTGTTTTGTAAATGATGACTGTGGAACACAGCCGTGTCCATTTTTTAAAAAATGTGTTTCATAGGGGACTATGTGGCCTGCAAAACCTGAAATATTTATTCTATGACCCTTTACAGAAGGAGTTTACCAAGCACCAGAATCATTTGAAGGGCTTGTAAAATCACATTTCTTAGTGCACTACCTCAGAGTCTTTGATCTGGAAACCTGAGAATTTGCATTTTTAACAAGTTCCCAGGCAATGCTGGTCCAGGAGAAACCCTTTGAACAGACTATAACAACAGTGTTCTCGATTACATTGTCATTCACTTGTGTCTCCCATAGACATGTTTCAATTTTTCCTCTTCATCAAATCTACTCACTGAAAAGATTTTTCAGACATACACTCTATCTATTTCTGTTTGTAACATGACAAGTTCTCAGGGTCTTCCCTTTCCTACAGGTATGTTTCATTGACTTGAACAAGTTATGGTTTCCAATAAAAGAAAAAATAGAGAGACAACAATAATATGAGCATGAGCTATTTTTATTTTGTGCTAAGCACTTTACAACCTTAACTCATTGACTCCTCATTCCCCTGTGTTGGGAACCTTTATTATCCCCATTTTCCAGATGAGCAAACTGATATTCAATGATAAACCATGCAGCAGGAAGGTAGTAAGTAGAATCAAAATTTGTACCCAAACAGTCCGGCTCCAGAACCCATGCTATCCTGAGTCTCCTCATAGCCCTTCCCCCCGACCCCTGCCCTGTGCTGATTTTTTTTTTTGTCATAGGTGGTTGGGCTCAGATCCCAACCTGAGGAACAGTGGTCCCCAGGATGGCATCTGATTCTTAGGCTGATGTGCAAGGCCTTTCACACACCATCCCACCCACCCCTCCTCATTTCATCTTCTACTACTTCGTCAGACTTTGCCTTTTATCTATTTTAAGTTGCTTGTAAGTCCAGGTACTCAAGGACTTCATTCCTTTCATTCCTTTAGGCCTTTGTGTAAACTTTTCCTCTGAATGGCTCACTCTTCCAATTCATAAGTCCCCCCCTCAAATTCACTCTACTCTAGACTTCTATTCGTCTTTTAAAATCCTGCTTTAAGTTTAAAACAAAAGCTATAACAAGAGACAAAGATGGACCCAGTAATCCCACTTCTGGGTATTTATCCAAAGAAACCGAAAATACTGCTTCGAGGGGATGTGTGCATTCATATGTTCATTGAAGCTTTATTTACAGTGGCCAAGATGTGGAGGCAGCCTGGGTGTCTATACATGGAAGAATGGATAAAGAGGAGGTGGTACATATATACAATGGAATATTGCTCGGTCATGGACGGGAATGGGTTCTTGCCATCTGCAGCATAGACAGACGTGAAGGGTTTTATGCTAAGTGGAGTATGTCAGAGAAAGACAGAAGTGATGTTATTTTTGCTTATATGTCGAATCTAAAGTACAAAATAAACTAGCAAAACAGAAACAAACTCATAGATAAAGAGAACATTTTGAAGGTTGCCCCATGGGCGGGGGTTGAGGATGGGTGAAAAAGGGGAAGGGATTAAGAATACAGATTGGTACTTACAAAATAATCATGGGGATGTCAAGTATAGGGAATATATAATATTTTAATAAGTAGGTGTGCATTGTGTCAGATGACTTCTAGACTTATCAAGAACATTGCTTCTTAAATTATATAAATGTCTAACAACTATACTGTACATCTGATATTAATATAAAATAATATTAAATGTCAACATCGACTATAGTTGAAAATTTTAAAAAGGAGGGAAAAAGGTGAAGGGGAATAAGAGGTTCAAATTTCCAGGTATAAAACAAATAAGTCATGGGATGTAATGTACAGCGTAGGGAATATAGTCGATAATACTGTGACAGCATAGTACAGTGTCAGATGGTTGCTGGTCTTCTCATGGTGATCACTTCCTTAGGTATACAAATGTTGACTAACTATGGTGTACACCTGAAATTAATATAATATTGTATGATAGCTGTAATTTAATAAAAAAAATTGAAATAATCCTACTTTAGCACAGATACCTCGCAAACTATCAAATTGACATATAGGGAAACAATCTAGTGACTCACTATCATGTCAGGTGAGGCCCTTGTGAGCTGTTGCTTCTCATATACCGTGGTTCGAGATGAATTCCACAATGTCGCGCAGCATGGTTTAAGGAATAGGCTTTGTGAAGGAAGGGAAAAGTTACAAAACCAGATCATCAGTAAGAGAAGGGAAATGTGAGTCTGCCAATCTCTCCTCACCCACCGAAATGTGCTGCTGGGTCACTGTTACTGACTGGTCTCATAGCGTGGGTTTATGTTCCAAATGTAGAATATTCTTTCTGCAACACACCTCCTTTTTAAGGAACAACTTGAGGGAGCAACCTTCTCAGAGGAGAATAATCAGACAACCTTGGCACTGGGCAGACTGGATTTTGGAGTAGCAGCTGGTACTAGAGTTGTCTTGGAAAGCCAGCTACCCAACACCTGGGTACTTTAAAACCCATGGAAAGTTGCTTAGCACTCCTGTAGGTGAAGGGCTCATGAGTATGATGAGGATAGGCCATTGGTTCCATTAGAATCTGACTTTGGGTACAGTCCCTTTCCCGGCTCAATGTCCAGGCAACTCCAAATGAAACCACAGGGTCATTTTCAGATGTGCTTGCTCACTCTACTACCCTCTTAGTAGGGGTCCATTAAGTTGAAAAATCAACTTTGGAAATCATCTTAAGAAAAATCTATAAAAAATAACAAAAAGGAATGGGTAGTGGTTTAGGGAATTTTTATTGACTGTCATTGAAATCAAGTTGACCACCAGACAGATTTCCAAGTCAAGTGTCAAACAAGGATTCCCCACTGAGATAAAAGTACTCACTATGAGATTACAGGTGTCTATTGAAGTGATCAGTGTTTGAGACAATTCATTCCTACTGAGGAAAATGTAATTCCATATCTCTGGATGGCTTGCAGAGAAAATGAGGCTTGATATCTTTGTTGTAAGAACTATCAAATTACAAAAATTTTGCTCAGCCATGTTAACCCTCAAAATCGAATATTTCCGATGATGATTCAATAAAACAGTATAAAATGCCTGTGTTACATGTGGGAGTTAGTCTCTTGTCTGGATATGGAAAATCTAGATTTTGAGATCAAAATAATTCACTTAATACACAACAGGGAGAGAAGACACTTCAGAAACATATCTATAACAAATGATGCGCAACTTAGTACTTAATCCATTTATAAGGCTAATAAATCTTCTAAAAAGTGAATATTTGTCAAGATACTTTATATGTTAACTCCATTTGTGGCTACTTTTCTTTCTATTTTTGTAAAGCAAGAAATCAACTTTTCATGTTGTATCTCCCTTTTGTCCAAGGAACTCTGAATAATTCTTAATAAGGCATAGTCCTTTATTCACTTATGTAGATGTTTTTTTAAATGTCTTACATTAAATGTACAATTAAAACTGCTAATTGCAATTAAACTTGCATATGTAAGCTTTTTCATAATTTTATTTCTTAAGTTGTTGATTTATAAATCTGATCAACTTTGTCATTTGTGTGCAATATTTGGTATATTGGAAAAATATCGGCATAGAGTACACGTTTAGAGTTTGGAATATATGGGTGTTGCACTAATTGGAAATTGTCTTAAACCAACTAAAATCATATTTCATGGCTTTAGAAAATTGAGTTTAATGCTTGTTTTCTTTTGATTAAATAATTATGCTCAATGTTAAAATTTGGAAAATAGGGAAAAATACGAGGGAGAAGATAAATCATTCACAAAACAGTCAAGCTTTTTAAAATGTACACATGCATATTAGTTATTCCTTCCTCTAAATTACAATCATACTGTAAGCTAATAGTTCTCTAAGCAAAAATATGTTTCCTATTATTAAATATTCTTTGAAATTGTGATTTTTAAAAGCATCTGCATATAGTCCTTAATGTGTATATATATGGTAGCATATATTAACTATTCCTTTTCGTAGACATTAAAATATTTCTAATTGTTGTATTTCATAAGTAAACAACAAATATAATCATATTTGTGTTTTTACTGATTATTCCTTTAGGATGGCTTTCTCGAAATGGAACCACTAGATTACTACATCAAAAAAGGAGTTTCATTCATATTGACAAAATACTTTTCAGATAAAGTAGACAAGTGCTATCAGAGTATGTGAAAGAACTCATTATACTGTTCATTTGCAGGTATAAAATCTTATAATTATTAAAAATCTCATTTGGCAAGTCATTTTTTGCCTACTGCTGTGAGATACCTTGTAATTCTGTGACTGCGTCTGGTTTCTATATTTGGGTCCATAGATGCATCTGTTAATTCATTAATTATTATAACTTTATAATAAGCTTAATAATTAAGTCAACCTCTCTCATTACTCTTTTTGTTGTTTTTTGCACTTTCCTGGTTATTCACACCTGCTTTTTTTTTCTCATTTGAAAATTTGAATCAAATTTGAATTACAATTATAGTTCAGGGAGAACTGTCATCATTGCGGTTTGAATTTCCAACCCAAAATAGATTTGTTTTTTAATTCATCTCTGTGGTTGCCCACCTATTTTGTATTTTGTCTTTGAACCTGGTGACTTTACAAAGATATGCCTGAATGTTGATTATTTATTCTGTATTTCCGCATTCCACCATTCACTATATCCTTTTCATTTGTTGGTTCAGACTTCCCTTTATTTCAGAAAATTTTTTTCTTTGAATATTTATTTCTGTTCGTCATTTTATTAAGGGTATAATGTATGCATTTCTTGTATAACCTTGATGTGACTTAGACATCAGTAATCTTTTTCTCCATTTTAACATCTTAATTTTATTTTGCTCTGTTTCTCCAAGTCTGTTTTTTCAAGTTGCTGACCATTTTTTTTATCATGCTTGTCTGGTTGATTTAGTGTGACTTCATTTCTGCAGTAGTTTTGTTTTTTACTGCCATTCTTTTCTGAGCTAGGCTAGCTAAATTTTCATCTATTTCTGTCACCTTATGTTTTTTTAAAATCTTGCATCCCATCTTTGTATTCTTGCTTCAAAGAGTCATTTGTTCTTCAATTGCTTTGAGATAATGAAGAGTTTTATCTAAGATTTTCATTCTGCTTTGTCGATTAAATTTCCATTGTTTAATTTTTTCTGGGTAATTTATAGTATTGAAATTTAATATGTATGGAAGAATGTATATAAAAGGGAATACATTAATGAATAAAATACCTGACTATAATAGAATAATAAATATAAATATTTCTTTGTCATATTATGTAAATATAAATATATTCAATGCCAAAGTAATGAAATATATATTATAGTATATTATAGTAAAATATTAAGCAACAAAATAATCATTAAGAAAATAATAAATTAATCAACAAATATAAGAATAATAATAAAATAATCAAATAGTGAAATGTGTAATAGGTAAAACAGAACCCCCATATTCCACACCCCGTTTGAGAAGCATAATGTTGTCGTTTTGCCCTTGGACTGCCCAGGTACCGTTTTACTTTTTGTCTCGTTTCCTAATGGAGCCTTAGCACTCTCCTGAGTTTTGTATTAATTATTCCCTTGTTTATGATTCTGTCATATGTATGTATGTTGGAACGATAGATAGTGTGTATGACTATTATGGCTCTTTTATATATTCACTATCACTTTGTGTTGCTAAACATTTTTATTTTCCCACACTTGCTTGGTGTGGAAAAATATCTCGTGGTTTCAGTGGCATATACCTAATTTATTGATGCGGTTGTGTTTTTTTAATGTGCAATGAACATTATATGTTTTATCTTTTATGAATCATCCGTGATATATTTGTATTGATTTCTAGAAGTTCTTATATATCCCGAAGACTAATATCCTATTAATTGATGTTTTCCAAATATATACCCCCAGTTTGAAGCATATCTTCCTATCTTTATGGGATCTTTTGACAAAGCTTATTAATTTCAATGAATTTTATGGTAGATGATGACCTATCTCAAGGAAATAAAAGTACTCTTTTATGTTCTTATAAACATTTTAGTTTTGCCTTTCACGTGATTCACTTGAAATTGATTTCTGCAATTGATACGAGACAGGGATCTATTTTTTTCCCCCAAATATAGAAACCACTTGCTCCAACACTGTTTATTTTATAGTCTACCCTTATCTCAATGATAACTATCTTTTCTGTCATAAATAAAATTTTTGTGCGTGTTTGTGTTTTCTTCTGGGTTTTTAGTTCTGTCTTGTTTATAAGTTTAATCTATTATCAATACTGTTTAATTTCATTCCTATTTCTTTATACTGTCTTGACTTCTGATAGGTTAAGCCTCCTACCTTGTACTACTTTGAGAATGTTTTGGTTCTCTTTTGCTTTGCTTTTCCGAATAATTTTCAGAAGCAGCTTGTCAAATTCCATTAAAAAGTCTGTGGGAATTTTGATTGATCGATATAGGAAAAACTATTCTATTCTAGGTGCAGAAACAATTCATGAATATGGTATTACTCTGATTTATTTGACTTCTTAATATAATTCTAGAACTTTTATAGTCTTATACATAGAAGGGGCATAAATTCTGCTTGGCTTATTATAAACACATTTTTAATTAATATTGTTAATGACCGCTTTTTAAAAAACACATTTTCTCCATTTTCATAGCACATAAATATAACTGACTTTTATATCCAGAAAATTTTAGAAACTCATTAAGTTTAGTAATTTGTTTGTAGTTTCTTTGAGATCGTATTATCTGTGGTTCTTTTCTTTTCCTCCCAACCATTTTGCCCTGTATGTGTGCTAGAGCAGGTGGGGAAGAGTGGAGAAGTGCATTTCACGGCACAGATTAAGACCTCTAGTACATTTTTAATAGAACTTAATGATGGTGGCCAACTGTGCTTTGTTCTCAATTTTTACAGGACTATTTTTAACCAGGGAGTTTGACATTTTTTGTATAGTAACCCCACATTAGGTTAAGGAAACTCATATTCTTCATTTTTTAATGAATTTTTATTTTGGTAGTTGATTTTTATTTTGTCTGTCTTTTAACATCTGTTTAGATAATCATATAGTTTCCTTCTTAAATCTTTTGATGAACCTAATAATCAGTTTTTACCCTTCATCTTATTTTACCTCCCAGCCTCTAAATTACTCGTTCCCTCTTTCTTGGTACTCTTTTCTCGTTTGGCTTTTAGGACTTCCCCCTCACAACCATCTCTCTTCTGAGTTTTCTCCTTGCTCCATTTCAGGTTCCTTTCTAGGTATTCTTCTCTATGATCTCTGTATGTTTGAGTGTCCCAGGGCTCAGTTCTTGGACTTCTCTCCTTTACCAAAATTTACTTTCTTGGTGATCTCTATGTTTTTATACCTGCATCTACAAATTTATGTCTCCTGCCCTGTCCCCTCTCCCAAACGCCAGACTTGGACATTCAACTGTGACTTAGCACCTCTACTTGAATGTCTAGCAGATATCGCAAACAAGTCTAAAACTGAACTCCTGATCTCTTTCTCCTACATCCCCCACCTGCTCCATGCATAGCTTTTTGCTTTTTGCTATTGGTGAATTTATTTCTTGAAACAGTCAGACCAAATTTTCAGAATAACTCTATACTTCTTTGTTTCTCTCATAACTCACTTCTAATGAGGTAGGAAATACTATTAGCTCTTCCTACAAATATATATAGAAGGAATTTCACACTTCTCACCACCTCTGTTGCTATTACCCTGGTCTGATGCACTAGATCTGTTGCCTCCCAAGAGGTCTGTGCTTTGTACTCTTGCCCCTCTACAAACAATTTTTAATGTAGCCATTAGTGGTCCTTTTAGAGGGGAAGGTCATGACACTTGTTTTCTCAAAGTCCTAGAGTGGTTCCCCAACTTAGGTAAAAGTCCGAATTCTTACAGTGGCCTACAAGGATCTACATGGACCTTGTACTCCAGCTCACCTCTCCACACCATCCATGTTACTTCTCTGACCTCCACTGCTTATGACCTTATTCTGTCGTGCACTCTGTCCCAGCCTCACTGGCTCCTTGCCATGCCTTGGACACGGAAGGTCCACTGTTGCTTTGCAGGCTTTTCTTTAGAAATTCCTACCACCTGGAAGGCTCTTCTGACCACGTACTGACTTAACTAATGCCCTCATCTCCTTTAAGTCCTGGCTCAACTCTCACCTTCTCTGTAACTACCTTATTTAATATTATACACTATGCATCGATGCACATCCCTTACCCATCCCTGCATTCTTACTCATGTTTGCTGCTCTACTTTTTTTCAAAGCAGTTTTTTACTGGCATTCTGCATCAGGAATCAGCAAACTTTCTCTAAGGGTCAGGCATAACTTTTTTTTTTGCTCTGTGGACAATATGGTCTCTGTCACAGCTACTCCATTCTGCCATTCTGGCATGAAATCTGTCATAGCACAGACTACATTTTTTGTTTTGTTTTGTTTTTGTTTTTAATGAGTGTAGCAGTGTTCCAATAAAACTTTGCTTACAAAAACAGACGGCAAGCCAATTTTAGCCCATAGGCCATTTATTAAAACTTGCTCTACATTTAATTTATTATATTTGCCTTTTTCTAAGGTTTATGTTACCTCTTACATGAATGATTAGCTTATAAAACTATAAAGGCCTAGCATTTTCTTTGTAGAAATACTTTTTATTCAATTTCACTAATGGTTTTAGGGCCATTTAGTTATTCCAGTTCTTTTTAAGTGAGTTTTAGTAATGGAAATTAAAATGTTCATAATTATCTCATCTGTTTAATTCCTCTACCTCTGGTCATGTGCATTTTATTCTAAAAATTATTAATATATCCCTTCTTTATTTTCTTGATTATTCATGTCAATGAGATTTTACTATTGTTTTGTTTTGTTTTTTGTCTTTTCGGAGAACCAAAGGGATTTTGTTGGTGCTGTCCACAGTATATTTTTATAATTTATCGTTTTCTGCTGTCATTTTTATTTGGTACTTTATCCTTTGGGCTTATTTACTTTTTCTGGATAATTGGCTCATTAATTATCAGCCTTTTTTTTTTCTTCGCAGAATTTACACCTATACATTTTCCTTGATCAAGTGGTTTTACTTCATCCCATATATTTTGATAAGTGGTATTATCCTTTTTGTTTAGCCTTAAGTATTTTCTTAATTCCCTTGCAATTAAAAATATATATCTTTAAGGATCCACAATATATTAATTGCTGAAAATTTTTAGCATTAGGAAACAAAAAAACCTCACCATATTATATTATACCAAAACATTACATGAGAAAACAGAATTTCCTCATGTGTAGACACATGATGCCGATTAGAAAAGTGGAATTTAGACAGTGATATTTTATCTATCAAGTATTTATTACTATAAATTAGTGTAATAATTGCAATATATAATCTTATTCCCAGGCATAAGCATATTCAAAAGCAAAATTTAAGTAAATTTATCATAAAATAGTAAGTAGCAAGAGAAATATCATTTTATTAACCCTGGGGCTATCTTGGAATATTAATGAGAATATTTAGGCCTGAGAGCTAATAGCACAAATTAGAATGATGATATATGTCTCCACTAAATGCAAATACATTTGTTCTATCATGTATACTTTCTCTAACTTTTATTAGCAGTGCCATGAATTGGAAGAATATTAGATGTGCTATGATTAGATGTACCATGTAAAACCTATATAATTTTTAAACAATTGTTTGTTTCAATTTAAATGGAAGCATTCCTTAGCCACATAGTGATTTTTAGCACCTCCCTTTTAACCTTTTAACTGTAGTTCTCGAAAAAGAACAAATACGTTAAACTCTGAAAAGTTTTGATCTATTCCTTGCACATCTGAAATTGGTTATAATAAATGTTACATGATTTGGTGATTTTGTTTTCAAAGTAAGAGACTTAATTTTTTTCTAATATATAAATTCACATAATCTTTTTAAAACTCTATAAAGTCTTAAAAATAGAAAGTTCCAGGAACCTTTAAAAAGTGGAGTTCTGATGTGGCTGAAAAAAGGAGGATTTGTGGAAAGCCTGTAAAAGAAACAATTATAATGATTCCAACCTTTTCTGCAAAATCCTAAAGTCTCCCTTATGAAGATGTTCATACAATAAGACCACAGGACCACAACCAAGATACCAAATACAACTAGGATTGAAATACCGTCCTGAAGGAAAGGAATTTCAGTGAAAACCTACATGTAGAAGAGGGAGACCTCCAGGTTCATTCTTCTACTGATTTCTAAGAATACTGGCCGACTGACTTATACCTCTCAGAAGAGAGATTGAAGATCTCTTCTGTGAGGGCAGGGGGGAACACAACCTTTATGTAGTGACAATTGAGGGCCTTTTAATGAAATGGGATAGCTACATACTTACAGGCTTTCAACATGCATGTGGACTTTCTAATAAGCTTTTAACGATATTGTCAGATTTTCCTCCTTAAATAATTTTCAAATTATATTATTTACCAGGTATTTTTACAACACAGGCATGCATTCAGAATGAGAGAAAAAAATGGCCCATTTCACCACCCAAATAGCCCCCTACTGACATAAAGGGAAAATAAAAGTAGTATATGTGCAAGCTTCCAAAATGAAAGTAAAGAAAGACACAAAATGAGTGTTTTGAGGTTATGTTGTTAGCTAAATACGTGTTTATAATTGTTTGGTCCTTGCGAATGAAGTCTTTTACCATCATATAACTGTTCTCTAAGTCAAACTTTTGTCCTAAAGTCTCCTTCATCCGTATTAATTTAGCTTGATCAATTTTCTTTTCGTTGATAGTTTCCTGGTATGTCTTTTCCCACCATTTTAACCTTTCTGTGCATTATGTGTGTCCCTCATAAATAGCACACAGTGGATTTTGTTTTCAAAATTTTCTTCCTTCTTGGAGTATTTCCTTCCTGTTGCTTTTCTTTTTCTCTGATTTTTTTTTTTCTCTCTCTGCTTTCTTCTATCTTCCATTTTAAATGCTTTCCTCAGATACCTGGTAAAAGCCTTGGTTGACTGCTTATGATTTACAGTGGGAAACAAGCTGACAAGAGGTTCTAAAATGGTAGCTTTGGCATATCAATGGTGAGAATTGATTTAAGACAGGAATTCTCATGACAGCACTATTGACATTTAGGGTCAGATAATTCTTTGTTGACAGCGGCTCTCCTATGTATGGTAGGATGTTGACCAGCATCCTTGGCCTATCCCCATTAAATTCTAGTAGTACTCCACAGTTGTGATAACCAAAAATATCTCCAGACATTGCCAAATGTTCCTTGGAGTGAAGTGTAGGGTACAAAATCAACCTAGCCAAGAACCACTGCTGTAAGATGATCTGCATGTACCATTTGTTGGGGAGTCCCTGGTATCAGGATTTTTGCAGTTCCTCTTGGATTCCCAGAAACAAACATTATTATCTCCTGCCTGTAAGATAAAGACCTAGTTGAAATTATTTGTCTCATTCTCCATGTCCTCTCTTTGGTAGAATACCCATTGCATTTAGAAACTCTGCCCTCCTCTGCATGGACATGCTTAACCAACACTAGCAAGCACATTCTCCTGACCAATGATTGGCTGACAAATGCATATGTGGTAGAACTCTGAGCAGTTAGACCTAAGGGAGAGTCTTCACTGGTAATAGTGGTAGTAAACTGCCTGGGAAAGGTTTCCTTTTTATAAAAACACATGGAATCGATAGTTTTCTCATCTGATAAATGGCGTTGTAGTTGGTTGTGATTTCTGGAAACTCAGGCAGCACTGAGAGGACCTGAAGTTGAGGATGCAGAGTAGGAAGAGAATAAGAACGTGCCTCTTTATGACATTGTGGAACCACTAAAGTAACCAACCCTGGAAACAAACTCCAGATTTTCTTTAAACTCAAATTTTATAAATCTCCTTATTTGAGCAATCAATTGAATCTGGATTTTTAAAAATTGCACCTGAAGTCATTTTAAATGAATTTTCCAAAAGTAAGTTGCATTTTATAATTTTATTGACATCTAGTAATTATATCCTTTTCTATGCAATGAGTCCTTTGATACTCAGGGGTGAAAAATACACGTTCACTTACATGTTTGAAGCTCAACTTTCAAGAGTCATAACTTGGTATTTTTTTTAGGCCTCTAAAGGAACGCTTTTGAACTCAAAGGAATGGTGGTCTATGAAGCAAACAAACTTTTAAATACTATAAAGTGAAAGAATCAAGAAAGAGGGCAAAGCAGGAACACAATTGTTTTGACATTCTAATTATAAATACATTAGACTTGGCGCAAAAAAACCATCAAACCATCAGTCTTGACGATGGTTAAGTTAATTCACTTTTTGAAGTTCAATAATTCATCTGCGAAGTGTCAGCAGCTGGGTCTTGTTAATGGTAAGCCTTTCATTCTTGTTGAATCAATTGTAAATAATAGAACCCCTCAGAGAAAAATGATGAAATAAGCATTGATTTCCAAATTGGGTGTCAGATACAGAGCATTAATAAAACACATTGCAAGCAAACAAGTACCTAATATACCCTGATCACTGAAATAGTAATCAGAGGGGAAAAATCAATAATTTTTGTGTAAGTTGCTAGTATTTTTACGTTTCATTTGTATCTGTGTATCATCATATCAGATTTCTCATTTTAGACCCTATGTGGTTATTTAATTTTCATTATCCTCACGAGCAAAACCAGGTAGTTTTGTGTAACGTTAGAGTTGTTTCTTTCTTCTAAATAGGTGACAAGCATATGGTCACATAGCATGTTAGTTGCCCGACACCAATGATTTCGTTTTGTTTAATGCAACACAATAATCATTTATAGCAAGTCACATAAAACACTACAGAAAAATGTAACACCTCTAATAAAACTTTCAAAGGAAAATAAAGCTCTCTAGCAGGTGTCCATAAAAGTGCTTTATGCCCACAAACTCTATTAAATGTTAATGCCAGTGTCCTGTGACTACCACATATGGGGTCTGGCTGAAAGGAAAATGTGTCTGTGAAACTGTGATTCTCCAGCAAAGGAGGCTGGAAGGGCAATGCCATGTTATCTATTAGACTGAAATATGAAAGCCGTTAAGTGCTCGACTCATTGTGCATGTCATAAAGGACCAGTTTGAAGGAAAGTACATGAATTTTTTTTTTTTTTAAGCCATACATGGGACAAGGGTAGAAATACCTAGGGCACAACTTTCAAAAGAGTATCCCCAAACTGCTGAAAGTTATGTAGCACAATTTTTATCCAGGAATGTGCTCGAAAGATAAAATAGCAGTGACATAATAATGGTTGATTCAGGCTTGGTTTTTCTGTTTTAGTGCTATTTCCTCACATTTCATTACTGATTGCCTTCTTTCCCTGAGTCTATTGTGTTTTCCTTTTTATTTCTAGACTTATGTATGAAACCTATTTGTGAAGTTACTCAAATAATGTTTTAATTGTTATCAAATGGTTAAGTACCTTGAGAGGGATGTAATGTGGTCTTTGACCTCAGTAACAGGCTAATTAACTCTGTGTAGGAACCTTATTTTGAAGAATAGATGAGATCCAAATGGTCACTGCAAAAATATTCAAAAATAGAAATTACTCATAAGAAATAAAATATTAAAAGCTAAATACACAATGTGAAATGACTGTCAAATGTAAAACAACATATTTACAGAGTATAGGAAATTTGCAATCTGACATCTTTTTTCATACCCACATGGAGACCAAATACTGTGTATTCAGAAAAAGAAATTAGGACATATATAGAACATAAATTACACCAGGTGAAGATTATTGGAAGGATTCAGAAAATTTTAGGTGGGAGTAAAGAAAACTCAGGCAGTCTAACAACTGATAAAGATCCGTTATATTAGCGTGACCATATAATTAATTTTCCAAAGGGGGCATCTTTGAGAATAAAAGGAAAATTGTATTATGATTAGGTTGGGACAACCATCGTATACAAGGACTGCACTGAGCAAGCAGGTTATGAAGTCATCCTAATTTTTAAAAAGAGGTGTTTAACTGCTAGCCTCAAAAGACTTAATTTAAGTAGGATCAATGAGAGAGAGAGGGAGAGAGGGAAAGAAGGAGAGGGGGAGAGAGGGAGAGGGAGAGAGAGAGACATTTGATTCTATATAAAGAAGGAATTTGTAAGGAACTCTTGAGTGGCTGAAATGGGATGTCTGCCTTTGGGAATTTCCAGTTTGTCAGTGTTGTTGCTCAAATGAGACTGTGAGGCATTTAACATGGACATTTTAGTTGGCGTTTGAGCATCAGAATTATGGTTGGACTAAATGAATTTTAATGTTTTGCAAACCTTGACAATCTGTGCCTCTAAATTGTAAATGAAGACGTCTCATGGAGAGCTGTACAATCTAAATCAAGTTGTTTTAAGGTCCATTCATACAATTGTATTGTAGAATGAGTGCAGTCAAGCATGGCGGTAGGGGAGCTCTAAATCACTGACATCAGTGTAAACCTCAGTTTTGGTCAAGAATGAGCTGGGCAGAAACTTTAGGATCCTAGTTTTGGGTATCAGGACCTAGTGGTAGAACTGCTCAAGTAGCATTTTGGGTGAGACTTAAAATTAAGGTAAGGATTGGACAGCTTGAAACTTGAAGAACAATTCCCTTTGAAGCAGGATCTGCAATTCCTAGTGTGATCTTCTACTGGACTTTTGAGGAGAAAGAATGATGTTTCAAATATCCCATCTGAAATTCTTTACCGTGAAGTTGCATCATATGTGCATTTAACGTAAGCAATTTGAGCTGTGTATATATATATATTAAGGAGTACTATAAAACTCTCCTCTGTATTTGTATGCATTGTATACCACCTACTATTTTATGTACTATACTGCATTTTGTAGAGTGATTTAGGGAATTTTTCAAGAGTGGATATTGATGTTGTATATTAGCCTCATTTGCTGACAATACATCCAAACCCCAATGCTAGGGTACTCCTGAGTTCTGTCTATCCAACAATTCCTTTTTTCCAGATCAGCTCAAGCCCCATGTTCTCTGTGATCCCTTCCCTGCTAGCCATGGCTAATGCTTGGCAACCCTGTCTTAGCCTCTGGTGGCACGTTTTGTCTGCAAGACAAATTTTGGCATGGAAACATACCTGGTTTTATTGTCCTCCATGTGTAGCTTGGGTACATCTGATCTCTCTAACGAGACTGCACAGCCCCTGCTGAAGGGACTGAGTCACTCATCTCTTTGGAGTCCTTCACAGTGTGTGTACCACATGGAAGGTTGTTTGGTTGAGCTGGCCTTACCTGACCTTTAATTGAGAAGAGGGGTTTGCAGGAGCCTAAATGATGCCTGACTGCCCAGGCAAATGTATCTTGAGGTGAAACTTGCTACTCTTAGGGCAGCCTGAACAATACGCAAAGGCTGAAAATGTCTGTAAAAGGCAGCCGTGTAAAGAAGACACTCTGTTTAAATTAGTTTTCGGCTGCTTTCCTATATTAAGCTTCAGTGTCCATAATGCACATACCATGTTGCTCACAAAACATTTCTAATTATTTTTTAAATGTTCTCTGTCCCTTTGGGAGTTTTGCATACAAACTGGATGATATCATAGTTATAAATTCATATTTGAGATTCATGTTTTACATAAAATACACTATTAATAGTTTGAAAAGTATCCCTTACATAAGAACGTTAGACTTCTAATATCTGCTTTTTTGAAGTCATGCCATGGAGGCATGAGAATGGTACATTTTGACCACCTGCAGATTTGGGTTTCATAAGTAAGGACCATCAATTACAAAATAGTCTGTGCATAAAGGGATTGCAAAAGGATTTAAAGTCAGATGTCTTATGTTAACTCGTTTGCACGAGAAAAAATGATTTAAGGTGAAAACTTTCTGGGGGCGGGGTAAAAACAAAGGGTACTTCTAACATGGAAAATACTTTTCAAGCTGTTATCTCAATGTCAGATTTATATCTGTAATATATTAGAAGGTAAATTTTGGCTGAGGCCAATTTACTGCAGCATGTCTCTAATAGCGTATTAACTCTGAGTAGTACTTAATTCAAGTGCATGTTCAAGCTCACTTCTTTAAGTTCCCTTGTTCCTTAAGTGTTAGGATTAGTGATTGCACCTTCTTTAATGCTTTGCACTATTTTATGAGAGAACATCATGGTTATGCTTATGTGTACTATCTATTAAATAGCTGGTGAGTAATTAAGTAAGAAACATACCAGCAACAGAAGACTATGTTATTCTCACGTATTGTAATGAAAGAGTATGATGTGCAGGCCAGCTTCTGGAACAATCCAACACCTTTCATAGCTGCTACTTCTAGAAATGATGTCAGTATTATGGTTGCCTATACATTATGACCTCTTCAGGGTTATATTATTTTTACCTTTCTTTTAATCTATACTTTGTGACATACCCCTGCTGCTGACCACTTGAGAGGAGGACAGCATTGACTCATAGCAACTCGGGCATGTTTTGGTTTTACCAGCAGTGATTTGACTGTGGCTTTAGCACTCTTGGCAGGCAAAAGGGGAAAGCTGACAGCCTCGGGGTGTGAGAGAGGGGAGAGCAGTGCAGTGGGGTTTGGCAGTGAACCTCCAAAACATTCGATCTGGATCTTGCTTGGCCCATATGTGATTGGTTGGTCCATCAGCATGGTTTGAGTGTCCCTGGCATACAGACACACGGTGGATACTGTTATGTTTACATGACACTCAGTGACTAAACTACCGTAGGTCTTGAGCATAGGAAACCCACCCTCGTTGCATGGAAATACTCGAATAGCCAGATCTGACCCTTTTCACATATCCTGAAATCTGAAAGTTGGGCTGTTCTACATAGGATATGAAATTGTTTTTAAAAGCATAACAATAATAGATAATAGCAAACACTTCAGTAGTTCTTGGTGTATGCTAGGCAAATATTTCATGTATATTGATGTGTTAAACACTCACCACAACCCTGTGAGAATTGAGGCTAGGAAGTAAAGTTACTTATATGGGTAATAGTGGCAGAGCCAGGATTTGAACCCAGGTAATCACAGCTTTTTTCCTTAGCCACTATGCATAGTGGGTAAAAGCTAAGGCCCTGTAATCAGCCAAAGCTGAGTTAAAGGGCGGACAATCTGATGCTTAACATTCAAGCTTTTTTTTTTTTTTTAAATCTGTAAACTAACGATAGTGATAGAATCTATTTTTGCCATTGCTTTGGAAATTGTGATACCTCTGGCATATAGTAAGTGCTCAGTAAATGTTAGCTTAGTATAATTTGTAATGATGGAAATAGAAGGGCTTTCAGTTGATGGGTATAAAACAGCCTGGTGTGTATTTCCGTGTTTCATGGGCACAGATGGTGGGGGAATGGTAATCAGAGGGGAGATGGCAGTCAGAGGGCGGATGGGAGTCAGAGGGGGGGATGGTGCCCATAATCTTGTTTTGGAATGTGTAGTTTAATCCACTCCATAGAGTTACATAAGCGGGAGTGTATTGAGAAATTTTGCTTCAGGCCTGTGCTTCAGTTTCCTTCATTTTTAGTAAATTCACCTCACTTTATATCTGACAGCCCTGCATCTTATTTAGCTGGAAAACAGCAACTGTCAGTCTAATTTCCTCTTAATATTGTGAATTTCCTTCTCTAATTAGATCATAGAATTGTTGAGAATTTTGAAAATAGATAATGGGGTAATCTGCTGAGGGCAGGAAGTGATAGATAGAAAGGTACCGGACTATGTAAGAGCTCACTGCACACAAGCCAAGCCACAAAATGTGTGGATTCATCGAATTCCATAGATCTGGCATCTATTTTCCTTTGTTTTCCCTTCCTGATGTGAGTGCTATCACCACAGTGGTTTTGCTTTCCTTGACTAATTCATCCGGGGGCAGTTGAATTTCACCAACAAGTCAACTTTATGCATTTAAATCTGGACTTTTCATTGGTGAAACAAAGCAGGAGAGAAAATCTTGACTTTTCTCTCCATTTACTGCGTGTTTACATTTTTTATTACCTCATATTTGTTAAAGAGGTGAAATCAGTTCACGAAAAAATAGGAGCAAATCACAATTTTAGTATTTTGTAAAGATAAACTACAAAATATTTTATCTGAGATAAAATTATATGTACGAAGTTGTTGACAATTTTGGTGTTCCTGAAACCTTCATAACAAACGGTTGCTTAGAATATTTTTCGATTTTCAATTTCTACTATTAGTGTTTGGGTAATGTCACCCTGCCTCCCACCCCTTCCCAAATGTATATTGTTACATCTTAATACACAACACAACACACACACACACACACACACACACACACACACTTTTTAAAGATATCTGCAGTAAGTGCAGAAATTATACTTTTTAGAGGTTTTCAGTTTTTTTTTAATATATGGTGCAAGATATAAAAGGGCCCTAGAAATGAGAAAAGTTTCCTGTTATTAAAGAGTTATTGAGAATTTTTGGCAAACTATTCAAAGAAGTTACCTTCAGGCTAAGAATAAGAATGTAAAAAAAAAAAAAAAAAAAAGGAGAAACAATTAAGCATTTCTTGGATTGCCATGAAAGAAAACTTTAATAATGTTTGCATAGCACATTCATTATTAAAATGTGACAAGTAGCGCGCACAGTAATTACATGTATAACAACTCTACGTCACCAGGTGAAAATAGTGAAGAATTAGGCCAGCCTAGGTGAGACTGTGGTTTACTGCCATATGCCTTACCATGAGTGTATGCTTTACATTCTTTCCTAGATGTTATCATTTTTCTACCATCTAAGAGCACTAATCTGATAGTCGCCTTGCTGGTGCTGTCGATGACGGTTCAATGAGAACTGGGGTGACCTCTTTCTTCCCGGTTGGTGCCCAGCCTCAACCTGCATGTGTTTCTAACTTGTCAAGTTCCTGCCCATGACTGGTTCCTTAGACTAATGTCTCACAGTTACTAATCAGGGAGTCCAGGAAACTCAAGACCCACTTTCATGTCGATCATATCTCAGGATCTCTGAGAACTTGGACTTGTGTTTCTTGGGCAGTACCATGGAGAACTGTAACTTTATCATGTGTCTAACTGACAATGGCCTTGAAATGTGGGCCCCAGTAGGATGTAGAGAAACCTGGCTGAACAGAAGATCCAAGGATTCTTGAATAGAGAGGTCTCTATTCTGTCTTTTCCTGAGCAGACAGTTGTTTGTGTAGGTGATTCCTAAATCCCTCAGCAGTATTGCGTGACATATGATGGGGACATTGGAGTCGCACAGATGTTTGAGTTTGGGGTCACTTACCAGCTGCGTGACCTTGGACAAATTACTGAACCCTGCTAAGCCTCTATTTCTTCATGGGTTAAAATGAGGATAGTAAGGGTATTATTGGATGGGTGCCCATCAGCAGCCTGACTAACATTTTTGAGTAAAGTAGCACCAAGGTTAAAATGCATGTGGAAAAGCTCGGTGCCATGTCAATCTTTCGGAAAAGTTGTGACCAATGTAGCTCATGAAATTTGATTTTAAGCAAATGAAGTACTGAATACATAAAAGTAATCCTACCAAGAACTGTGAATTTCAATCTGGGTGGTATCTCATGACATTTTGCTTTTGAAGTCTCTGTAATATCTTTCATTTAGATTGTTCTCAAAGCTAGGCTGTGTGTCAATCATGCTAGTGGCGCTATGTGGTGGGCACCCGTTAATACCGTGGATTTTGGAGCCCAGACTGCCTGCAGTGGAATCTTGCCTGTTCTACTTACTGGCTGAGTGGCTTTGGGCAAGTGACTTAGCCTGGTTGTACTTCAGTTTTCCCACCTCCTAAATGGCAATAATAACAACCACTCCCTTATAGGTTTGTTATGTATATGAAGATATGCTGTTTTAAATGCACTTCTCAGCATGTGGTAAGCACCCAGTAAATGTTACCTGCTCCTTCCCCGTCCTCATGCCTGTAAGTATGTAGTTCATGCTATTGAACATTTGCTTTTATCAGAAGGTTTCTCTATGGTTAAATATTGGCATTATTAGTGAAAAAAAGTTAGACAAAAATGAACAGACACGGGGGATGGTAAATAAAAGTCTAACAATTTTCTGACCTGTGAGAAATGGGGAAACAAATCAATCAAACATTCTAGAATAGGTAGGTCAAGGAAGATTAAAGAGAGCTTCTACTTCATTCACCTATAAAGAACCTTGGAAGCGGCACCTCTCACCTTGCCCACAGCTGGAGACACACCCCTAAGTTTCAACTTTCTTAAGCCATCCTTGATTTTGGAAATGGCTTGGTAGAAGTAGGTGCGATGGTGGCTGAGAGCTGGCCAGTGTGGATCACTAGCATGTGGGGAGAAGTGGAGTGTTAAGAAGACTGGTCCTTGGCCCAAAGGCAGCCCAACTAGATTTTTGAGGGAGTCAAGGTGAGGGAGTAAGAATTTGAAGGGAGAGAGAGGATGGGCTAAGTCATTATCCCTGCACAACAGCAGAGGATGTGAGAGAGCTAGAGGTAGCCAGGTGGAGGAGGACATGGTCTGGCTCTCCATGCTGAGATATAAAAAGGCGCCCCTTCTCTAATTCACTTGAGTGCCATCTTAGGAAAAAAGAAAAATGTGAGTGGCCTTCTCCCACCCTTGCATCTGACACTGTCTCAAGAAGAGAATTGGTGGAAGGTGTAGGGCTGAGGGCTCTCTGAGGGATGGAACATTTTTATCTGAGGGAGCTGAATACTATTTCTAGGGACTGGTTAAAGCTTAGTTCAACTGATGGTATAAAGTGGTCAATTATTTCCCTCCTCAAACAGACGGAGGGGACTTATGGAGGCCAGGTTAATTGAGACAAAATAAAAGATAGGTTCCCAGCATTTTCAACTTGTATTGTAAATTAAAATTTTGAAGACTGAATCATTAGGCAAAATATGTGGTTTATTGAATTTTTCTGTGAGCATTTGGTGCAGAAAATGACCAAACACATTAATTTACTTCTCAAAGGAGTTGGTGAACCCCCCAAATTAAGAATCCCAGAATTATGATTTTGCCAAAGATTTACCAAGACCATTCCAAAGAGTACTTTCTTATCTATAAAAAAATAAGGATTAGTGGTTACCTCTGTGTTTTTTCCCAGCATGTATTCATGTGTACTGTATGCCATTAAAATATAAAAGATGCACACACAAAGCATAATGTGAAATTCAGTTGATGATCTAACATAATATGGGGGCAGATGTTCAAGATCTGAAGCTGTTTCTGGGATGTGATGATGTAGTGATCATTTGTAGTGATAGCTTTTCATTCAGGATGGCATTATCTGAGTTTTCTGAGCGGCCACATTCAGAGCAGCTGATTCAGGAGTATACTGTGCGTTTTCTGTACCAAACGTGTATAACACAAGGGCGGCATCAAGTTACTAAAGGCCAGGGTTCCATCCATCCTCCCATACCTGCTCAAATGGAGATCCTTTGAATGAGCTCCAAATAATGGCAGGGCACCTACTTAGAGACCACTTCACAAAGGTTTCTCACCAACTGCATGGAGTTAATTTACACCTGAACCATGTTGGGAGACTGTGCTAACTCATTCACTGTCTTAACCTTGGTAAACATTAGGGTGGTCCCTGGGAGAAATTTTAAGAAGGGCAATATTTATACATGGTTGCTCAGATTGTTAAGTGAACGCAATCTCAAAATAGAGGAATAAAAGGAAAATTTAGAATGGATTGTCTAATAATCATTTAAATGTTCAAGACATTATTCATAACTTTAATATTTGAGCACCCACTCTGTGCGAGACAGAGATGAGTAAGATATGGTTTTTGACTCCAAAGTCTTACCCTAGGGAAATAAAAATACCTGCATATATAAAATTGCTTTTATGCATATCGTCATGTTCATTTCCTAGAAAGAATGTTTATATAACACTTTCATTCACTTTTCAAACAAGTCAGTGATTCCAAAGGATCAAGAAACAATTGTAGTTTTAGTCTATTTGATGTAAGCCCTTTCTTTTCAATGATAATTATTCAGAGAATTCTGTGACTTAGCCAGCCTGCTTTTGGCTAGTGATGATAAAATTATATCAGTAAAAAAGAGAATTCAACAATTCAGCTTATTTGTAGAGTAACCACAACATAGCAAGTATGTGTTACATGCCAGAGAAACAAATATAAGGTAGATGTAGTACTTGCGGTATCCTTGTGGTACAAGATATAATGGAGGTTTGAGCTAAGTGCATGGATATGGGGAGAGTCAGTGAGGGTTCTCAAAGAGTGTCATATAAATTGAATTGAAGAACATATATGGAGAGGCTTGTTTTCCTCTTTCCTTTAGCTAGGGGCGTGTACTTACTTTATCCCTCTGCTTTGCTAAGTTATTCAAAATAAAATTAATTATATAGGACTTAATCCCCTTTATAACATTTAGGAAAATAAAGCTGACTATTGATTACCAGGTAATATGCTAAGTGCCTTTATAAGAACCATTCGATTTACTCAACCATCAAAATAAAAGAACTGAAGCTCAGAATTTTGTAGACTAATATCACATGGTTAATTGATTAAATAGAGGAAATAAAAGTAGATGGGATCGATTTATTTAGATTATACCATTTCTCAGTTAGAGTTGGAATTGCAGTTTTCAGAAGCTGATTTTTATCAACCCTGAGCTCTGAATTAGTGGTTTTCACACTTTTGTGCACATCAGAGTCCCCTAGAGTGTTCATTAAAGCAGACTGCTGGGTCCTACCCCCAGAGTTTCTAATTCAGTAGGTCTAAGGTAGAGCCCCAGACTTTGGGTTCACAGACCACACTTTGAGAGCCTGTGCTGTAGGTTAAAGAAGTCTTATTTACCTAAATGTTAATGTTTAAAATGCACTCAAGGATTAATATAAAATTTACATATATATTTTTCTCTTTCCATATACTAATTATCTCTATTCCACTTGCTCCCAAATAGTGGGCTTTTTAAAGGAAACTATGACCTTTAAGGAAGCTATTGTAAAATGCACAGAAAATAAAACATGTCGGTAAGGATGTAGAGAAATTGGAATCCTTGTGCATTGCCAATGGGAATGTAAAATGGTACGACTGCAGTGGAAGACAGCATGGTAGTTCATTTTTAAAATTAGGCATAGAATTAGCATATGATCCAGAATTCAATTCCTAGGTATATACCCCCCAAAAGTCAAAGTAGGGGCTCAAACAGATATTTGTGCACCCATGTTCTAAGGAGCATTATTCACAATAGCCAAAAAGTATACACAACTCAAATGTTTATGGATGGATGAATGGATGAACAAAATGTATTACACACACAAGAGAATATTATTCAGCCTTAAGTAGGAATGAAATTCTGGTGCATACTACAACATAGATGAACCTTGAGGACATTATGCTAAGTCAAATAAGCCAGACACTAAGGGACAGACATTGCATGATTTCACTTATATGAGGTACCTAGAATAGTCAAATTCATAAAGACAGAAAGTAAAATAGTGCTTATCAGAGTGTGGGGGGAGGGGAGAATAGGGGGTTATTATTTAAAAGGCACAGAGTTTATTTAAGCGAAGGTTCTGGAAATAGGTTATGGTGACGGTTGTACAACATCGTGAATGTGCTTAATGTTACTGAACGGTACACTTAAAATTGTTAAAGTTGTAAATTTTGTAGAAAATGGACGGTGAAGAGTATTGCACATGCCCTTCCTCTTGCTCATCTCAGTATTTCCTAAAGCTTGCTAGAATGGTCTAGACAGTCTTGGTTAAATGACTGATGAACATGGAACGGGGAAGTATTCACTGCTACCGTGGAAAAATAAACCTCTTTGTTAGATATGTCTCATACCAAAATTGGAGCAGTTCTGAAATCTGACCTAGAAAAATAATGTACACATCGAATTTGTCCAGAAGTTAACCCTTCACATCCTACCACTGTCTGGGCTTCCAGGAAAAGAACGTGTCTCAATTTGTCTGAATGGGAAACCACTGTCCGTAACTTTAGTGTGTGGAAAATGGCTGGAAGTCAGAGGCTGTCTGATTTGGCATCCCTGATGTCTGTCTCTGACACTTATGTCTAAATTAGACTGCTGCTAATGAAATAAAGTTGTAAAGCCAGCATCATGCCCTGTCTGCCCTCCTGCATAAGGCAGGGCATTGCCATTTTGGGTAGTTGTCCATATCCATCATTTCATAATTTCTAACCTTAGGCCTAGCTGTTTAACTCAATTAAATGTGACCAAAGTGGACTTTGTTGAAAAACCTAATAGTACAATAAATATATGAAGTGAAACGCTCAGGGGTGATTTCTGCAACTCAAGTTAGGGCTATTAATTTTTCAGAAGAAATTTCTTCTTTCTGAATTATGCTTTTGTGAAGGGGAAGATTGTTCCTGAATTTAATACGTCACTTCTATTTTAATAAGTTTTATCACATTGAAGTGACCAATTTTCTTAATCCTTGCAAATGTCATAATTATCTACTATAAAGGTATATTGAAAGTAAAATAACCATTATTTTGAAACTATAAATGATAAAGTTATTTATTTAGGTCAAATATTATTAGGTATAACATTAATACTTGATAACTTATGTGGTTGTCATTCTTTTTCTGAGTTTCCCATTTCTTTTATAGTAGTCTCCCCTTATCTGTGGGGGATATGTTCCAGGACTCCCAGTGGATACCTGAAACCGTTGAGAGTTTTTTCCTATATATACATATCTTTTCCCATAAAGAAAGAACTTACGGCTTCTTTTGGCATATCAAAATTGCCAGCATCACTACTCTTATGTTTTAGGGCCATTACTAAGTAAATAAGGGTTACTGAAACACAAGCACTCTGATACATTGAAAGTTGACCTGATAACCGAATTGGCTACTAAATGACTAATGGGCAGGGGGGTGTATGCAGCTGGACATAGGGATGATCCATACTCTGGGTGAGATAGAACTGGATGGTACATGATTTGTATCACACTATTCAGAATGATGTGCTATTTCAAACTTATGAGATGTTTATTTCTGCAATTTCCATTTAATATTTTTGTACTGTGGTTGACTATGGGTAACTGAAGCTGCATAAAGCAAATCTGTGGATAAGGGAGACAGCTGTATGTATTCATATTCAATAAAGTCTTAAAATCAGAAGGGACTTTTACCTCCATAGAACACACTGTTCTGAAAGGTGTTGATGCATATTTTCTTTGAAGAAAATGTTGTTCGGTCAAATAAGTAGGACACATTTTGGTTTAAACAAAATTTTTTAAAAATTGCAGGACTTTTAAGAACCTTTACTTCTAATCTGCCTTGTGAATTGCAAAAAGAGATTTGTATAATTGACTCTTCTAAAACTTACTCATTATAGAACCTTTAAGTTTGCCTATGGGCCTCTCTTAGAAGAAAGGGAAAATAAAATAAAGTTTGTGAATGTTAGTCCAACTTCCTATATTGGGAAAATAGAGAAAGTAAAGACTTGAGACCTCATGGTTTATTTGGCATTCTATGACCTTGGAAATAGATTATTTTTCACCCTGGAGTGGAAAGGCCTGGGGTTAGGAGTCAGGACCAGAGTTTGAATCCCTACTCAGTTGGTTAACTGGGCATCCTCAGATATTTCTGTAACTGGTGATTCATCCTTGGGTTGAGGCATTGCCCCCTCCCATACTGACTCATAGCAAGTGAGGTAATGCTTGTGCACTAGCCTTGCAAACTGCAAAGTGCAAACAATTACACAGCATTGTTATCGTGAGAATGATTAGTACAACTAGACAACTTTGGTGTTTACTATTTTTGTGATTACCTCTAGATACACAATTTTATATGTACTATGATTTTACATAGTATGATCATAGCAATATCTAAAAATAACCCTATGTATAGAACAAACAATATTGGAAGGCACAACACCAAAATGTTAGCAATATTTTGTTTCGGTAAGGGTTTCAGGTGAGTACTTTTCAATTTTATATAATAATTGTAGCACACAGATTTCTTTTTCCTAATAAGCTCTATTTCCTAGGAATTCCTCCTTTGCCTATAGTAGAAACCCATACTGTGGTGGCTGTTGTTAGCTTTCTGTTCCAGCGTGTTCAGCATTTTATGTTTGTCTTTATTGTTGCAAGATGGCTGCTGTACCACCAGGCCCCACAACTGCATTCTCGACAGATGGACAGGGGAAAGGGTGAAGAATGTACTTTTTGGAGGGGTTTTGCAGACTCAGGAAGGGAGGCCCTTCTCGGTAAAATTCTATTCACAATTCATTTGCCAAAATTACTTCCTGACCACCTCTTGCTTGAAGTGGATTGGAAATCAAATATTTAGCATTCTGACTTTTAGCACAGAGCTCTCAAAGTGTAGTCCCCAGATTTGGCAGCGTTAGCATCACCTACGATCTTGCTAGAAATGAAAATTCTCCTGCTCTACTTTGACCTTCTGTCAGGATTAGGTACTTAATTTGTCAGGTCCAGGACACAATGAAAATGTGAAGTCCCTTGTTCAAAAAGTATTACAAATTTGAAGACAGTGGAACGGCAGTGGCAAAGGTCACATGTCTGCCAAATGATCTTACCTTCCATAACAGAAAGAGTAACAAGCTTTCTAGGTGCTTCTCAGGCATGCTCCAATTAAACACCACTGAAGGAGAGGATTTGGCAGCCTAGAATAGGTACTTAATTATTCTCCAGACCTTCCAGCTTCTTGAGAAACCTGCTGGGCTCTTCGTGGAAGGAGTCAGTCGCCAAGCAATCATGTGAGAGGCAGAAGGTTGTATGATTTATTTCTTTTATTTTTTAATTTTTTTGCCATTGGTGAAAAGCATCTCGACATCTGCTTCTCCCCCTCATTGGAGACAAAAGCCCAGTGGGAACTGAGTAGGACCCAGAGGACCTTCTGCCGGCCAACAGCTGTGGCCAAGGATGAATTCCAGACTAATAAGCTGGGTAGTGTTGTTCCCTTGATAAATGGTCATTTCCAGGGGTGTAAAAAAAAATTTGCAGATGAGCCTTCAATGAAAGTGAAATTAAAGTCATTTATCCCAGATCATTTGGAAATATCAACTCCCTTCTTAAAGAAGGAAAATATAATAAAGCTCCCTCATAAAGATATAAAATATTTAACATGTGACTTCTGCTTTGTACCAACATCACCTCTTAATGGTCCCATTATTTGGTTATGTTTAACTTCAATGAAAAATTTAGGAGGAAGGATGGGCAAATGTTTAACCCAAATCAGGATTTTTTTTTCTTTTTGCCTGAAATCTGTGATTACATCATGGGTACATTTATATTGCAAGACACTTTTACGATATAAGCATTTTTTCATTTGGACAGCAACCATAATAAATTGAAATAAAATTCAGTCTTGATTGATGTTGTAAGTGTCATGTACAGGGCAAGTCCCATCTATTAAGTGTGGTTTGCCAGGCCAGCAATAATAGTAGCATTTGAATGTTTTTCTTATTAAGGAGAAAAATGGCCAGGAACATTGGCTTGGTGGACTCCAAGGACTGTGGTAAATGGAAAATGCCTACAGCATGTGTGACTCCTTCCCTGGCTTTAGGATATAGGTGGTCAGAGGCTGCAAGAATTATTTTTCCTTTTTTTCAAAATTAGGATAAACTATTATAGTTTGTGGAATGAAAGAGAGAGGCTGATTACAACATAATGGACTGTACCATATTCATCTCTTTGAAATATGACCTCACCCGGCCTTTTCCATTTTACAATCGATTCTCTCATTCCCTTAATGAACCTTTGCATTCATGAGTCTTCCTTGGAAGTATGCACATGAAGTATGGCGGGAGCAAAGAATAATTGTCTGCCAAGTAAGTAAGAACAAAGTGCCTCTCTTGTCGTTCAGTTCAATAACATTAGAAACTGTTAATGCATCATGTTGGGCACCGTATTGTTTTGCCTAATAATTATCTAATTTGCCAAAGCTTGCTTTAAAAAATGTGTTTGGAAAACTGGCACATTAGAGTTGTTTGCCTACTTCTCTGGAGGTGGGATGAGAGGGCTGACAATCCCGTATTTAACCACAATCTGAGTCCTTCAAAATGTCGCTAAGCATGTCTAATTGGAGCCAAGTAGCACATGCAGTTTGACCAGCGATACCATGAAAGTGGTGGCATCATAAAATTACAGGGAAAAGTTGGATGCTTGTAACAGAAAGGGATATGAAGCAATAAATAACTCTCAGGTTTTTTAATAACTCATTTACATTTTTTGAAATGCATATATAAAAGGTTTATTGATCCAGTATTTGACGATGATATGATAAGGTTCACATAACTGAAAACTTAAATTTTTTGTCTCCTCTTTTGATTTCTTCCCTCCATCAGTAGGCATTAAACTATGCTCTGTTAAATATGTTAGTTAGGTATTTGACTCAGTGTTAATTGGGTAAAATCTTGGTGTGAACTGATGGCAAGTAACATGGAAAGGAAAGTAGGGGGTCAGACTATGACTGCGCTTGTCAGCCACAGAACAATTTCAAAGCCTGTGTCCCTTCCTGGGCAGCCAAGGACTATGATTGACAGTGTGAGATGGGATGTTTAAAAGGAGCCCAGAAGTATTAAGCGTGGTCACAAACCAATGAAATTAAAATTAAAAACATCCTCAAAAAAACAATAATAAATAAATAAAAAGTAGAGGGAAATAGTGGGCATTATCATGGGGCCCTATTTAAAAGAAGGAAAAAGATAAGAAAACAAAAGTTAGGCCTTATGGAGATTTAAAAAATCAAAAGGTAAGTACAGTGTCACCAAAGCCTGTGATGAGCAAGTCTTAAAAACATATATAAAATATAAATTACACCTTATGATAGCGATTAGTTTCCAAATACTAGTGAATTAGGTCTCAGCATGCCTGTCAGCCCCTCTCCATCTAAATCTTCTGTGATACCCAGTTCAGCTTTTTTGCGGGAGCTTTTTCTGTCTGGCAGGGGGAGGGAACAACTTCTCTGAGTTCTCACTTCTTTGGAAGCATGCTTAAACTGTACAACCGTTAGACCTTTACAGTATGCTGATGTTTTATTGAGCATTTATGATGCTAGGTGCTAAGTGTTTATACATATGTCTTCATCACACTCCCTTATCATCTTATGACATTGATACAATCATTAGCTCTATTTTACAGAGATTCAGGAAGGTTAAGTGGCTTGTCCAAGTTCCTACAGCTGGGAAGTAGCAGATGTAGAATTTAAGTACAAATTAATCTGCCCCCAGAGATGACTAAGAGCACCGCTTCAAAACACATCATCTTATTTTCGTTAGGTTTTTATGTAAACCTAACCTGGAAACCCTTCAGAAGAAGGTAAATCAGTAGACTAGAAAGAGTGTGCATTTCCAGGGAATCACTTTCAGAGCCTCATATCCAACCTCAGTTGAAAGCATTTCTTCTTTCCCAGTTTTTTTCCACGTTAGAAAAGAAACACTTCTCACTCTCCTGAATCTTACCAGGGTTCATTGGTAGGGCTTTGAAACTTAGATATATTCTGTTGAGATAAAAGAAATGGGTAATTTGGTTTGTGCTGAGAATTTTCTGAATTTAAATATATGGTAGAGTCAACGGAGTATAAAGAGACTATTCAACGACTTCCCTTTTTTATCTTCTGACATGTCAAAGAATGCTCAAGTTTGTCTCTCTGAAATAATGATATGGTGATCATAGAAATGTTTGTTGACATGTTTATTTGAAATAAAAAATGAAGTCTTACCGTTTCTGGTAAATGTAATTCTAATTTGGTTGACTGGTTTGACAATGAGAACTGACTGCCAGTCTGACTATATAGTGGATATTTTACATACATTATATATACTATATAGTTGTACTTTAAAGGTTTTAGCAAAAATACAAAGCTCATAATATCAAAGTATTTTATCTTTATGTTGGTAAAGGTGTTTCTAAGTTAAAAATACTTTGATTTTTCTAAATCTGTCAAAGCATATTGAGATAAACAATTTACTTCTATGCAAAAGAGCAAGAGGCATCATTAGTAGTCATTTGATAAGTCTTTGCAAAACCATTTGAGGTACTTTCAAGGTTTACTGGAGAACTTAAAGCTCCATATCATTAAAATAAATTTCTAACAAAATTTCTCCTTATGTTTAATAGCTATAAGAGTTTTTGATAATTTTAAAAATAGGATAGCTAATACTAATTCAACCCAAAAGACTTTTTGTTATTTACCGGAGGACAGCCTTTTGACCATAGGAAATAAAATAAAAATGATACATTGGGCAGAGAAGTAGGATGAGACCATAGGCATAAAAATATATTGCATTAAGACACAATTGTATATGAAGTAGTTGTCAGGAGCTCTGTAACTCGAATCCAATGACCAAGAGCTTCTCTAAAATGCTCAGTGTTTTGTATAAATGATGTGTATCTCTAGAAGCATTCAATTTGACATCCATGCTTTGTCTTTGTTCAGAGTCCCTCAGACTCTGGGCAGGTGATGTCATCACGCTTTTACCGAAGGGGCCACTGACACCCAGAAACATACTGAATGACCTGACCTGTGACTGATCCCCAGGTGGGGAGGAAAGGCCCCAAACTCTTCCAAACCAGAATATGTTTACTTTTAAAACAAAAGATGAAAAGGGCAAAATGGACCTTAAGTGACTTTTTTTTTAATGGCATAGATTAAGTAAGCATGAAAATTGCCAATAATGATTGACACTTGAATCAAAGTCAATATATTAATAAAATGATGCAACTCTTAAGATGAGCGAATTCTATAGTAAATCTCTATCTTTAGGATGTTGACACTCCAGGGGAATATATCATGTTTCTGATAAATTGTCAGGTGAGGGCTAGTAAAGGGAGCATATTTTGAGACACATCAATATTTTGTGTGTGGTAGATGGAAGAACTTAAATATAGTCACCATACATTTCAAAAGAAGCTTTGAAACTAACTGGAATAAAAAACAAAAGTTTTACAACTATAATATAAAATAGTTTTAATAAGTCATGTTTTGAAGTTGATCTAGGTACCAAAATTAGAAATCCTAAAAATAAGAAACACTCATATTTCTAAAGGAATGCTGCTACTCTGAAATTTGTTTTCCCAGGTCATATTTGAAGTCCGATTAAAAGGTTGGCCTCGATTTCCACCTGTATCTTGTAGGATCAGTCTTTTCTTAAAGTAGAGGAAAATCAAAATGTTAATCCCAAAAATAAATAGTTGGACTCTTTATCCCTTACTAATTAAACAGAGCTTATGTTTGAGCAAGTTCTTTAACTCTACTAATCTCTAAACTGGGAAAGATAGCATTGACCTCATAGGACTGTTTTGAGCATTAAATGATGTACCATGTGTGTTAGTCTAAACCCTCTGAGGAGCAGATACCAAGATGAGATTAAATGTGCAAGGATATTATTAGGGGCAATACCTGTAAATGACAATGGGGTGGATGTCATTGGGATGACAATGGGGTGGAGCCCAGAAAGATGAGGAGGGTGCATGGATGAGGAGACTGGAGGATGCCTGTCTGACCCCAAGGAAAGGACAGAGGGAGGAAGGCCGGGGAAGCTTAAGATCTCAATGCAGCCTAAGGAAAGCTCAGCACAACCTCTGAGGCCCTGAGTCAGGAACAGTCCTTGTAGTTGCAGGTCTGTGAGTTGCACTCTTGAGACTGTCACAATATATGAAGATGTCGGGCGTGTAGCAGGTACTCCAGTGTGCATTGAGTTTTATACTGTAACCGTCATGGCTCATTTTCCCTGACTTCAGTTTAGTTTATTTTCTTAAGCTATATTTCCCTTTACTCCATTAAAAAAAAAAAAAATGAATCAAAGCGTCTACCACGGTGCTAACTTAGAGAACGAGGAATCTGTGATTTATTCATTTCACAGACATGAAAAAGCCATGTCTTCCTTACACTGGGTCCTATGTAGTTCCTGATTTGGTACTTTCAGATGTGATTAGAAGGGGAGTAAAAATGAGTTTTATAAAGTACAAATCCAGTGATATCTCTTGTTTTTCTCATTGTCTGAAGGCTAAATCCAACCTTTTAGCACATGAAAATCTCTGCTTACTCTACGCATTTGACCACATCTGTTCTCACTCTGCTCATCTTTCCGCTCCGGTGATCGTGCTGATGGCTGTCAGCATCCAGGTGCTGACTCACTCCTACCCACCCCCGCCCACTCTCTGGGGATGGTCAAGTGACATCGTTCTGGCCAGCGTGACTTTGGGGGAGATTACTGGGGTGGAGCTTTTAGACAAGTTTTTTTCTGATTAAAAAAAAGTAGTTTGAGCTGGAAAGCATTTTGCCCTGTGCACCTCCTTTCTTCTTCCCACTTGAAACCCGGAGAAGCAGCAATCATCTTGAGTGAGGCAACAAGAATAAGGAATAACCCCACACCATAAGGGTGGTAAATTGTAGACATTGCTAGAGTCTGGATGCTTGAAAGCATCACTGAGCACTTGCACCAGCCAAGGGTGTCTCTTTGGAGACTTTTTACATGAATTTGATTAATATTTATTTATACTGTTAGTTTTTCTGTTATAAATGCAATTTGTCTATTTTACCATAGTCGCACTTCACCTCAAAATGCTTAAGGCTTAGTATTTTAGTTGTTGGTTTTCCGATCTAGACTAGACAAGACAGTGAACTCTCTGGTGACTTTACTTGAGTTTACTATACTCAAAGCATTGAGGTAAGCCCTGGGATATAGAAGGTGAAGCCCCAATCCCTTTCAGAAAATATATACAATTCAACAACAAGAACAACAATAAAGATAGGATGAAATGTTGAGATAACCTATAGAATGAGGATCTAATCTAGGCAGAGAAGGTGGCATGGATACCTGAGTATAAAAATAGCCAGGCGGAAGAGTGTGTGATGGTGGGAAGACTATGTGCAAAATCCTAGATGCCAAAAGGAGCACACTATGTTCAAAGGAGTGAAAGAAGTTTAGTATAGCCAGTGGGTAGTGTTGGAAGAAAACAGTGGCAAGCGATAAAGAGGAACAGAAAAAAGGGGGGCCTTGATGCTCATGAGGAAGTGATTGGACCATATTTTATGGACAGTCGTAAGTGTTGATGATGGTTATACAGGGATGGGATCGGGATAAATTTGTCCCTCTCTGTGCTTTATGAAGCTTGCCATGACTAGTAGTTGGGCAATAGTTACTTAGTAGCTGGGCAATAGGAGGGGGTCTAGTAGAGAGGATTTTGTCAGATTCCAAAGAGATACTGGAGTCTTAGTATGCAATTATGGTAGTAGTTTTGGAGAAGAGTGGATGAGTACTAGTGTTTGGGTTGATTGGATGTAAAAGATGCACACAGAATGAAAAGCCAGCATGTGTTGTAGATTTTTAGCGTAAACAAAAATGGTATGCCAAATGACCAAGACAGGGCACCATCAAAGACAGTATAGTTCAGACTGTTGGATCAAAAATACCTGACTGTGGAGTTCTATCCTTTATAAGCTTCATGATCTTGTCAAAGTTAACTCTCTAATCCTCAAGATTCCTTATCTGTAGTGCTACACTAATCATATATACCTCACCGGTTGTATTAAGAGGACTAAAGGAAACAATCGTGTGAAGCTTGAAGCATAGAAATAACGTTTAATGTTAATTATTATTGTTGGATCAGGTTAAGTGAGGGAAGAGAATGAGGTCAGTGTTTTATGGGTTGAATTATGCCAAAAGACCATCCAATGTACATATCTAGTCAGAGCATTTGGGGCGGAGCTGGAGATACAGACTTGGGATTTCTTTTTTTTTCATTTGATTGGCCAGTATTTATGGAGCACCTACTGTGTGATAGGTGTTATGCTAGGCATGTGTGTTGATGGTGGTTGAAGCCAGGAGAAAAGAGCCATGGGCAAATTCCAGAAAAAAAAAAGAATATAAGGGCTAGAGTGGTAGATCTCAAACACTGGCATCAGAATCACCTGAAGAGTTCATTAAAAGCAAGTTTCCAAGTCTCCACCCCAGAGAGTGGATGCAGTTGGTCTGACGGAAGGGCTGAGAGTCTGCATTTCTAACAGTCCTCTAGGTTATGATGTGGATACTGCTGGTCTTAGTCGTACTGGACTAGAAAAGAGAGTTGGCTATAAGAGGACCGAGAGGGAAGAGCCAAAGAGAGAACCCAAGAAAATGAAATTTTTGAAAAGGAAGTAATAGATATATCTTTTAAATGTTTGTGAGAGTGATAAAAAGTCAAACTAAACCAAAAACATCCCCTGGATTTAATAAAATGGTCAAGAGAAGCTGAGCAGAAACATGATGAGTATGGCTGGAGGAATATGAGTAATAAGGATATGGGATGATACACATAGTCAACTTACAAAAGAAATTTGCTTCTCTCCTAAATAAACAGAGGCTTTTGAACACCTTTTTACCCACAGTGCTTTGGTGGGGTAGATGAACTGTATTTGAAAAGAAAGGTTCTATGGGTAATTATCTGGTGAACACTGTCTGAGGTAAACCTGAACAAAGTTGTTTTTAGAGATACTTCTCTGTGCCTTTATAAAGCAAATGAACTTTGCACGTTGACAAGAGAGGCATCCAGTTAGCAATGTTTCCCCAAAATATTTGACACTGAAATAATTTTTTTTGCACGACTACCTTAGGGATCAGTACTTCAGGAACACTTTTGGAAATGGTCCCTCTACAATTCTAAACCTTAAGGACAAGTTGACCAAGGAGCACTCTTTGGAAATGGTCTCTCTGCAATTCTAAACCTAGAATGGTTTGTGAGGGTCACTGAGAAGGGAGGTCTCGTATATTTATCAACTTCTCAGAAAAGCTTGGAAATTATGTGGGATTTATCTTCTGAACCTAGGAGTACACATAAATCATAGGTATCAAGCATCCTACCCATGCATTATTACAGCGTATTCTAAATCATTGGATGATGGGAAACTTGGAGAAAAATAGCTGATTCCTGTCCAGGTATTTGGTCTACTTCAGGTAGATGTGAATTTTTATCATAGCAATGATTTAAGACACTGATCCCTTAAAGTTTTTTCTTTAAAAAGTGAATGAAGTTAAAGGCTACCTCTATGTTACATACAGTAGCTGTAAAATTTAGTGCTACTGTTTTGCAAACACTTCTTTTCTTTAAAATATGTAGCAGTAGAATCTATACTAGACGAGATTGTAGTCACCATATTCTCTGTACATTGAAAGCCAATACACACACAGCTTTAGTCAAGGAAAATCAATGAAGCAAAAACCTTAACAATTTGGATCTTCTCATTGATCAGACTAATTCTTATATGTAGCTTAGTTCAACATAATGAACAAAATTCAGCTGCTTTGGTTTGGAAATGCTTTCCTGAAGAGCAGAAATGAGGTCAAATCAAGGACCTTAGTGGGAGCAGGAAAAATTGACTAGATAAACATAAAGACTTTCTAGCTCTAAAATTCTGTGATTCTTGAGAAGTAACCAGTTCTGTATTTTTTTGGCTAACATGCACATTAATTCACATTGTATGGAAAATCTAGGGAAAAAATATAAAATAAAATGCATTGACCTGGACTGGCCCTTAGTAGACTAACTGCATCTTGTCTTTCTAGTCCTATAAACTCTCAACACTAACGTATTTAATCAACTCACTATTATTTGAGTAAAATGTAAATTTATTTTTTTCTATATTTCTGTGTCTTAATACACACTCTCCACCTTCCCAGATCATTTAACTATTCATGTGCAATCTTAAAGTATGACCTAGCCGAATCCTAATTTTTCCATGAAGTGTTTATTTGCTGAGGACTTCAACAGAAAAGCGTACTATTAATAATACCAATATCTATCATTTGTGTAACACATTAGAAGTGGCGAAACATTTTTTATAAAAAAGTATCATTTTTACTCTTTATAATAACCCCGGGAAGCAAGTTATTATCATGATGGCCTGTTTATGGAGGAAGAAACAGAGTTTCCAAGAGGTTAAATGCCCGTAAGTTGTAGACTTGAACCTTAGTCAGGATTTATGCTACACATTATTTTCTTCATCCTCTCTTACGTGGCTGTCTTTTCCCTCACTGAACTACTATGGTACTTAATTGATCTATTTATTTATTCAACTGTATTCTGCTATAATGCATGTTTCTGTAATATGAATTGGTACATATGCAGTTGCTAAATAGAAGAGTGATGTCAATAAACATGGCGGTCACCTTGGTTTCCCCCCGAACATTAATGTTAAACATATTAAAGTTCACTAACACAGCTAAATGCAACAAGCTATGTGGGAATGTTGTTGTGTGCGATGCCCATTTCCTACATTCTTCCTGACTCAGTGTGGCTATGTGTTCTGTTTTGGAAGTATTTATTATGCTAGTCTTCATCTTTTTTCATTTTTACTTTGTCTCCAAGACTCAGGCTTAGCCTTTCCTTACACCTACTTCCATCAAGTTATCCCCACCTTTTCTTTTTGTGAGTGAAATTCCTTGTATATATTACAGGTTTATTTACCTAGGGATTAATTATGCCTTTTAATTGTGCCAATATTTTTTTTTAGTCTTCTGATTACCAGATGCCTACATTCAAAATGGTCTGCCCTGACCTATTTTTGTTCTATCCCCTTTGAATTTTATGTGTAATGTTTCAGAGCACAAGGATTTTAATAATGTATGTATTACATGTTCGTGTAAATGACTGTATTTGCTGAGAAACTAATGGATATGCATGTGTGTATATGTCTGTGTACATATATTCTCCACAGTAAAATGTCTTTCATATATCTTTCCCTAAAATATTTTTGTCACAAAAGTAAGAAAGAGTGTTGTTTTTCAATTGCTATAGATAGAGATTATGGGAAAGCTACTGTGTGCTAGGTACTTTATCATTTTATTTAATTCCACAGGAAATATAAATCTGGGTCTTTCTAATCCCCGTTTTTGGGAAAGGATTTGAACCTAGGACATTCTGACTCTATAAATCTTTTTTCACTCCTCCATGTTGTTTCCTTTTCTAAAAAAAAAAAAAAAGTGTAATATTGAATTTCATATTTAAAAATTTGTTCTTCCTAAGCCTAGAAACTGAGGAGAGGGGATGCTGGCAAAAATGTTAAATTGTTTGCCTTTCTATCAGATTTTCAAGTAAGTTCAATAGTTTTTCCCTCAGACCCAGTTCCTCTAACATGAACTCTTTTTTAACCCAAACACTCTAATATTCAAAGATTAAAAAAAAAAAATCCACAAGAATAACCAAATTATATGTAATGAAAAGTCTAAAGTATACAGTAAATATAACAAGCTTTGCAAGCTCTCAGAACCCATGGATAGCTGTGCTTATAAAGGGAAGCTGTGTCACTTCAAATAATGCTAGCTTCTGTAACAGATACACCTCTGATCCCCTCAAACCCAAGAGGCTTAATGTAAGAAAGGTTTATTTGTCACTCACATAACAGTCCAACTTGGTTTCTCTTCATCTGGCAGCTCTTTTCCAAGCTTGAATTCAGAGCCTCCATTTCCTTCCATTTGCTAATCCTACTATTTTCAATGTATGGGTCTCAGTCAGCTCTGGGGGTCATCTCTAATACAGTCAACGAGAAGCAGAAAAGACCATGTAGAGTTAAGAGAGGTGACTTTATGTGGAGACCCTAAAATGGAACAGATCACTGCTGCTCCATTACACTGGATAGAACTCAGTCACGTGCCTACTTCTAACCACAAGGAATGTAGTCTGTGTGCCCAAAAGGGAAAGAAACTACATTTTGTGAACAGCTAGCCAGTTTCTGCCACAGGGTGGACATAAGTTCTTTAACAGCTCAAGTTTTACGTCTTAAACTATGGCTTCCAGCAGAATAGATTTTTCTACAGCAAGCTGTGATAAATGTTATGACTTTATATTTTATTTTATAGCACCTCTGCTCCATTCTTTCTAAATTGCCTTATTGCGTTTCATTATAGGCGCTAATGATAGATTAAGTTGGACTGCTTAATAATTAAAAGTATCTCTAGGATAAAACCATTTTTTTTTTCTCTTGGAACAAATCTATTTGGCTTTGTTCACAGCTGCAATATTCAGTGTAAGAGAATTAAAAATCTTAAGAAGTGAACTAACAGACCTCACAATAAGTGACATTGACATGATTGTTCAATTTGATTATAACATAAAAGAACTTGTATAAAATACAGAGAGAAGCTTTTTACCAAGATAACATAAAAATGAGTGGCATGAACTTTTAAGAATAACTTTGGTAAAGCTAACCCTTGAATGGGCTGACATGTCTGAAAGAAAACTCTAGAAACATCCAATTTCTGATACATATTTGTAGAAAAAATTTGGAGGAAAAATAGTGCCATGGATGGAATCCAGCATAAGGGTTACATAATGTCAAAGAGTTACCTAGGTTTTATTTTTTATTTGTTTTTGCTTTAAAGTAGTATCACTTTAACATTGTGAAAATTTGAAGAAACTTGGATCCTATGGTTTCTCCATGGATGGCATAAGAGAATCTATGAATGTTTCAAATTGAGGGTCAAAATGTATGTCTTTGAGGTAAATTTTCTTGGGAAGAGAGTCCATAGCTTTCATTAGATTGTCAAAGCATCCTGTGTTACTCCCCCAAAAGACTTAGAACCTGTTGATATAAGAAGACTTGAATCTTAAGATTGGTGAAAATGCAGAGCATATGGTGGCTTTAAAGTTTAAATCTCCAGGCCTAGAAGATGACATTCCATAATGATAAAAATCATGAATGTGGGACCCCAGAACCATTTTGAGTAACATTTACTCATGTGCACATTCATCAAACAAATATGGACTGAGTGTCTTTTTCATGCTTCTTGCTATGGTTAAATATCCTATTGGATGAAGGGAGAGCTTAACATAAAGAATCTTGTAATAATTATAAAAATGGATTAAAATAGAATCAAGGCACAGGGCAACGGGTTCAGGCTCTATCATTGGGAGTATTTAAATTGAAGATGCCACTAATTTCTCAACTCTAACAAGAGATTGGTAGATAGTCAGGAAAATTATTTTATTTAGGTATGTCGTCTTTTAAGAAAGTTGACCCATGAATATCTGATGTGACCATACTTACTTAATAATATTTATTCTTTGCTTAACAGGGTTTTCCCACTGGTATTTACTTCAATTGACAGGTAACTCTGTAGGGATGCCGCAAATGTATGAAGCGGTTTTCTTCTTTTATTTATTTATTTTAGTCAGAGATCAACTGTAAAGGTGAATCCATAAATACAGTTAACACATGTCTTTTAACTCAAGCAGAGAGAAAAATACACTTTCAGAAAGAATTTACGCATTTCTTTCTGGAACATCAAGGTTGAAACTAAGTGAAATACTACATTAGAAAATATTACTTACAAAATGTCGTTTCCTATTTGTGTCTATCACAGTTAGTGGATGACAATATGGCAGGAATTTATTTCATCAAAATGAAATCACAGGGTTTGAAGGAAAATGATGCACAATCTGAGTCTGTTGAGCAATAAATACTAAACTAAGCCTGTTGTGAGCAGTGCTCTTTCTACTCTCATATTTTCACCTGTTTTGGAGGAAAAAAGTATCAAGATTAATCTTAATGATTGCTTCAGTAATTATAAATTCATAAGTAAGCCTAGAAGCAACATGAGAGAATAGTGGATGTCTAATATCAAACAGTACTCCAGCACTACCCACCAACTTCTGGGGTTACTCACTGTGTCTCAGAAATAGAATAAGCTGTCCTTACAAAGAGTTTTGTGGAAATTAGGTCAGCTTTGTAAAACTCTTTGTAAGGACAGCTTGTCTCTATGCAATGGAGACATGCACACGTCTACAAGATGTGGAAAGGAGTTATAGCCATAGGGAGATTGATGGGCATGGCCAAGGAATTGTGTCGTTAATGACACTAGTTGCACAATGTCCGAAAGAGAAAGGATTTGAGATGCCATCATCCCAAATCCTATTTCACTCACCCTCTGTATGCTCCAAACCTTTGAGGCACAGCATGTATAAACGATCTAATATCACTTAGTAACACAGGAAGGGTCCACTTATGCTCAGGTCTCTTGGCCAGTAACATTTTCCAGGGCTTTCCTGTGGCATTTTAATGATGAGAGGGGTCTTGGATTACTGGAATATTGCCACTCCCTGAAGCTTCAAAGCTTTTAAAGGTGGGAGGTGATGCTACTGGATTATTTGATACAGGGCAGGACAGGCATTATGCCTTCTTAGATGGTCCTCACCCTACTCATGGGGAGAGGCAAGTAAACCCTCTGCATGTGGCGTGTAGAACACCTCATGTCAATTATGTTTAAAATACAATTGACCAGAATGACATCGTAATCTCAGTACTAACAGGTACTACCAGCCTGTCCTAACCACATGCATGTTACAAAGATATTGTGATCCATTTCTGTGACACTTCAGATTTGTTGCCCTGTTATAAAGTAGATCTAACACCTTGACTTTGTAGGGAAGACCCAGTTATTATATGTAGCACTATGGAGATGTATATTGCTTGGCTTTAAAAAGCTAGTTTGAAAGATCAAAGTGGCCATTTAAAACTCTACACTTAGTGGAGGAAAAAAAAAATCTTTCTATAAGAGGCATTTCTGAAGCACTTGTTCTGTTGGCTTTAGATGAGAGATGCTAAAGTTGAAGTGAACAAGGACAAACTATTTTGAAAGAAAGTCTCCTTTAAAATACTCAAGATCCTTTCTGTCCAATAGAAATGGGATATGAGTCAAATATGTGATTTTAAACTTTCTAATAGTCACATTGAGAAAAGTAAAGACACAGGTAAAATTCATTTTAGTAATTTTGTTTAACTTAGTATACTATGCCCCAAATATTTTAACATGCAAGCAATATTAAAAACGAGTTGGTGTATTTTACCTTTTTGGTGCTGTCCTTAAAATCCAGTGTGCATTTTACACTTACAGCACACCTCACTTCTGAGGAGCCACATTTCACTGCCTGATAGCCCACGTGGCTAGCGGCTATCGTATTCAATAAGACAGCTCTATACTACAGACTATGCTTCTACATTGCTGAGAAATCATGCCTGATCTATTGGAACAATTTCTGACTGCAAAATAAATGCCCAAATTTTGTTTCATGAGGGAGCTTCTGAAGCCCCTCAGAATGGGAAAAACATTTACAGGCGTTATGTATGTGTTTGTCATGCAGCATTATCTGTGTGATATGTGACTTTGGATCTGCTCCAACTGACAGGTGAGATAAGATGACTTTCTCAGTCATGGCGAGCTCACCAAACAGTATTCTTCTGGAAATGCAATCAGTTGACCTGGGTCGGCACATATGCAGGTGAGGAGGGAAAGCGTTAAACTGGAATGATCAATCTGTAGAGATATCATCCAGTAGAAGGAATGGGATTTCTGAAGCCAGGAAATGAAGTGTTGATTACCACGCTGGAAAGGGAAGCTGTAGTGCCTCCCGGGAGAAGCTGAACAGAATCTATCTGAGAGAGGAGTCGGGGTGAGAGAGAGGCAGATGTGGGCAAAGCTGGAGCCGAGTGCTACAGCACTTCAGAAGTAGAAAGCATTCAGAAGCTTTAAGGAGGTTTGTTGATTCTAGTGAACATGGAGAATTAATAAAAAACCAACCCTGTCAGTATCGGTTTTCTTCTGTGTAACGAGAGCTCAAGCAGTGATGTCTGTTTTTATGTCTCCGCTAAAGAAAAAAAAAGTTTCACAAAAAGCGATAGGAAGGGCGCAGTGAAAAGGAGTGTCCTCTTTATGATTTGGAGGATACTGTAGCATTCAGCTCCACTCCAATCATAGGTGCAAAGAAGAGAGAAGAGAAAGTTGGAAGGAATCATGGGGACAACGAACCTTGTTTCTCTTCTCCCTAATTGATTTAAGGCCCCACAGGAAGACAATAGGAGAGTAGGAGTCTAATCCTTTGTCTCTTGATCAGTGATGTTTTAGTCCAAGGCTGCTTATACTGAATCTTAGTGTCCCTTAGAGCATCTGAGGAGAAGGCCCTGGTCTCCTGTTTATAAAATGGATGCCTGAATTCGCTAAATTACCCACTCCCTCTAGACATATTACAGAACTTTTTTTTTTTTTTTTTACCCCTTTTTACACCCCTAATGTCTGATGTGAGTAATATACACTATAAGAGAGTTGCGTTTCCCAGAAAATGTGTTGGTGACAATGTGGAACAACTGGAAATTCCTTGTATTGCTGGTGGAGGCGTAAATGGTACAACTACTTTGGAAAAAAGTCTCACAGTTTGTCATAAAATTAAGTACCCATCTATTTTATGACCTACCCATCTCATTCCTGTTTACTGTCCAAAAAACCCTTGTACAAGAAATCACACATCAGTTTTTTTTGTATCACTCCAAAATTGGAAATGGCCCATATATCCAGGCACAGGAGATTCATAAACAAACTGTAGTACATCCCTACAAAGAAATACTGTTCAGCAGCAGCATGCCCGCATGTCAGTAGTACTTGAGTTGAAGAAGCATCGCACAAGAGCGCATACCAAGACTACATACTACATAATTCCATTTGTATGAAGTTTTTATGAAGTTGAAGAAGACGCAGAACTAAGTAAAAAATCAGAACAATGGTTGATAATGTTGGGGGAAATTGACTGGAAAGGGACATGAGAAAATTTGGGGATGATAAATCTTTTATATCTCGATAGGATGTGGGCTCAAACAGCGTGTGAATTTTTCAAAATGTGAGAAAGAGCATGTGAATTTTTCAAATGGTATATCTAAAATTTGTGCATTTCATTGTACGTCAATTTTACCTAAAAAATAAAATAAAATTCAAAACCATTTTGAACTCTAGTAAGATACATATAAATTTACTTTGAAATGCATCAAAAAGTAAGATGAATTAATAGATAGCTGGATAGCTGGATAGGTATGTGATAAAGTTAATATAGCAAATATTAACAATTATAGAATCTAAGTGATAGATCTATGGATGTTCATCGTACAATTTTTTCCACTTTTCTGTATTTTGAAAAAAAATCATGAAGTCTTGGAGAAGAGAAAAATAAAATTATTTGTAAACTCTGGTATTTTATTGGGAACAAATTACTTTAGACTCTTACTCCATGCCATATAGTATTCAAAATGGACCACAACCCTAAATATAAGAGCTAACAAATAAAACTTGTAGAAAGGAGAAAATCTTTATGACATTGGGTTAAGCATAGGTTTTAGATATGGCAACAAACATATTCACAGAAAAAACTGATATATTGTTGAATTGATAAATTCAACAAAATTTAAAACTTTTATGCTTCAAAAAGTATTAAGAAAATGAAGACAAATCAAAGATTAAGAGAAAATATCTCCAAATTGTGTATTTGATAAAGTACTTGTATCTAGAATATATAAAACATCTGAAAACTCAATAAGACAACCCAATTGAGTATGGGCAAAATATTTGAATAGTCATTTCACTGAGAAAGTGCGCAAACAGATGTTCGATGTCATTAGTCTTTAGGGAAAACCACAATCCACTTCACACCCACTATAATGGTTATAATAAAAAAGACAAAGCAAGTATTGGTGAGAATATGGAGAATCTGGAACCCACATATATTGCAAGTGGGACTGTAAAGAGGTGTAGCTACATTGGAAAACAGTTTCACAGTGTTCCAAAGTCTAAATGTAAATATACCATGCTATCCAGCAAATCTACATATGGGACATTTATGCAAGAGACATGAAATTGAAGTCCACATAAGGACTTTGAAAGGGAATGTTCAGAGTAGCATTATTAAGGGAAGCAAAAACTGGAAACAATCCTATTAATCCCACAGGTGAAAGGCTAAACAAAAGGTGGTATGTCCATACAATGAAATATTATTTGGCCATGAAAAGGAATAAATTACTAATACATGCTTTGACCTGGTCGAACCTCAAAAATATTTTGCTAAGTGAAGGAGGCCAGATAACAAAAGATCTCATATTATAAGTTTTCATTTATATAAAATGTCTAGAAAAGGCAAATCTATAAAGATAAAAAATAGGTAAATGGCTGCCAAGGAGGGAACAGCAATTAACTGCAAATGAGCACAAGGTGTCTTTGGGGGTGATGGAAATGTTCTAAAGCTGGATTGTGGCAATGGTTGCACACTTCTGTAAATTCACTAAAAATTACTGAATTGTACATTTAGAACAGGAGAATGGCATGATATTATCTCAAAGCTTAAGAATGACATATGAAACATATGACAAGTTAAGAATGACATATGAAACGTAAAGACTGATAGAACTTATTGGATTCCCTCTGAAATGCTATCATAGTAGAGTTTTGTGGCTATCAGAATGGAATCTGGTATATGATTTCCTTCGTCCTCACTGTGTGACTTCTACAAATTAACTTCTCTGTGATGTACTTTACTCCTCTATACAATAGCAATAACAATAGAATCTACTTTATATTAATGTTACAAAAATTAAATTAGATAACCAGTACTTTAGCACAGCATTTAGCACATTGAGACCTTAATAAATGTCAACTCTTATTACTATGGTAATGATGATGTAGGGGAATCCTCTATAAGTTCGTTGTTTCTTTTTGGCTCAGAGATCTTAATCTTGAGTAAACGAATTTGCTCCTAAGATTTGGTACTGGGTTTTGTAGACCTTCCTGAAAAAGCCCAATATGGTATATTTTTCTATGGTGTACTTACCTGACTTCTACTTTTATTCTATCTCCCTCTTAGCATGGTAGCTTTAATTTCTTCTCATCAGACTTTTCAGTGCTATCTGGGTGACTTCCTATTCCTCCTCGTTTGCAGCTTCCTGTGATGCTGCTTAAGTCCGTGATCAGCCTCCATATAACTGTGTATAAAAGAAAAGTCCAAACTAGCTAAATGAGGGTCTTAGATCTCCATTCACAAAGTAAATGGATGGATTTTAATATGCTCATTTTGTGATGACTTTGTTAGACACTCATATGCTTATTTTTTTGTAGCATAATTTTGGTTAATATCAGTTGAGAGAGAATCCTCAGCTAAGACAAATAGCAGGGTATTGTGAAACTCTGTTGGGGGTCAGTGGGTGTGGTGAGAGAGGAAGATTTAAATTTCTGTTCACACAAATTGGGAGAATACCAGTCACACACACTGAAGAGACTGAATTTAAGATTATTTGAAAATAAAAAGCAATTTTATTACTTTTCAAGAGCACTAACAATGTGAACTAGCTGTTAACCAAGTGTTTTCATGAAGAGGTCCTGCTGGGACTTCTTTTAATTTGGCAATTAGCAGTACCATTTACATACAAATAAAAAATATGCTCAAGCTCTTAAGCAGTCCATCCCCACCCCTAATTAAGGTCAATATCCAAAAGAAATCTTATTGCTCCTATAATTTGTGGAGCAAATATTTTCTAAACATGTGATATGATAGCCTTATAACCTGCTCAAGAAGGAGAATCACAGATTTAAAATTAGAAAACTTGGAATCAACACATCTAAGTATTGTATCAAAAATGGTGATCTTTCCCATACCCATTGTGATGTCTGATTTTCCAGGTCTCAAACATTTTAGATTCAGCTGTTAGTTTCCATGACCTTATGAAATCTAGTTAAAATGGGGGGTTAAAATAATCTGTTCCAATTCCCTCATTTTCCAGATAAAGAACTAAGGAGATGAGTTGGTGGTATGACTTCGGGCAAGGTTACAGCATATGTTAGCAGCTGCATTGGACAGGAACTCTTCTTTCCTGACTCCCGGTTCCGTTTGCTGTCCAATAGATTGTAGTGAGTTCTATTTCTGGTTACACCACAACCCCATTTCCATTCTATCTTCAGCTCCGTGGGTCATAAACTCCTCTAGAGAGCTAATTTACGCCTGCGGTTCAGCTGTGACCAGTCACCATTGGTCTTGCTCACTTTTGGCAGTCCTCATTTGGCTGGGTGCTGCATTTATAGCACTTCCCCAACAGAAGCAGAGTGAGACAGTCAGTGCTGCTTAGGTGATAGGATTTGAGTGGCAAATCAAAGTCCCCTTCACTCCTAATTATTAGCTCTGTTAAGCCTTCTACAGCGTTACTGTCCCCCCTGTGGCCTGTAATTCCCACTATTATAGCCATGCCTTCAGGTCAAACCTTGCTATTGCAGATGCCTATAAAACCCAAGGAGGTGAAAACAGGTCAAGGTAGTACCTGTCTGTTCTATAGGGAGCGGTTACTACTCAGCTCCAGCTAAGCGCTGCCAGCATTTGTTGAAAAGAAATGGTAAGTCCAGGTTGCTATGCGACGTCTCCCAATTAGTAAATACTGGAAGATAATTCCTAATTTTTTAAACACTGGGTAGTCCTAGCAATTTGTCAATATAGCTTATGAGCCTATCAGTTTGTGACTTGTTCTTTATATCTTTAGGTTCATTATTTCATTCATATATATATATATATATATATATATATATATATAAAATGTATATACATTTTGAGAAAAGAAAACACTGTATTAATTGTAATACTCAATATATACCAATAACAAAAGTTGAATACAAGTCACATTTGACTTCTGCAATTACAAGAGATGCTCAAAGTGGTTACTATCAGTGTCCAGACACTTCTGATTATGGTGAACTACTGCTTGAACATAGATAACATCTCTTAAAATGTGTATACATATTTTGGCACTCCCGCTATATATCCATCCTGGTGTGCATCTGGCACTGTGCTACATACTTTTATTCTAGAGCCAATGAAAAGCCAGTGATAAAAATGCTGACTTCCCCAGTGTAATGAACTTCTCTGCATCCCTCTTCTCCCTGAAGCCAGGAGTTACGGGAAGTCTCCACCACCCTCCCCTCTTCTAACCTCACAGAAGTTCAGCCCTGCTCCAGACTCCGGAGCACATTTTGTCTTTGGTTGGATTAAAATGAAGCATTCCTATGACCTTGCATCAACACAGCCACTTCTGGTCCTGCTGACCATGTGCCCGTGCTTACCAATGAGTTTCCTACCTTGCTCTTCAGCTCACCCTTTTTTCCTCTCTCTTCTTTACCCTGGCACTCAATCAGTGAGGCATTCCCTGCAGCTCTCTCCAATCCCTGGAGCCCCTCATCCTGTCTTCATTTCCCTCCTACGTAGTCTCGTGCAGATTGTATCATTCGTCCCCGGAGAACTACACTAGTTCTCTCATCTTCAAAGGTGCCAGCCACCATCTCCCCAATTTATCCTTGCATTCTACCCGTATGATCTCTCTAAGATACACTAACACAGATATTTTTGAAAAGAATTTAGGAGTGGGATGTGAGCGTTTGAATTTTGTGTTAACTAACTTCGCCTTTTCCTGATACTGAGACTTACTGAAATGTTTCTGAACCCAGACCAAGAAGTAAATATAGCAGGAACAGAATTAATTTGTGTAGAATAACTCTGCTATTAGTGACCCAATGCAGAGATTCTTGGATGATGCAACAATTCTACGAAATGATCCATTTCAGATGCCCTGATCCTGGTATAAATTCATGCATTTGCTGACTTGGAGATTTCAAATTCGATGCAGCCATCTGTCCCCTGCCCAACATTGCTTCTTTCCTTCTAGGTCTCAGCAGACAGTTCTATCTGGTGGTACGTACCCCTTGGGTCAGGAATTGAAATTGAATGTCTAGTTCTATGCTATGATCCTATGAGCTTAAGCAAGTTAATTTCACTAAGGTGCCATTTCCTCATGTAAAATTAGAACACCACCACCTTCCTCATTACAGGAAAGCGTTTTATTAAAAAAAAAAAATCTGTGTCAAATATTAAGAACGAGGCTCTAGAGTTCAACAACCTAGGTTTATCCTGGTTTTGCCATTGCCATCTGAGAAAGCCTGGGAAATGAAGATGCATATGTTTAAATGGAATAGTTGCTAAGTGCTTAACACATGCCTGGACGTAGGACTCTGCATTAGGGGAGATGATGCTGATGATGTTGGCAATATTGGGTTTTTGCTGCTGACTGTATCCTTCATTTGCAGGGAACAGATTATACTGGAAGCTAAGTTGTATTGAGGACTAACACTTCTCTAGGTGTTGTGCCAAGCATTGTTAAATCATTCAATCCTCACAAGCCTATGCTGTAGGTATTTATAAGAGGTATTCACTATCCCCATTTCACAGATGAGGAAAGTTTGATAGAAGTATCTTGTTCAAAGTCACATACAGCTTGGGAGGGCCAGGATATACAAACAAGGTGTCTGCCTCTCAGTTTACTAATTTAACCACCACATTAGTTTTGCACTCTTGGATGGTGCAAAGATGTACGAAAGGTGGTTCAAAAGTGAGTCTGAAATACTGAGCCTTCCATTCAGAATGGAAAGACTAAATGCTCATTGCTACAGCTGGCTGCTTACAGATTTGCTGAGAATCTCCTCCTGAAAGGGAGTGTGGAGGAGGGTGTCTCAGGGTATAAAACCCACAGGGTCTTCATCGTCAACTTGGCCAGGGATAATGAAATCCTGAGACCACTGGAGAAGACTAAATGTATCAGAAAAATAATTGAGTAATTAGAAATAAAAAATTTAACTGACAAAGAGTCTATACTTTTTCTTTGTTCTTGGATTCTTTATATCCTGCCGACTTCCAAAATGATGACTTGTGGCAGGTTACAACAAAAGACACACAAACAATAGAAATGTTCAGACAAGGGTAAAAGGTCAAGAGGCTGGGTACTTGAGCTATTCATTCAGCACATTATTTTCCCAAATGGGAAATCTACTGCAAAACTGAACTAAGATCAGAAGGGTGCTTCATAAATATATAGGTTAATTCTAGCAATATATTTGAAGTGCTAAGATAGCAAACCTCTCCCTATTTCACTATAATGGCCCAGCTTAATTTGTCATCTTTTTTTTTTCATCCTTTTAAAGCATTGCTGAGACTTTAAGATACTCATTGTGAATTAATTTGGGATTTGGCATAATAACATTAATCATGCTAAAAGAATTCATTTGACAGTAATGCAGTATAATTAGTGATGTACTAAATCCATTGAGATCTACCAATAATTATAGAATCGTTATTTTAAAACCTTATATAGGCATTCCTTTTTTCTTTCTTTTTTTTTCTTTTTTGAATCTGTAGCCTGTAGAGGCAAAGTCTCAGCTCTGACAATTTGCTTTTTGAAATATTAGGCAAAGGTATCAAGATTAAACCCTCGTAGACTTAGCACTAACCTTGAGGTCTTTTGCTTAGGGCGAGGTGTAAGAATTGATTTAAAGACCATTTAATTCTGAAGAAAGCTAGCCAAATTATGTGGAATTATTAGGATGGCTTCAGTAAATAAATGGGACTGAACAGACTTAGAGTGTAATAGCTAAGAAGCTTAAAGATCAGCAGAGGTTGAGGGAATACCTAGAAATTCCTATTCCTAGATTGTGGTGAATATTTAATTTTTCTTAAAAGTACTAACAGTCAGTTTGGAATGGAAATAGGTGAGTAGGGTGGTTTCTGTGGTTGTATATTTAAAAAAAAATTCAGCAGAATAAGATTTTACAAATCAACAGGTCAAATTGTACATTTTGCATAATAACTGAGGCCCACTGAGGTTGTGTGGCTTGTTCGAGTACAAAATCGGGTGACTCAGTTAAGTCTGTACTCCAACTGTCTGTGCTCCAGTAGTTATAGTCTTCTAGGGATAAGGGGTTTAGAATCCGCCCTTCTCAAGCGGAGGTACTAGAGGGACATAAGCCCCAATGTCCTAAGGCGCCTCTTGCATCTCAACTGGTGGTAACCAGGTACCATCTTTGAGGAAATTATGAAAACAGTCATTCGCATGGATGTTTGCATTCTTTGACTCAGCTGAGGACCATGATTGAGGGAACCTTAGACTCCAGAATAGGACAATCTACTAGAAGTTTCTGCATAATGGAAATGTTTTATATCTGCACTGTCTAATGCACTAGCCACTGGCCATACATGGCTAATGAACACTCGAAATGTGGCTAGTGTGACTAAGGAAGTGGACTTTTTGTTTAAATTAATTTTGATTTGTGATATATGTGACTCGTGGCTACCATATTAGGCAGCACAGCTCTAAATATTTTTGCTCAGTCAATTTATAACGCAACATAGATGTGTGCTGTCAAGAATATTATACTATCGCTTTATTTATTTATTTTTTTTTTTACTATTGCCTTTAAATATGTTATTTTAGTCCTAATCCTGTATTTTGCGAGGAGCATAGCATTGTGCTTTATAGCACACGATCTTCAGGGTCTGGGTTCAAACCCTGGTGTAAGCAGCTGGGTGTGATTTACGCCAGTATCTTAACTTCTTGCAGAGTAATATTCTTACCCTATAGGAATGAAGTGAAGAATAAAGGAGTTAATAGCTGTGAACTACAAAGGACAGTGCCTGGCACATGCAAAATGCTGATGATGGTAAACACTACCTGTGGAAATACCTGATGGTAAACATTACTCCTTAATTTCTGTGACTCAGAGATGGCTTTCCAGGCCTTAAAAAAAAAAAAAAAATCGTGGCATTTAATTGAATAGACTAATGACGTACTAAGGAGAGGGGATAGTGGCAACATTTGGCCGCAGTAGCAAGAAGTATGTTATCACTGAAATTGTTAAAAATTGCTGAAGCACAGACTTAACAGAAAGCAGGCATACTTTTATTCAGTATATTTTAAAATCATGTAAAAATGCTCTACAAACAATGGAACCCCTTATCACCAGTTCCCGGATTGAACGCTACCACTGTCCCCCATCCCCCTCTCCCAATATCCTCTTGGCACAAATGAGTACATAGCGACAAAAGTCTAATCTTGTCATTCTCACCTTTCTTTCCCTAGCTGTCCGATATGTATTAATTAGTGAAACAAAAAGTATAGCCCTACAACCTGACACTCTACGTGGCATACACAAGGCATTCAAATATTTACCAAATGTAAGAATATGTCATTCTCACTTAATCATTTCTAATTCATTTTTAATTGTAAAATACTAGTAACCATATAAAACCATAGAAAACATGACAGACTCCACTTACCCATAACAAGGTTGATAGATTGTTAACATTTTGCCACACTTATTTTAGATATCTCCTTTTAAAAGAAATTTCACGATGTTACGTAGTTTTGAAAGCCTCCTCCACTCTTTTGGGAATGCAGCAGATTACCAATAAAGAGGTATGTCTTGGCATTTTCATGTACTATGGGGTCCCAGTAATGTTGAGTGTTTGAACAAAGAGAATGAGGCAAAAGCAGGACATCCGTCTATTAGAAATTAGGCAGAATATGGTGTCAGATGGGTACTAGACTTATTGGGGTAAACACTTTGTAAGTTATATAAATGTCTAATTACTATGTTATACACCTGAAACGAACACATACTGCATGTCAACTGTAAATGAAAAATAAATTTAAACAATAAATTAGACAGAAAGGGGGATAGTAACATTGAGCCAGATTGCAGTGAAGAGTATATGAAATTGAAGTCTATTTTTGGAGTATAGGTTACCCTAAATGGGGGGAATCAATGTGTTGTTTCACAACTAATTGATTTTCTGCTACTTGCTAATTCTGTGGTGCTTTGAATACAAATGACAAAGTTCTTGCCCTCAAATACAGTTTTAACTAGAGAGATAATACCGATACACAAATATATCTGAATGGAGAAGTGGAACAATTATCTGGGGATGGTGCTAAATATCACTGGAAATGTGAGCAACTCACCAAGACTTGGTGACTTAAGATACAGCTGTTAAACAAGAAAGATGAGTTTGTGATGGCTTCAAAGTGTTTGAGCCTGATTGAGAATATGAGGTTGCCAAGGAAAGAGAGGAAGGTTAAGAGCTATTTTTGTGGTCAGAATGAGGAGTTTGATTTTAAATACATCAGGATGGAGAAGACAACAGGGCAAGCGTAAGTAAGTATATAGTGTGCTCTTGAAAAACCAAAGCCCCTGGGTGCTTTTTCTAGGCTGCTGTAAGAACAAATTGTAGTGTTTAAATAGTTGTATCGTTAGATCTGAATAAATTACCCAAATGAGGCTTAATATGATACTCCTATCACTATGGTATTCTCAAACCAAATGCACTTAAGAAATTAAGTAAAAAGGCCAGTCTTAATGTGTGTTTGCCATAATTTAGCAGAACTTCCAAACAAGAGTCATCAAAGGTTGATTTCATTCATTTATAGAGTAAACACATGACTCCTTTTAAAGATGAGAAGAATGAATTCTGTTCATGTTCTTATTACTACCTCAGCAGGGTGGATTGATCGAGCAAGGTTGTTACTCTAACCAGTCACCCGCAAGTCACTTTTCTGGCAGAATCATTTTTATCCTCATAGTACCAAATCAAGTGCTTCATCAATGTCTATGATATTTAACTGAGACTCTTGGATATGTATAGAAAAAAAAATGAAACCTGGAAATTTTCTTGAAGGAGCTTACTTATCATTAACTTTATTTATCATTTATATAGGGATTACTTGTTCTGAGTTCCTCAGTTCTTTGTCCCTGAGTAAGAATGTACTCCATTATCCCTACAAGGATAATAAAATATTAAAAAATGCATACAGCAGACCTGTCTTTATCTGAGGCTATCCTGCAGCCCACGTGGCTTCTACATGCCAATGGGAGGCAAAGATCTTTGTCTTTGCTGAGGGATGTATTGGGTTGAAAGCTCTATGTAACATCTGCTTTTCTATCAGATCTTAAACACTTGAGTGTCTGCAGTAGTTCTGATAATTGCTGAAGATGTATGGCCAGAGCACAGAAACATGAAGAGGAACCTATGGCTTTGAAAGTATCTGTACCGAAGAACCACTGAATCCCTGAGCACATGCTAATAAATACTCTTACCCATAATTGATTTGTGTATCATGATATAGACTCACCAATCTACTTTTTCCGCCTCAGCATTCTAAACTTATTAAAATTTATTTTTTAAAGCTATTTCCCTTACGCTTATTTTAGTATGCATTCAAATGAGTTAATGTGAGTCAGAGCTAGAAATTTTGCATGTTTTTAATACACAGTAATGCGAGCCTACAGAGAATAAGATACAGTATACTGTGTTGTGCAGCAGAAGTGACAAACACATCCAAGGGTTACTTTGTTTGTTGTAGTAGAGATGCATTCCCAAACCAGATCCTCACCAATTTTGTACAAAATGATTGCTTTATTGCTGGGTCTAGTAGGGAAAGGAGAGGCCTGAGGGGCTATAAATGTTTTTGAACAGAGCACTTTAAGTCAAAGTTCATCTTTATTGAGAATAGAAAAACAATTTTTAAAAGCAAAACTCACCTCATGGTTTTGAGGTTCCAGTGCATTTATGCTATTGGAAGTCAGTGGACAAAGAACAGTCAATGTCAATGGTCATTGTCAATGTTTCCTTTGTGTACGTGGTGTCATAAATGAAGGGGTGAACTTACTCCTTACATTACCCCCGGTCTTAGTGGACAGGATTTGAAAGATCAAATGCTTTTTGTACCAAAAGAATGCCCCATCCATTACATACCAAAAGTGCAATCCACACTCGTACCAACGCATGACCCATCTGTGAAGTAACTACGCCTTAACAACGTTCAGTGCTTCATCAGATACAAGGATGAAAAGACCTGAGGCCCACTGATAGTCCCTAACTCTTGAAATCTTTTTGTCCTTAAAGATTCTTTTTCAATTTTAAAGAATTTTCCTTTTAGCTAAGTGACTGTTTCTTTCTGTAGTCTGAACCATCTTTAATTTAAACTCAGTTTCTGGAAGTTCTTTTCTTGTGGTTCTGGCTTTTCAGAGCCAAGTTTCTTTCTCAGCAAAAAGTGTTATCTCACTGTCGGCTTAGGTTTTTCAAGGTCTTTTAGATAGCCAAGTGAGGTCTACCTGTCCCTCCACAGATAGATACTTGGCAGGCTGAGAATATGAATTAACCACTCAGATTCTGTCCAATTGTAGGAACGTGTTTGTGTTTTTTCTTTAGAGATTGTCTTCTTTGGTTTTGTACACCTCATGTAGTGATTCTGAATAATCTGGTATAACAAATCATCCTAATTTTGTATTAGTAACTCCTAGAAATTGGGTTCGTTTTAAAAAACAGCTATGTACTCGGATATAGTGAACATAAAACAGAAAAAAGAATCTTACCACCCAGCAACGATCACTATTAGTATATTGATCATGTTTATTTTATCGTATACATTGAAATGCCTGTTTTGTTTAGAAAAAGGGCTTTAGAAAAGACACGATATGAAAGCAGTATGAATATTTTCCAACTACTACACTGCCCAATTTACAATATCCTTTGAAAATAAGAACTTAGTTAGCAAACATTTATAAATAGAAAGTATTTTCAACTATTTCAAGGGAAAACAGAGTGAAGACAATAGGTTACTAATGGACTCCTCTAAGAGATGAACCCAGGTATTAGCCTTACTTAATATTTTAATAAATGATTTGGAAGTTAGAGTGCATAGTGAAATCTCTGCGTTTGCACATTACACTAGCTATTCTTATGGATAAATTATAGGAAGATCTCACCATGCTCTGAGAGTAAGCAGAAATGTGACAGATGATCTTCAGTAAAAATGCATTTTAGGGGGAAGAATGTCCTGCGCTGTAGTTTATAATATGATGGTTTGGAACTATCACTTACGAAAGAGCAAAGGAGAGCAGTTTTATTCAGCTGTTGAAAATATGACTTTAGACAAAAAAGCAGCAACATGCTGGTCATTATTCATTGATTAAATAAATAATTGTTAAATCTTACATAATTATAAATACGATGCTAGAGTCTGCAGATGTAGGATTAAAAAAAAAATAAAAACAAAAAAAAACCCAGTAATCATGGCTCATTTCTAGCAGCTACATTTCTGAACTCTTATTCCCCTCTCTCCTTTTTATGCCATTTCTAAGACCTGCTTTTTAGCACTTCTAGAGGAAACCGCTTCCAAAGTCTATCTGATGCCAATATCCATGTTGTTAATAAAGCCCAGGTATAATGCCTGGGCAGTGCTGCTAATGGAGCAATGCTGCTTCTTTGGATTGATTCCTTAAGAAACAGTTTCTTAGTAACAATGAAAAATGATAATTGTGAAGAAGTAACAATGAAGAATGCTTTTTAATTATGAAGAACAATATATATCTCATTCTACCTATTTTATTATGGTATTCTCAAGCCTGTTTTTTTTTTCATTTCTCATTGTTAATAATCTGGCCTAGAGTATGATAGCTCAATAAGTTACAAGTCTAGATATGTTTACAAAACAAAACAAAACAAAAAACCAATAATTACAGCACTCTAGAATCTATTTTGATACAGACTATTTTAATTTGTAAGGAAAAGAACAATAATGAGTTTATTTTTTTGTAGGTCATACTGTCAAAGAATATTGTGACACACTGAAAACAGAAACAGGTCAATTAAAACAGAATTAGTGACAAGAGGACACGTAAAGTAAAATTATAACACAGCAGCTGTCTGAATTTAGGTGGAGTGCAGAGAGCTCTCCTGCGGGGCCATGTGCTTAGGGTCTTACTCTTTTATGATTCTGGATGAAAGAGGAATGGGTAAGAGGTGGGATGCATCTAGGGGTGGAAGTTTTACTACCGTTAGCTTTGTGTCTGTGAGTATAGCAAAGAATTGAAAATTATGGTTGTATTTTCGGTTTTCAAATTCTCAACAAAATTCCCCAAACCAAAGTAATTTTAATTTGCAATCATTAAAGAAAACGAAAAGCCATCCGACAGGGTCTTGAATATTTCTTTGATGCAAATTCTGTCAGAGCGGGTGGTTCCTTGTCTTTTTTATCCTTACATATCCAATGCCTGGTACATGATAGCAGTTTAGTTAGTATTGTTTATCTACCAAACATGTACATAGTGCCTACTATGTGCCAGACGCTGTCCTAAATGTCTTTCAAATATTAACTACTTAATCCTTATGACAACCCTAGGAGATATGCACGCCCATGAAGGTGAGAAAACTTAAGTACCAAAAAAGCTAAGTAATTTGCTCAAGATCGCATAATTTGTGGAGCTGGGATTTGAAACCAGGCAGTCTGGCTTCACAATCCATGCTTTTAACTACTTGGCTATGCCTCACTGAATTGAACATGATTTGAGGAGATTCGTATGAAGAATGCCTCCATTCTCCATGCATATATTTTTAAGCATATACCCAATTATCTCTCTCTCCTGCTGGAAAATTGCCCTACTTCCAACCACATAAGGAAAAGCTTATAGTTCTTGGCATGTCATTTAAGACTTTTCTTAATTTGACCTTGTTTATTTTCCACCTTATTTCTCTGCTCTTACCCTATGTCTAGAGTACAAGAGGCATGAACTATCCCAATGGCCTTGAGTAGTCTGTTTGGTTTTATACCTCAATGATCTTAACTTCCTTTTGCCAAACACCAGTTCTACAGGTCTGTCAAGACCAAATTAAATGTCACGGATTCTATGAAGTTTGCAGGGAGTTGTCTAATTTGTACGTATGACCCAGAGTCTAACATTGTTTCTGGTACAAAGGGATTGATGGGTACAATCTAAAAGTGCACTGAACAGCTTCTGTAGACTTCACACTTGTCATTGTAAGCTTCTTCACACACACCTTGACACACACCTGTCTATGGCATTCCCACAGTCTATGATTTGGGCAGTGCAGATTGGCACAGCAGTAAGGGTCAACACTGCTGGTAGAACGTAGGAGCTTAATAAGGTTGTATTGAATGAGTTGGGCACTTACTTGCTATCACAAGGCCAGGGAGTGTCCAGTCTGGCTCTGTCTTTCCATTATTAATAGTTACTTGGAATTGACCATGCAGTCAGTTTCTAGACATGTTTCTAAACTTATGTTTCTAAACGTTTATCTCTTTGCACAAAATTTTATTTAGTGGTAAAATGGGGGTGATCCCAACTAAATTCCAAGCTGTATCAATCTTTGGATACCTTTGATTTCCACAATAAACAGAAATTTCTAAGTTTTGGAGCCTGCTTGAAAGAAAGGTCTTTTCACCTATTCCAAGCACCTTATGCTCTGATGAGAGAGCCTCAGAGTTTGGTCCTCTCACCCAAGATGACTGAAATCACTTTCTTGATTGACATGACAAACAGAGAAAAAGAGAAGGAAGGCAGTAACTCTCAGCAGTGTCTCAAAGTCACAATTCTAAAACTGGACTCAGCCTCTCTCTCACTTTTAAAGCTCCATCACCAGAATGAGGGGCAAAGATCTGTCACTGATAGGTACAATAGCTCTTCTTTGTGTAGTGACTAATACCTGCCAGAATCATTAAAGTTTCTAATATATGTGTTATCTTTCATCACTTTAATTGACATAAAATTCATATTCAATAGCAACTCTAAAGAGCTCACTAGGTGTATATTTTTAATGTGTTCTAAGTATGTACATATGCACACATTTATATGTATACACACATACATTAATATACGGATTAGTTCTGTTGTAATTTTTCTGACCTCAAAGTCTTCTATATATTTGTCATGAGCAAAGTTGATCAGATTTATCTAATTTGATATTTTTAGTAATTAAAAAAATTAGGACAAATTGTATTGTATTCAGCAAGTTGTTGAGAGAGACTATGTTAATAAAGGTTTTGATATGGGGCCAGCAAAATGTTATTTATTAATTGAGCAAGAAACATCCAGTAGGATTAAATCATAATTAAATGCTACTTCAGTTGAGAAAACTACCACTGACTGACAGAATTCATGGAGGTGCTAATCTCTCTTCTATTTTTATTTCTCTCCCTGCTCAGGGAAAGTAATTAATCGTTATGAGAGAGAGGAAACCTATATAATATTCTTTTACCAATAAAATATTCTTAAATGGAATAACTTGCAGATTCATTTAAGTAGCAGAAAAAAAATCTATCTTCTTTTAGAAAATTTATATAAAATATGATTCAGATTTGTGACATTTCAATGTGTGGCTATAATGTCATAAATAAAAGAGAAATGATTCCCTAGGAACAAGGGAGACGAGTAATTGAATTTAAGGTTATTTCCCTGTATATACATCTATTTTTTAAAAAAGCAATGATAAAATATAAAAATACTGTGAAACAATTCTTTCAAATAATTTTCTGTATCTTTTCAGTCTCTTAAAAGAAAATTGTTGATTTTTGAGGAAAAAGATCAATAATAATTTCACTATACATTTCAGTATTTCACTAATAGTTTCAGTATTTCACTGTACATTTTCTTTACAAATCTTCATGAAAATAATGTTTAAAACATGACTCTATTAGGGAAAGAATATTTCACATCTCTTACATTGTTTCTCTAAGCCTATTTTAAAAATCTTCCTAAATGTAGATTTTGAATACTGATAAGGCATTTTTCAAGAAGCCAGTTCAAATGAGATTGAGTTTTCAGACTTGTTAGTTTTGTTAGTTTCTTTAGTGACTCTTGCTTTTCATGATCTTGACACCGAGCAGGGTTTTACCTGTTCAAAGCAAGACCTCTTCCAGCCAGGAGAGGTAGTGTGGTCTGGTGCTTAGTGTGAATTGGGACTCTACACCTAGCACATGCCTCCACAGCTGACCTCATTACTAGCAAAAATGATTAGAACACTCAGAGAAACAAATGCTCTAGAAGGCCAGAAACCTTATTCTTTATAAAATAGCCATTTTAAGCATTTAAAAGCAATTTACATGAGAAATAAAATGCTATAAATAAATACTTTTTTTGGATCACTTTTCCATAATCCCTTTACCTTTGTGTCATGTGTGATAAGATGTAATGTAGTAAGAAAGCATCGGACAAATACTAAGAAATAAAAAATATTAACATTATAAACTCAAGTTTACATTAAAAATATATATATATACACACACACATATATATATATATATATGTATATACATATATACATTTATACTACCTTGTATTTTCCAATAAGATAATGAACTGCATACATTCTAATACAAGAATAGAAACCTTTCTTAGTATCCTTGGAACCTTTTGAGAATGACGTTTTTGTTTTGTTTTGTTAAGCAGACTTCCCAGCTTCTCAATGAAGTTCCCTTTGAAGAGCATGATGATAAATAATGGAGCGATTTCAATTGTTATTTTGCCAAAAGGTATTGTCTGAGTTTTTGTGTTCATCATGACTTGTGAAATTCAGCTGTGTTCTTCGTCCTAGCTAACCAGAGGAGGGAAAATGCAAAGCCATTCCATTGTGGCTCTCTCTAGAGTGAAAAATCAGATGCCATGCTTTAATGGTTGTTAGTCTGATAACTGCTTGCCTACCATTCTGGCTGAGGGGTGGAAAAGTTACTGGCATATCTCAGCGTGAATTAATGTAACCCAGAGATAATCTGGCATATCTTTCTGGTAAGAATAGCTCTTTTTAATGTATTGTTTATATGACTTTGAAGATTTAAATTGCTTTTGTCTTTCTTATGCATCTGCTGATACTATATGCTATGAATTTCTTACTTTTATTAAGTTGGATTTGGTCTTGGTTTATAAACTGTATATAAATAAGCCAGAAGTCTCCGTTGACAGAAACTTCTGTCCTTTTGTAGTCTAATGCATGAAACTAATAATTTCACACCTCTTCTGTTACAGCTATACTTAGTTTTAGTAAGTGTTTTGGTTGCTTTCATAATCAAAATATGAATAATTTTTCCTGACATAAATAATTATATAAATTTAATGTCAAAGAAGAAAATGCCTGGCTGTATTTCTATATTGTTAGGACCAAATACCGTTTCATTTCCAAGTTTTATATTGATGAATTTGCTGTACTGGAAAAAGTTTTTGAGTGAGCTATCATAAAACATAAAATGAATTTAGAGCCTATGAATGATGAATAAGATTTATCAAGCAGCAAAAAGCAAATTGGTACATTTAAAAGTTAATGGTATTTTGGAGTACCAAATTACAGTGGGAAGATGACAGAAATATTTTGCAATTCCGAAAAGCACCCTAAAGACTTGAAGTGTTTAACGAACCATATCATGTGGTATTATAATATTGGTTTACATTCCTTTTAGACTATGATTGCATTAGCTTATGTTTTCCAGAGGTGGGTTTTTTGAAAGGCAGCTGTTTATTAATGTTTTGTCATTTTCTTCATAAAGCTCAGTAATGGGCTATATAGCTGGCTAATTTAATCCATAAGGCACTTTCATAGTCTGTTGCAGGTTTTAAACAGAAGTCAAATTACTTTGTTACATTTAGATATAGAACAAAAGCATTATGTCATTCTATATGTATACATCCCACCAAGCTCCAATAGGTAAAAAAAAAAAAAAAAGAAAGTAGTTACTTAATTCCTTTCCGTCTCTGGTAAGAAATAGGTATACAACCTCCAAAACCAACAAACAAAAATTGTCATGCCTTTAAAAAATAAAACAAGCAGAAAGGAAAAGCCATGGCAGTATATGAAAGTCTGGTAACCCATCCTCCTCATACTGTTACTTTCTCCCTCGGGCATTTTTCTTCTTCTTTTTTTTTTTTGTATAAATCTTTTCGGCCCATGCTCATATTGTATGTAGTCTGTTCTGGTTTCACAGAAGTGAAATTAATGTTAAAAATCTGTTGCTAATGTTCTGAAACATTCATACTCCTAATTCTATAGGCAGATACGGGAGAACTAAGTTTGTGCTGATTTTTCACAATCCTCAGGACGTGGAATACGCTGCCATATGTTAGGTTAAGGCAGCTTATGATGGGAAATCGGTGGAGTGTTTTCAAGCAGGCCTGGCAGGATGAGGGAATCTTGTTTAGATTCAAAAATTGGATTGTTTGTTTTTACTTTCTTACATGATTACTCTAATACGGCATAATCATAACTGAATTGCAGCAACATGGCAGTCTGTTGGCTTATTTTTATTGCAGGCCCGTTGGCAGAAAGCTCTGTCTGATTGTTCATTGTTTCTACTCATTTTTAATGTTTCTTTGATTTCACTACCGATGAATTGGCATGGAGTAGGTGCATTTTGTTTCATAATATTTTAGGAGAATATATAAATTGGAAAATTAATTTGAGGGAACTTTGATGTCTTCTGGAACTTAACTGTTTGGAAACAGTGTAGTTGCTGAAGAGCCAAATCATACCTTTAAAATAAATTGTCTTACGATCTCAAAATTATATTCTAGAGACACTCCTCTAAATTAGTTCTCATAATGTAAATGGTATCACCCTGTGCATATTTGTATGGAATATGGCATCGATACAAATGTTCGCAGATAGCATCAGAATTTTCAAATGTGTGATAGTGAAAGGGGTATAGACTTTGTCCTGAGATTCCATTTGTTTTACACATTAGCATCTTGAGAAAAGAAGTTTTCTGAATTTTAGGTATTGGGACCTCCGGTCACACAATAAAATTAAAATATCCCAAGACTATAATTTGTAACATAATTTTATGCCTTCTCAGGATATCCAACTTCAGAGACTCTTAGTTAAAAAGTCACTAAGTAATATAGGGGATTGACATCCAGAAAGGAGTTTTCACATCAGCTTAACCAAGAGTTTTAACCGAGGCAGCTAACAATCAGTCCAAATGACTAATTTGATTTTCTACTTCTCTTCCTTTCCCTAATCAGAATTCTGATAGAGGGATTAATTAGCAATAAAGCAACATGAGGAAGAAGGAAAGAAAATGAGGGCATAGATAATCCACAAACTCTATTTATAATCAACCCTGTGTAATCAAAAGTTAACTGTCATTAACATGACATTTGCTTTTAAAACCAGGCAGAAAATTATGATTTTTGGCACTAACCTAATCTTTAATTATAGCACAGTACCATTTTTTCCTTGTGTTAGTTCAGATAGCTATAAATTATATTAGTCTAGGGCTTTTGTGTCATTTCCTTTCCTTTTCCATGATTTATATAGTCAGAACACTGACCTATAATTAAGTGCACTTGAGAATGGTCTCCAGTTAATTAAATGCTGTGGAGTGTATAGGGTGTACTTTGCCAAAATTCCAAAGGAAAAGGCCATCCCTGGGTTAAATATCTGTGAGGAGCCTGGATAAGTCTTCAGTGCTAGTCTGCTCTGTCTGTTGACGCTGTCATGAGAAGTAAAAGTGAATCTTTCTTGACTATTGTCTATAAAAGAATGTAAGATTCATTGTTTGTATAATTTAAGGCTATCACTTCAAAAAGTAATTGTCTCATTTTAGGCATGCCCCAGGCTCTTCTTTTGTCATAGAAAATATTTATTGAGTCAGAGAGAGGACAAATTCTTCCTAGTAGTCTAATCCAAAAGAGTTTCATCAGGGTCAAATTTTGATCAACACTATTGTTTTTCTTTTTCAATATCATAGGCAGCACTTTTTGGTTTCAGATTAACTATTCTGATAATGATTTGTAAAATTTAAATCCCTCTATGAAAACCATCACAATTGATGAGCCTGTTCCTTGCAAAACGAACACAGTTAATTCCTCTGAGCTTCCATTTTTCTAATACTGGAAGGTAACTTGTTAGCACATTATAACACGTACTACACCCATGCCTTTATGGAATCATACATGAGCACATATGTTTTGAGAATGACACTAATACATGTGCACACACATACTGAGGAATACTTTACACACAAATAATAGCTTAAGTCAATGCTTTCCCTTATAAGCAAACGTCACTCGTTTTAAATAAATTTTATGATTCTCATCAAAACAATTTTTGTTTAAGCACGCTTTAATTTTATTATGTAAATGAGCTCTAGGGATGGCTGTGTAGCTCTGAAACCCTTCACTGTTGACTTCAGTAGGAAAGAAATATCATCATTGGCAGTAATCTCTAAACTTCTCCTTTAAATGGTGGCGGTGGTCTGTAACCAAAGGTGTGGCACATCATGTCAGCTTTTCATAGTACAAAAAGAGATTCATTTGGCAATTTCATACCAAATAGTCCTTTCTACTCAGGCATGGAAGTAATGGGAGTAGCTCAGTGGGTGGGGATTTCTTCATTGGCTCAAAAAAGTCTCAAGACTAAGATACAGGTCTGTGATGTTGACGGTGTGGAGAGGAGATTCAATGTGGAAAAGGAAGAGCTATGTCTTTTGTTTAATAATCTCAATTAATTCCATTTCCTCGTACTTTTTACGCTAGGATAAGGGGATAGGAAGGACTTCATACCATTTTAGTTTTCAAAATAGTTATTCAAGTGAACTACCTGACTAAGCAACAACTCAGATTTCCTCTCTATCTAATTCATTTCCTTTGATTTTCCTTGTCTTGCATCTCTATGGCAATATCCCACAGGGCACTCTCTTTTGGCTGGACCAAACAGAGTTCCTGTCCATGTATGTTCTCAGCATAGCCAGCCACTCTAACTTACAACACGATAGGCGGAAGGTGTGGACCATAGGGTTTCATTCTGCCATGCGGCAGTGATGGGCTATACGGGAAAGCATGGACTCTGGACTTACAAGGCTATGGATTTAGGATCTGATTATGTTTTTTACTGTCTTTGTCAACTTGAGTAAGTCAGTTGACTTCTTGGAGTGTTAAATTTTCTCATCTAATTTGTTCTTTGCGAGAAATACTGTTAGGAATTTAGGGCGAAAAATGAGTATTGGGCTCCAGGGAGAAAAGAAGGTCAGTAAGGAATTATCCAAGATGGAATTGACCAAGGTCCTTTTCAGAGCAAGTCCACACAGCATTAAATTTTAAGTTGTTTAAATTTTGTGCTGTAGTGGAATCCCCCTTCTACTACTAATAGCCTGTAGGAAAAAAATATATTGCCAATACTTTAGAATGGGGCTGAGTTAAAGGGGATTCCACTTCTGAATTAATAGAGGCTGCAGAGGGAAAAGAACAGTCATGAGTGAAGAGTTTAGAGTGGATGGTGAAAGTCATCAGAAACAGGAAGCTAAAGTAGGTGATTATTAGGAAAAATGGAGCCTTCCTGAATATTCTTGGAGATATTGGACAAACTTTGGATTGCCAATTTTTCACTATGTCAAAGGACATTTTCAGAAACATATTTCTTTAAAGAAAGGCTATTTTAATGCAAAAATAGGAAATAAACAACCATAGAGTAAAACAGAGTCTTTTAAACTGAAAAAATATAGCTTTATGAAATGTACTATATTGTCCTTATTTTTGCCTCATTTTGCTGTGGACTGTTGAACACTTCATTCCTGGACCAGCATTTGAGAATCTTGAATCTAGATTCCAATTCCTTCTTTTAAAGCTAAGAAGACTTAAGTTTACATAAAGTGGCCTGCCCAATTTACATGGTTGAGAGGCCCAAAAGTAGTGGAATTCCAGGTGTTAGATTTGTGGTTTTCTGTCTCATCAGACTTTCCTATGAGAGGAAAGTATGGCTAATAAGGATGCCAGGCTTAAGTACAAAGATTTCACAGCTTAGGACCATTTGGCCACATTGATGTGTAAGCTTTTGAAGATTTTTTTGGTCTTGGCTCCGCATTTTATAGATGTTTTCATTTAAGTTCAGGAAAGTTAAGCGATCTGCTCAAGATCTCACAGCCATTTTGTAAAATGAGATTGTAAAAATGAGATTGAGATTGTGAGACCCAGGTTTTATGATTCCAGTTCATCTAGAAAGTCATCCATTTTAATACCACCTAGGTGCACTAGATGCTGATAAATAAAAAAATAAATAAATAAAAAACAAACAAACAAAAAATTTTGTCCTGTAACTATGTTTATAGATGTTGGGATTTGGAAGATAACATCCAGAAAGCAATAGTTATAAATGTATCAAACCTTAAATTTGCAATAGACCTTAGAATTTATTTACTGTAATTCACATTTGAGATAGTAAGTCTAATGTAATACCGTAGGATGAACAGACAGATGTGAATAATTTTGGTGTTAAGAGCTAACAAGACTTGATGGCTAATTAACCACGAAGGCTGAAAGATAGGGAAGTCAAAGATATACATACAGAGAATTAAAAACTTGGGAGCAGCATAGCAGAGTAATTGAAAGCGTAGGCTGTGGAGTTGTCTGGCATTATTACTACATGAGGGACCTTAGTCAGATCATGGGACCTCAATTTATTCATCTGTGAAATCAAGATAATCTCAACTTTAGGGGTTTTGTAAGATCAAGTGCTATTATATTTGTTAAATCTGCATTACATTATCTGGCACATAGTTAAGTACACAGTATTACTACCAAGAGCATTAGTGGTATTAATTTTTAAAAAATGATAAAAATGAGGTGTGTTGATTTAAGAGAATTCTTTCTCCATTAACTTATGGATTCAGTTTTGGATTTGTGAAACCTCTAGAACTTGGATCTTGCATGAGCATTTTTATTTCTTGTATCCTCCATCTAGCTCAAACATTTTTTTTTTTAATTAAGAAAAGTTTAAGGAAACGAGGCTAGGTTTGGGCTACCACGTTTTGGAAAGGCCAATATATGAAATGATGATTCAATGAAAGATGAGTTCGGACCATCTAATGCAATCCAGGGAAAGAGTGTTCACTGTAGATTCTACAGTGTGGACTATAAACTTAGTGCATGATGCCAAGAGGTTTTCTTGACTTAGATGCCTAAGGCAGACATGCGAAGGAGAATTCTGTTGGAGTAATCTAAATGGTTAGCACTGGTTTGTGAAATACTTCTGAGTTTACCGGGAGAAATAGTAACCAAAAGCCTCAAGTAAAACAAATTTCTATTTCCTTTTATTGCACTTGGTGAAGGTTATTAAGAATGTAATTCTTTCTCCTTGCTATGTGATTAGCAGCCAAACCTTTTGGGGGTAAATTTCCATTGCTACGCTCTTGTTATCGCAAATGGAATTTGCATGCCTAATTCTCTTCCCTCCATATTGAATCCATACCCTTTTAGGTCTAACGGCATGCTAAAAATGATTCCAAATCTCCAATGTTGATTGTGGGCCATATGTTAGCACTAATTATATAAATGAGACTTGGTGGAAATGTGACATGCTGAGCATTCAGAGCTTAAGGAATTATCTAAATGAATTCTAGTTTGAGTTAGTGCTAGAAGAGGCAAGGAAATGAGGGTGCAGGTTTTGAGCAGATGTTAACAGGTCTGCATGACTCTTCATTGTCTTTATTTGTCTAACTATAAGGATTGCTGATGGAACATTGTGTCAGAATATTTTAAGGTGCCATTTTCCTAAAAATTGCATTTTACACTTACAGATGGATCCATTTTCTGAATAAGCAGAATGGAATGACAGAATATCAAAGATCAGAATTTGCAGTCTTGCTGTGAGTTTGAAAACTTAGCATTCATGGGGTCAATTGCCATTGTCATTATGGCATGGAGGGTGGAGATTTTAGAAGGATATTTTATTTCAATATCAAACACTCTTAAATTTTAACTTTCAAAATGAAAATGAGAGGAGAAAAAGAAAAATGGTTCTGATTCAAAACAAATGTGAATAACAATATTGTGAATGTCTAACACTTTCTGTGTATAACAATTAAAGAACATTGTGCTGTGGTATGTACATTAATTGACATGGTCAGGGGAGCGTGGGGACCCTAAATCGTGTCAATATGGCACTCCAGGTCACCTTCTTTAGAAATCATGAAGTCTTAGACATGTCAATTATTGGCTGTTTCACAGCCTGTGGTAAACCTAACTTATATCCTTGTTTGTCTCCTTTAGAGACTTCTTGAGATTGGATTGCACTGTTGCTTAAAAGTAATGAGAAACCGGCTGATTGGCAACCAATCCCCAATCAACAAGCATATTTTTAGCATCATCTCCTCTAGCATTTCACTTATATACCACTGTCTTATTTTCTCATATATTTTCCACAGGCTTTGATCTCCTTGAGGATGCTAAAATCATAAAAATAGCTGATATTTGTAGAGGACTTACTATGTTTTAAATATTTGACTATCGTATATTTGATCCATACTGATATGTTCTTAGACGGGTGCTACTCTTGTTTTGCAAATGAGGAAACTGAGGCTAAGGGAGATTAAACAGCTTGCCTAAAATCACACAAGTGAAAGTGATAGACATAGAATTTGAACCTTGGAATGTCTGACCCTGTCACTAAGTCTTGTAGGGTATGGATTCTGTCTTTTCGATACTTCTGTGCTGAGTTAATTGTCCTCAAATCTGAGTTCCTGGTAATATCTTTGAGGGTTGGTGGGTTTCTTTGGGTGAGGTGTTCTGTACTTTGTTTTTATTGCATTGGTAATCTAAGTAGAATAGATCTGAGCGCACTTTTGATTATCTGGTTGACTCCATTGTGGTGGTGTTTACTATTATGTTAGTGCCAACTAGTATTACTTTAATTGTAGAACATGATTCAGGGAGTGAAAGAAGCAGAATAAATATGGAGATAATAATGTGTCTGTGCCAATGAAGGTTCAGTAACATTAAGGGTTTTGGAGTGGTTTAAGTAGAGAACTGAAGTGGAAAAAAATAATTTCCACAGAGCACCAAGCAATGGTGATGTGACAACCCCATAAGAAAGGGGCCGTTCCAGTCAGGCCACATTCACATGGGGAGCAGTGACACAGTTTCAATAAACTGATATTATCCATTATGTTGAAGCTATGTAATTAATTTCCTTTTTTTCATAATTGTATGTGTTGGATTTTCTTTAACTTCTTTTGGTTTTATGGCCGTAGAACACCTCACACATAAGGACTTAACTATTTCATGTTTTTGCATATTTATGCAATTAACTGAAGCTTTCAAGATTTAGGAAGGAGCCAAATTAATGTAATGTTTTGTATTAACTATATTTTTAAAAAATTAAAAAAGGATGGGAAGGGAGCCATAATTTTCTTTTTTCCTTTTAAAGGGATTTGTATACTCTTTGATGTGAGAGTACCTATATCAGTCTTTGGGTATCGTATATTACCTAAGGATTGAACTTAAACTAGATCAGGATAACAGGAATATGTGTGTATATGCATGCACATATGCATACAGGCATAACTGCTAACATTTCTGAAACACAAGTGGTAACAGTGGAAGTTTGAAGGGAATAGTAGACTAACATCTCCTGGGGCCCAACTATTTTAGGTCTTGATACAAGCGACAATTCACGAAGCTGCTTGCCTCTTCCATATCGTTCTTTCTCTGGGTGTCTTGTTTATTCAATTCCTATTATTCTAAAGAAAGATGGCTTCTTTGAACCAGTATATTTCCAGAACCTTACTCCTGGTAACCTTCCCTTGCCAAGAAGTAAAAAGGAATTCCCTTAGTATACTAGGTCACTGCGATAACTTTATATGCTGGCCTCCAGCCACTAGACAACAAACTTGAACAAAGATGTATTTCTTGTTCTCCTTGACACCTTCTGCAATTCCCTGCAGTATTCTCTCTGAAATCAGTGAGGCGCCCATGGGGCTTAGGGATGGTGAACAATGAGACCAGTACACAGTAGTTAATATTCTGCTTTCAAACTGACACTAATTTATCCTTGGAAATTTATCTGCCACTGTTCTCTTTGGAACTCACAGACTCTAATGTGTCAAGGCATCCTGAGAACCCCATAATATATTACTCAAGCATGGTTGTAATTCAAGTAATTGTATAGTTAGTGGACAATATTTTTTCCAGAGTTGAACGTTATTTTTACTAAAACTCAGCCAGTTCAGAGTTATAATTACATAACCAAATTGATTGCCTTTAGAAACTGAGAGGGTGAGGGGATAGTCAGTACATACATAGTAAAGAGCACTATGCTTTATTTGCAGAAGGTTGTTGCAAATAAAGTTACCAAGCTAACTCTTAATGCAGGTGTTTTTGCTATCATACAATATATGCAATCTTGGAAAAAGCTGGAGTTCTGAAAAATGACACATTAATAATGGCAAGGTCTCATGGGAAAATAGTGTTAGAACAGACTTCTCAAAAGAGATGCAATTTTATAATCTCAGCATGAATAAACCTAATTAAAAATGACTACTGCTTAATTTCTCATAAAGAAGTGTTTGATGTATGCGGAACTTTACCTTTAAAAAAAAGGTAAAAATAACTTGATGGAGTAGTTGAGACTGCTGAGTTCTGGAGCTCCAAGTAAATGGTGAGAGCCATATGATTAGCCTTTCCAAGACATGGGGCCAAATTGAGCCAAAAGGAGGAACATGAGTGAGTTGTATATAGTACAACATTCTTCCTTAGCTTTCTACACCAAAATATCTTGTGTTCAACTGCTATTATTTACTAAAACATATTAACCTACAAGGAAAAGTGATATGCGAACCTATATAATTTCTGCCTTGAGATGACATAATTTCTCTATTTACCAATACCCTAGTGCTAATTCATGTTAGAGATGCACATTTTGTAGCAAAACAGACTGCAAGTTCATTGGGATATTGGAAGTATAATTCACGTGATTGAATCTTGGACGTTTTATGTTTGAAGAAGAGTGTTGCTTTATTTTGAGAAAGAGAACATGGGTAAATCATCAAGTCAGGCCAAAGGGACCCTCAGGCTATAAGCTGACATCTCCTCTACTACATGGGAACATGTATATCTTTATTTATGGTATGTTTTTTTTTTGACTGCAGCGAAGGCTCATCTGTACAGATAACCTTCAGTGATGGTGGCTTGTGGCAAAGATTCTCCATCTAGTCTAGTAGGATTAGAGTAACATGGTTGGTTTCATTACCCTAATAAATCATGGTCTGTAAGCATCGCGACAAAGTTACGTATTACTTTTTCTAAAGGCAACTGTGTAAGTAACACATGTAAGATTCCTTAGTCCTATTCTTTGCTCCATGTAGAATGACAAGTACCCAACTGATGATGTCTATGCCACAGTCAATATAAAACTCCTGTGCGTCTTTCAGATTGTGACTCAAGGCTCATCTTTCAGGCCAGCTGGACTGAGGTGTTATGCCTGATTACTGAAGATAATTGAAAGGTTCCTTGAGAAGGAAGTGCTAGCACTCTGTGGGACTTCCTCTCTGTGTGCCCACTGGAGTAGCACCAGGTATAGAAGCAGACTTCGCTGCCCACAGTGACGGGAAGACCAGGCAAAGTAGACATAGATATGATCAAAATTCTCCATTCAAATCCTAGCTCCTTTTTCTCTAGCTTGGTGACATTGCTTTCTTCATTTGCAAGATATGGAAAGTCGACCACACTGCTGTCAAATAAAAGCAGAAAAGATGTTTGTTTATGCCCATCCTTTCCAGTGGATCCCTTTATTTCAGGCTAGGAAACCTTTAGGGCTTCTTCTTTTATTTGCTTAATCAAGGCTGAGAGAAAATTTAAGAGGAAAAAATAATCTCATGGTGATTCCATGTTACTTAATGTCCCATCCATGTAACCCCTATAAATATAACCTCATCCATAGATCCTCATCTGTCCTACCTGTTCCTGGTGGGAAAACATTCTCTTGGTTGTCATGTCTTTGTAGAGCAAGGTCAAAGGATGCACACAGATCCTGCTGAACGAGTGGGGCCTTCCCAGCACTGGTTAACTCGGCCTGTGTCATCAGTTGCCTACCAACTTGGGAAACCTCACATCCTTCTCCTTGTCTCTTAGAACCATCCTTTTCCAATGTCAAAGCAACAGAGTAATTCCCACTGTAGAAGGGGAATGAAGCTATTCCCTGCTGGTGACCTCAGGCAGCAGAGGATTAGCTCCTTGACAGGGAACAGCCATAATTCTTTCAAAGTTATGTTGCAGATGGTGCCAGTGCATAGAAAAGTGTCACAGAATACATTGTCATGGCTGATGTGTCCAGCCCAAGAACCTCCTCTAGAATATGTAAAAAATATAATTCTCCTTTCAACTCAGAACAGATTGTGCAAATAGGTAGACCCCCAATTCACCTCATTAGAAAAGTTTGCACCGTGAAATTCAGGATCAAATTAGATGAAAGGCAAATTGTCAAAATAAGTAACATTATGGTAATTTATAGTTTGTAAAGTGAGTTTACATATTTTTTTGCTCTCCATAAGGACACACGTTACATTAAAAATTAAAAACAAAATGTCACTAGTAGATTTTGAAATGAGAATATATATTTCTTGAATCTTTTGATTTGATCTAAAATTTATTTCAAGCTTTGATTGTATAAGCATTCCTGGGATGTCCCTTGGTGTAGGACATTACACTAGAGTCCCTGCGTTAGAATAAAGTATTCTTCAGTTCCAAAGGTTAGTTTATAAATTGGATGTTTTCTGAATGGACACAAGATGAATTTGATTTGTTCCTTTAATTTTTCCTCCAGTATCCAGCAACTAGGTTGAAAATACTAGCCTAGGTTGGCACAGATATAAGAAACTGATACAAGCACCAGCCAACAGTATTTTCATACGTTTGGAATGCACCCAAGATCAAAGGGATGAGTGAAGGGGCAGAATGCAGCAGTTGCAACAGTGTGTAACAAAAATATTGTACCATTGAAATGCTAACGTGGGTGAGCATCACATTGTAAAATTCACATTGTTGGAAGGCAAGCCAAACCACTTGAATCACACAGACTAATTTTTATGGGAGACCTCTTATCTTATTCTTTGGGTATTTCATTTTCATCCTGTGTTTTCTTTGGAATTAATGGAGCCTCTTAAAAATGGCTGTCTATAAATTTTCTCTCCTACATATGTCTCGAAACAGTTTCATTTCTTCATTTAAAACATTACAGCCATTTCAAAATGCCCTATTTTGTATTTAATTTCACCATTTCATATAAAATACATGTTCTTCACATAATTATATAAAAATGGGTTTGCGAATGCCCTAGAGATCCATAAGATGGGCACATTATAGGAGTCTAAGTAATAATAATCTCCTGTTTACACGAGACCTGATTTTCATGCCAGTTTTTATACTTGAATATATCCAGAACACGGCTTTGCTCAAATATGCTAGTTTATTTTGGTCCATGAAATGCATTTGAAATATCACATATTAGTTTGCCCTGCAGAATGTTCAGCTACATCTGATATTTGAGAGGTGAACAGAATGGAGCCAGGCATGGGGCCATTGTTGTCCCATGTGCTATGAGCAGAGCTAAACAAAGCCCAGGATGATTACTGGAAGATTAAGCCATAGGCAGAAGAGGAAGAAGCAGAAAAGTAAAATAAAAAAGAGAGAGAGAAAAAAAAGTAAGGGATTAGGCAAAAGGAAGCAAAAGAAAAGGGATTATATCATATCAACAAGAGTTTGAGGATACCGTAGACAATACAAAGAAAGCATCAAGTGTAGAGCAGTGGTTTTCAAGTGTGTTCCCTGGACAAGCAGTGGCCTCAGTATCACCTGGACACTTGTTAGAAATGCAAGTGGCTCGGGGGCCGTACCCCTATCCCCATACTGAATCAGAAATAATGGGGATGGGCCCTGGAATCCGTTTTAACAAAAGGCCTGCAGGAGATTCTGATGTACACTTGTTTAAAAAATACCAGTCTACTGGAGCGTTCCAACTATGTCAATCCAGTGTGCAGAGTGTTTGAGATGCGATGCATGTGTGTAGGAGATCCCTGCCAAACCCATTGGCAGCAGGGGGAGACTCCATGACCTAAAGGACATGTAGATGAAGAGCAGGGCCTTGCCAGTGGAGATATATGGGAATAGTCATTCCTCCTGGAGGAGGTGTTTTGAAAGCAGCTTCTTTACAGTGACTTCCAAGGTAACAGATGTCATGACAGAGTTAAGACAGTTAAAGGAATCATGTGAAAAGCATGGAGAGAATCTTGTCCAAGGCTGGGGTTACGTGCTCACTCTCACCACTCATTAATGGCCATTCCTGTCTCCTGCTGACTCATTGCCCAGACTCAAGTTCATAGTGTAGGCCAAACCTTTAGAACGGGTAACAGAGGATCTAAGCAGAACACACAACCCATGCAGAGGGGGAAAACATGACACCCTGGGGGACTGGGTGGGAGTCAATACATGTAAAACATAAAAGGGTGAAGGGGCTGTGACTAGAGACCAGGACGCATGTGCAAGGCTTAAGACTCGTTGGGTACCCCAAGGAAGAGAATGATGTGATTTGGGTCTTGTGAGAATTAAATGAGTGAAATAAAATGATGGGGGAAGTTTTGTAGATGAGTGTTCCCAGTGATGAAATTCTGGGCCCCATGGTCAACAGGAACAATAATTTTGTACAATCTCCTACTAGGTACCTATCGTGGACTTGTGGAGCCCATCTCTGGTCCACTTGCTCTGGAACACCCAACTTTGCCCCAGTCCAAAAAGACTTGTCTATAGATACCTGAGGGAATGAAAATCATCTAGCCAACAACCCCCAAATGAAATAGACGATGCAGGAGGAGAGATGCAGCTCCTTAGGGAATTCCGTCCTCCTTTGCACATTCATGAATATATTCAGTATAAGAAATGTATCAATTAACCTTAAAGGTAAAGCAAAGGGGGTTTGACTCATCCTTGTTTTCTTGTGGGGAATGCATAATTTCTGCAACTCTGGGAATGAAAAACATGGTAACACACTTTTGCTGTATACAGTGCTTTGTGATTAACTCTATGTTTAGGAGCCATTACCAAAATATTTTACTATCTGTTTGGCTAGACAGGAACAACAAATTCAGCCTTGTTCTTTTCAAAAGTAACATTTGCTTCTCTCAGTAGTTTAAACAATGATTATGAAAACATACAGTAAATAATATTTTTATTATATATCAAGGGAATGAGTTTTCTCCCAACTTCACAGAATTATTCAAGCACACATTTCCTGAGATTTTAAATTTGTCTTTGATCCTCTCCAGAATTCTTTTCTTGGCTTTCCTTTATTAAAATGCCTAATCACCACTTTAAGTTCAAATGACCTCCAGAAGGGCAAGATTGTACAGGCTGGGCCAACCTTCAGCCTCCCAGCCTCTAGCACGGTGCGTGGCACTGTTGGTGCTCAATGAACATTCATTAAACCAATGAATTCGTATGGAAGACTGCTCTGTGTACCTGCTTTTCGAAGCTGTTCTTTCTCCCATTACCTCTTCTTTCCCTCTTCCCCACCCCACCCCTGATGGATTCATTACAAAGTCACTAAATACAGTCCTCAGTTTCTCTAAATTGTTTTTGCACCTCCTTGAATTATGTGAAAAGGTAACAAAGCCCCACAGTGACACTAATTTTTTTTTTTTTTTGCATCAGAAGCTGTATAATTTAGGGATCTCATGCACATTAATTATGAAAAGATGTATAGTATATCCCATTGAAACTATTCATTGTGGCAAAAACAAACAACCGTTTTTTGATTATTTAATGTCAAATGAACTCCGTTCTAGCCCCTTCTAGGAAGAGACTAATAGGAAGCGTGAGCTGGAGTTTGGGGGTATATAGATGCATGAACATAAAAGAGTTCATGGGCAGGTTTTCATGAAATTTGAATGTGAAGTGGTATTATGCATCTCTTTCATTTAAATAACCTAAAATGAGTAATTCACTCCCTGGAACATTTGATAAAAATCCTTGGCAGTTTGCCAGTAGGCACGGTGGGGGAAAGAAATGCATATTCAAAAGTAGATGAGGGGGAGAAAAAGAGAAAATTAGGAAGCACAAATCTGAAAAAGCAATCTATACCTGATTTATTTTCCAAAATAAATGGAAACATCTTGGTTACAATTGTTTTAAAGGGCCAGGGCTTCACTTTTACTGCTAAGCAAAGCGGTCTTCTGAAAACAATACCCTTGAAACACCAGTGTATTTAAGAAAGGACCCAAGAACACTTTCTTTGCATTGTGTTCACCTCAGGCGACAGATCCCATGAACTGGAAGCTTGGTTCCAGAGTGTCAAAACACCTACATTCAATGGGGATCGTTGCCATAGAGATAACTGGATGATAGATAGCTAGATGATAGATAGACGCTGAATAGATAGTAGATAAATGATTTCATGTGTCAGAAGAGGCCTTTGTGCCTAGAAAATTACAGATTTTTTTTTCAAAAACAATTCTTCTGTCAAAATCAAAAATAGAACTCTCTTTGCTTTACTCCCACTCTATATGCATTCCCCTACTCTTCCAAAGCTTTTTTCTTATTATCACATTTATGATGTGTTACGCCCATTCTATTCCTACTTGACTTCTTGTCTAGGAGATTAACTTTCTTCAGAGTGTTGAGTGCACTGCTAGTGCTTAGGGAGTGACGGGGGAGACAACTAAGCCCTAAGGTTTCTTCATTTTGCAAGAAATAAGGGCTTAATTTGTTCTTATTTTGCCTTTTATGTACTCAGACCAGTTTTTCCCCTTTTTCTACTTAATTAGCTTTACTTATTTGTTTCTCCCTTTTACTTTCTTTATCCTTATTTCCAGTCTCTCTTCCCCCTCGGGTTCCCATTTCAGTGTCCTCCTGACTTGCCCGCCTCTCTGTTTTCTGTCTGTGCCCTTGTGTGGGTACCTCTGTGTATTTTTCTAATTCCAGAAGTTCTAACACATTGACTCCACTTGATTCTTAAAATGACAATAGACAATTACAGCAATTCTACACATTTTATAAAATGATAGTGAGATATATAGAACCTTAGAAAGTTCATTTTACAATTTGGCATCTGCCTACTGGTCTGAATCCAAGAAAGGACTTTGTGGAATAAATAGGTAAGAATGTGGGCTCAGTCCTATTATTTTCTCTGCAGTGTAACCTCTGACAACCTGAAAAATCAGACCCCATTTTATGGGTTGTTAAACAGCCACTGAGTCCTGAATTGTGCTAGGAGCCATGGGCAATCATGAAGAAATCGGAAGTCAAGGTGTGCTCCTTGGGAAAGAAAATCGTATAACAAATCTGACTCCTTCATTTTACAAATGAAAAAAGAAAATTGGGGTGCAGAGAGCTTGTGATTTGCTCAAAGTTTTATAACCGATAATTCCAAGAATCTGTAACCTGGGGACTCTGACATGTGATTAAGTGACATTTTCAGTCCACCTCCATATAGAAAGGTGTGTGAGAGAATAGAGGAGAATGAAACATTGCTGCTAGCATAGTAGAATTTGGGGCCCTCCTCCAAGTTAAGGACAGCGGAGAAAGGAAATATTTTTAAGATAGGAGGGATGTTCGTGTATTCCAAGGAGGATGAGGGAAGAAGGGAGGCAACGAAGATAATAATTAGAAACATCTCTGTATCTAAGTTTTCTCATTTGTCAAATGCACGTAACATTTTCGTTGTAAATCTATTGTCCTGATCAGAGAAAAATTTTAAAGGCTTAATATATAGAAGGCACTCAACAAATAGTAACTATTGTTTTGGATTAGTGACTAAACTTTCTTTTTAATTACCCTCCTATGAAGAATAGTTAACACTCATGTCTTAATGGTCTGGAGGTGCTGAGGCTGGTTTTCATCATGTTGAAGGTTATTGAAGGGCAAATTAATTCTATTTAGCTCTGAAACCAGAGTCTGAAACCTGGCCCCAAGTTTTTTGCTTCCTGTTATTGTAATCCCAACCACAATCAGTGGCTTGCGACTGTACCCAGGGAAGGTAACATACAGACAGGGCGACTATTTGTCAAAAATGATTAACAGATGCCACATGCATGGAAATTTCCATAACTTGGTCTTAATTCTGATGAAAGCTGAGACATTAGATCTTCTTAATATTGTAGTGACTGATCATGATCATAGGTGACACAAAGGTTTACAAAGTGGATTTAGTCTTCTTCCCCAGGAAACAACAGACTGTCAGGTAGATATTTGCACACCAAATGATTATTGGAAAGTTCCCTTGGAATCTATATTTGTGAGAGAATGAGGAAAACTTGTCAGGTGGAAGAAGGAATTCAATACAGTTGCAACAGCTCGTATGGTTCTCAGCCTTGACGACTTATGGGATTCGGATGGTTCTTTTGAATTATCCAGAATTGAGACAAAAGGGCTGTATCTTTGTACTCCATACCAAACAGCTGTTAGATGCTGGCTGCCCCTGTAGAGGAAGAGTGACAATGAATAAGGTGTCTCTCTTCTGCTGAGAGATATTGCCAAGAAGGGCGTCAGCCAAGAGCCAACAGCAGCCAACATTGCAGGCAGCAGGGGTGATGAGTGCCTCCCTGCTGAAGTGTGTGATCTGGACAGAACATTGCAGAACCCAATGCAGAGTCCAAGCTCTCTTGGGAGCAGCTTAGAGAGTGTTGACTTGCTGTTCTCAGGGTACTGTGAGTTCTTGGGCAAGGACTCAGGGGCCTTGGAACCCAAAGGAAAATGTTATTCTACCTTAACTATTTCCTTTAATATTTTCTTTTAAAACCAGACCTCTTTCAAATTTTAAAAAGTCATTATTTTGTAAATATCATTGAGGGGGACTAATTGGGAACTTTGGCTGAAAGTAGGCCCATCCGAGTTGTCAGTCTGTGGAACTGGAGAGAACACACCAAATGTTCTCCCATTTTGCTTCAGGATTCTATTGAAAGAGTAACAAAATGGCAAAGAGAAAAGTCCTGTGTACACAACCAGAATTGTGAAGAAGAAGGAAAAAGACTGATTCTGAGTAAAACTATGATTACTTATGGAATTGAAGAAAACAAAGTTGTTATCCGCATACTGGGAGACTTAAAACAAATCTCTTCACCTTGATTATTTGGAGGTTTCAAACAAAGTTGTTTGCTAATTGTTACAAATTTCCAGACAATTTATTTAAATTTGGTCTCATTTTATATGTATAAGTTTAAGACCATAGCTCTAGTATTCTAGCTATAAACTAAGCCATATTCTTCTCACATATTCACCAAGAGCTTACATTCTCCTAACAGTTCTTTGTGTTAAATCCAATCTCCATTTTGTTGTGTAGCAATTTCCACATCAGTTTTATGGAGTTAGCCCAGTTCATTCACAAAGTGAAATTAACACAAAGCCTTTGGTAAGCATGAATAACTAATGTATTGATCTCCAAAAAATTTGGATAATTCAACCTCTACCCTGCTCTTGAGACCAAATATTTTTACCAGAAATGTTATTAATCATCAACATTTTTCCATGGGTAATTGATTTGCCTAATAGCCACACTTTTAGAAAACTAAATTGAACATGGCTTAAACAGCTGAGTCCCTCCCCTTTTTCTTCCCTGTCTGTTGATCTGCTAGGCAAGTATCCTGTGCCTAGAAATAAATACTTGCTGAAACCATGAATGAATTCCATTTGTCAGAATATAGCACAATCTTTGACTCAGTTGCCAAAAGCAGAAATGTGAGAATCCTATTAAACTTGTTCTTCTCTTGTACCTTGTATATTTAATGTCACCAAATACTGTTTTGTCTTCTAAATACCTCATCTGTGTCTGCCTCATAATTTCTACTTCCTCTAGTTACAATAACAGAGAAACCCTGATGCCTTGGCCTGGCCTCCTCCAGTGATCTTCCCTACCACCATCATAAGAATCACCTCAAACAAATCTTTTCATTGTTTCCCTTTTAACATTCCTGGATAAATTTTAGATCCCTGTGAATGTAAAAGAAGGCTCTACAAGATCTGACCCCTATCTGCTTCACTAGATTTCCCTACTCTCATGGACTCCTGCTCCATTCTGCCCAAACTGTTTTCCCTATCATCCCATGACATTTTCCACAGTGAGGCATGCCCTTTGTCCCTGGGCCAACAGCTGCTCACCGCCCAAACCTCAGCTTACACATCACCTTCTCCATGGCATGTTTCTTTGATGTCACCCAGTCCCTTCTTTGCCAGATTGCTCGCCCATTTGTGCTTTCATATGTCAGTCAAGACATTCAAATTGTTTAAGAAATATGATGATCTATATATACATCTTTATCTCCAATAGGAAGGGAAATAACTGAAAGGGCAGAATTATCCATTCCTCTGTATTTACAGTGTCTAGAATAGGTTTGACACTTAGTAAGTGTTCAGAAAGTGTAATCAGCTTCACCTTTTAGTGAATGAGAATGTTATACATAGCATTTTCCTTAAAGACAGATAAATTTGACTTTTAATTATAAAACAATACTAATCTCTTAGTCAAATGAAACAAGATAAAATTATTTTCTGATCAGATTAATTAACTGCTTGAAGTTCTCAGAGCTATGGCTGCAAGTTGCTTTCTTCTTCTTCTTTTTTTTCATCTATGCCTTGCAGAAAAAAATAATTCCCTGCTTGGTTCATTCTAGAATTTAATATAATTAAAAAAAAATACTTCCTGGATGATTTTATTAGATCTGTTTTCCCAAAAATATGTTTCAATCACTGCTTCAATTTGTATCTTGTTGTATGAAAAGGAAAGCCACTCAAGGTATCTCAATAAAGGATGTCTAATCGTAGGAGTACATGTGGGGAATTGGGGTAGGCAAAGCCCCCAGAATAAGAGACACTGTGCATTGCAAACTCAGGGAGTGTGAAGCAGAGGACAGTTCTGAACCCAAGGCAGCTCTGGTACTCCTCATGCTATATCATTAGCATTACTCAGGTCAATGGCAAGTAGTGGCTCTTGGGTCAGGTGTCTGTCTGAAGTCCAATCAGCTATCTGGGGGAGGGTCCAGTCACAGATAAACAGAATGTAGCTGCTTAGGCAATTCATGATGTGGGCAGAGTAGATACCCTTAGTGAAGAGTAGATAAGTGGGCAAAAAATAATTTATCTCTCCAGCATAATCGCAGGTGTCCTTATTTCATCATACATATTCACACCATATAGATAAAATAGATGTAAATAAGCCCAAGACAATAGTGCAACATAACAAAAAGATTAGCCAATGAATTTTGAGAAATTATTACCTTTGCCCTATTATAATTTGATTATAGGTGTATATAATGTAATTTTTTTTGATGCTTGTGTTTAACATGAACAACCTGCTGACCTAAATCTCTGAAAGGTTAATACCTGGCTGTCATGCACGAGGAGAAGCTGGCTTCAGCAACATGACCTGCAAGTCTGGGGAGCTCTAATTCAATAGCTTTTGATGGGTTTTTTGAACTCTAATATTCACAGTGAAGGGTATGGAGTGTTGGATGTGTTAAAAACACCACAGAATGTGAGGAGTATTTGCCTTCCCCAGCCAGTTAGACGGTTTCCTCAGCCATCAGGAAGCACTCAGTCAATTTGAAAATTAATAGTTTACTCAAAACTCATTCTCCTTATATGCCCCCTAATAAAGGCAAAGGGAAAACTGCTCTTTCTGTTCTTAATTAGTCATTTGGTTCCCAGATGTCTGCCAAGGCAACCATAAAGGCAATTTAATTAAACAAAAAACAAAGAGCCATTAAAATTCTCTCACTCCCTGATTTTCAGAAATGCACGTTGCTCTCTTTAGGTTTTCTTTTTTTTCTTTTTCATGGGTTGGAAGTTTCCTTGTGGTTCCTTCTAGAATGACCACAGACAGGGCTAGTTGCATTACTTTATGAAGGGTAAACATCATGGAGACTGCCACTCTGTTATAATCAGAGACACCAAACGTGTTAATTTAAGAGAATTTATAGAGTCCTGGAGTTCATAAAATTAAGATTTGTTAGTAAGAGGTTTCTTGATGTTTGGTGGCATGAGGTCTTTTGGCCATGAATATTTTGTTCATGAATGACAATATTGTCACTCTCTTGGACTTACACTAGAATTTGCACTTGGAATATTCTAGGAGTCTTTTAAGTCAAAGTGGGGGCTGCAATTAACAAAAAGTAATCATAATTTTTAACAGTGAGTTCTTTCATTTATGTTCATCAAAAAAAAAAAAAGAGAGAGAGAGAGAGAGAGAGCGGTTAGAGGCAAAGAAGAAGGGGCCTGAGCCAGAGAGGAGGACGCACCCACTACATTCCAAGCCCGTTGGTTGTACTCATCTTATTTCATCCCCATCAGAAGCCTAAACATCACCATTAATATTTTATCTTTACATTTGGAAAAAAAAAGGTGCTCAGAGACGTCAGGCATTATAGCCTCCTATTTTGAGGGTGGGGGGGAACCTCATCTAATATTTAAATGGGAGTTTTTAGTGCATGGATCTTTGGTTAGCAGAAGATTGCATTGAAAATGTTACTTAGATGGCATCGTATGAAATTGATATATTCAAGGAATATATCAGTAGCACGATCTGCGAAAGTAGATTATGCATCACAATGGCTTTTATAAATATTGAGATGTGTTCTTGGGGAAAGTAGTTTTACTTCCAGAAGAAAAAATTTCTTACTGAAAATGTTTTTTCCCAATCTATGACGAGTTCCATTCTTTTCAAGTGACCGATTACACTGTCCGTGTGAATGCATGTGTGCATGTGAACCCACGTGATTTTTATATGTATACTTGCGCTCCGGGGCAGAGCATGGCAGACAAGGTAGATGGTGTTGGCCAGAGACAATATGGGAAATGGAAGATTGTGACAGCCTTCTGGGTAAACTAAATTTGAATATGTAACCTGTTGCTCCTGATTAAAACAACTCCAAATAAAATGCTATGGATGAAATAATATAATTTCTGACAATATAGCTGCACCCTTAGCATGTATAAAAGAATAGACAATTGCAACTTTCAGTGGAGAATTATGCCTTTGGATTTTTTTTTTTTTCACTTAGGTGTGTCATATAATACTCCTCATTTCTGCATATCTGGGGGTTAGTAGTATAAAATTCTTATTCTATTTTACTTTTTAAAATAAAACTTGGAATAAAATATGTAGTTATACGGAGAGCATCTTTTGACATAAATATAAAATGTGTTTGGTGATATTGGGGAAAATGACTAGGAAAGGCAGAATGGAAAAGAGCAGACTATGAAATCTTGACAGTCACTAGTGGGGGGACCTGAGAGAGGGGCAGAATGGAAGAAGGATTTAACTTCTTTCAAGTCTATTTCCTTATTTGTCAAATTTAGTTAATACAATCTGTCTTGATAAAACTATTAAATGAGAGGAGAAATGAGAAAGCATTTTTGAAAATAGCATATCTGTAAGCTACTTGGCTATTATAAATATTAATGACAAATAGGTACCTACAGTCTGCTATTCAATAAATAAATATTTATTGAGCATCTACTGTGCTAGGCACCCTGGTGGGGTAGTTATACAATAGCTCTAATTTTCCCCTGGTTTTCCAGACCAAAAAACAAATATTGTGCCATGAATAACTGGAAATGACATATTCTCGCTCTCGTTGAAATTTTCTTAACAGAGTAATGGCTTCATCACTCAGCTTTGTGGGTATTAACTGATGATGAAATTGATAAATCACATTACAATTGGCCATTTTCTGTATCTGAGAGAGTTTCTAAAGGTGAAATTAATTTTTTTAGATCAAGCAGTCTGCTACTAATAAAGGTAATAACTCATGATTTCTATGGGATGAATCATCTGAGACTCTACAGGTCATTTGGAGAGATGAATTGAGTGAAGCTCACCACACTGTGAAAAGGAAGGCGGGGCAGGAGTTCTGATGATGATCAGGGTGTCTGAGAATGTTGGAAATAAAGGACCAACTCAAAACAGGGGAGGACTTGGGTGGTCAGGAAACTGGGGCTTTAGAAAGCTATTTGGTCACCAGCAAAGCATCTGACTACATTGGGTTGTGTTATCTAGGATTGAGAGCACCATGTATGTAATGGCTACAAAAAGAAAGCATTTTGGTTTCCCAAGTGCATGCTGTGTGTGTGTGTGTGTGTGTGTGTGTGTGAGAGAGAGAGAGAGAGAGAGAGAGAGAGAGAGAGATACTTATAACAGTCAGCTCTGGGTTTCGTTTAGACCAGGGGTGTCCAAATTTTTTTCAACGTTTTTCACCAAGGGCCATATGCAGTAAAATACACAAACAGCCGGGCCACTCACTCGAGGTGAAGTATGTATTGCCTCCCCTGGTTTATTTAAGTAAACTAAATATATTTTTGGAATTTGCTGCGGGCCAATTAACAATGGATTGCGGGGCACAGTTGGCCCGCGGGCCGCAGTTTGGACATCCCTGGTTTAGAGTGTCTTTTAAAGTATATCCTTAGATCAGGGATTCCTGACTTTGGCACTGTTGACATTTTGGGTCAGATAATTGTTTAATGTCAGGGTCTATCCTGTGCATTTTAGGATATTTGACAACACTCCCGGCTTCTACCCACTAGATGCCAGTAGCAAACCCAGTCATGACAATCAAAAAATGTCTTTAAATATTGCCAAATATTGCTTGGGGACAAATTCACCCCTGGTTAAAAACCACTGCCTTGGATGGTACATTAAATGATATAAATGTTTACTATCACATGTCAGACATCTTCTAACCCCTTTATATGAGTTAACTCATTAATTATCATAGCTACTTTATAAAGTCAATTCTATTATCATTCACATTTATAGATGAAGAACTGATATACAGAAAGGTTAAGTAACTTGCAGAGATCACCCAGTTATAACTTCATCCCTTTCTTCTGGCTACAGAATTCTACTATCTGAACCATTTATTCTTTTTTGTTCTACACAAGGGATTTGTGCCTACTAATGAACCATACATTTTAATATCCTGTGAATGTCTTTTCTAGGTACTATAGATTTTGGTTTTGATGTTCCTATTATTTTAAACAAAGGGAAGTTGTCTTGTTCCACAGGGCATGGTGGATCTCTCTCTGGCCCCTTGGCTGTTTGAAATGGGGTAAGCTCTGGGCAAGTTCCTTTGCAACATCAAGCAACGAACTATGTTAACATAAATGCCAGTGAATTAATTAAAGAGGCTCTTACAGGGGCAAACACGGGGAACTCATCTATTTTCATCCTTGGTCAGCTGTGCTGTATCTGAAGCATTAGCGTCTAATGGCTTCCCGTCCTTGTTGTCACGCTCATGGTTTCTTGATCTAGTTTGCCTTCTCGTGCTTGAGTTGGCCTTACTTCAGCCTCCTCTGAGAATGAGATTATTTTCCATTAGATTATGACTATTATTTGCTTAATGAACTGAATTCAGGAAGCAGCATAACTTTTAGAACCCTCGAAATCCTGAAAAACATAGTGGCCTTCAAATTCAAGAAATCTGGCTAAAGTTAACCAGTCACGCAAACAAGAACCATTTCCTAAGCACTAAGAGGAGAGGAACTAGTCAGTGTGGGTAGAGACTCTCCACCAGAGTACCATTCATGTTCTCGGTCATCCAAATACCCCCGTGGAAAAATATCTAACAAAATAAGGAAACTAGAATAAATGACTCTCTTCTCCTCAGAAAACAACATATTTTGGTTCAATCATTATTTAAGCTTTAAGAGAAATTTCAGGGACAAGTCTAACTGAGATTTTTTTTGGAGGGAATCTCTACTTCCTCTTTAAAAGTATTTTCCAGAATTTTACTGAAGTGCCTTTTATTCAGTCTTGACCAGTAGAGGGCTTCCATACCTGACAAATGACGCCTGAACAGAACAAAAGGGACTGAGAAAATGTCTTAATATTTTAACGTTGTTTTTCTTTTTCCTTTTTGTTTTTTCTTCTCGGGTTTTATCACCACAGTCCTTTCAGGTTGAGTTTTTACTAAACTACACAACATTGAAACATTTTTTTTTTCTGCTTATCTTGTGTATGATACAATCAGGCCTCCTTTTGTAAGAAGTCAGGTTAGAATTGTAGGAATGTTTTCTGCTTATTTGGTTAGAAAAAAGCTGCCTAGATGGATTGATTTTATAGGAATTTACAAATCAAATAGTTTCAAGAGAATCTGGTCATTGTTAACCCTCACTAAGACAAATACCCTGTTCTTTTGTTTGTTTGTTTGTTTTTTGCATACAGCACATGAAGCTTTGGAATACTGTTAGTATTTGTCTCTGGTAACTGTTCTTGAATCTTCCTTTTGGTACCTGGCTGCTAAAGAGAACTTATTTTATCAGACCACTGCTCTCTGCTCTCTGTTTTATATTTAATCCTTTTTAACATTCAGAAAACTTCAGATTCTGAAAACACACCCAAGACTGGTAAGGGCTGGTTCATGATTATTCTGAACATGAAAGGGGAGTAGATTCAGATGGAGTGCGTGTATATTGATACTCATGGATGCCCTGTCCACAAGTTGGTGCCCAAACGCTGGTAAAATTAAAAGTAACCAGTAGCTAATCTGATGAATTCTTCAGTGCAAATGTAGAGACGTGTACAGAGAAGATTGCTAGAGGGAGCACCCTAGCAATCCTCTCTCTGCCAGGCATCCTGTACACTGTCATTGAAGTCCTCTGAACGTAATGCCTCCATTGGGTTCTCCTTCAAGGCAATTCTCTAATAGCAGGTGCTTTGTGTACCTTTAACCTGGTGGACAGGTTCCTTAGTTAACATCACATGGGCAGGTACTCATTTGTACTGGTCTTACTTAAGAGTTGTTCATAGTGATAGGAAATATTGCTAATTAAAGATCATGTGCAGGTAAGTTGCTTTGATTCTGAAGACAGAACTTGAACTAAATTCTGGATTTACAGAAACTATGTCTTATGCAATGAATTGTCCTTTTTTTTTTTACATGTTGGTTGCTAGACATTTCAAAGCCATATTTACTGGACTCATCTCCCGTAAGGATATAGGGTCTCATGACATTAACATGTGTGTTCTCTTTTTTCCACTTTTTTGTATTAAATGTATTTTTTCTCAGGCATTTTATACCCTTTTGAGTGCCCAGGAGAGTATAAAAATAAATGCAGAAATCCCAAATTCTGGAATAGAATGGTCATGCTAAAGGATAATAGCCACAACAAAAAAGTCAAGATATTTGAAACCAAAAATACTTTTATTGGAGTCATTTGAGGAAGGCCAATGACTTACCCTCTTTTAATCAATGGAGAAAGTAGTCAGGTTTGTCTTTTAGATTTCGGAATGAAACAATTGCTGCAGAATTAAAGCAGCAGATTTAGAATCAGGAAGCCAGAGTCTGTGTCATGGAGAGGCCATACTTTTTGGCTATGAAGAGCATGGGCTCTGGGCCAGTTGGTTAATTTGAAATTCAGCATCACCCCAGAGGTCACTGGAAAACCTTGATCAAGTTACTTCTCTGTATGTCAATTTTGTAAAATATAGGAAAGTTTAGTACCTACCTCATTGGGTTGTAGGGATTAATTGAAATAATACATGTAAAACTCTTAGAAAGGTGCCTGCTACATAGTAAATCTTCAATAAGTTCTTTTTGTTTCTCTGACAATTATCTGGTTCTACAATTTTATTGGAGTTGTCAAGATAGCTGAGTCCCAGTTTCCTCATTTCCCCCTCCCAAGTAATAATAATAATAATGATGATGATGATGACAAATAATAATAATACAACTTTATAATCTTTTTGTGGAGATTAAGGGAAATTATTGTGAAAGTTATGTCTAGTTGTGGAACACCGAAGAAAAGTAATGTGGTGTTAATGTTGCCTTTTATGTATACGTCTTAGTTTTGTACTAGAATGAATTTGCAGCTTAATACCGAAAGACATTTAGGCCTGGTTAGCTTCATTGCACTAGGTGAGTTGGGAAACTTAAATAAAGCTGAAGTGACACCTTTATCTTTGAATACTTTCTTTGTTATTTTAGATTGTCATTAAATTATTTCTCTTTAGCAGTGACCTTTGGCATAGTTCATACTTAATTGCAGAGGCAATATAAAGGAGAGAAACATGTATCTATGATTGAATTTGGAGAATTGGGAGGAGAGAGACAGAGACAGAGAGAGACACACTGTTAGGTCAGCCAGGAGTAAGGTTGAAGACGACAGAGGTGGGGAGTTGGGAGAGAGTAGTACCTAATCACTTAGGAGAAACAGTTTTGGAAAATGAAAGAAGAGGGTGGGTGTTGGTTTAAGACTTGGGAATTTCTATTCATATCTGTCGTTACTATCACTTGTGCAGTATCAGCAGGTGGCTTGCATTTCTAACCAACTCGCTCTCTCATTTCCTTAGTGATATTTTATGGTTTCCACACCTCAGTGTGTGTTTTTCTTAGCACACTCCTTGGTCTGATTAAGTACAGGAATGTCAAGGGTCCCTTTAGCATTATCTGTGTCTGACCTTGGTTTACACTCGTCTCTCCTCTCTCTGAAGTCACTAACAAGAAGCAGAGCAGTGAAGATATTGGGCAGATGTTTAACAGACCAGGGACGTCTAAAGTAATGGCTAACCCACTTGAAAGAGCAACAGCAACAAAATTCAGACTCAGCTTTTACCTTTTTGATTATAAATGCTTCAAATATTCCATAGATAACCTTAATATAGTTCAGATGGTCATTACATACATTAATTAATAGCACTGCACCCTCTAGCTGCACTGACCCACACTCTTCCCTGAATTCCCTATACGTTCTTTCCTCCATGCTTTGCTCTTTCCAGAATGCTTCCTGTCATGGCAGTCACACACCAGCTGTCTAGATTCAAAAGTAAATCCATTGATATGGTTCTTTTGCTTGTGTTTTTTTTTTTAATAGTTGCAAACACTTCAGAAGTACATGATTTCACATATAGTTATAGATTCCCTTATTATCTTGAAAAATCAGAAGATCTGGCAACTCTGGGCCTGTGATCCTCCATAGCATTGGTGGACGACATGGTAGCTGTCATCTTTGACAGGGTACAAACTCTCTAGTTGGTCTTGGTTGCCACCACTCCCATTTTCTTTCCTTCCCTTTGGCCAGATTCAGTCCCTGAAAGTATCTGTCTCATTCTTGTAAGGTTCGGACTTCTGACCTTGAAGTAGAAGGCAGATCATCCTCCAGTACTTCCTGGGTTTGCTCAAACCTCTATGTTGCCCTTAGCAAGTTGATAGAGTAGCACTTGATTTCTTTCTTTCTTAGATTTATGAAGAGAGACTTTGTAAATTTGTCTCATCATTTCACAGGGCCATCTTTTCAGGGCAGCATCCAGTCTCTTCCCACTTTATCTCTGATAGCACTAAGTTGTAGTGTTTCTCCCACAGAAATGTGTCTTTCAGCATATTTTCCTAGATACAGAATGAACTGGTTGAACGATAGTAAGAGCCTAGGAATGAGTTATTGCCCTATCACTGGCCTTTATGAGTTCCTCTGCAGTCATGTAATTAAGAAGGCATTCACAGTTTGCTTTATAGCATCATCAAAGTTTCCAAAATGAATAAAATAGCCTCATCATTAATAATTTGGATTCGTCATCTTTGACCCAAAGGCATCCCACACTAGAGACTGCAAATATTATTTTAAGCAGTTTAATGGATTACCGGGAGAGTAACTAATGGATTAACAGGTCAAATAAATTAATGGGTAAATTGATGTGAACATGTGGTTGAATGACTTTCCAATTGCAATTGTAACTGTAAAAGGCAGACACCCTGAGGAGGGATTAAGCAGTAGCAACATACACTATTATCATTAGAGTTGCCGGAAGCAAGCATAACAGACAGGATGTTTTCTAATGAAACTGTAAAACAATTAAAATAGCCCTTTGGAGATTTGGTCTCTTTTTGTTTGTTTGGTTTGGTTTTTTCCTAGTGTATCCAAAGGAAGAAGCTGTTTTTAGAGTGCCAGCCAGTTAAAGTATCACACTTATTATAAATAACCATCTATTCAAGGGGCAAAAGATGGACAGCAAAGTAGGCAATTAAACATGTGCTCCATAAATATGCATAAATCCAATACCATCTGCCACGTTGTCCAACTTGACTAGTTGTCTTTATATACCTACCACATAAATCAGTTTAAAAGAGTTCCCCTGAAGCAATGTGTCCTATAATGACTGGGTAAAAGATCTTCATTCTTTTGCTAAGGCTCTAGTTCTCATGTTTCCCATGACAAAAATAACATACTTTCTTTTGGGGGTAGAGAATCAGTTGACTTTGCCATGTAATAAACCACCTTAGAACTTAATGGCTTAAAATAACAACCATTTATTTAGCTCTTGATTCTGCTCTGCAGTTCTTCTGGGCTGGGTTGAGTTTGGCTGATTTTAGCTGGGATGCTTCCTGCTTCTATGGTCAACTGACAGGTCAGCTGGGAGCTGAATAGTCCTCTATGGCGTCCCTCATATATCTGATGATTGGCTGGCTGTTGGCTAGGTTCCCTATCTTTCGTTGTCCTGCAGGCTAGCCCGGCTTGTTCAAATGGTGTTCATGGGGCTCTAAGAGCAACAAGAGAAGGCAAGCCCCCGTGTGCAAGCATATTTTAAGTTCTGCCTCACCATTGCTATTGAACCATTGGCCAAAGCATGTCACATGGCTGACCCAGAGTTCGTGTAGAAGTGGACTACCCAATGACACAAATGCAGGGAGTCATGAATAAATGAAAGGTCGTTACTCTGACTAGCTACCGTAAGTATTCTTTCAGATTCATGTCATTTCACATTGATTGAATATGAATTACCTTGTACACACTAAGAGCATTTCTCAGTAATTTTAAATATATTTAGCCATCTTTTTTTTTTTTTGGTAAGAATTCCTATAATCAAAGAATTACCTGTTTAGGAACAGGATGGGAAAAACTGATTTGTAATTCTGGTACAATATTCATTTTGAATGATTTACAAAACATATAAATGATGTCTTTTAAAGTGGTATAAATCTATGTATGTAAATATTATACAAATATGAAAATATCTGTCATGTTTTTCTGCATGTTTATTTCCCTCTCGTCTTCAATTTTTTTTCTTCTGTAAAAAGAATACCATCGAAGTGCCATCCCCATAGAGCTGTTGTGAAGACTAAATTAAAAGCTTAACATAGTTCCCAACACATAGTAAGCACTCTCTAAATGTTACCAGTGAGGGGCAATATGGAACAGCAATGATGCCTGACTCTGCTGCTGTTATTATTGTTAAATAATAGTAATAATGTCAGTTACAGCATCTTTCCAAGTGAGATTGTGATCATACAAAAGCCACACATCTTCTAGACCAGCGATGGTTTTTCTATAATGTGTCTGCCGTTCAGATGGGAGACTCAGTCTTGGCATAATTGTGTGTAAGCTTTCCCTGGCTCTCATTTATTTATGTACCATTTCATTTCACCATTCCAGAGCATAGCTACTCATTATGTCTGTCTGAATACATCAACTTTCCAACTAATTTTGTTTTAAGAAGAGAGAGATAGAAAGTGGGTTGAATTTCAATTACTGTTTCCTCTGTAAGCCCTCTGTGTAATTCTCAATGACTGTGATGAGGCACGAAGTTCTGCTTCAGAGCTTTGGATAATAGGAGATGTGGAGAAGATGTTTCCTCAGAGAGTGGCATGTCCATTTAGAGCATTACAGTTTCATTGTTAAATATAGTTTTAGTTATGCATTTCCTTCCCAACCAAACCTTACACGTAGCTGAAGAGCTCTATCTACTACACAATGCTCAAAACTTTCAGTAAATCTTTTTATTGGACAGGACGTTATATACCATGACCTCATTTTAAAGGAAAAAATAAAACTATCACCCACAACAGGAGTTAGCAAACTTTTTCTGCAAAAGGCCAGATAGTAAATAGTCTAAGCTTTGTAGGCTATCAGGTCTCTGTTGCAACTACTCAAATCTACTTTGGTAGCAAAAGCAGCCACAGACAATAGGAAAATAGGAGTAGCTATATTCCAATAAAACTTTATTCATCAAAACAACAGTGAGCTAGATTGGGCCGATGGCCATGGTTAACCCACACTTGACCTAGAAGGAATTCTATATCTTTTAAGCAAGGAATAAAGAAAAGAGCATCTATTTTCTAAGGGAATTTCAGATCTAAGTACAATTGTTTGTGGTGGTGAGAACTACCAGCAAAGCCTCTGCTCCTTTGTGAGTGTGGTGTCATCTATAAACATTTAAGATAACTAAATAAGAAGATGACGCTTGTTTCTTTATGATTACTCCATTTGGAGAGGTCATCTCTATGTGTCTTTTGCGTTTGGAAACGGATATTGATAATAGTGTATTTAACTGGACTTCTGAATTTCCCCGACCAGCAAATTTTAAATTAAAAAAAAAAAAAAAGTTAAGCCAATACAGCTTCTGATTAAAATAAATTGTAGTTAAGTGATTTAAACACACACATACCCTCTTTGCCAGCATCTAGTCTAACACCTATAAAAAGGCATTTCATTTTACTACTCAAAAGTAGGGGACTTAAAGGATAGTCCTTTGATTTGGAAAAATGGAGTGTTGTGTATAATGCTGTCCATATTTTCCTCATTGCTTATAAATACTTTGTCATGGAGCAATTCTGGTTTATAAGCTTGCATTGTGGACTATTCGATCACGGCTACTGTTTCACCTAGTCTATTTCCAAGTCTTTTGGAAATAGGAAGACTTTTCAAGAGCTTTTTGATTTTAATGTCTGCTGAATAACTTTCCACCGGATGCCCAAACCATTTTCTCTAATGAGGCACTGCCTTGCTTATAGGCACGCATAAGAATTGTCTTTTCCACTAACTGCTGGTTGCTCTCTTGAGGATTCTGATTGGATCTTAAAAATCTTGTGAGCTAGGCATTCATTAAACTAATTGATACATGAGGAAACTGAGGCTCAGAACATCTAAGGGATTTTCCTAGTTTCGTGAAACTCATCAGTCTAAGCTGGGGCTTGAACCGACACCTCTGATGCCAAGTGCATTTCTTTGGCTACGGCTGCTTCTGTTCCACAGCTGGGATGTGACCCTCAGCACGTGATTTAGCTCAGAGCTGGACAATTTCTGCTGCTCACCAGTTTTTCACCATGGGCACTGTCAGGTTCATTGTTCTAGTGCTCCTCCATATTCTATTACCTGGTGGTACCCACTGCAGGAGACCTGGATATCACTTCAAAGATGGCAACAGTACTCAGGACCTCACAGATGAGATCATATGAATGACATCACCTCTATTGATGGCTTACGATGTGCTAGGTACCAGGCCAGCTGTCTTCATGCATTATGTCATTTAGTGCTCACAACAAATCCCTGAGATGGATACAATTGTTGTTCTTATTCAACAGGTAAGGAAACTGAAGTTAGAAATTTAGTAGTTTAATCTATTTTTCATTTGGGCTTATTGTTTGGACTTCAGCTTGCCGTTGTTTGAAAAAAAAGTATGAGAAGTCAACTCTTGGACATAAATAGTGTTTTGGATGGTAATCGTCCTTAGTTTTGAACACATTTATAACTCCAGTAATAGATTTAAAATAAATTCGTGTTTTAAATCAGAGATATACCAATTCTAGTAATTTCTTATGCATCGAATATTGTGGACTATTTCTTGAAAATGGTATTTCTAGATAATTACAGCTTACTCTTTAGGTGCCAAAAGTCAAATTAAAAAAAAAAAAAAACAATAAAGTGCTGCTTTAGGAAGCTGTCTTACTAATATAGGCAATGCATACCTATCTAAGGAAGTATTAATGAAGGAGGTGAACGTCAGATCAGGGCAGTGGATTCAACATGTGGGGAAGTAAGCATATTGATCCTCTGATGTTTAATGAACTTTTAAAAATAGCATGGCATGGTTTGGCTTGGCTATTTGGTGTACACAGTACATGACCCTATAAACCTACATTCAGAGGATTAAAAAATTAAGTGATTTCATGTCAAGCATCAAAGCATTTTCAACATCATGAATAAATATGAATGTTTAGAAGTCCTGCCTTTGAAAAGAAGCCCACATAGAGAGTAAGAGTTTAGCACATTACCTATTCCATTCATTGTTTTCCACTCCTCCTTGGTCCCAATTTTATGGACATTGCAATACATGATAGAATGGCCTGACCTGACTCCATAGGCTTCTGAAGGAGAGAAGAGAATCTCCTGATTTTATTCACCATCACTTCAGTCATCCCTGTTAAGTAATGGTGTTTCCTCCCATAAGCTGTCTAGAGTCATTCACCTCCTGATAGAGGCAAGTTAATCAATACACTTATAAAGAGATGTACAGCATCTCTAAGTCTTAAAACAGAAAAAAATATGTAAAAGAGTCCAAATGGGAATCAGCAAATATAAAACATATCAGCAAATATAAAACATAAAGCTTTTTCTCAGCCACTGTTCCACTAAAAGCAACACTCCCTCTCAACTATCAATATTTTGAAGAGGAGGAAAGCTTTGGAGAGGTCTTCAGAGACGGCTAAAAGCTGTGTTTACACTCTAGTCAGCACTAATAGAATTTTTTATAATGATGGAAATGTTCCATAATGTTTGTTTAGTTTCTAGGGCTACACTGCCCCATATGGGAGCCACAAGTACCTGTGGCTGTTGAATGGCCGCTAACATGTGGCTAGTGTGATTGAGGAAGTGACTTTTAAATTCCATTTAATTTTGACTAATTGACTGAAGTGAAAGGAATTCCTGAAATGAATCAAGGAGCAGTTGTACTCCATTCATAGTGAATAGCACAAGGATTTGGGGTTAGAATCTGATGAATATCAGTTGAACTGTTGAAGTTAAAACCTGGCTTTCATGGTGAGAGGTAGCATTGGTTGATAATTCCAATATCATATCCTTAATGTTAGTTGCTCAATAAATGGTAGTTGCTATTGTTATAATTATAGGTGTTGCTATTACTAAAATTAATATTATTTATTCAATGAATTTTTTTGAGTACCTAATACACGCCAGGCACTCTTCTTGGTGTTAGTGATGCAACACACAAGAAATCAGATAAAATCCCTGGCTTCATGGAATTTATATTCTAGTGAATTATTAGTGAATTAAATTCTAAGTAGATGATTTAGTGAGATGGGAATTTGCTCACGCTACATTGATATGTGCAAAGAGAATGTATGCATTTAATTTTTCTATCATTTGCTTTTATGTCCCCTCATCCTATGGGATATGGGAAAGCAAATATTTAAATGCTTAATTTGTTCTATCCAGCAATTTTGTGGCATTCAATGCAATAATTTAAAAATTTGAGGGTGTTTTTAAGGGGGCGAGGTAACTTAAACTGAGCTTCTTTAGGTAAAAAAGTTGGGAGTCTTGTATTTCTGTCCTTTTGCTCCTAAATTCTTTTAGATGGTGTCCAAGTGTCTGGGTGAGTAGTTTGGTCAGTGTGACCTTCAGGCAGTGGGGAGAGGTAGGGAATCTTGGCTGTGCCTTCAGCATCCCTGTGCTATTCTCTGGGCCTAGCAGACCTCTGTTGCAGTGGTGTCTCCTGTCTGCCTAGTCAAGGCATGCCCTGCTGGCATGTATGGTCAGATGACATCTGCAGCTGGTGGGACGGGTGGCCTGGGCTCTCTCAGCTTGGTCAGGGCCCAGCTGTTCTTTTTGCTGATTTGGCTCCACCCCTGCTTTTCCTGGTTCTATAACCTCTCTGAGGTCAGCTGTGACTCTGACCCAGGTGGGCTACCTTGCAGCTCTCTGCACGAGGCCACTTTATCCTCCCTCTAAATTAAGCCTTACCCAGAGTCTTGGCTAATTTCTACATCCCTCTCAGGGTGTGTGAAAGTTTCAGGATCCCTTCCAAATTACAAAGGAACCACAGAGGGGCTGTTTGAAGAAAGCTAAATTGGGGGTCTCCTTTTGCCTATCCACCCTAAGCTCCTCAGTTAGCTTTGATGCAGTCATTCTCCAAGTAGGCTTGGGATGGGGCGGTCTGAGAGGCCATCTCCTTTCACAGCCCCAAGTCTACTGGTTCCTTCTATCTTTGGCTTTCCTTTCACTTTATGTAATACTTCTCCTCTGGACAGAAAAGAATATGTCACATCAGAGCACAAATGTCTGAACCCTTTCATTTTTCTTTTCTTCACATAATTTTCTGAAGTTGTTGTTTTGTTTTTGTATCCGTTTTTGTTTTTAACTCGCCCCTCTGCCCAGCTCCAACTTCTCCATCAGTGGTTCTTAATTGTTACACCACCCCCAGGGGAGATTTTAGAAATGTGTGGCGGTATTTTGTGGTTGGGGTATCATTATGATTGTGGGACTCTATGGGCATTTGAGGGATATCCCTCAAAGCATTAGAGTCCCATCCAGCAACCCATATATCCTGTGTCTGCATGACCTTCAAATATCCTTCTGGAATAAATTGGCATAAACAGGAAGCCTGTTTAAAATTATCTAAGGCTATCTTATAACTCCTTCTTACACATAAATATACACATATGTGTGTATTAATACCATACTGAATTTTCCAAGAATGTAACAACCAAATAAATGGAAAGAGAATCTTTCTTTTGTTTGTAAATTTGCACACATCACTGATAGCAATGCCACTCCTGGTATTTGAGTTGCTAATAAAACACACATGTGCTAGTCAGCACTTGTAGCTGTCATATTCCTGATGATATTGCGTATAGGTTTACACATCTGCCAACCTCATTATGTCTTCTACCGGAATAGTACCTGAGCACTTCCGTACAAAAATATGTATTACATCTTTATCATTTAGTTTTTGTTTATCCTTTATCTGACTGTTAGAGAACTATTATTGATTTTTAAAATTATGTTTGTTGGTAGGTTATATTTTCTATGAATCTCATTTCAGGATATTTTATAAATGTTTTTTTAAAAAAAAAAAAAGGGTACCTTCAGTCTGTCTTGCTTCTCTATGACCTCAGGCACACATACTGTGTGGAAGAAAATGATTAGCTTATAAGATATGGGGCAAGGGGAAAGGTCTTTACCTAAGTCTTAAAATAAGATACTAACGAACATGAAATATAATTCAAAACAGGGTAAATGTAATTACAACAAAAAGACATATAGAAATAGACAATGCAATAATAAAATAAACCAAATGAAAAGCATAGGCAATTTCCAATTAATTTCTATTTAGTTTTCATTTTTCATGATTCTCACTAATTCCAATTTAGGTTGTGATGGAACCGTTCTGCCACTACTCTGTTAGTATCATTATAGATTAATAAAATCATTTGGCTATATAATCCAGAGTCATTATCATGTGCATTGCTATTGATTTGGTAATTCTTTCTGAAAATTGAAGCTAAGCCAAGCAAAAGGGAAGAAATAAACCAAACAAATGAAGGTGTTCACTGCAGTGTAAAAGTAACCTAACTAGCAAAGAACTGGTGGAAATGTTAATAAATATGAAGTAATAAAAACATGGAAGCAAGCATAAAACAATATAGAAACTATAGAAATATGTTTGTGACTATTTACTCATTTGTTCCTTTATTCATTCAACTAATAGTAGTTATTTAGTACATACTAGTGTTAGGTTCTGGGGTTATTAGAAGGGAAGGATAGGAGAAAGCAAAAAAAAATATGTGTGGGAAGGCGTTTTTGTTGGTTTGCTTTTGTTGTTTTTTTTTAATTTATATAACATCCTTAGCTCAGTAAAATGTAAGTTCAAAAGAAATAAATCATAACCTGTTCCTGATTTGAACTCTACTGCCAACAACTTGAATATTGCTGGGCAAGACACCTCTCCCTACTAATGCTCAGTTTTCTCATCTGTAAAACGGGGAGTTTGACTTACAGAATTCAAAGGGATCATCTCACTCACTGATACTTCAAATGCCTTACATAAATATTTGATTCGTTCTTCTCCTTCATATCGTAGTAAACTGTCATATCCAGTTAATCACCAACACCACTCATGTGGAAATGTTCTTTTCAAAATCATAGCAGTTAATATGTCTTTCAGTTCATAGACTTTTACTTGTTTACATTCTAACTTAGTAGTTACCGCATACCGCATGTTGTAACAGATCATAAGAATTTCTTCTCCTCACTATGAAATTTAATGGGGCATTGAGATTGCATATGAACATCTCGAAACCTTAAAAGCAACAACTGAACTTACGATCTTTTCATCATTGCCATGACATTTTGCTTGTGGTTATTTTTGATGAAAATATTTCCCCACTGAACAATATTGTCTTTGGGTTAAGCTAAGGAGACAGTTTATGTGACTTCTCTGCTAAACCTGACGCAGATAAACAAACAAACAACAGAAAACCTTTGGTACAATAGCTTAGTTAATGGGTAATTTCACACAAAGCAATTTTACCTTACAAGTTTTCCTTATGGAAAAAATTTAAACAAGGATCATGATTCTAAATACTAAATACATGTCAAGTGCCCTTTGGTTTGAAACTCTAGATTAGCAAAATATAAAGAATTAATGTTTGCTTTTTGGAGAAAGGGAAGATGTGGGTCTTTTGTTTCCAGAAATTTTGTTCATTTTTTCCGTTTTACGAGCCATGCCTTTTCCAGAGCAGTTCCGCTCTTTTGTACTTCACACAGTAGCTACAACAGCTGTGTTAATTAAATAGATATGTCACAGCGCTGAGGCCGGTGCCTGCTGCCACGTTGGCAGCCAGGAGCCTCCATGCATGGCAGTATCCTGCTGCAGTCACGGTTACAAACTCGCAGAAAGGACAAGCAGACTGCAAAGAGAAAAATAATAAACTAAGAACAGAGACTTCACGCTCATCTGTGTCCATATTAAGTACACCATAAAATATTTATGGGATTAAATATGAGCATACTTCTCTCTCTGGCCTGGGAATATTTGAATATAATTCTAAGAACCGTGGGTAAGATCACCTAGAGTGGTGACAAGCTGGTTTTAAGGGCTAAACTATAAATTGATTCTGAACACTATGCAGTATAGTTCATTGACTCAGGAAGTATTTCTTGAATGTCTGTGTGTCCCTGCCCTGTGTTGAGACAGCAAATACAGAGATGAATAAGATAGGACTTTAAAATTACACAGAACGTGTTCAATTCTAATAAATATTTCCAGTGTGGTAAAAATGCTAAATATATTGTACGCACGTGTAATTATTCAATATTACTAACCATCTGCCCAACTTCTATCTCTTCGACTTACTTCAAGAGGAAATCTTTATCATGCAGATAAAGATCCAAGATCTAGAATAGGAAATTATTTCAGAAATATATATATATAAATCCCCATTCTGCAGTTAATTCTTGCCAGAGTTTTACTTTTCCAAAATTAGTCTTGGCTGTTTGTTGATTACTTTGGGATTAATGTCCAAATGGGTTTTGTGGTTTTAGTTAAAGAAATATTAATAGTAGTTAATGTTGTGTTGCTGAAATTTAATCTGTCTTCTCTGGATTCTGCTTGCATAATGCTATTTTTTTGTTCTAATTGATTCATAAAGATCATTAAACAAGAGAATAAAAACAATTTGTAGTTAATTTCTGGGAGATTGCAGCATGTGTGTTTTATGGTTCAAATAACAGATGTTATTTCGGAGAAGCTAAGCAGTACTGTAACTTCACTGGAAATCAGCCTGGTGATCCCCATGGCAGCCCTCCCCTCTTATCTCCTGATAGCTGTGCAGTGAACTCCTGCCCCTTTGCCGAAACAGTGGAAAAGCAAACCTCAACAGTTTTACCTCTCTGTGGGACTTTATACTTTAGCTTGGCTGAAGAACCCAAAAGTAGCCTATCAAAACCTCATGACTTAAGAACATGCAGAAGTCAACTTTGGTCATCTTTCCATTTTCAGAAATCTGATACTCTTGTTAGAAACATACAGATTTGAAAATGCAATGTCTCTCTCCCAAGAAAAGTTGAATCTAACCACCCAGATTTCAGTGCTATAACTGTTATTGGTCTTCAGGAAGTTACTTGACTAAATCTTTGGGCAGTGAGTAGAACACATATTCACAGCACAACATGCAGAAGAGCCTTCTTACCAAGGAAAATAAACCTTTAGTGATTTGATATTTCTGTTTTCCGCAACCTGTATCTCAAAATCAACATCTGTTCTTTTAGTTCCCCCATCTCATTTTTTATTAAAACATTTTAAGTTAGAGATGCATACCAGCTAAGGCATAAGAAGGGTCAACAAGATGGACGTCTGACTGGAAAATCCTTTAGTGGCTGTGAAAAAGAGACCAGCAAAGACGAAAGGCCACAAGAAAGAAAAAGGATGCAGTGTGATAAATGATGGCTCCAGAGGGGCAGACGGAATTTTTATCTTAAATACACACTGCAAGGGGGTGAGAGAAAGGAGGAGAGTATTCCTCTGATGCGAAACTGCTATACTATTAACTTGCCTTGGGGCAACATAAGAAATATATTCCATTTTTAAGACAAGAGACTTATATCTCTCCTAAGGGAACGTACTGCACAGCTAAAGGCCAGATTTTAGAGAAAAATATATGTAGAGATTATTTAGGTTTAAATCTTGCTGGAAGATGGAAAAGAATTTCCAAATTTGACTCCACATACTTTTAAATGGGTAAGTTAAAAATAAGGTGATGGATTTGAGGTTTGGCCACACAGCTCTCTTCTGGTCCCCTATCTGAGCCCTCCCGCCTCCAAAATGGATACAGACACAATTGTCTCAGACACATGCATGCACACACATATGCAAACAAAACCAACACAAAATGTAACACCCACAAAAAATAATGCCCTAGCTTCTCTCCTTTTAACATTAATTGTAAAAACTTTTGCTCCATTTTTTTTTAGTAAATATTAGAGAACTTGAAAAATTATCTTTATTTTAGAATGAACATGGTTGAAATGATAGATGTAAATGTTCCATATTAAACCCTTAAGCAAGGTGTTTTAATGTTGTCCTAATCTCTGGATCACTCGTATCATGGTATCTTCCATGGTTACCATATATTATCTGCAAGTTGCTGTATTTTAACATTATGATTAATACAATTCTATTTGTTTACCATTTGGAATGACTGAATTTAAAGTCAAAGCCATTCTTTGAGCTAAGGAGGTGTGAACATACAGACCCTGAAATGGATCTCTCTCTTTCTATCAAGGTGAAAATGCATGTGTACCATGTTTTTTAAATTATAAAATCTCTCAAATACATGAGAAAACATCAAGAAAATTAACATCATGTTCCTTTCTAGCAGAACAAACTAAGGACACTAAAATTAAACACTCCGTGTGTAACTGAATATTTATCCAATCCCGTTTCCTTTCTTTGCTCTGTAGGTAGGAAATCACAATGCTAAAGTTGGCAAGTGTACTTCTAGCTCATGTGTTCTTGTGTTTGTACTTTGGTTACATATGCTTGTTTCCTTAAACAATATATAGTTTTAGTTCTCCTATTTGGACATTTCACCTTAATACTATCATGTCGTATGTTCTTTTTCAACTTTACTTTTGAAAATTGGTACTGTAGACTCAATAAAGTCAAATTGTTGGTAGATGTACATGTAATTCATTAGTTTTTCTGCTACAAAATGGTGATCCGTTACGTGACTGTGCTACAATTTACCCTTTCTCCTATCATGGCCACTTGTTCTCTTATTTTGATATAATTTTGCAGCACATTTTCTTGTACTTATCTCTTTATACACATGTGTTACTGCAGTGATAGTCAAACTGTTTAAAAGTCTGTACCGTATGAGTGCCAGCGCACTGGTGTGGGAGTGGATGCTAGTCTTAAACAATTGTCACAACTGTAATTAGGTTTGCCAGCTGAATAGCCTAGTGTTCTAGAGTTCTTCTCAGGTAAATAGAAGTGCGATTTGTCATGTCATAGGGAAGCACTCAACTACTCAATTAAGTTGCTTTTCAACATTGTAGGGTCAATTTACTCCTACCAGTAATATAGTTGAATCCCCACTTTCCTACATCCTCACCAGTTATTGGCACTGCAAGATGTTTCAGTGTTTACATGATAACAGCCTTGAAATATCATTTCTCCTTGATGTTTAATACATATTTGTCTGATTACCATTGAGGTTGCACATCATTTTATATATTTACTAACCATTCAGATTGTCCTATCCGTGAATTACTTATTCATATTTTTGCTCTGTTTTAATTTAGGCATGAATTATTTTGTTGTGTTGAGTATTATGAATTATATGCAAAGCAAATATAGTTGCCCAGTCCTCAGTTTAATTTTAAAATTTTATGTTGCTTATTGTCATATATAAGTTTTGCATTTTAATGTAGTTAAATTTTGTGTATCCAATATCTTAATCGAACATCATAAATGTATTTATACTTCTAAAATTATAAATTTTTGTTTTATATTTTTTAATCCATCTGAAGTGTTTAAGCAATGTCAGAGAAGAATCTGATTTTCTATCTTTTCGCGTTTCTCTCATACATAGGTGTTTGTTTGTTTTCTACTTTCTATATTCTATTTCTATATTTCACCTACTTGTCTAGCTTGTATCAGTACCGCCCTGTCTTAATTATTATTGCCTCTGTATTACATCTTGCTCTTTGTTCAGTTGAGTCTCACCTCATTATTACGCTTCTTCCAAGATTTCTTAGTTTTTCTTGACCCTTTACTCTTCTATATGAATTTCAAATTAATTTGATAGACATCTAAGAAATTCCAGGTAGGATTTTGGTTTGAAACAGCATTGAATTATAGACTAATTTAAGATAAATCTACATCTTTAAACATAGAATCCTTTCATCTGTATTCATCCGTATCATAGTAAATCTTTTCATTTATTTGAGATTTTTCTTTTTTTAATCATTCAGCAATGTTTTAAAATTTGTTCTATAGAGGTCTTGGGAATTTTTGTTAAATTGATTGTTAAATACTTTATGGCTCTTGCTGCTATTGTGAATAGGGTTATTTCATTTTTTTTCTCATTGGCAGTTTCTACAGTATAGGAATATTATTGTCTGTATGTTGGTCTTGTAACCAGCAGCCTTACTGAATTATCTTATTTCTAATTGTCTGCAAATTTTCTTGAATTTCTAAATAGACAATTATATTTGTTATGTGATAAATGTTTGTGTCTCCCCCAAATTCATATACTGAAATCCTACTTCCAAATGTGATATCAGGAGGTGAGGCTTTGGGGAAGTAATTAGGTCATGAGGGTGAAGTCCTCATGAATGGGACTAGTTCCCTTATAAAAGGGACCCTAGAGAGAGAGCTCTTTTGCTCATTTTTAAAAAATTTTACTGTTGTTTATTTCTCTATTTTATTAATTTCTGCTTATATCTTTATTTTCTTTCATTTACTTTCTTTCGGTTTATTCTGTAGTTTTTTCCCCCTAAATTTCTGAGTTGAAAAACAATCTCATGCACTTTTCAGTGTTTTTTTATTTTCATTATATATATTTAAAACTGTAAATTTGTCTCTGTGAATTATTACGTGTAACATTTTCGTTCTTAGGTGAAATGTCTAGTATGATGCATTGTTTGGTTTATAAAATTTAATTGTATCTTAAGATGGTCAAACATAAGGATTTTTTTGCTATCTTTTTGTTATTTCTTTTCAATGACATTGTATTTCTAATTTAATTTAATTGAGTGCTAAATTTATTAGACTATGTACTCTTGATATACGGGTATTTGTGGGTACTTGTTTTACAGCCTATTCAGCATAAATTTTAAAAATTATATACTCATGTGAAATGTAGATTTCCTAAGCATTGAATGCAGTGTTCTATATGTATGCATTGTGTCTAACTTTTTAATTTAGTTGTTAGAATTCTCCTTATTCTCACTTTGCATTTATGTTAATAAATGCATAGAATTTCTAAATTATTTTTATCTTATCAGTGAATGCCTCTTTTTATCCTTATGTAGTGAACTTTTTATCATTAATATTTTTAACTTCATAGAGTATTTTGCCCAACATCAGTATAGTTACCTATACATTTTTTTGGTTTTCATGTGCCTTTTAATTCTAAATGTTTTACATTCTTTCCAAACCTGTGTATTCTTTTTTCATAGTTCTTTTTTGAGAATGTTTTTTAATGTTCCTTTTTAGCCTTACAAGAACCATCAATATACTTACAGATGCTCTTAGATGATTTTAGCTCATTGGGTGCTAATTCTCCTTCTGGTTGCCCTCCGTTGACTCTCTGTCATGGTTCATTTCCTTTTTATTTGTGATTTTTGTGTTTTTTGGGGGGTTTTTTTGTCATTGTTATTGTTGTCCTGCGCACTCTGGGGCTACACGACTTTGAGTTATAGAGAAGTTCTTAAATCCATTTTGTTAATGTGTAATTTTATACCACTAAGTTCAAGCCCTGCACACAGGTGGCATAATTATGGTATTTGTTCATTTCACTGGAGTCTTGTTTGTTTGTTTGTCACCACCAAGAACCCTGACTGGAAGTACCTTTCCTTGCTGCATTTAAAAATGAAGTTTCTGTGGTACTCCTTTTTGTATTTGAGGCAGCCATGGAAAGGCCGAGCTTTAATGGGCCTTAGGCCACATGTCTGTTCCTTGCCTTTTATCCTAAGGAGTTTATATCTAGTTCAATATCCCTTACATTTCTACAGTCATCTGGAGAGGACCACTCTAGCATTATATTTCTTCTCTATTTCTGTCTTCTAGGGGGGTTTCTTTTATACTTAGAAACACAACCAGTTTACACATGTCTGCTTTAACTTGTTTAAAGTGCAAACACTCTTTCAAAACATCCAGATTCCTTCACATATTGTCATAACATTTCTAAAAACTTAATATCCCATATTCTTTTTTTTATTAGTTTCAGGTGTACAAAACAATGTGATAGTTAAACATTTATACCCCTCACAAAGTGATAATCCCCCTCCCCCAAGCTACTACCCCTCTGATATCGCACACAGCTGTTACATTTCCACTGTCTTTATTCCTTACGCTGTACTCCACTTCCTGTGACTATATATATATATATATATATATATATATATATATATATATACACACACACACACACACATATATATATATAAAATTATAGTTGACATTCATTATTATTCAGCTTCAGCTTCAGGTGTACACTGCAGTGGTCAGGAAATATCCCATATTCTTGAAAAGTAGTATTTATACACACCTACTACATGCTGGATATCCTGCTAGGAACCTCCACACGTTCGAGTCTACTGTATTGTAGAGGTCATCTGTGAAGTATTATCCTTAATCTACAAGTGAGAAAAGTTGGACTCAAAGAGGTTAAACAACGTGTTCATCACCCCAGAGCCGTAATTATCCCGGGAGGAGTAGAATCTTTGTCAGTCAGACTCAAGTGTGTGATACACTTTGCTGCACGGCATCAAGCTTTTTTAGATCTTCCTTTTTCTGTTATATTGATAAACACACTACTTTTATTCCGAATGATATATTAGAGATATAAATCTGATGTGTTTGCTGAATGTTCATGTCCATCCTGTGCTGTAAAATTAGCAATATCTTGCATTAATGTGTAGCCTGTACTATACAGCCAGCCACGTTATAAACATGTACCTCATGTAATATGCATAAATGTCTCCAAAAGCCTTTTCTGCCCTATGCTTTTGTGTAAAAGTGATTTATTTATTCCCATGAGGTATCAGACTCTGCTAGTGCCAAGTGTGAAGAGAATGCCTCATCTGACCTTTGCAACAGCCGTGAAGGCAGCTTCTCATTGCTTATAGCCCGTGTCCCATGGACATTGGGCTCTGAGACAGATCCAGTTAATGAATCAAAGCCTACAGATGTACTTTTGTATATGTCTACTTAAAGTTGCTCAAAGACAGTAGTTCGTGACATCAAATTGACTGACACAGACATACGAGAAAGAAACATAGGTGTCTCTTGGACTTCAGTGTGCAAATTAAGGACCAAGAAGAAAATGGCAAAATGAGGATTCTAGTACCCAGAACTCTTCTGGTTGTATTCATTAGTAATATGATTTAGACTTCCTTAAGCACAAAAGATTCTACTAGCTCCTGTAGTTGACCTCTCAAAAGGATAAATTGGACTTTAGTCATAGAAATATGCCTCTCTCTCACTCCATCTCTTACCTGTCTTGTGTGAATTTTAGTTTCAGGGACATTCTCCTCAAACTAGGTCCATGTAGCAAAGATGGACCTAGAAAATTCCAGAATCAAATTCCTTGTAGCCTTTGATGCAAGAAAGTGACAGAGGGAGAGACAGGGAATCAGATTTGCTTTTCCCCCCAATAGCCATGTTAATCCAAGAAAATATTTTGACTAGCTCTGCTTGAATCTTGAACTCACTCCTGAGATCTGTAACTATGGGGAAAGGGTCACACCCCCAGTTCAGTGGCAATGGAGATCATGCTTCAAACACTGGAATGACAGATGGACAATTTACACAAGGGAAAAAAAAAGGTTTTATATTTCCAGAAAGGCGACAGGATACTGAGAAGTCAAAACAACAGATGTCAACTACAGAATTTCTACTTTCACATCAGCGCAATGATTTAGGGATTCTGGTAGTTGCAGAAATTTAAAGTACTGGTGCTTTACTTATTTCGAGAACATAAATTTTAGACTGTCCTCAGCTAATCTTAATATAAAATAATAGGAGTATTTCATAGACCTTGCAAATTCCAGAAGTAAAAAAATAAAGAAAGAGGCAGGTGCAATAATACCCTGGTCACTATCCAGATACCTTTATGTACTTAATTAATTATGGATTACAGTTATTTTGGCTCATTTCTCTTACTTACCTAAAGAGAGAAGTCCTCTTTTTGGGGTTTCTTTTAACTGGTTTCTGGGTTTTTTCCCTCATGGAAATATTAAGTACTCCCTTGACCTGCAAGGTTGATTTTTAAAAATCAAATTACCCCTAGCTCAAAAACAATATTTTTTGGTTTTGTTTTTTAAATGGTGAATGTCATTGTTCTATTAAATTACACCTGGATTTCATTAAAATAAAAATGTCTGCTTTGTGAAAGGCAATGTTAAGAGAATGAGAAGACAAGCCACAGACTGGGGGAATACATTTGCAAAAGACACATCTGATAAAGGACAATTATTCAAAAATATAAAGAACACTTAAAACTCCACAATAAGAAAACAAACAACTCAATTAAAAATTAGGTTAAAGACCTTAACAGACACCTTGCCAATGAAGATATACAGCTGGCAAATAAGCATATGAAAAAATGCTGCACATTCTTTGACATCAGGAAATGCAAATTAAAACAATAATAAGATGCCACTATACACCTATTAGAATGGCTGAAATCCAGAACACTGACGACCCCAAATGCTGGCAAGAGTGTGGAGCAATAGGAACTCTTATTCATTGCTGGTGGCAATGCAAAATAGTACCATAACTTTGGAAGACAGTTTGGCATTTTTTACAAAACTAAATATATTCTTACTACACAATCCAGTGATTGTGCTCCTTGTTATTTACCCAAAGGAGTTGAAAACATGTCCACACAAGAACCTGTACATAGACATTTATAGCAGTTTTATTCATAATTGCCAAAATTTGGAAGCAACCAAGATGTCTTTTGGTAGGTGAATGGATTAATAAATTGTGGCATATCCAGACAATGGAATATTATTCAGCACTTACAAAAGTGAGCTATCAAGCATAAGAAGAGAGGGAGAAACCCTAAATTAATATCACTAAGGAGGCAATCTGAAGTGCTACAAACATAAAAACTATATGACGGTCTGGAAAACGCAAAACTATGGAGACATTAGTGGTTGCTGGGAGTTGGGAGTGGGGCAGGGATGAACACTGGGGATTTTTAGGGCAGTGAAAATACTCTGATACAATAATGATGAATACTTGTAATTATAGATCCAAAACCATAGAATGCACAACACCAAGTGTGAACCTGAAGGTAAACTGTAGACTCTGTGTGATTATGACGTCTCAATGTAGGTTCATCAGTTGTAACCAGTGTACCACTCTGGTGGGGAATTCTGATAATGGGGGTGGCTATGCAAGTGTAGGGGCAGGAGGTATATGGAAAATCACTGTTTGTTTTTCTCAATTTTTCTGTGAATCTAAAATTGCTCAGAAAAGATCTTTCTTAAAAAATTATGAGACAGAAACAATTATAAAAAGTATTCAGTGTTTGATTCCTTCTGGTTTAACCAAGGCCTGTTACAAAAGGCCTTGATACATTAATCTCAGGCAATGCCATAAAAAAAATAATGGGTTTTGAACATGGATTTTTATTCCTCCCCATGTTCCTCTAGCTGAGACAACTTTGACTCTAGAGGCAGGCATTACACCTTGAAGTTCTGTTTTGAGTTTTGCTGTTTGAAATACTTACTTGATTTATAAATTCACTAAATAGTGAGAATGTTTTCCCAACTAAACGAAATGTTTTTATGTCCTAGAACTCCTTATGTGGAAGGGGAAGGTCAGTAATTTAATGTCCTCCAATGTAATATCTAGTAATAATCCATAGTATTTATACTCTTTTTGATTTTCCATGTCGTCTGAATAAGAATGAGTATGAATATTGCAGAGAATCCTGAAAGAAGCCATGACTTTCAACCCAGAGTTTGATTTATACTTTAAACTTTTAGCATCTGCCAACCTCAAAAGATGTACATAAATGCAATGATGTTTAAGAAACCTGCAATAAACCCAAAGGGACTTGAATCTTTTGATGACTCCAAATAGAAAGGCAAAGGAAATTGCAGCCGTTGCCCTTTGATCTTACCCAAGTCCATGGAAGTCACTGAGAGGTACCTAATTAATAAAGGATGCTATTCGAACTGCGGGACTCAATGCTCATTGCCAAAACCACCCTGGTGTTTTTCTGAACATAGTTCATGTGTTTGTGAGAAAACAAACGTAAAGAGGGAAAAAGAAGGAAACTTAAAAAAGTTCCAACAAGTGCTGGTTTAGTAAACCTTAAATGCCCACTGCCTAAGAAAATGTGGTTCTCAAAAGTCACATTTTCTCTTTGGTGTAGTCCTCAAAGATGCTTGATCTTCATTTCTGGTTCTAACACTTTAAGAAAAGAGATGCTCTGTAATCTGAGCTGTATCTTTGTGGTAGAGAGTGGTCTGGACTTGGAGTTAGATGGTCTTAGTTTGATTCCATGTCCTGCCATACTCCCAGGTGTTACCTAGGGCATATTACAGAACCTAAGCAGTTATACCACGCTGACCATTCTATGCCTAACTCACAAGATTTTCATGGGTTTGTTAAAATAAGAAAATATATGTGAGGTCTTCACACAGTTTTTGGCATATAAGATGCTCTGTATTCTCATTTAAGTTGAATCTTGAAACCTCGTTCATAGAAACTTGTATTTGTAGCTTTGGGAATAGGTAATCTATACACAGGTACCTTGGCTCCCAGCCTGAAATATAAGTTCATGAAAGTATTTTGTTTGGCCAATATGGGTTTTTAAGGAATGTGAATCTGAATGCCTTTGGTCGGTCCATGCACGCATGCCTTAGCGGCTTGCAACAAACCATGTCATCCCTTATAATTTTACTTTTGGGTAGAAGCCCACCTTGTGCCTCTCTGTCCCGAGTTGTATCACCATAGGTTCCTTTTGTTCTTGCTTTGCTCTAGGAGCTTGGCCTCTCAAGTCCTAACTGTCTTAGCAGCTCTGACTTCTGCATCAATCTTGTGAGAATGGTGAAAGCTCTCCTCAGGTGGTGTCTCTGAGTAGCTGCCTTCTTCCTCTCTTTTCAGCACCTCAAGGGTATTTGAGGGGGAAGTCGGTATAGAATAGTAGGCTTGCCTCCGTGAGGTTCCTTCCTGGAGGACGTTCCTTCCTCGAGTCCTGGCCACCTGGGTACTTCTCTGATGCCTTGGGACAGGATCATCATCCTCATCCTCATCCTCACCATCATTCTCATCCTCCTCATCATCACTGTTTTGAGACCTTGGCAGCAAAACGTTTGGTTTTCTGTGAGTAAGTCAACCATTTCCAGGAACAGCCCTCTTTATCTCTTCAACCTTGTCTGATTCATACATGTGTTAAAGCCTGACCCTCCGGGCATTGGATACGGGCACTCGCAATTTAATGTCGCCAACAGTAAATAGTTTGGTCATGTGACTCATGGCCTTCCTCCCTTGTATGCTTTCCAAATTCTTACTGATCAATTCCAGGGTTTCGTTATGTGGAACTTATGCTCGTAAAAAATAATATTACCGTCAAATCCTAATTATAGCAAGTAGTATCCTCTTCATTGGTTTTCAAAAGAACTGATGTTTTGGGCAACCTTGAATTTGCTTTGGAGTTAAAAGTAATGAAATGAAATCTACCTGCCCAGAGACAGGTAGACCTGTTAATATGTCCCTGATAGTAGAGACCAGGAAATCAGATAAAGGCTTTGCCACAACCTGGTATCCTTGAGCAAATAACTTAACTCTGGGTGTATTTGGCTAATTACAAAATAGTACCTCTAAATTCTATGACTCTAAGAAGGGAAAGACCATGAGTGTGTGGGTGAGGGATAGGATAACTGACAGAAGATAACTTACCTACTTGGGTCCATAATTTTGTGACTGAGCCGTTCTCTCTTTTAGACTAGTTATATATTTAATTTTTTCACACTGAAAATATTCCAATAACTTACCACATCCACAATTGTACTTAAAATAATCATAACCTTCAGTCTCTCTCTTACCCTGCAATCATCCTCACAAATAAAAATACGTACTTATTATCAACATAAAATTCAAATATGGTGGCTCTAGTTAGCAGCTCTAACTTCAGAGAGGTTTTAAGATCTTTAGTTTCAGGTCATCTCGTTAGGAATAGCAGTCTTTTGATTGGCAGGAGGGAAGCCCCCATTCACACTTTCTGTGGGTTCACTGCTGGCAACACCCTAGAAGTTTTAGGCATTCCACAGCTTGAATCTCCAAGAGATCCCCACACAACCCCACCACAGCTGACCTTTCTTCACCAGCTTTCTCTTGCCAGCTTCTGGGATTGTGAATTGGGATAAGCTTTGTTCCAGAAGGCTTTGATGGGGGATGGGAAATATGCTCGTTTGCTTTTTTCTGTCTGGTAAAGGTCAGAGTGGAATGGCTATGGTGTCGGGGTTAGGGGAAGCAGAGGAAAGGAGACAAGCAGGAAGGAAGGGATAATTTAACTGAACCCGATTTGAACCTTTAAGCAGTTCAGTTCAGGGACAGCACTGACGTCAGAGCTGTGTCTTAGTTTATAAAAGCCAGGCTGTCTGATTCTAGTAGCCCCTCTTACCTTCTGCCAGTCTAAAGTGCTGGGTCATGACCTTTGGTGAATTGTTGTTTATGACCTTAGTTCAGGTAAAGGTTTTTCCTCACTCCTTTTTCCCTCTTGTAAAATAAGTTTCCAATACTGAGGGCCAAAGGACAGAGGAACTAAAGAAAACCTTAAGAATCACATCTGATAAGTTTTACTTCCTTACTCCATCAAATTCTATTGTGAATCTTAAATAACAGCCTCCCGTACAGTGATTCCATGCCTTCCCCAAACTTAAGCATTCCTTTCTCTTCGCTGTTTAAACGAGCACAAATAAGAATTTTTTAAGTTAATTAAATCAGATTTTAAAGAATTGCTATGACAGTCAGTTTTATTACTATGCACGCACAAGATTTAAAAAGACTATTTGCATAAGTATAATATACAATTAACCTGATACGTAAGTATGTCAGGCTTGAAATGTATGATCTTTTATTTTGCACATAGACTTTTAACTATATAATGTAATATTTATCGCTACCATTTTAAATCTATGTCCACCATTATATTTGCCACTCTCGTTTTCAGAGTAACAAATTACTGTAGAGATTCAGGTTCAACTAACATTGAAGAATCTTCCACTGGTTGCACTGAGGTGGGCATTTTCATTTAACTCTCAGAGTATCTATGTGAGGGAAGTTTATTATGTCCTGTTCTAGAAGAGCAAAATTATACTCAAGGAAGTTTTGTGATTTGCCCAGAGTCACAATTCTTCTAGGGCCTACTCCTGTGACCCTTCCCTAGCCCTTCTCTGGTTAGAATTAAATCACCCCTTCCTTTTAATTCATACAATACTGCTTGTGGAGCTGCTTGATATGTATGCAACTTGGCCTTTTATTATTGTCTTTCTAACGATATCTATTTCTCCTCCAGACTTCTCTTTTTCTCAATGTGTGGCCACCAAGATCAAGGCTTTGTATCATTTTTACATTCTCCCCAGTTCTAAGCATGAGTTGCACCTGCTTAAAATAGTGGTTCTGTTTCTTTCTTGAATTGAATCAAGTTAACATATCTATTTCGTTCCTTTTTGTTGATTCCCTCAGTCAACAAATATCTATTGAATACTGACAATGTGCCTGGCTAGGTGCTAGGAATATAGGAGTAAATCAACAAGACAAAAATCCCTGCCTTCACAGAACTTACATTCTAGTGAAGGGAAAAGCAGTAAGCAGAATAAACACGTAAATGATATAGTATCAGATGGTGATAGTGCCAGGGAGAAAAATAAAGGTGAGGAGAAGGTAGGGGAGAGGTTGCACTTTTAAATGGAGCATTCAGAGAAGATACCAATGAGAGGGTAACATTTGAAAACCTGAGGGAGGTGAGGGAATGAGCTGTGTATATATCATTGACAATTTTTTTTATTAGTGTGAATTTAAAACTTTTTTTTGAACAGTAAAGCCAAACGTTATGGGATTTCTCCTTCCAATTTCAGCTATATTTGGTTAATATTAGATTAGAAAGGACCTTAAGAATTCTCTTCTTTTTCCATTTTATAGATGAGGAAACTGAGGCTCAAAGAGGTCAAGTGCACAATTTTCTTTACTTGGTCTTAGGTTGACTAATGAAATGTTAGCAGCCTACAGAAAATCCAACTGAATATTAAAATCCCAGTCACTCTTCCATCCATCTATTCATCTGCATACTTACTAGCAATCTCTTATCTTATACCTATTCTGGAAATTAGTGCTTCAAACATGAAAACAATGTCAAAGAAACTGGTGTGTCCTTGGTGGACTTTGTAACCTACATAGAAAACCAGCCCTAAACCTAGGAATCAAGTCTATCGAAGGCAAAATATAAGCAACAGTATGAATTCAAGACATGAGTGTAATCACTAAGGCATAGTGGAGTTGGTCAGAGCATTGACTCACGATCCAGTACCTAGAGAAAAGAGGCATCATTTTAGGGAGAATGAGGGTCATTCATTCCAAGGAAAGGACACAGGAGGCTACAATGCTAATTGGGCAAGGAAGACTGGCATCACCCCAGCTGGATTGGAAATCCTACACTGAGAAGCAGTGACAAATATTTCCAAGATAACACGCAAATTTAATGTCAGTGGGGAAAATAACAATTAAGCTTCATTTAGTTTCCGACTTGGACAGGGTAAATGTCTGTACGTCTCCATGTCTCTGGATTAAATCCTCCAAGCTAAATTCTGAACAGGAAATCAAAGGCACTTCAAAAGTGTCTTAATGCATATGTTTAATATTCCAAGCTTATATTAATATCCTAAAATATTACCAATATGTAGGAAATACACTTTGCTTTTAAAGCAGTTTGTTTCTAATTGATAAGAAAGTGGTTCACAAATCTAGCTGACAAGCTGAATCACCTAGGAAGCATTCAAAAAAGCTATTCCTTGGTCCCACACCCAGATGTTTTGATTCAGAAGGTCTAGAGTAGGGCAATAGAGGGAGCTTTTTTAACAAGCTCTGCATGAATTCAGATATTCAGCCAGGTTCTGAAATGCCCTGTAACGAAGGGCTCTGCATTGTACAGGACTGTTAGCTGCTCACATCTACACGTTAGAAACGTGAATGATGCACTTATTTCAATTTTAACTGTCTTATTACACATAAAAGGTCTGAAAAGGAAAATGTCCTGTATCATTGCTTCTGCAGGTTGGTATATTTTGACTTTCTAATGAGTGAGCTTTTAAATGTAAGAGGTGATTTAGAGTTCTTTCTCTTTAGGTAGGAGGAAAAATGAGACACTTTATCTCATATCCAGGGAAAAGGTAATCTACACCAATAGTGATGTAGAAAGTCTGTGGTCATAACATGGAATAATTTGGTTATTTGGGGACTCTATTGTGCATAAACAAAATGATGGGTACACCTGGAAAGGGAGAATAATGATGAGGTGAATTCCATAGATCAAACAAGAGATTGAATGTAAGGTATCTGGTACAGTTTCTGGTACATAGTTAGGATTCACAAATAATAGTAATACCTGCTATTAAGAATCCCCTGGATGTCTTCCTGAGGTTGAGACCCAATTGGACCAGACAAATAAAATAACTGGTGTACGTGGATGTAAGGGGTCTCAGCAAACTGTTTGATATGGCACAGACCATTCACTGTTCAAACTGGATGAGTTTTGCTCACGTCCCAGTCCACTGGAATCAACATAGACTTACGCAGCACGTTGTAAACAGTATTGTCGTGAGGAAATGACCAGGTGGTTACGTAAGATCTGGAGTCAAGTCAGAGTGTAAGGAAAACTTTGCCATGAAGACCAGAATTTAATTTGCTTAAGAGCCTCAGAACTATCTTAGATCCTTAGGTCAACCTGGGAACTACTTTTGTCTCCCTGAAATGGCCCAGATGAAAGATGCATTTGGTCCTATGTGGTTCCTTTACCCTAGCTGGCACACGCCTAGGCCGTGTCTGTTCCCATCACATGAGTCTCTGGGCCCTGTTCTTGAGTTCACTGAGTTGATGCTGAACCCATTGTACTCATGTGCTATATTCTCTTCATTATTCCTGAGCATCTCATCTGCTGACTTTGTGATGAATTTTCCTGTTTCGATAATCGCTCCGCCATGAAGACCTTCATGCTTGGGTCTGCTTCATGCGCCTAGTCCTCTGACTTGGGCCTTTAATTACAATTTGCCCTCGTCTCATCAACAATATCAGAGTCAACCATTTTAGGTAAATAGTCATCCCGTTCTAGGCTAGGATAAGCAAGCACAGTACAACCTACAGCCTGAAGACACTTGCTAAATGGTGCTTCATGGAGAAGGGCTGGAGAAAAGGAAGACCAAATGCTGTCAAACAGTTTTCTCTTACTCAAGGCTCCAGGGTTCAGGTGGGGAGGTGGTGCAGGGAACTGAGCTAGTTCCTCTTCTCTGGTGACAGAGCCTGTCTGTGTTATTCAGGATTGTTTTGATTACAGGTAACAAAAACACAACTAAAACTGGCTTAAACATAAATTGGAATACTTTGATTCAAAAAATTGAAAAGTCCAGGATAGTAGTAGATTCAGGAATGGTATATTCAGGTGCTTAAATAATATTTTCAGGACTTTGTCAAACGTTGCCTCTCAGCCCTGAGTTGACTCCATTCTGAGGCAGATTCTCAACTCGTGACAAGATGGCAGCCAGCAATTCGAGACTTATATTTTGTCCCCTAGCAACTCAAGCAGAAACAGAGCATATGTTTCCTGGTTATTGTGTAACTTAGGTCTTCATATGGCATATTTTTCCCTCAAAGATGGCCTCCTATTCCACATATCCTTAGTAATATAACATTGTCTCTTTTTCCATCTAGAGATGGAGTCTGTTTCCCCACCCCTGGAAACAGCACTGGTCTTTTACTTGTTTGGACAAATAGAATGTGTCAAAATTGTGTTATGCCAGTTCTGGGCCCAGTTCTCATGAGTCTTTCTTGGAAGCTTCTGTTTTCATTCTTTTTCTCCCTTGAACTTCCATGTAAGGAGATTAAGGCTCTCCATGTGGAAAGAGAGGCCACCTGGACAGAGAGGACCTGGAGGATAAGAGAATGTGAACAAAATGGGAATAGAACTTAGCTCCCCAGCTGACAGCCAGTACTAAGTCCCCAGGTACGTAAGGGTCTCTTTTCAATCTTTCAGTTGAGCCCAGATGCCAAGATTCAGCTAAATGAGTGGAGATGGTCTAACTCCACTGAGCCCTGCCCAAATTCCTGACCCACAGACTTGTGAGCAATAAAACAGTTACTATTTTAAGCCACTAAGTTGTGGGATAGTTTGTTATTCACTAATAGAGACTGGAATACTCTTTTTTTGTATTTATGGTTTTATCACGATACAGTTGACATACAAAATTATATTAGTTTTCGGTGTTTAACATAATGATTTGATATTTATATACACTATGAAATGGTCACCACAATAAGTCTAGTTGATATCCATCACCATACAGAGTTACGCTTTTTTTCTTGTGATGAGAACTTTTAAGATTTACGCTTTTAGTAACTTTTAAATATGCAGTGCAGGTATTATTACCTGTAGTGAATATGCTGTATGTAACATCTGCATGACTCGTTATTTTATACCTGGAAGTTTGTACCTTTTAACCCCTTTCACTCATTTGTCCCATCCTCTCTACCCCTATTTCCTCTAGCAACCACCAATCTCTTCTCTGTGTTTATGAGCTTTGCTTTTTTGATTATTTGGTTTGATTTGTTTTCTTGTTTATTATTCCACATATAAGGGAAATCAAATATAATTTGCCTTTGTCTGTCAGGCTTATTTCACTTAGCTTAATACCCTCAAGGTTCATTCCATGTTGTTACAAATGGCAATATTCCATTCTTTTTTATGGCTGAGTAATATTCATTGTATATGTATACCACACCTTCTTATATATTCATCCAGCAGTGGGAGCTTAGGCTGTATTCATACTTTGACTAGTGGAAATAATGCTGTAAAGAAAATGGGGGTGTATGTATCTTTTCAAGTTAGTGTTTTTGTTGTCTTTGGATAAATACCCAGAAGTGGAATTGCTGGACCATAAGGTAGTTCTATTTGTAAATTTTTGAGGACACTCTCTACTGTTTTCCATAGTGGCTGCACCAATTTACATTCCTCGCAGCAGCGTATAAGGGTTCCCTTTTCTCTACATCCTCACTAGCACTTGTTATTTATTGTCCTTTTCGATGATAGCCATTCTAACAGGTGTGACATGATATCTCGTGGCTTTGATTGACATTTCCCTGGTTAATAGTGATGTTGAGCATCTTTTCATGTGCCTGTTGGCCATCAATCTGTATATCGTCTTTGGAAAAATGCTTATTCAAGTCCTATCCCATTAAAAATTTTTTTCTATTGAGTTGTATGAGTTCTTTATATTTTTGGATATTAACTACTTATCAGATACATTATTTTCAAAGCTTGTCTTTTGTTCAGTAGGTTGCTTTTTTGTCTTTTTGATGATTTTCTTTGTTTTGCAGAAGCTTTTTTAAAGTTTATGTAGTCTGTCTTCTTTATTATTGCTTTTGCCTTTTCTTTAGCAGTCAGATCCAAAAAATTATGCCAAGATTGATGACAAGGAGCTTACCACCTATGTTTTCTGATAGGAATTTTATGATGTCAGGTCTTATCTTCAAGTTTTTAATCAATTTTGAGTTAAATTAGATTTTATTAGGTTTGCTTTATTTTTTAATTAGATATTATTATAGGAATAATTATGCAAACAAAACCCTCACCTCCCCATCTACTTTGGTTATATTTCCTTAACTTTGTCTATACTACTGTTTTCTATTTGTCTTTCTGGAGTTTCTAAAAGATAAGACCATCTCTACTTCTTTTTTGCATGAGTATGACATATTAAGGAAAAGAACCTTGTTTATATACAAACAGATTTAAAGTCAGGACCTTTCCACATTTTGTATTCTGCTGTCTTAAAAACTCCAGCTTGAGAGTGTGTGTATAAGAAAATGGCTTCTTATACAAAGCATGCCGAAGAATTGAAATTCTGCAGGGAAAATAAAAATGCATATGATGATGTGACTTTGCCTCAAAAATGTCCTTTAATTCTGACCACAGTAGATTACACAAAGAATTTAACATTCATGGGCTTTTGTTTGTTTGTTTGTTTGTTTTGTTTTCTTTGTTTGTCTTTGGCTCATTCTAAATTTCTTATCATGACAGTGTGATTCATGGAGAGGTGTGAGAAATATACTTTGCACTTTCCAGAAACAGAATCCTTCATGGGGAGAGCGTATCTATACAACTTGTTAAAACAACTGTGAAATAAAAACTAAATCGTTTAGTTTTCAGAGTGGAAGGGCTGGTTGACACCCTCCCTCATTTATTGTGTAAGAGATTTTTTTCCCCCCTGAACCAGGCATAATGGGAAATTTCTTAATAGGATCTGTTGATAATCCCAAATTGGTATGAAGAATTCATCTACTGTAATGTTTAGACATTGCAGATAAAATGAGCCTAGTTTCCATAGCCTCCCTCTTGATGCAATCTAAAATTGCTAAAAGCCATTTATTCCTCTATATGCTGTTAGTTATTCCAAGAAGAGGGAGATATTTTTTCTTTCTGGTCATAGATGAAATAGATTTAGTACTTTTAGACTAAATACACATAAATATAAACTGCAAGCCATTTCAAGAAGTCAGTGGACCAGCACATAGAGTGAAAACAAACAGCAGCATGAAAATATTATAAATTTTGACCAGCCCAAGGCGCTTTGACTCCCCATAAGTAAATCTAGCTATATCATGTTGACTCCTCCCACCATAGCTCAAGTGACTCCAATGGATTATTCTTTCTGATTTTACTTTCGCTCTGTTTATAGAAAAGCATTTTACAAAAATGTGGAATTTTTACTAATTTTTACTAATTTTTTTACTAATATTTTTTACTAATTTTTTTTTACTAATTTTTACTAATTTTTACTAAAAATACTAATTTTTTCAATGATCTCCCCATAAGGTCTTTACATCTTTGGTAGAAAAACAGTTTCATGCTATTTGTTGATTCAGTGAATAAGTAGAGAAGTGTTTGGAGTTGAGCAAGGGCAAATTCAGTCTCGGTATGACAGGAGTCACCCACCTGTAGTTTTTAACAACTTTTGGAAGTGCTAGTATCATTTGGTAATATGTACTTACAAATTTAAATATGAAAGAAATGAAGCAGGGAAAAAAAGAAATGAAGCAGGAATCTGGGATTAATATATTTTTATTTATGCACATATGTCTCTCTTGCACTAACTCATAGCTTTCCATCCAAGGAAAGCTATTGTGGGTCATTAAAGTTACAACTGTGTTTCTCAGCCTCAGTGGTATTGACATTTTAGAGTGGATAATTCTTTACTGTGGAAGGCTGCCTGTGGATTGTAGGAGGGTTAGCAGCATTTCTGTCTGACCTTTTCCCCCCTAAACGCCAGTAGCTCCCTCCTTCCCCAATTTTGACAACTAATAATGTCTTTGAACGTTGACTAATTTCTGTTGGGGAAAGGTAGGAGAGGGAAATCATCTCAGGTTAACTATAGTTTTGGAACATTCATAGTACTATATTTGTGGTTTGCAATCACATGTTATGAAATACTCTGTAATTAGAACATCAATAAAAATCATCACTTCTCCTACAAGGCTGGGCTCAGAAGAAAATTGGGGCAGTGGGTACAATCATCTGACCACAGACTTAGGTGTTCCATATACATAACTTTATTTGGGGGAATTTTTACTTAATTTCTATTGTGATACCCCTTCCAAGCCCATTCCACTAAGATAGCAGAAATTTAATTATGGTAAATATAGTATTTTTTTTTTCCAGAGTATGCCAAGTCTCAGGGAAATAGTGCCCAGGAATCAGGGATAGGGTTCCAACATCATTTGCCTATACTGGTATCCTTTGAGATGTCCATCATTCTATCGACCTCAGTCATTGGTCCATGTTGGTCAGTTCTAAATTATTCCTCTCTCCTGTGCTCTAGGCTCTTCAAGATTCAGTTGCTCTCTTTGCTACTTCTGTGCTGTTATTTGATACAGGAAAGTCTTTCTGATGCTCCTACCCATTCTGAGAAGTGGAAAATTCCACCGGCTGTCTAAACAGTTGGGAAGGATGAAATAAAGTTGAATGTTATCTAAGATGGTCACAATTAAGGGCCATTTTCATCTTCCTAGAACCTTTTTGTTAAATGTGGATTATGTGATTTTTTTTTTTTGATTTTTGATTTTGTGTGTCAATGTTGAGCTATAGGTTGTTTTCACTTTGTAATCAGTTTCCACAGCAAGTATCTTCAGTAAGTTACCATCTCTACTTTCTCTTGACTGGTACCTAGTTTAGTTATCCTTAAATGTGATCCATATGAATTCATGTGCTCCAATTATTTCCTCGTCTTCCTCCTCCTTTCCTCCCCAACTTCTCCTCTTTCTCTTACCTCCCCTCCTTCTTCCCTCCCCTCCCTCTTTTCTCTCCTACCTCTTCCCTCCCTCTTCCTCCTCACCTCCTTCTTCCCTTCTTCCTCCCTCCTCCCTATTCTCCCTACTCGCTCTCTGCCTCCTTCTCCTCCTCCCTTTCCCATTCCTCCCCCCTTTATGACATTTTGTCTATATCTTAAACTACCTCTCTTAGACCTCTTCCATGCCACCCCCAGTCTTCTCGATAGCATTTATAAGAGATAAACATTTATAATGGCTAGCCAGCCCCAGTATTTTATTTACATTATCTCATTAGATACTTTAATATCTCTGGGTTCTGAGAAAGAGCATTCATTTCAGAAGACCAAGGCAGAAGTTGCAAGGATTCTCTGATCTAGCCTTCAAAGCCACACAGCATCATTTTAACTGCATTTTATTGGTTACAAGTGAGTCACTAAAGCCAACTCAGATTCAAAAAGAGGAGAGTTAGACTCCAAGTCTTGCTAAGGGTGGCGGGGTCCCCTTACAGAAGAGCGCATTGGATGGGAGAGATTGTTGCTGCCGTCATTGTAATATACAATTTGCCACATCTATGTTTGGATGTTGGCCCTGTCATTTACAAGGTAACTATTTCCCCTCCTTTTCAGAGCCTAAGCTCCCAAATCTCTGAAATGAGAGTTAACCTCAATTATGACTAATTTATTTTCTGAGAAATTAATAAAAGTTCTTTTTTTTACATATATCCCATATAACCAAGATTATTCCTTCCCAAAGTTTAAACAAGTCATTCACCATGTTAAAAAAAAAATAGAAAAGAAAAATTCTGCCAGTTTGATGAATCTACCATCAACGTTATTTCAAATATAAAATTTAAAAGGAAACTGAAGGTCAGAGTTCCCTTAGAGCATTGACTTATCTGGAGCATTTTTCATATAATGTTCTAAGAAAGCAGTGCACCTAATAACTGTCTTGACTTTAGCTATTTTATTGTCTTGACTTCAGCTATTTGATTGATCAAATACCTTTGTGTTTAAAGATGAGTATCTATATGACAGGAGATAAGATAGAAACAGGAAGACAGCTTGTTAATACTGTGTCAATTGTAATTCTTTATCTTTTAAGGTAGATAAAAGACACTTTTAATAAGTACTACTAAACTTAGTGCCTTTGGATCAGAGCCAATCACTTCCTTTTTAAATGGAATATCACAAAAAATAGTTTCAACCCTTAACATGTAGGTATTACTTCTACATGTTCGAAGTATTAGAAGACCTGTTTTCCAATGTTTAACTGGATGGATGGCATAATGACAATAAGCACAGATTGTTGCAGTAGAACAAACATATGAGCACAGAACATAACAAATGTAGTCAAATCATATTTCCTGCAACTGTAGGCCATCATAGGTAGGTAAGTGCATTGTTATAAAAAGTAGGAAGTATAATTCTTCCCATTTTAGTCTCTCAAAAACTGGAATCACTGTTTTGAACTGGTTATCATAGGCTAGAATCAAATATGGCAATGAATAGGAAGAAAGGCAAGTCAGTTTAGAAAGATTAGTTTAGGAAATTGTCAAGAATTTTAATATGTTGATAATATGCCTCAAAGTCTTAGCAATTAAAGAGTATCTCCTTTATCACAACTGTTTTTCTCTTTGAAGGTTGTCACTAATAATAAGCAATCATTAAAAGACATTGATTTCTGTATCTTGAAACCTAGGACATATGAGCAAGTCACATTCATTTAAAAGTTAAGATGATGCTATTCCATGTAATTAGAAAAGTCATTGTATGTGAAGGCAGAAAATGTGGAAAGTCTGGCTTTAAGTCTGTGACTCTCCCACCTTGGGTAAGCACCTCTCCTGCCCAGATTTAAGTTTGCTGACATGTAAAACTCAATAATTCCTTTCATCACTTGAGTTGTTTTTTTTCCTATTAAATTGTCCTAAAACAGCAAGTTTTCTTGGTAATTAATGTTATAAGGGATTTTACTAGCACTGGCACAGGGAGCACATATTTTAACTCATTTCAAAACTCATCTCAGTCACTTAGTGATTTTCTCCTTACCATCCTAGCTCAAAAGTTGATGCTACAAACCCATTTAACAAGCCTAAACACCTCAAATTACACATGTTCACATTTATGATTGGCATGAAAGTACAGCCCGTGTCAACCAGGAATAGAAGGAGACACACAACTTGTTCGAATACTAAGCTAGTTTTAAAGTTAAATGGCTTCAGTTGAGAGAGGACTCATGGGAAATCACCTTTTCACGATAGCCATGGAGTTCCCATGTCATACCTCATTTGAACATTTCTCTGTTGCATCCACTGAGCTGTACTGGTCAGAGAGAATTTTATGTCTAGTATTGTTGAATGATTGTTATTTTTAAAAATGCCCTAAAAATGTTGAATCAAATTTAGAACAATTAATATATTTTAGTATAACAGAAATTCAAGAAATAAAAATAAGGCCAAAAAAAAAAAAAAAAAAAAAGCCAGCATGATTGTTAGAGAAGCCCAAGAGAAAGAAAGAAAACAGAGTATGGTGTAGTACAGGAAGGAAAGCACAGAGAGAAATAAGCCATGAAATTATGGATGGGGCTGGGTAGGGATTGGCGAGGAAATCTCTTTTGTATATATGAGGTGCCAGTGAGGCCAGGTTCCCTTCACTTTTTGTTCTTCATAGGTTTATAACCTTCTAAAAATAAGTCTTTGTAGCTCCGGGTTCAGAAAGCTTAATTTGCATTAATACATAATGTGTGGTGAATGTGAATATCAGAGCTTTTTATCTGCACCTCTGAGAGGAAGCATAGACAATAACCAAACCTGGTAACTAGCTCAAAAGACAGGCAGGTAAAGCATTCATTTCTATTCCCTTTTGCTGCAGGGGGAGCGTGGAGGACTTGAGGCATGATTATCCCCTGTTCCTTAGAAAGATACCGGCAAGGTACTCAAAGAGAATGACAGGGTATTTGGGAAAGCAGTGTTATCCAGCTCAGGCTGACCCAGGCTGAAGTCTTTGGCTTGGCTCCAAGTTGTGATGTCTTCCATGGGGAACCTCGTTTCACAGGCAGCAGGGTAGAACTCAAAATTAGTACTTGAAGATTCAAGAGACTCCAGGTCACTGTAGGTTCTCTAAGAAAGCTGCCTCAGAGAAGCTATCTGCCCATCTTTCAGTCCAACTCTCACACTAAACCCTGGGGAACAGATTGCATTGTTGTTTATCTGTATCATGGTGACTTCTTCCAACCTCGGCAGAGCGTGCAAGCGTATATACATGATTGAATATAAATTGGAGATTTTACCCAAAATATGCCCTCAGAATAGGAAGTACAGATATATTCTCAAGTCTTTAGAAAGCATCTCATGTATGGAACATTCTCACAGTCATTTTATATTGAACAACCAAGAATCCTGTTTGGAGAAAACAGATTAGCTAAATACATCCTCCATTAATGCTGGTTTTGAATACCTGTAGGAGCCATGTGAAAAGAATCACTCTTTCAAAAAGAGACAAATTTAACATGGTGTTGGATTTCACTGTCTAAAAGGCCTTTGAAGATCGCTTTCAAAACCAACAGAGCAAGTGCCTGTGTTGTGGAGATTACAAACACTGACAGGATGAATAAATAAGTAATGAATCATAAGGTTTTACAAACGAGTGCTTAAGGCTTGACTTAAGTTTTCCAGTGGCATCATTTTACATGGACTCAAAAAGTCAGCTTCTCAAATGGAAATAAAATGATACTCTGGAAAATTCTTAGATAATGAAAGTATGGTTCTCTTGGTGGTGCAAACATTTAAAAAATGCATGTTGAGTTTTAATAATATTATTTGAAATGGAGAAGAGTATTATTTCTGAAAGTAGTATATTGCTAGTGTAATATAATTTTACATCCTAAAAAAAATATTCTAAATCTACATTTAATCATTTAATCTTCATTCCTAAAAGATTCTATGTTCAAATCGGTCTAGATGTGTTGTTTTTTTTATAGCGTTACCTGACTGGGAAAGTAGAAAATAGAAGATAAATTTATTTACAGTTTTGTCATTTGAAAGCCATAGTTTATTACCTTTTATTTCAATTAAACCAAAAGTGTCCTCAGGTATCTCCTTGTAAATGAGCTAAGAACCTACCATACAAGCTGTAAACTCAGTGAAACAACCAGATGCTAAAGAGGTCTGGGCCCAAGAGGTGATTAGAAGCAATAGAAGTGGAGTCTGGCAGGGTTGTGATCTGAAGACTTTAAGAATGGGCCTATATGCTTAGATTATTGCAACCAGAAAGGGGACAGTAAAATGGATGGATTCATTTTGGTGTTTTTATTCACTTGAGGATATTGTACACTGGAAATAGATTTAATCCAACTTAATGTGCATTCAGTTTTGCATTCATTCAATAAAAATAAGCACAAAAAGTTGAGGACCTGTAATGTCCCAGATATCGTACTAAATGCCAGAGAAATAGTGGTCAACCAGAGAAGGACAAGTCACTCATTCCCTCAGCTGAATATGTGCTGGTCTTACAAGGTCCTTGGCTTCCCAGTTTCACACTTTGGATTACCAAAGCATGATTGTATATGCAAATGACCAGAGATTTACACCTAGCTGTGAAAATGTGCATTCCTGCATTTATTTTTAATTTATCAAATATTTGATAAGTAAAGAATTAAGCGCTGGAGAGTAATTATTATTAAAAACTGAAATTTCTGACCTTACGGATCTTCAGTCAAGTCTCTACAGGGCAACAGAGACATTGATCAAACAATGACAGAAATCAAGTAAAAATCTAAGGGACAAGGTGCTATAAAACATAAGTATTTATTATCTCCAGAACCTAAACAGTGTTTTTGAAATTTTTTATCAAAGTATAATATACACATAGAAAAGTGGACAGATCATAAATATACAGCTTGATAAATTTTCATAAGAAAAGACATGACAAGCATCTCAGAAAACTGACTTGTGCCACATTTGTCAATAGTTACCCCAACCCATATTGTGACTTCTAAAGTCATCGCCTATTTCTATTTTGTGAACTTTATATAAAAGAAATCACATTGCTCATATTTTTTTGTATAAATTTTCTTTGCTCAACATGACCTGTGTGAGACCCATCTGTATCATCGTGTATGAGTTGTATAGTATTCCATCCTATGTGTATACTTCAATTTATCCCTTCTGCTATTAATGGACAATGGGGGTACTTTCTGATTTTTGTCTATTATAACTAGTGCTCCTATGAACAGTCTAGTCCACATTTTTAATGAAAGTAAGTCCACTTTTTGGTGAGTGTATGGAAGTGGTAGGAATGTAATTACTGGATCAAAGTGTGTGTGAGTTTATCACGAGTAGATATTGCCTAATTATTTTCCAAAGTCGCTGTACCATTTGCATTTTCTAATAGCAATGTACGAGAGTTTTGGTTCCTCCATATCCTTCCTAGCCTTTGGTATTGTCAGCCTTCTTCATTTTAACCATTCCATTGAGTACATACCGTGTTTCCCCCAAAATAAGACCTAACTAGAAAATAAGCCCTAGCATGATTTTTCAGGATGACATCCCCTGAACATAAGCCCAAATGCATCTTTTGGAGCAAAAATTAATATAAGACCTGGTCTTATTTTCGGGGAAACACAGTAGTTGTATCACATTGTAATTTTAATTGCATTTCTAAAGAGGGAGGGAAGGGATGGCTCCCTTGAAGAACTGAAAATTGAGCCGAGGCTTGGCATAATAAGCTATAGTTAATAAGGAAAGGAGAGGAACAAAGAACATTCCATGGGTAGGGAATAGCATGGTGCAAAGATCTGGTGGCAAGGGGGCAGGAATGGCGGGAGCAGAAGGAGTAGGCAATTGGATGAGATGAGGCCAGATACGTGCAAGGAGTAGCCTAATAAAGCAGAACCTTGGAGGTTTATCTTTACACTCAAAATCATCATAAGACTCTAAGCAGAGGATATGAAGTGGTCAGATTTGCTCTGATCACCCTAGTTGCTTCATGGAATACAAACTAGAGGGGCAAATGGGTAGAAGGGAAGGGAGATGAATTTGGAGAGGAGGCTGCTATAGTAGCCCAGGAAGATTGCTCTAGGTCTTGAGAAAAGAGGCTTCTTTTTGTGGCTGCATGGCTTGCCTAGGTCTAGAAGTCCATAGTAGGCCTAATTTTACAGCCCTGTATCATCACAACCTTAGGACAAAGGGAGCGTATTCTCAACCCAAACTAAAGTCTGGGTCTGGGTCCAGGCTCTGGGTCACTATTATTAGGGACTTGGGAGGAATTTTTGCCACTGTGATTAGTCATGAGAGCATGAAAAATATAAATGTATTACATTAATGTTTATAGACAATACAACAATGGAAGGATAGGGTGGAAGCTCTTTATGTGAGCTTATCTAGTGAAACCTCAGTAAATTAGAATAGCCATTTAAACAGTCATTAACATGACACCTAATGAGCTTAAGAAATTAATTTAGACTAAAGTAAAAAGTAATATGCAGAAATCTGTCTAGATGTCGATGTTTGGGGATAGACAGAGGATATATGTGAGCGTGACTCTATGTGTGTCTGCATGTATGTGTGTGTGTGTTGCTACCATGGACTTCAGTTTATCATTAACTCTGTGTTGTTGAACTACTCATGGCAGCTCTCCAGACATTGGTTTCTACGTCTGTTAAATTAAGGAATTGGTCTTAGAGCTTGATAGTCCTTAAGGATTTTATCTAATGTCTGAGCCTTCCATTATTAATCAGTGATAATAACATGCTCTCCAATGCGCCCTCCATGACAGCCTAATCCCTTACTCTCGAATTAGAAAATTAAGGTAATTAAAATGTGCAGAAATGCATAAGATCTTTGTAAATTTTTCTTTATGTCCCCGAGAACACCAGGATTGTTCTGTTTTTTTCTCATTAGTTTTTGAAATGATGAGTTAGTTTTTGAGACACAGCCAAAATGCAATGATTTGGTTGATCTTATTTATTGACTGTTAGTCAATGAAACTATCAGAGAATACTTTGGAAATATTTCTGAGTGTATTTTACCCTAACTTTGAGATTGTGGAGATACATTATGTTGTACTTTTTAATCCATATAAGCTGACATGATAAAAAGTAATAATATTTGAGAGTAATTACAGAGACTGTCATAAACATTAATTAAGCAACAAATTGTGCCTTTGAGATCAATCTGTATTTATCTTCTTTGCAGATAAGAAAATAGGCCTAGGAGAAGTTTCTCATCAGTAAGGCAACCTAATACTGTCCCTAAATATTAGGAGAAATAACCTAACAGGCTAGAAAGCCATTAAACAGTGATTTCAGTTGCAGCAAGATAAGAAATTAAATGAGATCTTCAAATTTAAAAAAAAGAAAAATTCGTTAGAGAAACCCATATCTGCCAATAAAAGTTCTAAGCCGTCATATGAGTAAAGACTTGATGTTTCTCCTTTGATGTTGTCCTTCTGAAATATAGTAATTATGACATTTTTATCTACATAGCACTTCTAAGATGAACTTTAAGTGTCATTTAATTGTATTCAGATGATAGCAAATGCTCATGGGAGTTGCAAGCAAATTATTTCATTAATAACTTTGAGACCAGATGGTTTTGGGTCTCAGAGCCTTTCTCCTTTTGACTTGTCTGCAGATACGAAGTAAAGTTTGTATCATGTCAGACTTAACTTTATAGGATTGTGCTAAGTCCTGGATAATCTACCTTTCCTGTCAGTCTTCACGTCCAATAGATTCTCTCTTTATAATTTCAGAGGGAAGTTGTCCTACTTTTCCATTCCTAATGACAGAATTCTACTTAAGAGCTACATGACACACTGGTGTGATGGAACTGGTTTGTATAGTCTCTTGAGAACCCATTGTTAAATTTTCAGGATTTTTGTTAATTGATTGTTAAACAAGCACAGTCATTAATAAAAGTTAAATGATAAAAACTTGCAAAAAACAAATGATAATAATAACAAAGATAAAAAAAGACTGAACTTGCATTTCCTCCTCATTATTTTGCTCCATTTTACTATTATCTCGACCTTAGGTGATTCATGGTTTTATTTTGCATACGTCTGGCTGATGGATGAGATGCAAGACAGGCAAGATAGTAGAAAGTTAAAGTCGAACTATGTGTTTCAGCATTAGCAGCACAGATATGCCTAAGGCCAAGCAGGATTTACAAATGAGCAGCATGGCCTGCACACGGGACAGGGACAATCTGGAGAGTGCTCCACATTTAGGGACCAGCTGCCATGAGGAACATGGGCACAATGTTGCCTGATCTCCCATGTTTCAAGAAAACTGGGAATCTCAAAGTCCTTAGAGTATTTACTCAATCTTTAAATGGTGGCGGACTAATTAAAATGGCAAATAAACTTGTTGGAGAACAAACAATATTTGTCTGTGGATCATATGACTCTCATTCATAATCTTCAGTTTGCTAAAAGCATTTTAAGAATACGAAATATGAAGGAAAACCCAAGCTACATAGTAAAATTATATTAAATTGAGCCATAGGACATTGCCATTTTTATAGCTCAAAAAATGGTCAAATGGCAACAATTTCCTATGATTCAACCTAATAGTTTGCAATTCCAAAATATTGAGACTGATCATGTGTGCTGTCAGAACCAGTGTGCATGTTAGGTGAAATAGGAGAATAGCATCAAGTGAGTTTTAACTTCTTATGGGTGACAACCCCCACTCCTCTTTTCTTGATAAATGTGTTTAAAACTTTGGACCTTCCTAGATACCTGTACTTGTGTATAGAGTTGTGAGATATGAGGGAAAAGGAGTTATAAAACCTAGAAATCAAAGATTTCAAGTTAAGGACTATGTTTGAGCAGGTCCTAATACAGTGGTATATTAGGTTACCAGGGCTGCCATTACAAAATACTACAGACTGGATGGCTTACACAACAGAAATTTATTTTCTCACAATTTTGGAGGCTACAAGTCCAAGATCGAGGTATTGGCAAGTTTGGTTTCTTCTGAGTCCATTGTCGTTAGCTTGCAGATAGCTGCCTTTTTACTATGTCTTCACATAACCTTTCTCCTGTGTTTGCATGCCCCTGGTGTCCTATGTGTCCAAATTTCCTCCTCTTACCAGGGCACCAGTCAGATTGGATTAGAACCCACAGATATGACTTCTTTTCACCTTAATTACCTCTTTAAAGACCCTGTCTCCAATATAGTCACACCCTGAGGTACTGGGAAATGAAAGTTTCAATATGTGAATTTGGGAAGTGGGGGGGCAGGGAGGGGAATACAATTCGGCCCATAAGAAGTGGTGCCCTGGTAAATTGTTAACAAACAGCTCTCTAGAGAGAAAAATCTTTACTTCTAGACTTTTCCAATTTCTGTGGTTTAAATACTCCCATCATGGCTCATTCCAGGTTACCAACATGACATCGCTGAATGTGGACTTGGGAGGATGTGTGCAGTAGCAAACCTAGCATAGCAATTCCACCGTCCACACACAGTAGACATAAATAACCTCAAGACCGTAGATACTAGTAAAATGGAGCAAAATAATTAGGAAGAGATGAAATTTCAGTCTTTTTTTGTCTTTGTTATTAATATCATTTTTTTTTTGCAAGTTTATATCATTTAAGTTTTACCAATGAAACTGTGTTTGTTTAACAATCAACTAACAAAAATCCTGAAAATTTAACAATGGATTCTCAAGAGACTATACAAACCAGTTCCATCACACCACTGTGTCATGTAGCTCTTAAGCAGAATTCTGTCATTAGGAATGGAAAAGTAGGACAACTTCCCTCTGAAATTATAAAAAGAGAATCTATTGGACATGAAGACTGACAGGATATGGGTGAAAATCAACAGTAGGAATCCAAAATGAATGAATGAGAATAGAAAAAGAATTTGGCAGGGAGAGCTAGTTTAGATAGGGCTGTGGATTAGTGGGGTACGATTAGAAGAGCCAGCCTGGGGGTCAGGTGACCTGAATTCCTATCCTAGTGTTACCCAAGAAGCTGAGTGATTTGGGCAAGAACAGCCTCTCTGAACCTCAGTTTCCCACTCTCTAAAATACATCCTCTGTATGATTTCTCAGCAGCCTCTCAACTTTAAATTCTGTCATCCTATCACTTATTGTATAATTGCCAAGTCCTTTTCATTTCTGTCTCTACAAGCCAGTTTTCAAAAACAATTCGAAGGTCAAGTGTGTGTGTCTGTCCCTTGCATATTTTATAGTCACCCCAAAAGATACATTAATGGAAAGAAAAATACACAAGTCTGTTGTATCTAATATTGGCAAGATTTTTATCAAAAAGATTTTTTTTTTCCCTTATGACCCTCGGAAGCAATTGCAAGTAACCCATTTAAACGTGCATCTGGCTTAGAAGAACAAGTATGTGAACTATATTAGAAATGCAAGCAACCCCAGAGGACTTCTACTTTCAGTTCAGTAGTTAAAACTCAGTGTATGCTTTATGTTTTGACTGCATCACAGTAGGGAGCCTCATTGCGGCACTCTTGAAAGGTTGTTTTAAAAGAAAAATGAGAGTTTTGTGCACGTAAGACCCTCTCTGAAAAACCAGAGGTCTTCATTGGCTCCTGGACTCTTCAGACTCTTTGCAAATAAGCCTTTATAACCATTTAAAAATTGTGTTGGAAGTAACTACATGTTAACTAGAAATGAAAATAATCAGGTGGCCACATATTGATTACCCCACCTACTTTATTTTGTGATATGATCCTTACCCCAGTGCTTTTCAAAATGTATTCCATGGGCCAGCAGCATCAGTATCACCCGGCAGTTTCTTATAACTGCAAACTGGCCCTCCCTCAGACCTGATCAGTGAAATCTCTGAGAATGGAGCCCAGCATTTGTGTTTTAATAAGCCCTCGGAGTGACTCTGATGCATGTTCATTGATGGGATGCTCTCCTATAGAAAACTGCGGAAAGTCAGGCTTTCTCTCATTTGTTCATCACATTTTTCATCTTTTTAGGCCAATGGTTCTTAAAGTGAGGTTCCTGAACTAGCACTATCAGCATCACTGAAGAACTTTCTAGGAATACAAATTCCTGGACCTCACTCAGATTTATTCCATTAAGAATTTGGGAGATAACAGGGTTCAGCAAGAGAGAGAGTTATGGCCAAAGTGTAATTTAAAATAATGGACTCGGGTAGGTGCATGGCAGCGGGCAGAGAAAAACATGAACCGGCTAAAAAATACATGAGCTTGGAGACCAAGTAGATTTAGAAGAGGAAGGAAGAGCAGTGAGAAAGGTTTCAAGTATAGTAGGTTTCTATGGTTTCAAGTATAGTAGGATAAAGGGTAGCTGGGAGAGAGGAAAGCTGGTTTAAGAGGCGTGCCGTTTATGTGCAAGTAAAGGTTTGACTGTCCCACCTCTTCCTGACCTTACCATCCCCCACTCCTCCCTGCTCTTACTCTTTTCCTCTTCCAGTTCTAGCCCATTCGTGTCCCTGGCACAAGAGAGCCACCATCATAGGATCCATGTTATTTCTCATTGTCCAAAGTAAAGCACAGAAAGAACGACACACGCTTGGATGTATCTCCTTGCAAAATCCTAACTGCCATGCAGAGTAGTCTAACTTCAACTTCACTTTAGGATCTTTTTTAATCGGATGAAGCTGGTTTGGACACTGACAGTTTCTATACTTACAAAGAAGGCATTTTATAGAACAGGAGAGTATCTTGGGAAAAACGTGTTCACAATCTGAAAGCTACATCTAAAACGCAACCCTTCTGTCCCCCAGGGCTTTTCCCACTAATATCCTTCTGATTCTCATAAAACTATAGGTCAGTGAGGAAGAACCCAAGAGTCCTATGACTGATATGTTTCCTCTTCTTAGAAAGCAAAAGCCCCTAGCAAGGAATAAATAAATTAAATCAACTCCAAAAATAAGAAATAAATTCAATGGATTGGTCTTGAGTTTGGACCAATTAATTTGCATAACTGCTTCAAAACTAGTGACCTGGGAATAAATTCCAAATGGAAAGTATTTCCAAGTTCTATTTATGGATAAATGGCCCATGGGAGCCTTTTCCTTGGTCTTCACTGATGAGTCTTCTTAGCTTTTTAAAATGTGTGGCCAGTGGGGAGTTTCCTTTTCTCCATGTGATTCTGACCCATTTCTCAACCACTTCACCGACACCCTGAAGCACCATTTAGCACTCCAGGAGACCTTGTGTATTAAAGATAATCCTTTGAGAAATCGGGGTCCATAAACCAGTGAATAAGTCACGTGTGGCACAGCAGTGTTGCTTTTAATCTCAGGAATGGGCAATAAGGGTCATGCTACTATTTCATCCAAATGGGAAAAGGAAATTAACATGGGACACAGTAGAAGGCAGAAATCCTTCAGTTGCATTTAGCTGCCATAGAACACACTAGGGCTAAGAAACCATACCAGAGTGAAAATATCTGCTTGGTGATGTATGAGGCAGGGATACTGAATTTAGGAATTCATGGAATACGTTGTCAAGCGAGACAAATCACATCCTTCAGTTATAGTACAGTTGAAAAGCCCTTTATTCCTCTGAGAGACAGATATCTCATGCCATCAAATTGAGCTTTCAGTGCGAAGAATGGAGTCCTGCAGGGTGATCAAGTAGATTGTATTGCTGGTCAATACCTTTTCTATTATTATGTTACTGGAAAATAATTATTATCTTCTGCTCGAGCCTGTATGAGATTGAGAAAGATCAGGGAGAGGAAAAATGCTGCATTGTTCAGCTTGTGTTTTATATTCAGCCCCTACACATGTTAAAGCCAGCAATGCTAGATGGAGATTACTTTGTATTATTTTAAAAATCATTGCCCTCGAGTAATTTCTTCTGCCTTTTTCTATTATTAAGCTAGGTTGGGAATGTGATTCTGAAACATATAATCAAAGAAAGAGTACTTAAAATATCAATATTTAATTCCATATTTTTCCACTGATTTGGCTTTGTTGAAAAACTTGGTATCTATGGGCTTTTAATCACAAACGTGTCGAAGATGTTTAACAAAGTTTTGAGTTAGGAAAACAGTCTTGAGGTTTAATTTAGTAAAATTATAATTCGTATTATAGTGTAGCATATGTCCCCTCCTTGCAACTATCAAAATAAATCAACTGGGGCCTAGCGAAGTTCCACTTTTTTGCACTTGGAGTGCCTAAAGAAACATTCGATGTTTTGCCACACTGAGGAAGGCCTGCAGCTTTCTGGAAAAGCTGTGGAGACTATCAGCCCCGCAGAAGAGCTGGTTTTTACTTGTGCCGTGTTCTGGAGCTCTCTTGAATTTACCACATGTGTCTGTCTGGTTCCTATAACCCTAAATGTAAGTTATTCAACAGCTGGGGACTTGGAGTATTTTTTCTAGTTTTTCCTCAGTAAGTTTTAGATATTAAAATATATGTTGGTTAACTTTAAAACAAACAAAAAATCCTCTTTCCCCCTTCAGTAAGGATATACAGCAGAAAATCAGTCTCTAAATATTTTTATCCCAAGATTTTTTTTTATTCTGGAAGCTTCTTCCCAGTCACCTTCTGTCATAGGAATATTAAACCTTTGTCTTGATGGGATATGGTAGAATTTTTTGATTCAGCACTATTGACATTTTGGCATGATAATTTCTGTTGTGAAGGCTGTCCTGTGTATCGTAGGATGTTTAACAGCAATCCTGACCTCTACTACCGAATTTCCCCCAAAAATAAGGCTTAGCCAGACAATCAGCTCTAATGCGTCTTTTGGAGCAAAAATTAATATAAGATCCAGTTTTTTATATTATATTATATTACATTACATTATATTAATATTATATTATATTAGGACCTGGTCTTATATTATAGTAAAATAAGACTGGGTCTTCTATTAATTTTTGCTCCAAAAGACGCATTAGAGCTGATTGTCCGGCTAGGTCTTATTTTTGGGGAAACAGGGTAGGTGCCAGTAGCATCCCCTCCCACCAAGTTGGGACAGCCAAAGTGTGCCCAAGCACTGCCAAGTGTTCCCTGGGGGCCCAAAATGCTTCTTTTGCCCCGCCCCCACCATCATTCACACTGAGAACCGCTGGACTAGCACAATGCTACTTAACACACACAGGTCAATTCTCACACTATGAAACTGTTAGGAGACAGAGACAGATGGGGCAGCGCCTGAGCTGCTTTTGTTGTCCTCTCCCCAGCCTGTAAGCTTTTCCTACAAATTTCCAAGAAAAGAAAGCTGATTGTTTGAATGAAGAGATATGTCATAAGCATTCCCCACCTTGAGAATACAGACATCTTGCTGATATCTGAAGTAAGGAATTTGGGGAGGAGAGTAAAGAGGTTCAGGGAGAACATACAACGGCAAAGAGAGCGCAGTAGAGACTAAATAGGTTCCCCTCCCCTCTTTAGCTCTAGCTTTCTCTTATCTCATGGACACTGTGCTACCTGCCCTCACTATGTAGCAAGCACTTGGGGTAGTGCCTTGGAAGGGAACTGTCGCTGTGTATACTTGTTTTTATTAGTCACACCTGAGAATATTAACTTTTTTGTTTTACTCATGTATGAAGTAAGAACAACTAAAAAGGGCAGTTGTAAATAATTCCATGTCTTTATATACTTATTCCAAGCTCTTATTCCAGCGTTAGGGGATTAATGTCAGGGCTAAAAAACGAAAAATAAACCAAGAACCCGAAGGCTGGCCTGAATAGAATCCGCATCAGGAAAAATACAATGAGAAAATTAATAAATTTGACTTTACTTAACATTCTATTGTTATAGTTAATAGTTTATTATTCCTGGGAGATTTTGTCCTGATTAAAGCCATTAGAAGGATTCTTTTTCCCCCAAACATCCACACCCATCTACTAACCCAGTAATCAAGGCAGAGTGTCAATTAAACTAAAATTTGTGTCTTTCCCACCAAAACTATGAATGGAGCCATCACTCACAAATTTGCTAATTGTTTTTCTCTGCTACTAACACTAGCCAATGTTGGTGACAATCACCACCATTGAGATTGCATTGTAAAAGACATCGTAATCAGTGAACTGTCCTATTTATCTTTATTAGCCCATAGTCTGCATAATGGAGTTAGCCTTTCCACACCTTCCACTTACCAGAAGAATGGGAAAACAAAGACAGTAAAAGCTAATGTCCCTAGGAGCTATGACAATTAACAGCAACACTTTCTTTTTTTTCTCAAAGCCAGTTCCAGTCATTAGTTGAAGTGCTACATAAATGCTAAGTGTTCCTTGTTGGTTTATAAAGTTAATGCCATCCCACGATGAGACTGGTTTATTGATTGATTATGTGGATCTGAAGTGAAGCAGAGGTGAGAACTTCAGGTGCTACTGAGTATTCAAAAGCAATGTTCACTTTACACATTGATATGCCATTGATCCCCTATCAGATTGGCAGAGGTAGAAAAGTTTGATCATATACAGCAGTGGTCAGGATGTGTGGGAAACAGGCACTTTTATACACTGCTAGTGAAAGTATAAATTGGTAGAGAGAGCATAGGTGGAGGGTGCTTCAGCAGGAGGCAGGGAGATGGGGTACCAAGGACAGGAATTACAAATGAATCCACCCTTTGTTCTAGCATTCGAATTCTGAGAATTAATCCTACAGATCTTCTCACGAAAGTTCACAAAGATGAAAGAGCTAGGTTATGTTGTAGTTGCATTGTTACAATCATATGAAAGAAAACAACTCAGTCATAAAATACGTTACCTCATGCCATGAATACAATATTTTGCAACCAAAGACACTCAAAGAAATCTGTTAAGTTAAATTGAAAAGTTATTCATCACATATCAGCTTACGTCATTCTTTCAACTCATTTACTCAGTATTAGTAAATGTCTCTGGTTGCTAGGCATTCACCTAGGTTTTTGCTGCTAATAAAATTTGTGCTTTTGTTTTTATAATAGAGAGATGGTTTAATGGTACAGATCATATTAATGTTTCTATTTCTTTTATTTGATCAATAATTATTGAGTAGATACTATGAGGCCCTGGAGCCTTAAGAAGGAACAAGGGGGCACTGCACCCACCCCACCCTACTCCACCCCCCATGAACTGGTAGGCAGTGGGGTAGAGGCAAAGTAGCGATCACTATTATAAAAGAGAACTGTATCTATCAGGGCCCAGTGAGGGAAGCAGAGCCCACTCTGAGTCTTAGGATAAGGAATTTATCACAGGAATTGGATCTTACTCCATTGTCAGAGGAGCTGAGAAGTAAAAGTCTGAAAGGGAGAGATGGTGAATCAGAGAAAATATCAATCAATAAATCTAAGACACAAACATATCCAGTCCCCAAAATGGGTCTGCAAAGAAAGTGTATAGGAGGGCTAAGGGAAGCTGTGTCTACGCAGCCTGTGGATCCACTGACAAGCATCAGCAAGGAGCCTGAGGACACTGTTTAACAACCAGGTCGGTAGTCAGGAAGAAGAGCTAGACATGGAGGAGAGGAAAGGACAAGCCAGCCAGAGCCATGTCTAAACACAAAGACTTCACAAAGTAATGGTTGCTGCTTCATTTCTATCTTCCAGAGATCAGGCAAATTATTCTTGACCAATTTTGATTTGCACCCATACAGAGAAGGGGTTTCTGGGAACAAATTTCAGCTTAGCCAAGTTGATCAGTAGAAAATTCCACAATAGTTATTTGTTTGCTTAAGCCTTCTATCTCACATTACTGAAAAACTTATGTTCAGAAAAAGTACATGAAGGTCTCTCGCAGACCTCAGCTCATGAGAAAGTGAAGAGTAGACAATTTAAATGTTGCTAAATCTATGTCTCTAGATTACTGATTTTTACAATCTTCATATTGTGCTGCAGCTGTTGTGTTGCTCTGAACATGTGTTTGAGCCTCTCCTCCCTTGCTTACCATGGGGCCCAAGGATGGATGGCTTGGATATAGCTCGGATCCCTTGGGTGTATGTCCAGAGGACCAAAGCACTGTGGTTTGGAAGGTGTTTTGCAACATAACTTAAAAATGCAGTGTCTTTCACAGAGTAGGTGCAAAATAAATGCTTGAATGGGTGTGGGTAAATGAAAAGGTGTATGGACAGTGGTTTCTCTAGGCAGAGGAAGATGGATGCAAGTTTTTGTTCAACAGCACAAAAATAGATGTGCAAAGAGAAAATCTTCACAAAAATAGTTTATTTTATGACTGAAAAAAGGTATTCTAGGTCACTCCAACACAAACATTTGCCATGTTCCGTGCCAGGTACAAAAAGTCTTTCCACTTTCCTCCTTCCATTTTTTTTTTTTTTTTTACCCAGCTAAACATCAATAGTGAAAACAAGAACAAGACTACATATATTGTTTTTGGCTCAAAGGGTTATTTTAAACATTTAAAATCAGTTCCCAGCATTTAAAAATAGGAGATTTTGCATAAGTATCCAAATCTCCAGTGTTTCTTGAAATTCCAGACGATCTGGCAACAGTGGTCTGGCATTTCCACATGACACCTATGGCTGGGCCTCAGTGGTGGTTGCCACCTTTAGACCAAGTAGTCTCCTGAGTGTCATGGCCCCCACCCACTCTGAACTGTCCCTTGACGTACAGCTGCACACCCTTTGCTATTTATAATTCCACATATGACATAATGTCTTATAAGTAAAGAAATATTGATAGTTGATAATAATAACGCTGCTACAATTTATTTAACCTTTATCATGTACCAGGCACTATGCTAAGTACTTTTAACAATTTTTTTTTTTAATCTAATTCTCTCAGTCTTACAAGGTAGCTATTATTTCCATTTTATGGATGAAAAACTGAGATTAAGGGAGTTAAGGACCCTTCCTGAGCTAAATCAAAGGAAGTGATGCAGCCAGCGGTTGGTACAGGAAAATAGAATCTAACTCAAGATTTTTTCTGTAAAGGGCCAAATAGTACATAATTTAATTTTTGCTTTGTGTGCCCTACAGTTTCTGTTGCAAGGACTTAGCTCTGCCCTCGTAGAGTGAAGGTAGCCACACACAATATGTAAGGGAATGAGTGTGGCTGTGTTCGAATAAAATTTTGTTTACCAAACCAGGCAGTGGCTGGATTTGGCCGATAAGCTGTAGTTTGTGAATCACTGGGCTACCCCCACAGCCTGTGACCCTCAGTGATGCAACAACCAAGGGTGGTTTATACATTCAGTAACTGAATGGTGCACTGCCACGGAGGGCAGCGGAAGTTGTAACATGGTCCTTCACATGATCCTCATAGTGCGTGAAACCATATGAAATTGCTGTTTGCAAATATGGGAAAATTTATAGAGTTCAACCTAAGTGCTACGTCAATCTCTGGATGGAAATTGACTCGTGTTTGCTTTTTAAATTCTTGATTATTTCTGGTTCCAAATTTGAGTTGTTTCTGGCTGCTTTTGTTTTTCAAACACTTACCATGCCAGCCATGGGGGCAAAAAAGAAAGGAATGAACACCAAAGGCTGCTGCCATGAAAAAAGAACAGCATTGTTGTAGCTGTTGCATGAGATAGACATTATTAGTTCCCTGAATTGTGGAGAGAACTGAGGTTCAAAAACATTATGAAACATATACAAAGTCACACCACTCATCAGTCCACAAGGTAGAATTTAAGGTGCGTGTCTATAGCCCCAAAGCCCAAGCTGTTTCTATTTTACTGTGTAAATATCTGGAGTTTCTATTCTGAATTCACCTACATCCCCCGAAAAGAAACAACTCAATCCATAGATCTTCTTATCCTTTAAATATACATTCCTTCAACATTATGTATTAGAGGCCTGCTGTGTGCCATGCACTGTGAATGTGATGCCGAATAAGATAGAAACACAAATCTGAAGGTTACATTTTAGTGGAGAGAGGCAGCAAACACTCTAATTGACAAAACCCAACATTCAGCCTCCTGGACCTCAGGCTCTGAGGTGATTGAGTGTCGTGCCAACAGCATGAACGGTCTTTGTGTGCAGACTGCTTTGGACAGCACTGGGATTGCTAGGAAGTTAAAAAGGCATCACTATAAGTCACACAGCCAACTGATTCCCAAGTGTTTGTCTCTGTTCAGGGTGGGGCTTGGGGGATCGGGCCAGATTCTTTGGGCTTCTTTGGTATCTTGTCCAAGAGCTGCATTCTTCTGCCTTATAAAAATGAGAATTGTCTTCAAACCTGTGGTACTTTCCAGGTCATGTATGAGAGGTGTCAGGTATTCTCTGTGAAAATGAGGATTTACAAACGTTTATGTGTGTCATGATTTTATTTCCCCCTTTCAAAATGACTGCTGGCTCTAAAAGAGTCAAGAACTCCAATTTGCATGAACTCTTCAACACCTCTCCAAATTCAACAAAACTGACATTTATAGCTTCGTTGAAGCGGAGACATGGCATTTGGCTTCAGATTGTTTGGACTGTAGAGTGTCAGTATAAATAGCTTTGATTGACTTTTGTATCGTGCACATCTGGAAGCAATTTATGGCATTCCAGCTAGATTAAAGCGCATTTTAAAGGAATTTCACCAGCTCTTTTTTTCCCCCTTCTTTCCTGTTGGCCATGGTGAATAAAGTTTCAAAGAAGGTTTAGCTGCTGTTCTTGATGTAGACTGTGGTGAAGTCAAATTCAGGGCAAATGCAGGGTGGGGGGAGAAGGGAGGAGGGAAGTTTGTTTTGCCAAAAGAGCTAAACACAGAAGTGAGTTTTCCTCGATTGTTTTGTTCACACTGAAATGAGAGAGAAAACAGCAGACACCAGGAAGCAAGCGGCTATCACTACACAGAAACCACGAACGAAGTCATTTTTGAAGAGAGGAGTGAATTGACCTAGGAGAGGTGAAACAAGCTAAATCTGTGTCACTTGGTTCAAGAACCAGAAGGGCTGAGAAGAATCAAAAACACTGCCTTTCATTTTCTGAATATGTACGTACCATGGTGTTCATGGAGCAAGTATGTATGGAGCACCTACTATGGTCTAGGGGAGAGAGAGCATATGAGAACCAGCCTGCCTCCGTGGAGCCTATACCGTAGTGCAGCAGAAAGGCATTGTATAGTCAATTCCAGCCTCCCACGATTTAATTACCTTTGTGATTAAATTATAGTGGAGAAGTACACAGTGTCCTGAGTGCCTGTGGACCTAACTTAGTTGGAAGATCACGGAACACGTTCTGAAAAGATATGAAATTTCACATAAGACAGGAGAGGGTAATACTTAACTTGGAAAGCCATTTGAGGGAGAAAAAAAGAATAACATTACAGACTGTGGGGAAGAGGAGGCTAGGAATTTCATTTTCAAACCCCAAGAGATAGGAACAACGCCACAAGGTAGATATTTTCCCATTTCAACATGGGAAAAATGAGGTTCAAGTTGGCTACAAACCTCTCCAGTTTTACTCAGCTATTAACTGTCCTCCCCGCTTTAAAGCACAATCTACCTTCATCCTTTAACACCATGGTCTGTATAGGTGAAGACAAGTCACATGAGATCTCTGGGCCTCAATGTCCCCATTTCTGTGATGAGGACATTTGATAGATACTCTCTGAGTTGAATCCTCTGGAAAATTAAGACATCTATATAAAAGTGAAGTTGTGTATAACATGTAAATCGTAATATACTATAACAAATAAAATGGGAACACTGCCATTCACATTTACGCATGAAAATTCTCTGATGGACAAACTGGGAGGTGCAGTAACATCCTTGGGGGAAATGAGAATGTGCCCTCAAGTTTCTCTTAGATAAGAAAATAAGATATCCATTATTAAATTAGATTCATACACTTGAAGCGACCAACCCCCACGCATTGTTAAGCTATAATATATAGGTCATTGTGGCCCCTTTTTTTCTTTTTGTTGCTGAAGGAAAGTGATGAAGTGGTGCCAAGAAAGTGGCAAATTGCCCTAAAAATCACATAAAAGTGCAATTTAGCTCACATAGTTCTGCTGCAGAAAACCACCTTTGTTTCGTTATTAGCTTCCCAGGGATTTCTTTCCTTGGTTGGCATTTAAGTGTGGAAACTTGTCCTTTTTTTCTTAACATAATGAGACAGTTCTTATGTTTTAAGAACAATAGAAAAAAGCATGAAGAGTGGTCGATACATTACTGGAGATTTATTAACTACCAACTGGAGCCTTATTGCCAACCTCAGGGTATGATTTGGAAAGACAAGGAGGCATAAACCTCTGTTGTTTTAAGCAGAAATAGAAAGAAATCTAATCTCTGAGACCATAGGATGAAAAATGTTCTATTAGGGATTTTCTTTGCCTTTTCCCCCCTAATTCAGGTTCAGGCTTTGACCTGTAGACAAAAGAGCAGCTACTTTGCTTAAAAGGTTTAGAACTAATAGGAAGGTAAACTGAAGTTATTTGTTGACATAATTTCTGGCAGTGTTTTCCCAGCTTCTGTTTCAGTTCTCTTTCTACTTGTCTGTACAGGCTTGACAAAAATACATCAAAATAAAGCTGTGCTAATGTGATCACATATCATATTTCATGCACTCTCTACTTGATTAGAGGGATACATATGAGACAAAGCAGGGTGAGGCAGGGAAGAAGTGAGAAACCAAGAATGTTGAGTCCTGTGTTAGTAGCAGAAAATGGTTGGGTGGAGGCCAAATCTCAATGGAAAATGGGCTATGGATTAAAGACAGTGATGGGGCAAATCAGAAAAGCTTTTTATCCTGTTGATGAAAAATATGTTGTTCTGTGTAAACTTGGAAAGAGGTAGTTTATGGTTCAAACGGTGCATTTTCTAATTTGTTAATTGTTTTAGTTCAACAAATACTTGTTAAGGGCTTCCAATGTGGCGAGAATTATATGGGGACACAGTCTTGAGACAGATATGATCTTGCAGCTCACATTCTAGGTGAATATGGGCATTAACAAAGCATACAGTGGATATTATTGTTATCATTGTTTTATGCATTATTAAAAGCTATGGAAACCTAAGAAACCATTTGGGGATGAAAGTGGAGACCTGTTTTCTTTGCTTCTTTCATTATGGTTAATTTGCAGGTAGAAGTTTGTGCATTATAGACGATTTTTGGCTTCCTGAGTCTTCTCCCTGTTAGAGAAGTTCCCAGTCGGAAGAATCATCACGTATGGATGTACAGATGTCTTAGGAAAAAAAGTAGGGAAAGTGGAGAATCATTGCAGACTTTTTGCAGAAAATTAGATGTGGCCTCTAGGCAAGTTAATTATACATCATTTTTAGCTGGATGGAAGGCAAAACCATCTTGTAGATTGGAATAGAAAGTGGAGAGGCAATTTCTCACAGAAGGGTTTTACTTGGCTCATAACAGAAATAGATGTTAACTGGAGAAAGTCAGCTTAATGATGACATCGTCTGGGTGTCCTGAAGGTAAGCCCCAGAGGCCAGACCAGGGGCATTTATGATAATGTGGGTTGCATGTACATTTTTATTTTCTGGTCTGAAATGTGGTGGAAACAGTGAAAAAAAATCTGTCAACAAAGACAAAATGAAGTGGAAAAAATTGGAGCTCTTTGGGGAGCAAATTATTCAGTTTGGATATTTCTGTGGTGATGGAATTGAGACATGATAGTCAGGTCTCCGCTAGTCTTTTTTTCCATAGTCAGTGGAGTCACCATTCTTCCAACAGATTTGCATCAAGTTTGGGTTAAGGTGAAGCCAATGGAAATTTTTGTGGCTCACAGGAGGATGGAATCCATTACCATGGTTTCTTTTACATCGTGACTGGCCAAAAGAGCTGAATCTGTCATTGACATGTGAGAATTTGCAACAAAAGTTTGTAGAACCCTTTGATGTTACAAAGCATTTTTCCTGACCGTTGTCTCATAAGATTGTTATAATAGTCCCAGTAGGTAAATGGACTGTGGGTCTAAAGTCCATCAAGTGTCCTGTATGCATGGATTCAGTTCAAAGTCAGCTCATCATCGGAATATGAGGGCAGGAATGTTTTGCTGTTTGGTTCATGCTGTATCACCAGCACCCAGCACAGTACCTGACATGGAGGAGGAACTCAGTAAATATCTGTTTAATTTATTCAATAATTAAAATTTTACCATGAATTTTGTTTGACCATTAGAAGTTTAAAAACGGTGGGGTGGTGAGCAGTGGGATTATTGTGTGGTCTGTAAGGCTATTCGATTTTTTAAAACCAACAAAAATATCTGGAGATGCTTAAATCTGAGATTGAGTTCTGGTTATTACTGATTGTCTCTAAAGCCTGAGAAGTATCACTTACTCACTCCTAAATTACCCACCTGTAAAATATGAAGTGTCTCTTTAAGCTATAACATTCTATACTGGATTAATTTTTCTACTGATACATTTTCTGCACAAGTTTTTTTAAATTTAATTTTTTCCTGATTGCCATTTAGCATTTAAACGTTTAAATTTCTTGTTTGTAGAGCCACATCCTTGGGTCTGGCTCTCAGATGTACATTCTATTCTTTGCCACCTAGCTTAAATAATTTGCCCCACATCTTTAATGGGTCGGGGGGAAGAGAAGATATCAGTGGGAGGACATGACAAAAGAAAAGGTCTCACCCTTGTCCCTCCTACAAAATGTAAAGATCAGAATTTATGGTCTGACACACGGCTGTCCAGCTAAGAATTTCTTAAGTCTCTGCTACTCTCCTCAACTCTAGATTTCTCTTTTAGATTGTGCAGTTCTTGAGGACAGAGATTGTGCCTCATTCATCTATTTGCCCACCCCTAACTCCCAATTAGTATAAAACACTAGGTTAATATCTATTGAATAAATAAAGGTATAAATAGTTGAGGGTGTGGTTGGACTGCTGCACAAATGCATGGATTAATGAATAAAGGCGTTAAGTAGACGTAATAGTGCAGCATCAATGGAACAAAGGAAGGCAAAATACTGAGAAGTCTGAACTGTCTGAATTAGTGATGCAATTAGAGCTTGACCTTTACAAAGCAGCTGCCTCCAAATGCAGAGCGTGTAAAGTCAGTGAGCAACATCCAGCTCCCCCACCCGCTAGGTGCAGTAACATCAGGAGTGGAAGAGACTATGGGAAAGTGGATGGCACACCCCCATCTTAAAGGGAAGCTGAATGCCACTGTGCACCTGCCAATTGATGCTAATATGGGAATATTGCCAGGCCTTTCCATTTTAAAAACACAAAAAATCAACAAAGGCTGTATATGTAGCTGTTCATGTAAAAATTCTGATGTGTAAGCTTTGACTGTGATTTATAACACTTTTAAAACACCTCATGAGCAAAATAACCCTCCCTGGCCCTACTTGTTTACCAACAGATCTACTAATTCAATAGAGATGATCCTGCAATATTTAGTGAAGGCAGTGGGAATGCAGATTAAATACGAAAACTGTGTTCAGACCAAGACTGAGCTCCATAGTCCTTGGCTTTGCTGGATGCCGTAGTGTCTGCTGTTGACCAGTTGATCTGAGCCCTTCCTTGTCATTTGAGGATGTTACTTCATGCTCAGTCTAGAGAAATGACATTAAATTAATATCCAGGCTTCTGTTAGATGAGACAGCTTAATATAGAAATGTCACTTTGAGGAACTCTGGTTTGTGTCACTTCATAGATACCAAATAATATTTAAAGCAGTTATAACAATAGAATCTACTCTATGATTAGTCACTAAATGCCCATGCCCCACCCCCCGGCATGTGAGCTCCAAGAATATCTATCTTCTTAACTACCATGTCCCCGTTACCTGATACCATTTGCTTAATTGTGATGTCAAGTTTTGTTGCTTGTATAGCCACAGCTTCAGCTGTCCGTCATCCAATACCTGTCTTCACAGATGAAAATGTTGAAAACGTACGGGCAGTTTTATGAATTGGATGAGTTTTCACCATATAACAACGTGATGATAGGGGAGTGGCTATCTGAAGCCACTGGGTAAGAGGTTCTTATGATAAACTTCCACATTTCTCTTCCTAGAGCCTGATCATTTTCTTTTGTCCTTTTTTTATGGCCTTAAGTCACCAAAACCATGCCTTGACAAATACTCATTCGAACATTACTCGAAACCATTTCTTTCTTTAATGTTGAATTCACAAGCTGTACTTGTATGACATAATTATTTAGCAGTCACATAAAATGTGTATCTGGTCATTCTTAACAGGCTCATTTATACATGGGCCACATAAAATTTGCATTCTTACGCCAGCGACTCATTTATTAATGGTAATAAATACACCCGGCAACAGGCCAAGCACACTTCAGAGGCTTGTAACTTGAGAATAGTCACAGTAGATATAAAAGGTAATGTGTTTTTTAAATAACATTAAAAAAAAGTGCTTTCGACGGGACTTGGAAGTGAATCAGAAATAAGGAGAGAGCGAAGAAGGAGAGAGAGAGAGAGAGGGTAGGGGAGAAAAGGGAGAGAGAAAGAGAGAGAGAGAGAGAGAGAGAGAGAGAGAGAGAGAGAGAGAGAGAGAGAGAGAATATTTGGAGTCATGTATTAATAAATTCAAAAATAATGTCTTTCTTTAAAAAGAAAGCATATTTGTACCATGGAGTTCAGAGAGAAGGAAGGAAAAGTAGGCGTTATAGATCTTTCCTTTTTAAAAGAGACGATTTATAATTACCTCAAGATGATTTTTATCTGAGTGGCATATTAGGCTTTATAACTGAAGGCAGCCTTGAATGTTTTTATGACCACTCAGGATGCTCCCTAAGATACAAAGAGGTTCGCCCACGGGTCAGAAAGTATAGGAAACCTCAAGACCATGGTAGGAGGTTCGACGTATGCAATAAAAGACAGCCATTTCATGAATATTGGTGAGAATTAATAGCACTTTATTTTGTGGCTCGCTGAGGAAATGTGTGGTCGATGCTGTTCAGAAGGTACTTCTCAATGGTTTTAATAGAAACCATGTGCGTGTGTAAGGAGTTGGAGCGCAAGCCATCCTGGCTGGGGAGCTGATGATCTGCAGACCTCCCGGGCTCTCCCATTTCTTTTCTTTTGTTTTTTGTTTTTTGTTTGTTTGTTTGTTTGTTTTGTTTTGCTTTTAGTTAGAAATGCAACCCAATGAAATCTTCTAAAGTAAATGAAAATGAATCAACAGAAGGTAAACAAGTTCAGAGAAGACTTTTCAATAACAGAACCCTTTCAGTGAATTCTTAATAAACCCTTTCTTCACAATTATTTTTGACCCAAAATCTTCTGAGAGGGCCTCACAGCCCCCTCTACCTTATCTTTAAGGACTAATGACAGTTATGATCTCACTTACATGTGGAATTTATAAAGTTGAACTGGTAGAACAGTGTTTGCCAGGAGCCGGGGGTAGGGTGGGGGTGTGGGGAAGCAGGACTGGAGAGATATTGGTCAAAGGGTCCAAATTTTCTCTTATGAGTAAGTTCTTGGGTTATAACATACAGCATGGTGAGCATAATTAATAATACTGTATTTTATACTATGAAATTTGCTAAGAGAATAGATGTTAAATGTTCTCAGCATGCACACACACGCATGTAACTATGTGAGGTGATGGAATAACTTGATTGTGATAATCATGTCACAATGTATATGTATATTAAATCATCCCATTATGCACTTTTAAAAATCACATTATGCAACCTAAATATATGCGATTTTTATTTGTCCATTATATGCAATAAGACTGGGGGCTGGGGGTTAGATACACCAAGGACAAATGACAGCTGCAATTTTAGATGCTTGCGTCATTCACACATTAGTATCTTCTCTCCCGGTTGTGCAAAACATGAGAAATTGAACTTGTGTCAACTTGTCTAAGTATCAGACAGGAATCATGCCTGCATCTCCACAATGTTGCCTCCTCAGTGCCCAGCGCCCCAACAAACATATATAGACCCTTCATTGACATATATTAGAATGATGGATGGATGGAAGGAAGGAAGGAAGGAAAGAAAGAAGGTTATTTTTACAGATTCTAAAGCTCTAAATAATCTTTGGGTTCTCTATTATCAGGCCCTTCTATAGTGATCAGAGCCTAGAATTAGTATGTGAAGGTTCCACATACTACTACCATGTTGTGTGGCCACCTCATGCCTGGCTTATAGTGAATACTCGAAATATATTTGTAGAAGTGAGTGAATTGTATATCTCTAGTTCCCCGTAAATAGTGTCTGGAAAATAGTAGGTACTCAACATTTTGTAGACTGAATGAATAGTAAATTACAGTATCTTTCCAATGCTGCTTAAATATTCTACAACTACGTAAAGCTTCTTCCTAGTAACAATAGGACCGGTAAAAAGCAACAGTCAACTGACTATCCAAGGCTAGTCCTGGAATCTTTGAAACTCTCTTTCCCTCATACAGCAGTCCAATCTCTCTTTATTCATCTCCATTACTCTCAGTGAATTCCCTGTTTGCATCTGACAGTTTCCAGCTTAAAGGGGGAGTCATCAGTCTTACAATCAACGTCCTTTAAATATTTTTGTTCTAATTGGAGGAATGGACTATAACCAATGACTTCTGAAAAATAAAGTTCAAAAATCTGTAAAGTCTAGTTTATTGGTACCAAGAGGTCTGAGAAAAGAAGAGAGATGTTAGGTCTGTTTCTATGAAATCATTGGTCTAAAAGTTGGGATAAGCTTGGGTAGAGTGCCTCCTTGCAAAAGCAACTTGCTCAACTGTCAGATGGAGAAAGGAGAGTCTTAAACTTCCAAGCTATGAAGAGAGTGCAAGGCTGCACATTTATACATATATCAGTAAGCTTCCTGGCTTTCCTCTCCTTTTCTTCTCTCCCCTAATTATAATAACAGAGTTGAGAAAGATTGGGGGTCTAAGTCTGGGCAGGAGGATGTTGATCAGGAGACCCTTCCAAGAGAGAAAGCGAGGTAACTGTTGGTATCTGAGAGGTTTAAGTTAATGGACAGTCTGTTGGCTCCCTTCCAGCCATTCAAAGACAGAGCTGCCTCCCTCCAGGGGAGTGTACTGTTTCTGTGTGTTCATTGTTTGGGGCCTCTGTTTGTGTTCAACTGTCAAAACGACTCAGTGTTGCTACTTCTACTACTAATGTGTGATTTGGTTTATGCACCAGAAGAATAAGACTTGACTGAACCGTTTTTCAGATTAATTTTTTATTAAACCTATGAAACTTTCTAAAAATTTGAGCTGTGAACCTCTGGAATATAAAATCCATTGTCATGGATTTGAATCAATAATTACTTCAGTAAATTACAAGTATATTCTTAGGTTCAGCTGTACCCGTGAATCTTCAGAAGTTCTTTAGGTTCAATATTTTTATTCGTTCTAAAATAAAATTTAATGTAGCCTCTTTCTTAAAATGTTTTAATGAATATGAACTACAGAGGACAGTTCTAAATACTGTTGAATTTATGAACATGACTTAGTATTTTATTATACATTGGAAAATGGCTTGATCAGATTTAATATCGATTAGACCTAGCTATTCAATAGCTTGGATAAATATGCATTTCTTTTTATTAGAAATCCATCATACCCAGGGCATAGACCATCATGTTGGCTTTGTAAATCATGCAGTCTGCCCAACACTTTAGACTCTAGGCCAGAAAGAGGCTTCCATACACCCACCATTCCTAGGGCTGCTTGGGAAATTAGGAGAAGAGGGAAGTCAGGAAACACATGGAGAGAAGACTGTTGTGCCTGCTGCTTTCTGAGCATCCCCTAGAATATGTCCTGGGGTAAACTGATGTGTTCACAGGCTTGTATGACTTTCCTACACATCCTTTTAAAAAAGAAAGAGAAGTCTCAAAATAGGTAGTGTCCTAATCTATTCTCTAAGTGACTAGACACTGAGAAACTACAGGTCAATCATAAACCTATTTTAGAACACATTGGAGACTTTGGTATTCTGGAAAGCAATAGTCTCCAAAACAGGGTACACTAGACTTCCATTGGGATATGGAAAAATATTATGATTTCTCTTAGCATTTGGGTTTTATGAAAATATGAATTAAGCTTTGCTAATAGTTAATATATGGGTTAACCTAAGTCGATGCATATAATTTATAAATAAGTAAATACATATGTGGGATGCTTGCTTTTTTTTAACTAATGAAATGTGCGCTCAACCACTTCTGTTCTGGCTCAAGAACACATTTCCTAGGACCCAGCTGGGAGACTCTGCCTCATTAACTTATCTTGTTCTCTGAGTCTATCAATGTTTCTCCAAATTTATTTGTGGTGTATCATTGGACCACCCTTGTCACCAAGACCTCCAGTGTCTCTCATGTGGCGGATGATAATATTATTCTAAGTCCTCCTGTATTTTCAAAGACTTCTGGAGGAATTCCAGCCTTGCGCTTTACAGATTACTTACTGAAAAGAGCCCGGGAGTTATTGCTATCCATTGGGTAATTAGGTAGTTCCAAGGAAAATAATAAAACTATTTTGTGCCTGGGAGATTAGAATGGCACACGGTGACTCATATTAGTCAGCTGAGTAATTATGTAATTACAAAAGAAGGGGAAGAAAACCCTTCAGATTGTTTTTCCTAAGAGGCCCTTTTGGAAGTGTTCCAGCCCATCAGGTACTTATGTAATTAGGTCGGGGGCTCAATCCATAAGGAAAGGCTGGGGGGGATTCATTAAAAAAAAAATGTTTATGTAAAAGAACCTAGTGAAAGAAGAAAAAGGAGTTTTTAAAAGATTCACCAGGTCTCCACACATACTATGGAAGACGCTGTAGAAAACATTAAGGAACGTGGCATTCCATGATAACTTGGGGCTGTGTATACATGGATAAAATACAGTGAAGGACTGTGATATATTTTGGACTGATCACCACTATTTATGAAGCTATGCTAGGTGTTCTCTTTCAAGTGCTCAATATAGTGCTTCTTGTGTTTTTCCTATTTCTGAAGATAAATAAACTGAGAGGCTAAAAGAATATGAAACCCTAAGTCCTTTGGGTTCCAACACCTGTGCTTCCCACTGCACCATGATGTCTATTAGCATTTATGGACTAACTTATGCAGGTTTTCCTGCTTGTAGAGATTAGCAGGATCACTATTCATTTCATGCCTTCACTTTCTACAAATATTGTCTATACAGTGAAAAACACAAGGCTGAAAAATAGTTAAGTTGGTGATTTGGGCCATTTAAATTATCTGTGTGGATTTCCTGCATAGTTGAACTTAATAGCTATATCTTGCAGAATACTTCGTACAAAATAGCTCCAAGTCCCCCTACCCAACGTATAATATCCCACTTAAATGCATTCAACTTTCCCATGTTAACACATCGGTAAAGGCAGAATGTTGATATTTTAAAGGTATTGTTGCAATGTTGTGATGTCAAAGGGCTTATTTCATTGAACAAGTTTTCCTTATACATATTCACTCAAGTTATTAAAAAATGTTTATAATTGTGTCTACATTTCTGAGACATTCTGTATGCGTTGATTAATCTTGGTGGTGGCAGAAAACTTGTGGAATAACTGGCCAAAGACACTCACTCTCAGATTTCTTTACTCTTTCTGTGATAGTTGTGTTTCATCCAGCCATGCTTATTAATTTCAAGGGTGAAAAAGATACATCTTTAGAGATAGAAATTAAGGCCATTTCTTCTCTCTTTAGTTCTGTAATGATATGGCTTCAGGTCTGGGAATACAATGAAGCATAGTTTCCAGCTGACTTGGAGAAGACTTGTGAGTCAGGCAACGTTGAAGCAGGTGAGAATAAGCAGTGGGGCTCCTTAGAGGTGACTGTGGGAGAACTGAAAGAAGAACTGTGGGAGAAAGAAAATAGGTTTGGAAGGGCAGGCTAAGGCTCATCAGGAGACATGTCCATCTGCCAATTCTGGACAATTGTGTCTTCTTCTACCACAGACCAGCATTCATGTGATTTCACTCAGAATTGTCAAAGTTCCACCAAATATTGAGTTAGAGTTTCCAGAATTTCAACATTGCATTTAGTGGAATATGTATGATTTGGACTGGCAATTCCTCCTTGCTTCTTTCCACCCTCTGACCCTTCTTTTTCCAATTGAGATACTTGTCATTAGAAAGTTGGGAGACTCTGGGACAGGTTGAGAGATTCATAAAGGCAAGAGAGCATACTTGTTTTAGTTCTATAGATGCATTTGTCTGTGAAATATGCCTCTTATGTAGTGTTAAGAATTAAAGCATATTATTTTAGCTCAGCATCTTTACATTGGTTGGACATTTTAGATATAAGCTGATGGTGGGCTATGGGTGATTTCCTGTAAAATTAAGGCACATATCAGGTATTTGATAGCTGCCTAATTTCCTGAATCTATTTATTCATTTGATAAATATTTTTGGCACTGTGAATAGAAAGTTAGTAAGATACAGTTCCCTCTCTCAAAGACCTCCAAGTCTAATAAAGGGGAAAGTATGTAGAGAGGTAATTTGTTGTGAGTGGTGTCATGAGTATTATAATTAAGCAAATGGGAAGAGGACACCATTTACTATTTGAGGAGAGAAAGTTTCGTAGAAGAAGAAGCACTTACTCCAGATTTTCAAAACTGAGTAAGAGTTTGCTAGGTAAGTGAGGAACAGCATTTCAGAGAGATGGAAAACAGCCTTTAAGCAAGTATGGCAAGTTTGTAGACTCACAGAGTTTCACGTCACAACGTTTAGATAGTGTGTTGGGATGACTATGAAAGAACCAAGTCTTGAGAGCTCTGCCCATACCCGTTCCCAGACTGTGGCTGTGGAAAGGGGTCTAGAAGGCAGCAAGTTCACTATCAGAGGATGAGCCTTCTTTGAGCACATGAGACACATTTTATGACCTTACAACCAAAATCATCATAAAATGGTCAAAATTTTATACAAGATTTAATCCTGAGGATGAGACCCCTGAATCCATACTTCCTAAATAATTCTTTACTTCTCAAAAGGCTCATGATTTCAGAAATACTAAAAGCATGTTCTGTTATACTTGAGTAAAGTGGTTTCATTTTAGAGGAAGAGTATTACATGTATTCAGTTTGGGAAGTCAAGTGATTCTATGAGACATAACAAAACACAGGAAATCTATACTCTGCCATTTTCCAGCAGTTATTCCTGCTCCCATGAAGCAATCATTTTCAACTTTTCAGCAGTTTTCTTTTATTCTAGTCTAATGTTTCTAATTTACTTGTTCCTACATTTATTTATTTATTTATTCATTTATTTATTCATTCATTTATATATTTCGCTTGTTCAATTGTAGAAATCGTTTACTAGTGTCCACTTATAGAAGATAAAAATTTAACTCTTTCATGTTACGTTCATGTGCTCAGTTCCCAACACCCGATTTCCATTATAGTTAAACTACAATTTTAGTTTAATTAATATTCAATATTACACATATGGTGGTGTAAATATTGCTTATAGATGAAGATGCCATATAGTATGATTGCATTTCCTTCTGTCATATCATTTGGCTTGGTTTTTGTTGACCACCTACTCCTCTTTGATGAAACCCACAATTTAATGTTTTAATGTCTCTGATCTGCTAAGTTTTCCATATGCTTTCCAGCTACTAAAATTTTGTTGATATCTTTCATCTGCTGTTGTCTCCTCTCCCATTTTCTTTAACCTTGTGGATTTATGCCTTTTGGGAGGACATAGAGATAGATGTGTATCTTTGATATGCCATGTTTAACAAAAGTAGAATAGGGTTTTGTATGTGGGGCTGCAGAAAAAGAAGGAGTCAAATTTTAAGTGAAAATGTTTCATCATCTCAAAGGGAAAGCAGGTGTTGAGACAGAGCAGAGTTGAAACTACTTGTCAGAGATAGTAAGAAACACAGATAAAGTACAAGTCTGGAGGAGGAATAGAAAGGTATAATTGTCATCGTGAACATTCTTTTTTTCTATTTGTAAATGTAGGAGAGAAGGAGTGTTTGCGGCAATACAACAGGTCTTGGCATGAGGGTTATAAGGGAAGAAAAAAGGAAGCTTGCAAATACTTTCAAAGAACTATCTAAAGATGCCATGCCTAAAAACCAAAGTTGAGTCCAGGCTCTTTGACTCGTAAGTGCACAGAAATGTGAGAAACATGAGAGGAGGATAAAGGTATTTGCAAAAATCAACTCGTAAATCTTTGCAGTAGGATACAAGGGTAGAGCTACCCTTTAAGAAGATAAATCAGGGAAGTAGGGGTAAAATATATTTAGAACAGGATGGTAAGAGTGGAAGATTGAGAAGGTGAGTAGCTGTGATAGCAAGAGTAGAAATAAGAGGAAGGAAAAAATCTAAACCAGCTTATTGACAGTGGGTGTGGAAAGATAGGGCAAATGTGAGGAAAAGGATAGAGAAACAACTCTCCAAATTGCCAGTTATAAAAACAGTCACAAGGATGAAAAATACAGCTTGGGAAATATAGTCAATAATATTGTAATAACTATGTACTGTGTCACATGGGTACGAGATTATCAGGCTGAGCACTTCATAAGTTATATAAACTTCTAATCACTATGTTGTACACAGGAAACTAATATAATGTAATTGAAAAGTAAAAACAAAAAACACTCTAGAACATTTGGAAGGGGAAGCAGGAGGACTCAAAGTTCAGTCATTCGAATTTGGATACCTACATTAATGATCATTCCATTCACAGAAATGGAGAAGTTATTAGAAGCAGAAACTAGAGAGGAAATGAGTTGTTTGTGGACACAATAAATCTGAGTTATCAAACCATAGGAAAATATCCAAGAGAATATTGAAAATGTGGATTTAATTTAAGAAAGAACATCAGGGTTAAAATAGAAATGTTCTGCAATGAAAGTAAGGAGCATCAGTAAATCACTAGGCTCCCTATTTAACTCAACTGACCACCCCCCAAAAAAAAATAGAAATTAAAACTATATCAAGGGAAGAGGTGATGTGTCGATTTATATTGTGGCCGATGCTCCTTTTCTCCTCATCACTTATCCCTTTTAATAGCTCTGATACCATTACCAAACCTTTCTAATGCAGACTCTCAATCAATTGAGATAAGCCACTTAATTTGCTGTCCCCTCGTGGATAAAATGGGCATAGTAATAGCCCATTGTTTTAGTCCTGTATTAGCATTGTTGAATTAGATGAGTTAATATTTATAAAGTGTTTAGAACTGTGTCTGGCATGTGCTTAAGTCCAGAAAAGGTGTTATGGCTCTTGCTGTGATTTAGTTTCGCTTTTGTCATTTGATGAGGTGAACTATCTTTCTGATTTTGTATTCGTCACAGTACTATCAACGCTGGCATGCAACAACTACTTGGTAAATGCTCACTATAGTGAATCTTAGGTTGACAGAAAATCATCAACACCATTTTCCTACTGATGCTTACACCTAAGGAGAAATTTGCCAGACATCACAAAGTGAATAAATAGGAAGTTAAGATTTAAGTGTAGGTCTTGTGATTTCAAAGTCAATGCCATTCCCCACAAAAGCTAGGTTATCCTACAAATTTCTCTAATTTAGACTCCCCAAAATGTATTTGTCATGCATGCTACCTGCTCATTGTAAGACACCGTGCTTATTGTAGATACTCAGGATCCAAAGTCATGGAAGCGCCACCTCAGTGTATGCCTCCATGATCACCCATTTCCTTGGCTAATTGGGCTACACCAACTTAAACTGGACAGAGGAAATGGATTTGTACCTCATATCCTGAGGGGAAGGATGCCAGAATATTTGTAAAAAACCCTAATTATTATCACAATACGGAACAAACACAGGATGCAAACTATTTTATATATGATTCCAGAAGCTGCCCTCTTGACCATCATACTGAACTTCCTCCCAAATTTGTTGTAAGCTAATTAAAACTCAATTTCGAGATACAAAGAAATACAGATTTAGCAAATAAAAGCAGAACACCAAGGTAAATTTGAATTTCAGATCAATGTTCTTTTTAGTATATTTCATGCAATATTTGGGATATACTTGTGCCCAGTTACCTGTTATTTGTCTGGAATTCAAATTTAACTGAATGCTCTTTCCTGCAGAAGGGCCGTACAGATCTAAAATAGGATAGGACATATCTTAACTCCTTTGGATGGACAACCGTACAATAATAGAGAGAAGGTGGTTAGATTATAATTGCAAGTATTTTCCTGAAGGTTAGCAGGAAGTTCCTTTAGGGAAACATAATGAAGATGATTGAAACGTAACAATTACATTCTCTCTTACTTTTACCCTGAAGCATCCTCCCGTCACATCAGAGGTAGTTTGATGCTCTCCATATAGAAAACAATAGAAATCAGTAGCTTCTTGGGCATGACAAGGAAAGAGAAGCCAGGAGTCGTACAGGAGGGGTCACAAGTAAGAAGTAAAATAGTTTGTTTATTTGTTTGTTTCTTTCTTTGTTTTTTAAGAAAAGATTGTAGGACTTGGCAATGCTGAGGGAGAAACTGGGCAGAAGCAATGAGATTGCCCTCCCTCTAGGTTGCCTGAGGTCAACTTTTATTCTCTTGTTTATTATTTGTAATTTGGGGTCATTCCTACCTGATTAGACTGTGAGTTTAAAGCAGAACATCAAAATTAATTAAAATTGGGAAGTATCTCTTGTAAGGAAAAGAAAAAAGAACTGAAGTAGACTGAAGAGGGATATTACAGTTTTTAAGCAAATGAAAGTACATATAACCTAGTAGACACCAACAGCCCTGGGCCACATGGGAGTGTTACTTATGACAGGATATGACGGTGATAAACCTATTGGGTAAACATTATGACACACCCACACACACACACATACACATACACACTTAAGAATATAAGGACCAGGTCAGCGAACATACTTTGGGGCCTGGTTTCTGGACATTCCATTGGTTACAGACCAGACACCTATCAAAATTCTTTCCAACTCTTTGAATATATGATGGATTATTAAATTAAACTCAATTCCTTTACACTATTAAATAGAGCATCATGTTCTTCAGAAAAACTGCTACAACTTCCTTTGTTTCAAGCATAGTTACTTATCTGTCCTTTCCCCAATAAGATTATAAGCTTCCTGAGGGTAAGGATGGAGCTTTATTTATATTTACCTTTTTTCCTGACGCAAATGCAGCTTCCTTTGCTTAGCAGGTCCACAGTAAATGCTTTCTGAATTGAGCTGAATCCTTGGCAGTAGTCCCTCAGATCCAGAACCAGAGCATTTTGCTGGCATTCAGCTTAAGAAAACTGAGTTCTTTCCTGTAGCGTCCTGTGATCTATATAGGGAAACAATGACAAAACTCTTGAAAATGAAATGCACTGCCCATAAATACAGCCCCTGTGCTCCATCAATGTTGATGGAGTGCTGATAGGTGAGTTGGAAGTCACTTTGCTTTGGACAGACACAACTCTAAAGCTTTTGTAGAGTACCTAAATCAGGTGGGCCACTGGCACAAGCTTAGGGGCTGAAGGGAAGGCTACTATGGCTCTCCCTCAACTGCCCTTACAAGGTAGGCCCCTAACACAGTGGTCCATGGAGCACCCTGCCCATAATCATCTTTTGAAATGTCAACTTTGGAAAGGAAAACTGAAGAAATCGCAGGGTGTCGTTATCCCATTCACTCCACAGAAATGGCTTGAACCCCTATTCTGGGCCTGGTACATAACATTGCCCTTGTCCTTGGGGTGTTCTCAGTCTAGTGGGGACTGCGTAGGGGTCCACATGGACACAGTGCCAGTACCACTTGATCAGAGCTAGAATCTATGGATAAACAAAGGCTCCCAGGTAAGGTGGTGAAACTTGTGTTGGAGGAACTAAAGTAGTTTCATGTGGCTAAAACATAGACAAGCCTCTCTTAACCCTAATGTTCACTCATTAATGTATCCATTGGTTTATTTATTCATGCAGACTTTTTTGACAAGGAATACAGCTAAGTATTACATGAAATGTGTGGACGAATGGCTTGCTATCTGTAACTTTTAGAAGTTGATTGTCTAGTAGCAGAGAGAGCCATGTGAATACTTCTAAATCAGTGGAAGGAGATGAAGGAGCATGGGAGAGGAGTCCAGGTGTATTTGGATATGTAGGGAGGAGGCTACTTCAGACAGAAGGCTCAGGATGAGCAAAGACAAGGGAGGCTAGAAACCTCAGGTGTGTGAATAACTCACTTGCGCTGGGGAGAGAAGGAGCCAGAAGGACTATGGATTATGAAGAGGCCATGGCAAAGTGCTGGGCGCAGGAAGAGCAAACGGTGTCTACTTAACCATTTGCCGAAGGCCAGCTCTGCTTAGGAATCTGAAAAGAAAACTGAGATTATTTATGTGCTACCACCAGCAGCATATCGGAGGCCGAGAGGAACTAAGAGTTATTGAGCGAGTTCAAAGCAATCTCGATTATTGAAAATGAATGAAATTGAATTCCACTTCCTACAGAGTCATTTATTGAGAGACAAAAGCAATTAATATGGAAAATAAAATAATCGTGAACTTCTGAACTAAATTACCATGCAAATATAATGTACTGTCTCATCAGTCTTTAAATACTTCATGTATTAGAAAATTGTAACACCACTCTCTGAATCAGGGTCCTCTACATCATTAGCATTTATTCATTCTGCTTTTGCCAGAAGGGGATTCTCAAGAGTAACAAATTAAAAGCCAAAGTTTCAAAAATATTATTCAAAAGTTAAAATTCACAACCATGTTGAAGTTTGGGATTTCAGTTTGTAAATTAATCCTGTCATTTGATAAAATTAAAAAAGAAAAAAAATACTACAAGGAAAAAAAGCTGAACTTGTATCTCATAATTCATTGATACCGGGAGCAGCAGGGATTTTTGCATATTATTGCAAATTTGATATTGTCATGGAGTACCTGTTGCCAAGTACCATACTTGCATTTGATGAATAATTCTGCTGTTGACCTCCAGCATCCTTGTGTAAGTGATTTCGGTTCTGAAGGCCCTTAAGAATGGAAGGTACAATATATGTACACAGATGGTACATTAATTGTAACTCACACGAGTCCCAACGTGAGTCACTTTTTTTTACGGGAACACTGCAGGGTCTCTGGAAGACTTGGTCACACATTATCCTTATTCCTTTCCACTTTGGGAAATGACCTGTCTTTAAGTAGGTTTCCCCCATGCAGAGCTTATTATAATAAGGATTGAGGTGAAAGTAATTAGGAAGAGTTGAGGAGGGCTTGGTGTCCTACTTATACCTCCGACATCTGATGATCCAGCCATGAAGAGTCACAGGTGCGGCTATTGGGAGTGAAAGCACATTGGGAGGTGGTATGTGGGAAGATGGGAAAGAATTCAGGGGATGTGGGCAGTGCTCTGCCACAGCAGCCATGTCAAATATTCCATAATTATCATTAAATGTTGTGGGAAGAGAGTTTAGTCTTACCAGTCTGTGGCAACAGTAAAGAATTCACTATGATCATCCTGGGAAATATACCCAACTCTTGACAGTCTTCTTGATTCAGAGCTTGACATGCAGAGAGACATTTCAAAGGGGCCAAGAGATCAATTTTCTGCTGGTAACAGGCTGGCGGCAGAGGACTGACACAGGCTTGGCACTCTATTAAGTTAGGAAAACAGACCAGGAGAGATGAGGTAGATAACATCATTGTGAGAAAGCTTCCAAATAGCTGGGTATAAGGCAGCAGGGAAGAGGGGAGCCTGTGAAAAGCCAGAGATACACCCACCTAAAAGCACTGAAATTCAGTCTGAGAGAGTAGTAGCTCAAAAACATACTCGAGTACACAATTTGACCAGTAGCTCACCAGTTTGCAACATTGAATGTCCAAAGTAAATGACCTTAATATGTGCATAAATATTTTTTGGATGTTGATCAAAAATGTTCCAGAATATAGAAAGGAGGTATCAAGGCAGAAGAGTGTTGAACCCACTAGGTTCTTGCCACTTACTTAAAAGTTGAAATTCTGTCTCTGAGTAATAGACGTGCTTAGTAGAAGATTCTATTGAAAGACGTCTTCAGTATAGAACCAATGTCTGTTGATTTGTTTAATACTTGTATGTATCTCAGGGAAGATAAATTAAACCCTAATTTTGGCTGAGAGTTTTGCCATTAGCATTTTGGGAGAATAGACTCCTTTTAACCATTAAATAAAATATAATGTTGTTTGTCTTTAAATATGGAATGAAATACCTCACTAAATATCCTGCTAAAGTCCATGTAAATTGACTGAATGTACCATTAATTACTAAGCCTTGAAGTAAACCTTACTGTTAGCATATGAGCCTTAGTTGTTAGATTTTCATTAAGTTGTATTTTATAGTGTCACTCTCCAGTGCTATTTATCCCAGGTGCTTGGACATCTTTGGGGTTTCCACAGTGGTTCACCATTGATGACCAGGCAGGTCATTGAAATGTTAGCTTCTAACCTTCAAGCTTATGGACTGAGTCTGAATGATTCCAATGCTACATCTAAGTATTATTATAAATGTTTCTGTCAGAAACTTCCATGCTTTTTGCATTCAACATGCAAAGCAGGTCCTGTTGGCAGTTATAAACCAGTAGGGAATAGACAGTTTAGGAATATTTTGCAATACGCACTCTTGTGTACAGATTATGACTTAAGATGTTCCCTTGTCAAGTGACTTATGGTTATCGCCATAATGTTTCAAATTATATTTGAGAATGGGAGTTGGATTTTGATATCCTACTTATTTTTCCTTTCTTAAAGTTTAAAGCAAAAATACTTACCTAGAGACTGAATTTTAAGTACTCGATCTCTTAGAAAAATCATAAGCAAAAATAGATACTAAAATAAAACTTCAATTATTCTAGGTTGGCTTGCCTGACTGACAGAATTTGCCAGATAATTGAGTAACTTTCCACTTCAATTTTTGCTTTGAAGACTTGGCATAGGAAGGGCTTACTCATTCATAGACCCTATGGGATGAGAGCAACTTCAAAGGAAAAAATGAGGACTTCTTTTGTTTCAGTTTCTTGACCTTAGAATTTTATTTGTGTTTGCTTTTGTTTTAAGAAGATGATGAACGTTTGTTCATTCAAGCTCACTGGAGGAAGACTATTCCAAATGATGGAGAAAGCTAAACTAGCAATTATTTTTAAAGAAATAGAATAGTTTTATTACGAACAATATTTTATTACAGAAGATATTTTAACTACGGAGCTTGACCAATAAAGTCCTTTTTGAAGAGCTCTTAGAGATATTGAATGCTCACTCAGATAAGAATGATTTATATAGAGTTGTTTAAAGACATTTTTCTTACATTATTAATTTGCTTTGGAAGCCTATCTTTATAGGTGATAGAAAGATACACTTCTGAACAGTTAGCATTATATATATACTTGTCTGAATTAAACTATTCCTTTTTTGACAACTTTCTGAACCAAATGTGTAATTATGCATTTCCACTTCGCTCGGGTTGTAAAAAATGTCTTCACAGCATGAACTTCTTGCCCATTACCATTCACCTAAATGGCACTGGGGTGCCATTTGGTTAATTATATTTGGAGTTCAAAATTTTGATTATGGCTGATTAATCAGATGTAATCTTTTAAAGACATAAAATTAAATAATGGGCAGTACAGGCAAAGAAGATTAACTCTCTCTAAATCATCAAGATTGATTGTCTTGTTTTTCATAAATGTCCTGGAGGTTGACATAGTACAGTTTGCTTTTGTGTTGGTTAGGTTATGTAAACTCCAAGTGGTTAGATTCAGGGAATGTTTCACCAACTTTGGGTCATTATAGGTCACAGGAATAAACTGACCAATCTACTGACTTTTGGTTTTAAGATGTTATAAAACTTAAGTAGTTTTTTTTTCTTTTATCTAGTCTGTTGAGCTATATAATGTGCCCTATACTAAATGAAGCAAAAAGATAAAGCTTCTTCCCTCATGGAGCTTGCGGTGGAGTGGGTAGGCATATCTAAACCAAACAAATAAATAAAACTATTACAATTTATTTTTTTTTAAATGCTTGGAAATTAAAGACCTATTGTCCTAACACAGAATGAGGGGATGTGAAAAGATAGGTGATCTTATTCTCTTATTTTCTTTATTGGTCATTATCACAAATTTTACTTGTCTTTAATACAAATAAGATAGCAGCAATTGATTATGGGATAGATCAAAATTATTTACTGAAATTCAATTAAAGTAATCTACTAATTGAATCACTGAAATTTTTGATTCCAGAAAGGTCTGATTATACTGGTAGACATAATGTAGACACTTAACTTATTTTTAGAAACAATTCATTGCTTCTAAATAATTCTTAGGATAATATTATATGTGATCAATGCAGAAAACGTGGAAATTAGCAAAAGATCCACCTATAATTCTTTTACCAAGAGTTAACCAGTATTAACGTTTTGGCAGGTATCCTCCCAATTATTTTCTGACATATGTATTTGAAATATTTATAAATATGCATTTGACAGAAAATAGAATCCTATTATACACATTATTATACAGCCATTTTCTGCCTTTTAGAATGAACATTTCCCCATGACCTTTTGCATTGTTTTACATTATAATATTAATGGCTGCATAGTACTTAATTACATTGTTGCATCTCAATTGTGTTAACTGAGCCACTGTTTGTGTGCATTTCAGTTGTTTCCAATCTTTCACTTTTATCAATAATGGGACGCCTATCCTTGTCCTTATTTTAATTATTTTCTCAGGGCATACTTCTAAAAGTAGAACTGCTTGGTTAATATTCTGAGGTTTTGAATATAGGGTTAATAATATGCCTCCAAAAGACCATAATGTTATATACTTCCACTAGCTGGAAAAATGTCCTCTCTCTCCAATGTCACTTTTATAGGTCCTTGTTTTGATTTTGAACTTTTATCATTTCACCAGACACAAAAAGAGTACAAAAAGTATTCTACATTTTTTTTATTTTTTGTATATTTATTTAGTAATGTTTTTAGATTTATAATGTTGCATTTAAAATAAAACTAGAAACAAAATCAAATTTAGAGGAAATGGGACCATCTAGCATATGAGCATTCTAAAGACAAAGTTCAAAGTGAGGTTCTTTATAAAAGTAAGTCAAGTTACAAATGAGAACATCAGTAATAGAATGGGAACCAAAAAGAAGTCCTGTTTAGAGAAAACAAACAAACTTGAATTCAGGGTAAAGAATCTTTCTCCCAAGAATGAGAATTTGCAGTAATCTCTAATGAGAAATTTGTTTTTATATTGAGTTATGGAACTATGGCAGTATATTGGAATTCTTGTGACTATTATCTTGAAAAGATTATAGTGAAACAATCTTAGAAAAGCGAATTGTCTATATGAAGACTACATTCTATTAATAATAGAAATGGTTAATGGAAAAATTTAAATGGTAGGTTTCTCTGCAAACATTTTTCCCAATTATTGGTAGTTATCAAACTTAAATAATACTAAGAAAATTGCGTGGCTAAGTTAAATACAATGACAAAATGTTAGAATCAAAGGAATCTGAAAGATTGTCTAACCCAATTCCTCATTTTACAGGTAAAATAGAATATTTCAGAGATGAAGTGATTTGCCCAAGGACCCATACGTGGTGAGTAAAGAAAGAAGAAATTAGAACAATAAACATAATGAATATCCTGAGTACACCTAGGAAAAAACTGTGTTTGAATTTCTATTATTTGCTGTGGGGACAAATGCAGAAATTTTGTACTTGCATAGATGATGCATTTGGGTGAGAAAAAATTGACAAAATTTACTGTAGTCTCAACAAGACAAAAATTTATGTAAATCCCCTGAAAAGTCATGTATTCAAACTGTTGGCAGAGATTAGACTTGACTGTATACCAAAATGGTCCTGAAATTCCCTGAGAAAAGATTAACGTGCTTGGCATGGAAGTTTTGCAATAAAGGAAGCACAATAGTTTAATTCATAGTGATTTAAGAAGATGGAAGATTTTTGAGATGGGAAATCTGATTATAGTGAAAATAAAATTTCATTTACCCATCGTTTCCTCCATTATTCATTATTTTTTATTGGGAAAATATGTACAAAGAATAGCAATGATGAACATATTAAAGTGTACTGGGGAAAAATAAGGAATTAATGTAATGCTACTTAAATATAATTTCTCGTATTATAATCATATTTTAATTTAATTTTCAAGTGAACCTATTGGGTAAGTTCAATTGGTTATTTTAAAACAGAATTCCTATAGTAGTTCCAAATAACTTTATTGCTTTTTTTCTAATTCATTTGGAATTTAATGGATTTTTTAATGACTTGATAACTTTATTTTCTTCTCTACTTGGTGTAGTTATATAATCAGTTGACTACTTTAAGATTTGAAATCAGCTTCCTTCTGTTTTGTTTTGCTGTTCCTTTTTCTTAATTGGAAGCTGGTATCTTTCATCCAAATTTAAATGTAAACTGAATTAATTTATTTTTATAGTTTAACTCCAATATATTGATCCCTTTAATTTTATATTCCAAAGAGCAGAGCATTTTATACTAATTAAATATTATTAATAATGACTACGGCATACAATTTAAAGAAAAAAAGTTGAGTGATTCAAGTTGATATAATATTCATTTGTGAGAATAAGTATGTGACTATAGCCAAGACATTTTTGAAAATGAAGAACTTGTCCAATATGATATGGCTGTATATATTTTAATAAAGCTTAAGCAATTAAAACATTTTGGCACTGACTGAGGAAAAGACAGATCAGTGGAACAGAATAGAGTCTAGAAAGAAGCCTACATACAGGGATTTAATATAGGATAAAAGTGACATTTCAACGTAATAGGAAAATAATGGCAGTCAAGAAATGGTGAAGAGAAAAAAGAACATCATAAAAATATTATAGCAAAAGACAAAGTTAAGGCATTTATGCCAACAAATATTGACAAAACACATACATGTAGACACATCCATAAGAATAATAAAAATAATTTAGTGGAAAAATAGACAAATGATATGAATTGGATAGTCTCTAAAGAAATATCAATGGCCAGTAAATAAAATGAAAAAAGTATTCACACGTACTAATACTTAAATACATATAAAACGTGTATTTTGTGTTTTAGACTGGCAAAATGTATGCTTGATAACATTGAGCAATGATGAGGCCATAGGGACATTTGCACTCTCTTTCATTATAGGTGGCAATGTAAAGTAAAATAAATTTTCTTGAAGTGAAATTAGCCAATATTTGTTAAAATTCCAATTATAGGTATCATATGACCCAACCACCTAACTTTTCAGATAATATTCTATGAGATTGTTTAAGTTTACAAGATATATGTTCAACATGTTCATTGTGCGTGGTTTGTAATAGAAAAAAAAATAGAAGACTGGTTAAATAAATCATGGTACCTCAATATAATAAAATCTTTAGTTTTTATTAAAATGCAGCAAATCAATGTCAGATGACAGAAATATGTCAACGATAATTGACAGATGGAAGTTATATGTGTAGCATAATTTTGTTTTGTTAAAAATAACACTACAGTTTAAAAATACTTGTCTCTGGGTATGGAGTTGGAGGAATGGGTATGTTACCTATTTTGTCCTCTATTATTTTTAACATGTGTTCTGATTATAAGTGCTTTTAACTTTCTTATGTTTTTCAAATGAAACATATAATTAGCATATAAACATAGAAAATAACAAAAGAGTGAAAGTAGAACAATAAATATAATTTAAGACACAGGATCTCTTTTATTCTTGTGCAACCTGACTGCAAAATTATGTTTTGATATATCACTTTAAAATGAAGTGTTCATCAAAATGTACATCTTCAAGAAATTCCACTCTTAGGTATATACTCAAGAAAAATGAAAATATATGACTGCACAGAACTTACATACACATAATCATAGCAGCATTATTGATAATTGCCAAAATGTAGAAACAACCCAAATTGCTACCAATTGGTAACTGGATAAATAAAATGTGGTATATCCATATAATGAAATATTAGGATAATAAAAAGAAATGAAGTACCAATGAACATTATAACCTGGTTAAACCTTAAAAACACTATGCTAAATGAAGAAGCCAGTCACAAAAGAACACATGTGAGTCCATTTATGTGAAATGTTTAAGATATGTAAAATAGAGACAGGTTACTGGTTGTCTAGGACTGGGGCTGGAAAGAGTAAAATAAGGAGTGTCTGCTAATGGGTATGGGCTTTCTTTCTGGGAGGTGAAAATGTTCAAAAATTATATCATGGTGATGGTTGCACAACTCTGTGAATATACTAGAACCATTGAATTGTACACTTTAAATAGGTGAACTTTATGTATATGAATTATATCTCAATAAAGATTTTTTAAAATATATACTTTCAAAACCAGAAATGAGGAGACTTAGGATATGCAACTCATAGAGTCCATGGAACTTTCCTTTGGCTTATTAGACAACAACAAGGCAAAAGCTGCATAAATTAGAACAATTTCTGAGACTGCTTCTTAGAGGTAAGGCGTAATAAAGATTATCAGTACTTCAGTAGTCTGGAGTTGAGTCTGAAAACACTCTTTTTATAGTCACAAAAGCTTTCCCAGCAAATGGTATCCATACAAGTGGTGAGGCCAGCAGAGATTAAAATCTTATTAAATTCTATAGTGAGAAAATTATTTTATTCCCCTTTCAGTTGTCCTCCAAAATGTTGGATTCTCTCGGTAAGAGAAGCTTTTTGATGGTATTCCATTCTTCTATAGCTGTTTATTTTTAACATAGAGAGACCAGTCCTGAGATTCAGAGCTATCCTTAGGCCACGCCATCTAGTCAGGACTTAATTACATGGTTTTGTTTCCATCATTTTTGTTTTTATAATTTATCATCTATTTTAGTGAAGCTGCTTTATCACTTTTAGAGAGTTGTAACTTGTCCATTTTAAACACATTTATTCAAATAAAACACACAAAAAAGTGTAGACCTAAATAAAAATAATAAGACTGAAACTTATTTGCCTTGTGAGGCGAAATTCATGCATGCTGGTGGAAGTTGAATAACTGAAGTTTAAAGACTATAACAGTCATAAAGTCTTGGCACTAAAGGGATCTGTAGATCATTTAGTTCAAGATATTTGTTTTGCAAATGAGCTAACATATGACCTGGAAGGTTGGGGCCTTGCACAGTGTCACACTTTCAAACTGAGCTTTAAGATACGAGAAGCATTGAAAATTATTTTTATCCCACATCACTAACAAGAAGTCTCAGAAGGTGTGGTTTAAGCAAACTCAACTAGAATTAACAACTCCTCTGCGATTTAGCGAGACTGAAGTAGGAAAGACTGTGATTACCAAACGCCAAATGATGATCTCCCCATTTTTGGTTGCAGTGAGTGTTCTTGAACTTTTATTGTCAGAGGCAGCCATAGACTAGAGAGATGGGATTATGTAAAGGCAGGAGAGGGGAGGAAGAGTAGACCTCTCTTGCCTTTTTGTAAAATGCCAGAGCTAATTTCAATGATTGCTTTAGCGATATAACGATAACCAAGATTAAAGCAAGCAGGCATCCACTTTAGGATATGAGAGCTGGAATTTTATATTTCATTATAAGATTGCCATTTCAACAAAATAGTAATATAATGGCAATGGATTTCCATTTTTTCTCCATTTCTGTTGAAATATTCTCATAAATATACTTAGACACAAAAGAGATCTCTCAATTTCGCGAGAGCTTGAGAGCTATTTTATTCTTATGCTGACTTACCTCCAAAATATATTTTTGATGTACAGCTTCAATATTCTCACCAATGTCCATGACATCAACAATCAAAAATGGCATTATTTTTAGGGTTGTTTTTTTTTTTTTTTTAACATATACTTGCAGGTATCAAAAAAAAGGAGGGCTCTGCTTACTGCTCACTGAAACATCCTTACAGGATTATCAAGGGATGTTTATGGCTCATGTAGTTAACTGTTCCAAGAGGGAAAAAAGATAGTACATGATAGAAGGCAACTTTACCCAGTGCTATTCTAAAATATACGTAAGGCAAGTAGGAAAGAAACTAACACCTTTATATATTAATATTTCTTGTACTAAAAGAAAGTGTTTTCCCAAATTATATTTTGGGAAACTGAGGTTTTGAGACCACGTGCCTAGAAAGTGACAGAGTTCTGCCTCTCTGTACCCCGCTACACTCCCAGGTCCACAAATTGAATGCCAGCCCACTTTCATGTGGGTCAGCCTTCTCAGGCCTCAGAAGTGAAATACTTTACCCACTGAGGCTGTTAGCTACACAAGTAGTGATCAAATGTCATGGTCAAGGAGGTTCATTTGGTTGAAGAACATAAGGAAAGCATAAATTGGCTACGTACGTTGGAGTTTAGGTACAATTCAAAAAAAAATTTTTTTTTTGCTGGAGTTACTCCTACATTACTGTAAAGTCTCTTTTATTATTTTAGTTATTCAAACCCCTTGCAAAGAATCTGAGAGTCACCTGGTTTGCATTCAATTTCTTTCTACATCAAATAGTGCTTTAGTTAACTTGAGCTCTCTGAAATATTGGCATTAAAGAAGTAGTTAGTGCGTTAATAACTATGCTTTTCCTCTAAATACTCTATTTGAAAAGAAAGCTGAATATATTTTGATATTCAGAGAATGATGTTAAACTACTGTAATAAAATAAATGAATCTCTGAAGCACACAAACAACACTGCCTATAAATAGTGTTGATAGTGTTATATTGATTCAGACATGATAGAAGTATTTTCATTAGATGTGCCACATATTCTAATAAAGTTTTCTGTTGCCATCCTCATGATCATTTAACAACCATGACCAAGATATAAACATAAATATGATTGTTCCACCCAAAGCATGACCAGAATTCATGGCTACTTTCCTTATCACAGTGGGCAGAGACTAACAATCCCTTAAATAAATGTGCAGCTAGAGATGTTTGATACCATATCTGAGAATCTAGGATGTGAATGCCCTATATAACCCAGCCAAACATATGAAGACTAGTTTCCATGTGCTGCCTCATGGATGAAAGCCATTAGGGCCATTGGCTCTGACTCTGGAGGAGGACGAAGCCACCATCACCTGGCACACCTCCTGGTTTTAACACTTTGATGGCCTGAAGAGTGCTCTCTAGAATCACTCTCTTTTACCAGTAAAGGAAGAATTTTTCAAGGGAAGAATTTGGTATTGTTTTCCTCTATGGTCCAGCAATTGGTGCAGAAATAGAAATGTGCCCTCCCCTGCACCCCCAGCAGAATGCAAGGGAGAGGAAATCGGACAGAGCCTACACACAGAATAGACAGGTTTTCTTCTGAGCGATCCATGGTTCCCTGATTACTGTGATGTCTAAATAAGCTCCTGCCTTTTCATTTTAATGTGAGAGATGTAATTTTCCTGTTGTTTTCCAAGGCTGTCATATAATAGACAAATTGCCTTTGATAGAACATGCTTTCAATTGCTCCAATGTAATATTCAATTTTCATTTTCATAAGGGGTTGTTTATTTTAATGGCTTGAATTGGTTGACTAGGATGTCAGTGTCTAGTACTCATCAGTAAAGTGTGTAGTTTGAGTTATAATTCAGGAGAGCGTATGTTCCTATCAAATTTATTATCTGCAAATACTTTTCTGTGCTTAATTCTTGGCACTCCGGAGTGACAGATATTTGAGTAAATAATTTCTCTTTGCCCTGTTCTTCCCTAAAAGTCACTTAGAAACAAATGCAATTTGGGCAACTGTTTATTGAAGAATTTGAGCAGTACTCTTTATTCAAGAAAACTGTTCTAACTCCTGGAATTCCAACTCCTAGAATTCCTGCTAGTAGTTCATATTTCTCTTTTTCGTTTTACTATCCTGACTCTGTGTATGCATGTGTGTGTGTGTGTGTGTGTGTGTGTGTGTATTTTCTCTCACCCTATCAATACATAAAACAAACCTCAAAATAATTTTAAATATCCCCAATTATAACAGTAGTATGTATACAATGTAGAAAATTCTGATAGTACAAAAAAAGGGTTTTTTTTAATCATCAATGTTAAATCCCATGTATACTTCTTTTTTCCTCATCTTATTTAAACCTCTCATAATTAAGCATAATCTATTCAGCACCCCAGTATGTGCAATGATGCTGTGCATCCTCCCCCCAAGCCCTGGCCCAATTCCAGTCAACAGCTGAGCAAACGGTGAACCACTACTTTATGCCAGATACCATGTTAAATACTAAAGACACATAGCTGAATAAAGTACAGGTCCTAACTGGCCAGTATAGACAGAAATATACTCATTGAGTAAGTGCTCCAGCAAGGGTGTGGTTAACCCTGAGTGGGCACCTAGGAGAGGCAAGCATTCCACATGAGTTATGGAGGAAGAAGTCTGTCTGGAGCTAAAAAAAAAAAAAAAAAGAAAGAAATGAATGTGCTTGGGGTAGTAAAGATAGTTGAAGCCAGAAGTTGAATGACATTGCCAAGAAAGTTTGGAGAAGAGAAGTAAACACACGAACAAACCTTTGAGAAATCATAACTTTTAGTGACTGGCAAGAAGAGATGAGCTTGCAAGGGAGATTGGAAAGAAACAATTGGAAAAGTTGTTGGAAAACCAGAATATGTGGTATATAGCAGGCTGAAAAAGAGAATGTTTCAAGATGGCAGAGTTGTCCACTGAGTCGAATGCTATTCGTTAATAATACGGTCTGAAAGATACTAATCGGGTTTAGCACCATAAATGTTATTGATGACACTGACCACAGCTGTTTTAGGAAACCAGACAGAAGTGGACGCAGAGGTACTGGCAAGGTTTCTAAATGCCTTATATCATATTTTAACATTTAAAGTAATCATTGGATGTACAGCTCTGATGTTTCCATTATTTCAAATGAGGGTTTCTGGTGTGTGTTGGCTGTCTCACCTCCGACAACCCTAGTCATAGTACCATACCTATTCTATAAAAAGTGTTCAATAAACATTTGAATGATGAATAAGTCTTCCTTTACAAACCTGCTTCCATGGCCATTTCCTTCTGGTCTTTGATTTCTTCCTTCTTCTTGGCTTCCTGCATTTGATAAGCTGTCAGGTGATACCAGTTCTTCTGCAATATATCTCTGTGTTAAAATTTTTGGCTAGGAACAAATTAACTCTTTTTTTTCCTCCAGGAAATTAAATCTTCAGTTAAGAATTGCAATTTAACATTCATAAAAGCCCTCCTACTTCCCTCCCCCCTCCCTCTGTGTGAGTGTGTGTGTCCTCTCTTCTACTCTACCCACTCCTTCTCTCTTAACTCTACTTCCTTCCTCTCCATCTCTGCCTTTTTCTAAGAATCTATGTGCCATTTTGATACAAGTTGTGCCAAAAGATACAAGTTGCGGAACTAGAGAAAAATTGCTAATCACCACACTTGTCCCATGAAGAGATATTTGAAAGATAGCATGAGGAGGAAAACTAAGAACACATATTAAAGAGGTAAAATCTGAGAAATACTTAAGATCAATTAAATTAAAGCTCAGACTAATGAATGATGAAGATTCTATGAGTCTGCCAACTTCTCTTTCGGTTAATGACATCAAGAGAAAATGAACAGAAGTTAGGAAATGGAGTATTCGCCGTTACTGCTTTCTTCATTTTTGTCCATGATGATATTTTAATCCTTATATGCTCATTAACTAAAAGAACTCCCTGAGTTTATATGTCCTGTAGTGCTGTCCCTCAGCACAGAGCACTGCCTGAGCTGCTGAACGATGAATCTGATTGAGGCAAGAAACGCCATCTATAATGGAGGCCTCGTCTACAATGGTGGTGTGCCTTTACTTCCTGTAATGCTCAGGGGAGGAGCGGCTTATCTTCAGGATGGCCAATTCTTTATGGTTAGTATCAGAAATGAGCCTATCAATCAGCCACATGAGACTTTTAAAGGGGCATCAGGGCCATAAACTTTATGAAAAAGGCTACAGATTGCATTCAGCCCTCAAGCAGATACACAATTACCCTAAACTCGGTTCAGGGCAGGAAGACTAAATCTTCTTTTAAAAAAAGTGAAGACTTCCACACTCATCATGGCTTTTAGAAGCTAAGAGGGAAGGGATAGCAGTTGTCAGATGAATCTTTCCTCCTATAGCTATGCAAAGAAATGAATAGTAAGAAGGAAAGAAATGGTAGAAAAAGAAAGGAAAACAAGCAATTAGGATGGAATGGAGAGGGGGAAAAAAGAAGACTGGAGAGAGGTTTTCTTGGAGTCTGTAAATACTTGACTGCTATGAGATAAACTCATTGATACTGAGGGGACTTGAGAAATCCCATTGATTTATTCATTGTAGGCAGAAGTTAGAGAAAATCTCATTTTCATGAGCTTTCCTTCCTATCACTCAGTTCCCTGGTGACACAGAAAGTAAACCTTTTCTAAAGGCTTTCCCAGACAGTTTGACATTTTGTTGAATTAACTGGCATATATGGTACCAAATTTATCTGCTGCATCTTTCTGTCCAAACAAGGAATGATTTTATATTGAATATAGTTCTTAAGGCAGAGAGAACTCTGGAAACAGCCCAGAGTGATCTAGCTTCTGAAGTTTGCCTGTCTGCCTCAAAACTCCTATCTCACTGCCTACCTGCCTGGTTATAAAATGGTGAGGGTATTCTAAATCTAATGAGAATGTTCTGTGACACCCTAGATCTGTCCCCTGAGGCTCCCTGTGTATACACTGTCATAATGTTTTATCTGGCAGATTTCAAGAACATCTGAACTGTTTGGAAAAAGGTGTAAGAAGGGAAAGTTAGATGAATGATGAAGCGTCATTTTGCTGAGACAACTGTTTTGATCCTGTAGGGGCAATATTCCATATATAAATGTTGAGTCACAAAACGAGTGGAACACTTTGTGGTGTCGCTTCCATTTAGGAAGCCCATGCCACGCAACCACTGATATGACTCAGTGAGGCAGAATTATGACCATAAATTCCTAGGGATGTTGGAACAAAGTGGGTGGCTTGAAACAACAGAAATTTATCATCTCACAGTTCTGAACGCTGGAGTTCTGCAATCAAGTTGTCAGTAGGGCCATGCTGAGACATGTAGAGGCAAATGCTTCCTTCCCTCTTCCTAGCTTCTGATTGCTGGCAATCTTTGGCCTTCATTGGTTTGCAGCCACATAACCCAATCTCTGCCTTGAACACCACACAGTGTTCTTCTTTGTGTTTCTCAGTTTTCCCATGGCTGTCTTCTTATAAGATGCCAGTCATATTAGATTTGGGGCCCACCCTACTTTTCTATGATCTCAACTTAATTAATTGCATCTGCAATAAACTTAGTTCCAAATAAGGTCACATTTGGGGATTAGGACTTCAAGACATATTTTTTGAAGGGTGGGGAAACTATTTAACCCATAATTTCACAGTGACTGCAAGAGATATTGGTCTGAAGTCTTAATTGAATAGTCTTAAAGAAATATTTCTAATTCAACACAATACACACTTAACTAGAAATCATTGGTATCAAAGACTGTAGTAGGTGCTGTTTGAATTATATGAGATGATTAGATTAAAAGCACCACCCAAAATAAAACCCTCCAGTTACCTCCAGACACCTGAATAAAGTAATATCCTATGATTAAAGATTTTTCAGATAGAGATATAATTATATAAAAAATTTAATACTTAAAATATACAAGAGACAGAGGATACAGTAGTGATTAATAATAATAGTAGCTAACATTTATATAGCACAAAAATATTTGTCAGGTACACTTCTAGTTGGTTTACATTCATTTAACCATCACAACAGTCCTATATGGTAAGTACAAGGCAGCTCAAGCCCTTTTCTTATAGAACTTACATCCTCGGGGTGTATGTTTTAATCTCTGTGGGCTTGAGTCATTTCCTCTGTAGAATGAGATGAAATGAACTCCGTGTTGTTTCCTAAGCTAATATATCCATATACTAGTACTGTTGTCTCTGTTGCTGTAATTTTGGGAAAATGCAGACATTGGAGAGTTTTAGCATTTAAAACATAGATGGAATGGATTTCACTCAAGATCTTCTTTTGCCCTGGGCTGCTGAGTTGACATTTACCAGACTGAGTTCACCATGTTTGTTAGAAATCTTGAGTGCCACTGACAAAAAGGAGTGCAAAATGGAGTCACTAAAATGTAAGAATTATGACCATTCAAAAGTAAGCTCCCGCCAGCTAGAATTTGTATCTACTGATTACTATTTCTTAGTAACTAAAAGAGTATCCAGCCCATTAGGAGGTAATAAATATTTGTAGAATGAATGGATTACAGTAATTAGCAGGCAATTCCAACCCAAAGCTTGAGTCATGCCAGGGAAAACAGAAGGTGTTACTAGCTTTCTGTAGTTACAGTTCGTTTTGGCTATGGAATTAAAAATCTGTACCATGCTACTTTGCATACACTGATTTGAGACTTTGCTGAAGCAAAACCACACTAGAAAGTCAAGGAATGTGCCTTTCCTTCCACATCCTAACCATCGCTTACTAATCCAAATGCCTTGTCTGACCTGAGTGGTTGATTTGTGTGTGCGGCATTCCTACTTTCAACTCCTTCATGCCAAAGGAGGAAAACCAAAACAGGAAGCTTCTTTGTACCCTTACTTATTTCACTTCCTTTCAGACCATGAAGTTACATCATTTTTGGTAATAATATAATCAGTTGACTTAGAGGGATAATAATAATTATTATGAAATGCTAATGTCTGACATGATTTAAGAAGGTCAAAGTTTCAAATTGGAAAATAATAAGAGAAGAAACTCTGATCTTATAGTATAAGGAGAGGCATTGCTAAAATCACTTTTTAGTCAAAAGTGATGAAGAAGAAAGTAAATGGTGGGACATTTTGGTAAAAAGCAAAAACAAAAATTTTCTAAAAATGCTTCGGAGCCATCAACACGCTGTCTCAAATGCTCTTGGAATCCACTGTTTTTAAGGCAAATCATGCTATGAATAACATACATTATTTGAAGAATACAAGTTGAGCACAAACAGAACAAACCATCTCTCTGTTACCTTTGCCCTGTGGATCCTCTTGAAAAAATCTTGTTTCTGTGTTGACCTTTCCTGGTAAAAGGCTGTATGATGGTTATGTGCCAAATGTCCCTTGTGGTTTTCTGGTCTTTCCCAATGCTCCTATTGCCTCAAGAATTTGCAAACTAAAATATGTTTAATTATAAAATTTAGAAAAGTTATTTTTAGTATCTAAGACTTTTTTTTTGTCTCACCACTGGGCAGTTTAACATATCACCTCACAAGAATAAGCATATTATTTTTGAAAAAGGGGACATAAGGACCCATTCTGGAGAGACAAAGCACTTTCTTATGAAGGCAGTCTGATGCGAAGACCCAGTGCTATTTGCTGGTAAATTGCCGTGTTTCCCCGAAAATAAGACCTAACCGAAAAATAAGCCCTAGCATGATTTTTCCGGATGGCATCCCCTGAACATAAGCTCTTCTGTGTCTTTTGGAGCAAAAATTAATATAAGACCAGGTCTTATTTTCGGGGAAACACGTTATAGAGCTGTGTCTGGAGCCTCGTAGACCATCCGATCAGCCAGATGTTGGACTGTGGGGCCTAAAAAGATCTGAAATATGAAATAAGGACTGATCCTTTAGAAGTAAGGATCCATTTCTGGGGAGCACACTTCAACCACTTCATAGTGATAATGTTTTATAACATCCCCAAATTCCCATATTATTTTAAGAGGTTTATGGATTTGCAAATGCAAAGAATGGGACAAATACCTTTTGGAGTCCAAGATGCTAATATATGCAACTTACTATTTCTTTGAAATTTGGCAGGTACAGGCATTACTTCCAGTAGCTAAAAATAGGGTTTCATTCCCCATTATCTGTGGTTTTGCTTTCCATGGTTTCAGTTTCCCATAGCCCACCATAGTCCTAAAATAGTAAATGGAAAATTCCAGGATTGAACAATTTTTAAGTTTTAAATTGAGTATCATTTTGAGTAGCATAATGAAATCTCATGTTGTTTTTGCTCCTTTCTGCCTGGGGATTTGAACCATTCCTTTGTCCCGTATATTCATGCTGTGTATACTACCTGCCCATTAGTCACTTAGTAATCCTTTCTGTTATCAGACACTGTCACAGTATCACACTGCCTATGTTCAAGTAACTCTTATTTAACAATGGCCCCAAAGCATAGTCCTGCTGGCAATTCAGATATGCCAAAGAGAAGCCATAAGTTTCTTCCTTTAATTGAAAAGGTAACAGTTCTTGACTTAATAAGGAAAAAAAAATTGTATTCTGAGGTTGTCAAGATCTGCAATAAGAATGAATCTTTTATCCTTGAAATTTTGAAGAAGGAAAAAGAAATCCATGCTAGTTTTGATCTTCCTTTTGACATATCATCAGAAGGTCACTAGTACCCTGACGCTATGCCACAATGCCTACATCATTCGCCTCATGTCATCTCATCACGTAGGCATTGTACCATTTCACAAGAAGGGGAGTACGGTACAATAAGATATTTTGAGCGAAAGAGACCACATTCACATAACTTTTATTATAGTATATTGTTATAATTGTCCTATTTTATTAGTAGTTATTATTCTTAATCTCGTACTGTGCCTAATATATAAATTAAACTTTATCATGAGTATGTATGTATAGGAAAAATACACATGTGAGGTTCAGTACTATCTGCGGTTTAGGCATCCACTGGGGGTCTGAGAATGTATCCCACATGGATAAGGGGGACTACTGTACAGATCTTTCTGTCTCTTGCCATTTGAATACTGGCATTCCTTTCTCCTAAAAGAGTAGTAGGGATAACTGAATAATTAAGATGCTCCAGGATAAGAATTCCAAAGTTAGATATCTACAGGAACCAGGCAAATGATGTACATACCTGAAATGATCTTGGAGTAGTATGAAGGGAATGCCAGAGCTATAATGAAGCAAAGAAAGTATGTGCATTATAAGGAGGTAACTGGAGTGATGCTAGGTGAGAATGCAAGGCCCAGTGTTGCCAGAATGTGCTGACATTTCTCTCCCCTCTCTCTCTCTCAATGTGTGTGATCACTCAAATTTAATTCAGCTCATCAGTTTTTAATCTTTAGCTTAGGATGTTGTTCCAAGCTTGCAGCTCAAAACACTAGTTCTGAAAGACAGTAAAAACCATTCGAAATAGGCCAGGTGGTCATAAAGGTTTGAAAACCAGTGACTTAAACAGATGTAATTGGATTTCTTTACTGCAGAGCTTCTCAGAACCTTAAATGTGTTACTTACCCAAGAGTAGACTCAGGGTACGAGGCATTTCCCAAACTCATCTGACCCTTGGACCCCCTTTCTGTGGATACTTTATCAAAGTACTTTGGAAGACCATGCAGTAATTCACTTTACAATAAATAATGTGAGTGTAATTCCTGTAAGTGAAAATCCGAGGGGAATAGTAGATGTTGAAAACAGTAGCCTGGCTAAAATAAGAATGCCTGGAAGTGACCTTGACAATTTAGAAGCCATGATTTCTGTGTGTGGAGTAGAAGTGGAAAACAATTGTAATTTTTATTTTTCTGTCAACTACCTTGTAAATTAGACTTTCTTATCATTCATGGAGTGTGTGGATTTTCGAGTTTTAAATTGCATGTGAGACTAGAGGTGACACAAGAAGCCTATTCTATAAAATCGTTTATTCCTCAGCACATGACAGAATCTTGACTTCTGATCTTCACTCAACAAATATTGTTCACTCACCTACTATGTGCCAGGCAATATGCCAGGCACTGAATAGAGTCTGGAATTAAATTATTGGTGTAGCTAATGTCAGTTTTAACCTAAACCCAGGGATAAAATTAAAATGTGTGTTTTCAGTTTATAATTTATCACCATGGAAAACTGCTAACAACAGCAATAAAAATATAATCGTGTTTTCTTTCTAGTTTTTCTGACATTTTGAAAAAGAATAGCTTAGTCCACAATCACTTACCATAATATGACCTGACTTGGTTTGTTGTTACACAGGTAGTTACACAAAGAGCATTTGCTTCCTTATCAAATGCTGAAAATCAGAATGATAGGAGTGTGTTCATTTTAGCCTGGAGAATTGCTACTGCGAATTAAGAATACCACTACTATTTCCTGTTAATCCTTAGGAATTCTCCACTTTTCTGTTCCTACTTTTCTTTGTTCTTCCTCAGTGTCATTCTGAACGTCCAAATGCTTATAGATATTGAAGCCCAAATCATATGCCACATCTCCATAAAGTCATCTTTGACCTTTCCAACCAGAAGTAAATGTTTCCCTTTAAAGCCCACCATTCGTATCTGTAACTTCCTTATGGCTACTACTATTTTGTCCTTTATATAAAATAATTAAGTCCATAATTTATTCAGTAAGTCTATATTGACAACTGGAGATGAACGAGACACCAAGGTAAATATGATGCTTGCCAGACTAACAGTTGTAAACTCGGATATATTTCACTATGCTTTCTCTCTGCTTAATTTAAGCTATGGAAGTGTTGAGTCCAGGATCTCATCTCATATATATGGAGTGCAGTGGCTAAGACATGTTTTCCAAATAGTTTACTAAATATGGGCTTGATTTTCCCCACAGTCCTCAGTCTCAGTTTCAGTCCTATAGTCTGATAAGGCTTCAGCAAACAAGGTTCATTTTCCTGAAAATCGTATGGCCATTTCATTTGAAACACTATTGACTTACTCTCTTTATTATTCTAATTTCAATTATATTTACAGGTAAAATCCCCTTCTGTTCTTAACTTACAGGCACAAAAAGAATGTACACCACAGTCTAAGATGTGGGGTTCTTCCAAGAATTCATCAAGTTCCTGCACTTAACAACTCCGTTAGAATGTGTCTACTCATGTTTTGTCCTCAAGTTTGCTGAGCTGCTTTTCCCATGCAGATCCATCTCTCCTCTCCTATACCCCATCTTTCTCTGTTAATGAAAATTGTTCTTTAATTTCTGTTCATCCTGCAGCCAACAAACTAGTTTCAGTGGCAGCATTATAATTACAGCCCACAGAAACCTTTTCTGTGCAGTAATTTAGCTGTCAGTCTAGAAGTGGCAAAGCAGGAGAAAGATGGATGCTGAGCCTGGGGCATGCCTGAGCATGTACCCTGTGTGTCCCTACTTAGATGTGCACTTATTAAAGTAGATACCGTAGGAAAAAATGTTTGCCTCAATTTCTCTTGGTCATTACTGCATTATAGGTAGGGAAAAATATTTTTACTGGAACTCTGCTAATTGCTAAGAATCCTCTTATTTATTATTCGTCTAGAGGATGGGGATAAAGGGTGAAGACCATTTCGTGATAGAATTGACCTCAACAACTAGAAAAGCAAATAACTATGACATCTGTTGCAGAATCCCCTGATATGATATTATTTCAACACACTGGTTTGGAATTATTTGGCAGGAGAGAGAAAGTTTGAACTTGGGAACTTCCTATAGAAGAAACTGGTATGCAAAATAATAATAATTCCATGTCCATCCACTGACTGATGACCATGAGCAGTCAAATTGATGAATTACCTCTCCTGACATTACCTGTGTTGATGAACAAGTTGTTTATTTGATTGTGCCCTTCGATGTCTGAAAGAGGATGCTGGAAAACCCACAGTCAGCATCTAGTCATCAAAGCAAATAAAAAAAAAATAATAATAATTCAAATATAGTTGAATATAGTTGATTGCTTTGTATTCTCAACAAACTTTATTAGAATGAATCAATACTCTAGTCAAGAATTTAAGCTCTCAATTAAATTAACAAACCCATAAATTGAACACTCAGTAGTATCCATAGAAGCTGTTAATTAAATTTGGGAGCATTGTATATGGCTTATACATATAATCTCAACTACTAGAGTTCTGTATCTATTTTAGATCTGAATTTGCCCACATTTAGTCTTCTTCCCTTGAGGTCTCATGTGGACACCAAACTTTATTCTGTCTTAAAATGTCTGAAGAGTGTTTTCTATGGAACTCCTCATTGCTGAGATTTTTAGTGAATAAATGACTCTATACTCACGTAGGTTTGAAAAGATTTCTCAATACATTCCCATTTTTGAGGAAAGTCTTTCAATAAATTAAATATTTTAAAGTTTGTTGTAATTGTTATTATTTTATTATTATTATTAAACAAAGTGTTTCCAAAACCTACTTAGCCACTGAAGTCTTTATTTAAATCAAACCCATTAACATGTAGAAGAACAAGGAACCCTCAATCTACCTTCTGAAACATGGAATTTCCTTATGAACCGCAATGCTTTTCATGAGGCAGAGGCACTGAGAGTGGAATTTTCAAGACAAATCTGGTCCAGTATGTTGGGAGCTATAGATGGACATCATGCTAACCAAGGGCATCAGATCTCTTCTTTGCTTTTCTCAATCTTTTAGATCTTTGCGTGGAAAAAGAGAAATTTCTGTTAGTCATTTACTGTGTGTCATCTATAGGGAGACAACTCTGCGTGCAAGTAGATACAATGTATTACTTCCTTCTCAATTTGGATCCCATTTATTTATTTCCTTGCCTAATTGCTCTGGTTAGGACATCCAGTATTATGTTGGATGAAAATGTTGAAAGTGGGTAGCTTTGTCTTGTTCCTCATCTTAGAGGAAAAGCTTTCAATTTTTCACTGTTGAATATTATGTTAGCTGTGGGTTTGTCATATATGGCCTTTATTACGTTAAGGTACATTCCCTTTAAACTCACTTTGTTGAGCGTTTTTATCACAAATGAATGTTGCATTTTGTCTAATTCTTTTTCTGTATCTGTTGATATTATTATATAATTTCATACTAATTTTGTTAATGTGGCATATCACAGTGATTGATCTGTGAATGTCGAACCATCCTTGCATCCTTGGAATAAACCCCATTTTATCAAAATAAATTTTCTTAAAGTCTATTTTGTCTGATGTAAGTATAACTATTCAAGCTTTCTTTGGATTTCCATTTGCATGGAATATCTTTTTCCATCCCTTCAATTTCAGTCCTGTGTCTCCTTAAAGCTGAAGTGAGTCTCCTGTAGGCAGTGTCTAGTTCAGTTTTGATTTTTATCCATTCAGCCACTCTCTTTGGAGAAGAATGTGTGCCCTTTTAATGTATTGTTGAATTTGGTTTGCTAATATTCTGTTGAAGATTTTTTACATCTATGTTCATTAGGGACATTGGCCTTTAATTTTCCTGTGGCATTCTTGTCTGGTGTTGGTGTCAGGGTAAAGCTAGCCTTGTAAAATGAGTTTGGAAGAATTTCCTTCTATTTTTTGGAACAGTTTGAGAATTATTGGTATTAATTCTTCTTTAAATGTTTGGTAGAATTCTCCAGTGAAACCATTGAGTCCTGGACTTTCCTTTGTTGGGAAAAATTTTATTACTGATTCAATCTTTTTAACAGTAATTGATCTACTCAGATTTTCTATTTCTTCATGAAGAAATTGGTAGGTTGATTGTTTCTACAAATTTATCCATTTCTTCTAGGTTTTCCAATTTGTTGACATATGGTTCTTCCTGGAAGTCTCTTATGATTTTTTTATATTTCTTTGGTTATCAGTTATAACATTTCCTCTTTCATGTCTGATTTAATTTTTTTGAGACTTCTCTCTTATTTTCTTGTTGAGTCTATCTAAAGATTTGTCTGCTTTGTTTATCTTTTCAGTACAGGAGTTCTTAGTTTCATTGACCTTTTCTAGTATCATCTTAATTTCTATTTCATGTATTTCCACTCTGATATTTATTTTCTTTTTTTGTACTAAATTCTCTTTTCTTAATGTAGGTGTTTATTGATATGAACTTCCCTCTTAGACTGCTTTTCTGAGTCCCATAGGTTTTAGTATGTTGTCATTCCATTTTCATTTGTCTCGCAATACTTTTTTATTATTTTTCTTTTAATTTCTTCAACCCATTGTTCAGTAGCATGTTATTTAATCTACTGGTTTTTCCAGTTTACTCCTTATAATTGGTTTCTAATTTCATACCATGTGGTCATAAAAGTGCTTAATATAATTTCAATCTTCTTAAATGTATTAAGACTTGTCTTGTGGCCTAACATATAATCTGTCCTGGAGAATGTTCCATGTACATTAGAGAAGAATGTGTACTCTGTTGCTTTTGAATGAAATATTCTGTAAATGTCTGTTAAGTTTTCCTGAACTAACATGCCATTTAAGTACAATGTTTCATTATTGATTTTCTGTCTGAATGATCTATCCATTGTTGAAAGTTGGGTATTGAAGTGAACTACTATCATTGTATAGCTGTCTGTTTCTCCCTTTAGATCTTTTAATATTTGCTTTCTATAATTAGGTGCTTCTATGTTGGGTGTATAAATATTTACAAATGTTATATCCTCTTGTTGTATTGACCCCTTTATTATTATACAGTAACCTTCTTTGTCTCATATTACAGTCTTTTCTTAAAGTCTATTATGTCTTATATAAGTTTAGCTATCCCAGCTTTCTTTTGGTTTCCATTTGCATGGAATATCTTTTTCTATCCTTTCATTTTCAATCTCTGTGTGTCTTTAAAATTGAAGTGAGTCTCCTGTAGACAATGTATAGTTAGGTCTTGATTTTTATCCATTCAGTCACTCTGTCTTTTGGGGAATTTAGTCCATTTGCATGTAATTATTATTAGCTGTGGACTTTCTGCCATTTTGTTAATTTTTGTTTTGTTTTTTTTTGTTTGTTTTTTAGTTTGTTTTTTTTGTTTTGTTCCTTTCTTCTTCTCTTGCTTTCTTCCTTTGCAATTTAATGACTTTCTTTAGTGGCGTGCTTAAATTCCTTTATCTTTTGTGTATCTACTATTGGGTTTTGCTTTACGATTACTATGAGGCTTACATGACACATTTTGTTTTTAGCAGTCTGTTTTAAGTAGATAAAAACTTAAGTTCAAACATATTCTAAAGTTCTACATTTTTACTTTACCCACCCATGCTTTGTTTTTGATATCACAATTTATCTTTTTATATTGCGTATCTGTTAAAATATTATTATACTTACAGTTTTTATTTTTGCTACTCTTGTCTTTTAACCTTCATACTAGATTTATAAGTGATTAACCTGCTGCCATTAGAATATTAGAGTATTCCAAATTGATTTGTATATTTGTCTTTAACAGTAAGGTTTATACTTTCATGTGTTTTCCTATTACTGATTAACACCCTTTTATTTCAGCTTAAAGAAGTTCCTCTAACATTTCTTGCAAGACTGGTCTAGTGGTGCTGAATTTCTTGATTTGTTTATTAGGAAAAGTCTTTCCTTCAATTCTGAAGGACAACTTTGCTAAGTAGACTGTCTTTGTTTGGCAGTTTTTTCTTCCATTGTTTTGAATGTATGATATCACTCCTTTCTGGCCTGTACAGTTTCTGCTGGAAAAAAAATCTGCTTATATTTTTATTGGGGTTTCCTTGTAAATAACAAGTTATTTTTTTTCCTCTTGCTGCTTTTAATATTCTCTCTGTACCTTTAACTTATGCCAATTTAATTATAATGTGTCTTTTTGTGGGAATCTTTGGATTCATTTAGTTTGGAACTCTATGGGATTCTTGGATGTGGATGTCTGTTTCTTTTCCCAGCGTAGGTAAGTTTCCAACCATTATTTCTTTGTATAAGTTTTCTTCCTCTTTTTCCTTTGGGATCCCTATAATGTGCATATTGGTCTGCTTGGTATCATCCCATAATTCTCTTAAGCTATCGCCACTGTTTTTTTGTTTTGTTTTGTTTTGTTTTTGTTTCTCTTTTTTGGATGAATTCCACTGCCCTGTCTTAAAGTTGGCTGATCCTTTCTTTTGTTTCATCTAATCTGCTATTGAACCCTTCTATTGCATATTTAAGTTCAATTATTGTATTGTTAAAATCTGTGATTTTTGTTTGGTACTTCCTTATATTTTCTGTCTCTTTATTGAAATTCTGACTTTGTTTCTGCATTGTTTTCCTGACGTTGTTGAACACCTTTATGACTATTATGTTCAACTCTTTATCAGGTAAATCACTTATCTCCATTTCACTAAAGTCTTCTTCTGAGGTTTTTATCTTGTTCTTTTGTTTGGAACATATTCCTCTGTTTCTTCATTTTTCTTGACTTTCTGTGTTGGTTTTCATGCAATAAATAAAACAGCCACCTCCCCAAGTCTTGAAGAAGCAGTATTATGTAGGAGATGAAACTTGTAGTTCAACCCTGCCCTAATTCTTGGTTGTGTCTCAAAGCTTTGTGATTGTCCAAGCAGCTTTCTTTGTTTTTAGTGGCTCCCAGTGGTTGAGGGTGTGCCAAGACCTGTCAGTATCCCAAAGGAGAGGATCTCAGTCAACATCTAGAGTCAGCCTGATTAGAAGCTGGACCGTCAGGTAGCAGCTTTCATAGTATGCACATATACTGGAATACTAGGAGATGGGTATTCCTGTCTGCTTTCTCTGTACTGAGCTCTGGGGAGATAGTCAGTTAAGCAGTTTCTGTGGCATTAATTATAATGCACATCCCTTGGTGCGGAATCTAGAAACCTTTGTTAATCTGAAAGTGTTTTTGTATCACCTTTGTTTTAAAGAATATTTCTGTTGGATATAGAATTCTAGCTTATAAGGTATCCAGTGTTTTTGTGTTGTTTTGTTTTGTTTTGCATTTTAAAGGTGTTGTTCCTGCATTGTTTGTGATAATCACAGCTGTTATTCATATCACTGTTTCTCTGTATGTAATATATCTTTTCCCCTCTGGCTGCTTTTAATACTTTTTATCTTTTGTTTTCAGCATTTTTAATATGCTGTGCTTAAGTTTTGGTTTTCCTTATAATTATTCTATTTTATTCATTTAGTTCCTGGAATCTCAATAGTTAAAAAGTATTTTGGAATAATAATATGGAATGTGATTGACCATTTTGTCCAAATATGTTTCTTCTGCCCCAATCTGTCTTTTCTCTCTTTTGGTGACTCTAGTTACATGTATGATAACTAGATTGTTAGTTGTCTCATAGATAGCTACGGTTCTATTCACTTTTTTTTCTTTTAATCTTCTCTATGCTTTTGTCTCATAGATAGCTAAGGTTTTTCTTTTAATCTTCTCTATGCTTTGCTTTTAGACAGTTTCTATTTATCTTCAAATTTACTGTTGTTGTTGTTGTTGTTCTTTTCTTTTGCCATTTTCAATCTTCTATGGATCTCATCCAGTGAGTTTTTCCTTTCAGACACTGTATTTTTAAATTCTGGAATTTCCATTTGGATCTTTTATAGATTCCATTTCTCTGTTGGGATTTGCACTTGTTTGCTCATTATGTTCATCATTTATTTAAATCATTGAAAATATTTATAATAACTTAAAATCCTTATTGGCTAATTCTAACATCTGTGTCATGTCTATGTTTCTATATTCTGTTGTATCTTTCATGGTCATTTTCTCCTCCTTCTTTTATTATCTATTAATTACTGAATGTATGCTGCTAGACATGGTGAATGCTGTGTTAATGGGAGTCTGGGTTATATTATCATCCTTTAAAGATGGTTGAATTTCATTCTAGTAGGGTGTTAAGTCGCTGAAGCTTCAGATTGGTTTTAGGCTTCCTTGGGACAGAGTTGCCATACTTCTAAGGCATGACCTTTATAAAGTTTCACCTGGATGATCTAGATACTCAACAAAGTCTATCCTCTTTGAACAAAATTGAAATTTTCTATAGTACTATGTGACCTATGAAATCTTTATTCATCTCCCCACTTCCAGTGGATATTCTCTGCCAGCCCTCAGTGAGTTTCAACCTTTGAATTAAAATAGTATTTGGCTAGTGATGAAATAAGTAATGTTTCTATATATAACAAACTATTTTCAGATTTTTTATGACTAGAAAATTATTGGCATTTATGGAGGAGCTTATAAAATACTATCTAAAAGGGGATGTGTAGGCTGTTCTTTTAGAATTCATCAGCAAATGAGAAGGCATACACTTCCTATTATTTTTCTGACTTTAATTACATCTTTGTATTTTTTCCCTTTTTATATTTCATCTGTGTGGAGTTTTGAAAATTTGTTTCTGTATCTTTAGATTGTATTTCTATTTTTAATATGTATATTTATTTTAATCTAAATTTTAATTATATTTTAAAGTCAATTTATTTTGAGTACTTTTTTTTAAAGAGCATTTTCCAACTTGTATAGACCCCACCATAAATCAATTTAATTTCCTAAATACAGAATTTTTGCTACCACTTCCCTGAATGCTACATTTTTATGTAAGAATTATGACAAACAAGAAATAATTTGTGTACTATCCTCTCATTATAAAATTATAAGGTAGACCCTTTATAAAATTAAAAGGCAACCCTTTGTATTGAATAAGCTACAGATTAATAGGTTCCATTATTTTGAGGATGGCATAAAGCCTCATTTCAAAATTAGACTACAACAGGCAAGGACTATAGTTGTGCCACCCGAAGTTCAAAACTATTGGATTATTTTATCAATTGGGATTTATTCTTTGGCAAGCAACAGTATCATCTATTTGAAGTATGAAAATAAAACAGAATTTCTTTAATAAGTGTAGTAAAAGTCATAGAAAACAGAATGATTAGGCATCTTATCAAGAAGGAAGAGGTACTCATTCTCTGGTTAACTTGTTTTCAAGTTTTCTTGCGTTTTTTTTTTTTTTTTAATAATGAATCTACTTTTATCTGTTATATCATGGGATAGAAAAAATTTGAATAAATTGTTCTTCAAGGTCTTTACAGATTTTTGTAAGAACTACACTTGAGGGGATTATTGCTTTAATTTTGCTTAATCACTCTCATATTTTCATCTTCTCTTCTTCCCTTCTTTTTTTCTTATAGATTTTCCTTGTTCTAGCCTCTTATCTAGCCAAATTTTTACACCTTTACCCATTTAATTGATTTCCTTTATTATTTCCAGAACTCAGAACTGAAGATAGCTCTGCCAATTAAAAAACAAAAATCTAATTTCTTAGCCTTGATTATGATCTACTTCCTCCCAAATGATGAAATTAGAAACTCTTGGCTTCATCATCTTCTTTCTATCTTCGCTTGTTCCTGACCCAGCCCGTATATCATTATTCATATTTGTTCCAATTTCATTCCTATTATCTTCATTCTGACTAATGAAATAATGTAAACTTAAAGTGTAGCTGAAATTCATTTACATTGTTATTGCATCAATCAGAGTAGGCTAAACCGCTATAACAAAATATATAATGCTTAAACCTGATGGAAGTTTATTTCTTGATTATATAACAACCCACCATGGGTGTTTATGTTGGACATGGCGCTCCTCTATGTAATGATTCAGGAACTCTGGCTCCTTCCATCTTGTGGCTTTGCCATCCCCTACACCTTTGATGAGTCAGCAGCATTTTCGAGATGGGTTTACAGCATCCAGATCCCTTGGTAGAAGAGAAAAAAGAACATAACACATGGTCACTCATCTCATAATGGATTGTAGCCAGAAATGGCCCACATCATACCCACTCACATTTTACTCTGGCTGTGAGAGTGATGAATTCTAATTAGGATGGAATCATATGCCAACCTCTTCTCCAGTTCCTACCAGAACATGGAATGGTCTATCCACAGGAAAGAGCACCTCTGTTATTAAGACAAAGGAAGCAATAGTGGGCATGATAACTGCAGAGGTTCCATATATCTTAAATGATTTTCCTTCCACATGTTTATACTATATCATTTAATTTGATCCTTATAACTTGCTAAGGTAAGATAAGTAGGGCAACTATGGACATCATTTCTTGGGAAAATTTTTTACCTTATAAAGACTTTGAATCAATTTTGGGTGATTTAAGAAAGATGATTATATATATATATATATATATTACATATATATTATAATATATATATGATATGTATTATATATATGTATTATATATATGTATTACATATATTATATATATGTAATATATAGAGAATATAGAGAATATATTATATATATATATATATACACAAACACACACACACACACACATACATATATATAAAATATAATTTTTATCCCAAATGTGAGGTTGAGTGTAGTGGTTAAGATCATATACTCAAGAAATCATACTTCCAGTTCAAACCCAGGGTCCAACATGTCTTACTTCTGTAACTTCTTAACCATGCAAATCCAGGCAAGTTAGCTTCTTTATGCATCAGTTTCTTCTACTATAAAATGGAGATGATAATAGTAAAAACTTCATAGGTTTGGTATGATAAATAATACACATAAAGTGCTTTGAAGAATACCCGGCACATAGTAAATGCGCAATAAAAATCGTAATAGTAATGACAATTGTTGTTAGAATTATTATTCATTCTCGTGCCTAAATATATACATGTTTTACAGGTGTAAGCAATTTCTGGCTCTAAAAGAGAAAGCTCTTGACAAATGTTGGATCTTCAAGGATAAAAAAACACCTAGAAAACTATAACATTATTTATTTAATTTCATGCCTTCTGCGCTTGCTTTGCCTCCTTATGATATTTCTATTTGTTTTCACAAAAGTCAATATTTTTCTGTTTCTCCTTTTGAAATAGATTTTTATGTGGGACATGTAAAGAGTATCTGAAACAAGTGAAATTAAATTCTCCCAAGTGTAAGAGCAAAATATAAAGGAAGGTATGAGCCTGAAACCATGGTTCACAAGAAGGTTATAAAGGCCAGCAATTTTGCTAGCAAAGAAACCAAACTTAAGTACATAGGAAGGGACAGAGTATGTTTGATAATTAGAGATTTCACAGTAGGGATCTGAAGCAAAGGTCAAATTCATAAGGATAAAAACATTATTGGGCTAAACTTTTTGTGATCAAGGAAGAGCTTTATTTGGTTTTATATTAGCTTATTCACACTTCTCCTTGCTATTTTCTGAATCAGTCCTCCAGTGACTTGATACACCATGTCTAATTCTTCATAAATCAGCTAAACTTTAGAGTGATATTGACAGTGGCTTTGCTGACTCCATTGTTTTCTGTCAAGAGTTTTATTCGGTTTCAAAACAATTTGCTGTGAACGCCCTTGTTTGCTTGCCACACTGGTCTTTGTTTCGGCTGAAAACTTTGATTTATAACTGTATATAATTGATGGCTGTGGGGTAGGGGAACTATAGCTCATGCTCCTCCTCTTTTAATCTAGCTTTGCCTAGAAATCCATGTAGTGGAGCATTCTCAAGGGAACCGGGCTGGGAAATTTTCCATATACCCAATGGGAGGCCATTAATCATGGTGAGGAGCGTGTTTGTGAAAGTAAAGAAAACAAAAGTCAGACCACCTCAAGATGGCTTATCAAAAGAATAGATGTTAAAGCTAATGTATTCATTGTGGTGCATTTATAAAGAAAAACTGAGCTATTTGGTGAACCAGATATACTTGCTACTCCAAAAGCAAAATTTGATGTTAGTTCTTCAAATTATTAATACTGAAAAGCCATTCCAGAGTTTCTGACAAGTTGCTCAGTCGTTGACTGGGTGCAGTTGAAAGTTCTTTTTAAACGGCACAAGTCCCTTTTTTCTAATAATGAAAAAAAAAGAAAATACAGAATTTTTTTTTTTTTTGGCAGCTTCATTACAATGTAGCTTACAGTACCTGTCACTCTACTTAGTATTTGCTGAATTTAAAGCCGTGTTCTCTCCTCTTCCTGCCCCCTTTAGGTGTCACTAGTTCAGAAAGAGTCTGAAAATTTCTCAGCTGCACATTTCTTTAGGATGCAAAGACTGATACTAAGTTTCTGAAAGTAATTAGAGATTCTTCTCAAGGATTGGAAAGGTTAGTGTGAGCTGATTATTTTTTCTTTAATATTCATTGTGAAGATATCAGACTTTATAATTTACGTTTGGTTTATTTTGGTTTTCCTCCATAAAAATTACCCTGCCAGCTAAAGATATTTTATGATATTTCAATAGCCTATTCAGAAAAATAATTAAATATGTATATTTGCAAATAAATTATAATGCCAACTTAGAATAATACATCACCAGATAGATTTTAGGTGGTTTATTTACACAAAGTATTTTAGTGATTTAGAATGTTGATCCAGCAGGGATAAATAAAGGAAGTAACAAAGAAAATCAAAGGGAGTTGTAAGCACTGATGGGGACTGGATCATATCCCACAAAAATATCTCAAATTGACAAGAGCTATGTTGAAATACTGCTTAATATCAGTTAACTCTATTTACTATGTAAACAGCTCTTACCATTGAAGTGGCACTTAAAGTGGTCTGAGGCAAGCATGCTGTAGTTCATTTTATCATGTACATATTGATATAGGCATTATTTAAAGTTATTTGTTTTATTTTGCATTGTTTTATCTCAGCGAGATTCAGCAATAACAAGCCTCTCCTTGGAAGAGAAGCCAAGAACATTTTCAATTCATTTCCTCCTCTTTAAAGAAGTTTTAAGTGATAAACAGTTCCCATGTGAATGATGCTAGAGTCAGAATGGAAAGAGTGTTTTTCATAGATTGTATTCCTTGTTAAATCAGAATCTTTTGATATTAAGAAAAAGACAGTTCCCAGATGTTGGTACATTAGCACTCAGAGTCCTACTTAATGACACAAGAATCAATGAACCTTGGAGAACAATCCCTTAGCATTGACCTAATGTGGGATATACTTCAATCTAGGTCTACTGATGTGATTTATCAGAAAAATATTCATTAACCAAATGACAGAAAGCAGTAATTAAAATCCATAGTTAATCTAAATGAAAGCACAAAATAACACAGACATAGGACAACTTTGAAGAATTAAAAATCCATTTCCTTGAAATGGGTGAGAGACAAACTCTGAGCTATTATAGCTTTTCATCAAAAAGAACTTGGCACCTTTTCATGTCATCAGAAAGAACTTCATTCAAAATAAACCCCCTATAGAGATGAGAAGCATACACATTATTGGTTTTTAATTCTTTCTTCAGAAAAATAAGTATTGGAGGAAAGATTCTAATATGTGTAGGATATTTTTAAGCTTCTCTAACCTTCTGATATTTATTCTTAGTTCTAACAGCTTTGCATTTCAAAACCAATATTTAACTTTTACACAAGTGTTCTAATCTTAAGAACTATTTCACTACCTACATTCAGTGTGTAATTTCCCTCCCTTAAAAAAAAAAAATCTTGTCAGTTTACTCACAATCCTCTGTGCTCTTAAGAAGTTAAAGAAAGCTTCAGAACAAAATATCATTCTAGATGTTTTCCATTGAACCACCTTCCTATTGTCTGATGCTGTCATATAAATGTGGATGTTTTACCTTGGGGGACAAGATTTTTTATTAGACTTTTGGGATATAGCCCTTTAATATAGAGTCAATAAATCTCTCACTTCCTGTATAAACAGTTCAGATTAGGCAAAAATAAAATATTCATGGTACTAAGGAGACAAAAATGCACCCCCCTCCCAAGTAAAGTGTAACGTTTTAATCATAAGCAGAGAAAAATTTCAGAAACAGCCAATATGTACTTAAATGAATAATTGCCATGTGGTGTATCATAACAAGCATCTTTTGTTCGTGCTCACACACCATTTTTCATGTGGGGGTGTGGGGGGGGGAATGGTTTCCTTCAAGAAATGTTTAGAATAATCCATGATCTCAAAAGTACTGCATACATATTATTAAAATAAAATATGAAGCCTATTGGCTATGTTCCAGAAAAGCTGAACTAGGTTAAAAGACATCATGAACCATCCTAGCTTTGCGTGCAATTATTTAATTGGGGAATAGATTTTTCTATCATTGTCCCTGGCAGTAGCAGCCATTTGATCCCGAGGCTTGGATTAAATGTTTCATCGGTAGTGCCTATTTAAGGATCTTACCGGAACAACAAGTCAGTCCCCTGGGCAAGCCCATGTCAACTACAATAAAGAGATTCGCACAAGTGAAGGAAAGGTATTATTTTTGCAAGATGTACAGAGAATTGAACGTGTGCACTGTGTTATCTGGATTGCTTTCTGAGGTTTGAGGGTCCACTCTCTCCTGATGGCAAAGGTTGGAAGCTGAACTCAGCCTGTCCGTGGGAATTTTGTGGTTTCTTTAAGAAAATAAATTCTCAAGCTACTGCCCTCTTTCTAAGCACAGGTGAGTCCTTGGCGAACAGAAAAAGTACACAGAAACTGTGACTTGTCTTTCTTTTCTAGGAAAGGGCTGCTTCCAAACCAAATCTTAAACTGGACAGCTCGTTGCTTTATGCGTTTGACAGAAATCTACCATCTGTTTCACATGGAGTAGATGCAAATTTTATAGACTTCGCAATTGTCTTTTACATTGGTTTTAGTTTGGTTAGGGCCCCCCCCCCACTTACTCTCTGAGTGGTTATGGACATAAATGTATGCAGCTAAGTATGACTGGAATATTTGTGGAGTGGGCACTAAAAGGCATTTGTTATATTAAAACAGTTGGATACATTTAAAAGCATTCTGGAAATTGAAGTCTGAACATCTGTATAAAATAGCAAAAAACAGTATCTGTTATTGCTACTATCAATAGCCATGTAAAAAGGTTTAATTTGGGGTTTACTTTTCCCTCTGTGATGCTGTGATCATATTGTTGGGGTCTGCATATTTTACAAATTATCTCAAAATTGATAAAAATGTGTCCTGCAACGTGGTTCAATCAGAAGATGTGTGGAGATTTATTTTCGGGATCTGGGGATGTGTCTGGGCATGCTGTTTCACTCAAATTAAGAAACCAATTGCAGCACAGTGTTCTTTTATAGGCTTCTAGTATTTGAATAATTGAATGGCTATGCTCTGCCTCACTATAGCTTAAGAGGCATCTTTCAGAGATTGGGGAAAAGTAGAAACAAGTGCTTTTACAGCCAGGCTCCAGGAATCTGCTGACAAGGCACTTAGGAGAGAAGAGGCGGTCCTGTCAGTTGCTTAGAAAAGTTCACAAAATCTTTCCCATCTGTTAAATGACAGGGGAAAAAAGTATCCAACCAAAAAGGCTACAAACGATTGTGCTGTTTGAACTCTTTTGAGAACAAGATGGCAAAGCAAATACTCCTCCAAATGCCTTTTTCTCTTAGTTTTCATTTAGGACTTTTTGTTTGTTCATTCGTTTGCCCAAGATTTAAAAAAAAAAAATGAGGCTCTGTTCCTGAATAAAGTGTCTCTATTCTGCTAATTTCGAGGCAGGCAATCCTCCAGAATTTAGAGAAAAAATGAAGTAAAAATGAGTTGTTTCTCACTTTTATATTTGCTGTTGTTTCTAATACCACCTTTCCCAGAGTGATGAGAAGGGATGCTATTTATCCCTTTCAAATCCAGCCCTGTCCCCGTGCCACTGAAAGCAGCCTGATACCTGGAAATTGTAATCTTTCACTCAAATTACATGCTTGCTCCTTTTTTTTCCCAGAAAAGAATGTAAGACAACATTTACAATCATGCAGAAGTTTTATGAGTACCTTATTTATGACCAAATATGTCTCTGAGAAGTATGTTGTCTTGCTTGCTATCTAATTGTTGTTGGTTATGGGGATATTTTTCCACTGAATGGATTCCCAAACAATAATACCACCTGTACCTGAATTCAAGGTGTGGGGATGGATGTTGGATGCAAAAGTCATTTTTCCTGGTACCCTTATTCAGTCTGTAATGTTAATTTAGGAGGTAGGAAGAGAGAACTGCGCCTACAGCTCAGAACAACTATGTGACATTCTTTATAGCATCACAAAGAGGTAGGAGAAGAGGGATTTTAAATTACAATATTCCAGTTGCCATGTTCAACTGCATGGCATTCCATCCTCGCTTAGAGTGCATGTGGTACTCATGACGGTATTGACTCTGCATCCATCTCATGTCACGGTCATCCCTTGCTCTGAAGCAGGTGGTAAATTAGAATCCCCTTGCTCGTAGTAGATATGTTATTCTTTATGACATTTTTGCTACTGTCTCCACTGGAAGATTAGGTTTTAGTTGTTTCAGTTTTAGTCCTAATTCAGCTATACTGAAAGCTCTGATTTTTCTCCTTTTATACAGGTATCTCAGCTAGGATAGATTGTTTTGTTTTTACTTTAATTTTTATCAATGAAAGTGACACTTTTCAGGACCTCCTGCATGCATGGAGGTTGTGAATCATTGCCACAGTGTAATACAAACCAAAATATAGAACTCTTGTTATGACCAGGATGGTGCTGGGATTGAAATATCTTTAAATCATCTTCCTCTTTCTTGCTAATACACAATGAATCATCCATACTCTCCTTCATTTATCAAAATGCCTACTGTGTGCTTCTGGTGGGTGTACAGAGATGTTTAGGACAACTTTTCTCAAACTCTAATGTGCATTCTTGGTCTTGTTGAAGTGCAGATTCTAGTGCAGGAAGTCTGGGGGGAGGGGTAGAGGTTCCTCAGTTCTGAAAAGCTCCCAAGTAATGTCTGTGCTCTTGGTCTATGGGTGGCAAGGGCAGAGGACACCCGCTATGAACTTACAGCATATCAGGTTATATGTGAACCTGCACAAATAACAGAGGATAAACTGTGAGGCGGGAGACATTTAGCTAACATTGGTCATGTATTATGTACAAGTCATATGCTGTGCTAAATAATTATGGGATGGTCCCCGATCTTTATGATAACTTTGAGCTGGGTTGAAAGATAGGCATAGCAACCATTAATTGCATTGGAGTGTGACACAGAAAGCTCTCCACCAAGATGGCAGTGGTACCCAGGGGATGGAGCAACTTTGCATGTGTAGGTCAAGGAGGCATCACAGAAGTGACCTTGTTCATCTGGGTCTTAAAGGGCAAGAGGTTTCCAACCTGATGAGGTAGGAAAGTGCCTGCTCAAAGGTAAAGAGACTCAATGTAGCATAGGTTGTTTGAGGGAGTTCACATTTCCTGAAGTAGAGTCTGCAGATGTGAGAAGATCAGGAATGCAGTTCACATCTATATGACAGGCATTTCAGATTTATTAGTTCTAATCTTACAGTAAACCAGAAAGGAGGTAGTATTTTTCCTATATTATAGATAAATAAACTGAGATTCAGGGAGATTATGGAACTGGTTGGCAGGTACAGAGCTTGTCAGAGGCTGGGCTGGATTTCAAGCCCAAATCAAGGTGACTCCCTCTGACAATATTGGGGAAGTCAGCAGGAGCCAGATCACTAAAAGCCTTATAAACTGCTCTAAGGAGGTGAAACTGGGGCCTATGAGTAGTGTGAAACCTTGGAAGATTTTTAAGGAGAGCGGTCATTTGGATTTTTCAAAAATTATTCTGGAAGCTGTGTGGAGAGTAAATTAAAGGAGGGCATTGTAAGAACAGCTGAGAAATTAATGTCTATCAAATACCCAGAATTGTCAGTGCATGGGTACACTAGGAAAGCATAAACCTTGTGGAATTAAAAGAGTTTACAGTCTAGTCCAGGAAAAAACATGAAAGAAAATATCAGATACAAGACCTGAAGATACCGCCGAGTTCAAACTAATCACCAGGACATACAGTAACTGAGGAGCAAACCAGCTTCTAAATGCGTGTTGTCCAGATGCAGGAGGAAAGAGTGGTGAAACTGTAATTCTAAGGACCCTGGTGCCTGCAAACTAAGCCACTGAGTGAATCAAACCAAGCTGACTCTTCACTCACCCACAGTTGTCTATTGTCTGCTTATGGAAGGTCTAGTTCATGCTGTTTTCCACCTTTTCCATTGTGAATTTCACTAGCCTCTGAAATATTTCCCAAAGGATTGCCTTCTGCATAAGAAGGGATGGTGACATGTGTACCACATACACCCATCATCAAATACGCCATCAGTCATTTCTTGAGCACCCACTACATCCTGGGAAAACAGTAAAATTGCTCTGGAGGAACCCCATGAGGGAGGTAACATGATTCTCTTTTTACAAAGGAGGGAACCATAAAGCAGAGCAGTTAAGTTGCTCAGGTGATGGAGCTAGTCAAAATCAGCGTGTTGACCCAGGTCTTCTGATGTCAAAGCCTTTACATCTTACCCTTGGCAGTCCCTAGACATGCCCTACATGTCTGGGCTGCTTCCTAATTTTCAAAACCATTTTAATTATTTGATGTAATTTTCTGGCTACTGATTCTTGAGAGGAAAATAAAGCGATAGTCATCTCGTTTGACCGGTGAACACGAGAGCCTCGGGAAATAGAAGGATTGTCCCAAAGTCCTGATAAGGGCTGCTCGTCCTCCTTCTTCTCGCCTCTGGTCTAATGCTCTTTCCCTTTGTCTCCATGTCTCATACCAAGGTTCAATGGTTCCCAAACTCAGATGCATCTTGCAATCACCTGGAGTTCTTCAGAAACTACTGATGCTTGGCTTTGAAAAATATGATGCCTATATAGACATTCTGATTTACTTGGTATAAAATGCATTGGAATTTTTAAAGCTCTCCAGGTGACTCAGAGATGCAGCAGAGTTAGGGAACCGCTGCCATAGCTTTTGAGATAGGAGGTTTGGGATTTGGTTGAGATCAGTGGTTTTTAAAGTATGTCCCTGGACCAGCAGCATCAGTACCACTTGTGAACATATTAGACATGCAAATTTTGGATTCCATACCAGGCCTATATATCAGAAACTCTGGGGGTGGAGTCCAGAAATCTATTTTCACAAGCTTTCCAAGTGATTCTGATGCAAGCGAACACCCTCGGCCATACTTCCTCCCAACAGGTTTATGGTGGGGAACAGGGTGACCAGCTGTCTGCTATTTTTACTGAGGCCAGAGCTCAGAGTACTATATATTTAAACCCAAATGACAGTATAAGGCATTCAGATTTGTATTAAAGATGGATTTCCTGGTAGTGTAGGTTGCCAACTGCAGGAATAAAAATACTGAGGGAGGATTTTGGAATCTTTCTGGAGGTGGCCAGAGTACTGCCCCATCAACAAGCCAAAAAGCCAAAGGAAGAAATCGACCTCTGGAGAAAAAATAAAAGCAATAAGTATTGTCATCTGACTTCACTTTAGTCATTTACGGTCCTTCCTTCCTGTGCTTTGAAGTTAATGGTGATGTCTTCGTAAATAACTGCCAGCTTTTGTTTTCTCCTGAAAATCTCAATGCTGTTGAAATCTATATCTTCCAAATAGTTCCATGCTTATGGCAGAAAGCAGGAGTTCACTGCCTGAATAGTGAAGGACTGGGTTATGGATGACAAAGTGACTTCTCCCCTGCCCCTTTCTTATTACTGGGCTACGTGGTTGGCATCATTTCCCTGCTACCACAATTATTGTTTTCAACATTATAATTTTAGGTAAATTAGTATATTTGCCAATTTCCCTAATGCCTTTTGTTGCATATTTATTCAACGTGGCTGGCTTTTGTCATAATTTTCAAGTACTCCCTACTGAACTTAGGTCACTAGATGCTTAAGTTAGGATTATTAGTTCTTTTGACCATAGGTGTTGAAAGAGTTAAGAATCATCAAATTGGGGTAAGACAGGCATTAATGGGATATAATTGTTTAAACTGAGAACTTATATGAAGTTCCAGGAGTGGGGAGAGGGAAGCGAGATGTTTATGCAAGGCTGGATACCATTGGAAAGATTGTGGGAAGACTTGGGAGAAATTGTATCTAAATTTATGGTACAAATTTTAAAAATCCATCTGTTTGACATTAGTCATTAGTCACTAATTTTAATATGCTTTATAATATATGCAAAATATTCCCTTATAATTTAATAAATGATTTATTATTTTCAGTTGTTCCATTTTTCAAGCAATTACTGACTTTGAGTTTTGACTTTGACAGCATTTGACTTTTTCTGTTTCCATCATGTGGTGAGGAATCTATGTTTAAAAATGTAGTGAAAATGCTGAGGAAAGGTGGCAAGAAAGAGTGGAGAGGAGAGCAGCTTAACCGCTTTTACCTGGGACAGGTGGGTGTTTCACCTCCTAGTATCTCAAGATGATTAATCTGGGGGTGGACCCTGCATATTAATCATCTGTCAGCTGAGGCTCCTGGGAAAACTAATCTATTCATAGACGAAATGTTGTCAAAAGAGAATAGGCCCTTTGGTAGGAAAATGGCTTGGTAACTACTTCATCAGCTAAGAACTGCTATGGAATGTGAAATGACGTTTCATTTCAAGATACCTGAAACCTCTTGGGTGAAAGCTTCCCCAGCCCCGTGGGATTGAGTAGGGAGGACAGACAAGTTTTTATTACCAGCAGCAGAGAATACAAAAGGTATCTCTTAGCCCATCTTAGTTACTTTTCTTAATGATTTGTTTCTTCTAGTTCTTTGTAGTGATTTGACTAAAAGGATGCAAGTGATTTGAAAGGTAGAGGAAGAGAAAACAATTAGTGACAATTCAGTAAAGATTCTGCCCTCAAAGATTCATTAATACGTGACCCGATAGACAATGCATTGCGACTCTTCATGGAGATAAACTAAAGACAATTTGGTGACTGCATCCAACAATTTAAAGCAGAGAAACAGAAAGAGAAGCTAAAAATGAAAGAAGCATAGGTTAAAATAGAAATCAAGCCAAAACATATCGCCAGGTACTAAAATAGTGATATGAAAATATTTAGGATGTTACTTGAATGTTTTTATAAGATAGTAATGTGGCTTCACCAAGGGAGGAGAGGGAAATTGATTTCACAAAAATTGCTTATGAAAATATCTGCAATCAGTAGTTTGCAATTCTGTAATGAAAAAACAAGTTACTTCACTGGCGGGCAGTACCACCAATTAAGTGACAGTAGACTCCCAAGCATTCCCCCACCAAAGTCCCAACTCCAGTCATGCTCCCCTTCTCATAGCACTCACCTATTTATGCTCCGTTTCCATATCTCAGGTCACAGATGATTCCCCTTCCAGGGAATGAATTTTTTTTTTAACCTCCCTTTATGCTCAATCTTACCTGTGCTCCTGAATTCAACTCATGAATTCTGAACATATACTGCATGCCAACATTGGCAATGCAGCTGAAGAAGAGGTAAAACAACGATCCCTATCTTTGAGTTACTTGCAGTCCTTGGAGATTCAGTCATGAGAATAACCACTCCACAGTGCCATGTGATAAATACTGTCAACTTTTATTTGTTGGTTTTAGCTTTAATGAAATACGTGCAGAAAGGTGAAATATAATGCTGTGAGCTTTCACCATGTGCAATGGGTGTGTTTTAGAGGGAGCCTTTGAATGTGCCTGAGGACACTGGGGAGATTTCTAATAGGAAGTGAAGCTGGAGATTCCCTTAATCACAACTAGTTACCAAAATTATGACACTTAACTTAGAAGTCAGAGACCATTAACAAATGGCATCTCACAGGCTTGTTTTTCTCCATATTTTTTTTTATTCACCAGCTAGAAGAAATTAGGGATGCAGGATGAGTTAGAGCAATTCCTACCTGTGAACCTTGGGTAAATGATTCTGCATAGTATAAGTTTAGTTTCTTTATCGTAAAGGATTGCTGGGAACAGATGAACCTAGCTCAGGATTGGCAAACTATGCATGTGAGCCAAATCTAGCCTGCCAACTGTTTTCCTGAATAAAGTTTTATTGGAACACAGCCATGATCATATATTTACACATTGTCTATGGCTAATTTTGTGCCACAGTAGACAAATTGAGTAGTTACAGTGGAGACTACCGGTATCTGGCCCACAAAGCCTAAAATACTTACTATTTTGTCCTTTACAAAAAATGTTTGCTGACCACTGACCCATATGTTTAACACGTGTTTATTATTGTTATTGTTATTGCTGGATAAATCTAATTTTTTATGGTCTTTTTAAAAAAATCTTTAATTTTTATCCTTTTCTACAACACTAATGTCCAATACCTGCACCCAACTGAAATTATAACTACTCTTCATTTTACTAAGCTTATTGTTTAAGGAATTTTTTTAAAAAAATGTTTTCCTCTAGGATATTTAAGATACGACAACCCTGTGGCATGTCTAGTTTCAGTGGCTAGAATGTCAGCCCCGTGAAAGCTGGGGCTCTGGTCCATTCACTGCTGCAACTTCAGGGCTTGGCTCGTTTCTATCACAGAGGATGCAAGTGAGAACGGCTCTATGGGGGAGAAGTGATTAAGTAATTATGACTGGACCCGGTGAGCATAAAGATAGTAGAATAGGATGGCACTGCTCCAAGCCCTCAGCTTTAAAGAAAGCAGTTCAGGGACGCCACGGAAACTTGCCCCTACCCTGCTCACCTTTTTTTGCACCCTTGACCAAAGTCCAAGGTTGCCTGTTCATCATTGTTTCAGGGGAGACATGGACCTATTTCAGACAGTAGGTTTTCTTATGTGCCATTGGGTAAAGAGAGGGCTAAATTGCTGGGACAAGCTTTCAGAGAGAAAATATTAATGTAACAGAATATGAATGTGCTGAGTGAAGCATTTCATTTATAACATTTTAGGAAAAGAAAAACTTACCGAGGGAAAAAGTTCATCTGAAAAATACCAAGATTAAGATGCGTATGTATCATTGAATCAAATTATCTTCTTCAATATTATTATACTATTAACATTTTCCATTACTGTCAATTTTCCTCTAACTTTCTCATGAGTGTTTTCAGAATTTGAAAATAAAAAAGGTTTTTACTGTGCAGTAGATAATGCCTAAACATTTGTATAAAGGTTTTATTCATGCAAGCCTGTTCATGGAAGGCCATTGGAGTCCTCCATTTGGGCCTTTAGTGTCTTTTAATTCTCAGTGCTCAGTACTCATGGACAGATCTTAACACAGTGCATCTCAGAAGTGCTTCTAGAGAGCTTAACATATCTGTACCTTACACTGAATTTCCTCCATTAATGAGTGCAGTCCCCTGACTCAGATATGCAAGAAAGCTCTGGGAAGACATTAGAGGCTGTTAGTAAATTTTTTTCCCTATGGACCACCTTGGCTCCTTGGCCTTCAGTCTTCGTTCAGTTTAAAATATAATTTCCTGCTTTCATTTGGCCTTTTTTCTACTAAACCAAAGCATATCTGCTTTGCTTTTTTCACCATCAAACATTCAGTTAGCCTTCTAGAGAATGAGAGATGACAGAAAGTGTTCATTCATTCACTCATTCTACCATCAAATGGTAACAGAATACTTACCACATGCCAGAGAATATACTGACAATCAAAGCAGATATTTCTGTTTTTACGATATTTACATTCTGAAGGGTGGGGAATAAGCCAACAATATTTGAATAAATAGCAAGTAAAGGAAATAAATGACGATAAGAGAATTTATATGTGATAGATATTGATTGGAGGAACAAATCTAGGTGCCATTTAAGCTGTGATCTAGATAACAAAGAGGAGCCAGCCTTGCAAAGGAGAAGAGTGTTCTACATATAAGACTTAGCTGAAAGATAGGACGTACTTAGATGAGTTTTTAAATATTTGGAAATGAATGGGATAGGAGAAGCAGAGAAGACTATTTAAACTCAAAACAATAAAGCCTGAAAGGTAATCAGGCATCTGATTCTTAAGAATACATGCATCGTCCAGTAGCTTGACCAACCAAATTATTTTCTTTTATATGATTCTACTGGACAGAAGGAGTAATATTAAACATAATATGTATGGTCTGGCACTGAAAGGTAACTCTGCCCTTTATTATTGTCTTTCTAATCCAATTGCAATACAGATAAGTTTACAGCAAAGTTAAATTTTTGAAATGGATTTGAAGGGGTCTGTAGAGATTCCCATCCTGTAATTACTTTCCCAATTAAACTATGAGATTCTGGCCATCACTCAGGAAGTGTGGGAGAGGACAATGCATAGGTCATTCTATGCCACCTCTTACACGCTGGGTAAGGCAAGGAGATAAGAAGTGGAAGAACATGGCTCATTACACTCAAGTTGAGATTCAATTCCATTCATTAATCACAGACTCTTGTTGGCTCTTAGTACCACACCCAGAGCTACAGCATAGACCATGCAATTGGATCAGAGAGGCAAAAACATAATTAACATGACTCATGTAAGATACAGTTAAGGAGCAGTTGGACGTGATAATTGGATTTATTTGGCAGAACATCATCCCTGGAATTCCATGATGTCATTTAGGGAGTTTCTTGTTACTCTAGTTCTTGAGCCTATATTCAAGTCTCAGTGGAGCTCAAGTTTAACCAGAAGGTGATAGGGTCTTTGGTGGCTGGATTCTTCCCTTCATGGCACTTCGAGTCTCAGGAAATATGCTTGGTGGCATGTATGATATCTGAGCCAGTAAGAATTCCACAAGCTTTCTGGGAACGAATTATAAGAGCAGAACATGTACATGGGAAAGAAAAAAGTTAAAAACATGTACAATGAAAGGTGAAATCTTCCTTCCCTTGTTCTCATCCCCAACCATCAATACCTGTCATCCATAAGAATATGTGTAAGAAAAAAATATCTTATCTAGAATATAAACATATCCTTAGAAATTGTAAAAATCATATATAATATTATGTACTAATGTCTTTTATAAATTATATATGTTCTGCAAATTGCTTGTTTCACTTAGAGATTTATCTTGGAGACTTTTCCCTATCATTACGTAAGTGTCCGCCTCATTTTCATTTTTTAGGCTGCATGGTAATATTTTATGTAGTTATACCAAAATTTATTTAACCAGTCTTTTATTGATAAATTTTTATTTTTATTTTTTTTTCTATTACATTCAGTATGGCATATCCTGGATGTACTCTTTTGAATCTTCCCAAGGGGTATTTTGCACTAGGATTTCTGGATCAAAGTACATATGTATTTTAAGTTCTCAAAGAAAATAGCCTCTCAAAAAATTTGCACCAATATATATCCCCACCAATAATGTATGAGAATCTATCTTTCCCCAGATCCTCTTCCACCCGGGGTACTTTCAAATTTTTATGTTTTGGCAGCTCTGTTAGGTGAAAGCCTGTACCTTTTTGTTTTGATTTTCATCTCTTTAAAATAATTCAGATTAAATGGTAAACACTCATAGGACATGAGGTTTGAGGGCAAGGTCTATTGTAAGCCTGGTACAGGTCTAGAATTCTTTACCAAAACTCTTGGGGCCAGAGTTGTTTCAAATTTCCATACTTTACAGATTTTGAACGATAATGTGAATAGATGCCATGACTTAGTACCACTCCCAGACCAATCTGGGCCAGCCCTCCCTAAGCAAGCACACCCATACTTCTGCAGCAAAAGCTATAAATGTCCTCACAAGGTGAGCTAAGTAAAGATGACACATATACTCACATTAGTTCAGGAAAGGATATACCCTAAAATAAATTTGGATCAGGTAAGGTCTTGTCTCCAAATGAATGATGAAAAAGAAATTTTGAGATTCAGAGCCATTTAGATTTCAGAATTGCAATTCAGATATTGTGAGCTTGTGTAAAGGAAGGAAGGCTCTTCTAGGATGAGTAGACAGCACAGAGGTAGAATCCTCTATCTGCCTATGAAGGTAGGCTGAGAGTATTACAACCAGCTGAAAGGAGCTGCCAAGAGAGTCTGATTGTTTCCCCTTGGTTTTGTAGTATTCTTTGGGCAGGAGTACCTTTGTACCATTGGCCAATGGTTGACTGCATTAGTCATGAGACGGCAGTCTGAGGATGTCTGCTGAAGAGAGGGTGAGTAAATAAGTACTTCACCAAAACATCAGAAGTGATGTGCACCATTCTAAGTATCAGGGGAAAACATTTGCTCCTTCCTGTAATTCCATCAGTGAGTCCTCCTGCCTCCTTGTTCCTGGTTATAGATGATGATTTAAATGACCCAAAAGTAATTGTTTTGCTTTAGACAAAAATTGGGAAAGACCTTACTCTCTTGGTGACTAATAGTCATTGCCTAAACTCCTGTCATCTTTAGTAGGCTTTTAAGAACCATGCTAGTTAAAGAACAAAGACTCACAGAAATCATGAAAGATTTGTCCCCAGGAAACAGAAAGCTGTCCTTGAGCAAGGGAAAGGACAACAGAACTGAAAACAATACAAATCTTTTTTTTTTTCTTTTTAGTTAATCCTCACAATAATGCTTCCTAGAGATGAAATCACTTGTCAGTGTCACTCAGTTCAATGAATTGAACATTACTGCTATAAAGCAAGTCATACTTACTTGATTAGAGTTAGTGTCTTTTCTTCCATGGTGGATGGCAGATCTGAAATTTAAACGCAGAGCAGTCTACCTTAGCCTATTCCACTCTTCCTACCTTTCTGCTTTTGATAAAGCTCATCTGATCAATGAGATTCCTCTTGTGAGTTTATTGTGTTTGCTTGGAAATAACTACGTAATGAATTGTATTGGGAAGAAATCTGAAGCTGAATCCAGACCCATTGATCAATTAGCAGTGTATTCCAAAGGCACAGGCAAAGGTGTTGGGTTTCGTGGGAGCAAATGTGCCATACACTTGCTATCCCTGGACTGGGTCATCTTTGAGCTCCTTTACTTTCTCAAGATTCTGTAAAACATTTATTAGAAAATATATCAAAAAGTCTCATTGTGTTTAACATCATTAGTCAACAGGGAAATGCAAATTAAAATCATAGTGTGATTATACCATAGTGTGATTATACCATAACTAAATCGCTAAAATGAAAAACACAGATAGTACCAAGTTTCAGTGAGGATATGGAGCAACCAGAACTCCCATGCATTGCTGGTGGGAGTATAACTAGTACAACCACTTTGGAAAACTGTCAGCATCTACTGAACATGCTCATATCTTATGACCTATTGATTCTCTCACTGGATAGAAACCTAATAAAAAACACCAGCATATGTTTACAAAAACACATGTACAAACCAAGTTCATGCTAATACTATTCCTAATAGCTCAAAACTGGAAAATACTCAATGGCCTAGCAATGTTAGAATGGATAAACAAACTGGGGTATATCCACAGCAACAGAATATCATACATCAGTGAGAATGAACAAAGTGCAACTACATACAACAATATGGATGAAGCTCAGATATATAATAGTACATGCCATTTGATTCCAGTGTGTAGATACAGATATGCAAAACTAATCTGCAGTGTTAGAAGTGAGTGGAGTATTTCCCTGGAAGAGTGGAGGTAAGGACAGCAAGGGGAGTTTCTATTTGTTGGTCATGTTCTATTTTTTAATCTGAATGGTGGTCAAATGAGTGTTTGGGGAAAATTCATTGAGCTGTACACTTAGAATTTGTGAACTTTTCCATAAGTTTGTATAGTTTAATAAAAAGTTAGTGTTTTTAAAATTCTTAATGATGAAGAAAAAGTCATTCCAATTCAAGCCTTTTTTACTCTACAGGTAAAATTTTGTCATAATTATATTATTTTCGGTGGTAGAGAATTTTTATTTGGCTCTCTGTAGTTTACACCACATACAAAAATCCGGAGGCCCCACAGAGAATCTACACACGGCTGAACATTATTCCTCTTCTATCTAATGAGCTTTAGGATGTGCATTCAGGCTTCTCTGAGACCTACTGTAAAAGGAGAAAAAAAAGAAAAAGAAAAAGACAGTAAAACAACTGCTTTGATAGCACTTTAAAAAAATTCATAACAGGTATAAAAACAAGTGACAGCTGTTTAGTGTATACATGTACAAAAACACAACAAAAAATGATTTGTGGTGCCATAAAGGGCATCAGTCATACTACTTCTGATATAATAGACTTAGTTTCTTCCCTGGCCTTTTTCTTGTGAATAATGGATTTGGCTGTTTATAGGCCTCAGTGCATTTGGAGGGTAGGATTGGGAGAATCTGATCACCAAATTTGCACTCTCCTGAAATTTCCCTAGTATCTAGAGGAACACAACTTCTATTATCTGCCTTGCAGTTGGGGTTGTTTCCCGTTCCAGGTGTTTTCACCTATCAGTCTCTTGTTTCCATAGGCTGGGTAGCCTAAATCATCAATGTACATTTGGTTGTACAGCATTGCTATTATAAAGCAAATCATACCTACTTTATAAAGTCAGTATCATGAACAGAAATCTTCTTTTTCATGCATTATCAATTTTAACATAAGAGAAAATTTAAAGCGTGCATTCCCCAAGTATAGAAATCAAATGTAATCTAAATGCAACCCCTAGGCCGACTGCATAATATTTGGTAGTATGGCTATTACTAACCCCAGCAGGCAAGCAGCACAGGTCTGTTACACAGCTTACAGTATATACCCCATACTGACAACAGTGAAAAGATAACCAACAAATGAAGAATGTGAGCTTAGGCAGCAACTTTTGAGGATGAACTCTAGTGATTCACATCAGCAGAAGAGGTTGTTTGTATTCCAGTAAATAGGAATACATTAAAAAATGGAGACTGTTCCTGATATCCTGCATTTTCTCAAATCTAACCCCATCTGAGTCTCCTACAGGATTTATTGTTGTGCTGCTTCAAAGGATGATTTCTCAGATAAATAAATGCACAGTAATGTACCAACATTTAGAGATTTGCCATTCCAAGTAAGTACAATTTCTAGCTAACAAAAACACATCCCTTAGGCAGCAGGATTTTGTTTTTAATGTTGACCATGCCAGTTAGAAAATATTCATAGGCATATTGTAGCACTTAACTGCTTTCTTAAACAGAGCTTAGGGAAGATGACTTAACTTTTTGATAACATAGTCATCATTATAAACATCAACTATTGAAAGGAGCAATTATACTACAATTTCCTCAACGGCTTTAAGAGTTGGTAGAGCTATGGCTTTATATCAAATGACCCCAGATTGCATTTTTTCTTATTGGTTTATATGTTCCTTCTGTCTTTTCCTGTGCCATCAAGCTATCAGTTTTCAGTTCTTGCGTCTATCAGTGATCTTCTTTACAGATAAATCTTTCTCTTTGCTTTCTAGTTTTCTTCTTCTAGTCTAATTTGAACTGTAAGAACATCAAACTAGGTTCATTTATGCTATGTGCAACATATAGAAAGGTTCTAAGTTAAGGCCTAGTAACGTCATTTGTAAATAAATACATGTGCTATGCTGAAACCAGTTCCTAACACTAGGAAGATCTTAGTAAATATTAGCTAATTTTAATAGTAGTATTGTTATTAACGTAATTATTGAAAGTCATGTGTATGTTAGTTCAGGATAAATTAAGCAGTAGAAACAAATACACTCAAACACGAAATGGCTCAGTCGTAATAGAAGTCTATTTCTCACATATAGAAAAGCCCAGGGTGGAAGTCACCAGGTAGTTATCTTCCACGAGATGAATCTTCTATCCACACATCCTCTGATTAGAGTTTCTTCCATCTCCTAGAATCTTGATGTCACCTGTATCCAACCAAAGAGAGAGGGAAGATGAAGGCATGATGGTGGGAGGTTTTATGGGCCAGATCAGAAAGTGTGAATCACACATTACTTACAATCCTATTGACTAGTACTCAGTCATGTGGCCACACCTAACTGCAAGGGAGCCTGAGTAATGTAGTCTAATTCAGTGCCCAGGAAGAGGGGAGGAATGGATTTTGATGGCTAGATATTAGTCTCTGCTACTGTATATACATATATATATATATATATATATATATATACACACACACATATATATTATATATATATATACACACACACATATATATATGGGGGAATATATATATATATATTCCCCCATATATATATATGTCATGTTTCCCCAAAAATAAGACCTAGCTGGACAATCAGTTATAATGTGTCTTTTGGAGCAAAAATTAATATAAGACCTAGTATTATATTATATTATATTATATTATATTATATTATATTATATTAGAGACCTGGTCTTATATTATAGTAAAATAAGACCAGGTCTTATATTGATTTTTGCTCCAAAAGACGCATTAGAGCTGATTTTCCAGCTAGATCTTATTTTCGGTAAAACACGGTGTGTATATTTATATATATATATATATATGTGTGTGTGTGTGTGTGTATGTGTATACTATGTGTATATATGTGTATGTATATATATATATATATATATATATTTAGAGAGAGAGAGAGAGAGAAAATGTATATACATTTTAAAAAAGAAAAAAAACTATTAAAATTGTAATATTCAATGTATACTGATAACAAAAGATGAATACAAGTCACATGGTTACCATCAGCATCCAGATGCTTCTGATTATGGTGAACTACTGCTTGAGCAACGTTGACCAAAGTGTTCACTTGTATGCATTTTTTTTGGCACCCCAGTATATAGTATGTATTGATTTTGTCACATTTATTTCGATAATTCAGGAGCCATTTTTTGTTCTCTGCAGTTTTTACTATGTTCAAATTGTACACTGTTTTAAAATTAAGAATATGTAAGAACATTAAAATATTTTTACCTAAAAAAAACCCCATAAAACTAACGTAACATTCTATAGTTTTTAAAGGGCATTGGTATGTATTATCTTCTTTAATCCTTGCTTCATGTCTCTGAGGAACTTTACAAATGAGGAAATTCAACTTTTAAGATGTTTGAAATCACTGATTAGTAAGCGGAAGAACTAAAGGCTCAAAGTCAGATATTTTAATTCAATGCTTTTTCCTCCACGCTAAAGCTACCTTTTAGAAATGTTTTAAAAGTACCAATTGCTTCATGTAGGGCAAATTTTGTTTTAAATATTAAGACTTCTTACAATGAGAAAATGAAATGCCAGTTGACATGGTAAAGCAGAAAGATAATCCAATAAATGGGCTTAGTTTAGTAATATAGCTAGAGCTTCAGAAAGCTATAATTATGTCTTATTCTGGAAGAGAGATTATTTTTGGCTTTTCTCATTTTAAAAGATATTAAATTTCAAAATCTCAGGAAGAAGGACTATTTGTATATTGTAATAGTTTAAGCTGATCAAGCATTAGTAGTAAGAATCTGTTCTTAATTACCCATCTCAAATTGAAAAATCTCAACATTGCCCCAGGTATCAAAATATCTCATCCTATTACTCAGGGAAACAATGAGCTGCATTATGTGAAAGACACAAAAAGCTCCAAATTTAAGTTTACTTTGACATAAATAGAGTGTACTCTTACAAATGTGTATGGATTATGTACGTTTTTATGAGTTTGACAGAAAGAGGAACAGTGGGACTGGGGAGATATTTCCAACATCTTGGCTGTCTTTCCAGCCTCTCAAGTGTTTCTAAAGCTTGGCAAGATTATTTTCATACCAGTTAAACACTTGTATGGCCATGGCAGCAAGGAAGTCTAGATTTCATAACAAATCCATCTTGTTTTTCCAGATGCAAGTCATCAATCCTAATACTATTTTGATTTCATTACTGAGAGATATATTTTTATAAAGCTTTTGGAGGAAAAGTTAGTGGCATAATTTTAGGAAGTGCTTCAATTATATTTGAAAGTCAAAACTGTATTTAATTTTACTTGTTAATTACTCTTAGGTTCTTTACCACTTTTTTAAAAATAAAAATTGTATATACTTAAGGTGTACAACATGATGATTTAATATACATATACATAGTAAAATGACTACTGGAGTCAAGCTAATTAACATCATCTCACATAGTTTTGTGTGTGTGTGTTGAGAGCACCTGAAATCGACTTTTATCAAATTTCCAATATTAAACACAGTATTATTAACTGTAACCATCATGTAGTACATTAGATCTTTAGACTGATTCATCCTACTTAGTTATAACTTTGCGCCCTTTGACCAACATCTCTCCATTTCCCCCATTGATAATCACCCTTCCCATATCACCCTTGATAATCACCATTCCACTCTCTGCCTCTATGTCTTTGACATTTTTAGATACCATATATAGGTGCTATCGTGCAATTTTTTTCTTTCTGTGCCTGGCTTATTTCACTTAGCATAATGTCCTCCATGTTCATCCATGTTGTTGCAAATGGCAGGATCTCCTTTTTTAAGGCTGAATAATATTCCAACACTGTGAGTATGTGTACACACACAAATGCACACACACACACACACACACACACACACACACATATTTCTTTTACCCATTCATCCATCGATGGACACTTAAGTTGTTTCTTTATCTGAGCTATTGTGAATAATGCCAACGAAGATGGAGTGCAGATACCTGCTTGAGGTACTGATTTCATTTCCTTTTGAAAATATACCCAAAAGAAGGATTGCTAGAACATATGGTAGTTCTATTTTTAGTTGTTTGGGCATCCTTTTTACTGTTTTCTATAGTGCCTATAACAATTTACATTCCCATCAGCTGCGTATAAGGGTTCCCTTTTCTCCACATCCTTGACAACACTTATTTTTTATTTTTCAGATAATAGCCATCCTAAAAGATATGAGGTGATGTCTCATGGTTTTGATTGGCATTTCCCAGACCACTATTAGCATCTGTTTTAACCACCAAGAATGCTGTTGACACCTGCGGCCATATTTCTTATTGCGCATGTGGAAATGCTCTCTTCTCTGCAGCCTAGTAAACTGCTTCTTTTTATCATTTCTCACATCATGACCTCTCATAGGAATTATCAAACAACAACAACAACAAAAAAAAAAAACTGACAGCTCTATAATATAGATATATTACAGTTTAAGTCTCCTGAACTAAATCATCTCAATTTCTATCAAATTTTATCTTCATTTTTCTCTTAATCTGAAAACAAATTAAGCCGGTGATTTAGATGTGATGTGAAGCCATGAATTCACTTTGGAGTTGCTATTCTTCGTTGGAATGTTACATACACGCCAACACCAATGTTTTCGTGTTAATTTATAAACTTCTAGGAGGCAGGAGTCTGTATTTCTATTTATAACCTAACCTGCTACTCCACAGATATTAGGCAGCTGTTCAGTATTTTGATTATGATAATGATTTTAAATAAAAGAAAGAGCTCTTACTGAAATTAACAGTTATTTGGACATAGGTGATCTGAAACTGAAACACATAATTGAGACAAGACATGGTTCTGAGCTACAAGTTGATCGTCCTTTTGGTTCCTATATCACTAGTGAAAGACCCCAAAACTAGAGGCCACATCATGGGCCTTGCTACTAAAGTCGTGGTCCACAGCACGGCAGCCTTCCTATTACCCAGAAGCTTGTTAAAAATGCAGATTTCCAGGCCTTGTTTTAGACCTACTGAATGAGACCCTGCACGTACATGATCCCCAGGTGATTTGTATATACTGAAAAATGTAAGAAGCATTGATATAGAAGACATATTGGCCTAGCAGTATTTTGATGATATTTATCATTTTCTAATAATAGCAAAAAGTAGCTTTGCTATTTTAAAACATAATCTACATTTTTAAATCCTAAAAAATTAAAAATAAAGCATAATCCACTTGACTGTTATACTACAGGACTAGCAACATTTCTCAAAATCTTATAATTTAAATATTCATTTAAAAATTTGATATAAAAAATCTTTCCTTGTGTTCTATACTAGTTTTCCTAATTATATCAGAAAATATTAAAAATAACATTTTTATAAAGAACAGCAAATGAAGCACAAAGTGACTAAAAGGAAGGAAATAATAATGATCACAGTGGAAATAAAAAAGAGTCTAAAAAAGTACAGATGATCAATGAAACCAAGAGCTGATTCCTTGAAAAGATAAATAAAATTGATAAACCTTTAACCAGAGTCATCAAGAAAAGAAGAGAGATGACTTGAATAAATAAAATCAGAAATGAAAGAGGAGAAGTGACAACTGATACCAAAGCAATAAAAGCATTATAAGAAAATACTATAATCATATGCCAACAAATTTGATAATCTGGAAGAAATTAATAAATTCCTAGAAATAATGTTCTAAGACTGAATCAAGAATAAACAGAAAATCTGAACAGATCGATTACTACTATTAAAATCAAATCAGTAATCAAAAAGCTACCCACAAGCAAAAGTCCTGGACCAGATGGCTTCACATGTGAATTTTACCAAATATTCAAAGAAGAATTAACACCTATCCTCTCAAGCTTTTCAAAAGAAATGCAAGACAATAGAAGACTCACAACCTCATTTTATGAGGCCACCATTACCCTGATTCCAAAGCCAAAGACTTTACAAAAAAATAAAATTATAGGCTGATATCCCTGATGAACATCGATGCAAAAATCCTCAACAAAATATTAGCAAATCAAATTAGGCAATACAGTAAAAATACCATATACCTTGATCAAAAAGGATTTATTCCTGGGATGCAAGGTTGGCTCAACATCTGCGTATCAATTAACATGATAGGCCACATAAACAAAATGAAGGACAGAAATTAGATGATCATATCAATATATGCAGAAAAAGTGTTTGACAAAATCTGGTATCCACTTATGATAAAAACTTTCAGTAAAGTGGCAAGAGAGGAAATATACCTTAACATAATAAAGGCCATATATGACAAACTCACAGTTAACATCATATTCAATGGTGAAAAGCTAAAAGTGTTTTTCTTAAGATCAGGAATGAGACAAGGATGTGTACTTTTACCACTTTTATTCAATATAGTATTGCACGTCCTAGCCACAGCAATCCAACAAGAAAACTACATAAAAGCCATCCAAATTAGAAAGTAAGAAGTAAAACTGTTATTTGCAGATGACATGATACTATATATAGACAATCCTAAAGATTCCACCAAAATCTATTAGAACTGATAAAGGAATTCAGTAATGTAGCAGGATACAAAATTAATATTCAGAAATTGGTTGTATTTCTATACACCAATAACATATTATCAAAAAGAGAAGTTAAGAAAATAATCCCATTTACAATTGTATCAAAAAAAAAATAATAAAATACCAATGAATGAATTTCACCGAAGTGGAAAAAGTCTTGTACTCGGAAAATTATGACATTGAAGAAAGAAATTAAAGAAGAAACAAAAGGGAGCAAATACCATGCTCATGAATAGAAAGAATTAACATTGTTAAAATGTCCATACTACACAAAACAATCTAAAGATCCAACAACAACCCCTCTCAAAATACCAATGACATTTTTCACAGAACTCAAACAAATAATCCAAAAATTTATATGGAACCATAAAAGACCCTGAACAGCCACAGCAATCCAGAGAAAGAAGAACAAAGCTGGAGGTATCACAATACCTGATATCAAACTGTACAACAAGGCTATAGTAATCAAGCCAGCATGATACTGGCATAAAAGCAGACATAGATCAATGGAACAGAATAGAGAGTCCAGAAATAAACCCATGTCTGTATGGTCAATTACCTTATGACAAAGGAGGCAAGAATATACAATGGGGTAAAGACAGTCTGTTCAATAAATGGTGTTGGGAAAACTGGTCAGATAAAAAAAAAAAAAAGTGAAACTAGACCACCTCCTTATACCATATACAAGAATAAACTCAAAATAGATTAAAGACGTAAATATAAGACCAGAAATCATAAAACTCCTAGAAGAAAACATGGGAAGTAACTCTCTGACATTTCTTTTAGTAATATTTTTTCTGAAATGTCACCTCAGGCAAGAGAAACATAAGAAAAAAATAAACAAATGGGACTACATCAAACTAAAACATTTTTGCACAGCAAAGGAAACCATCAACAAAACAGAAAGACAACTTACTAAATGGGAGAAAATATTTGCCAATGATATATCCAATAAAGGGTTAATATACAAAATTTATAAAGAACTCACGCTTAACACCACTTAACACCAAAAAAACTAACAATTCAATTAGAGGGTAGAGGACCTGAATAGACATTTCTCCAAAGAGGACATACAGATAGCCAATAGACATATATGATAAGGTGTTCAAAGTCACTAATCATCAGAGGAATGCAAATTAAAACCACAATGAGATTTCACCTCACACCTGTCAGAATGGCTATCATCAATAGTTCAGCAAACAACAAATGTGGTTGAGGATGTGGAAAAAAGGGAACTTTTGTACACTGTTGGTGGGATTGCAAATTGGTGCAGCCACCATGGAAAACAGTATGGAGGTTCCTCAAAAAATAAAAAATAAAAATACCCAGCAATTCCACTTCTGGGTATTTATTTGAAGAAATCCAAAACACTAATTGGAAAAGATACATGCACCCCTGTGTTCATTGCAGCATTATTTACAATAGCCAAGATATGGAAGAAACCTAAGTGCCTATCAATAGGCAACTGGATAAACAAGATGTGGTACATATATACAATGGACTATTACTCAGCCATAAAAAAGAATGAAATCTTATCATTTGCAACAACATGAATGAACCTGGAAGGTATTATGCTAAGTGAAATAAGTCAGACAATGGAAAATACCATATGATCTCACTTATATGTATAACCTAAAGACCAAAATAAACAAACAAAACAGAAACAGACTCATAGATGCAGGGAACAAGCCGATGATTGCCAGATGGGAGGGGGTTGGAGAGCGGGGTGGAAAAGGTGAAAGGCTTAAGAAGCCCAAATTGGTAGTTATGAAATAATCATGGGGATGTAAAGTAAAGCATAGGCAATGTAGTCAATAATATGAATAGTGCCTGGTGGGTACTACACTAGCCAGGGGGAACACTTCTTAAATTATATAAATGTCTAACCACTATGCTGTACACCTGAAACTAATATAAAATAATATTGGATGTCAACTATAATTGAAAAATATAAGAAGGGGGAAAGGTGAAAGGAAATGAGAGGTTCAGTTTCCAGGTGTAAAACAAATAAGTCATGGGGATGTAATATACAGCATAGGAAATATAGTCAATAATATTGTGATAGCATTGTACAATGTCAGATGGTTGCTAGACTTATAGTAATTATTTCTTTAGGTATATGAATGTTGAATAACTATGGTGTACCCCTGAAACTAATATAATATTATATGTTAGCCATATTTTAATAAAAATATTTTAAAATGTAAAAAGATAACATTTTTTATAAGAGTTAAGGTTTTTTTTCTAACCCCGGTATATAGGAAATTGATACTCAATATATTGTTTTTTATGCAGTCATGTCAGCCTGACTGTATAAATTTATAGGGACTTTAAAGTCATCCATGTTTTTTCTCAGATTCTAAATATTAGGGTATTTTTGTTTTTATCTAGTAAATATCTATTTTTTGTGATGTTCTTGATAGATATTTAGCATCATTGAGAACAGTTTTTTTTCATGTGGTTTTGTCCTGATTTGCCATTTATTTTAAAACACATCACATTATAAGGTGATTTGTCATTTCATTTATTTTTGTTCTGACCTTTTTCTTCTCGTTCCCATTTTTCACTGAGAATTTCCTTGCTTTTGCCCTTTTGTATTTTTATTATCTGAACTGATGTGGTCTGGTACCAATTGTTACAATTAGCAGTGAGCTTCTTTTCTGCATTCCCTTCAGAATTTCTTCTTGGACTTGAGCACATTATGTTCCCAGTTTCTCTTGGAAGAGATCTATAAGGAAATTAAATCACTGCTGGGTACATTTCAGCATCAATATAAATATCCTAAGAGTCTAAATGTTCATATCCCGTTTATTTTGACAACCCTAAAACCAAGACTTCCTTAATTTAGCAATAAATGTACAATGGAAATATTTTGGGATATTTGTTTTCTTATTTGAAGAATCAAGTCATCTTCCAAATATAAGAGCTAATTGATTTATTTAAAAGATACGTTTTAAAAATAATAATAATAATTAATTTAAAAGATAATTGCTTTATTTAGTAGAAAGAGAATACCTTGCATTATTTTCTTTTCTATACAACTTCCTGCTAGTAATTGAGCTACCACTTAATTCTCCCATGCATTCACTTTGGCAAATCCAGCTAATCTCCACCAAGTGCTACTTTCAAGTCCTTGTAAACTTCTCAGCTTGATGCTAACCCAGGGTTTCACAGTCTTGCCACCCAGCTGGAATGTATATTAAGGAAAGAATCTTGAATTAAAGGGTAATATGTGGAACCCTGGCCAAAAAGTCCCCAGCAACAAGCTGTGGCCAGCGAGCCAGGAAGGAAGGACACTGAGTGGAGAACAGGGAAGTTTGTATGTGTTGGCAACACCCTTTCTCCCCAGGAAGCCAGGGGTCAAGGCCATGGGTGTAAGGGAGCTGCCATGACAGAAAGGTCTGTCCTGTGTCCCTAGAATTTGTTAGTATCATTCCTAGATTTTGTGTTTGAGGGAGCCTGTGAATTAACACAAAATTTGACAGATTTAAAGGTAGTGTTTGAAAAGTATTTTGTCAACCTGTATAATTACTAAACTAGTTTGTTTCTTGGATGTTTCAAATGAATGCAACTTGCATCAACTTCATTATTTGTAAGGACGTGGGGATGAGGTCGGGCAATGATTTTTTAAACCACTTGTGTTCCATGTCTATTCTATTTTATCCACTCCATCTCTTTGTAGCTGGTAGAAGTGGAAAATGTCACCTTTCATGAAATGTCTGCCTCCTTTTGGATCAGGACAGCTTGTGGTGAAATTCCTTTTACTAAAGAAGAACCAGGGGTGGCCGGTTAGCTCAGTTGGTTAGAGCATGATGCTGGTAGCACCAAGGTTGCCAGTTCGATCCCCACATGGGCCACTGTGAGCTGTGCCTTCCTTGAAAAAAAAAAAAAAAAAAAAGGAGGAGGAGGAGGAGGAGGAAGAGGAAGAGGAGGAGGACCATATGACCAAATCAGTCAGTTGGAATAGGTGTCATTTTGGGTTGATTATTCTACCACTAAGCTACTCTACTTGCAAGCAACTGAGAGAATTTAACTAGTTTGGGAATGCTCTAAAAGTATCCTTGAGTTAAAATAGTTCTTTTCAAAGAAGTGAAAATGATCAAGACCATCTTACAGGGATTTTACTTTGTATTTTGGGGTGAGTCTCTAACAATGTATTTCATTGATTCTAAAATACACTTCCTCCCACCCACACGCACATTCTAGAATCTCTAAAATCAGGTACAGCTTATAGTTTATGGCATCTCATAATTGTGGTTGGCAGCAGCCGTGACATAACTGCCGTTCTTTGCATGCATGAGCATGGTTGTTATTTCTAGTTGCATGACTAAACAACCATACCTTCTTGACATTTAAGACAGCCATTTAAGGACCATTTGAAGAAAGAAGATTAGGTTATTGTCTGTCCACATTCTGTTGACACCTTCTGGTAAGATCCAGAAAACTCTAGTGTGAAAACTTGCCAAGTGACAGTTGGCAGCTTAAAGATAATGGTGGAGCACTCTTTTAAGAAATGCTAGTCTTTTAAAAAATGCATAGTTATCAAAGATTGAATTGAAAAGTGATTTGAAAGGGTTGGACTCTGAATATAAAGATTTTTTTTTCGCAATACCTTATGTATTTAGCTCAGATCTCTCTTTCTATACATAAGAATGATAAGTGCTAAAAATTTGCCTACCTAAACCTAAAAGAGACATTACAAGAAGTATAAAATTTTAAAAATAATAAGTGGTAAGAAAGCCTGTATAACCATTTAACTGGCAATTTTTTTTTGGTTTCTTAGCAGTACATAAAAAAAGTGTGCTTTACTGATAATAGCTTTTAAGTCTATAAAATTCAGTAGTTAGAAAGGGGCAGATAATACCTTGGCGAGTGTTTGTGCATGTGTATGTGTAAAAGATGATTACTTAATTGACCTGAACTTATATGCAGAAGAAATCAGCATTTCTTATTATGCTTAGTATTCTTCAGTTTTTCATTTTTGAAAATAATTTTCATTTCTGTTTAAGGAGCACCCTTATTCTCTCCCACATAGATGATTTCAGGAAGTGATTCTCTTTACTTTCTCTGTGACAGACTGTATTTCATACCACCCATACCTTATTGGCTGAGTTTACTTGCACGACTAGTTCAGATTCTCTTGGTTGCAAGTAACAGAAGTCACTATAGAAGAGCACAGAGCAACTTTTGTACAGCCTGAGATGCAGCTGACTCTGAGAAACTGAGATCTGTAGCAACCTGGGAGTCTAATCTCCATTCGCAAGTAACTGAGAGTTTTAACTAGTTTGGAAATGCTCTATAGGTAACCTTGAGTTAAAATATTTACGTTGGAACAAGTAAGAGTAATCATTTGTCTGAATGTTATGAAACTCAAAACTACATTGTCTTCTTATGCATCCAATAAGTAAATCTCATTAGAATTTGTGAATGAGCAAGAATCAAGAACGTAGGAAATGAAGTAAAGCCAAAAGTACCTATTGGTCCATCCTAGGTCTACTTACATACTTTCAGCCCAAGAATTACAGTCTATGATATTGTCTTGCCTTTTAGTATGTACAGAAAAGGTAAAAACACAACTTATTTTAGTGAAAAGGTAGACACTATTGATATCCTGCATCACAAGGGGACACGGAGGCTACCAGTGATGTTGGCAAGCAAATGGTGTCTCTAAATGACTAGGTAGTTTTCTCTCTTGTCTGTTTACTCTATTATTGACAGCTAAACCTACCTTTAAGTCTAAATAGCAGAATATCCCTTGATAAGTGGAAAAATCTCTGAAGATTAATTTTGTCTTTTATTATTGCATTACCCTCGGTGATTTATTACAGTTGAATAAGGAATAAACCAATGAATGGTATGCTTGTGTGAATTCTCCTAATGTTAAGGTGATATTAGAAAACAGACAAGGAATAAGCAAATGTAATGACTTTTTTTTACATAAAAATAAGAGCAACTTTGCATTTTGTTTCATTAAATTTGTGAGTCCACTAAAGATATACTAGCCAGGAATCGTATATTGGCCTTTCCTCATTTCTGGTGCTTTAATGGGATTTATCTCATTCATTCAATCATTCAACCAATATTTATTAAGTGCCTATAATGCCTATAATATTTATTAAGTGCCTAAAAGTTCCAGGGACTGGGGCTGTACCACTGAACAGGAATGTGTCCCTTTGCTATAGTACAGTAGGGAAGACAGACTAACCGATCAGTAACTGCAATCAAATACAATAATCTGTACTTCCCAAATAACTGCTCCTGGAAGCATGTAACGGGAATGCATAACCAAATCTAAGATGCCAAGAAAGCCCGCCTAAAAAAGGGAACATTTAAACTGAGAAGTGAGTAAAAGTGAGCCAGGAGTATGGAATAGGAGTATTCCAGGCACAGGGAACAGCATGTGCAAATATCCAAAAGATGGGAGAGCGTTGTACTTTTGAGGAAGTAAGAGCTGTTCCATGGGTTAGATTTTAAAAAGTGATCATTCCAGCTTTTCCAGGGACTTGGCAGTTCTTCTAGGAAGTTTGAACCCTATCCTAAGATCAAAGGGAAGTCAGTATAGGGTTTCCAGAATGGCTGAAGCTCAGAGAATAGGTTGGGTAGGGGAACCGATTAGACACGAGGGAGTAAGACCAGTTAAGTTATTGCTGTGGCCCAGGGGAGACATGCTGTTGGCTTGGACCAAGGCAGTGGCAGTGGAGTTTTCAGTGGATTAATCTAAAGCAGAATCAACTGTGGAAATAAGGGGTATCAGTATGACTTTTAGGATTTTAGTGGTTGCCACTGGATCATCAATGGAACCAGTCACTGGAGGGAAAAATACTAAAGAAAATAATTGCTTGTTCCTATCCTCCTGTGTTCAGAAAATCTTGTTAAAATGTATTACTACAATCTGTTCAGTATAACAAAATAAGTGGTTGCAGAGTAGCGCCCGCGCTGGCTTGAGTGTGGAGGTACCCCTTGAGGTGTTTCTCCAGCCACGGTAGTTTTCACTACAACACCAGGACCAGCCCGGTTCATGTTCCACCGCAGAGATCTCTCTCATCTCCCTGCCGCAGAAGCGACTGAGTCCGCGGTGAAGAAAACTTGAGAAACTGTTTCTTTGGAGAGGGACAAGAGAGAAAAGGGTTCCATAAACTCTTTACTGATGGCTTGAGCTTTGAAACCACAGAAGAAAGTACAAGGGATTACTACAAGTAGTGGGGCAGATTTACAGACTGCGTGGTACTGAGAGATCCTGCAAGCAAAAGATCAAGAGGATTTAGTTTTGTAACGTTCTCATCATGGCTGAGGTTGGTGGTGCCGTGGCTGCAAGACCTCATCCAATTGATGGGAGAGGGGTTGAGCCAAAACGTGCTGTTGTAAGAGAGGAATCTGGAAAGCCAGGGGCTCATATAACTGTGAAGAAGCTGTTTGTTGGTGGGGTTAAAGAAGATACTGAGGAACAGCATCGTAGAGATTACTTTGAAGAATATGAAAAAAGATGATACCGTTGAGATCATTACTGATACGCAGTCTGGAAAGAAAAGAGGCTTTGGATTTGTTACTTTTGATGACCACGGTCCTGTGGATAAGATTGTGTTGCAGAAACACTATACCATAATGGCCATAATGCAAAAGGAAGAAAGGCTTTGTCTAGACAAGAAATGCAGGAGGTTCAAAGTTCTAGAAGTGGAAGAGGAGGCAACTTTGGTTTTGGAGAGTTTCGTGGTGGTGGTGGAAATTTGGGGCCAGCAGCAGGATATAACTTTAAAGGAGGATCAGATGGCTATGGAAGTGGTCGTGGATTTGGGAATGGCTATCATGGGTATGGAGGAGGACCTGGAGGTGGCAATTTTGGAGGTAGCCCTCGTTACGGAAGAGGAAGAGGAGGCTATGGTGGTGGGGGACCCAGCTATGGCAACCAGGGTGGGGGCTACGGAGGTGGTTATGACAACTATGGAGGAGGAAGTTATGGAAGTGGAAATTACAATGATTTTGGAAATTATAATCAGCAACCTTCTAACTATGGTCCAATGAAGAGTGGAAATTTTGGTGGTAGCAGAAACATAGGGGGACCATATGGTGGAGCAAATTATGGTGCTGGAGGAAGTGGAGAAAGTTGGGGTTATGGAGAGAGAAGCCAATATTGAGCTTCTTCCTATTTTCCATGGGCTTCATTCACTGTATAAAAAGAGAGGATGAGAGCTCAGAGGTAACAGAATAGCTTAGGTTATCGAAATAACAGTGTTAAGGAAACTCTTATCTCAGTCATGCATAACTATGCAGTGAGTGATATGGTGGAAGATACCAGAGCAGCTGCAGAAAGCCATTTTGTGAATGGATTGGATTATTTAATAACATTACCTGATTGTGGAGGAAGGATTGTAGGGGGAAAAATGCCTTTGAAACAGTTTCTTAGCTTTTTAATTCTTGTTTGTTTCTAGTGGTCTTTGTAAGAATGTAGAAGCGTTCCTTCTTTGATAATGTTAAGTTTGTAAATTTCAGGTGACATGTGAAACCTTTTTTAAGGTTTTTCTCAAAGTTTTGAAAAGCTATTAGCCAGGATCAGGGTGTAATAAGACATAACGTTTTTCTTTTAAAAAATTTAAGTGTGGATGGAGTTAAGAAGCCGTTGTACATTTATGATTTAATAAAATAATTTTAAAGGAAAGAAAAATAAATTGATGAAGGAAAGAGATGATGATTGAAGGTTGTGATAGTCAGGAATAGGACCAGCACATCACTTAAGTCTGACCTTCTTTGTAGAGAAGGGCCACACATTGGATGCTGAGCATTTCAGCAGCCCAAGAGACGAGGCACACATGATTCATAGTGTTCATAAGTGAAATGAAGCCAGTTACTGGGAGAAGCCCCATCCTGCCTGATATTGAAACCAAAGAGAAATTTCTCCAATAAGTCTTTCAGAAAGACACCATATAATGTCACGAATGACATCCTCATCAGAAACAAACACAGTAATAACCTTTATCAGTGCTTTCCTATACAGTTCCTCAATATGGACCAGTGCATCTGCCATGGCAAAATTAATTGAAAATCAATTCTGTGAAAGAAGGGAGTGTTTCCATCAGATTCGTCCTTACATGGTCCAGATTGTCACTTTCTGATGGTCTGCCATCAAGCCCCAGATGGAATGTGGAGTATCCTTTCCTTACCTTGTATCTGTGAGATGCCTGAACTTTTTATAAAGAAAAGTGGGTAGATGTACAATCTATGTATTTTTTTTTTTTGGATGTAGAAATAGGAAAGAACTTAATTTCTTCCCTGTTTCTGAGAAATAGATGTAGCGTTAGGGGAATCCTCCAAAGTATTTTAAAGAGATTTTTAAGTTTTTAAAAGAGATTGATGGATCAAAAATGAATTTAAGGCTATATTCCTTGAGAAGTACATGGAGGACAGCTGCCCTGTTTTTCCAGGAAGTGCAAAGTCAGGTGCTTTTGCAGCCAAGCTAGGGGGAGAATTAATACGCTTTTGTAGAAGTCGAGGTGTTTAACTATGAGCTATGCCTCAGTAGAAATGGTTTTGTATAGCAATGAGCCATAGGAGTAGTCCCAGGTAACCCAAGATCCTCCCCAGAAAGTCGTTTGGAGTCCATTATAACACAGACAGATGGGAAATAGAGGTCCCAGAGTTCCCTGTTTTAAGGTACAACTTTAATCTTTATCTCAGAAAAATTTTAAAGCAGCTGTAACTAAATGCCCACTTTGGTCATAAAAAATAAAAATCTCAGCAAATAGAGTATCCAGAGAACAACAAGCTTTGAGTAGTGTCATTCTGTGTAGGCTGAAAAAAATATAGTGTAATTTTTTAAGTTTCCATTAAAATTTTTAGCAATATCTTGGGTTCTTTAAGCCTAAGAATAGTAAATATGTATTGATTTTTTCATTACTAAACAAAAATATGGGTAGTTCTGGAATGCAGTATTATTCATTAGATTTCAGCATGATAGCTGAATTAGTAGATTGCTAGCAATACCTTGTATTTGAACATGTTTGGACAAGAGGCTTTGTTCTGCTATATGGTCATCTAATAAGAGTGAGGGAGGAGTCTGTGGGGGTCATCAGTCAGGAGAATATACTTTGATATCATATTTCCTATGTTGAAATCCATGCTCCTCCATTTGACCTTGGGAAATTACCTAACTTTTTGTGTCACGGATACATCAGATACATAATAGTATATACTTCATGAGTGTCTGTGAGAATTAAATAAAATGTAATATTGTATGGAAATGATCTTAAGATAGTCTTGGGCACAGACAATGCTCAATAAACATTGGCTGCTATTACTGATCTTAGTGGAACTATATGCACTGACCCAATCCATCCATATCACAAATGCAGAACAAAGGGCAGGACAGGTGAATCGGTATAACTCAGCCCAACTCCACTAGTGGGACAGCCATCACTAGGACATATGCTCTTCTGCCAAGAGTAAGGGAGTTATCTTTATATATCTCAGGTACAGCAAGTAACTACTATAAACATTCAGATGGAATTCCTACTAGAGCTTAAGCTGCTTAGTAGCTGGTGCCTATATTTTATCAAGGAAAAATAAATGAGCATTTGCTTTTTTTAAAAGAAGAATCTAAGTAGCTAAATTAAGTAAGATAACCTGGGATACTGAACATTCGGAAGACAGAACCAGGGCTGGAGGAAAGAAAAAGTGATTGTTTCGTTTGTATAGAATAGATAGAGAATTTCAGGCCCTTCCCTTCCATCTTCAATGCATGCAGTTGTAAACTGATTCACCACAGAAATTAGTATTCCTACCTTGAATGTGCAGGAAAGGAATAAAACATGGGTGGGTACAAGGAAAGTGAAGGACTTGTGGTCTGAAATCACCCAGGAATTGTTAATACCTATATTAGGGGTTGTAAACTCAAAAGAGGAGAGAAACCAGACAAGTAATGCAAAAAAAAAAAAAAAGAAAAAAGAAGCTGGGCAGATGTAAGGGGAATGGCAGCCAACACTCACACTCATTGTTGGAGTGTAGTGGTCACTATGGAAAACGAGATTACATGCTTGTTTTAAAAGGGAGCTACTACTCAGACCCAACTAACTGTCACCACAAGTGAAGGTACCCAGAATATGGCTATGTCTTCCAAGTTGTTAGGAAAAATAAGAAATAGTCTTTTAAATTTTTTAAGATTTCTGTTTTAAAATATTAACAATGAATTGAAATACAAGACATTGTATGGGTTAACATGATAGATCAAAGAAAACACATCTGTGTGCCCAATTGAGTATGATTTCTTGAACATATAGTTTACTCACTTCATATTTTTGTTAACTAAAGACCTTTTCAAAATTTTTCAGTAAAAAATGAATCCTATTGTTTAGGAATCCCCACAGAATTTTGGGAAATGGCTAAAAAGGACCCAACATATTTCATGAAGATAATTGATCTGACTAGGAAACTTCATAAGCAATATGGGGGGGCTTCATGTCTTCAAAATTTGGATCAGAGATCATCATACTATTGCCCTTTGGCCAAATCTGGCCTACAGCCTAAGTTTTACTGAAACCACACCCTTTTATATATATATATATATATATATATATATATATATATATATATATATATATATATACAGTCTCTGGTTGCTTTCCCATGGCAATGGCAGAATTGAGTAGCTGCAAAAGAGACCCTTTGCCCCACAAAGCCTAAAATGTTTATTATCAGACCCTTTACCTAAAAATTGACCAACCCCTGATCCCAATAAATATATCAAACAAAAATGATTATATAACTTAAAAAGTAGTCTAACAGAAGTGTGTATATATGAATTCATGTGCTTGTGTATAAAGTGCTGGGAGAAACTAAAGGATGGAGGGATCATTAATTCTGGGAAGTGGTGTGAAAAAGGCTACACTGAAAAGATCATATTTGACTTAAGCTTGAAGGGCAGGGCAGAGTTCTCCAGGTGCAAAGGGACAACTTTCAGGTATAACATGCTGGGATCATAGCTAATGATTTTAGCTCGTGGAAGACACAAGGCAAAAGAGGGCTTAAAACTACCAGGAGTAAGTCAGAGAAGCAAGAACTTTGCTCATCTTCCTTTCAGCTCTCAGAATCTCTAGATCCATATTTAAGTTTATTTAAAAAATAGCTCCTTTGATTCAACTTTAATAGTTGAAAAATAACAAAACATATTACTGCTAATCAATGTGTGAACTACCCAGTAAAGATGGGCAATGAATATAGTCCATAAGAAAAATGTCTGAGCACGCCAATCTAATATTTTTTCTCAGGGATTGATGTTGAAAACACTAGACATTTGATTTTTGACTTAGCGGGGTTTTAGAATTCAATCTGTCACAGGAATGTGGATTTGTTTTTCCTTTGAACAGTTTGCAAAGAATATGTTCCATGCGTTATAGTACTGTGTATTTTATATTTGTTTTAAAATTCAGTAGTCATGTGTACATAGTAAGTACTTAGTAAATATGTATTGAGTTAATAGATGAGCTATTCAAAATAATTTATTCAATTCCTGTTCATTCTTCAAGGATTATCTATTGAACATTCCAGAATTATCATTTGATAAGAGGACCAGGGATGATAGCACTAGAAGTATTTGAAGATCATTTGGAGGTTCATGGTACTTTTTGAAGGGTTACATTCAAGAGAATGTACGTTCTTCTATGTTCGTGCTTGCACGTTCTTCCATGTTCATTCTCGTACATTATAGTTCAGCCCTAAGCAAGGCAATAGTGTGCCAGATAAACCCATGCCTCATTCTAATTCAGCATGATGTTTTCTTGTGTTACTTTGAAGGCTATCCAAGAATTTAGTTAATGTATTAGTTAGGATTACGCAAATTGAACATTAGCAACAAAGAAACCCAAAATGCAAATTAGATCAGTTTCACTATCGGATCTCACACTACGTTGTTTTCGATGATGTCGTGTCTTTGTGAAGCTTGCTTTTCAGAAAAAGCTGTGATTTTTAAAAGTAAGTATTGTGTAAAACTCAACATTGAATAGGAAATGAGGTTGGTGGTATATGAGAACTTATACAAAGCTCAATAGATGCATAAATCTCATTAGTAAATAACCATGGTTATATAAGAATAAGAATATTTCTCTCTCAACTTTTTTCAAGTGCCTGCTAGATAATTAAGACTTGCGTATTTAAGTTTCTTGAACCTAACTCCTTGGAAATGAAATCATTAGATATTTCTTTGGGCCTAGGAGCACTGTGAAAAGATTGCTTAGACTAAAGGGTGCTGTGAAATGAGAAAGTTTGGGAACCTCTGCCCTGGGGCATTCTTGCATGTAAAAGGCATGGTATAAGCTACCTTGAAGGTATGTCCATGCTCAAGCTTATTGGCTTAATTGCAAGAGAAAGGAGAGTGTGAGAGAGGCAAGTCTACTCTCCTGGAGGTTTCTACCTGGTACTCTAATGTCACTTTCCTCATGTTCTATTAGTGAGATCTTAGTTAAATGGTCATAAGTAATGGCTACTGTGGCTGGGAAATGTAACTTAACTAGCTGATCATGGTCTAGGCAGCTAGGAAGAAAAGAGAATGAATTTGGTGGAGAGTTAAATCTCTTTATAGTCTACCCTCTGGCTAATTAAAATACACTGTCCACTTCCCCAAGGGAAGAATCCCATGTCCCCAACCACTTATTTCATCAGCCTCAAATCCAGGATCTCTGGTGATGCTCAGTCATTTGCATCACATCAGGCCTGGAGTTTGCTCCTCCTGGACTGGGCAGCTACATAATAAAAGCAAGTCATGTACCCAATCAGCACCCCGCAACACACACACACAACCACACACACACACACACACACACACACACACACACACACACAACACACAAGTACAAACGCAATGGCAACTCAAGGACAAGCATAACTACATTAAAAACAAACAAAAAAAAAAACTGCCATTTAAATAAAAGAATTTTTCCACAGCAATACTGGAACTCTCCTGCAGGGGCATTGGGAATACACTTTGACCTTGCACTTGCAGTGGGGGGATTGGCCGGAGTTTCTTGATTAGCCTGTTTCTGCTTTCTGTCTAAAACTTTCTTGCCCACTATTTTCTGTGGCCTCTGCCTTCGTCCACTGACAGGTCCTTTCTTGTCCTTATTTTCCATTGTTTTATTTAAGGTAGACATTAGGGCATCTGTTACACAACCAAGTTTCTGCTGGTGTCACTTTGAGGGACTGAGAGTCCACTTAAAGCTTAAATACTCACCACCATTGCAGTCTAGTCCTGGGGTTTTTTTGGCACTATTAAGTTCCTCCAAATTGTAGTAGGCTTTTCATCTACTTGTGTCCACTTTCTTGTGCCAGTAACTACACTCAGTGTTCTTTGCTAGACAAATTTCCTCTACTTTTTTTATTTTTTAATTTTTTTTGTAATTTTATTTTATTTTTATTTTTATATATAATTTATTTGTTTATTTATTTTATTTTTTTTATTTTTTTATTTTTATTTTTTAAATTTATTGGGGTGACAATTGTTAGTAAAATTACGTAGATTTCAGGTGTACAATTCTGTATCACATCATCTATAAATTACATTGTGTGTTCACCACCCAGAGTCAGTTCTCCTTCCATCACCGTATATTCCATCACCCTTACCCTCCTCTACTTTTTTTAGTTTCCTTGCTCTAACCATGTCTCTCATTCACATTAATGGTGGCTCTATTGAAGCCACTTGAAACATCAGAATTTGGAGGGAAAGAAATATCTGCATTACCTTTTCCAATCATGTAAGTCTAGCACCCAGCTGCTGGATTGCCTTCATTCTCTCATGTTTCTGCTTCACACCAGGAACTTCTTATCTGAACCCATCTCTTTCGTATAACATCTTGTAAGGGGCTGCTGACACCCACTGATAGTCTGGCTCTTTATAACCACTGTTCTTATAGGTTTAGCGTTTGTAGATCCGGCTATTCATCCTTGTCATCAAGATTTCCTTTTTTCCATCTCTCCCATTTACCATCTGTAATGTTGATTTAGTTTTAAGGTTGATTCTTCATATGGCTATGAGAGAGGCTTCCTTCCTATGACTTTCTCTATAACTTTCCAAGAAAAACCAATAGCAAACATCTTCTCATATTTTACTGGCCGGAATATTGCAGTCTTGAACCAATGAGTATGAAGGATAACTTTTGAATAATCCGATGCACCCCTTTAGTAAAGTAAATTCTTCAAACTATGTAGGTCAATCAGGGAGGACCATGATGAATGCTAAGCACCTAAGTCCACTGCAAATGAGACCTGACAGAGCTGAAAGAGTCCTAGCACTGTCACTGTTAAGGGCTAAATGGCATTTCAAAGTCTTTCCTAGTCCCAGACCTCTGATTATTCAGCCATGAAATCTGAGGAAAGCTAGAGAATATAAATAACTGTAATTAAGCTTTCTTTTTTCACCTTAAATGCATTTGGTACCCCCTTTTTTAAATCAATGCCCCAAGTTCCTTATAGTAATCTTGGCAGGGAAGTATGTTAAACTGATGAGTAGAAGACAACTTTTATTTAGCTACCCATTTTTACCATTATAAGTTAATCAGTGACCTCTGGTGATTTTAGCAATGGTCCTTTGATGTCCTTTATTTCTCTAGTTCCCCAATTTTCTTTAATATTTATCACTGTATAATGAAAATGTACATTTACATCATTAATAGATATTTAATCCTTTACTGGGAATTTTAGGGAATGTACACGGCAGTCTGTCTCTCTTCACAACCTTTACAAGCGTAATAGATCCAGGGATTCAAATCAACCGTTACAGAATGTTTTTTCCCTTTGAAGCAAAATTGACTATGTCAGACATTTTTCTGAATGTATCTCCTAACTTCTCTGTCTTGTTCCTTGTGAACCTGTTAAGCATATCCACGGAAATGCAGCTTTGAAGTTTTGACCTGGAGATAAACGGAGATTGAGGTATTCGCCTTCTCTTTCCCTTCGACTGGTGTTCCTTATTTGTGGACCACCGGTTTTCTTACCCTTCTAGTAGTTGTTAGACCAGCTGCAGCTGTCCTGTAGTCCACGTACAAACTGGGATCATTCCATTAGGTCACCTCTAAGGTCCTTATGTATTTTCTAAATGGATTAGTCGTTTCTGATTTTTTTTTTCTTTGAAGTATACCATTCATGTGGCTAATATAGAAAAGACAAATGATTTTCATGGGAATTTTATACTAATTACTTACATGTTAGACTTCATTGTTTAGTTTTTAGTAACTGATGACAATCTTTGGTGAGGATCATCTAGTTTACTACCAAGTTCCACATACAGATTTAAATGAAGAATATCAGACATTAAATAAAGCCGTAAAAAATTTCTAATAGTTCATGATTTTTGAATGATGAGGACAGCTGAGATTTAGGGTTAGAGGGCTCTCTTCTAGACAAAGGTGCTTTATCCAGACATATGTAGTATTCTTAAGTAAATAATAAGAAACTTAAAGAAAGATTAGTTTTAATCAGGGCATCTGAAACGAGAAGGAGGTAATCAATGGAACAGAAAAGAGATTTTGACAGTTGGACATGTTCATGTATTCATTCAACAAATACTTATTGTTTGCTTGAAAGGGTACTCCACTAGGCAGCATGTCTTCATTGAAGAGCAAATCAGACCAGCCCCTGTTCTCATGAGAAGTGGTCTAATGGGAAGACAGAATGAAAGCAAATAAAGAGACACACAAAATAAAATTAGAGCGTCTATTAATTGCTGTGAAAGGAAAGAACTAGTTTATATGAGAGAGAGTAGCAAGAGCAAAATCGATAGTCAGTTGGGTGGGCAGGAATGATCTCTCTGAGAAAGGGACTTTCAACAGTATTGCTAGATTCAGATATTTAAGAACAAAGGAGAAAGAAGACAGTAAATTTAGTGCTCTAAAAGTAGGATTAAATCTTTATAGTTGTGAACGTTTTAAGTTTTAAAGAAAGTTCACTCTTTTTGTCTTTGAAATTGTCAATGTGAAAACTTCTCAATCAGCAACTTTCAGTAGCTCTATATGCACATAATTCAAAGAAGCCTGTTCTAGGCGTTCAATAAATATTTGTTGACATGAATCGAACTTTGATTCTCTCCAAGCTTTGATTAATAATCTTTGTGCAAGCCAATACAGAGGTATCAGCACCATTGCTCTGGAAAACATCTTGATTTTGTTTTTAAACACATGGCTTTTGTGTACAGTTTTTAGTGACTTCTCCAAGGAGGCTTTTGAGGGAAGTGTGTTTCTCGGTGAGGTTCCCCTGAACTCAAGTGCGAAATGAGCTATATATAAACGGATCCGTTCTCAGTAGGTTCACTGCCTGTTGAAATTGTAGTTAAGTACATAGATTCTTATTATAATTTTTTGTTGCTCTGGTGTGTGTGATATATTGAAGTGTTAGCTCCTTTGCCTTTTTTTCATTAAAAACATCATAAAACATTTAGGGGTCTGTGCAGAAATTGCTATGACCTCTATTTATAATTGAAGAAAGCAATGTTTCCTTTAAAATATTACCAGAGAGTATTCCTGATTACAAGACCCTGAAGTCTGCTAACCAGATTTGTGCAGATTTCCATTCTCTTGTGTACAATTACTAAAATGATTGGAAAGTAAGACCATCAGAAAGGGAAAGAAATCTGGTAAGGCAGGAGATTTGAAGCAAGCTTGTAGGCGCTAGGTTTCATGTTTTGTTTTGTTGTTGTTCCAGTAAAAGTAACCTCTATTTTGTAAGATTGCTAAATAAGCCTGGTACCTCTGTATTTTTCCTAAACGATGAGGCCTCCAATTAGCTAGAACCTTTCTTTGCCACGGCTTCTCTAAGCTTGTGTGTATAGGAATCCCCTGGGATTCCTTTGTTCCAAAGCGGATTCTGATTCAGGGGGTCTGGAGTGGAAATGGAGACTGCAATTTCAGCGCTGCTGTCCCCAGACCACAGGTTAAATAGCAAGGCTCTGAGTGATGACTGTCATCTTCTGAAAGGTAAACTGGATCATTTACCATTGGAACACTAACTTTGTATTTACAGTCTGACTAGTTTTCTCCGTTCCCTGAGGCACTGTTTTTTGGATGACTTGCTAGAATTGCTCAGGTAAGTTATTCAGTAGTTGCTTCTTTCATCTGAGAATTAGTCCTCAAGGCAACAAAAATGATCTTTGATCATTTCTTCTCCTTCACACACCACGTTCAATGCATCAGCAAGTCCTGTCAGCTGTACCTTCATAATACACCCCAAATCCATTCTGTTCTCTACATCTCCACCATACCATTCCAGTCAGATCCATCAACGTCTTTCACCTGGGCTCTAAAAGGGTCCCCTAACTCATGCCCCTGCTTCTGCTCTTGCCTGGTAGCAGCTAGGTGATCTCTGAAGGATATAAATCAAACTATGTCACTCCCTGCTTAAAATCCCTCAGAATAAAATCCAAACCCATGTCTATGACATGAAAGTTCTACCTCTTCTGACTCTACAAATCTCTCTCACCTTGTCCCAGGCTTCACTGAGCCTCACTCATGGAACACAACACACCAATTTCCTTCCTACCTCTGAGCTTTGCCCTGGCACTTCTCTCTGCCTAAAAGGCTCTTCCTGCAGTGTTGGTGCCTTCTGATCCTTCAGGTCTCTTCCTCCAAGTGGCAGTCCCTCAAGGCCCTTTTAAAAGTCACTGTACCCCATTTCTCTACATTTCGACTGCCTGCTTTATTTCATTTTTAGCCCTTATCACTGACTGAAAGTATCTTTTTATGTCTCTATTTATTTTCTGGCTCCCACCATCACACTAGAATATAAGCTCCTTGAGGGCTTGTCATTTAGTAGGTGGTGGGGGTGATATTGAAGGGGAGGGAGGGAGGGAGGAAGGAAGGAAGGAAGGAAGGAAGGAAGGAAGGAAGGAAGGAAGGAAGGAAGGAAAAGAGGGAGGGAGGGAAACAAACCAAAACCTTGGATCAAAACATTCCCCATTTTTCAATTTGATATTAAGTACTCTTGTTCTAGGAAAGAGAGGCAGAAATTACCATGTATAGTTTAAAGGATTAAAAAGAATTTTATTATAAAGAGTAGTTAGTGCATTTCTGTGTTGAGTTTTAATAACATCATTAACTTTTATTTCCAGAAACTCAAATGAGTTGATACAAAAGCGCCATTGGGGAAATTTACAGAAGAATGGCGCTCCTAATAAAGTCTCTCCACGATGGATAATGCATTTGTGCTGACAGAGCTCTAGGCCTGCTGTGTGGGGATATAGAGAAAGCAATTGCTAAATGGTCAACTAAGGCTAGCATGGTCTGTGGTCATGGGCAGAATGGAGTGCTCTAGCTCACTTTTGTGTTAACGTGCTGCCCTTGTCCTCAGCAGCAGGATGTTCTCATTTGCTGACAACCCAACACCCAGAAAGCAAGAATTACCTACCTCAGAATAATTGATTCCATATCAGGTGGTACAAAGAATGTGCACTTCGGAGTCTCCCCTGTCAGCATTTAAATCTTGGCTCGTTGCTTCTTAGTCAGATGACTTTGAGAAAGTTCCTGGACCTCTCTAAGCCTCCTTTTTCTCACCTGTAACATGAAAATAAGAATCCGTTATAGTGAGGTTTTAAGGTCATTTATGTAAAGTACCTAGACATATTTCTGGGGACACTGGGGACGATGAAATGCTAAGAGGCAGACTTTATTTTGCAATCCATGTAAATGGCATCATCATTTATATTTTATTTATGTAAATAGTTCCCAGGAGCACCAATTCAGACATATACTTTTACGTAGAATGTGATATAAATGGTAGTCCTGGAGTTATACAGAGAGGCAGGCCCTGGTGAACTAGACAACCAGAACAGTCTTCTCATTGAAAGGAGCTAAACATGCAGGTGAGTTCTAAGTCAAGTATGGAGGAAAGAATAAGGGACTCGAGGAAATTTTAAGAAAGAGATATAGAAAACAATGTATCAAATTAAAAATTATAATAATTAAAAATAAAAGCTCAATGGATGGGGTGCTCAGCAGATTAGAACCTGCTGAAAGGAGAGTTAGTTGATGAGAAGCTAGAGATGAAGAAATTACATAATTACCTGAGGAAGACACAATGATGGAATATATAAAACAGAAATTAACAGACATAGACGATAGGATGAGAAGGTTCAACATAGGTTCTAATGAGGAGTCGTCAATATTTGAAGGAAAAAAAAGAATAGTGTTTAACCCATCATATAAATCTAGTGAATTAGAATTTGGTGTTTTCATAAATATTTTTTTCTCCTTTTAGTATTGCACTCCATATGTTTCATGCTGTTTTACTCGATATGGGGGATAAACTATTAAAGCAGCAGATAAGTTTAGTGAGGAAAGGATTATGTCAGTTATTCCACACTTTTAATCAATTTTTTCTGTGTTTAACTATTAGAACCATGATTTCTATTTTTGAGTTTTCATACAAACATGGACTTATGTTTTATCATCCTCAATATATATTTTAAAGTATCAATAGAGTGTGTCTCTTTGTAAAGTAATGGTTTCAGGTTTCCTGAGCTTCCATTTGTTTAAAACAAAGTCTGGAGTATAAATATATTTAGCCAGCACATTTAGAATTAGATTATGTAGGTTCTATTTGCATTAAAATAACTAATCTCAAGACCCAGATGAAGTAGGTTAAATAGTCCTGCTCTTTGCATTTAAACTTGCTCACTTTAACCCTTCAATTTGTCTAGATGATAGGCCAGAAAATATTTAATTATAAATAAAAGATCAGAGCAATGACTAATTCTTGGCATATAGTTAGTATTAAAAGTATTTGTTGAATGACTGAAATAATGACTACTATAAATTAACTTCACGCTTTAGGGAGATTGATTAAAAGAAAAAATTAAGTCAAAGCATGTTTTTACATTTGGTTAGATTTGCTAACTTCCTACGTGTTTGAGTGATCATTTTTTGGTGTGAGGTACGGATTCTTTTGGCACAGAGTAACAGAGGAAGAAAGTGATTAGAAATCGTTTAGCAATATTTCCTGCCTATTAAAAATTGATTTTTACATGATTTCATTTCAGGAGCTCTCCTTTATATGGCCGTTCCTTCACTGAAGCCCCATAATTGAATCTTAGAATTTGAAAACTCAGCTAGGAACATCTGCATTCAGACCCCTATTAAAGGCCGTATTGTGATTTTATCACCCGAGTGTGGGAAACTGTAAGCAAAATGTTCTTCCCACCCAGGATGTGGCCATGACAGGACAAACAGGCACATGACACGCGTATAGTATATCTAGTCCATTTTGTTCTTTTCCAGGTGTGGAAACAAAGCAACTGGGCCTTTAGTAGCACCAGTCATTGCTGAGTGCTTTTAAGGTCTTGGAATGCCCTCCCCGCAGGAGAACCTACCAAAACCCTACCAACCTTTGAAAGCTCAGCTAAAATGCCACATTCCCCTCAGATTAGCTTTCCCTTCTTAGTCTCAGCTCTAGTATGATTAGAATTGTATTGTATTAGGTGGATGACACCTTCAGCGACTAACTTTGACAATTAGAGGTTAAAGGAATGTTGTAAGGTGCTGTGTTCCTGCCCAACTTTTCCAGCAAGACTGAACATGTTGTAGGTTGTTTTCTCCTTTTTTTTTTTTTTAAAATAATATTGTGACCAGATTAGTAATACCCCACCTTGTATTTATTCTCCTTCCTTCCAGCCTTGCTGCATTTTTTTTCCTCTCACTCTTGCTGCTGGGATTACATTTCCTATTAAGTCTTAGTATGAATAATAATAATAATAATAATAATAATAATAATAATAGGGGCATTTGCTTTTTCTGCTAAAATCAACAAGGAACATTGTCACCTATTACAGTTATTGTTAGAAATGTCTTAACTTTATTGCAGTAATTCTGGGGCCAGAGTCCTGTCTCACTCGTCTTATCTCCTGCTGTTCCATCTTTGCATATAGAAACTGCCTGATCTGGATATTCTGAGTGAACAAATTCTTTATTCCTGTTTCCACTCCGTATAACGTATCAATATGTCCCAACATACTTGGAAAGGTTTGAATTCTTCCAAACCTCTCTTTCTGTGAAATCAACTTCTTTGTCTTCATAAAAGCAAGCCTAAAGGAAAAGTCAGTTGAGACCTTTGGACAGGCACAGAAATTAGAACCAAAAGCTATGCAAGGTGAGGCGTGTACAGAATAAGCCAAGTTCCGAGAAAAGTTTATAAGCTGAGATCCAAGGACAAGAAGAGCCAATTAAGACCCATACCTTCCCCCGAGCTCCTAATCATTTTGTGTTTAGCTTGAGTTCCTTACTCTTAAACATCAAGCTCTTCAGTGACTTGGCTCCTTCCACAGATATTGCACTAAAAATAATGGACTTTGGAAAATAATCTTGGCACAGCCTTGTTTCTTTTTAAACATTTTTGATCCGATGTAGGGTTTTATAGTCATATTGTTTGTGAAATGACTTTTCTGTACATTTTTATCACGGCAGTGTTTATGTTGCATGTCTAATTAGCTTCAACATACCAGATGAATTATTTAAACCCGTCTGGCATGCTGTAATTTTTCAAAGTTCCTCATCTGCTAAGAAAAATATATTTGTAAAGGTTTTAGATTTCGAGAATCAAAAGTCTATGATAGGAAATATTTCAAGGGGGGTTAGAGGGTAGAACCATTTTCCAGGCTAGCCAGTGGGAGAGAAGAGAAGACCCAAAACACCTTTACAATTCTAATTTGAGAATGAGTGCCAAAATCAACACTTGTTCTGCTTCCCACTCCTCACCCCTGCCCCAAATCAAGGGAAACCAAATACTGAACTGAGAAGTTACTCACCGTTTCCAGCCTTGGATACATTTGGGACAGAGAAAACCAGAGGAAATTGTAGGCTCAATTGGGATTGAGGGGTACAAGGGGAAACGGGATCAGAGGTACAAAAGATGGTGATGTTGAGGAACACGATGAATTGAAGAAAAGAAAGAAAAAGCAAGGTTCTGAAAGTGGTGGCTCCATCAAGAATCAAGTATTTGCCTGCTACACCTTCCTCAGTCTTGACGCATTACATTATCTCAACACATTAAACCTTATTGATATTCAATTTCAAAAAATCTTACAAGTGGAGGGATCTCAGAGGTGATCTAATCTAAGTTCCTCCTCTTATACCCCCCAGAAAAGGTTTCAATCTCTTCCTTCTTTTAACCTTTGCTTGAATCCAGGTTGTAAATCCTTTCTGTACCAAGGTGCCCATAATCATGGGAGAGGGGAATCTTTGTTTTTAATAGCATTAATTGCTACTATAATTACAAACGATAGTAGTATGTTTGTTATAGCAGTTTACCATTTTGTGCTTGCAGAAGTATTATTGTGTTTGAGTATCACAATAGCCCTATCAGATGAGACAAGAAATTTTAGACTCAACTTGACAAGAAAACTCAGCAGCCAAGAATTTTGTGACTTGTCCATATTAACGCATATAATAATAGCAGGAGCTAACATTTATAGACTCATTTTGTTCTCGGCATTAAGCTAAGATGCTTGCCCTGCATCACTCCATTTATTCTTCTCAAAAATATTGTTATAGGTACTTTTATGTCCTCATTTAAAAGATAATGAATTAAAAATCAGGGATGTGAAGTAATTCATCAAAGGACTCAGGTGAGAAGAAGAAGCAGGTCAACGACTTATCTCAGCTTCACCTGACTAATATGCTGAGCTACTGTGTTAGGGTATTTTATCAAATCTAAGATGGTATCACTGTAAGACACACCATTATTTTATGTATCACTAATGAACAGTAATTACTGGCAATTAAACCATGGTGCTATGCTTTAGTATTTTAATTTTTAATTTTTATTTTATTGAAAGTGTTCTTTCAGACTTAATTTAGAATTTTTAGAATTTTTTATTTTTAATTTATTGAAAGAGTTCTTTTAGACTTAATTTAGACATAGATTCTTATCTATTACTCATAACTATATATAAAAGGGAAAGTATCAGTGAAATAAATGCGTTAAGAGATGTTCCTAAATTTCTCGATATTTAGAGACTGACTCTTCTCAATTACTTTTCAACTCAGAATCACCAATTGTCTCCTCAAAAATATCATGTTTTGTGTCATCAAGAACATTGGTGATATAGCATGTCTTAAAAGAGTGCTTCACTACTTTTGTCAGAATTTTTGCCAAGACTCTGGTACCTACTATGTAAGTTTTGAGATTCACACATAGCCAATGACAGCTACATCACAACAGCACCCTTGAGGACAGGAATTGTCAGCAGAAATATTAAAAAGGGAACAGTTATGTTGTTTACAATCAATGGCATGTGGTTTACAGCCTCTTTGGTTTATGGCAGAACTGAGGATAAATCCCTAGTGTCTATTATGTCTCTTAAGTTATCTAGAACATTCGCTCTAATCATAAAAGTCAGACTTTCGTTTATAACTTATACCTTTTTTTATTGTTTTCTATAATTGCACATAAGCCACATCGTTTTTAATTTTTCCTACGCAGCAGCCATTTAAGGATTCAAAGAGACACATCATGAAGATATGATAAAGAGAGTTTTTGGCAAAGATGGGTACACACACACACACACACACACACTTCCAGATAGAAAAGTTGATCAGCACTGATTAAAAAAAAAAAAAAAAGTGTGTGTGTGTGAAGTTGGGGGAAGGAGGAGAGGGAAGAATCGGTAGAAAGATCATTCCCACTGAAACATTTAAGAAAAATAAGTACAAAATGTCATCAATATGTTAATCCAGCCGTGAAGTTAATTAAATATTACAGTCCGGGTTGAACAAAAACAAAAACTGAGATTTGCTGGGGAGTACTGTTTTTGTTTTTGTTTTTAAGCCATTTTGCCATTATTTAAAAGAGCATTCCTGTGAATCCTGCTTTTTAGTCTTTATATTTCTGTCTACTTGAAGAGGTAGAGGAGTAAGCCAGTTGCCTAACATTTTGTTAACCAAACTTGTTTGGTCATCAATATTTTACCAATCATTAATTTAATTTAGTGATAACTGTTGCTTGTAATGAAATTCAGGAGATCTGGTAATATCTGAACTGTTTTCTGAGCCAATGGAGAAATAGTGAATGATACTTAGTAGAATTTTGGAAATATGTATTATGAAATCTTTTAGCTGGTCAAAAATTCAAAAATTTATCAGTGAAACATAGGTTATCATAGATTGAAATGATGAAGACACAAGTTTTAGAGTTAGCCTGCCTGGGTTTTAGTCTAGGTTTTGCTGCTTATTAGCTGTCACCTGGATTACTTCCTTTATTCTGTGTCTCTGTTCTTCAAGAATATTCCAGGTAACCTCCTAACAGGTTTGCTCTAAGAATTAAATGCGCTAACACATGTAAAGTGCTGGTACATACTAATCAAAGGTATTAACTAGTATGATAATATGATAATATCTGTGGATTGCCAGTGTCAACTAAAATATTTTATTTCCCTGAAAACTAGATTCTACATTCTACCCAACAAGAAAATAATGTACTTTAGGGGGGAAAAAAGAAATCTATAATATCCACATTGAATTAGAATTGAGTGTTTTATTTTGTTTTTTAAGTAGATTTATGCTTTTTTCCAGTCACGTATCCAACATAGAAAAATCAGAATGTAGCTAGGGATGGATTGAATCTTAACTATCACTGCCTCTCACTGAGTCTGAATCATAAAATCAGCAACACATCCGAAGCTTTCTTGCTGTTCCACAGACTTTTTCCCCATAAATGGATTTTTCACTCTGTGAACTTTAAAGTTACTGTATGAAGATTATACTCTATGTTGCTTAAAACTAAGATAGTGATAATTTAGGATGGGCATAATAAAAGTCTTTTGGAACCTATCATCCTTTCTTTTTAATGGCGAAATTTAATACACCTAGAAGCATGTTTTCCCTAATCCTCTAAAGCAGCACTATTGAGCAAAACTTTCTGTGATGGTACACATGTTTTTTGTAGGACCTGATATACTAGCCACTAGCCACATGTGGCTATTGAGCACTGAAAATTTAGCTAGAGCCACTGGGGAGCTGAATTTTTCATTTTAATTAATTTTAATTGAAATAGATACATGTAGCTAATGAGTACCATATTGGACATTACAATTCTAAACAGTCTTCTTCATATCATTTCTATTTTCTTGGGAATCATAGAAGCAATCCTTCTTACCCAGACATCTGATTTTTAGGAAATGTATATATCTATTCACTCGTTGGAAAAAAAAAAAAAAAAAAAAAACAGAAGTAAGAAAAATTTAGAATGACAAGTATTAGCCTACACTACAAATGATTCTTGGTGATGTCAAAATGTTGTACTCAACATTTTGAGGGTAGGTTGAGCAGCACCGGGACACTCACCTACACGACTGGGCATAAAATAAGACATCCAGGAAAGCCAGAAATCCATTGATTTCAGTGAGAAGATGAAGCTAAATGGTAGAAAAAGAGAGAGGAAAGACTTTTTTAAAAGCCAGTGCTGTATTAAGCCATTTTTTTTTTTGAGACAGGCGGTGTATGAAGCACAAATAATAAAGGAAATAAAATAGAAAAAGCGGACAATAGACTATAAGGACATACCAATCTGGAGCCATTCACCAAGGGGAAAAACTCCATTTAAGGCAAACTCCAGAGACTATCACAGTATCGTGGATAGCATTCATAAAGTTGAAACTAATTCATCAAGGAAAAGCTTAAGTTATCTTTGAAAAATTCCTTTTGTGAAAACAGTAAAGTATAATATTTGTAATGTTTTATTTAAAATGTTTAAGAAAAGTCTTGGCACTTGAAAGGATAAGCAACATTCATATGTGGAAACAGTCCTTTGTGACCCAACCCTCTTGGATTCAGCAATCTTCATTTCTGATTCCTCTTAGAATATGAGTAATGTGTAGTCTGAAACCCCAGAATATTAAGTATGTTGGACCTACTGACCCCTCAGCATGCCAGAAGAACAGACTGAACCCTTGACTGGCATATGTCATGACAGGAAACTTTATCCCCAGGGCTTATTGAAGGCTCTATTGAAATTGGTAGGTGCTGCTTGAACTGCATGGTTTATACTTAGCAAAACTAAGGCCAGGACACCTGTGGTTGAGCTGGTTTCTTTATTTATGCTTTTATTGAAAAAAAAAAAGGAAAAAAGGAAAGAAATTCCCTTAGTGTCAAATTAAGAGATGATTGTATAAAAATTCATATGTGGTCCCCTTTGAATGGGTTTATGGCTTATTGTGAAAACTTCACTTGTTTTTCAACCTTAATAATGGTAGCTATTTTGTATTTTGGTAAACATAACCCAAAGGATATGTTGGATTGGTTTGTTTCAGAAACAGCTAGATTTCTAGATTATTGGATTACTGCATGAAAATATAATGCAAGATTAATTAAATGGCAATGATTAAAAAGGCCAAAGAAGACCGCAATAGAAAAAGCAGCACAAAACTGACTATAGTAATGTGAGTATCTCCAGTTAATAGTATCTCCAGTTATATGTATATGGAGATATGAGTATCTCCAGTTAATAGTACATCTAATGGGCGGTGTGCAGAAATAAGAAGAGAAGATTGTTTAATAGATGCGGTGAGACTGGATTTCAGTGCTGAAGGGTGGGGAGAGCTTGGTATGAAGAGAGAGGGCCTTGGAAGAACCACCATTGGCTTAAAAGTTGGATTCTGGGAACGTTGTGGGAGGGATTGGTGATGTTCTTATCAGATAGTTCAATGGGGAAGTAGAGTTATATAGTCAAAGAGTTATGTCGGGATGAGATGTTAATGGCATTGACTACCAAGTAGATTTACTGAGAGCACAAAAGAGTGAAAGATTTCATTGCACCTAAATTGTTGAAAAAGAAAAAAAGGCGGGGGCGGGGGTAAGGAAGGAGCAGCAGACAGATTTTCAAACTGTGTAATCGCTGAGGTGCTCAAACATTGCTTTCAGATGAAGGTACGTTAGTCTCAGGGTTTTTCATGTAGACCAAAGCCCTATTATTTTCTTCCAACACTGAATATTTCTACCATTTTAAAAGACTGTTTATGGTAAGTGAGTAGTATTTAAAAGAATTAGCTTAGATAGCCAAAGAAAATAAGCTTTAGAACTTACAATTCAAGTATTTTGAATGTAGTTGGAATGCTTACAATTTTTCATTTCTCACATAGGATATAGCTTGATATTGTAAGATATGTTTTCTGTTTACATAGTGAAATGAATAAAGAATGTGATTTCTGTCTCTTCCTTACCTTTAAAAAGCTTGGTAATGTTGAAATTCAGAAATACTTGGTCATGTATACAGTGGGGTTTGGTTTTGTTTGTTTGTGTATTAATATTTTGTATTGATTTACAGAAAAAAAGGGAAATCAGCTTGGTCAGATATGAGGAAAGCAAAAAGTTTTGTTTTCAGTACACAATTTTATTTTCTATGTGGATGTTGAAGTTTGAAAAGCTTTATAAATTGTAAACACATTTATGTTGAATTTTGGATTCTGTATTTGCAGCAGAAATTAATACCTTAGAGCAAGATCGACCAGACCTGTGAGTGCCTCGAAGCTGCAGCTTTGTTTATTGCCATTTAGATGACTGCGTAATAAGAAGCTATATACTTACGTTAAGGTCCCACTGACATTTTTTTAAAGAATGTTGGCCAAAGATTTCTTCCTTCTAATCCCCAGTTATCCCTGTCTTCTCAGCCTTCAGGCATGACTGAGTGGTGGAACCATTTTGTAAGACCAAAAGGCAAGTGCTAGTTGAGTTTAAAAGAAGTTTTTGCTTTTGAAAGACTAGCGCTCTCTGAAATAGCCATTGTCTACACAGGAGTAAAGGTACTCAAAACATTCTTTTCACCTAAGATCAAACTTGAGATCTCATTCAGAGGAGGAGGCATGGTCAGGCAACCGAAGAGATAAAAGACTCTAGCAGAACAAGTCAAGGAGGCTTTGTTTTGACTTCAGATGATATACCTTAGGGTTATAGGGAATTCCAGTCTTCGGGGAGCTACAAGCCTGTCTTTCAAGCTATTTCCCAACATCTGGCGTGGTCAAAAGTCAGGAGGTGATGGGAGACTGTTGGGGAATGCTCAGATTACAGTTGTGCATAGATGAAAGCAGTCATATCCGTGAAGAAATTACTAAAAGTTAGCTGTTTATATCTTGCCCCCATGCTACAATCCTACTTCCTTTAAAAAGCAGCACCATAACTTGAGATATTAAAAAAATAGAGTCTTCCAGTTTCTAAGTTGAATATTGATTCAAATAGGACCCACTCATTCAGTTCCTGCCCCATGTTTGTTATACAGAGGTGTACAGGATAATGCAAAAGTTAAATATTTTACTTGCATTACTTCTTAGTGTTTCTATTTAAGCTTTAAGCCCAGTGTTCAAATTTGCAATGCGAGTCCTCATTCTTGATAGATGTGAACATGAGGGACACTTAAAAACAATATTAGTTTCTAAGAAAAGAAAATCAAGGTGGCTGTTCAAGATTATTTTATGTTATTACAGTTATTAATTATACGGAGAAACTGTCAACATAGATACTATTTCTACATAAATCACCACAGTATTTTTAACTGAGGACATATATAAGCCAAAAAAAAAAATCCATTAGTTTCAAATTTAACTAAATTAGTATTAAAATTACTAATGAATGAGTTCTACATTCAAAAAAATTGTTTATCATATGATCCTTATAAGATACGAGTCTTTAAGAAAAGATTCAAAAGCACTGTGGACTGAATCCCATCGTACCAGGCAGGAAACTGATAAATGTTCTCAAAGATATTTGCCTTTCCCTGGATAACTATTGACACTGACAAATATACATTCTGCTGGTATCTGAATTTAATATACTAGGTGTGTAAAGATGGCACAAATAGAATCGTTCTAGATTCCTTTGGCTTGTTTTTAGCTTAACTGGTATGTCTAGTGGTTTTTGAAGAAGCACCCAACCTATTTGTTCTGACCCAGTTCATTTACTTCCCAAGTGGTCACCGTAGGGAGAATGATCTGCCAATTTCAGAGACTCATCCATTGAAATCCTGCTTCCCATTGTCTGGGAGTAGCTAAAAGCCTTAGGACTGTGACAGATTTAGCAATTCATTTAGAGAGTCAAAGGGCTGTCATTTTTATCTTGTGGTGTTAACTTCTTTTCCACCGTATCCCAATTTAGATATTTACCAGTTTTAAACATGAGTGGTTACTTATACTTCTATATTCAAAGTAGAACTTTTAAAAAAGAAATCATTATTTTCCTAGTAATGGAGCTTTCTACTTCTAGGAACCCTCAAGTCAGTTATTTTTGAAGAGTTTTTAATCAGTTGGATAAATCCAGATTTTTCTAAAATGAAGTTGTTTTTTATAATACATGAAGTGTCTCCCTCATCTTCTACAGGCAGCCCTAGTAGTGGGGTATGAAAATCAGGTGAGTGGGGCATCCGTATATAACAAAGTTGTGGGTTGTAAGATTGGGCCTTGTAAATACTAATACTTCTGATGATGTCCGCGCGTAGAATTCTCTTAGCCTTGCCACTCCAAGTATAGTCTGAGGACAAACAGTGTTGGCCTTACCTGGGAGCTTGTTAGAAATGCAGAATCTCCGGCCCCAGAACTCCTGGATCAGGATCTGCATTTTAGCAAGATCTCCATTTGGCTGGAATGCACGTTCAAGTTTAAGAAGTCCTGCCTTACAGCTTTATAAACTATACCCAACATCAGCTCATTTATCCCTCACAATAATATTATGAGGCAATCCTATGACCATTGTCCTATGACCTATGACCCACCCCTCTCTTGCTAGAATCCTCTTCCAATGCAGGAAATCACTGCCAGTATTTTTTTTTTTAATTGCCCATCCATGGCATGTCTGAGTACATGGCCATTTGCAGTCATCATTAGCTTTAGGGAAAGGTAACTTTGGGTTACCAGGCAGATGGTGTTTCTGCCTTCTGAAGAGGGATTGCTGCCTCTGAGAGAGCCTACAGGAACCAAGAGCAGAGCATGACGGTCAGTGAAAAGGCTGCAATCTATAGCTGGCTGGTTTGTGCCTTATCTCATGACCTGTGGTCAAGATGAGGGAGAAAATGGGGCCACCGAGGAATGGTAGCTGCTCAGTGAACAAAAGCAGGCTATCTCCATGTCTAGGCCTTTGCAGCATGTGTGGACCCAACCTCAAAGATAACAAAAGATACATGAAATATATATGATTTTTTAAAAAAAAGTCATACCAGTGATATGAATCTTCTGGACTGTTTCTGAAAGAGGAATTCAATGCTGGGGCAGGCAGAGAAGTTGCTCTTTTAGCTGAAGGGCATTTATTCTGAGTAGAAGTTAGCCTGGAGTGTCCATTGACATGAGGTAAATTGTGAATTCTTTGCTCATGTTGCCATTCTGGAATCTGTACTTACATATGCTCTCCCAACCCACCTAGCAGTCTGTTACAGGTTATAATTTAGCTAGCAGCTGCTAACACATTGAGGCAAATTGAAAGAGGCAGCTACTAAGCTGCTCTGACAGTGAGGGATGATGAGGAAAGGGGAGTTGCTGAGGCATTTTTAAAAATTGTGTTTCCTAGCTAAATCCCAACTAGATTTACTATTTGGATGCCCTTTTTTTCTTCGATATTTTGACAACCCCTCTAGTACACAACTTAGCCAACTTGTGTAATTTAGTTTGGCCTAGTATTTTAGATTGAAGTCAAGGCCACCTGACCTGATCCAATCCATAATCATACAGTCTCCATGAGGAAGCTCCCAAAGGTGTGTGTTGTTGGGTGACCTGGGCAACCTAACCAGGGCACTGTGCTTTGGCCTTCCTCCTTGTCCACAGAATGCCTTGTTAGCCTCTGTGTAGGTCTTCCCTTTCCCTCCGTTATAACACTGAACCTGAATGACCTGGAACTGTCCCACCTTCATACCTAGGAGCAGTGTAAGTCAGTGAAAGAGGATGTACTCTTTGGAATTGGACCCCCTGGGTTTAGATGCTGCCCTGGCCCTTGGAAGTATATCAGTTTTACATCTTCTTTGGGTCCTCAATTTTCTAATCTGTTAACATGGACTGTTGTGTGGTTTGAACTAATGCATAAGAAGTGCCTGGCACACAGCCTGGTATTACGGGAGAGGGGGGAACACAGTGCCTAAAGCTTAGCAGTCAATCTGAAAATGTTCATTTTCTTTTCCTCCAGCTCTGAATGAGAGAAATCACACTTGCTTAGCTTCTATGAATGATACTCACAACTTTATAGCAGCCAACAGTTCCAGAACAGAAATTGTTATTGTACCGTGTTTCCCCGAAAATAAGACTGGGTCTAATATTAATTTTTGCTCCAAAAGATGCATTAGGGCTTATGTTCAAGGGATGTCATCCTGAAAAATCATGCTAGGGCTTATTTTCCTGTTAGGTCTTATTTTCTGGGAAACACGGTAGGAACCATAGGTAGAATCACCAGTGATTGATACCCTTCAGTTCATACACTTCAGCAAAATTTATTGAGCAACTACTTGAGCAATGTTTCTAGTCTCAGGGATCAGAATACTTACAGAGGTGATTTAACATGAGTATCTGGGAAGCTATTACAAAGCAAAATCTGGCAGGGGACTTAAAAATGATACAGACTCAATACAGTATGGATTCAGATTCAGTAAAAGAGCCTTCTCAAAGAAAGTGGTGTTTGAACTGGGAATTGAATGGTGTATTAGGATTTCAACCAGCAGAAATTGGGAAGGGTGTTTCAGATGAAAGAAATGGCAGAGTGAGTGGGCAAGAAGGAAAGGGGAACTGTTTGGAAAGCATCAAGTGAGTAGCCTAGTTTGATTTCCCCATTTGACTGGGAAACGAAGTCTGCCAAATATGGCACAAGATTTAACTGACTCCTTGGAAGAGGGGGCATCCTCTGCTTTGCTTCTTTGCCTTTCTTGGGCTTTGTGGTAGTATGAGAAACTGAAGCCTTGGGAGATCTGTCTCCCTTTCAATCCAGCCTCCATCGTTGTCCAATTCTAGATACTCTATGTAACATCAGCACTAAAGTCTTAGGTCCTTGGACTTAGATCCACTTGTGACCTCACTTGGAAACCATTCAGATGAGTAATGGCTTCTCTCTTGGAGTGTAGAGGAGGGGTTGCCACCCTCTGGGTGAAGAGAGATCAACAGTCCTTTCCTGGAATCCTGAGAGAGAAACATTGTGGAAGAGGTTCTGGGGTGGGGGTGGGGGATAGGTAATACAAAGAAAACTGTTTCCAAAGTGTAGAGTGGTTAGCGGTAGAGAAGAGAGTCAGCAATAAATCAGAGACCAGAGTTCTCTGGTTAAAATATTCAGATCAAATCTGCATTAAGCATTTAAGAGAAAAAGCATCAATGTAATGTAGCAAGACCAAAAAAAAAAAGTTTCATTGACTAAATGAAACATAGTGCCAGATGTTGAATAGGCTGGTCTTAACTGATAGAAACATTAGGTATACCTAGTTCAGCTTCCTGTTGGGAAGTAACATCATAGGCAACCTGACCAATGGCCTGCCTGGCCTTGTATTGTAAGATTTGGTATGCACTAGTAACAAATAAAACTAGAATGTGGTTTCTGGTCAACTTGAGCATGTGAAGGCTACACATGTCAATGAACAATAAATTAAACCAATGGAGGGATATTTGATTGGCTGGGATGACTCAGGACTCTGCTCACCCTTCGTTTACCATATCTGATTAGCACTTTGGCATATAGCATGCCTAATTTTAGAGATATACAATTTTAGAGTACAAATCGATTAGAGAAACAAGCAGACCTTTTGTGGCTTTTGTTCTTGCACCTACCATAATGCTATTAATGGCAGATGATCCAGAAGCTACTCCCAAGGCCCTTTTGTGAGCTGGATTATCTCCACATATAGTTTATATATTTCAATTGCTTTATTGGCTCCCTGTAAAGCAAAATATTGACACTAAAACTGCTATTTTTGTCTTACCAGCCACTGCATGGTCTTTGTTCTTCTATGTTTAATGGCCTGCATGTTCTTCTCTTCAAACTGCTTTTCTGTTCCCTTGACAAACAGCCACAGCAAACAAGGATTCCAGAATAATGTCTAATCTTTACCAGTAAACTGTCTATCCTGCTGACCCTGTGGAAAACTAGGAGCATATTGAATATATCACGGAGCAAATTAAGGGTGTGAGGCTTAATGCAGCCAAGGAAGTTATCGTAATGCCATATGTCTAAGAGGCTTGAGTGATTCTTAGGGCTCTAGCTTACAGAGTTACTCATATTGAACATTGTAAATTTTAAACAGGAAAAGAAATTGTACAGTTCAGCACTCACTATTTTTTAAGCTTGATAAAAGAATGAATTGTTTTCAGTCTGACTGCTCCAGTGGGTGCTAAGCACAAGGGAAAAAGACAAGTGGTGTCTGTCCTCTAGACTCATCATTGTTCTTCTCACACCCTGTCACAGAAGTCATGCCTAAGAGACACACTAATTAAATTAAAAAGGAACATACTGAGATCTGGAGTCAAACAGCCTGCATTCAAGTTCTGGCCTTGTCTCTTGTTGCTAGGTCTGTGACCCTAGACAAGTTTCTCAACCTCTCAGATCTTCCATTTCTTAGTTAGTGAAAGGAGGATTAAAGAATTAATAGATGCAGAGCACTTAGAACCATGTCTTCTTTATAACCAGAGCTTGTTGTCATTATTGTAATTTGTTAATTACTCTTGTTCCAGATGTTCAGTGAGTTCAGGGGTTGATAAGCTTTTTCTATAAAGAGCCAGCTAGTAAATGTGTCGGGCTTTGTGGGCCATATATGACATCCGTTGCAGCTGTTCAGCTCTGCTGTGGTAAGGCAGACAGCAGCAATAGAAAATATGTAAAGAAATGGGCATGACTATATTCCAATAAAACTTTATTTATGAAACAGGCAGAACATAGGATTGGACATAGTTGAACTCCCAAATTTATTCCTTTGGCTGCCTCAAGTCTTTCTCTAAGCTGTTGTATTTATGCAGGGCTTCTATGCCAGAGCCCCAGTATTTGTCAGAATTACACATAGAATTGCCAGAGATTTAAAAAAAAAAATACTAATACTAAGCTGTATGCTCTGATATTTTGGTTAAGGGTGAAGCTTCTGTCATTGGTGTTTTATATAAACTCTTCTTACGACTCTAATGAGCAGCCAGCATTGAGAACCACTGATGACAATTACAAAATAGTCATGGTGATGTGAAGTAAAGCATAGGGAATATACACAATGATATGGTGATAACTATGTATAGTGACAGGTGGGTACTAAACTAGTCAGGGGGATCACTTCTTAAATTGTATAAATGTCTAACCACTATGTTGTATGCCTGAAATCAATATAAAATAATACTGAAAGTCAACTGTAATTGAAAAATTAAGAAGTGGGGGAAAGTAAAGGGGAATAAGTGGTCCAAATTTCCAGGTGTAAAACAAATGAGTGATGGCAAACAAATAAGTGCAGCATAAGGGATATAGTCAATAATAATGTGATGGCATGGTGCAGTGTCATATGGCTGCTGGACTTATGGTGATCACTTCTTTAGGTATATAAATGTTAAATAACTGTGGTGTACCCTTGAAACTAATATAATAGTATATGTTAGCTATATTTTTAATAAAAAGCTTAAAATAATTTATTGGGGCACTTATTTTAAAAAGGAAACAGATTTCCAGGCCTCTGCCTGCAAATTTGATTCATTTCTGGCTTTGGGCCCAGGAATCTGTATTTTTAACAAGCCCTGCAAGTAACTCTTGTCATTACAGAAGTTTGGGAAGCTTGCCCTTCCTTCCCTACTCCCTCCATTAAATATTACTTGACCTGCAGATTTTTCCCAGCATTTATACTGGGAAATCCATGCTAGACAAGCCCATTGTTCTACTGGGCCATAGACACATCTCTGGGTAAGCCATGTACAAGCCAAAGGAGTTACTTCCAGAGTCGGAATTTTGAGTTCTGTTCCAGTCTGGAGAGTGTGGCCACCATGTGTCCTAGATTTTCCTGGGTGATTGAATTGAAGTGATATGTCTCATTTCCAGGATAAGAGTCCCAGTTTTATATTAAAAAAAAAATAGTTACTGTACCAAATAGGGAGATAGCTTGGGGCAAAAAAGACTTTCCATGTTTTTCTTCAGTATGGAGGATAAATAGAAACTATACAAGACCTGACCTTGGTTTATAAGTGATAGTAACTGTAAACTTGTGTGAAGAATACCCAGCCAGTCTGTGAGTGGCAAAGGAAGTCACTGGAAATAACTCTTCATATGAAATCTGGTTATCTCTTTCCTCTCATCCAAAGTTTAAAAACATAGTTATAAGGGGAATATAGGTGAGACTTATATCAGGCTTTGAAAATTTTTGTACAATAGGAATAAAAAGAGTAATATGTATGTTGAAATCTGATAGCAAAATAATGTGATGTTAACAGTCTTAAGCAATATCCTCTTTTCTAGTCTGTACACCAGAGATCTTTCCAACAATCATAGGAACTCTCTTCTCCCATATTAGCTTCTACCAAAGAGGCTAGAAAAGCTACGCACTTGCCCAACTTCCCCTGCAGCATGGGCTGGTTATATGATTAGTTCTGGCCATTGCAACTTAAGCAGAAGTCTGTTGAATCATTTTGGGAAAGTTTTGGTTGTCCTGGTAAAAGATATACATACCTTTTTATGCCCTCTCGCACTTCCTGCATTGACTGTAGAGACCATGTGTTTCCATGGGGCAGAAAGCCAACATGTTAAAGAAGGTAGAAAAAAGATAAGGGGATCTAGGATTATAGATCATTTCATTGAACTACACTCCTTTTCTGGTTTGCCTTGTCACCGGACCGCTGTTAATGTGACATGCTCAAACACTTTTTTACTGCTTAAACCACTCAGAAAATCTTTTACATGCAGCTAAAAGAATTCCTAACTTGACTATGGAAGCTGCATTTTTCTCTCTTATAGAGGGTGCAATAGTTAAGGGACATTGACACCCTGATATTGATTTAAACGTTCTGAATGAGCCATCCAGAAAACCCCTTTGCTGACAAGTTTAAAAAGCACAAACTGTTCTAGCCAGTGGCCAGAGGCAGTATTGCTTTCATTCATCATGGTCAGAAATTTTTAAAACAAAATGTAATTGTCAAATATCATGGCAGCTACTTGACAAATATAGTTTTTAAACGCTCTTGCAAATGGCAGAAAACCTTGATGTTTTACAAAATCTTGGTTCAGTGGATCTCATGGAATCAGTGAGGTTGGATCAGTGAGAGATGGTTGTTCCAAAGGTTTTTATGGCTCTCTGTACTAGATCTTCTTTCAGTTTGACTTGTAAAAGCCACGCCTATAATATTTACTAAGATGATCAGTAAAGAACTATGGCTGTTCTTTAATGAAAGCAACTGGTGCAATGAAAAATGCAGGTACATACCCTGCTTAAAAACTTTCTATCTTTGTGAACTTGAGCATGTTATCTAATTTCTCGGTGCTTCAGTTTTCTCATGTGTAAAGGATAATAATTCATTGGCTCTTAGTATTACTGAAAGGTTTGAGCCAAATGATTATATGCAAAAATGCCAATCACAAAGCCTTTTACCTACTAAGCAGTTGCCAAATATTTCCTTTGCCTTTTTAAAGCCACAGCTTAGTATCATCTCACCTCTACCCTTGCACATCTTAGCCTCTGAAAGTAAGAGGTTATGAGCTGCTTCCTCTGCTTTCTTTTCCATTTTATCTCCATCATCTTAGCTCACTTCAAACATCTCTCTGTGTGTCTGGTCTATCTTCACAGCCTCTGAGCAGAAGAAAGACACCAGACAGAAGTAAAGAATTCATTCCATTTCAAAATGCTATGGAGATGGACTGAAAACCATCTAATGACATGGCCATCTTGTTATCTTTCTCTGAACTTTGTCCAGAAATAACACCCTTGAGCAGGGAAGAAAAACTAATTACCACCCATATGCATTTGGGAGAGAGGAGGGAAATGAGGGATGGGGAGCACAGAGAGGATGATTTAGTTTGTAGCAAATATATGTAGTGGCATTATGGTGAATCTCCCACAGGAATAGGTTATAAAATCCAAGAAAAATGCCTCTATTGACAATTGAGTATTGTCAAAATTACTCTAGAAAATCAAATCACTCATAAAGAGGACAATACATGTGTGCTCTGGCATCTAAAATCCTTTGCAGTGATGCATGTGTATAAATGTATAACCTATAGAATAATACATAGTATATAATAAAGAGCACATATGCTGTCCACAGTTTGACCAGAAAATGTGATTGTGGACAAGTTACTTCTCTGAGCTGCTTCCACTATCTGCTAAGTGGGTTGAAGCTCATACAGCACACCATGAGAGCTGCCTGGGAAAATAGGCCAACTGAAGACAATGATATCAACAGTCCCCCATTTCGTGCTGGGGCTGAAAAACAAACTCAAAAAGAAGTAAGACCATCACTATCTCTTTAAATTAATTATTTCTATCTCCCACTTACCTTCTACATCCACAGTTTATGTAGTTTAACTGTACATGACTCAATGCATGTACAGTTCTCTCTCTCTCTCTCTCTCTCTCTCTCTCTCTCTCTCTCTCTCCCGACCCCCATGAAGAAAGTTTAAATTTGTATATGTCATTCTTTGCCAATGATTCTATTATATGCCTCAAAACAGTAAGTCAGCACAAGAATGCTGTTTATAAATTGAATGAAATGTTAACAGCCTTGACTATATTCATGAGTATCAGAATCTTAAACTATAGACCTGAAAAATCAAATACATAGCAACATAAAACAGTATGTGCCCAACAAAAAGGCTGGTTCACATGACAGGTGGAAGTGCCGGTCTGGAGCTGGTGTCAGGAAAAAGGGGGCTCCCAGGGGAAGAATAACCTGTGTTTGCAGCATCTGCTTTCTATTAATAGCACCAACTCCTAGAGTCCCAAGACTGGAACTGGCACCACTGAGACTGTTCTCTGGATGCTCGAGGTCATCAGAATGGCCATTTTTTTGGTTTCTCATGGTTCCGATGTATTAGGTAGGGAAGGGATGGTTAGGTATGAGTCTGAATGCCCAGATTCCTAGACATTCAGAAAGACAGATGCAAAGAAATCATGTCTATCCTGACATGTGTTAAATTCCAAACAAGTAAGAACTTTCCTCCTTTACCCTCCTAAGAACTCCAGCCCAGTTTTCTTACATACACACACAGTAAAATCACTTGAGAGAATAGTGACGGGGTATACGTTCGTGCACTGGTTGTGTGGTCAAAATGATCTTTTTAAACATGATGACACAAGACCAGGAAAGAAGTTCTCTTTCAAGGGAGTAGAACAGGACATTGTAAAAATAATCAGAAATGCTTCAAGAATCAAGCCTTCTAGTAGTTTAAGAGTAACGTGAGAGGCAGGATCTCAGTAATGGCTCTAAGAAAGATGCCTAGACAGCTGTTTACATGTGAACAAGTAATGTCCAAATTGAACATCCACTACCCACAAGGAACTTTCTTACTTTTTTAAAGGCAGGTGTATAGTATGTGTTGGATGGGAATTGAGATTGATCTACATAATATTTTTCCATTTACAGACAGTCGGCAATTGGCTCAAGGACTCAATGTATACACTCAGATATCTTCTGACTGGATTGGTCTGGAAAATCCATTTTGTGTTTTCTTTTTTATGGAGATACAGCTGGTCACATCACCCGTTTTGCCCATGGCTTCCAATTTGGCAGACACAAAATGCAGGTGCTACATCTCTGAATTGAAGTGCTGCGTTTAGTTGGAGGGGAGAGGATGGCACCTCCTGAAAATGTTTAGAGTTACAGTTTGAGGGAGTATTTTTGTCCTGCATAATTACTTTTTACTGACTTCCTTTACATTTTCCTAAGACAAATGACAAGAATAACTTGAATACCTAGCCCGCGTTGGAAAAAAATTTTTTTTAACTTTTCTTTAATCACTCACAGTGGAGAAAGCCCCCTTATGCCAGGCAGGAAAAGAAAGACATTAAGTTTCACTTTACCAAAAAGAGATCTTCCAACATCTTGTAACACTTTTCCTTTAAGAGCCTCATTTCTTTTTCTCCAGCTGCTTTCATCTCTTTGATACATAAGAGTACACTAAGTTGAATCTATAAACAGAACCCACTAATTAAGAGTAATTGCTTCGGAGATTGGTCCAGACGATTCAGCATTATATGCGTGTTCTTCTCAGATATCCATTAGCTGCTAATAAGATACTACAGATGTGCCAGTCTGTTTCCTGTTTCCGTCTATTGTACCTTTATTGCCATATATGGACCAATCGGATGGGCGGAACAATAAGTGGATGTCCTTTTGCTCCCTGAACATGTCTCAAAGGAATGTTTGTTATTAGATTGCTTTTTCTGTTTAGTTTCACATCAGTATGTTAATAAAGAAAACAACACGGAGAAAGTTTTTTGTTGCTTTTCTTCACTTCTGCAACCTAACTGGTTTATTGTTTAATTAATCCCTTTGTATAGATTTTTTATAGTATGTAATGCAAATATGTTTGGGCAAGGTGGGTAGAGGGAAAATGACATTCCTTCTCCCTCTCTCTTAAAAAGAAAGTTTCTATCTAAATGTTTTAAGTAGTTAGAAATTCAGCATGAATATCATGTTGCTATATTTGACTGATTTACACTTGAGACTTAGTAAAAAGGCTATGAATTATTCATTCCCAAGTGATTCTATCAGCCAGAACACCAGAAATCACATCCCTGGCTGAAGTTTATAAAGTGAAATAGCTTAAATACTCTCTAGACATGGAGATGTCTATAGAGTTGGTTTTCCCTCTGATGTCGAATTGCTGTGTTTTCCATTTACGTCTTTTTATTAGGTTGGTACAAAGGTAATTGTGGTTTTCACAATTATTTTTAACCTTTTAAACTGCCATTACTTTTGCACCAACCTAATATTTTAAGATAACTTATCTAAAGTTCTTACCCTTTTCTACAGCAAACCTGGTTCATATATTTTTAAGTTAGTGTAAAATATTATATTATAAAGTAGATTAGTAATTGGTACTTTTTGTTCCTCTTAGGTCCAAAGGAACTTTATTTGGTTACAAGAATAAAACAACTAACGGGGAAATAATCATTGACTTTTTCTTTTATTTATATGGAACTAAAGTTGAGAATAAGTAAACTACAATGTATTAGGTAAAATTAAACATTACACCTAGGGAGGAAATAAATACATAATTCATTGACAGCTATACATTGAACCATATATATATGGTTGTGGGGCCACTAGCTGGATGACACTTCCCAAGAATATTCAAAGCCTCTAAAAATAAGTGGGCTGCAGTCATCGATAGGAGTTTCCTCTACACATTATTTTGAGTGGAACCATGACAAACGTTTGAGGGGAGAGGAGAACTTGAAATTCCTCAGGGAAAAAGTATAGAAGAGTTTTGAATCTATTGATGAGTGCCATTAATTACTACTTTCATGAAGTTCTTCATTTCTTGCCCAACGTTCGTAATCTACACCATCCAAGTAATGGACATGAGGTATGTGTGTGTGTGAGTTTTCAGTAGAGGAGAGGTGTCCTTTTTTTCTAGTGGTGAATTTTCCTTCACCACTAGAAAATATGTACAGTAATTATACACACACAAAAGCACATAGCAATATTTTGTTTTGTGCACATTCATTCCCAGACTCCTAATGAGACTTTTCCAAATCAGGTTAGTCATCAAACTATCACAAATAAAGTATCTGTCTGCCAAAATGTGGCTCAAAATTCTATTCGCTACTAAGAACATTCAGAGATAATTTCTTCTTTTGAGTTATCGGTATGAAGTACCCTGGCTCAAGTCCATTTGAAAATTTTTCGCTGTTAGGAAAGGACTGATCAGAAGGTGACAGTTCAATGAAGTTAAGGTTGGGAAGTCATGCCTTGAATTTGTATGGGCATCAGGCTGATGTAAAACAGTAATAAGAATATATAGCTATAATTGAACAACATCAATGTCTTCTAAATTGTTCTGATAAATGGTCACTACTGTAGTTGTTAAGGGTCTTCTATTTTCAACACTCAGGCAAGTGTATGTTAAGTACCACCATGATCTAGGAACAGGCCTGGGCACTGAGGATGCAGCAGAGTGTCTGCCGGGAAGAATTTCTATCTCCATGGAGTTTAGCTTCTAGTGGAGGAGTCGGCAGACTCCAGTTTTCTTTGTGTGCTCAAAGTATTTTTGTTGAGTTCTGAGAGGCATAGACCTGTTAGGGGATAGAGAGAAAGAATAGTCTTAGTAGAACTCAAAATATATAGTACATATGTTAAATTGGAAATTACCCTTAGGAGAAGTGAAATGTAAAATCTGAGGTAATTAATAATATCATTTTTCTCCTGGTAATTCATTGTAGAGGATTTGCCCAAAAGGAAAGCTCTAATTGTTGTTATTGGGTAAATTGTTTTGAGGAGGCAACTCTGTTCATGAAAAAGATGAAGAATAATTCAAAATAATTTGGCTTTGATGACCCTGGGTTGTTTGTCTGCCTAGTGTGAATTATGGATGATTTTTCCTGAGCCAGGATTGGGATGAAGCAAGTAGGGTGTTCACCTCAGGTACACAATATAAGGGGGTCACCAAAAAATTCAGCAGTCAAGCTACCGTATTTTGCCATATATAATGCATACTTTTTTGCCCAAATTTGTGAGAGAAAAATGAGACTGTGCATTATATATGGGTACTACTCATTCTGTATCTATATAAATGTTTTTAATTCTTTTATTTATGCTTATGAGTTAAAAATGTGACTAGAAATCAATAAAGATATCCATATGCAAAATAACATCCTAGAATACAATCATCGGTTTTGTTGCACTTACAACGAACTTGCAACGAGAGTAATTTCTGCCAACAATTCAATGAAATGAAATGAAGAGCAACATATTGTTGTCCACAGATAGGAGTTTTCTCTATACATGTGACTCTAACTTGATAAGATAGGTGACACCGACTTTATTACCGCAGCATGAACAGTGCGACATTTCTCTTTGTACACTTTAGGCGGGAGCTAGCAATCTAGCTGGTATTTTTACAAAAAATATTGGAAAATCCCTTGGAAAATTAAAATGGGAGATTTTTTTCTCTGAAAGTTTGCACCAAAAATATGGGTGCGCATTATACACGGCAAAATATGGTAATATTTTAATGCAATTTAAAAAAATAATGCAAAAACTCCGTGATGACATAAATACCAAAAATTGAATAAGGAACAGCTCAGTCAGTATTGTCACCCATTGTTCACTTTGACTTTGTGTTGTCCCCACCTTGCTCTATACTCCCAAAGCACTTTGTTCCTTCCACATCTCCAAACAGATTTCATTGTGTGTTACGGTCATTTGCATTCATGTCCTCTCAACTGCATGTATAACATCTTGCTGTTAGAGACAAGGCCATGTCTGTTTTGATATTCCTCACTTTACCCAGGATTGTACATTGTACATAACAGCTACTCACTAAGTGCTTATTAAATCAAAGTGCTGTGCTAATTAGAGTTCAGACCCTGTTGACATTTACTGAGCCTTCTGAAAACCATTATCTCTAGAGAGATACGTAAAAGAACATAGAGACTCCGCAAGTATTTTGGATTTGAGGCTTTATCTTTATGTGCTATTTGCTTTTATTATATTCATTCTAAATTATTCTGTTCTCTGATCATGCTGATTTTTAAGGAGCCAGCTATGTTGGGGTACGTAATTAGAGGTATCTTATTTTTCCTTCTTCTATAAAATTTTGACTTATTTTAACATCAGTTTGTGCTAATGCATATCTCTGCCAGGGTGCTCCACAGGCACTTCAAATTCACTCATCCAAAACCGCATTCATCCTTGAAACCTATTGCTCATCCTCAGTTCCCTATCTTGATGAAATGCACCATCATTTGCTGAGTTTCTAAAACCATCATTCCAGAGTGAGCCTCGATTCTTTACTCTCCTTTAACACAGGACACAGGATTGGCCCTGTGTCCAATCCATGTCTTATTCTATTTGTGCTACCCCATTAATATCTTTTGACTTCATCACAGCTGTGGACCAGAGTTTCAGGCCCACTCAACAGGACCAGTCTCTTGTCTGGTTTTCCAGCCTCCAGTCATTGCCACCAATCTATTCTCCACACAGTTGCCTAAGTGGCCTTTGTAAAATGCAAATCTGATAACATCACTCTCTTACTTCAAATCCACTCTTTATAACGATGCATTCTGGGTCCTTTTCCATTTAGTTCCTTCCTTGCCAGTCTCATCTCACATCATTCCCTGGTTTACACCCTACATTTTCTCTAGTCTATGTAGAAGGTCCTTCCCCCAGTTCAGTTGTCACCCTTCCCCCACCAGCTCTTGGTTGGTTTAGTTGCCCACCCTCTGTGCTCTCATAATATTGGGCACATAAGTCCATCAGAGCGTGGAGCAACCCTAATGGGTTATCTTTCCCACACTAGGCTTTAGCTACTTCAGGGAGTGGGGTTGGCATGAGTATGTCTTTTATTTTTGTATCCCAGAATCTTGTAGAACCTAACACATAGCAATTGTGCATTCATGAAACTTGCCCAATTTATTCAATCACCTGTTCAATTAATTAGTCTCATATCCATTACCCTCCTATCTATTCTCATTATCATCATCTAGTTTAGATTTATATCACTGCATTCTATTTATATGTTTTATATTCTATCTAAACTGGACTGTTCTAACTCCCAAAATATTTCTGTAATCCATCATCTCTATCTGGTGAATTCCTTTTTGTAACTTTCAGTATTCATCTTTCATGCCCTCTACTCCAAGTCTTTCCTGCTTTCCTACACATGAAAGGAATCTCTCCCTTTGAACAGTTCTCTCTCCTCCTACCATACCCCGCAACACACATACACTTTATTTACATTAGATTGCTATAATTCATGAATGGTCACCATTCCTTTATTAAACTGTGGGCACGGATCATTCCTCCCTCTCTCTGTTCCCCCACGGGTCTTGCTCAGTGCTTTGGTCATAGAAGGGGCTCAGAATTGAATTGGAACTGAACTGAATTGAATAAACTATCCATTTATGAAATAATTTGCTTTAGAGTTGCCAGAATTAAATGGCCGCTCCAGTGGCAATATTACTCTAACTCACTAATATCATTTGATCCACTGAGGAGCTAGTTAATTAAGTAGGTGGATTAAAAATATAATCTGCTAGAGGACGAGTGTTTTGGCAGGCACCCATACTTTTTTTTTTTTTTTCTGAAAAGCATTATGATCTCTCAGCTATAATTCCTCTTGCTTTCCACCCAAAAGAGCAATAGGACTCTTTGCACATGACTGTTGATGGCTGGTTTCGGAACACAGGCCATACACCTGTGTGCCAGATGTGCTCTGCAGACTGTGTGCTACCCCAGTCCATCTGCAAAGCATACCCCATGCTGGCTTCTTTCTATAGGACAGGGGGCATTGGTCCCCAGCCTTTTTACAAGATAGGTTCCCTGGTGCTTGCCTGTTTTCCTTGACTTAAAACCCCCTTCATTGAATTTCAATGTCTCGCCTGACCTTTGCCAGCACAGGAGGCCCTAGTCCATTTGCTTATCAGTGAGTCTGCTTTTTCTCTGCCTGTTTGATTTTTGCCTGGTGCTTTTTTGACTTGTATCACCACTTGTGAGAGTGCTGTTTGGTCTTCTATAGCCAAAGCAGCCACATCAGCATCAATGGTAGTTAATAGCTGATCAGGTCCTCAGGATTTCCAGGTGGTGACTAGAGAATGTCATCTGATATTGAATATAGCTTTAGCTGGAATGAATGGGATTCGATAACGAATGAGGTCTGCATTGATGGGCACTGGAGACAGGATAGCTTTGTGATCTTCTTTGTTTCTGTAAGAATGCCTCTGCAACTGAATCCGACCCATTTCTATGCCAATGTGCTAATAGTTGTGGAATCTCATTCATCTCAACAGAGGCCAGTTAGCCCTGGAATCCCATCTGTTTGAGTGAATGCAGTAAAATGTCATGGAAATGTGGCCATTCATTCACATCACCAGTGAGAGCTTTCTTGCTGTTAATTTCCCTGCATTTTAAGTGACTCCGAGATCGCACAGATTCTTACACCAATTAAAACAACAACAACAAAAAAAAGGGTCATTTGGGGTTTTCACTTAATTTTTTATTTTTAAGTGCTTCTCCACAAAGAGAGAATTAAACAGTTATAAAAATATGCACAGAATCTAAATGGAGACGCTCTCCTCCCTACAACAGATTTTTTTTAAAATGCCTCAACCAGATTTTTTGAGTCCCTCTTAGCATAAGATGCCCAAGGCTGTGTTTTGGCCCAGAGGAATTTTTAGGCTGATTTTTTTTTTTCTTCCTGAAAATACAGTTTAAGCAATAGAGAAACAGGATGTGTCTTGACGAGAACAGGGGTAAAAGAGGTGCTGTCTCCCACAGATTGTTAGAGTGACACAATAGTTCAGAATAAAGCAGGCCTTCCAGTAAAACTCTTGACTAGGTGGCCAGCAGAAAAGCTGGAGTCAGTCTGGCTAGAGAGTGTGGCAGGTGCTTGTAAAATCTTATTCAGTAGGCAATAATGACCATTTTCGTACGTTTGTCATTTTCTTAAGAAATTTTCTAAATTGATTTTTAAGTCAAGAATTTTGACTTTTAAAAAACATGATGTATTTGTGTGTACTTAACCATCTGATATAAATAGATGGATGGATAAATAATATAGGAGGCAATCGGTTATTTGCTGGAAAGAAATATGAGGGAAAAGTGTTTTGTTCTGTTTCAAGCTATGAACTAGCTTACTCAATAAATCAAACATGCTTCAAGTTAGCAGGCATTTTCATGGAATCAACAATATTAATAATAATTAGTAGTTCCTAGGTGCCAGGCACAGTTCTAAGTACTTTACGTACATGAACTCATTTGATCTCTATTACAAACTTGTGGTGAGCTAAGTGCTGTTGTTATCCCTGTTTTATAAATCAGGAAACTGAGATTCAGTGAAATGAAGACTTCACCCTTGCCTCTAACATTAGCTTTATTAAAATCATTTGATTCCTAGAATAAGTGCCACCTCTTTATTTGCCAAGTGTGAATTCACAAAATAATATGCCTACCAGTTTTAATCAAACCTACCAGAACTTAATGCAGCAGACTATTGTTTATCCAGACTGTCTATAATTTGATACATTCTGAATTAATAACTTTTCCCAAATGTGGATATGTTAACTTTGAAAGAATGCAACAGTTGATAAATGGCATTTTATCCCATAATGTGCTATTTGCACAATTGAAGTTAAATGCTTTACACTTCCTTCCCAAAGACATATATAAATAAAACACTTTAGAGCTCATGCATTACCAGCCAAACTATCAACATATTTTGGCTGGTAATTTTCTTATGAAATTTCTTCCTCCTATTTTTTTCTGGGAACTTGATTACCATAATTTTACCCAGTCATCACATCATCACTTTACACCAAAAATAAAACCAAACCATGCCTTAATTATTAAAATGGTAATTACTTAAAAATATTATTTATAATAATCACATGGCTTGAATTCTTACTGTGTTACAATCTCTTATAAACTTTCTTATGTATTCAAATGAGTGTCAGTGATTTTAAAGATGATCCTTGGAGAAACTAGAGACCTATTTCAATGGTGCTACTAATGATCAAAGTTTTTTCAGAATTATCTTTCTTTTTAATTGCCTTTGTAGCGTTAATTTATTTAGCAACGTGGTCATTCTTCATGCTTGATATAGATTTACTTTAAAAATGAAATTTCAGATGAAAGTCTAGTCAATAGGGGCGGGGAAGAGTTGGGAATGAAAAACGGAAGTTCAAATATAAAGTCGTGAATTGATTATTTTTATATAATCAATGGCTTTGTTAGTCAGTCTAGCTATAACATATATTTACAAATTTCAGTGCCTTAATTCAATACCGATTTATTTCTCACTAATGTCACAATCTAATGCAGGTCAATAGGTATGCTCCACACAGTCATTTAGGGACCAAGGCTCCTTCTATATGGTGGCTTTGTTATTGCCTAAATCATCCGAATTCTGTATCTGACCCTGTGCATCCAGCCAGCAATTGTGGGGGAAGAGAGCATGAAGGATTCCACAGGAGGTCTGAGGAACCGGCCCAGAGGTGGCATACATGACATCCACCCACATTTCACTGGCCAGAGCCCAAACGTGTCCCCACCTAATTGCAGGGGAAGTGGGAAATATTGTCTGGCTGTGTCACTGGAAGCAAAAGGAAATGGGATTTGGCGAGTACATAGCAATATCTCTGTTACATTACCTCTAGTCTTGTTCTCTTCCAAAAATGTGTTCTAAAAATATCTTGAGTAATAACAGCATAATCTGCTTAAATTGTCAAGCCATTTATTATCACTGCCTTGAAGGAAAAGTGCCACTTGGTAGGTTTCTTATATTGGTTTTACATTTTATCCATGTTGCGTATGAGTTTCCATTCAGATGAAGTGAGCAAAGCAGTGTTGAGATTTGTCATCTTGCTCAGCCAACCATCTTTTAGGGGTCTCTCTGACAAACAGATGAAGAGGCAGAAAGAGTGTCCTCTGATGGGATGGAGGCCACACAAAACTGCCAGTTATCCAAAAGCTTTTGGGTAACTTTTAAAGGACATAACCCATTCCCTAATGTTGAGAACTACATTTTTGTGTTCAAGTATGGTTAAGTGTTTCATTTTCCTTCTAGGTACTATCTTTATATTTTCTCCCAAACAGAATAAGATGAGTTATTTCAGACAGGTCTTTATTTGCAAGAAAGAAGTTTCCACCTTTTCTTTCTTCTACTCCAAACTCTTGAGAACCACAGATAGGATCATTTTAAGACACTGAAGTAAATTTTTCAATAAAAAAGTAAAAAACAAAAACATGAGATTTGCTATTTTTGTTCCAGACTTTCTCTACAAACACATGCAAGCATAAATCCTCTCATTCTTTCCTTTAACTGCCTCCATCATATCCATTTCAAGTTAAACAGCTCTATCACATATGTCCAGACTCTGGCAATTTTCACGGAAGCTCTGAGGCTGCAGATAAATAAATTATCTTGTACAGTTTTCACATGACATAGCAGAAAGGCAAAATTGTCAAATACACATTTTAAACACTTATTCAGGAATGGTTGTACATTCCCAGCAAAAATATCACACTCTTGCCTCTTCTTCTGACACGATGCTGACCCCTGGACTCTTCTAAAACCCACATCTCTAAAACTGACATCACTGGCTTTCTCTCTGCTTCAGTTTAGAAGGGAATTTTAATAGACAGTGGTGAGCATCTTCAAGTTTCTCTCCCTGACTAACACCACACATTGGGTTTTTCCTCCAGAGGGGATAAAATTCTGTTTTACCAAAACTGGCTGTTGGGTCCAGGATAAGTAATATGCCAGTGTTTGTGGTTCATGTTCTTGACTAGATCCTTTGAGACTCCTAGTGGGCTGGTATATTAGTTTCCTAGTGCTTCTATAACAAATGACCACAAACTTAGTGGTTTAAAACCGCATACGTTTATTCTCTTACAGCTCTGGAGGTCAAAAGTCCAAAATCAGTTGCACTGGGCTAAAGTCAAGATGTCAGCAAAATTGGTTCCTTCTGGTTCTGAGGAGAGAATCTGTTTCCTTGCCGTTTCAGCTTCTAGTGACTAACTACACTCTTTGGCTCTTGGTCTCTTCCACTACCTCTAAAGCATATAACTCCAAATTCTGCTTCCATCATCATATCACCTTCTTCTCTTCTATAATCAAATTTCCCTTTGCCTTCCCTTTACAAAGGCCCCTGCAATGATATTGGGCTACCTGGTAATCCAGGATAATCTCCCCGTTTCAATATCCTTAATTTTAATCACACATGTAAAGTCCCTTTTGCCATATAAGGTAATATTCTCTGGTTCCAGGAATTAGGATATGGACACTTTTGGGGGTATTTATTCCGTTTACCACAGCTGGTTTAGGGCAGCTGTTCCACCGAGATCTAACTTCACATATGCTATGGTCTGGTTGGTTGTGTGTTCCTTCCACCAAATTTATATGTTGAAATCTTAACCCCCAAGATGATGGTATTAGGAGGTGAGGCCTTTACTCGGTCGTTAGGTAGGTTATGAGGGCAAAGCCCTCATTATGGGGATTAGGGCTCTTATAAAAGAGACCCCGGAGACTAGCTTGTCCGTCTCACCATGTGAGGCTACAACAAGAAGGTACCAGCTATGAACCAAGTAGTGGTACTTCACCGAATGTGATGCTGCTAGACCTTGATCTTGAATGTTCCAGACTCCAGAATGGTGAGAAATTAATTTCTGTTGTTTGTAAGCTACCCAGTCTGTGGTCTTTTGTTATAGTAGCCTTAATGGACTAAGACAATGTCATCTGCACGTTAATGTAGGGCTGTAGGTCCGCAACACTCTGTTCCTCCTGACTTTCTTCATGGTCCCCACTGGCTCAAAAATGTGTAATTCTCATTATTCTTTTTTGTCCTTTCATCTCCCCGGTTTTCTTAGTACCTATTCTTGTACATACCTCTTAGCAGAGCTAGTTTTAAGTGTATAAATATCTTGGTCAATTCTTTTTTTGGAAAACGTTGAATATATTTTAAGTAACAGGTGAAGTTCATTGACAAAATCCCATTCAGGCAAAATGAAAGTAGATAAGAACATTAAAAAATACTGAATTTAAGAATTTAAGAAAATGTTTAAGAAGCAAGAGGAAAGTTCCTTGAAGATGAGTAGAGAACAGGAGTCCATGGGCCCTGTAAGTGGTGAGGACTCAGACCTGACCCTGACAGAGCTCTCTGGAGCTGTGTCCTTCCAAGGGAAACGGTTACATGGTACCCTGTGGAAGTTAGAACCTGTACCCAGGGCACAGAGGCCAACAAAGCTGGATGACAGGTCGATCTAGGCTCAGAGCTTGGTCAGATATCAGCAGAACCTGTGTGGACCGAGGCCTCTATTGGTGGGTAGGTTGGTTGATTTTCATATTTATTTCTCTTTTTTAATCATCAAGATATCATTTATATAATATAAAATTCACCCTTTTAAGATATATAATTTAGTAGTTCTTGTTATAGTAATAAAGTTATGCCATTACATCACTATCTAATTCCAGAATATTTTTATCATGTTATAAAAAAGAAAGTTCCATCCCCTTTAAGAGTCACTCCTGACTCCTTCCGATCCTCTAGCCCCTGGCAACCACTTATCTACTTTCTGACTAGGGCTTTGCCTATTCTGGACATTTCATATAAATGGAATCACATAATATGTAGCCTTTTGTGTCTGGCTTCTTTTACTTAGCATAATGTTTTCAAAGTTCATCCATGTTGGAGCACGTATCATTAGCATGTACTCATTTCTTTTAATGGTCAAATAATACTCCATTATAGGGATAGACCACATTTGTGTATCCATTAGTTGGTAAACACTTAGGTTGTTTACACTTTTTGGCTATTATGAATAATTCTGCTATGAATAGTCATGTTTTTTACACGGACGTATGTTTTCAATTTTCTTTTATATATTACCCAGGATTGGAATTCCTGGGTCATATGGTAGCTCTATGTTTAATTTTTTTGAGGAGCTATCAAACTGTTTTTCAAAGCAGCTGCACCATTTTATAATCTCAGCAGCTGTTTTGAAGAGTTCCGATTTCTATGCAACCTCTCGATTGCTTGTTATTGTCTGACATTTTTCTCAAAGCCCACCCCCAATGTTTTGGTTGCGTGAGACCCCAGCTCCTTTGCATAACCATGGAAGATGGGGAAAGCCCTAATAACAACAAACTGAAGTCCCCGCTATCTGGCAGGATAGGGATTTAGAGTTCAATCAAACTAGTTTAAAGAAATTATGCATTTTTCCACACCTGAAAAATGTGTATTTGTTTATTTGATCTTGCCTTCCCTCTGTAGTGTCATAAGTTTAATGTGATACTTTCCAATTTTCCTTCACATTATGCTACACACAGAACAATAATATTTGCCTGGGTCATGGTAGTAACCACAGGAGTCTGCTAATGGATAAATGCATGGAATCAAGCGTTCTGTCCCACCTCCTCCACCCTCAGGCCCTGCCCAGCCACTGGAGACTGAGGGATCAAAGATCCAGACATATTTCTAACCCATTTTTAGAAAGCCACCGAATACTATTTTGCTTTTTTTTTTCCTACCTCAGAAGGTCAAGATGGCTTGAATGAAAAGAACATGGGACAGAAGATCTGAGCTATAGTAATTTATCTGGCCATAGACCTTGTTCTTAAGGGTATGATACAGAGTATGACACAGGATGATACACAGTGTACAAAATGGGTACAGATCCCTGTCCGAGAGGGCCCAGTATAAATGGAGTATGAGCCAAGCTTGAATATTGAAGACAAAGGTGGTCATCAGAGGCAAATTAGGGCTGTGCGGTGATAGTCGCAGATTGCTTGCCTCTCCACGTTGACATAAACAAAAAGCTAGCGTCTGGAAACATAGGGATAACATCCAGCCATTAGGGAGAAAGAAACTGGCAAGATCTAGGTAGAGTATCTTGACCTTAGCTAGAAAGTGCTGGGGGTTGGAGTTCCTTAAGTGACAGGGATTCTGTCCCAACTGAGAAATTGATGTAAATGAGGGTGTCCAAATACCACATATAGTCCAATGGATATGAGGCAGCAAGATAATTCAAGACCCTGCTTGTCATCAAAAAAGCTCCCTAATGTACCCTTAATCCAGTTCATATAAGTGAGGAGACAAAATATTAGTGCAAGAACCTGCACAGACCTAGAGTGGACATGGGCAACCTATGTATAAGGTGTCCAGGTGTTCTGTGGCAGCTGTGACAGTCCCAATTCTTTATTAAGGTGAAAACCATGTGACTATTTCATTTATTGACCAACCCAAATACCCCAAATGTGCTTTGAAAATTCTTGTTCTTTTGTTGTATTGATTTTATAAAGGCAAGTGTATAAATTTGTCAAAAGTACATTTATAGCTAGACCTCAATTTCTAGACTAGGTATTTGCCCAAAAGTTATAAGCATGTTATAATATTTAAATATTAATATTAAATACTTATTTTTTAAATTCACTGCTTTGGGGACCCCATTATTACTTCTATTATATGAATTTGCCTTTTATGAAATGAATAAAGGAGTATGCTGTGAATTTATTTTCAAATAACAATGGATATGCGTACATACTGAGTTTGACGATCGCAAGGTGTAATAACTCTATTTTTATAATCTCCACGTTTAATTATGAACTGCAAGGATCCCAGGATCTCGAATGTGTTTCTTTCTTTAGCTCTTTCCCAGCACTGTGCCATTTATGAATGGACACTTACAAATCTTCCTTGGTAACATTATAGAAATCTTAATCTCAACATGCAAATTGACATTTCCCTAGTGATCTGTTATCTCAGTCAACTGAAGACTGGTCACTTTATCTTTCCAAAAAGGGCAGATTTAATTAAGTACTAGGTTGATCAGGTTCTTCTGGGATCTGAGGCCTAGAGATACATTTTGGGAGTTTGTTGTATGGTAAAGAAAAGTAAGGAAAAATACAAAATAATTGAATAGTTGAAGACATAAGCCTCCCAAAATTCAGAATGCTGTTTTTGACAATAAAGCCAACCTTAGAAGCACGATTGCAGCTATTGTGACTCTTTTCATCTATTTTTATCAATACCTTGGTTCTATGCTCCTCTCTATGTCATGTCTCGTATTCACTTATGGTTTCTCTAGCCTCATGACTTCTGCCAATGGCTCTGTGTATCTTCCTATTTGTATGCCAGTCTTCTCTCTGTCTTTCTTGGTGCACTGAGCATTCTAAAACCAATCAATAGTAAGATGCTGATAGGATAGATGGGTCACCATCCAATGTAGAGATTCCCATTGGGAAGAGTACTTTTCTAGGCTATATCATAGACCACTATCCAGACTATAGATGACTGACTTTCTCTTGAAAACCAAACTCTAGTCCAGTCATTTTGCGTGGCTTAGTATCCTGATACAAAACATGGTAACCATTGTACAAGGAGTTACCTGTGGCTACTTTTCTCAAAAACATGGAGTGGTACTGGCAGATGTTTTGTCCAACACACACTTTATACATCGTCTCAGATCTATATGAAAGACCTTAGGTATAAGGCCTTTAGGAATTGTGTGTCATGCTAGCATTATAGCAACTTTGGATTGAGTATTGACTCCCTAAAAACCCATATTTACATTATTGCTCTCATAATTTATGAAATTAAAATCTTAGAGTTTTATATATTCTACTGTATGTCTATTTCTGCTTGCTATGTTCTGAAAGTCATATGTTCACTTTGTGTGTCTTTAGCAGATGGAATCTTATAAAAATGGCCTAAAAAGGAATACAGGGACCTTTTGTATATGCTTTTAAAAATAGCTCTTTAATGTGCCAAATGACCTCCTCCTGATGCAGAGGAGTGATTCAGATTTCACTCTTTGCTCATTTGGTGGTCTAAGTGACTCTTTTGACTACATTATTTCCTCTAAATGACTCTCTTCTATCTCTTTCATTCCCAAATTCAATTAAAAGAAGGTAAGAAATATCTCTTTTTGGTCAAGTTCAAGTTACTCTTTGTGGTTTCTCTTTGGTTTAAGTTGAACATAATTTTATCAGTAATATTTATGATGAAGATGATGGATATAAGAAAGGCTGCAAAACTACCAGGCATGCAAAACTGACACCTTTAGAGCCATGTTTCTTTTCTATCAAAAATAGCAGTGAAAGCAATTGACAAGATTTGTGCTGAGTTTGGCATTTTTGCTGAAAACAGGTATTTGGCTGAATGCATTTGAAAAATTTTAAGTGGCATTACCTGGAACCAATGCCTTAAATAAATAGGAAGGTCTGAGCTAAAATAAACTGGAAAAATAAGACTATACATGTAGGGTCTACTGAAGCAAAGATTTCCCCACAACAAATTCTAAGTCAGCTAAAGAAATTCTGGAGAGTTTTCTATGCTCCATAACAAAAAAAAGTTTAAATCTGTCTTTTGTTCACTTCTGCCTCTTTTTTATGTTAACCACAACAGCCATGGTGTCATTACATTTTAGTAAGAGGAAATGGATACAGTGTTATCTCCAAAACTCTTGCGTATTTTGTTGCTTGGATTATACTTGAAGCCAGTACAGTGTAAAATTAACACTTCTTGTCATATTAAAGTGTTTGGTTCCTGGGTCTCAAGACAACCTCTAACAAGAGTCCTCTCTCCAACTTAGAGTCTTCAAGAAAGCACATATCAAGTCATCAATGCATTAAATAGCATTTCTAATTATCCAATATGCCTGTAGGTGCTTGGCTAATGCAGGTCAAATCTTTCTCTCTCTCTCTCTCTCTCTCTCTCTCTCTCTCTTTCTTTTAGTAGAAGGCATTTGACAAAGCCCCATGGCATGTTCATGACGGCAAATAAAATATCACTTTTTTGTTCAATTTCAGATTGGGACCATTAGTGTCTTTCTCTTGCCATATAGGGTTAACAATTTAAATGTCGATTGAATTAACCTTATCTCTGCTGGGTTCTTGAGTGAACCCTTAATTCTTATATTATTCTTTAAGTCCCTTTTCAAAGAAGCAATTTAGAGCTGAAAAAGATAAGGAGTCATCCAATCTAGGTTTCCCAAACTTGCTTGACCACGAGATACTTTTTTAAAAATTTAATGAATTTCTAGTGAAATATAATAGATTAATAACATGCATTTTCCCTCCCAAATGTTTACTAAAATGGTAATAAGGAGATGCAAAGAGTACAAACCATTAAAGTTAAAAAGATCATGAGTGGTGCTAATTGCAGATGAGAAATAGCAGCAAAGTTTTTTGAAGATGGAAAGTAGATGGACAGTAATAAATGAAATAGCAAAATGCAGAAAGCAGATTGCTAAGTGCCTAAAAAAGAAGATGAAAAGGAGAAGCAAGGAGTTGCAAGCTGTAGGATTTTGGACAGTCCAGAGAGGTACCAGACATCCGGAAAGTTGGCAGTGATGATTGATATAGGAAGATTGGTTACATTCTGAAAAAGGAGCAGTTAAAGTCACTCCTCCACCTGTTACCTCGTGATGATGGCTGCAACCCAACCCTTGTAGGAAAGGTAAGTCTATTCTTTGAAGATATTGAACTAGAAAGGTTACTGAGTTCTGGACACCAAGTATAAATGTCAAGTGGGGACGTAGTGTTAGACTGAAAACAGGAGGAAGAAGTAAAAGGCTACACACTTAATAGTAAGCCCACAGGCAGCTCCAGCACTATTCCTCCATTCAACTACCACAAGTCTTTTCAATAAGCCTTTTTCTTTCCTCCCCATTCCGGGCAGAATGTTAGAGGATTTCTCAGTGAAGTTACCAAAAACCCTGTAGGGGAGGAAAAATATTTTCCCCTCTACCATTCTCAGTTCTTGGCCAAAACACTTATAATAAAAGACAGATTAACAAGAGAAAAATAACAAAACTTTATTAAAATGTATACCTCATGTTTACATGGAAGATGCCAAGAGGAAAATGAATAACTCCCAAGGTGGCTTAGAATTCAGGATTCTTAATAGGGAAGGTGGTGGAGGTATGGAGCCTCTTAATGGGGAGAAAATGATTTTTTAAAAAGATGAATGAGCCCTTAGCCGAATAAGTGGGAGGTATGATAGTTTGTGACAAAGTGTCTTGGTATGATGTTGACTAGGTTCTCCTCTCTGGTGGTAAGAGTCAATCTTCACTGGTTGATGGCACTCTGATAATTGAGTTCCTTTTAGAGGATCTGTCCTTACGTAGATTACGAGAGTTCAAAGAAAGTCTCTCCCTGCTTTTGCTGTGTTTTTAAGTGCTTGCAGTTCAAAATAATCAATATACCAAAGCAGCATATTTTGGGGTGGCATTTACTGAACTCCTATTGTCGTATTGCAAGGTGGCATATTCTGATACCTTTCAAACCCCAAATAAAAAGTCTAAAACTAACATTTGGGGAGTCCCAAAAAGAGAAGTCTCAGTTAGATCAATTTTTCATGACACTCACCTCATGACAAGATTTGCTCATGAAAACAGAGCTTGCAATAAGTTTTCCCTTTTTGATATAAATGGACATTTCTAGAATTGGGCAGACAGTACAATTGAGAGATGTATATAATATTAAAGGAAATAAAACAACAGAAAAAAGTGAAAAGAAACAGTCAATGTAGAGAGCAGTTAAAAAACAATTATTCTTAATATCCTAAATGATATTCAGAATAGATGAAGCATCCATGAAGAAAAGTATACATAAAGAAAAAAGAAACTCTTAAGTGTTAAAACTATGGTAGCATAAATATAAAATTCAATAGAGTAATTGGAAGTTAAAGATGAAGATACCTTGCAGAAAGTAAAATAAATGGATGAAGAAGTACAATATGAGAGAAAATATAATAAATTTAGAGAATCAATTCAGGAAGTCCACTACTAATAAGATTTCCAAAAGGCAAGGACAAAATGTGTATTATCAAAAAAAGCATAAAATTTTCCCTAGCAGAAGAACATGAGTCATGAGATTAAAGACCTCTACCAAGTGTCTGGCACAATGTAGGAGAAAATCCATAAGGGATAAACAGAAGATTATAAAGGCTTCCAGAAAAAGAAAAATGTCACACACAAAGGATCTGAAAAAAACAATAGTATTAGAAATTCCCAAAGCAATGTCGAAAGCTTGAAAAGCGGTGCGACATTAAAATTTTAATTTAAAAAGTTATTTCCAATCCACAATTTTATACCTAGCCAAATTATCAGTTGGGAAGTGTAGCATAAAAAACATTTTAATACGTGCGAAGCCACAAAATATTTACCTCCCATGCACTATTTCTCAGAAAGCTCCTAGGAAACAAGCCATCAAGATGACAAAGTAAATCAAGAAAAAGGAAGACATGAACTCCCTAGGAAAGGGAGTTCAAAAAAAGAAAGAACCTATAATAGAAAATCCTACTTTGACATCTATACATGAGACTAGGAAAGCAGCCAGTCAGTCCTAGGGCAGGAGGAATGTCCCCAATTGTGGTATTCATATGACATGTGTTGCAAAATTGTCAGAGAGTTGGGAAAGAATTATTCATGGATACAAAAGAATCAAATTAAACAAAGCAATTATTAACTCAAGGGAAAACCAAAAGTTTTATAAAAAAAGAATTGTAAACATAGTACATCATGTCGCTCAGCTATAACAATATTTAGTCATAATAATGTAAACCTAATAATATAAATGATTAAATAATTTTCATTTTTTAAATTGTGATGAAATATGTTGGGAGTAAGAGAGGAAGGATAGTTTTGTATTTGTGAGCAATAGCCTAAGAGAACTAAATCATATTTACAGTGGAAATCAATAGATATTATTAAAGAAAAGTTTACAACATTAATAAAAAAAATAATTTAAGTATGTTACATAGAAACATAAGTAACAGAAAAAAACCCAGCTAAAATTAGATGTAGTTGCTTGTAGGGAGGAGAGCTTAAGGATGGGGAAGGTAGACTTCTGTTTTTCTTTATTAATCTAAAGAAGGGGTCAGCAAACTATGGTTCATGGGCCAAATTTGGTAAGTTGCAGGTTTTGTAAATAATGTTTTATTGCAATACAGCCATGGCCACTTGTCTATGGATTGTCTGTGGCTGCTTTTATGCCCCAAGAGGTTGCTACCAAAGAGAGTTGAGTGGTTGTGACAGAGACTATATAGCCAGCAATCTAAAATATTTACTTTCTTTGCAGAAGAAATTTGCCAATCTCATGTCTAGAGCAGTGGTTCTCAAATTTTAGCTGCATCAGAATTATCTGGAGGGCTTATTAGAACACAGTTTACTGGGCCCGCTGAGAATTTCTGCTTCCATAGATCTCTGGTGGGGCCTACAGAAACTGCGTTTCTAGTAAGTTTCCAGGTGATGCTGATACTGCTGGTTCAGGGTTTCTGCTTTGAGAACCACTGTTCCAAAGGAACTGTTTGGCTTTTTAAAAACTCAAGTGTTAAGTATCATGTTTATAAAATAAATTTTAAGTATGTGTTTAGAAGTATAAGCTTGGAAGCTTGCCGGAAAATTTAAGCTAAAATAAATACAAAACCAACCTCCAGTAATTAAATGTAACAAGAAATAATGAAAATGTAATTTTTTAAAACTTATATTGGAACAAAAACATTAATAAATTGAACTGGAGAAAATACACTGTGTTTTATTGATAGCATTATCTTACAGATACAAGCATAGATGTTAATTTCTGTGACCTGTGCCACTGCATGATCATGTTATGATCTAAGTAGTTAGTGGGTAGATTACCTCCTGTCATTCCACTATTCGTTAAAGGCAGACTGCTATATAAAAACATCAACTATGCAAACAGTTATTTGAAAATCTTTTTTATTTTCTCCTCTAAAATGTTATTTTCAGCATTTTTTCATATAGTATCTTTTTCTAAAATACTTGTTTTCTGAACAATACAGTTGAAGAAACTTATTTAAAACCTACTCCTCTTCTCTTGACCCCTTTCACAGATGATGAAACTGATACCTAGGGAACTCTTACGGGCTGTAGATCCAAGACCTCCTGACCCAGTCCCCACTTCCATCCCCTCTTCCACCCCAGCTCCTGTTTGCTTTCCCTCAGGTGGTGAAGGAAAGAACTCTGAATGAGCCCAAACTCAAATCAGGCTTAAAGAAAAAAAAAAAAAAAAGCACTGCTAATACGAGTGACCATCTTTTTTTTCCCTAAAACCCTGAAACAAAGGAAATTCTCTGCTTCCAGGAATAGCCTTAATCAGTCACATATGTGAACACAGACCCAGTGACTGTTCAGTTTTCCACCAACGTAACAGGATTTTCCGACACATTGATTTTTTTTTTCTTTTGCCTATTATCAGTATCAGTATTTTTTTTTTTTTTTAAAGATCCTAGGCATGATACCAGACCTTTCAACCAGGCAGGCAGGATGCAGAAAATCTGCAGTGTTTGAAAGCAAAGAGAAATAAAGGATATTGAGGGTAGAAAGAATCCCCGGTTGGTAAAAACAAACAAACAGCTTTAAAAATCTAAGAATTGTGCCCTGAGGGGGTGGGTTTGCTGAACTGTCAGCTCTACCAGTTAATGAGGTAGTTTGTCTAATGGAAATAGAAAAGACCATTTATAACAATGCTGGGCTTTGTGTGTGTGATTTAAAAATCAAATTGAGTGGAAATGCAGCAAACACTAAATGACATTGTTTATTTTCTAATTAATTTGGTACAAACTACAAAATACAAGTGTTAAATATATTAGATGGTATGTGATTTTTAGAAGAGAAAGCACTGGAAGGATTCACCTCTCATAGTCCATTTACTTTCTTTTCATCAGAGAAACAAATTGTGCTTTGAAAGCTTGAAAAGGACATTGATATTTTGGATGGGACATCACTTTTGGAGTTAAGTGTGTTACATAAGCGACCCAGGAACGTAGTCTCCTTTGTAAGGTTCTGTGGAGTTCTAGGGAGCCTGAGACCATATGGTCTGACTGTTGATGATGTTCATTTTTAATAGTAATAAACCAAGTATTCAACGCCCTGGGGAGGATGTCAGCTAAGTGAGGACAGCCACTCACATCACAACTGCTCATGGACTTTTTCCTCTGTGGGGTACAACTAGGACAATAAGGGACTCGGTATAAATATATGCACAGCATGGTAGAGGGGAAACAGCAGAGATGGTAGAACCAGGCCGATATAGGTGCAAATCCTGGCTTAGCCACAGGCTGACTGTAATACTGGGGACAAGTCATTTCAACTCACTGAGACTTAGTTTTCCCATCTAGAAAATAAAGATGATAATATCTGCCTTTTGGGACTATTCTAAGAGCTACAGCTTCAAGCTCGTAAGTGAAGTGCATGACACACGGTAAAAACATAAATGGACGTTGCTATTTATTAGAATATTTTGGGGTTTTAATAACCAAACTGACTAATTTCACAAACTGAGAGATCAGTAAACTTGCATGAGTGTTTGTTCTCAAATTTATCTAGATCCTACTATCTCTTCTTTTCTCTCATGACAAACATTTTAGTCCTTATATCCTTTCCCTAGGTGTACTGTGATGTGTTCTCCTCCCTGCCCTGACCCCCAAAGCCACTTGTCCATTTCAGAAAGCTTTGTTCTCAGAAGCATATCATTTGATGGGCTGATACATGTGTTTACAACAAATAGTGTTTACTATTTACCTAGCGTTTACTCTGCACCAGGTACTGTTCTTCTTTTAGTATTACCTCGTTTAATCCTTACAACGCCCCTCTGAAGTAACACCCCTCTGAGTATTATTATCCCAATTTTATAATAAAAACTGATATATTGAAAGGTAAGATAGTTGTCCAAGGAACGGAGCCACGATTTGAACCTAGGCGGTCTGGTTCTAGAATTAGGCTCTTAACAACTACTTTATGCTTGCCTTGAGATATTGTTCTTGCTTTGTGCCACATGGGTTTATATTTGAGGCTTCCCATTCAGTGAGCTCCAGAATTGGGGACTTTTACTGAATATTGCCAAGGTAAACCTATGAAGGTCACAGCAAGCCCCACCTAAGAATCTATTTCAGTCTTCTTTCATTCCCAATCTCAAAGAATTATAAATGCTGACCATCCCTAAAATGTCCTTTTTTGGGGACAGGGTAGTTTCACTCTGCTGAACAACATGACCTCAATTAGGAGCTGTTAAAATTAGAAACTCCATGAGAGCAGAAAAAACATTAGCATTGTTCTACTATGTATATCTATCTCTACTGGCTACCTCAGCACCTACAGCATCATAGTAAGTTAGGATTTGATTGACTGATGGATGATTAAATGGATGGACAAATGGATGATGGTCGTATGGATCAATTGATGGCTAGACAGATGGATGTGTGGGCGATGTGTATACTGTTGCTGATAAGGAACTGACAAAGTATTTCGTTGATCTTTGATGGCTGTATCTCTTACTTATCTTTCATTAGATTACAGTTTTCTTCCACAATTATATTTATCTTGTTGGGTATGTCATTCCAAATGGCTGCATTAAAATTCAAACTTGTTCATATGAATTCTATAAACCTTGGGAGACCATAGGTCAGGACAACATGAAACAATCCATTTCTTTAAAAGAAGCAAGAAAATCATTCATTCATTCATTCAACCATTCAGTGAATATTTATTGAGCATCTGCTGCCTGTCAGGTAATCTTATAGGAGCTTTAAACATAGCTGTTAACAAAACAAACAAAACTGCCCTCCTGGTGAATACATTCTAATGGGGGAGAGAGATAAAAACAAACATTCTCCCGTGTGATGGATCATGCTGTTTAAGTGCCATGGAGAAAAGTTAAGCAAGATGAGGATTATAGGAATGATGGTGGGTGAAGATTGTTATTTGCATCAGATAGAGTTATTTTGAACTTGTGCATAAAATTTATTCTATATTAGAATATGAAAGTTTAAGAATATTAAAGTAGTTGAGTGTAGAAGGAACAACTGGGAACAGGAGACATAGATTAATAATAGAGATTTTTCAAATAATAGCTTGATTAAGAGGAGAATATTTTTGACTTGTGTAATATACATATATATGTGTGTGTGTGTGTGTGTGTATATATATAATATGTGTGTATATATAATATACACACACATTTTTTTTTCTTACAGGGTTAGCAGCTCCAGACTTTTCAATTCATGTCATTTCCCAGCCTGAAACTGAGAAGCTGAACGAAAAAGACATCCTTCCTGTCATCAGCAAAGCAAAATGAGAGGTGGAAAAACCATGTTGGAAACAAGCAAGGTCCTCTGTTGAACTGTCTTGCCTTTGGTCCAGAACACAACTCAGACTCAACTCTTACCCTGAATTTACATCTCCAACTTTGGTTCACGGCCTGAAGTGATGTGTTCCCACCTCAGAGCACCTTCCATTCTGTGAGTCCTGAAACATGACCACCAGTAGCCACACATGTCCCGTCCCGGCAGTGAATGGACACATGACTCACTATCCAGCTGCACCCTACCCATTACTCTTTCCACCAGTCATCGGAGGACTTTCCCTGCCTCCTCTCCATGGCCTTCACGGCCACCCTCCTCCAAGCGGATGCAGCACCCCATCACCTGCAAGTAAGTACCACTGGAGTTTGCTCTCTTTTCTCTTGGTTGATTGGCTTAACGGACCTGAGAACAGGACAGTTCATATCCAGGGTAAGTTTTCATATGTTGGGTGTTGTTTTCTCTTGGTCTAGAATTGTACTTTTACTTTTATTGGCAGAAATATCATTTGAAACCAGACAAATCGTGAATTTTAGAATTTGGTCCATTCAAAACCACACTGGTGTTTTGCTTAATTTCATAAAATGTAGACACCAGTCGTCAGCATGTGTGACCAATATACCTGAAGAAATTGGCCACTTGATAAATAATGTGAACAGTGAATTAGAATATGGTACCATAAAAATCACTAATAATAATCCTAGGTTGAACATCAATTTTGGTTGTGAGGTCTCCTTTGAATCTCTTATTCATTTTCCTGGTACTCATAATATCAGTAATTATTCTCAACTTTCCAATGACTTTTGCTACAAATTCATATCACATAAGCTTTTTGAATGTCCTTGATCACTTTTGACTGTACTGAGCTATTTCTTACTTCCAATCTTCTCTAAAATGTTGGGTATAAAGTATTATAAAATAAAAGTAATCAGAGTTAGAACTCTTTAAGACTGATATGACTTACTCATGGGAAGCATCTATACCATGTAATTAAAAACAACAAGCATGGTTAAGGACAAACTATGGTAGCCAGTGAGCTCTCCCACCTTTTAGAAACAGGATGCCAAATGTTAGAAACATTTGGCATCTGGAGGTAAAAAGGCATATTGATCCCATTGTGCTATACCAGGTACCTACAACATGTACTCCAGATTCTTCCTGGTCTGTAGCTCAACAGGAGCATTTCAGAGCTCTTCCTGGTGATTGTTTTGTGTTTTGCTGCTCTTTAAGGAGTTCCTCTAGATATTGGCGTGGTACTTAGAAGTTTTTCTTTTGAAGTACTATCTTAAGTTTTCTGTATTGTGGTCTTTGTACCTTATCTTCGCCCTTCTACTACATCCTTAGCTCACTGGAAGCAGGGAGTCATCCCACCTAACAAGGATCCCTTAGCTCCTGGTACAGAGCCTTCAGAAATAGTAGAAGATGGGTGTTTAGATGTTTGCATGTTTAAATGAATGAATAGGCAGATAAACAGATGGACAAACAGCCATTTAATGCAGAGATGTTGATTGCAATCACAGTATTATCATGCCTGACGTGCAGACTTGTCTTCCTTCTTGGAATGACATAATTAAAATTCTTCCCTTATGTATTTTAGATTTCTGGCTAGAGTATATGATCTATAAAGTCTTTTAAAATGCTTAATAACATTGTCCCATGTATTTCAAGTTCAAATTGAAACTAGATGTAACCGAAGTAGTTTCTTAGTTATCAGGAGAGATGGAAAGAATACCTGTATTCAAAATATTGTTCCCCCAATGCAAATAGTACAATGAAGTTACTTTCAGCTAACACATGAAAGGGCCTGACTAAATGCTTGCTAAAGCTGTAAAAATTTCACCAAAGAGCCTCTGTGTCTAATTCCATAGTTTAACCAGCCTGAACGACAGTACTTTCTAATACATTTCTTTCCTCATATCAGAAGTACTCGTATGCATATATTTTGTCGATGTAGTCAAGGAATTAAGACATGAGTATTATTTCCATCCCTTGTTATCTAATCTTACAGATGACAAACTTAGGCAGCTGCAGCCCCTGGGTGCCCACAAGCAAATCCCAGCAACTTTGGGCTTCTTTGGTTACTGATTTTAAGAAAAATGCAGAGCATTGTGAATGGAAGGGTGGGTGAGATCTTTGGGCTGATTTGCACCCCTGAACTCTTGAACAGGTCCTCAATATACAAAACTATCACCCATCTATTTGCAGATATTGTTAGCTCGAATAATTCTACAGAGCAGTGCTTGGCATACTATAGTCTATATGCCAAATCCAGCCCACCATCTGTTTTTGTAAATAAAGTTTTGTTGGAGCACATCCACACTCATTTGTCTAAATATAGTCTGCGGCTGCCTTCGTGCGACAATGTTAGACACCATATAACCAAGAAATCATAAAACCTTGGCTCTCTTGTTCTTTCCAAAAAAATTTTGCTGACCCCTGTTAAGGAGGTTAAGAGCATTGGGATAGAAGTCAAATCTAGAATCTAGTCAGGCTCTGTCTCTAAGTAATGATATTAGCTCTTCAAATTTCTTCCCCCAATCTGAGTTTCAGTGGCTCAGCATGTATCCTGGATGTGCTGGGCTATCTCATATCTAAAGCTCCTTTCACTTCTAAATACAAGGCTATTCTTTTCATTTCACAATGACGAATAAAGCACAAGATGCCATGACTATCAGGTGAAACGATATTGCAATTACCGTTTTTCTTGATCAAGATTAGTCAAAATGTTTGCAATTTCCTATGTTTCACCCTTTAGAAGGAGAAGGTTTACAGTTCAAAAACAGTGGGTACAAAATTGATGACAATTTCTGAGGGCCTTGGGGAGAGCCTTGGGGAGGGCCTTGGGGAGAGGGTGCTGAGTAACTGCGTCTTGTAAGGTGGCGAGAGAAGGGAAAGAGGACGCGGTACAGAAAGTTCAGGCTGGAAACTTCAAAGTTGATTTACTTCACAACCCTAGCTAATACCTTGTTTTATTATTTTTTACTACAAAGCACATGAAAGCCACTCACATGAAAATTATTGAAAGATGCCACTGTTAATATACAGTCCGTTAGTTGGCCCTTGAATATGGAGTTTTCTTTGTTACAGATTGTGTTTTAGAAAGACCAGGGAACAAGGGTAAAGTCGTAAAAGTTACACACAGACTTTCTCTTGGCTAAAAATAAACTTCGAGTTTTATTCATGTACTGAGGTTAATTAGGGAGGTAGCCAAATTCTGTAAAGTCTCGATAACTAGCAAAACACATGCTTGGGTGGAAAAGCCAGCTAATCGGGAATGCAAAGGAAACAAACGTGTTGGGCAATGACTCCATGAGGAGGGTCATGTCATTGAACTATGGAGTTTGCTGATGCTTCTTTCATCATTTGTCCACATCTAGATTCTTCACCTCAGAGAGGTAGAATAAATTCTCCTGCCCTGAAACAAGTTTCTTTTAGCACCATGTAATTATAAAGGCTCAAGAACCTTCCACCTCAAATGTGAGTGAGAGCAATTTCCATAGCAGCTGTTGATTTACACCCACTCCTTACTCTTCCCACCATTCACTCCTAATTCTCTGATCAGCCTGTTCTGCTAGATGAGAACCTGAACTCTGTGTATTTAACCTCTCTCTACCTATGGTACACACATCCCCATTCCCACATATAGAGATGTACTTGACCTGACATATCAGTTATTTAACCACTCTGAATTTCTCTCCCATCAATGATAAAATATTTTTATTTAAAGAATAGTCTTTTCTAATAATCATATTCAAATCTTTGCAAGGATGAAGTTAGTGTATAAATTAGAAGGAAAAGTTGTACTATAAATGGATAAAATAAAATCATCTCCAAAGCCTTTCAATTCTGAGTCCATGTACTATAGCTCAGATTTTTTTCTGGATCCCATGCTGTTTGCAGGCGAATAGCCCATGTCTCCTTGGTTGGTGCCAATGGTGGACCCTGATCTCTACAGCATGGGATACTTAGCTATTGGTATGACCATTTGTGACAATTCAGAGGTAAAAATTTTGCCACTTTTCAGAAACTCTGCTCTCCAGAACCTTCTACCTTAAAGAAAAAAAAAATGATTTGCAGGAGAGAAGTGAACTTAAAGCATCTTCTAAGTGTGCACATTCTTGTCTTTGCATTCTGACTTCATTCTTATATCATGGAATCTCTATAAGCTTAGAAATCAGGAAATATACAAGAAAAGAGGGACTTAAAACAGGTAATAAAAGGCTGCCTTGTATTACACACCTCCTGTATAATCCACTGAGCGTTTAATATATATCATTCATAGTCTTTTATAACAGCCTCCTAAATATTGCTTCCAGGGCATTAGCAGCAGTCCCATTTTATAGATGAAGACCATAAGGTTTAGAGAAAGTCAAGGGCTTACACAGATAGTTAATATTGGAGTCAGATTCCAAGCCCAAATCTTGGATCCCCAAAGGAGATGTGTTTCCCTGTGTGTTTGGGCAATGAGGCCAACTTAACCCCTCAGATAATCACATAGGTCCACTATAGGTTGGTATCTCTTTCCCATGATACTTCAGGGAGTCCTTGGAGATGAGGGATATTTAAAAGACCTTACAACCTCATTAATTTCACCAACTACTGTGGAAGCAGCTATCGGTTTTCATCAAAATGGAGAGATGAAGGTGGGCTCCACAGTCAGAGAGTCACTATGGATGCCTCTACTCAGTTCTGTCCTTTGGGCTGAGAGCTTGTCACCTTCAGGCACGCGTGACTTCCATTGAGAGAGAAGCCTGATACGCTATGCCAGGGAACACTCAAAATTTAATGTTACTGAGCTCTCTGTGAAAGTTGGACAACTGTCCGTCTGTCACTCTTTATGTTCCTTTCATGGCTGCTTGTTCTGTTTTATTGCTGCACATGTGCTTTTTTATAGGTTGTGGTAAGCTGGAAAATATTGTTAAGAGTTTTGGCTTTTGAGCCTCTCTCAAAATGATCTGAGTTTAACTCCAGCATCTTAAAATGAGAGTTCTTTTCCCCTGCTTCTTTAATGATCCGAAAGTGCTCTCCTGTCAAAATCACAAAATAGGGTATTCTCTTTTTAAAAGCCCAACCTTCTGGAGAGACAGACTGTGAGTCTCGGAATTAGCAAGGACATAAAATGAGTCTTATTTCTGTATCTTGTCTTAAACTAAGAGCAGCCTTGTTACCCAACTTGTCTAAAGCAAAGCCAGATTGGACTTCCTTACTGCACGTTAATGGCGATTGGCCCAGAGGTGTTGAGCATGTTTTAAATATCTGCAGATTGATGGTAACTAAAAGCAACTCATTAATTCCTGTCATCCATCACCCTTTGCTCTGTGGTCTTATCTTCTTTCTACTGCATGTTATATTTGTCCTTAACCATACACAATGACCCTACTAGACAGGGACACATCTAATTTTAAGATGTCTGGGGTTTAGTATGTTATTGGTATTTAGCGAATACAAAATATGTATGTGTGTGTGTGTGTGTGTATATATATATATATATATATATATATATATATATGTTGTATATATGCATCCTTCCCATTTTTAAGCCAAATAAAAATAAGGTAAGATAAAGTAAAACAAACTTGTTAAAAATTTGAGTAAACTCAGTTATAATAATTTTGCCCATTTCATCTGCCTTTGGGCATTGGGTATCTTTGAAGTTCTGAGGCTTAGGGAGGTAAACGCTTTCACCTGAATGTTTTAAAAACAGAGTTTACATTTTTGGGATGATTGAAAAATTCTACTGGTCTGGCATAGGCTTAGAGCCACGTGTGTATTATGTAAGAGTTTATTCTTTAAAGGAGGACAGGTATTGATTATTTGCATACAGTGCCTCTCTTCCATAAAAATAAAGAAATCTTTGTGTCTTCTTCTTGATATCTGTATAATTTCCCCAGACTCTGGTTGAGTACAATGTGTAATTCTTTGAACAGTCCTAATGAGGAGCTGGGCTCTTTCTGTTTGTTGAACTTTACCCCAAAGGGATCAAGAGTATGTGAACATGAATTAGGAACAAAAAGATTATTGTTCGATTTTATCAAATTAACAAGAATGCCCAAAGGAGAATCTTAACTCTAGAAATGTGTTCTTAAATAGAAATAGACTTTCAGTCCGTAGAGACTATCATAAAAACAGGAATGGATTTACGTCTAAGTTATCCTGTCAATGATTATTCCTAGGGAAAGCATGTTTGGAAGAATATATACCAAAAAAAAAAAAAAAGGAAGAATAGAGAAAAGAGAGTGATGGTTTAAAACTCATATTAGAATTATAGAATTCCTTTTGATATTCGACTTACTAAATAGTTAAACATACATTTTAAAAAAAACATTTTGACCCTATGAAAATTGAACTTCTGAAAATTGGAATCATTACAACATTTGGCTATAATATATGAGAATTTCCATGTCTTCCAAATTTCTGTCTTGATGAATTCCTCAATCTACAGCTCCTATATATTGCAGATGGTATGTTTTCCTCCTAATGAAGAAAATCCCATTCAGATGAACTTCAGTGATGGGAGATTAACCTCTGTTCAGGTAGATGGACATAAAGACAAATGGAATTGCCACCAGGTGGCCACCCTCTGGGCCATCTTCAGGATGGATCTCAGGCAGTCCCACAGAAGCTCTGGCGTTTTATGCTGTGTCATTAAAGTGATACAGCTCCCTTTTCTGTCTTTACTTCTGTTTTCCACTTTGGTTCCCTCTGACATTTGAATAATTCTTGGTAATTTGAACTGGAAATAGAGGGAAAGGGCAAGGAGGGTGGGAGGGAAAGAGAAAGAAACAGACAGACAGGAAGAAAGACAGAGAGAGACTAATTAATTCTGTTATTTGAGCTCCAGGCCACCTCCAAGAACTTGAGGCCACCAGGCCAACCATGGCCAGGTGGTACTGTCAGCTGTCTTTGTGTTTTTTTTTGCTTTTTTTTTTTTTTTGCGTTGCCATGAGAATAAGTACAAAAAGTAGCTACCATTTATTAGTGTGCTACAAATGTTTCCTCTATCTGCCAACTGGAAAAGAGAACTAGAAAAACAAAGACCCAGGTACCATCTTTTGTAAGGTTGCTCAGACAAAAATAGTGGGAGAACTATTACAAGAGTTCTATGTAAGAACTCTTCTTGCTCTGACCAAAGCCAGTCTTTTTTTTATAACTCCGTGTTAGCCATGGACATCAAGACAATAAAAATATTTTAAAAACACTTTTTCTGTCTTCAAGGAACTTGCACTCCTATTGGGAAGTCAAAATCACCTAAAACCATTTGGATCTAAAACCCTGATGCTCTTTGCCCTCGAAAGCCTTGATTTTGTAAAACTTGTAACATCTCCTCTCACCCACACACCCAGTGTGCATACTTTGGTTTATCACACATGTCCTATTCTGCTGTCTTTACTTGTTTTTGAAGCTTTTCCTTTTCTGCTCCTCTGTTAACCTGATGCCTGATACTTATCAGAAACTCATTTAAGGTTTGTGGAATGACTGAATCAGTAGTTCTCACTGGTTGGGAATTTTGAAAATATCTGGTTCTGCTTTGGGAAGTCACAGTGAGGGAGCAGGCGAAGAGGCTGAATGTCCTGCACTGTGTGCAATAGTTGCAAATAATAAAGAATTACCTCACATCCTTGTGACTTCCCAATGTCCCACCAGACATTTATGTTAAGAGCCTCCCCAAAATAAATATGATTAACTAATCATAAACCATAACTCCATTTTACATATAAATGCAAAATATTCTGTGCTTTGATCATACCCTGAATTATTTAGGACTATAATTGCTGTGTAAATCAAGTGTAGGCTGATCTTTCATTTGGAACATTTCTAAGAGTCATCCACCATTTCAGAAAATCATGACACTCATGACTGCTATTCTTGGTATTTGAGTCACCAATACCACACGTTTTTATGAACCTGCATTTGTAGCTAAAGCATTCACTGTAATTCTGCGTATAGGGGCAAGCATTTTACCACTTCTTTAGACCCGAGAATTTACACATTGGAATGACTATTATTTTATCATAAAATACTTTCTTTGAATTCATCCTGACTATTACAGTCAGGGAATTTTATTACCTGATATGAAATTATATGTGTAGGTGGACTATATTATCTATAACTTTCATTTTGAAATGGTAGAGCAGGTGTTATAAAATATGTTACTAAAAGAAATATTACATCCAAAATGTTGATTACTGGGATGGATGAATGGATGGATGGATAAATACATGAATGAATCAGTGAAAAAGAACTAACAGTGTTAAGTAAGCTGCTTAGACAGTAAATGATCTAGTTTTTGGGAGGAGAGTAAGGAAGTCTATAAGTGAAATTCACAGGGAGAGATTTGCGTAACCAAATTCAATGATTTTGCATGGCACTGGCAAAAGCCATATGCAGAAGACCCACAGAAAGTAGGAAACTGTTTTAAGTTTCCCATCTTGGATGGCATGTGTTGTTGGCAAAGGACCATTCAGCCCTATCCTTCATTTCTTGATGTACAACCAGTGTCCTGAAGGTATACAGAATGAGGTCGAATGTATTGTTATTCATGAACTCACCCTTCCAGTATTTATTTAACACATAGATGTTAGATATTGCAGTAGGTACTTCAAAGTCTGTCTGATGGTTTTCTGGGTAAATCCATCAGAGTGATTGGTTCTCATTTGTGTGTCATGTGAGATTCTATCTCCAATGAGATGCCATTTTAGGATTTACCAGGAAAAACTTATGGGACTTTTACGGATTGAATTGTGTCACCCAAAAAGATGTTGAAGCCCAAACCCCCAGTATCTATGAATGTAACTTTACTTAGAAATAGGGTCTTCTCAAATGATCAAGTTAAGATGAGGTCATCAGAGTGGGCCCTAATCCAACATGACTGTGTCCTTATAAAAACGGAAAATTTGGACATGGAGATAGAGATACAGGGAGAATGCCAAAGTGAAGGTTGGAGTTACACTGCCACAAGACAAAGAATGCAAAGATTACCAGCAAACCGCCAGAGGCTTGGGTAAAGCGTGGAAGAGACTGTCCCTCAAAACTCTCAGAAGGAACTAACCCCTCCAACTCCTTGATTTTGAACTTTTTACCCCCAGAACCTTTTCTGGTACTTTGTTATATAATATAACAGTACATATAATGTAATAGTAGCCATAAGAAACAAATAGGGACTATAACTACGCACTATACCTTCTTACCACTGAAGAAGAAAAACTATGATTTTGATCTTTTCCCCTTTTAATGTATCTGATAATTCAGCTTTCCCATAATTTTATCATCACAATGACTTTCTTTTCTGTATTGTATGGCTTCCTTGGCTGGATGGAACAAATGAATAATGTTTCAGGAACGTTTATTTTCTTTTTCTTCATTGTCAATCTTTCTTGATTCTGGCAGATGCAAATCCATTGTCATGAAACACAAAGTTTACAATTTTTTAAAAATTAATTTCTATTCCTCTGGCTTCCTTTTGGTACTGTCCTTGGATATTAAACTCCCATCCCCTTTCTTAACCCCCACATGTCTTCTTTAATATCGATTTTACTCTTACTTTTAAAGGCTTTACCTCAAAACTCTGCAGGGTTTCCCATCAGTGTCATATTGGAGCCTGTGGGATTGTCCAGAAGAATCATTCATATTATAAATTCATATTTCAAGTTCCAGTCACTGAGGGATTATTGGTAGCAGTGATCTTATCATTATAATTATTGGTTATTTATTATCTTGAACATCACTTTATTGGCTTACCTGGCAATCCCTGCTACCCTTACTTCAATACTACGTTCCTTCTCCTTTATACTTAGAACTACTTTTGTTATACAATTAGTTCCATACTCTGTGTTCTGGTCTTTACATAGACCCCCATTAGTTCTCCACATCTGGGATCTTTTAGTTCCTTATGACAAAAGTCCTTTTAAAAAATTTTTGAAGCCACCTAAAGTTGCACCACATGTAAACTCTAAGGATTTGGGGCTTCACTAAACCCTTCCATCGTTAACTTTGCCTTCAATGAAGTCGGTATCTGGACCACTGTTTTCTTGTATAATAAGATGAATCAAATTTAATAATATGGCAATCTGCATATATAGAGTTACTCTTTTTCAATCTGTTGCCAAAATCTCAGAAAAAAAATTATACTTAAGAAAATGACTACTTTCCAACGAGAATGTATATTGTTAATTTAGTACTGAGCTATTTTGCCAAATGCCCATAAGCTTTGCAAATGTTTACACAAAATAAAAAATTTAGGGCATTTTTGGAACAAGGACAGTGGTCATCTGTCACCCTGTGGACACTGATGACAGTAATAAGTTATTTAGTCTTGATTTCCTGGTTAATCCGGCAATGAGGTGCTGTAAGAGATACTGTTCAGAGACTGCCCCTAACCTCAGGAAGCTTACAGTTGAAGATAAAAGTACTAATTAGGAAATGTTCATCTCGTTGAACCAAAAATGTTGTTAATGCAGATAATTTGGGGGAGATGGCATGGGAGTGTAGGAGTTTGGAAATGGGGCAAGAGATGTTGCTATTTCCAGACCCCAATCTGTGTCCTTGAATATGGTGTTTTTTTGTTTTGTTTCGTTTCTTTGGTTTTGTCTCTGTATGCTTCAGCATCCTTGCCTGTAAAATATGGATAATAATGGTACGTACAAAGGGTTGTGATGAGGTTATCATCAATTGATACATGTGAATTACTTATAACAATAGAACCTCAATAAATAATAGCAGTCATCGTTAGACTTAGGTGTTCTACAGTCAGAATCTGTACACTCATAAGCAAAAACCTTAGTGGTCACAAGATTATCATTCCGTTACCTGTTCAGTCTAACAATTGCTTCCCAAAAGTACAGGTTGTCCTACATGCACATGTACTTTTCCATATTTCTTAAACATCTAGATTAGGCATGTGTAAGTTCTCACTTCACAGTTTCTATCCTGTCAAGACTTTCCTTTAAATTTCAAAGTTCTCCAGGAGGTGATCCTGAAATTGGGTATTGGAGCGGACTCTTTTTCATGAGTAACCATGGCCTGCTGAGTAATTTTGCATTTATCACAAAGAGTTCATATCCAAGAAATACATGTGCATTTAAAGTTATCTTTTTCAGGTGAACTGCCTTCAGAGTCAAGGAACTTAGCAAAGACGGAACCCTCCTTTCTTTCTAGGGCTTCCAGTCTCTCCAGGTCACTTTGTCTCTATGAACCATTTCAAATAATGCTTGATTTAATTTCAGTGATGTTCATAACAAGGTACATTTCTCAAACATTATGATTTTGCTTCTATTAATACCAAGCTACTCTAATGTTAATTGTTTAATTGTTATGAAGTTGGTTAATCAAGAAAAAGATACCTAAAGAAAAAAATTAATAATGACATTTCATAGAAGTAAACGGCAATTTAACGATGACCATATGGCTAAAAAGAAAGCAACCCTTCGGCATATTTAGTAAACCTTTTTTATCAGAATGGTTTGATGGAATATTTGACAAAAACGGAATTTCCATGAGTTCTGATTTAAATTTCTGAGACATGAAGGGACCTTCATATCATCATTAACTCCTGACCTGACTTCCTGTAAGTAATTTCAGGATTTCTTTTTTCTTCCACAAGATATCTTATTCCAGAAACAAAGTCAAAATAACAAATCAAATGGTGTATGTGCCACTATTGATAATATTGTTTTGTTCAATTCTGAATCCCCTAATAGGTTTAAGTCTGACAATTAAATTCATATCATGAATTTAATTGTTGCAATGATTAACTTGTTGCAATGATGTTGCTAATCTTTTATGATATCAGAGAGATTATTCATTATGAATGTGTACCAACTGGACAAACAGTTAACCAAGTTTACTATTTGGAGGTGCCGAAAAAGCTGCATGAAAAAATTAGACCACCTGAAATTTTTGCGAACACTTCATAGCTCTTGCATCACAGCGACGCACCAGCTCACACAGCACTGCCTGTGAGGGAGTTTTTAGCCAGTAAACAATAACTGTATTGGAATACCCTCCCTACTCACCTCATCTGGCCCCCAGTGACTTCTTTCTTTACCTGAAGATAAAGGAAATATTGAAAGGAAGACATTTGGATAACATTCAGGACATCAAGGATAATATGACGACAACAGCTCCGATGGCCATTCCAGAAAAAGAGTTCCAAAATTGCTTTGAATTGTGGACTAGGCGCTGGCATCAGTGCAGAGCTTCCCAAGGGGAAGTACTTTGAAGGTGACCATAGTGATATTCAGCAATGAGGTATGTAGTAGTTTTTCTAGGATGAGTTCGTGAAATTAATTGTCTGACCTCGTATACATATTGCTGCAAAAGTTAACGTCATCTTTAGTACTTGCCACAATTTTTTATCCCCACTTTGAGAACAGAAAAGAGATATATGTCTGGTGCTGGGAAGTGCTATGGAATAATGGAAAAAGACAAGGCTTGACTCTGGGAATCCCGCACTCTCATTGCAAACAACGAACAAAGACAGAATACATAAAAATATACAAAGAATATGTAAAGAACTTTTACAAATCAGAGGAAAAAGACAAATAATCCAAACCAAACCTAGACAACAGACTTCATTTTACTAAAAAGAATTAAAATTTCCCATATAAACTTCACATTTCAAATCACAATAACCGTGCAATGCCATTTTATATCAAAGTTGCAAAACTTATGACAATGTCAAGTACTGGAAAGTATGTCAATCAACAGATACCCTGGGATTATTGCCCTTGAGAGTGTAAATTACTATAATCACCTGGAAAATGGCTTAGTACTATCCTTTCAAATTGAACATTCAGATTTCCTGACCAAGCAATTTCTCTTCTAGGTACTATCCTAGAGAAACTCTTTAATATGAACACCAGAGTTCATGTTTAAGAATGTTCACAGTAGCACGGTTCATAAATTGTAAAAAAAAAAAATTAGATATCATCCAAATATCTATGAACAGATGAATACAAAGTTAAATTATGGCATAGTCACTAAATTCAATTGTATTCATCGGTGAAAACAAGTTATAGGCAACAACATGGGTAGATGATACAAACATAATATTGAGAAAAACAAATTCTTTGAGACAACATATAGGATGCTAACATTTTATAAATCTAAAAGAAACATTGTTTAGAAAAATGTATATTTGTAATAAAAACTAAACATTAAAAAATCAGGGGAATAATAAAGACAAAATTCAAGATAATAGATATCTCCTAGGGGTTAAAGGGAATAGGCAAGTAGACAGGATAGTGAAGGAGCACATGGGATGATGCAGCAGAAGAGACAGAGTCCTAATTCTTAAATATTTATTTTTACTAATATACTTTATACAAGATGCATGTATGTACATGCTTCACTTATTTTTGTAGTTATGAAGTGTACGTAAAAAGATGAGAAAAAACTATGACTGTGACTACACATATCCTTCACGTGTTAGAAATAGACAGGAGAAAGGAAAAGGGGAGTAAAATGGCAATAGCCTGCAACAGAAAATTCTTATATTAAAAAAAAGGCGGAGCGGAGCAAGCGTCGTTCAAGTCTCGCCTCCAGTGGTTGACGTGTCTAAGTCAGAGTCTCCCAAAGAGCCTGAACAGCTGCGGAAGCTCTTCATCGGAGCTTTGAAGCAACCAACGAGCGTCTGAGGAGCGATTTTGAACAATGGGGAATGCTCACAGACTGTGGGGTGATGAGAAACCCAAGCACCAAGTGCTCCAGAGGCATTCGATTTGTCACCTGTGCCACTGTGAGGGAGTGGACGCAGCCATGAATGCAAGGCCACACACGGTAGAGGGAAGAGGTGTGGAACCAAAGAGGTTTGTCTCAGGAGAAAATTTCCAATGACCTGGTGTGCACAAAACTGTGAAAAAGAGTTTTGTTTGTGGAATTACAGAAGACACTGAAGAACATCACCGAAGAGATGATTTTGAACAGTTTGGGAAAATGAAATGATTGAAATCATGACTGGCTGAGGCAGAGGCAAGAAAATAGGCTCTGCTTTTGTAACTTTTGCTGACCCTGACTCTGTAGACAAGATTGTCATTCAGAAATACCATACTGTGAATGGCCACAACTGTGTAGTAGGGAAAGCCCTATCTAAGCAAGAGATGGCTAGTGCTTCATCCAGCCAAAGAGGTCGAAGTGGTTCTGGAAATTTCAGTGGTGGTCAAGGAGGTGCTTTTGTTGGGCAGTCACAGCTTTTGTCATGGAAGAAACTTCCGTAGTCGAGGTGGCTTTGGTGGCAGTCGTGGTGGAGGGTATGGTGGCAGTGGGCATGGCTACAATGGATTTGGTAACGATGGAAGCAATTTTGGAGGTGGTAGAAGCTACAATTTTGGCCATTACAACAATCAGTCTTCAAATTTTGGACCCATGAAAGGAGGAAACTTTGAGGCAGAAGCTTTGGCCCCTATGGTGGTGGAAGCCAATACTTTGCCAAAGCATGAAACCAAGGTGACTCTCGAGGTTCCAGCAACAGTTGCTATGGCAGTGGCAGAAAGTTTTAATTACTTCTAGGAAACAAAGCTTAGCAGGAGAGGAGAGCCAGAGAAGTGACAGGAAAGCTACAGGTTACAACAGATTTGTGAATTCAGCCAAGCACAGTGGTGGCAGGGTCTTGCTGCTACGAAGAAGACATGTTTTAAACAATATTCATGTGTATGGGCAAAAAACTTGAGGACTGTATTTTTGAATAATTGTATTACAGGTTATTTTAGTTTCTGTTCTGTGGAAAGTATAAAGCATTCCAACAAAGAGTTTTAATGTTTAAAAAAAAAAAAGAGGGCAAGTGGCCAATAAAAGTATTTTTCAAATTTTAGTCTTAAAAGTAATTGTGCAAATGCAAATTTAAAAATAAAATGCAAATGAGGAGTTTATTCCTTACTTATGAAATGACAAAGACTTAAAAGAAAGATCCCATTGTTTTTCAGGCTATAGAGAAATAAATACTCATATACAACCTTGATGGTGAGAATGAAAATTGATCTATCCTTTCTATGGAATAATTTTGCAGCAAATTGCAAAGGCCTTAAAATATTCATAACAATGGCTTTGCATATTTGCTCCTATGAATTTATTCCTGAGAAATAAATGTTTTTGTGTGCTTGGGAGAACACAGATATTAGCACAGACATGTTTATAATTTAAATAAAACAAACAACTGGAGACAACCTTCTAGCTAATAAAAAGTGATTAATTAAAATATAGAGAGAATGAAAATAATAAACAATCCTTTAAAATTTTAATGGAGAAATGAATATATAGACATGAAAATGTTCAATAGGAAAAGAAAAGTTATAGAATTAATAGAATTACGTTTTAAGTATTAAGAATATGTAATATTGTTCTCTTTTAACAGATATATATTGTATATGTTTGGGTGTTTATGTGGGTTTAGGACAAAGTCTGGGGAGCATATTAATATTTATTTCTGGGTAATGGGATTATCCATGATGTTTCTTTATCTTTATTCAGTGGTCATGACTATCTTGCTTATCATGGTACCTCACTACCTAGTTCTTGGCACATAGTAGGTGTTCACTAAATATTTGTTGTATGAATTAATGCATTAGATAATGATCTGTGGAATTAATTAAAATAAAATAGGGGAAACTTTTTATTGAACTAATACAGTTGTATTCCACTGAAACAAATATTCTACATAAGTCAGAATCCTTGTCTTCTAAGAGCTAAGTATCACATTGAAGGTATTCATGTCTGATTCCACTTACAAGGGAGTAACCCTTCAGAGAGACATTTGCATTTTGAAATGGTAACATTTAGCTAAAATCCTGACTCTACAGTGGTAGATTTTCCGAGGAGATAATTTTGGAATAAGAAAGTTTATACCATATGGTATCCATATAATCCATCCATGCCCAAGTCCACTTCTGTTTCAATAGATTTCAGATAAATTATAAATTATTATTAACATTACTGTCTATAAAAATCATAATTACCACCTATATGAAAAACTATACATGTTATCTCATTTTTCCTACAACAAACACATGAGGTATTTTTTAAATTAATTTATTTGTGTTTATCTTATTTTATTTGGGGAAAAGATTTTATGACAACTTACAAAAAATTGAATGCCCAATTTTTATAAATTGTAAAGAGTCCATTTGGGTTAATAGAAAATAAGTATGAGGAAAATTGGTTGAAACTAATTTGAGGCTGGCGCATTAAAATACATCCTCTGAGGTAGGTAATAAATATTGCTCAGATGACCTAAAAGTCTATCCCAAGAAAATAATTCACATGGTCATATAGTTGATAGGGTTCATAAAATGAAGTCACCCAGCCACCCAGAGAAACATAGAAGACCGTATCATGAAGCAAATCCTAACGACATAGTAAATCCAACTCTGTTTACATGTGTTTGTGTTTTTAATAATATAGGCCAAGTTAATCATTCTAAAGCTCAGTCAGTGAAAGCAGGTCCCTGTGGGATCCCACACAATGTCCCCCAGTATTTAGCTCTCTCACAATCTGAACTTAATCCAAAAATAAATATTAGAGTGTCAAGATAAATAAATGGTCTTCATAGCCTTTAGGCATTTCTCCATAAAAACTATTTTCCTCAGCCAAGGATTTTTGCAAACATTGAGAAGCCATGAATTTGAGGTTACTCTCCCTTGGTGAGGAGCTGAGGAGCTGAAAGCCTACCCTACCCCTAGGAACAGGGTTTTCACTTGCAGAACAATTTTGAATCAGCTCCAACAGACACCAGGTCATGGCAAAGGTAGAGCAGCATGTTTAAAAGCATAGACTTTGGGGTCAGAAACACCTCCATTGTGTCCTAGATGTGTGACCCTTGGATAAATCACCTCACCTCTCATCTGTCCTCCTGGCATTGTTATGCCCAAGTTTTATCTGCTTGGAAGTAGGGCTAGTGTGAAGACTGAATAAAAGGATGCTTGGGAGGGACTTTGCATAGAGCCTCAATTAGGTCCAATTTATCCCTTAGCATGGGTCGGTTTGTTTAATAGGGAGGTAAGGAGTTGGGGAAGAAGAGATACATGAAGAACTTGAAGATAAAGTAGAAATGGAATATAATAATATCTAGACCTAAGACTCTTCCTCATCGAAGAAAAACTACCTCAGCAGAAACCAATGTATTTTCCTCAATCAGATGAATTTTCTTTGGACGCTGGAAGGAATAGTCAAAGCATGTACTCTCATGTTCCCTTACCTCTCTCAGTCCCGGGCCCCAGACACACACATTCAACAAAAACACTAAGAGATTCTTTTCTGTTTGTTTGTTTGTTTCCAAATGATAATGTGGTCTTTTGTGTAGTCATTAAGGTACTGCTTTATACAACAATATGTTGTTGTTTTTATTTGGGGGGAAATATGAAGTATTTCCTAAACTTGTGGATCTTGCATTGCAGAGCACAGCAGGAGATGTTTAACTGGCAAGTACTCTCTGAGGTCACAATGTGCTACATTTTTTCATGGAAAGCTTCAACTGCTCAACTAAAGAATGCGTTTCTTTAACAGGCAAATGAAAAAGAGACTGTCAGGTGATTCCTTGAGGTATGCTTAATTAATTCCAATCTATTAATGACGGCAATTTTCTAGTTTCGAATGATAAATGGCAGCCCTTTCTAAAAGGCATCTCACAGAGAAAGGATCTTCTCCCCACCCCCAGATTTTTCTTTTCCCTTTGTCTGTCCATTGCTGCTCAGAATGAGCTCACATCAGTAATAGTCATAATGATTTACAAAAGTAACTCCTGTCTAATCAGTTGGGACCTGGAGTTTTTATCATATTGCCAGATGTGCCATCAAAAAAAATCATCCGGTTCAGAAACTTGTGATAAATCCAGTCAGAGTCAATTCATTCCCTGAAGGCAACTGCTTGGTTGGTTTGTATGTATTTGTGTTAGGGGCCTCACCCATCTTCTTCCTATTCTCTTTATCTGCCTTTTCCATTGTGTAGAAGACAAAAAAAAAAAAAAAAGAAAAAAAATCTGTAAATACAAAATTACTGGGAGGTTGGCATATATTGGAGACCCTAGCACAACTTTTGTTTCTCTCATGTTTTAAAAAGACATTTTAGTCCAATAAAAAGGGGAGGAGGAGAAAGTTTGAAAAGACCCACACAATCATATTTCTCATATAGACTCTGTCACTCACAATGCTGATGCCAACATTGCATAAATACTCAGACGTTGCCTGTGGGATAATACTCTCCCCTCTTTGATGAAAGTTCCCCTCAGAATTCATGTTTGCTTCCTCTGGATCCTCATCACATGAGTTTTATATCTCTAAGAAATAATTTTGGTGATTTTACCTCATAATGTGGTCAGTGGTTTAAACATATATTCCTCCCGCAAAACAGTCAACTAGTTAAGGGTAAGTCCCATATTATCTCCAAATTCACTTAGGATGGTGCCTTTCACCAGGGAGAGTCTCACTAATTTGTTGAATGAGGGAAAGAATCCAAAAATGGATGAATATGGGTTTTCATTCCAAAGCTTGAGGGGGAATAAATGGAAAGATCCTACTGAGATTTTAAACCACTTTGCTGTATTGTGTTACAGTAACTAAGCTGGGCAGTAACGGGGTAACTTGCATTGGGGGAAGACTTTAACTTGGTTTATACTTTCTTGCAAGATCTTGAAATGGTACCTCCCAAATTCTATATTCCTAAATTATGGTCTCTCGGTGGAGATTAAAATATCTATAATCCAGTGTAACAAGGCACAATTGTGTGCACTGATGACAAATTAAATCTTTGGGGGAAAAATTTCCCTATATTGTCTCTGATTACATAATCAAGGAATCTTACGAATTTGCTGATGTGCAGATTTTTCTTTAATGTAAGCAAGCAATGAAGGGTGGCTTGGAAACATGGAGAAAAAGAAGGGGGTTGGGAACATGGAGTCTCTTAGGGGAAGAGACTGGGTGTTGACTTAATACAGAGTCACAGCAGTTATTCCGGAAGCACTTATTTAAACAGCTTTGCAGAAGTGCAACAATGACTGAGCTTTGAATGTTCAAAATCTAATATTTACACAGTTCTTCATCTTTGGGTCTTATAGGGCATAAAGATAGTATCTTTGCCCAGGGACTTTGTGAATATCAGAATAGGAATCAGAAAACTTTTTGGTGTGATTCTTTAAGTTCAATTAAATAATGTCTCAGAGTTGGATATAGATCAAACAGAGTGAAGCACCATACCCTCTTGGGGCCCCTCATGCGCTAATTTTTCCCCAGATTTCCTGCTACCCTTTTAAAAGATTTTGCTTGATGGAAATCAATGTAATTGTTTAAAAACTATTGGTCAGTCATCTTGTGGAGTTAGCTAGGTTTTCAGGGACAATACAATAAAAAAAAAAAACACAAAAAACTATTAGATATTAGCCGCTAAAGTTAGATTATTTTCTCATATTTATTATTAGATACAATAGCCTATAGTTTATCTTTATTTTTATACATGCATTTATTGAATACAAATAGCTCATAAATGTTCTAATATTGAGACATCAGAATGTATCAGGATGTAATTTCTCTAAAATATTAAAATTAAACTGGAAAATTAAACTTTATTTTCCCACTTTTATTTTCATCGTGATCCATATGCATCCAAATTTTATATCATTATAGTCATAAAGCAAAGACAATTTTTACTTATGGTTTTTGTTTTTTTCTATTCCAAATGCATGCTGCTTGTTGCTCTGTTGGAGGTTGCTGAGGACATACTTGCTATGTATGGTATTACGCAGTTCTCTTTATGATCCATTATAGAGAAGAGATCTTTTCTATTTTCTATAACACAAATAATCATGTTTCTAGTGAGCAAAAAAAAAAAAGTTGTGTTTTTTTTAATGTTGTTTTTTTTCTTATGACCATGGAGATCCATTTGATGATCACATCTTCCTTTTTTGCATTGCTACCTAGCAGGCTTAGAATAACCTTTGTAGTCCACCTGAAATATAGGATTTACGAGAGACATTTTCCAGTCTTAACTCCCTTTTTACATCACACTTCCTTTTCCTCATTCAATTTTACATTTTCAACCAATTTGTTGTTTTCTTTCCGTTCATTTTATGTCATATAAGGCACTTATTCTTTATACAAGATATTATTTCTTTTATTATTATAATATATGCTTCAGAATTATTGTTTTGCTCTCTGTATGATATTCTATGGAGTAGAGGTAAACCATTATATGCATCTTTAGCACTTAAGTGGTTTCTATTTTTTCTACTGGTACACAAAATTATAACTTTTATATTCGAGTATCTTCTTTCCCCCATTTAAAACAAATTGGTTACTTTGGATAAATTTTCAAGAATGATATGACTTGTTCAAAAGTTAAATGCTGACAATTAATGTCAATCCAATTGTGTCCTTTTTTAAAAGTAGAGGGAGTGTTAATCCACAGTAAATCTGAATTTACAAATAGACTAAAGGATATAATTATTACCGAAAATTTACTTCTCACAGGAAGTAATTGGAATTTCATGTTCCACTCTGCTCGGTGAATATATCATCTCTGTGCAGAATTAGGTCAAAATGAATCTGGGCTTCAAAAATGTGAACACAGTGGAAATAACCTCCTTGATTCATAAAAGAGAAATTATTGAAATTAAGATACATCTACTCAATAAAATAATAGACACTAAATGTAAGCTTTTAGTATGCTTATAATAAGAATTAAAACTTTTTTTTATAAAGAACCTATTATGCTCTTTAGTAATTTAGCATTTAGTAACTCTCTTCACCCATCTATGTTTTCCATCAGTGGTTCTTAACTGGGGGGGTGGAACTGTCCCCCAGAAAGCATTTGGAAATATGTGGGAATTGTTTGGTTTGTCATTTACAAGTGAGGGCTGCCACTGGTAACTAATGAATGCCAGCCAAGGATGTTCAACCTCTGTCAATTCTGTATTGCACCAGACAATTTTAGTGCCACAAAACTAAACAAAAAACTTGTTCTGCTCAAAATGCTAGCAGCCTGCATTGAGAAACACAAGTGTCTATAGATTTGGTCTTACTGCAGGTTGAGAGCAGATGATTGACTTGGTGCTTGGTCCGCTGTAGAGAAACACTGAGCACCTACTGTGTGCCAGTCACTCCTCTACATACTCAGAATATATGTACATCTGGGAATGAAGCAAAGAGTCAGTCCCACATGACAGTCACATTCTAAAAAGAGGCTCTTAATAAATGTTGCTTCAGGCATATAGTTGGAAAAAGCAATATGTAAAGTTTCATTCACTATATGGCTGAATAAATAAGCAAAAGGAAACTTGAAGTTACAGGGATGGAGGTCTCAAGTGGTAGCTAACATAGCAAGCAATAGAAAAGCATTACATCATTTGTTCCATCGAACTCCGCTTTTGATCTTGACTGTTTTGGCTTAGTGTGTGTCTTCCTTTTCACATATCCCAACTTCTCCCAAACTCTTGATTTCACTTTCTGCCTAATCCAAAGAAAATTAATTTCTCATGGAATGGAGTCCGATCTCTCTTTGGTATTTATATACCTCAAAGATTGTTCCAATGTAGAAAGAAGTCTTTAAAAAATCAACTTTAAAGCAAAAAACAAATCTGTCTGCCCTGGTATAAAAAGATAAGAACATTAAAACATTAAGACCCTAAAAAGTTCAGAAATCACTTCTCTGTTCCATCAAATCACGATCTGGTTGTGCCTTTTATTGTTTTATATGTTTCAATTAACTCAATTGTAATTGCTTGTCAGCATTTCATTCTAAGCAATAAATTTGTCATAAAAAAAAGAGTAGAAATAATCAAATTTCATTGTTCGTCATTTTAGTGTTTATTCCCCTTATCTGTTCCTGCAACTTTGGAATATATTCTTTTGTTAACAGCTGTTGTGATATGTTTTATAGGGAGATAGTTTAACAATTTCCTTTCTAATTTTCTTTCAGTTTTATATGTAGATTATTGCTTTTTAGAGTAAGAAAGAAAATGATCAGATGGGAAAAGAAAAGGGAAGTGGAGGAGACTATATAAACATGTGCATTGTGAACAATTTATATGTTTATGTGACTTATTTATGTACTATACACTTATGCTCAGAATTAAAATATATATCAAAATATTTAAAGTTATTTATATTTATATGGTTAACCAGTTAGTAAAATTATTATTTAGTTATTCAATTTAGGCAAAAATGTTTTTGTATTACGGTAAGACTGTAGGATATTGTTGATATCTGTGAACCCCAGGATCAGATTATGGTAGTTGCTCTGCTCTGGACCTCTTTGAACACTCAGTGACATTCTCTTCTCTTGACTGTCTTCTGACTTCTTCTCTTTAAGGCACGCTCCAAGGAGAGTGGTAGAAAAGGGTATTAATTTATACTAAAGGGCAAATGACTAATATGACTTACTATCTTACAACTCCCATGGATATTTTATTTTAACAGAAACACAAGATTTAACCAAAAATAATATAATGTGACTCTAAAAATGCATGTTTGGTATCAATCAGTATTTGAAAGACAAGAGATATTGCTTGGTACAAAAGGTCTTTTTGGTACCACTGAAATCATATCACACAAACTGTTGTCTGTTCTCCCTATAGGTCTTGATATGAGAATTTCTTTTCCAAACAGTTTCACCTGCAGATATTTACTTCTTGAGAGCTTAGTGATTTCTCATCAATGCAGGCATTATTCTTGAAATCAGGTCACTTAAAAATATGCAATGTCTTATATACTCAATTTCTAGCACTGTAATTGGTAAAAGCTTTCTTATAGTAATTCACGGCTAAAGAAATAGATTTTTGATGTCATTGGATTTGGTTGGTAGGTTTCAGTGGTAACATGTTAAAGTAGTATTTGTTAATGTGATTCGGACATTCAAAGAAAGTACATGTGGCATTAGCTCAGTTATCCCCAATATCATATTCAGTTTGTGAATTTATTTCAGATAAATTTGTCAAATTTCATTCCTATTACTCTGCTTTCCATGTTTTCCGAATTCTCAAGCATTTTCTTAGCACCTTATAAAGTTCAGTGAGCTTAAAATGCTTTTTATGGAACAAAGACACATTAAATTTTAACTTGATAGTGAATTTCAGTTCAGTGGATTGTGTTGTACCATTGACTTATTGTGAAATTATAGCTGCATTCCCAGGACAAAATAAGGGGGGCTGGGGCATTGAGGTTAAATTAAAATTACATGTAGAAATTGTATCAATCTAATCACATATTCAAAGGAAAAACGATAATGTTTTCATAGCACATTTGTAATGATATATCCAAATGTAAACAACTTTCATAAAATACCCAACACTATATATATTTGAAGTATATGCAATCTATTAATTTCCTAGAATCAGTGTTTGTAACTCTGTTTAAATCAATTATTTGGTTGGTGAACTAATACAAACAAGGTTGTTGGGGAGTTTGTGGTTATATTTGCTTTGTTCTCCTGTTTGCTTCCAGTCATTTAAAAATTCTTCATTGTGGTCAGCACCTACCTGTAAAGTAGGTTAATAGAATTTTAAATTTTCAGTATCTCTTACATCTGTATATGAAATTTTCTCCATGAGACCTGACTTTTAAGCAGGGCATTCTTATGCATTACTATTATTGTATCTCTTAAGGCAAGCTATTACAGGCCAGGAAAAAACAAAAAACATTCCAGATGGCTCTGTCAGTTTCTTAGTTCAGGTTCTCTTAGAAACAGACTCTGAGGCAAAGGTATGAGTGCAAGTAGTGATATTACGAGATACAGGAAATTAGGGGTGTGGGGAGTTAAGACAGGTAAGAGAAGGAAGACAATAAAGTATGCATTATCATACAAATTACCGTGTGGACTCTGGTGCTTAATCCCACTGGCAGATAGTGTAGAACCTGCCTCTTTGAGTTACCCCACCCAATGGGGCAAGCAGCATGGTTATTTATCCAGCAGCCCACTGACTGCGCTTCTCAGGGAAGAATGCTCCTTGCTCAGTACTTCCTGACACCACACTCACAGTGGGAGTGGACTCAGATGGCCAGAGAAAGGCCTCTCACAAAGAGATTCAGGCGCTGGCAGTTGACATGTGCTGAAAGAATCTATTCCCAGGGGATATGGGCCAGTGTCCCCCAGTGATGACATCTGCTACAGTAGTTACTGATCCGTGACCTTTTGATCATCAGAGAAATATCAGACGGCCATCTCCCTGTATGATGACTAGCCAACTCACCACAAACACTTTAAAACAGGATAGAAAGTACCTACCCTCAGGTACCTTTTCTAGTGTATCTGATTACCCAAACAGCTGTATACTAGAGATGCTAACATAGCTGAGTGTTCGCCCAACTGTAAATTACCAGCACTGGAAATATTCCATCTTGGATGACCCCCATTGCTGGTTCTGTTTGTCCATGCAAAAAATTTAGATGACTGCTGTCCTTTCTATATTAAGTTGATATTTTAAGGCTTGTCCAAGTGAAATTTCTAATTCTAAAGAGGAAATCTCTCTTGCTTACTCAAGATTTTACTCTTAAATCATTCAGGTCACATTTTAACTTGCAGGTAAAAATGTATAAATTGCTGATGGCTTACAGTGCATATTTTGCTGTTTGGTCAGGGAGTAATGGGGTCATGTGTCTGGGGATGTCGTGCCAGCTCAGGTTTTGTAAATATGTTTTTATTTTGAGCCTTACCTGAAGAATTTCTAGGGATCATGCCCCATGCCTATCTCACGCACTCCCAGATAACTTTTCTTTCTAGCTTAACGTGTGCTTGAGGAACCATTTAAAAAGAAATACATTCCCAAATTAATAGTGTTTGGATACAGCACAATAACATAGTGAGACATACAATAATTATGTTGGGACTCATTCTGTACCCCAGAACTACCTCAATTCTTCCTGGAAAAAACAAAACATATTAGGGTGAGGGCTGCCATAGTGCTAGTGTGCTGTGCTCAGTTATATCTGATCATTTCCAGGAGATTCTCCAAACCCTGGCTCTACTTGTCCTCACCCACATTTACAACTTACCTAGACTGATGGCTACCGTGAGTGTGGGAATCAATTTGTAGTGACTTTGCATTCGTCTATCCCATGCCTGGGGCACGGAATATTTCTTACATTCGTGGCCGCTCAGTCATGTGAAAGTGGGTCACGATGAATTTCATGAAAGGAGGGGATTCGACTCCCAATACCTTTCTTTTTGTGGTTGTTTACTTCTCTCTGAATAAAGTAATATTTCAGTCTTAAAATCACAGAATCATGAAGTTACAATGAGAAGGAGCCTTCCAAATAAATTATCAGATTCAATGCCATTAAGCTGACGATAAGGATTGAGAGAGGACTCTGCTTTGCCCAAGGAACTACAACAGATCTGGAACGTGTACTCACCTTTCTTCTTTCCTCTTTCCTAGTTCAGTGTTCTTCTTACATATTCTGCGTAATACTAGTCAAAGCACATGTTAAACACATAGAAAAAGCAACTATTCCTTTTTGACCAGTGGTAATAACTAGTAAAATTACAAAACAAAAATAAAAATGCCAACGTTCCTCTTCCCTCTTGCTTCATTTTTTTCTATACTACTTAAACCTATCTGTATACCAAATCATTTACTTATTTTGTTCCTCTTCCTCTACTAGAATGAAAACTCCAAAAGAGTAAGGATATTTGCCTGTTTTATTCCCCGAGGTACTCCAAGCACTTCGAACAGCTTCAAGATGCTCAGGAAATATTTGTTGAATGAGTGAATTTATGCAATCCAGACTCTTTGTAGGGACAGCATATTTCATTGTTTTGAATTAAACCCTAAGGATCCAGAGACCCTGTTTCTATCAGAGGAAGTTAATTTTAGAAGAGGAGGAAGCTCCTATTCTAATATTCTGAACATTTGAATTCATCTATCAGAATAAATTCTATTTGGAGATCATGATTCATCAAAAGGCTCATCCACATATTGACAGTTGAATACTGATTGCTCAGCTTTATTCCAATGATGCATTTGAATTTCTACTGCTGACTTTTCAAGCAAGTCATGTGCTATCATTTTACATTTCTTTTTTCATATCTAAAAATTACACAGATAAGGCCTCCTTTAGCATGCCCCCCACACACACCAAAATCTAGAGTATAGTCTCATCCTAAATATCATCGCCATTCTGTCTTTGTTTAAAAAAATAATAGTCACCATGCTCTATATTGCATTCCCAGAGCTTATTTGTCTTCAGCTAGAAGTTTATGCCTTCTGACTACCTTCACTCATTTCACCTACTCCCCACCTCCTGCCTCTAACAACCACCATTTTTTTCTCTGTTTTCTTTATCCATTGATGGACACTTAGGTTGTTTCAATGTCTTCACCATTGTAAATAATGCTTCAGTGAACATGGGGGTTCAGATATCATTTTGAGATAGTCATTTTGTTTCCCTTGGATAAATATCCAGAAATGGAATTGCTTGATCATATGATAGTTCTATTTTTAACTTTTTAAGGAACCTCCATACTGCTTTTCTTAATGGCTATACCAATTTACATTCCAACCAACAGTGCACAAGGGTTCCTTTTTCTCCATGTCTTTGCCAATACTTGTCTCTTGTCTTTTTCATAATAGTCATTCTAACAGATGTGAGATGATATCTCTATGGTTTTGATTTCCATTTCCCTGATGATTAGTGATGTTGAGCACCTTTTCTTGTACCTGTTGGCCATCTGTATGTCTTCTTTAGAAAAAATGTCTGTTTACATCCTCTACCCAATTTTTAATCTATTTTTCTGAGCTGTGTGAGTTCTTCATAGTTTTGGATATTAACTCCTTATCACATATGTGATTTGCAAATATTTTCTCCCATTCCACGTGTTACCTTTTCATTTTATTCATAGTTCCTCTGCTGTTTGTACAGCACCATTCTGTCTTAAAATATAACATTATTCCTTACCGTTTTTAAAATTTGTTTTACTCTCCTTTTTCCTTAGAAAACAGACAAAATGTCCCCATAGCACAATGCATTTGATCCAGCCCTCTGACCTGACGTTTTTATCTTCTTTTCCTCATTTGTTTGTCAGAAGTATTTCCTTCCTTAAACAATGCAGTGGGATCACACTGAGCCCATCAGATTTCGCTGCCGATTATCAAGTTGCTGAACTTGTACCTTCTCTTAACCTTCAAGGGATGGTGACCTGGACGTAGGGCTAGTCATCCTGCTATGAAGCTGCCTACTACTTCATTATCCTTGGAGTTCATGAAAAGGTCTTTCTTCTTATCAAGGGACTCTTCACTTAATAAAGTGGCCCTATACTGAATACCTAAGCAGTGAAGTACCCTGAGTTCAGTCCAATGTTTGAAAACAAACATGAATCATGGCTGTCTGTGTTGAGACAAGGGCTTTAAGTTAAAAGGGAGACAGAAGGCTGAGGACGTGTCCCCTATTCTTACTGTCATTGTGACAAGTGACCACAAATATATGTGAGTCCACAGACTGGTTTAGTCTATACTCGTCTTCACATTTCTTTATGTCCCAACCACTTGACCCCTTCATCAGTCAGCTGGAGCTCCATTTGCAGACGGCAATCAGGTTAGCTATGCAAAGATCACTGGAGAGCAGAGAAAGTTATGAACGCCTCCCTTTATTGTTTCTAGCTTACTGTTGCTTCATTTAACCTCTCTGTTCGGAAGCATGAGTTCCTTCTTAGGTACGCAGTCATTCGGTGGGTGGGTGTTGAGAACACTTCCAAGTTTATTCCTAAGAGACACGTACATAGATGTGATAAGGACTTATAAACGCATGGAATAAGATAACATCATACTTCATGTCTATGCAGTCATAATTAACCCAAAGTTGCCAAAAGTCACTTTTTTACAGGACTGTGAATAAACATAGGGTGCCTGAGAACTGAGAAGGGAAACATCTTGGATGGAGGCAGACCCAACAGATGCATGGCTAGAAGAATATTTCAGCCCTCCGTACCTTCTTAGTGGGACCCACCTCCCTACTGTTGGGATCAACATGCATGATTATGCAGAGTGGACATGAGTTTTTACTTCTTTCCTCCATCCCTAACTCTCCTGTTCTTCACCATATCACTTTGGAAATCAAAACCAACTCAGCTCTCAGACTTACAATGCAGTTCTATTCAAAGTAAAGATTCAGTGAAAACATCTCCTTTCCTTATGTTGGAAGGTTAGTTTGCCTCCAGAATGCATTTTGGACCTTATACACCTACCTACTCTGTGGTATGAGTGAAAATACTGCCAGGAAGTTTTCACCTGTCATCTTTCTGCATTCAACTTTGATTTCAAAGTTAAAAAACCCCAGAAACTCTGTAATAAAAAGTAAATTTGATAATGCTATTTATGACATATTATTGTAGTAAACTGCCTAAGAAATTAACTCACACGTCTCTCTCAGGTATAATTTACCAAGTTTTCCTCAAGGGCTCAAGGACAGGCCCCATAACTTCTCAGGTTATCAGTTTGGGCCAGATAATAATAGTATTAGATACTAACCAGCAGATAAGCTCTATGAAGTAAGAAGGCTCAGGATGGGTTTTCAGTTACAGTCTACACTGTACTAGTTGATTCTAGAGAGAATTATCTTCACGCCTTTTCTCATTCCCACCCAATGCATCCAGGACAGTACTAGGCACATTCAAGTAGAATAATACAATTTCTAGGTTAGTAGGATTATCTAGACCAAGAGTTGGCAAATTACAACTGTGAGCCAAATCTAGTCTGCAGCCTGCTTTTGTAAACAAGATTTTATTGGAACACAGCCATGCCCATTGGTTTATGTATTGTCTATGACTGCTTTCTCATACAAAGTCAGAAGTTGCAAAGAGACCTCATCTGACTTGCAAAGCCTCAAATATTTACCCTCTGACCCTTTACACAAGAAAGTTTGCAGACTCTTGCTCTAGATCTACTATATGACAGTCCACTCAATAAATACTATTTTTTAGTATCAATATGAATTTAGTTTCTGGTCCAGAACCCTGATCAATTGTGTAACTTTGGGTGAATTACCTTTCTGCACTAGTTTCCTCATCTTGCCATATATATCAGATATATACTTATCGATATAATTGTAAGGGTTTATTTAGTTAATCAATGTGAAGCACTCAGAGCCATGTCTGAGACATAGTAAGCACTCAGAAAATGTTAGCTCTTATTCATCAAATCAATTGATTGTATTGATCCTGCGGATATGGCCCTATTACCAAGGACTGAGGCATGTTCAAGGCACCTGATTTTATTGTTTTATTTTATTTCAGTTTGGGAAGAACATGAAACATGACAGGATCCAAAAGATACATTAGAGCTGATTGTCTGGCTAGGTCTTATTTTGGGGGAAAGACTCTGTGTGTGTGTGTGTGTGTGTGTGTGTGTGTAGTTATGTATAGTTATAATATATAATCGTGTATAACTATAATATATAATTACATCAGCTTCAGGTGTACAGCACAGTGGTCAGGCATCTACACAATCGTGAAGTGATCCCCCCGATAGGTCCAGTACCCATCTAGCACCCTACATAATCCATAGAACATGATTTATTATATTCCCCATATTGTATTTCACATCCCTGTGACTATTTTGTAAGTACCAATTTGTACTTTCTAATCCCTTCACCTTCTCCTCCATCTCCCAAACCCCCTTCGAACTAGCAACTGTCAGTTTTTTCTCTATATCTCTGTGTCTATTTGTCTTGTTTCCTCATTTATTCTGTTCTTTAGATTCTACATATAATTGAGATCATATGGTATTTATCTTTCTCAGTCTGACTTATTTCACTTAGCATAACGTTCTCTAGGTCCATCCATGTTGTTGCAAATGGTAAGATTTCCTTTTTTATGGCAGAGTAATATTCCCTTGTGTAAATGTACCACAGTTTCTTTATCCAATTGTCTATTGATGGGCATTTTGGTTGTTTCCATATCTTGGCTATTGTGAATAGCACTGCAATAAACTTAGGAGTATAAATATTTTTTCAAATTAATGTTTTGGATTTCTTTGGATAAATACCCACAAGTGCAATTGCTGGATCATAAGCTAGTTCTATTTTTAATTTTTTGAGGAACCTCTGTAATGTTTTCCATAGTGGCTTCATCAATTTGTAATCCCACCAACAATGCATTTCTCTGATGATCAGTGACATTGAGCATCTTTTCATATGTCTACCGGCCATCTGTACGTCCTCTTTAAAAAAATGTCTCTTCGTGTCTTCTGCCCATTTTTTAATTGGGTTGTTTTTTGTTTTGTTTTGTTTTTGGTGTTGAGTTGTATGAGTTTTTTTATAAATTTTGGATATCAACCCCTTATCAGAAGTATCGTTGACAACTATCTTCTTCCATTCAGTAGGATGTCTTTTGTTTTGTTGATGGTTTCCTTTGCTGTGGAAAAAGCTTCTTAGTTTGATGTAGTCCCATTTGTTTATTTTTTCTTTTGCTTCCCTTGCCCGAGGGGTATGTCAGTAAAAATATTACTAAGGGTAATGTCTGCAAATTTACTTCCTATATTTTCTTCTAGGAGTTTTATGGTTTCGGGTTTTATATTTAAGTCTTTAATCCATTTTGAGTTTATTCTTGTATATGCAGGAGTGTATAATTTTTAACAACTGTCTTGAGATATCCGTGACATAATGACATTGTGTATATTTAAAGTGTAGATGATGTTTTTATATATACATATACATTGTGAAAAGATCATAACCAAGTTAAATTACTTATCCATCACCTAGTTACTTATTTCTGTGTGTGTGGTAAGGTTTAATTTAAAATCTATTCTCTTAGAAAGCTTAAAGTACAATCCAATGTTGTTAACTGTCATCACCATGCTGTGCATTAGATCTACAAAATTTATTCATCCCACGTAACTGAAGCTTTGAACCCTTTGACCAAAATCTTCCCATTTCCTCTACCTCCCAGCCCCTGATAACCACCATGCCACTCTGTTTTTATGAGTTCAACATTTTTAGATTCCCTGTGTAAGTAATATGTGGTATTTGTCTTTCTGTGTCTGGCTTATTTCACTTATCATGATGTCCTCCAGGTTCATGCATGTTTTGCAAATGCCATGATTCCTTTTTAAGGCTGTATAATATTGCATTTTATATATATATATGTATGTATATGTATGTATGTGTGTATGTGTGTGTGTGTGTGTGTGTGTGTATATATATATCACGTTTTTCGTACACCCATTCATCCATCCATCTATAGGCAGACATTTAGATTGTGTTCATATCTTGGCTATTGTAAGTAACACTGTAATGACTATGGGACTGTTGAAATCTCTTCAAGATACTCATTTTATTTCTAAAGGAATGAGTGTCTTGTTAAATGAGACTGTGCTATCCAGGATATCATGTTACTAAATCTTTATATCATCTATCCAATTATATTTTAATCTGGTGCTTTTTTCATGATGGTGCCAATTATTTTATTTCCCACATTTTTATGAATATGAAAGAAAAAATATCTTAAAAACCTCTCACTATTAGCTTGAAATCCATATCCACATAGAGTGAAAGAATGAAGCACTTTAACTAAGAAATCTCCTGGTAAAGCTATATGTAGTAAAATCTTAATTACCAGAGATTATTTACTTGGGAGCCTGAACTAGGGCACAGAAAGGAAGTAACAGATGACCCTGAGCTTCATGACAGCTAATGCTTTTGTTCTTGGCTAATCAGTGAACCTCTCAGGCTTTCCTCAGAGTTCACATAGTCTTAATTTAAATAAAAATTTTTTGCTATTTTTTTTTCCTTGTTCACTACAACTTTGTATTCTAAACTGGAAGCATGATACACATACAGAAAAATAGATATACTATACTGTAAGTAAACAGTTCAATGAATTCACAGTACCCACGTCAAAAACCAGATTACCAGCATCCTGGAGCCTCTTTTCTTCCCTCTTCCATCACTGCCTCTCAAGAGTCCCACAGTCCTGACTTGTAGCAGCGTATATTTGTTTGTCTTGTTCTCTACTCTACAGACTACAGTCACCCACTCTGGGCTCTTTTGTATCTGGCTTCTTTGACTCAATAGTGTATTTGTGATATCAACCATATCATTGCATGTAGCTATTGTGTGTTCTTTTTCATTTCTGCAAGGTATTCCATTTTATAAATATATAACATTTTGCTTATCCATTCTATTATCAATGGGCCTTTGGGAAGTCTCCAATTTGGGACTATTGCAAATATGGCCACAGTGAGCTTCTAGTTCATGTCTTTCATTTATCCATGTATGCACGTTACCACTGACTATACACCTGCAAGTGTCACTGCCAAGTCACAGGGTCTGAATATGCTCAACTTTAATAGATTCAACCAAACGATTTCCTGAAGCACACAGCAGTTTTTAAACAACATATTAGATGTCAATCCTGCTAAAGACAGGCATGCGGGTGGCAACAGTGATGAGAGCTGGAATAACATTTAAGAGTGCTTAGAAGAGAAGCGATCTAGAATGGGAGCATCGCCGCACCATGGCACAGTAGTGGCAATTGATTTTAACTATGTTGACCTTGACTCACCAAAAGTGTCAAACTGTGGCCAATCTTTTCTATTTAAAAAGACGAGGGAGGACACCTTCAATAATGTAAACATTATTTTTAAAGTCTCCACCTTTACATTGATAACCTTCTCTTTTTGAAAAAAGTAATTTTTGCAACCCCTCATTGCCCACTATGATTCACGCTTTGGTAAATAAATTAATGAATTCTGTGATATACTTCTAAGCTGTTAATTTATCAGAGCATACAAATAGTAAAAAATGTGACTGTTGAATAATCCAGAGGAGCCAACTCACCATAAATATGCATAGAGTGCATTTCATATATGTCTTTGAGATTGCAATATTTCTATTATAATTTCATAGTCAGGACAGAGGACCTCGGTATATGGAAGTTTTGAGGTGAAATATACCACGTGACTTCTCCCAGCATAGCAGAAATTCAAAAGTTTGGAACTTGGGCCTGAAGGCGTGTGCCTTGACCTGTAGGAGGAAGCTCTCTATGGAGGCTTATCCTTGGCTTTGTTGCTTCCTCACTCTTTGTACTGGCAGAACTTGTGTGGACTTCAAAAGGAGAACCTCTGGCCAGGTAACCTAAGCTCCTGGAGGGAGTAGAGTGAGATGAGCCAATGGGCTGTGTGGGAGCATATCCCACCAGGAAGGACCCTTGCTAACGGAGAGCATCTTGCTCACTCTGAAGAGTACTAGTGCTTACAATATGTGTTTCCACCACACATAGGGAGACTGTATCTGAGGTCATGGAGTTCAGCGCTTCTTTTTCCATGTGAAATTAGGTAGATAGGTAGATCGATAGATAGATATAGATCGATATGAATTTAAATATGTATGGTATAAATATTTATGTGCATAAGTCTTAGGTATTTTTCACGTTTAATTCGTGAAACTGCATAAGAAATTTCCCTACAGTAAGTATCCTGAGCAAAATTTTGACATGTGTCATAAAATGTACCTGAAAAGACTTCAGAGCTGAAGTGGATCTGGTAGCAGTGTAATCATGGTTCCCAAGGGAATTATAAGATTCAAAGGTCCCATCTTTTGTGCTCTGACTCGGGGCCAGGTTCTTTCTATCGCTTGTTATCTTCACGGTAACCTGAAAATGGTATCATTGTCATTCCCATTTTATATATATGCAAAAGCAGAAGCTAAGAGAGGTAAAACCACATTCGCAATGTGCTGGACTTAGCAAGGAATACAATTGTGACCACTGATTCCTTTTCCATTATCACACTCTTGGGGAGGATTTGCAGAGGCTCCTTCTGAGGGTGCATGTAAACCACACACAACTGCAATAGGAATGACTCAGGAAAAAGAAAATGGTGGTTGGGACATATGAAGAGTGCACGCCAAATGGGAAATCTGCCAAGGGAAACACACACATACACACACAAACACACACACACACACACACACACACACCCCTATCAAATGGGGTTGATTGATTTCACCCAAACTTGTAAAGATCCCAGCCAGTGGTTGTCAATCACAGCTGCACACAGAATCACCTGGGGCCCAGATTCCAGTACCCGAGTTTCTGTTGCTTTTGGTTTAGGATGAAGCCCTGACAGCCATGTATTTATTTGAAACGCTTCCCAAGTGATTCTCTGCAGCCAGGGTTGAGAACCACAGATTGAGATGAAATGCCTTTGTAGACTAAGCAATTAAATCTAAATCATGACTGTAATTTTTTAAAGAAAGCATGAAAATGAAATGAAAGCATGTATGTGAAAGGGTTTGACAAACTGCAAACTCGTCTACATATGGCACTTTAATGAAGAGATAAATGGAGAACATAATTTATGAAAGTAATTGGACACCTGGTCCATGAAGAGGCGGGAGAGACGGGACATGTTGAAGGCTACTAAGAAGAGAGTTTTCTTTATGTGATAATTTCAAGCCAGCCTTTCCTGTGACTGGCCCATCACCATCCCTCTGGCCTTCAGGCTCTGGAAAGGAAACTTGGAGTGAAGAGAGGCCAGTGGTACATAAAGGTGGAAAAATAAGAGGCCGCTGGGTCTCAGAGTCAGCAGAACCAGCACTATTCCCTGGATTGTTCTACAGATGGAGTAGCTCTGTGAATTAAGAAAGTAATTCCTGATGTGTTTTTGGTATGAGTCTCTAGTATTTGTTAAACCAAACTGGAACTGACAATTTATAAAGAAGACAGAACCTTAGAATTTTCATTTTAAATAAGCCAGGTCTTAAAAGGAATTCTCCCCAGAAGTACATTTGATACTCTAGGACATGGCCTAACTCTTTCAGTCCTCAGAGCCCTAAACTACCGCTTGAAAATATGTGCTTGAAGCAAGTCAGAAAGGAGCGATCTCTCTCTCTCTCTCTCTCACACACACAGTTATATATAAAAACCTCTTATTTTTCAAGTAACACAAACGTGTAGCTTAGTTATTAACGGAGAACACGCTTATAACCACCACCCATGGAAGAACCTCGGCTTTGCTAAGTACCCCAGGAACCCGCCAGCCCCCTCCTCTTAAACACAACCTTCCCCCTACCTCCCCTCAAGAAGAACCACCACCCTGACTTTTATGGCAATGAACTTTTTTTTTCTTTATAGTTTTATCACCCAAGTGTACATCCTCAAACACGAGAGCTAGCATTGCCTGTTTTTATTTTTCATATATATCATTTAGTTCTCTTTTAAGCTATAGTTTTACCCTTAATTTCTTTTTTTACTCCACGGCATTTTATTTGTTAAAGAAACCAGGCCATCTCTTCTGTATAGTTTGCCTCAGCCTCAGTTTCGCTGGTTGCATTCCCACAGTGTGGTCTAATGTATCTCTTTGGCATCTGTGTTTCTTACAAGTTGGTTGAATCCACAGGCTGAATCACATTCAGATTTGACTGTTGGAGGGGAGAAGGCATTTTAATTGGTGATGTGTTCTTCATCAAGTGATGCATACTATCTACTTCTCTCTCTTTTTGTCTTGGAAAGAGCCACTGATTCTCAGTGCTGACATCCTTAATTCATTAGGGATAAATGGTGGTATCCCAATTCTATCATTCGTTCTTTTATTTATTGAAATATGTCCATAGAAACTCCCCCTTACCTACTATTTGGTTATCTGGTGGTATAGTTTCTAGAAGACAAGATCAATGTTTGAGTTTTTCACTTTATTTAACAGTCTTCAAAATAAAGAGTCAGATCTCTGACATCCTCCCCAAAAGGAGGCCAATTAATTTTTTGTATCCTTAGGAATTCATGAACAAAATATATTTGATTTGTTTCAATCTATCGCAGTTGTGACTTATAATCTCTATTAGGAGAATGTTTTCATGGCTGCACAATGGCCAAAGCTATGCTTGTACAGCCATCAGCGAAGGGATGATGAAGAGAAGATAAAAAGGGCCTGAAAATTTCCACCCCTCCTTTCTGATACTTGAAAGTCATATGACCAAGAGAGTGAGGTGACAGAGTGAAGAAAATCCAGCTTTCAGAGCCCCTGACAGGAGACCTGGGCTTCAATCTGGCCTCTGTCACTTTCTGGCTGTTTGAACTTGTGTCTCTCTCTAAACGTCCCTTTCATAATCTGTAAAAGTGAGAGTAATAACATTTACCATAGCTCTCTGTATTAATTAAGAATGTACACAAAGCACCCAGCCGAGTGTCTACACCTAGCTGGGATATGACACAAATTGCAGCTCTTCCCTGACCTGTCTTGCAAAGCTTGGGGAATATACTGAATTCAAGAAGCAGGGAGGCCTAGGCCCAGCCAGGAGCAAGCTCATGAGAAATGGAAGCACTGTAAAAATGGGGCCATCCATTTGGAAACATGTTGTTCAAAGATTTAAGCCCATCAGTGTATAAACTTCTCCTTTTTTTCACCTCTCCTCTCTTTTGTCTTCATGTAAAGGAAATTTTCATTATTGCCATTCAATAAAATTTAATTTCATATCCCTTTGTTTTCTGAGGAAAGTTAACTGGTAATTCCTAGAAGACTCTTATTACAACACAAACCAGTTTCTCCAAGTTTTTAAAAGAGTGGTCTTCACTCTTACACCATGGGCTTCCCAGACAGAAGATGGGCACCCCACTTTTATCTAGCTGGAAGAACTCCAGCTTCTAAGGAAAGCAGTTTTCTATGACTCCATTTCGGAAGTGCTGTGACAGTTTTCAGCCTTGCACCCCCCACACACACCACCTCTTATGTTGCTTTTTTGTTACCCCCCAAGGCCCCTTTAAATACCTAGTGTGCTGTTCTACATTTTCCCAAGTTATTCTTTTTCATTTGTGAAAACTTATCATCATAAAATATGAACATGCTTAGAAATTTTCATTTGTTTTCAAAGAAAAGGAAATTCTTCTCTGTGGAAAAGCTGTAGCTGCAACCAGATGCAATGAGGTACCTCCCAATCAGTGGTTTATCTAACCTGGATCTCTATCTATCCAGTGGAAAAGGAAGATTCCAGGGCATTCTGCCATAGTAACATAAAACTTTATCAACACTTGGATGTTTCTTTCATGAGAGAAGCAGGAAGTCCTTTGCTAAGGCCTTAGGTTGCTATAGGGTTTGCTTATATCTATTGAGAGATGTTTAAGTACAGTTTTGCCTATGATCCTTGCAATAATCCTGAGGAATGCTAAGGAGACACTTCTACTCTCAATTTATAAAATAGAAAACTGAGGCTCAGAGCTGCCAGGGTCACAGAGCTGCCAGAACCATAACTCAACTATTCTTACTCCCCATCCAGTGGTCTTTGTGCTACCCTGGGTTGCCACTTATCTCAGGGCATTGTGAGTTCCTTCCTTCACACATGCCTTGCTCCCTGGTGAGATGGCTCCTGGCCCCTGTACTTGAACTGCCAGCTAATGTAGACACTTGAATCTTATCACTTTCCCTTTCAGTCAACCCATCACGTAGGGGTCCATTTATTAACCTTTAAGTATTTATTCAGCACCTACTATGTGTCAAGCACTGTGTCCCAGGTAGTAAGGAAACAAACACCCTCAAGGTGCTTGTGGTTTGGAGAAAGAATAATTTTATATGTGTATATTATAATTCATATATAATTATGTCTGAAGATCCCTACTAAAATCAATTTTTAATGATCTTCTCTCTTGAAATTGATAAAAGAATTTCTTCTAGGTTAAAAAATCAATGTGTATCCATACATCATCTAGCAGTAAAGAGTAAGGCAGTCTCAAGCTACCTTCTTCTCATTTTCTGATGGCTTGGGTAAGAAAAAAGGAGAGCGTGTACAAGTACAAAGTTGGAGAATAAGCCTTTAACAGCTCTGAGTTGTTCTTTGGACTAAGCCATTTTGTCTTTACAATTTGAAGTGACAGTAATGTGTTGTTTGGAGTCTACAATAAATAAATAAATAAATAAATAAATAAATAAAACAATTTGCTTTATGGAACTTAGTGTATCTCCTGGTGCCAAAACGGGCTCTACAGGTGGTCTGTCCCTTTGTTGTCATAGCACACTTGCCGATGGGCTGCATCGCTGCCCTTTCCCACTCCCCATGCCCAAACCCAATTTTATCAGAATCTTCAAAAGTGGTATTTCCTGGGCAATTGTGTTGGCTCATGAACCAAAACTTCAAGGTTTCAGGAAGTCCCACTATGTTTGACAAAGGACTGAACTCCAGAATGGTTTTAGGATGCCAGCTCCTACACAGTCACCCTGTCAGCTCCGTAAGGGTTTTTAGGTTCATACAAAGACATTCAAGTGTGATCCTTGAAATGGAAAAAGACAATCTGGGATCAAAAATAGAAGTCAATCTATATAACGTGGCACACATACCTCATTTAAAAGCTATGATTACTATGCTCAGAGTGAGACATTTGAGAAAAATGTGTTGATTGGAATTCATTCGATTCAATAGGCAATTATTGAATGGGGTATAAGATTATCTTAAAGAATGCATCTCTATCATTTTACATAATAAAAAATCCACTATTTGACATGTTTCATAAAACCCTTATTTGCAACCATTGATTAAATATTGTAATTGAACTGCGTTTGGGCTCCTTCACCATAACTCTAGCTCAACCAGTCTCTTTGACAGCTATATTTTCCTAACTGCATGGTTCAGCAGACACCAACTAATAGACAATTTTCTTCTGTTTAGAAAAACAGAAGAGCAATTTTCCTGTATATGAGAATTCATCTCATAATAGCTTAGTTCTTGTATATTTAGCCAATATTTAATGGTTATCAAAAATCTTTTGATGAGTATTGTGATTCTTTTGGAGAAAACACTACACAAGAGAAAGAGAAATAACGGTCTTGAGGTTACAAAATCCATGGTCAATTTTTTTTTGGGGTCAGTTTTCCACTTAATACGTGTTATCTAGAATCAACAATATGATCTTCATCTTAAAAACTCTGTTTCCAGCCATTGATGACCAATACCATCTTACCTGGACCCAAACAGTATCTTCCTAGGGACTGAAGTTTTGTACAGTGGATGATTCAGACCCAGTTTGAATTCTGAGTCATCCATTGATTAGACCTCAGGCAAGTTATATAAGCTCTCAGACCCTCAGTCTCCTTATCTGCACAATGGGGATAATAATGTTAGCTTCGTGGTGTTGCTGTAAGGATTAAAGGTAGCACATGAAAACAAGTCTAGTGCCTTGTTTGACATAAAGTAAGCAAGTAACAAATGGTAATGTTTATTTTTAAAACTTTAATAAGTAATCCTCCTCTTCCTCTTCATTATTTTGTTTTTATTGTTTTCTTAGGTGCATACTGGCACTATCAAAATTCCACACAAGCTTAAGACTCCAGTGGTTTTATTTTTAGGTCTAATCCATATGAAAGTTATCTGTTATTGTGAAGATACAATTTGTGTAATAAACAGTTTCTGCCAGTCTTAAAGGGAAGTCACTGTATTTCTTCTCCTCCCTACCCCATCTCTTTGAAACAAAATGAAGCTTCCAGGACAACTTGATTGACACAAGAACTCAAAGCTGTATCTTCCGGGCACCTATTTAGGGAATCACAGTACAAACGTGTTTGTTTTTCTAGCCTAGAAAACTAAGGGGATTCCAGGATATCTTGCTTCTCATCTTGAGACTGTGCATCCTGTATGGATGTTTCCAAGTTTACAGAGTAGAGCCATAAATTATATTTTGATCACTGCCAAAAAATACTTGGTGCCAAAGAACATCTTGACATTGCTATTAGCATATGTTGTATCTTGTAATTAAGCAGGCTTGTAGATGAGTTCTTCTGAAGACGGAGCCCTCCTTTCACGGACGCGTAATCGGAATGAGCTATTGCTCTCATTAAGTTACTTTGCAATACATCACCAGTGTGACCTGTCATTCTAATGATGCATTAGTGTAATTCATCAACAGGGTGAATCCCACTAATAAGGTGTTATTCCAGAGGCAGGGCTATTCAGTGCAGGAAGCCTCTAGAGGCAGATGCAGGATGCCGGCAGCCTCAGGCCCCAAGAGGCTCCATATAATGGATTCCCCCCCACCCTTCTTACTCTATGAAATTTAGCTATTTTTACGCTATCCAGATCAATGCCTATCTATTCTCAGACTCTTCTGACTTTTCCTTTCTGACTGATGCTGGGATTCTTTACTTATGCAGAGATATCCAACTTTCATTCTTTTGGGTATAAGATTGAGCCACTTGGTTCTTTCCTGAAGAGTTACACACCAAGAAAACTGTTTCATAGCTGACATTGTTGAAGCATCTCTGGATTTCTATATAATTCATACCCTACGTGATTCTAAATTGGTAAGATTTATCTTAAAAAGACTCATACAGTGAAGCCACTCAATAAAAAGAAGGTAGGAGATAATTATACTAAATACCAAGATTTTGCAACTAGTTGATAAATAAGTCCTGGAGATCTAATACACAATGAAGGGATTACAGGCAATAAAACTGTTTTATAAACATTAAACGTGCTAAGAGACTATATCTTAATTGTTCCCACTGCTAGGAGAAATAATGATAATCATGTGACATGAGAAATATTAGCTAACACTGTAGTGGCAATCATATTGCAATATGTCTATTAAGTCAAATATGTTGTACACCTTATACTTACACAATGTTATATGTCAATTATATCTCAAAAAGAAACACGTAAAAGATTCCCTACTAAAAAGAGAAATCAAGGCTAATATAGCTGGTATTATATTTACTCCTGAGCTTCCTGGCAGCAAAATCAAAAAGGGATAATGGGTTGAAAGAATAAAAATAATTTTCTTTGAAAACTTACTTTCTAATATCCTAAGAATGTTTTATTTGGACTCATACCTAAGGAATCTTTAAGAACTTAGTGGACTTTGCCTTCAATAGTAATATCACTGAAAATGCAGTAATGTTCTTAACAGTGATGTCTTGCTCTCGTCCTTCGATAAAGTCAAGGATATATTTTAATTAGAACATATCCATTTAAGGCATTTTCTGTTGGAAGCAAAGCTAATGTGATTCAGGTATAAAACTTATTTTGGGAATAGAGTTAGAAAACCTATATGAATGAATGGGGCCATTTCTTTTTTATTATTATTATCACTTCTCTGAAATTTTTGTAGGAGGTGGATAAAAATTTATGATTTTCTTTTCAGTTTTATTGAGGTATACTTTACAACTAATACAATTTACCCTTTGTAAGTATACATTTTGATGAATTTTGGTAACTGTATATAATCATGTAACCATCACCACAATTAAGATATTGAATAGTTCCATCACACTAAAAAGTTCCCTTATGCTCCTTTTCTGTGGATCCCATTCCCTGCTTCCCAGCTCTAGGCAACCACTGATCTCTTTACTGTCACTATCATGTTGCCTCTTCTAGAATTCTACATAAATGGAATGCACATATTGCCTTTTGTGTTTGACTTCTTTTATTTTGCCTCTATGTTGTATATATTCATGTTTTGTTCATTTTTATTGTGGCGTAGTATTTCATTAAGATTTGTTTTTATAGGAAAAAAGCTTAAAAGATGGTAAAAACAGTGGCTGGAAAGAATATCCATATGACTTTAATAACAAGCATAGAAATGGCGATCTGTATTCTTGCTTAAATAAAGAACTAATGCCTTCGATTCCAATATATTTTTTAATATTTTACAATGGTGAGCTTGAAAGCTAAGTGTTGGCAGGTACCATGTTCTCTAGTTTGCCATTATCTCTGCAATATCCAGCCCAGTGCCTGCTGTAACTAGATGCTGAGTAAATCATTCTTAAGTGAGTGAATGGAGACATGAGTAGATTTTCATCATCCATGCACAACAGTCATGTGAAGAGAGAAGTCCCTCAAGATAAGGAACAGTAAAATATAAAGAGAAAAGTTACATTTGTTACCACTTATTGAGCACTAATTATCGTAGAAGTGCTTGTAAAGTTACTTGTACTCTGCACATATTTCAGAGTCCTTACAGACGTATTTTTAGCTCTATCACCTGTACATCTTTAAAACCTTTTGGTTCTAGTATAATGTACCTGAACTGCCACCTTTAAGGTAATCAATTCAGTGCATTTATTATGCCCTCTCATTTTATTTGCCTTAAAAATATTTCTAACTATTTAGTAACTTTCTGAATCATGCACTCCCTTCACTTCCAAGAGGTTTTTCTAAACGTATAAAAGTATAACCAAGGAATGGTACACTTGGAAACAGAATACCATAGAATGTTAACACTTAAATGTGATTTAGTTTAATGCCCTTATTTTAACAGAGGAGGAAACTGAACTCTCAAAAATGAGCTGCCTCAATGCACATATTTGGTGGCAAGTTTTGTGCAATCAAAGATAATTGTTTTAATAGCTTCTTAATCCTAGTGAGCAAGCAGTTTACAGAATTGAACTGAAACTAAAAGGTAGTTCTCTTAGTTCGCTGACTTGTTCATAGTCAAACTTTACTCAGGAGAATTGGGAGTGTACAATCTATTAATATTCGTTGGTATTTTAGAACAAGTCAAGAAGAAGCTATACAGCTTGAATTGGAGTCCATGCCAAGGCAAGAAAAACAGATAGATTTAAAAAAAAAATAGGCCAAAATTCCACGCTGAAATAGATTGAACCTCCACTCAACTGGATGTCTCAGCAGATGGCAAAATCTGTTGATTATATGCCTTAAATTGAACTTTTGTTTGGTGTATTCTCTCTGCCAAATCAGTCAATATTCCAAGAATTAGGTTTTCAAATGGAATGAATTTCACCTGAAATCTTTGTAGATTAATTTTGACTGTTGTCATACACCCTATCTATGTAACTTAGCTAACGTTCACGAGGATTTGAACTCAGCAGATACAACTCCTTCAAATGTAAGCCTGTGCAATACTCTAGATTTCATAGATGTGGTGACCAATTAAGATACAACCAAATTGTGTTGATATAAAAAACCCAGCAAGATGATACCCAAACCAGTCCTTTAGTGTTCCCTTGCCACTGGTTAAAACTCTGGCTTGCTCCATCCATCCATAAGTCAAAAATTATTTATTAAATGCTTGTTAAGTGCTTAAGTGCTATCACACAAGACGTAAAGTTCTCTGATAGTGCAGAGGGAAGAACAGAGGATTTCAATGTGGGAAGGGAATTAAGGAAGACTTGAAGCAAAGGCCACTTGTAAGCTGGGCCTTGTATGAAGAGGAGAAGCATTTTCGTAGGTCAATATCATGAAGGTGATTCCTGAGGATGCAAAAGATCTCTATGAAAAGGACAATAAGCCTGGTATCTTCTCCCCAGATCCATTTTATAAATGTATAAATATTTTCAAAGGGAGAAATACATCAGTAGGACAAAATCACTTAAGACCTATACTTTCTGAAATCCTTAAATTTCCAACAACTAATATACCGTAACAAAAATGCTGAAGTCTCTCAAAATGGGATATTGATAAAACAGAATGTCATGATTTGACTTTAAAAAAGAAAAGCATTACCTGGAACTTCATGATACAACGTTTAAATAAAAATAAGAAAGAATTTTGCATGCAACATTACAATTAGATATAGATGATATGGGCATGAATACACACTCACACACACACTCACACGTGATGGAGATAACCATACCAATATTGATAATAGTTATTTCTGATCAATAGGTTATTTTCATTTGCTTCAATAGTATGATAATATCTTTGATTGGACTTTTCAAAAAAGAAAAGTTACATATGAACATCCTAGTACCTATTACAGATTTTTGTATTGCTAAGTTCTTTGGTCATCTTCCAAATGAGGATACATTTATTACCCCTAAAACCAGAAAACGGATATATAATAAAAGTTATTGTTAAGTCCCTGGTATTTTAAATGTCCTTGGATAATTATAATTGATCAAGACAAAACTGTAGCCTTTTTAGGCAAACTGCCCATATGCACATTCAATTTATATCATGCACAAGGGGAGGGAGTTCACTGTTCTAAAATATTTGCCGACAGATTTTATTTTTAGTGTTGTGTTTTCCTTGTTCATTTATATGGTCTATAGAGTTACAAATATCTTTATTTAAACTTCGTGTTTACTCTATAAAATTAAGCACTTCTATTATATTATCAAAGTTTATTTTAGTAGGTAGTACAAGAGCCTTTATTAAACAAACAAGGGAAGCAGATTACACTTATTTAAAATAGCAGTGAACTTGCTCAGACTTCAGGATAATTTAGCTTTGCCGCCAAATAGCTCCATTGTGATATTTCTCTTAGGAAAAGTATTATGGCCCATCTCTTTGGAAAGGGGACTTAAAATCAGCTTCATGATGAATTCCTCAAGCATTTTTTCGCGCTCGCTATACAAGTTTCTTGTTTTCCCAGAATAAAACCTGCAAACCTGCCCATTCTTATGTTTTAATATAATCTATACTACATATGTGACAGGTGTACACGTACAACGTCATCTGAGGGACACGAATTTGATTTTACATTCAACTTGTCTCCAAGCAGGTTAGCTGCTGTATGAATTGCTAGTGGGTACTCGATCAAAAATCGTGTCTCCCTTCACTTTTCTGGCAGGTTCTCCCAACCTGCCTGTCCCTCCTTCTCAGACAGCTCTGTAAATCAAACACAAATAGACACAGTAGAAACTGATCAGGATGTGACAGGTTCAGAAAGGCTGAATGTAAGGACTTGGAAGAACCTGCATTTAGCCTTAATGGCACCTCAGGAAGACTTAACTCCATGATTTTCTCATGATTCAAGACATGTCACTGTAAGAGAATGATTTTATGATAGCCCACAACATTTAACCTTAGCATAATTATTGTGGATTGATTTGATTAGGTGATTTACTTTCCTTGATGAACCCAATTAGTTTACTTACTGATACAAGCTTCAGTTTTTGGGGGTTTTGTTTGTTTGTTTGTTTGTTTGTTTTTTGTTGTTGTTGTTCCAGAAGCTGACGGTTGGACACTCTAAGGAGGTTGCTTAAAGAGTTTCACAGTGCTGAAAGAGCACGTGTGCAATTTCAAAGGTAGTCATTTGATAGATTCATGAGCACACTGGTGAGGTAAATATTTCAGCTGAAACTGTATTTTAAAAATAAAGAAACATGAGAGAAATTAATATGAGTATTTTGCTTTAAGTTAAAACAAAGGAAATATTCTCAACAGAATAAGTTATGCAATAAAATCCCAGAAATCATCTGCTTGATATTTTGACTAAGCATGGAAGATACAACATTTATCCATTCGAAAGGGGGTTTATTTTGATATTAATTATAAAAACACTGCAGAAATCTCATACAATTGTGTTAATTCAAAAGTTCTTTTTCTTGCCAATCCTATCCCTTCTCCCCCAAAGTTCACAATTAGAATCGTGCTACGTATATACTTCTGCATCTATTTATTTCACTTCTCACAATACAAATACACTTCATGCTGATATGATCCATAGAGATACCTTTAGAAAGAAATCTTTGACATTTTTTCAAAAATTATTTTTTTTTTTCAGTTACAGTTGATATTCAATATTATTTTCTATTAGTTTCAGGTGTACAGCATAGTGGTTAGACATATAATTTATACAGTGATCCCTCTGATTAGTCTAGTACCCACCTGGCACTATACATAGTTATTACAGCATTATTGATTGTATTCTCTGTGCTGTACTTTACATCCCCGTGACTATTTTGTGGTAATCTTCGACATCTTGCTGTGGGAGATAAAAAAAAGTGGCTCAATTAAATTTTCTCCCGTTCCCATTACAACCACATTTTGTTTGTTGTATTATTAGATTTGTATTGTGAGCATTCATGTTTATTTTATTTTGTAATCATAATTCTTGTAGGGATTAATCATTAAGTTTTTTCTGAATTTACAAGGGATCAGTTCTCAGGGACCATCCCTTTGTTACCCAGTTTCCTCTCCCTGAGTTGTATATCATCTTCATTCATTTCTTGATGGGCTGGATTCCATTATCAACGACATTTTTCCAATTATTCACTGTTTTTAGAATGACTTTCTTTTTCTTTGTCTTGAAACCTGCTCTGGGTATATTAGTTTTGTTTATCTTTTACTGATCAGTAGACATTGTTTCTGAGTGAGTGCTGTTATGGGGAAGTCTGAGGCCAACCTGATTTTAGTATCTTACAGCTGATTTAATACTTTTTTTCTGAATACCCTCAGATTTTTTTTCTCTTTCCTTGTAGTTCAAAAACCTTATCAAAATATATTATGTTACTAATTATTATTAGGTAACTGTTTTTTATAAAAAACTGCATCGTTTCAATCTGTAGACAGAGAACTTCTTTTTTCATAGGAAAATGTTCTATTATGCCTTTGAGAGTTTTTGGTTTTTGTTTGTCTGGTTGTTTGGTTGCTCATTTACCAGTTCTCTATTTTAAGGGTACTCTACTCTTTGTCTGCCATACCTAATATAACTTTTACTTATTTTTGATTTTCCTTTGCATTTATGTTATTTCCTCATGTTTGCCCTCCATGTCATTACCTCTATTTTTAGCAGTATCCATTCTCTTTCTATTAATAGCTGTTTTTGAGGTGGTTTCCTTTTTTTAAGAATGGTTGTATTGCTTTCTTTAATTTCTTTCCTAAGCGTGGCCATATTGCTTTTCATCCTTTTAATCATCCATTTTTCTTTCATCTCCTATATCAATTCTTTGATATTTTCCCACCTATGAAAGATTCCATGTTTCTTTTTTTTAAGAATATAGAGGAGTATTTGTCTGGAGTCATCTTTATTTTCAACCCACTGACATGTATTGATTGATATTTATGTACCTTTTTAACTTGTTTTGATGGGAGACACAGGAGTATAATGGTTACCGCGTGCAGGTGTCATGTTGGATCCTTGTTGAGTACCAGTCATCTATATGTGACTTTCTGCTTGATCACCACTAGTATAAGCAAAAGTAAGCTGAAATTAACAAGAACATTTTCTCACTAATGGACTTTCAGCTCTAGAGGATGTTTCTCTTCTGGGAGAGCAAATTTCTTAGGTAGAGGTTAGGGAGACTCATAGTAAATTTTCCTCACCAAGTTGCTCTTGGTTTCTCTTCATTTTTTCTTGTTTCTTTTCTATTCATCTCTTCTCTAGTAAGTTATCTCAACAATACAAGGAGCCAGAACTCTACAAGGACTTTTTTTGTGCTTGCCGTCCTATCTGTTATCTCAGTCCTCACTCTTCTAAGGGAAAGGCCTGGGTTTCTCAGGACCTGCTAACTCACTTCTAGGACAATTTGTAGCCTGCAAGAGATGTTTGCAAGGATTCGTTGGCATTTTTTAAATCTCAATTAGGAACAAAGAATCACTGTCTTAAGCAAACTATCTTCATAGTTGTGATGTGAGGTTGTTTTATAATTTAACATTGTAAATTCTTTTTTCTATCCTATTTTTAAATTCATTTTGTTCCTTTCCATGAATTTCAAGAAAGAGGATATACATACCTTTACTTCATCATCTTCTCTGTATGAGTTTCATGTGACTTCTTGAAAGTATAGAAAATATAAAGATTCTTAAATTGAATTTGATAAACATAAAAAAGTTTTAAAGCCCTTTCTTAAATCACTAGTATAAAAGTATGATTTTCCATAAATTGCGATCAGTTGCAAGGACGTTTTGCAAATTGGTATCTTTTACTGATGTTTGCCTTTTGCTACTATTTCCCTATCAAAGATAAAGCGATAGACATAGATGTCAGTAAAATTAACTTGTGTTTTAAAGAGGCACATTTTTTAAAAAAATGCAACTGACTCCCCCCTTACCTCCCCACCCCCCCGCAATCATTGTTAGAAAGCATTCAATTGAGCATTCAAGATTAATTCTCAGGCAGGTCAAGAGGAGAACAGCATGTAGCCAATCCTACCTTAGTCTTCCTTCTTAATGGCTCCAGCACAGTGTGAAAAAGTAAACAGTTGTGACAAGAGATGTAATGGATGAGCTGGGTTTAACAGGTCACCCCAACTGAAGCTCATCCTCTCTTTAAGTACACGTTGTAATGAAGTGTACTATAGTTTTTCAAATCATCAAAGACTGTATTGTAAACCATATTTCTGGAGTGGGGAAGGAGCTCAAGTAAATATATTATGAATTATGGTGCTTAGTGACACCAAAAGAATCAAAACAAATAATGAATAAAGTATGCTTATCCTGAAGTTTTAGCCTAGGAATCCCTGGTATTACCAGAGAAGGAATCCATCCCCCTTCTCTCTTCTGCATTCCTCCTGCCACTCCCTCTTACAAACACACTCGATTCCAAAGGGTTTAATTTCTTAATAAGTATTTGCAGAAGAGTGATTTTATAATTCTGCAAAACAGTAAACTTACCGCATTTGTTTTTGCCCCCAAATCCAACGTATGTCATGCCTTTCCACACACTTTGAACACAGAGATACATAGAAAATGAAGTGACATAATGGTCAACCTGTCCTTCACCACTTCATTGAACTATAAATAAAAATGGAACATTTTTATCCCCAGTAATCCCCACGTCTCAGGAAGATACACTGTCAGGAAGAAACAAACTAATGCCCTATTTACTGATATAAACTGTTACTCAAAACTAGAGTAGATTCTTTCTACTAAAGGAAAACTACTAAAGAAAAGTTAAATTCCTCAGTTGAATTATATTTGCTTAGTAGTCAGTTTCTAACAATAATTATCATTATAGTTAATATTTATTTAGTACTTATTTTGTGCCAGGCACACTGATAGGTGTATTATACACATCACATCGTTTAATCTGCCAAGATAGGATGCATTCTTGCTTCAGTTTACAGAGAGCTGAGGTTAGCCCAAGATCATAGCATAGAAGCCGCAGTCTTTCAAACTCCAGGGCCCACGGTCTTTGCAATGCTGTCCAGTATGATAATCACTAGCTATGTGTAGCTACTGAGTACTTGAAATGTGGCTAAGGTGAGGAGAAACTGAATTTTTTATTTTATTCTATTTTAAATTTAAATTGCCGTGCAAGGATACCATATTAGAAAACATGAATCTAGTTGACCTTCTCTAAGATTAATTTTTTTGTTGTTTTTTGTTCTGCAGCAATAGATAATTAATGCACTGAACAAGAACTATGATATATCTAAAAATCATTGTATTTAAAATATTATGAAAATAATAAAATCTTATCAAAATAGAGAAGTTGACTTTTAAGTTTGTGTATTGGCTCTCACCTTCTGGGAATACCCCCTCTTTAAAACAAGTAAACAAATATGTAATACCCAATGTCCAAGAACAAGCTTATACTTTGCTTTTTCTTATTCCAAAGAAACATTTGAAAATAGGATTTCAGTACTTCTGGAAACTTTAACTAAAAGACTGTTCGTCATAAAATGGAGTAGCAATACAATGCCTGCTTTTCTCAGAAAATAGATGAATTTGTACTTTTTTTCAAGTTAGCTTATTTGAATTATTACCACACTAGTTTCTGTTAAGGAGCACCAAAAGCAAGTTCCCTTTGATTACTGGATGTTCTCCAGCTCACTTAAAGTTAAACCCAGAAATTCTTGCCATTTGTATCTTCTTTGAAGTATTCTAGCTGGGGCCCTGTAAATTAGATTGACAAAAGACAGATGAACATACAGATATATTTACTATAAGTTTTACATGACATGGGAGCCTTCGTAAGGAAATGAATACCTGAAGAAATGATTAAACATGAGTCATTTTATACTAGGTTTGATGAAGATTGAAAAGTCATGGGGAAAATGTGATGAAACTAAAGGGTATGAGCTAAGCAAAGTAAACTAGGAGAAACTTAGCAAGGCCTGTTCACTTGGATTCTTCTCTATACCTGTCGTGCGGGGTGTCAGGCGGGGTCTCTGGTCCCACTCCCCACATAAGAACGCAGGACATGGTGAGGCCAAAAAGGAACACCCACGGAGCCATAGGTAGGGGAGTCACACCACTATACTCTCACTGGCTGCTGGGTTGGAGACACAGGAACCAGGAGCAACACAATTCTCAACCCTCACTGCGCCACTTGCAGGCTCAGCCACCATCTTCTTGCTAGCTCCCCCCTTTTTTTTTTTTTGCTAGCGTAACCACAGCAGTTATATTCGTGGCCAATGGCTCACTGGTTACAGCTGACGGCCAACTAGCCACAGCTGCTGGCTATTTGATCACAGTTGATGGCCATCTACTACCTGAGCCAGCACCTTTCTATGTGAGGCCGAGAGCCTGGAAACTGCTTTTTGGGGCTCTGTCCCCACACTCCACCCCTACAGGGTCTCGCCTCACAATCTACGCAACAAGCATCTTCCGCGAGGGGCCCTGTGCGAGGAGCCTGGAGGTGAATGCTATTTCCTGGACACAGCCAAGCTCTCTGGTCACAGCCAGGGTTTCTCAGGGCACCACCAGTACTTCTGGGCACAGCCAGACTTCCTGGACTTCTTAGGGTACCACTAGTCTACCCGGGCACACGAGGGCCTCTCAGGGCATCGCCACTCTCTCTGGACACAGCCAGACTTCCTGGACACAGCCAGGGCTCTCAGGGCACTGCCACTCTCTCTGGACACAGCCAGACTTCCTGGACACAGCCAGGGCTCTCAGGGCACTGCCACTCTCTCTGGGCACAGCCAGACTTCCTGGACTCAGCCAGGGCTCTCAGGGCACTGCCACTCTCTCTGGGCACAGCCAGACTTCCTGGACTCAGCCAGGGCTCTCAGGGCAGTGCCACTCTCTCTGGGCCTCTCAGGGTACTGTGCTGGAACAACAGCGGCTCACAGTCAAGGTGCTTACATATTCTCGATGGCGGCCGGTCAAGACACAATAGCAAACATCTGCCAGTTCCACTACATGGTGGTATGTTCCCAAACAAATAGTCAAGCTGTCCATTAAATTAGGGATGGAAGGCAATTCCCCATAGTCCATAGTCATTCGCCAGGGCTGTCCTGGGGGTGAGGGATGACCTTGACCTCACCCTCAGCTCCCACGGAGGACTCAGCAAGCCATTCCTCCTGGGACTACAAGTCCTGCATCCGGGCTGCCTCAGCAAGCACTTCCCAGCCCACAGGACCGCAAGGACCTTCGCTTTCTCCAGCCTCTGCTGGTTGGGGAACCGTCCACGTCTTCCCACCCCTCCACGGGGGTCCAGCTCTCAGGCAGCTGCTCCTCCTGGTCTTCCTGCAACTGAGTGTTCATATGCACAAACCGCTCCACCGTCCTTCGGAGAGCTTTGGCCGGCACCGTACCCTGCTCGCTGCGCCATGTGTAGTGCAGGGGATCCTGCCGACTTCGCCAAGTGTCATGTGGGGTGTCCAGCAGGGTCTCTGGTCCCGCTCCCCACACAAGAACGCAGGATATGGCTAGGCCAAAAAGGAACACCCACGGAGCCATAGGTAGGGGAATCATACCACTATGGTCTCGCTGGGTTTACACGACGTGCGACCTGCTGTCCGCTTTGCTGCCAACCAACCGACTCTCCTCCAGTCTCCTCCTCTCTCCTCCTCTCTCCTCGACTTCCCTCCGTAGCCGCGGCAGTTATATTAGTGGCCAATGGCTCAATGGTTACAGCTGACGGCCAACCAGCCACAGCTGATGGCCATCTACTACCTGAGCCAGCACCTTTCTGCATGAGGCCGAGAGCCTGGAAACTGCTTTCTGGGGCTCTGTCCCCACAATACCCCTCCATCATTAGAGATACAGGTGCTCCTATATAGAGAGAGCAGCTCTATATAGAGACAACAACGTCTTATGAACTGCTTCGGGGAAGAAGAGAGAGGTCAGAGAGTCCTTCCAGCACCTTCTGTTTCTACGACCTGCTTCAAGGAAGACAGGGGAGAGCAAAGAGTCCTTCCTATATCTGCCATTCCTAAAATTTCTCCAGCTTAAAATAGTCAGTATGACAAGGTGCCATATTTTGGGGTAGTGGGTTCTGAATCCTGTCATTTGCATCTCTTTCATGCATGCATGTCTTAGGACTTGTATTAGTTTATGATGTAGCATTAATACAGGAAATAATCTACTCCAGTTTTAAGTAATAATTTATGTCGGTGAATAGAGAATTATTTTGATTTCTTTCTGTCAGTCTATCTTCTGGAGATATGGGGATTCATGGAAGAAAGGAAAAAGGTCCTATTTTTATTTATAACTCTATGAAATGGGTAAGGACAGCTTGACCACTATCTTACTCCCTTTTCTATCTCTGTTTCCCATTCTTCTCCTTCCTGGGATTTTCCCATACTCTCTGGTTCCAGCAGAACCCCCCTTTCAGGCCAGAGAGATGGGTTTCTCCCCACTAAACTCTTACACATTTCTGAACTGCTACATCTGCCCCTATGGTGAAACAAAAAGAGAAAAGAATGAGGAAACGAATTACAGGGATTCCTCCACACACTCCAGACCTCAGGCATTACTTTTTCTGTTTCCTCCAGCTAGAGAGGCAGGTGCTTCTCTGGGAGTTTTATATACCCATGTCACTGTTGCCACTGTTCTGGTCCCCACTACCATCAAAATAACTTCATGACTGGAACTATCCTTAGAGCAGTGCTGGATAAAGGGGGAGAAAAAGTCTCAGGTGTTCTTCCTATAACTTCTAGTTTACAGGAGCTCCTTTTTCTGGTCCTCTGGCCAGAAAGAAGGGTTTCTCTCCATTTTTGCTGCCTATGCCCATACACAGCTCTGTATCTCAGGCTCTAAGGCTACCTACCCTCGGTAAATCAGAAAATTCAATGGTACTGATCATTCTTCAAGTTTTTGTTGTTGGTTTTTTTCTAATTTTTTTATTACTTTCAGGTGTACATGCCTGATCACTGCACTGTACACCTGAAGCTGAAGCTGAACACTAATGAATGTCAACTATAATTATATATATATATATATATAGATATAGATATAGATATAGATATAGATATATTCTTCAAGTTTTGACTTTTCTCACTATCTGCCTACAACTGATTATTCACTTTCCGGAGTCCTCAGAGAGCTGCCCCTTGTGTTCCATCTGAACGCTTGGGTTGTAATGTGTAGAGAGAGAATCTCTAGAGGATTTACTCCATCTTGACAAGTACTGCACATTCTTGCCATCAAATATTATAGGTAAAATTCTACTCAGAAGACCAGAAAAGATTCTGGAAGTTGGGCTTAGGATAACAATAGATTCAAAGGTTGAGAGATATTTGAGATGAGTTAGGATACTAAGGTATTTTTTAAAAGCATCTTTCTCCTCACCAAAAATGTGTTTTCAGAGTCCCAGCAAAGGTGGAGTGTGTTCACTCTTCATTATGGTCCAAACTGCCTTTTTCCTCTATGTCTGTAATAATCATCATACTTTTTATTCATTTAAATCACAGACAAAACATTCCATAGATATAATGAGCATATCTGCTGTTTCATGTGGTTAACCACTTTTCTATTACTTATTACAGCCCCTGAGTGAGGTTACAAGATAATGGGGAAGATTGAAGAAACACACATACAGATATACACATGGAGTGGACATGTTTTGTTACAAAAGTCCTTCCTTGATTATTAGTCACTGTTTTATTTATTCTTTAAAATAGAAATAGAAATTTCAAGATTTTCCCCACAGTACTTATATCTGTGAATAAGCAATGCCAAAAATCATTCCAATGCTTACTCAATACTAGAGTCTTCCATCACCTCTGTTTTCTACATTAAAATCAACTCTGGGGTCATATAAATCAAAGATCTCTAGATACCTTATAAGATCATCAACCTCAAGTCTACATAGCCTGAGAAAAGAATACAGGCGAATTGTTTCAGAGAATCTTAGTTTTAATTCTAACTTCTTTGGCCTTTCTAGATATCGTTTTTCTGTGTTCCACAGATGGATTCATATTTCTGATGCATTCGTGATGTGGTTATCTCATTGTATAATGAATGACCTTATAAATATAGCTATATGCCCTGTTAAATTCATTCAGCAGATATCAATAGAGCCAAGAACAATACTAATTGTTAGAACTAAATAATAAAGAAACCCAGTACATGTGGTGGATAGGTGGGCATCCCACCTAATTTTACTCATCGATAGCCTTGAAGCTCCAGATAATTTCAAAGACAGTGACATCCTATTTATTCTTACCTCAAAACAACAGATGGAAAATTTCTTGCTTTACATTTCTCTGACCAAACACTCATTCTGCTGACTTTCTAAAAACTAAAAAGGCCTCTTCTAAAAAGTATTGAATCAGTATATAAATATCCATTATGTTATTAATAAAAGAGAACAGAAGGAAGAAATGGAGTGTAGGAACTACTGGAGGAGGAAAGGAAGAAAGAGAGAGAAGGAGGAAGACAAAAGGAAGAACAGGAGTTTTATTTTATGCCCTAACTATGCACTTTATTAAATATGAAAAAGCTGGATCTTCAAAATATTAATATTAATGCGTACATGTGCATAGAGAAAATAAATGGTAAAATTTACAACAATACTCTTCTGCTTTTGTTTCAATGAGCTAGCATTTCATATTGTATTTGGTTTTTGGTAGCACATATAAGAAAAATTCGCAAAATTCTTTCTCATACAGTAATTTTTATAAAGAGTGCTAGGACCATTTTTGAATTTAGATGTTGTTATTGTTTATCTGAAAGACCTTGTGTTGATGCTTATAGCTAATGTACATTTTTAATATTATAATCTTCAATTACAACCTCACAGATTATAAAAATAGCATTATTCTGATATTTGTCTGCCCTCTTATCCTATTTTTGTACCTAACTCTAAACACAAGTTAATAAGTTTCCAGTATTGAGCTAATGAGACTGTGTACTTTCCACATCTGATATTTTTCTGTACTTTTGGTCTTGTTTAAAAGAGAATATCTTATGCTATTATCATAATTACCATCTTTCCATTTACTAAAATTCTCTTTTTGTCTGGAAAGATGTCCCTTAACAGTTAAAAGTATTCTTGCAATAATACCTCCCAACAGAAAGATTCTATATAGAACAATATACAGCATACTTTGGGCAATCCATTTAGAGAATTTGGTTACTAAATAACTAAAATAATCTCATAATAAGTTGGTGCCATTTACTAGACAGTCTCTCAGGATGGCTTCCCAAAACAGCATTATAAAATGATCTTAGTAACAAGAATATTATTTAATAAATACTCTGTTTCTTTTCCCTTTTGTCATTAATTTTCCTCTTTCCACTTAAACATTCCAAATACTGTATGGCATTTTACTATGTCTTATGGAAAGAGGGAAATGTATACTCTAAATAGTTCTTTGCTTTACATAGGGTGGTAATCTCTGATTAAAAAACGTACTCCAAAAGTATAATGTATATAAGCTTTTGGTCAGTCACTCCAGTATATTCTTTTTTTTAAATAACAACTTTATTGAGATATAATTCACATGTCATAAAGTTCACCATTTTAAAGTATACAATGCAGTAGGTTTTAGTGTATTTCCAAAGTTGAGTAACCATCACTACTATCTAATTCCAGAACGTTATTATCACCCCCAAAATAAACTCACACCCATCAGTAGTCACTCTTCATTCCACCTCCCCTAATCCCCTGGAAACTACTACCATGCTTTCTGTCCCTATGACTTTACCTGTTCTGGGTTTTTCACATAAATGGGCTCATACAATATGTGGTCTTTCATGACTGACTTTTTTTTTTCACTTACAATAAATGTACTCAAGATTCATCCATGTTGTAACATGTATTAGTACTTCATTCCTTTTCATGACCAAATAATATTCCATTGTATAGATACAAAATGTTTTATTTATTCATTCTTCAGTTGATGGATATTTGGGTTGTTTCTACTTGTTCACTCTTATTAATAGTATTGCTATAAATATTTACGTACAAGTTTTTGTGTGGACATACGGGTATATTTTCAGTTCTCTTGGATGTGTACCTAGGAGTAGAATTGTTGGGTGATGTAGTAGCCCTGTGTTTAACTGTTTGAGGAACAAACATTTTCAAAGCAGCTGCACAATTTTACATTCCCACTAGCAATGTGTGAGGCTACCAGTTTTTCCACATTTCCTCCAGCACTTGTTCCTGAGCATCTTTGTAGTTGTAGCCATCCTAGCAGGTGTGCCATGGCTGTTTGTTGTGGTTTTACTTTGCTTTTCCTTCATGACTCATGATTCTGAACATCTTTTCATGTGCTTTTACGGCTATTTTGCATATCTTCGTTGGAGAAGTGTCTATTAAAATACTTTGCCCATTTTTTGATTGGTTTATGGGTCTTTTTGTTGTTGAGTTGTAAGAAGTCTTGTTATATCCTGAATAAAAATCACTTCTAGGATATGTGATTTGCCAATACTGCCTCCCATTCTTCAGGTTTTCTTTTTACTTTTTTGATGGTGTCATTGGAAGCACAAAGGTTTTTAGTTTTGGTGAAATCCAATTTCCCTTTTTTGTTTTCTTTTTTGCTTATATTTTGGTGACATATGTTAGAAATCATTGCCTAATCTAATGTCACAAAAATTTACGCTTATGCTTTTTTCTAACAGTTTTCTAAGCCTTAGTTCTTACATTTAGGTCTCTGATCCTTTTAGAGTTAATTTTTATATGTGGTGTGTGGTAGTGGTCCAAATTCATTCTTTTGAAGATGGTTATCCAGTTGTCCCATCATCCATTTCGTAATGGGTGAACTTAACCAATCCAGACCAAACAACCTAAGAGAAGAATTGCAAACATATTGCTAAAATAGTGTAGTCTAAGAAAGATGTGGTGAAATTATCTGAAATAAAATGTCAACCTGTTCAGTTGGTTCGAATGATAGCGTGAGACATACAATGACTCACAGAAAAAAGTGATATAATATTAAAGATTTGTCAGTGTTTCCCGAACATAAATTAAGTAAAGGAGAGAAATGTAAGTAGCTGGTACAGGTCCTCAAAGAAAAGATATGCGTTTACTGTAGAATGGAGATAGTTCATCAGGATTTTCTACAGCTTACATGGTAGAATTCAGGAATATTTCCTCTCTTCTTGGATTTCTCTGGTTCCCTCTACTGATAAGGTCTGTGGAGAACAAGACTTACATCTCTGAATATACATATTATAGTTTCTCAGCTTAACTCGGCAAATGGGCATCTGTGTTAGCAGTCAGTTTCTTGCAAGTTTGGTGATCATTAGTCAATGACCTACAGTCTGATCACCTCTCATTGAACTAATAATCTCCCACTTGTGCTTTTGCAAAGTTGAGAAACTGATAGAGGATAATGGATATCACAACAAAATAATGCCATTATTCAGGGCTTCCCTTAGCAGTCAACTGTTTTTTCGTTCTCTGACAGCTTTCCTTAAATGTATTACCTAACAGGGGGACATTTAAAATGTGCTTAACGCGTGAAATATCAAGGCAAAGCTGTGGGGTGTGTGTGTGGGAGATGGGGAGGGAGCTGGATAATTTGGGTAGCCAGGGAGCTACATCACAAAAGTACCTGGCACCTAATCTGAGCGAAAGGAGGGAGAATACAAGAGTGAGGTAGAATGAAGCAGAAGACAGTGTGATGGTATTCAGAGAGAGTCTAGGCTCTGCCACTGACTTTGTAACATTAGGCAACTTGCATGTTTCTAGGCTGTTTCCTGATCTTGTCTAAAATTGGGTATAGTAATCATTACTTAATTGGTTGACGTGGAACTTTTAAGAACCATCTAGCACCATGTCTGATACCTGGTACATTCTCAACAAATATTAGCATATTTCTAGTTCTATCTCAGTCTAACCTTGGGGATGCCCTCAATATTGGTCAAGAAGTTAACTTTGCTAACTGTTTTAAATTTGGATTTAACTTTGGGATAATACCCATTTCTGTCACCAAAGGTGAGAATCATGTGAGCGCCTGATGAGTTCTCTTGAGAAACCTTACCCATCCACCCCCACCACCTTCACAGACACACTGGATCAAGACAAATAAAATTTTCTCTGGAAATCAGGACGTGGATGTTTAAGTTGTTGTTGTAACACAAGGTGGGTCCTTATATCCAGAGTCATCTAGCTAGTGGTGATGATCAGAGATCATTCTTTGTGAAAAAAAAACTATTTCTTTTCCTCACATATTGAACATCGTTATGAATTCTTCATGGGACTCCGTTATTATCTACTTTGTGTCACTTCTGTGAATTTCCTCCTCTGCTTTCCCCATTCCTTACAAAGGGTGCAATTACAAATTCACAAAGCAATTGAACTTCGAGTTGGAAGCAGCATTTCACCATTAGCAACCAGAATTCTTAATCATTATGCACCTTGTAAGTGAAAAAAATAAAAGCTAATATTTCATCTTGATGAATAAGAATTACTACTTGCCATATAGGCTCTCACAAAGCTGGTAATGTGGGTAAAAAAACAAACAAAACTAATTTTATATTCTGGTTGCAGAGAGATTTTACATCATATTAGAGTGGTTTATGCAGTACAATTTTATTTATTTATTTATTCGTTGAGCTGCTAAAGTCCAAAGACAACCAGAACCTCGTCTCTCAAATGTATAACTTTTGAAGAAAATAGGTTAAAAGTGATTACTTTTATACCTTTGGTCTGGGAAAGTAAAGCACACTGTGGAAGTGGATATTTCTGTATGTGTCTGTGTGTGTGTGTGTATTTGTAAATTCATAACATTTATTTCATACAGATTTACTGAGTTTTCAATGGGATTTCTTTTTTTTTTCTTTTTTAAATTGGGGTATAATTGACATTTTAGTTTCAGAGGTACAGCAGAGATTTCTTAAAGGTGAATTTTTTCTTCTTAACTTTGATTTATTTGTGACGATCTCTTGATCTATCATGTAAATGTCTGTATGTTTATAACTATTTCTGTGAATAATGGTGGTACCCTTTTGACCAATCCTTACGACCTTAATTGCTTCAATCAATAAGTGAAAGTATGTGTGCATCTAAACATTAAATCGTGTTGTTGTTTAGTTATTCAAAAATATCCCTTGAGCCCCTATTGTGTACTTGCCACTCCACTATGATAGAAGCAAAGGAACCAATATTCTATAGAATACTTGTGGTCCCTTCCTGCCATCAAGGAACAGCCAATTTACCTAAGAGATATGAACTAAACATACATACATGAAGACTACACTGTTATCTTTACTTAGCTGTCTTTTCTCATAGCATATTATTCCCTCAGTCTAGACAATCCATTTCCCTGTGTTGAGCTGCCCTTATTGACATAATCTCCTGGAATGCAAAAACAACAATGAGGGAAACTTGTTAAATCATTAAGGAGGAATTAAAGGAATTAAGAAGGGATTGAAAATTAAAGAGGTGGATTCCTTCAAGGATGTCCATGTTTTCTTGAAATGTATACAGCAAAACAAACAAAACAACAAAACACCGTACTGGGAAGTGGCTCATAATCTGATATATGGCCATGACTTCAGAATTTTTTAATATTTTAGCAAACATTGGTAGAAATTTATGAACAATGACTCAAAGGATAGTCTTCTCTGAAAGGATAAGAGGGTGTCAGAAATTAAATTCTGACTATGCAATCCGTACAGCAGAAATGATAAAGAAAACTCAAGAAACTAATTTTGCTGCTTATGGAGTTCTCTGATGAACCCAGCTATGAAAACAAAAGATGTTAAATATGGAGGAAAAAAATAAGGATATCCAAGGATAAAGATAAAGAGTGGCATGAACAGCCTATTTTGAGAGGCCTTGGATGGCAGCTTATGGAGTTCTGTCTTAGCCTCGTCTCATTATACATTATTATCAAAAACTTAGAACAGGACATTGGCTTCATGTTTATCATGCTTGTCCAAGACATCACAAAACTCAAAATTCTATTCCAAAAGATCTTGATGGCCTGGAAAATAGACCAAATCTTACCAAGGGAGATGTAAATTGATCAATATAAAGTTACATTCTCACATTCAAAAACCATTCTGCCCATAAATGAAATAGGGAACGAGCTGACAGTGGTACTCATGGAGATTGACAGAAAATTCAGCATGATTAGTAATGTGGTATGTCTGCTTAGTAACTTCATCTGGTGCTCCAGTGCAGATTAAAGGTTGTGCTGGTGAACCACACTTGGAATAGTGTGTTCTGTCTGGGTACCACATTTTAAGGAAACGTTGCCCAACTGGAATATGTCCAACACAGAGAACTGTGATAAGAATGAAGAGAGGATTGGAAACATTCTCAGAGATCTACTCTTGGAGATGTATCAACTCTCTTCAGATTTTTGAAGGGTGAACAGTGGAAAAATGATTATGCTCGATCTAAGTGTCTTGAAGAGTAGAACCAGGGCAAAAGAATAGGAACTAAGAGAAGGCAGGTTTGGGCTGAATATTGAGAAGTACTTTTGAACATGTAAAATTGTGCAGATATGAAGTTTGTTTCCTCAGTAGGTCTGTATCATCAGAGATGTTTAAACTGAGTGCCCTCTAATGTTTCTGCTGCCTCCTCTCCCTCTCAGGCTCTGTCTGACCTCTGTTTCACACCAGTCTTCCCAGACCTACCCTTTTTATCCAACTTCTATTCATCCATCTTGTTCCCCTTCTAGCTTTCCCGTACCCCTTATTTTTTTCCCTCTAGCCCCACTCCATTCCCCCAGATCATTTTAATAGTCCCCCAAGCTCACATATGATAAAGATCAGCAAATCCGTTGGGGAAGAGACATCTTGCTTTCACCAATGATTAGGGTTTACTTTCTATAATATGGGATTTTTGCTGGAAAATGGTTGCCCAGCCAGAGGCTACATCTCCCACATTCCTTGTATGTTGCTGTGGCCATGTGATATTTTGGCAAAAGTATCTTATGCATATATCACTTGTTGACCTGTTGAATAAAAATCTCCTGTATAATTTTTCACTCTCTCTCATCTTTATGCTAGCTGGATGTCAATGTCCTGGGCAATCTAGAAAACTACATGTTACAGATGACAGAGCTCTCTTTAGCCTAGATACCTGAATGACTGTCTGGAGCACAGCACTGCACCACCTTCTCCCATCCACTGGTTGGACTTTATGTGAGCCAAAAAATAAATTTCCATTGTGTTAAGTCACTGAGGTTTCAGGTTTATCTGTTACAGCAGCTATCATTATCTTCACTAATCCATACATTTTCAAATAAATGCTTTAGTTAGGATGACTTCTACACATAAAAAATATAGAAGATAGTAAAGCATTTCTGATTTATTTTTCTTTTACACAAAACTTATTTTATTTGATGCATGAGCCAAAGACATCTCCTTTCTCAATACAATCAGAGCTCTTGGTCTCTGTCACTGCTTTCCAAATAAGTCAAGAGATTGGAGCCCCTTTCCTGGGCAAGTCTAGGGAAGCTTTTCTTTCTCAAGCTTTGTTTCTCACACATTCACTGGGGGCGGGAGGGGGAAGGCGGATGCAGTCAATGAGGAGCCAGCCTCTCAGCCTGCCTTTTTCTCTCCTCAGTTTGTTTTTGGAACTTTTTTCCCTTTCTCCTTTCCCCATGGTGTGAGTTCGTGTGTGGCTGGTTTTCTTGGGCACATGGCCCAGCGGAGTTTCAGCTTTGTTTGTTGTTTGTACTAACTCTGTTCTGAGATCAGCCTCTGATACCCAGTGCTTAGAGTTCCCTGGAGTAGGGGACCCCAATTGCATTCCTTTAAGTCTGGTTGGATGACAGCAAATGCAAAAACACCAGGGTTTTGCAAGGCTTTGTTCACAGAGAAGAAAGCTGCAGTATTTTGTGTAGAATGAAAAATACACAGATGTGAGTTTTTGGAACCTCTATGTTCTGATTTAAGCCAATAAAGAATTCCTAATCTAAAGGAAAACTGTCCCAGATATTGGCCTATCATTTATACGGGAACCAAATGACCAAAATTTTTACTTAGTTGGGATTTATTCACATTCCTTTATATGAGGGGGGAAAAAATTAACAAACCTCCAAAGGGTGGAATGGAATCTTCCATCATTCCATAGGAGACAGAGACCCACCAGGCTCTCAGTCAGAAGCTAGGGAGGCCTACCCAAAGGATAAGAACAAACCAGAATTGAACTAAGTCTTACAATCCAGCTCGATCCTTGATTGAATTGGATCAGTTCCTCATTTTATCTGCCAGATTAGAGGAAAGAGGGAACCCATGTTTTAAACAGAGGAAAGGGGAACCTGCGTCTAGTGAGAGATATCATCCTCTTTCCAGTTACACTAGTATTGATTAGTTTCAATATAGTATTGACTAGTTTCAATATACATGCTGATTTATTCAGCCTGATCTCATCTGTCCAGGCCCGCCATTGGAGCTAGCTGACCTTGGGCAAGGTCAGGTTAACTTTGATAATCTTTTGTTACATTATCTGTTTAATTAGGATGGTGGGACCTACTCATTGGCTTATGTATGGCAAAAATTAAATGAGATAAGATGTGATCAGCAGAGCTTAGAGTTTAAGAAAGTGGCCTCCAGAGAGTCTTGATTCTTTTGCTTACTAACAGTAATTTGGGGCAAGTCACTTAAGCTCTGTCTGTTTCTATTTCTTTATCTATGAAATGAGGCTAGTAATAGTATCTATTGCCTAAGATTATTTTAGGAATTCAATGAGTTAAAACATAATAAAGCACTTAGAGTAGTTTCTGATAGAAAGTATGTGGTACATGTGAGTTTGGTTAAATGAATCATTGTACTTGTCTCATAATGAATGCTCAAGAAGTGCTAGTTATTGTTGTTATTATTATAATTATATGAGGATCATGACCGCCACCACCATTATCCCATTAGTAATTTCCTGAACACTGTTACATTTGACTCTGTGTCTCCTTCCCTCCTTCTCGACATTATTTCCTTGGCTCCTGAGGCTCCACACTTTCTCGTTCTTGAGGCTATTTCGTGCTCACTTCTCCTTAATCTTTTTCATGAGCATCTGTTTTTTGTAGCACGTCTCCCATGCTACTGTCTCCTAGGATCCTATCCGCAGCCTACTGTTCTTCTCATTCTGGAATGATGTCATCCCGTCTTACTGTTCAAATTATGCTTCGTATGCAAATGGCATCTCTTCTCTCCAGATGTCAAATCCATCTTATCAGCCCATGCTCCCATAAGTTCCAGATGTCCCTTTTTGGCTGTCATCTCTGTGTCTCCATCTGGTCATCCCAAATCATTCAAAAAGAAACTCATCATCTTCCCCCTAAATCAACAACTCCTCTTTCTCCTCCTTCACTCTGGATCTCATTTAAGGGCACCTTCGTCTCCCCAGTGACCCAAGCTAAAAATGCAGAGGTCATTCTGGATTCCACCTTCATCCTCGTGTCTCACATCCAAACCATCACTAATGACTGCCAGTTTTGCTGGGCAATATTTCTTAAATTGGTACTTCCTTTCTCTTCTGATTCCCACTGCTTTCATTCAGACTTGACCACCTCGCACTTGGACATTTTACGTGATCTCCTATCTCTTAGACTGCCTTCTTCAAGCCCATCCTCCACATTGCTACCCTAGTAATGTTTTCAAAACACAAAGATGACCATATTTTTCCCTGGATGGATTAAAGCCCCTCCAAGGCCCCCAGTTTTATAGGTTAAAAACTAGACTCCCTATTATGGCAAGCTCTTAATGACTGGACCCCTGAAAATTTGTTCAGCCTCATTTTCAAACATTCCATCTCTCAAACTTTGTTCATTGGATCAATGAAACTATCACATTTTAGTCTTTATCCAAATTGAAACTGATACCCAATGTGTCTTAACTACGCTTAACTCCTGTACATCCTCTAATACTCAGCTGAATCACGACTCCTCCCAGAAACTTCTCTCATTCCCATCATCCCTCTCCTTTCTACTTACAAATTGGACTCTGTGTATTAGTTTTCTATGTCTGCTGTAACAAATTACCATAAGTGTAGTATTTTAAAACAAATTTATCATCTTACAATTCTGTTGGTCCAAAGTCTAATATGGGTCTCACTGGACTAAAATCAAAGCTTCCACAGTGCTTGTCCCTTTCTGTAGGCTTTGGGTGGGATCTGTTTCCTTACCTCCTTCAGGTTCTACAAAGCCACCTGCATTCCTTAGCTCATCATCCCCTTCCTCAAACTTCAAATCCAGCAATGACTGGTTGTGTCCTTCTCACGTTACATCACTTTGACTTACTCTTCTGCTTCCCTCTCCTACTTTTAAGGACACTTCTCTTTACATTGGACTTACCCAGAAAATCCAGGATAATCTCCCTATTTAAGGTGAGCTGTTCAGCAACCTTAATTCCTCTTTGACATGTATGTAACATATTCATAGTATCTGGGGATTGGGACATGGACATCTTTGGACAGGCTGTTATTCTGCCTACCACAGTGTTTCTGTCTTCCCATAAAATTCTATGCCTATCTCTATCATTCTACATAATATTGTTATATCATGTTTTTTTAATTGAGATGTAATTCACAATAACTTCGTACAAGTTTAAATTGTGCCAGGTGTTGGTTTGACACATGTCTATGTGCTTCAGCACTTGTATATTTGTCAGTCTCTCTGACTTAACCTTGACCTTCTTAGGGTCTTATTCATTTTTGAATCCCTATATTAAGAACAAATAGTAAACCCTCAATAAAAGTTTTTGAAACAATGTAAATAATTCAAACATGTAATGGTAACCTAAAATCTTTTTAAGGACTGGCACAGAAGAGGGATTAATCTATGCTCAGTAATTATTAATAATAATTATAATATTATATTATTAAATATAATATTATAATATAAATATGAATATAATAATTCATATTAATAATAATAATTCCATCTCTATGAAAATTGGTCAACCAATATGTGATATTAATATTATAAGTTATATTACTTTTATTACTATCGCTAACATTTATTGTGTCTTTTATTACATATAAGACACTGTCCTTAGTGCTATTCATATGTTAATTCACTTAGTTTTTACAACAATATTCTGGTATAGGTACAATTACTACTGCCCATTTTATGAATGTAGAAATTGAGGTATAAAACAATAAATAAATTTCCTGGTATCAGCCAGCATAGTATACAGTAACTCGAAGTTAACTACTTTATTTTGCCAACCCAAACAATCCCTTTTGTGACCATTCCACATAAATGGGAGGTCACTGCAGTTAACTTGAAATTTTGTTTATTTCTCATGAAACTCAATAGCCTTTAGCTTCATGGGCTTAAGGAAAGAACTAAGTGAATTAGCTGGCTCCATTTGAGTTTTTTTCAGCTAGCCAATCTCTAAAACACATAGGCTATGGGCCTCAAATGTAAAAATGAGCTGTGTATTATCTTTCAAAGCCACCTTGGTCTTTGGAAAATCCTTGGGCCTAACCATGAGTCCACACATGCTCATTTTGTCAGTTTATTGAGAGTCAGTCCCAGGGGAAGGCCAGCATGCCAGAGAGGAAAGACGGAGGGAAGAAGCACATTAAATCTGTGATTGCTTACAGCATCTGCCTTTGATGCTGTCTCTGGGGGACACACTGATCGCCTCCTCTCAGTCAACAAATTCTATGTCTTCTCAGCAGTTCTGAAGGGGGAGAGCCCTTTAAGGCATTTTGTACTGACAAGCTTATTTCTCTTAGAGCTCTAGAATGTAATAGAAGCCATCAAAGGCAAGGGATATTAGGAGGTTGTTTTGTGCAACAGCAACAGAATTCATAAGTTTTCAGGTGACTCCCTCACTTTTTCAACAGTTCAATTAGTGGCAGGGTAAACTAATAAGAGGTATTTGTTAGTTTCAGTACTATTTTTTTTTTAAGGTTGATTCTGTTCTGTTGCAGACAACTTTGTTTGGAAAGCTGACGATATTTTTCACTGAATTCAAAGCTCTTGCTAAACTGTAACCTGGTCAATTTGTAATCTGAGGAAGAGGGGAACAAAACGTGGAAGACTTTAAGGGGCTACCATCATCCCAGTATGCCTTGGAGAACCCTGAAGTGAAAAAAGGAACTGTGTTTTCCTCCACTCTGTAGATATGGTGGGCGAGAACCATTTTGTTTTCTAACGTGAGAGAGAGCTTAAGATGTGCCTTTTTGCAAAAATTTGAACAGTGTCACGTGCACTCAATGTTTCAGTTTTTTGTTGCTGACATCTTCCAGAAGTCTGAGAAACCTAACTGAATAGCTTATTAAAAATTAACTTACTCTTAATTACTTGGAGCCAAAATTACATGCTGCTTTATTTTATTTTAGTACACTCTGGTGGATATGCCTTTTATAAAATAGAAAACTAGCAAGTTTATTCATTTTTTAAAAGTTGAAACATTACAAAAACCGTATCATTTCAGTAGAAACTCGCATTGTCCTGTTCTCTCACCCCAATGTGGAGGGCTGACTTGACTGTGATTCCATATTGATTGCGCGTCTGCATTTTACTCAGACTATATTTACAGAGTAGATAATATTAATTTTGAGTAGCTATACTATATTAGGCGTTGTAGGGAAATGCGTAATTAGGCCTTGTGGAGAAATGGCGGTAGCACAGCCTTTTCTGGTAGTTCACCAAATAAAGGCCATCTAGAGCCACTGTCACCTTTAGCAAGTCGTCTCTTCCACTTCACACTGCCGCTGCCAATTCTCTATCCAGATGATTTCACTGTCTTTATTTTTAGTCTCTCTCTCTCTCTCTCTCTCTCTCTCTCTCTCTCTCTCTCTCTCTCTCTCTCTCTCTCAAGTTTAAACTGTTTTCATAACTCTCCCACCTACTTCTTTGGTCTGCCTTCATTTTATCACCTCTTGTTCAGGATCCTCTTGTTTTCAAGAATAAAATTCCGTGCTCGACAGTGGTGTTTGGAGGCTGGAATTCTACAGAACCCTTCCTTTCCCATAGATGACTAAGGGTATTTTTATTCTGTAGCTAATGTGACAGGCTGTTTTTGGAAAGAGATATTTTAATATTTGGATATTATTCTGGAATACAGTCATTTAAGTTGTTCATGTTTGGGAACTCTCTGGGTGGGAGTTCATTTTGCATGAGCTGAAGGGCTATCATTTGTGGTTACTCCAGTATTTGGTTAAATATTTACTAAAAAAAATCAGACCATTACATATAATAGTGGCATTGAATTAAGTCCTCGTATTTTCCAGTGTTTATGGATTGAGATATTCTGAATAAACTATAGAAATCCAATATGGAAAATTGGCAAATGTATACTATACACATAATGCTAAAACTAATATAATTTCTTAATTTTGAGGATTTCTCAAAGTTTTTGCCAAATGCTGGAAGAGTTATATTTTTCTTAAATTATCTGTGGTTCCAATGTCAAATTTCTTGGAACATATCATTGAATGGTAAAAATGTTTTAACAAAATTTTACAACAAAAATAACTGTACTTGAACTCACAGATGAACCTTCATGCATGAATCCTCCTCATTTAATCTTTGCACAAATTTCAACCATAGATTTATTTTTCCCTTACCCATTAGAGAGGATTTGGTGACAATTATTGGTTTTGTGAAAGACCAAATGTATCCAACATTGAAGGCTCATCATTTGATGTAGAAGAAATGAATCTTAACTTCTATTTGGGTGTGTGCACATGTAAGTAAACACACACAATACCTTTAATCCAGACTAAGATGGGCCTTATCGCCTGGATAATTCTTTTTAGTTCATAACATTTCTGATTCACGGTCCCCCAGAAAATAGAAAAATAACCCTGGTTCTATGTGCTTAACAAAAGCAAATCTATGTTTTCCATGTGATTTTTCTAACCTTAGATGTGGTATATTTCAGTACTGTCCCACACCTGAATCAGTGACATTTGATAAATTCCACTGTTACCATGGAGAATTCAAGCAATAGCAGAGTCAATAGCTTTCAGCCCCCCTTTCACTCTGTTCCACTCACCCTGGCTTCCTTTGTGTTACACCAACATTCCAGGGAGGCTCTTTTGCTTCAGGATCTTTGCACTAGCTGTTCCCTTAGTCTGAGATGCTCTTTACCCATTTTGTTTTGGTCTCTCTCAAACATCATCTCATCATAGAAGCCTTCCCTGACAGCCTTATCAGTCCCTTCCTGCACCTTACAACCTCTCGTTCTTCTTACCTGCTTTATTCTTCTTCCTAGTCTCCACCATTAGTTGATGTAGAAATTTTTATGCAATCACATGCACGTTCAATGCCTGTCATACCCCTTCCTACCACCCATGAGAGCAAGGCTTTTTATCTGTTTGTATACCTGGAACCTGGAATAGCACCTATGACATGATAGATGCTCAATAAAGATTTGTGGAATAAATGGATGCAAATATTCTCTTCCAGTAGTGTATAAGAATGCTCAATACCAAAAGTAATTATGACTTACCTTTTTCCCTCTACTAAACTGTCAAGCCAAGATAGTATATGTGGTGGAATATAATTTTTCAGGTATGTTCCAAAATATATCTCATCTTTGGGCTATTAAATAATGGCAAATAATAGCCATATTGCTGGATCACTTCAGAAGAATATAGAATAGTCATAGAAATGAGTCCATGAATCTCCTTAAGTATTCTGAAATGAAAGATCCTGAGCAATAACCCGTTATTTATTGTTCCTCTAACATGCATGCCCCATCAGGATCGTCAGTGGATCATTGAGCAGCATCCATCATGGAGAAGTAGTAATGTGTGATAGTAGAGAACAAGGACTTTGGAGTCTGACTGCCTGAGTTCAAATCCCACTTCTTCCACTTAAGAGCTGTGTGGACCTTGGGCAAGTTACTTAGCTCCTTTAAGCCTCAGTTTCCTTAACTATAAAATAAGAATACTAACAAAACTTGCTTCAAAGAGCAGGTGTGAAGATCCAATAATACACGTGCATTATTTAGCCCAGTGACTGGAACACGGCTAGTATTCAATCATTTTAGATAAAATAGCAATTATAATTAGAAATGACTTAAAAACAGTAAGAATAGTAACTTATTTTAACAGTTACTTTTAGGACATTATGACTCTGCTGCTAGATCCTTTAAAAAAATTAACAAAATGTGTATACTCTTATTGACATTAGTGATGTCATGTTTAAATGGCCAAGGACTTGAGTACAATTTTCTCCAAAGAATATATGACAATAGTAACAAGCATATACAAAGATGTTCACCATCACTTATCATTAGGGGATTACAAACCAAAACCAAAATGAGATACCACTTCATGCCCATTTAGATGACTATTACACAAACAAAACAGAAAATAACGGCATGTGTGAGGATGTAACAAAATTGGGATCTTTGTGTATTGCTGATGAGGCTATAAAATAGTGCAGCCACTGTGGAAAGCAGTGTGGCCGTTACTCCAAAAATTAAAAATAGAATTACCAAATGATCCAGCAATTCCCCTTCTGAGTATAAACCCAAAGAATTGAAAGCAGGGACTCAAACAGGTATTTGGACATACACGTTCACAGCAACATTATTCACAATAGCCAAAAGGTGGAAACAACCCAAAATGTCCATTGATAGTTGAATGGATAAACGAAATATGGTATATCCGTACAATTCAATACTATTAAGCCTTAAAAAGGAATGAAATTCTGAAACATGTTATAACATGGATGAACCTTGAAGACATTAGAGTTGACCCTTTAACAATGCAGGAGGGACACTAAGTCCCCTCACAGTCGAAAATCTGCGTATAACTTTTAATTCCCCCAAAACTTAACTACTAATAGCCTACTCTTGACTGGAAGTCTTACTGATATCATAAACAGTCCATTAACACATATTGTGTACATTATATGTATTATTAGTACATGCTGTATTCTTACAATAAAGTAAGCTAGGGAAAAGAAAATGTTATTAAGAAAATCATAAGGTAGAAAAATATATTTATAGTATTATACATATTTATTGACTAAAAGTTACCCATCAGTGGATACATGCACTTCAAACCTGTGTTGTTCAAGGGTAAACTGTATACCAAGTGAAATAAGCCAGACACAAAATGACAAAAGCTATCTGATTCTGCCTATAATGAGCTACCTAGAACAGTCAAGTTCATAGAGACAGAAAGTAGAATGGTGGTTGCCAGAGGCTGGGGTGGAGGAAAGTAGACAGGAATGGGGAATAATTGTCTAGTGGGTACAGAGTTTCAGTTTGGGAAGATGAAAAAGTTCTGGAGACGGGTGGTGGTGATGGTTGTACAACAATGGGAATGTACTTAATGCCGCTGCACTAGACACTTTAAGAAGTTAAATATGAAATTGTATGTTATGTACATTTTACCTCAAAAATATTTTTTTAAAGAATGTCATGTTTCAGGCAAATGAAATGTGTACATATTAGCTCCAGTCCATCATAAACCTGAAAAAATAAGGGTTATATTCAGGACTTACTAGGAGAGGAATTGGCCATGTTATCCCATACTGACAATTCACACCTGGATAAAACTTGCAGTTTACAAAACACGTAAACATACACCACCTTATGTTCTCACATCCCCTTGAGGTAATAAATGTTTCTATTCCTAGCATGTAGATAAGGAAAATGGATCTCAGAAAAACTAAGTGACGTAGTACCCAAGGTTACCTTCAGTAAGTTTGATGTCAGGATTTAAACCTTGCATTGAAGCACCCACTCTGTGCTCTCTCTTCTAAGTCATACCATCCTTTGACCAGTTCTTTCATTCCATAAATGAATCACGTATTCCACCTTTCAGTGAAACACAAATAATGCTCATACCCCTACTGGCAAAGCAGCAGGGGTCTCTTATAACCTTTGATTTTACGACAGTAAAGTAAGGTTGGTCAGAATTATTACAACCACCAAGTAGAGAACAAGGACTTTGGAGTCTGACTGCCTGAGTTCAAATCCCACTTCTTCCACTTAAGAGCTGTGTGGCCCTTGGGACACATTTTGTGGACAATGGAACATGACTTAAATTTTTGATCCTTCCATTTTTATTAGTATAAATCAAAAACCACTGTCAAGTATTTAAGAATGAGATAAAATATCAAGATAGAGATGACAGCAGGTTTGCATTTCCATCAACATGATATGGTTTTTCACATGAAAAATAAAGTGCTACCCAAAAATAACTAACTGCTGGAATATCATATAGAATAAGCATACCAACACCCCAAGAATCTCATCGCTAATGCAGGGCCTAAAAGATGGTCTATTTCTTGGACTGAAAGAAGTGATCAGAAAAGTTTACCCATGGTCCTTCGCCAAGGGCCTCTGCTTTAGGAGAATTGGGTGCTTTCTGTGCCTCTGGGAGAATAAGTTGATATTGGCATTCAAATAACTTGCTTTTGGAAGAGTTTCCATGGAAGGGTTGTCATTAGATGAAACGATAGCTCCATCATGCCTGCAATATGACTCTCTTAAGCATCTGACAGCCAGGCAGTTGCTCTGAGATCCATGCTGTGCCTAAAACTCTTTCTCATCATCTACTGTAATATTCCAAGTCAAGAATTTTCTCACTCAATTCAGTAAGCTTATTTACAGAGGAAAACCACATACACAAAAGCACTTTTAAAAATTCATTTTACCTGTGCCTTTATTGTCACAAACCATTGTCTGCTAAGGTTTTTTTTTTTGTTTGTTTTTAGTACTATTTTTATTGTGCAAATTTTCTTTAAATTTGAAACTATTTCCAAATGTTCAAAAAACAAAAACAAACAAATACCAGAGAGACAAACAGATTATCTACAGGGGAGAATAAGTCAGTGGGGAGCAGAGTTCTCATCAGCAAGAAGCCAGAGGCAATGGAACTGTATTTTCTTTTTTTTTAATTAAAGTTTATTGGGGTGACAATTGTTAGTGAAATTACATAGATTTCAGGTGTACAATTCTGCATTACATCATCTATAAATCCCATTGTGTGTTCACCACCCAGAGTCAGTTCTCCTTCCATCACCATATATTTGACCCCCATTACCCTCATCTACCATCCCCCTCCCCCCTTACCCTCTGGTAACCACTAAAATATTGTCTGTGTCTATGAGTTTTTGTTTCTCATATGATTTCACTGATACGTGGTATATGAACCAAAAACAACAAAACAACAAGACAAACAAATGCTACGGTTTTTTTTAATGTCCAGTCGCGCTGAGCAAACTGATGACATGTATAGAATGAATAGGCAACCACACAGTTCAAAATATTTATCTTTGTCATCTGCAAATTCTATATTGTGTACCTGCTTGGAACAGGTCTAAGACCTTCTTTTCATTGGCTAACACAGTGGTCACTAACCATGTGACTATTTACATTTAAATATAAAATAATTAAAATGAAATAAGTTAAAATTCATCTTCTCAGTTATACTTGCAACATGTTGAGTACTCAGTAGCCATGTGGCCGGTGGTAAATGTACTAGACAGTGCAGATATAGAACGTTTCTATCATTGTAGAAAGTTCTGTGAGCAGTTCTATGCTTGCTTTAAAAACTTGTTTAACTTAGGTTATGTGCCATCCTGGTGCCATGGGGTTGGAATGGGAGAATCTACTGCTGCACCAACTGAAAACAAAGCTGGCATCATCTGGTCAGGGGAGGTAGATGTAGCATGATCTCCTACTATGCACACCAGTCAGGTGACTTGGCAACTCACCAGTGTCTGTCTAACAAAAGAATCTTGAGGTCAAGGTAATTCTGCTGGTTTGATCTCCATCTTCTCTGTAACAGAGGCCTCTAGATGGACGTGGACATGGCAGTCATCTCAGGCCGATGATGTCCTGCCTTTGCAAGTAGGATCTTCTCCTAGATCACTCAGGCATACCCTTAGGCAATAATTCTCAACTACAAATTAGAACCACTTGGAGAGCTTTTACAAATGCAGATACCTAGGTTCTACTCCCCAGAGAGTCTGAATTAATTGCTCTGGGTTGTGGCCAGGATTTATTTATTTTTTTCAATTCCTCCAGATATTGTGGCATGCAGCCAAGATTGAAAACCACTGTTCTAAGTAAGGCCTGTTCTTAGCACCTCAAGTAGTTTTTATTCCAAGGCATCTCAGCCCCTGGGTCAGCCATAGGTAGCAAGTCATGTAAGAGCACTGAACAGAGACACGGGAGACTCGGGCTTGGTTTCCAGCCCTCCTACTGAAGTGATGTGGCCCTTGCATAAGTCACTATCCTACCTGGATCTCAGTGTCTCCCCCTGTTCCATGAGAGGGTTGGTCTTCACGCATACCCAAATTCTGTCTATGACATACCAGTCCCTATTTAATCTGATCAAATAGAACTCTTCATATTAAATTACGGGAAGAAATCTTTTATCTTTTGACATGCCAACTAGTTCATAAGCATTTTATAGCCACTGTAAGATGATGCCATGCACAGCTCAAACAGCCCCGTGTTTATCCAAAGAGCCCCAGCTGTCTCCGTGTACTGGGGGGATGGGGTGACCAATAATAAGCAGTTCCATCCACTGGATTTAGACTCCAGCTGAATATTTAGTGTCTTCTATGTGGATCCACGTGTTGTATTAAGTGTAGAATCATCATTGATGTTTGCATATCTAACAAAGGGCTCTAACTGGCCTCAGTTATTGTGCATGATAAGCTAAGGTTCCTTTTTATTTCCCAAGTCTTTCCAGCTGCTCACTTGTGCAGCCATTTCATTTCCTTCTCCAGAAGTTTTAACAACTAGCCTTTTAAAATCATCACCTAATGGGCACTGAGATGAAAGTTGTATTTACATGCCATTCTAATCTGGTTATAACTTGAGTTTCTTTCCTCTTGCCTTCTGCCAAAGCAGGATGGCTTTCTTTAGAAGCTGCCTAATACTTCCTTGAATGGGCCCATATCTCATGGTGCTGTTAGCAGTGACATCTCCCTGCTCAGCCCATCAGAGACAGTGATGGGATAACACCTTTCAAGGTGACAGTGTGTGTGACAGCAGGCAGAGGGGAAAGTGTGCTCACTGGCAAAGATAAGGAATGTGGTATCATTTGGTCTGTATGTTTCATCACTGTAACTGCTTATGGTTTCAAATTGCCCATGAATCAACCTGTAAGTGCCTTAGAATAGGAAAGCAGTTGCTAGCCGGCACTTGATTCCACTATTACAAATATTTCACTTTCTCAGTACCTTGCAGTCTCCTCTTTCAGTCCACCACCGAATGTCTGTGCAATATGTGGGCATCCTGCTTTTAGAAAGATCCTTTTCAAGTACCTCCAGGATGTGCCTACAGCCCTAAGCCCAGTGTTCAGACCTCAGCAGCCTGCCCTCTGTGAAGCCTCCTGGGCTAGAATCCCTTACACTGCTCACCCTGCTGCATGGGATAACTCACCCCCTATGCTGGGATGTTTCTCATTCTGGACTTTACTCATGTTGTCTCACTGGCCTGGAAAGTCCTGCCCAGAGCTGCCTCGTAGACATATACTCTGAGTCACCTATTTATTTTTAAACTTTCTCATTGCCATATTCAAAAAAATAAATAAATAAGAAGCAGGTGAAATTAATTTCAACAATGTATTTCATTTAACCGAGCATATTCAAAATGCTATTTCAACATGTAGCCAATATTAAAATTAGTGAAATAGTTCACATTCCCTTTTTCATACTAAGTCATCAAAATCCAGTGTGTATTTTATACTTATACCACATCTCAGTCTGGACTAAACCCCTTTCCAGTGCTCATATGTGCCTAGTGGCTATAGCCTGCCCTACTAAACAGTGTGGTTCTAGCCCTGCCCCACCCTCTTCACCTGGTTTAGCCCGACTCATCCTGGAAGGCTCAGATCAGGCACTGCCTTTAGGAAGCCATCTCTGACCTCAGCTTCCAACACCTTCGTGGCTCAGTGTTCTCAACCTTTACTGCACCGTAGAATCACCCAGGAAAATTTTTAAAAGCCTGAAGACTAGGCCTCTCTACAGATCTGTTTGATCAGAATCTTACTGGAACCCAGGCTTTAGTTTGGGGGATGGGAGGTAATAAACTCCCCGAGTGATTCTAGTGTGCTACCATGGTTGGGAACCACTCTAGACTGAATCAGCCAATTACTCACTCAACAAAGTATTTATTAGCTGAGCATGTTCTGGGTGGGGTGGAGGGTTGAGGAGGAGACAGGAAATAAATAAATACATCATATGTGAAATGGTTTTCTATATGATACAGGAAAATAAAGTGGGGGGGGGCAAAGAGTGACTTGGAGAGGGGAGAGGAGTGGAGAGGGACTGTCCCTTTATATAGGGTGATCAGGGAACACCAGGGCTGCTGAGACAGTGATGAAACTAGTACAAATTTCTGGAGTCTGGCTGTCTAAAAATGGGAGCCGAGGCACCTCCTGTGTATATATTCTGTAATAAGGCTGTGAAACAACCTCGAAATCTCAGTGGTTTATAACAACAAATTTTTGTTTTGTTTTGTTTTTTTCTGTAAGTCTGGCTCTGCAGGGCCTTGTAGGGCTTTGTGGGAACAAGGACTGGGCCCAGGCAGCAGGTGGGTTCAGCTCTTCCTGTCTCCTTGTTCTGGGACCAGTAGCTGCTTCTTTACATATCCTTCCCACAGTGATGGCAGAAGTACGAGAGTGGGGTGAGAGGAAACACTTCAGGCACCGTAAGTCCTAGGGTTGAAACTAGCACTCTGTCACTTCCACACACATTCCATTGGCCAAGGCCAGTCAATGACTAAGGCTGACGGCAATGGGTGGGGCCCACAGAGACCACGACATGACAAGGAGGAAAGGAAGAAGTGTGAGCCAGTAATCAACCCCTATACCATCTAAGGATAATTAGCTGATCAGCTTGGAAGCTTAGAAATGTTGTGCTGTGTTGTTGTTGTTGTTGTTGTTGTTGTTGTGGTTTCAATAAGTCCTAAAGTGGCTCTCGGTCCCATGCTCTCTCTTGTGTTCCTCCACTGTGCTCTCAGGGGCCCTGCACACTTCTCGATCATTGTTGTTACTGCATTGTATTCACAGGCTCTCCATGCAGCACCCTGAATAACCCAGAGTCCTAACTCATTCAATTCTGGGTTTTTTAGCACCTGGCTGATTGCCTGAAACACCTCAAAGCTGCCCCTTTATACTGCAAGCCGCGGAAGGCTCTGTGCCCTGCCCCCTTTGATGATATGCACTACCCTCAGAATCAGACATATTCAATATTTTTATGCCCTTTAGCCTAGAAGCACCAGGACAACAGTAATTAGGCTTACTTTGTTCATGGCTGAACCTCCAGGGCCAAGCTCAGTGACTGGCACATCAGGGGCTCTTAGCGTTTGTTCAATTGAATGACATTATCCTAAAATGACAAGCAAGTTGCAGCCATATAGAGGAACTCCTATGAAACCAGGATGTCCCTAGGTCACTCAGTTTCCTCTTCTGTAAAATTATATAGGGTGATCAGGGAACACCAGGGCTGCTGAGACAGTGATGAAACTAGTACAAATTTCTGGAGTCTGGCTGTCTAAAAATGGGAGCTGAGGCACCTCCTGTGTGTATATTCTGTAATAAGGCTATGAAACAACCTCGACATCTCAGTGGTTTATAACAACAAATTTTTGTTTTGTTTTGTTTTTTTCTGTAAGGTTTGCAACATGAAATTTATAGGGGGATGATGTAAGAATTAAATGAGGTAACTCATGTAAAAGCCTGAAAAGACATGTGTATCATAAAAACTTGATAAATAAATAGGTAATCTGTGGAATGGGAATATAGAAAACCAAATGAAATAAAATAGAATAGAGGGAATTTCATTAGATTCATTCCATACTTCATTTGCCCTCTCTTAATAATTAGAGAACTAGTCTTGGTAATCCCCAGACTATTAGCTGCTACTTATAAAGTTTGAGGAGAAAGAAGTATCAGAAGATATTGCCCCTCTAATTTCAAAGAGTTATCACAGAAATATTAAGCTGAATCCTTAGCATGGGAAGGGCCTCGGGAAAAACAAAATCCATTTGCAAATTCCTGGAAGAGAGCAGAGTTTGTGGTAGTAGCTTTGTCAGATCAATCTCCTCTCCTCACAGAGTGGTTGGCAGGCCTGTGTATCAAGAGAACTTGACTAATACAATATATCTTGACTACAGTCTTCATGATAAATATTTCATAAACTGGAAACTTATGTCCTAGATCCAGCACCGGTCATCTTTTCATAGTTGGTAAGAATTTGGACAGGAAAGGAGAAAAGAGGGGGAAAAAATCAATGAATGGGTAAATGAATTAATATTTGCATGGTTGAAGGAGAGAGTAGATAAGGGTATCTCTATTCAAGGCCAATAATAAAAACAACAGCAAAGCATATGTCCACATCTTACCAGAGAACTTCTAGAACTTAGCTGACTACTTGGCCAAGGAGCACAGCAGAAGCTCAAAACTGCAAGGTGTAATTTCAGGCAGAGCTAATGAGGAAGAATTCCATCCAGGCAGGAGTCAAAGAATTGGCAGCCTGCATTGTGGAGTCCAGTGCAGGTGGAGGATGGGTGGCCTGGAGCCAGTTAGGCCACCTATCACAGAATCTGGGGGCATGGGATCCAGGAACAGAGCCCCCAAAGTCCTGTAATTCTCTCATTCAGAGCGCCCCAGTTGGTCACTACTAAGATAAGCTTCCACTTCCAGGAGAAGTAATGGGAAATGATACACATGAATTCTCCTATGGACCAGAAACAATACAGAGAGTTTCTGGTTTGATCCAGATCCCAAAAGGCCGTGGCTCTCAAATGAGCATGAGAAATGGGGTCAGTTTCCGAAGGGTCTAGAGTCTAGAGATCTAAGCAAAATGAGACTAATACACAGATTGTGTACTTTATGCAATGTAAAAGCTTGCATGAGGTATGACAATTAAGTTCATGAACTTGTTGCAACGATATTGCTAACCTTTTTTGATATCAGAGAGATTATTTATTATGAATTTGTACCAGTTAGACAGTTAACCAAGTTTACTATTTGGAAGTGCTGAAAAGACTGCATGAAAAAGTTAGACGACCTGAATTTTTCATCAACAAATTCATGGCTCTTGCATCACAACGATGACCAGCTCACACGGCACTGTCTGTGAGGGAGGTTTTGGCCAGTAAACAAATAACTGTATTGGAACACCCTCCCTACTCACCTGATCTGGTCCCCAATGACTTCTTTCTTTACCTGAAGATAAAGGAAATATTGAAAAGAAGGCATTTAGATGATATCAAGGGTAATACAACGACAGCTCTGATGGCCATTCCAGAAAAAGAGTTCCCAAATTGCTTTAAAGGGTAGACTAGGCCCTGGCGTCAGTGCATAGCTTTCCAAGGTGACTCTAGTGATATTCAGCAATGAGGTATGTAGCATTTTTTTCTAGGATGAGTTCACGAACTTAATTGTCCTACCTCATATGTCTTTTCTACTTTTTAATGCTATTCTGTTCATTCTTAAAATGTGTAAACTGTGATAATGGAGGGTAATTGGTGGCTGGTTTACTTTTTTAAGCGTCCTCACTTAGCAGAATAAAAGTTGATCATCCTGTATGAGTCCCTTTGCCTTTTAATGTAAATTTTTACTAAAATAGAATACATAATTTGATTGATCTTTACAAAGTGAACACACAGATAAACAGAAACTAGATCAAGAAACAGAACATGTTGTATACTTCTCCAAACACAATTCCTCTCTGACTTCTGAGTTTTGCTGTAGTAATTTATATAAATAGGATCATACAGTATTTTCTCTTCTGTGTCTGCCTTGTTTCACTCACAAGATGTTTGAGAGACTCATCCCTTTTTTGCAGCTAGTTATGACTGGTTTGTTCGCATTGCTGCAAAAATGTAGTGTTCTGTTCATGTGTGTTTCTTCCTCCTAATGGGGAGGAACATTTAGGTTGGGGCCACTTTGGGGCCATTGAGAACATTGCAGCTCCTAGCTATCTTGTACATGCCTTTGGGGTCACATGTGTACACATTTCTTTGGGGTTGCTTCTCTAAAATTCTGTGACTAGATCTGGGAAATGAAATCAATGATATCAATCTCACAGATTTGTTGCAAAGATTAAATGAGAAGATGTATGTGAAACTTTTGTGACCTTTTCAAATGTGATGCAAATATAGGCGTTGCTCTTTCCAGGAAAACCCTCTAACATTTCACTGTACCCATTGAAAAATCCTACATTTTTCTTGAAATATTCTCTAACTACTTCGAGGCCTTCCAAACTCTTATAATGCATAGAGTGGGCCTCACTGTAGATGGAGATACTTAGGTACAGCAATGTTTCTACAGAAGTGTGCTGACCAATATCTGTGGATATGTAGACATAATTTCGACCACAACTGGAACTCTGATTATAATACCCTCTATCAAAAAGACACTGAGCACTCATATAAATAGGTGGAAACCAATATATCGTTTACTCTAAGTAAAGGAAAAGATAGCAAAATATCAACCCAGAAAAAGAGAAATTTGCATATTTACCACATTATATGATACCCTGTGAACATATAAGAGAACATAGTTGGGGTAGAAACATTCTACCCAATCAGAAAAGCGACTAAAAAAAAAAAATCACATACGAGCACTAAGAATGCTTTTTTTGGATTTGGGGAAATGTTGAGATACGTGGCTATGGTTTCATTATGGCAAATCTTGATTTGTTTAGTGTTTAGTTCCTTTAGTCCCTCCAAGCATGACAACAACATTTTTAGTATTAGAAACCAAAAAGACTGTGTACTAGTGGTGAGTTGCCCTTCTAGCCAATTATTGTATTTTTTCACGTGATGATTATAGCAACACTTTACCTTTGTACCGGCTTATTATTTTCATAACCCTTCTATACACAGTGTTCCCTTTTATCCTCACAGTCACCCCAGAAATGAGGTGGGGAATGCAGTGTTCATATCCCTATTTGTCTTAAGCTGAAACTCAGAAAGTTTATCTATCTTGTCCATGAGCATAAATTAGCAAATAGGGTAAACCAACACTGAAATTTAATCTTCTGCTTTCTAACTTCCTTTCATTCAGCACGCAACCTCTTGGGTGTGTATCTACCTTCCCTGCTATACTATAAATGCCCTGAAAGCAGAGGGTCCCCCTTACCCTGTGTTCTGTTTCTCTTCTGCATCTACTCCTCCAACTTCAATATGGTGGGTGCTTAATGTACTTGGGATAACACGTGCTTCTTTACAAGCTGGTTGTGGTTTAAGTAGATTGCTCTAGGAGTTCAGAATCACTTGCAGAGAAAGAAAGGCATCCTTGATTGAAAAAAGATCTTAAAGAATCTTTTGACTGTGCAAAGATAGATCCCAGAGCAAATCTAGGGAAGAGACAGATTATTACTGATCTATGAAAAATAAATAGTGTTTTTTCCTGACAATCTGAGAGGAAGGCTGGGACCAAAAGGGAGGGAATGGGAAAGAAAAATTAGAGTGGCTCTGAAAAATACTGTGATGGCCAGAGCCCACATGGAAATATGGTCAATGATAAATGCTCTGTGGTGATGATGGTTAAGTGCTAGTAATACGTAATATTAAAAATTAGGCATTTCCTATTCTGCTCTGTTATAATATCCCTCTGGATGATTTTGCTCCAAACTTCGGTAAAATTATATTACACATCCTGTGCCAGTGGTAGTTTGCAAAGTGAAGCAAGAGGGGTTAGGTCAGTCTTTAGGTTGACGAGGAAAGATAAGGAGGTCAGGTATACAAGGAGGCAAGACCGGAAGTGGAGGTTGAGAGATTGGTCAAGAGCAAGGATGCTGAATGGAAATAACCCGGATGTAAGCCTCCTCAAGAAGACTTAGGAATATTGGGAAGGTCACTGGACTTACTGCAGAACATGAGATATTGGAGGTCAAATCATTTCAGTTGGATATTTAAAAAAAAAAAAAAGCAGTGACCCTAGAAAACTGGAAGACTTGACGCCACAGAGGTTACATCCATATTTATAGAGTTATTCAAATTAGGATCCAAGTACCTCAATCTTTGAAAAGTTTACAGAGTTTTATTTTTTTTTTCACATTTCATTTTATTCTTGCTGCTACCTATTGTTCTTAATCTACTGAGAAATGGCTCCCTTTAACATGCTTTGTTGCTTACATGATGAACCAAGGACCGGTGCAAAGCCAGAATTCTAGTGTGTGGCATCATTTTGCACTCTACCCCACCCTGAGTCTCAGAATTGGGTATGTGTTTAAGGGCGAGAAAAAGCAGGGTCACAAAGAGAAGGAAGATTACTTACCAGCTTAAGGACAAACTTGTTTACTCTTAAATATATATTTTTTTCAGAGTCAGCAAAAGCTAGAGCCATCATGCCTATGAAACTGCATTTGCATTTATAGTATAAATAAGAAAAATGAATTCTAGCTAGAGCATGTCCTTAAAGAGATTATAAATCCACTCTCTTGACTGTAGTGCTGGGCAGTACTTCGATTGGTATATGAGGATATGTGTTGCACTTGAAAGTTAAGGGAAGCGAGAAATTTGGGAAAGGAGCCAGTGGAGACATATTACCAGGGGAACAATTTAGTCACAAGGAGCCATCTCTGCTATTGAAAACTGCTTACACCTTGCTAACTTTGTAGACATTTATTTCACAATGAAGTTTGGCTTATGGTGGGTTAATAATTAGATACTCTTTGTGTATAGTTCAAGTGAAGGCCACTAGCTATGACTTCACTTTGGCTGGGGTTTCCCTGTAATCCATTTAGCAAATTAAAGAGATTACTTTGATTGGTGCCATTATCTCCTATTCTCTTGCGGGTGAACCACTTAACCTGTGCTTAATTGAAAGAGATAGAGAGGGTACAGTAACAAATACAATCAAAAGGAAGGGGCAATAGGATCTGTAGGCTAAACAAATGATCGGCACAGGGCTAACAATAGCAGATTAGAGGTGAGATCAATTAATTAGAAGCTATTGTAGGCGTTGGGTGGTTGCCAAGGTTTCTAATGGCCTAAGCCATCATGCCAGCTCTGTTTAGGATTTTAATGACTGGGAGTTGATGTGGTTATTTCAATAATTACTTACTTTTGTAATTACTTCATTAAAATACTAAATGTATTACTTTCGTGAGGAAGATCCGGCCATATTGGAGGCTACATCTTCCCACAGAGAAGTCTCCTGTTTGGAAGAGGTAGTGATTTGGAAATAGCTGTGCTCGTGTTGTGTTAATAATTCTATACCACGTGTCTACTCCATAAAGCCCAGGCTAAGTGTTGGGAATGCAGAGATACATGAGGCAATGTGTTTGGGGTGGGTGCGAGCCCAAAAGCATAATGTAATTTTATAAAGGCTAGGATAAAATTGGGCAAAGAATATGTGTCAGTCACAGTTTAGTAGAGGAAAAAGAGGTCATTTCAGCTGTTTCAAGCAGAAAGGGATTTAATATAGGGAATTAGGTATCAGATCTGGACTTCTGGTACCTGACTGACCTCGTCTTCTTCTAACCTCTCCCTGTCTGGCCCGGCTCCTACCACACTGGACTCCTTCCTGTTCTTTGAATTCTCCAGGCACACTCCCCCTGAGAGGCTTGTGCACTGACTATTTCCTTTGTTTGGAATGTCCTTCCCTCAGATACCATGCCCAACTCCCTCTTCCTTCAAATCTTTCTTCAAATGTCACCCCAGCAGCCCTATTTAAAACTGCTACTCACTTTCAATATCTCTGAGGCCCCATACACCATTTTCCTTTTTTGTTTGTTTGTTTTTCACAGCACTTAATTTTTAAAATATGAAATATTTATTTAATATATTTATTGATTGTTCCTACATACATAGTGGAAAGTAAGGGCTACATACAAGAGTCTGTATCTCATGTTCACTGATGAGCCCCAAGGGTCTAAAGCCATGCCTAGAATATAGATGGTGTTGGATAAATATTTGCTGAGTGAGTTAGTTGCTTATACCATCACCCGAGGAGCTGATGGAGAGGAAGAGAGGGTGCTGCCCCTAGACTAATGGGTTCAGTGTCACCGCACTATAGCTGCGAGACATAGTTCAGGAAACTATGCTGAGGTATTGCCAGTACACAACTGGGGCAACTTGCCACTGCAGCCACTCCCATCTGTGAGAGCTTCCTCATTAGTCTTCAGTGCCACAGGAAGATGGCTTCTGCTTCACTTCCACCTTCCAAACCTCAAGGAAGACAATCTGACAGATGTATGTTTGAACTACTTATGTTTTGAACTTCTCAAAATACAAGGAGGTATAATGGAGTCTGGGGAAGTCAATCCAACTCTCTGCCATAGGACCTTATGGGCACGTGAAGGCGGGCCACTGTCCCCATTTCAGAGGAGCAAGCTGAGGCTCAGGGTTGCATAATATGCTCACAAGTAAGGTTTCACAGCAAGTTAGTCACTGAGTCAGGCTCACAGCCAGTCTCCTCTTTCTGAAGCTCATGATTCACTCTGCATCATCTCTCTTGGCTGCTCACAGCATAGTACTAAGCAGGCCACAATCCAGAGGATAAATCCCCTGGAAGACTTTGCCATCTGCTAGAATTATGGCAGTGACCCCTAATTTTGCCAATGTGGACCAGACCAGAAAGCAGAGCTGGGCTATGGAAACCACTGAGCACCCTGAGAACAATAATGGAAAGCGTGGACCTTTCCCAGGGCAGGTTCTTTGCTGCTGTACTTAGTCTATTTAGGTTGAAGAACATTAAATGACCTCCCTCTCTATTTTGGGCCTGACCTCAAGTGGAAATTCTTTGGTTCCTCTGTATGTCAGCACTAGTGTCACATCAGTCTGACAGGAGGCCACATAATTGCTGAAATTAAAGCGTAATACCTGACATCTTAGAGGTGTCTCGCCAGAGTCTGTGAATATTTATTTAATGGAAATGGAGTAAGTATGACCTTACTGGGTCAAACTGACTGTTTCTCTCCCTGACACACCTTGTGAAAAAACAGAGAAATTTTAAGCTGTGGATCAATAAGGTCATCTGCTGCTGGGCTGTTATACTGAGTAGAATTATTCCATTATCAGGAACAACCACAAGCATTTCTAAGGGGCCGATTTGTGAATGGCACTGGGTTAGGTCCTAGTCAAACAGGATTAGGGATGCGGTTGTTAAGTAATTTTACCTTTGGGCATTTGTATGAGTGGGGCAGGCAGCCTTCTAAACGGACTCCCAGTGATTCCCGCCTCCTGGCGTTCACTCCCTTGTGTAATCCCCTCCCCTTGTGTGTGTAGAGTGGACCTAGTGATTTTCTAGTAATAGCATATGGCAGAAGTGATGGGATGTCAATTCCATGATTAGGTTATAAAAGACTATAGCTTCTATCTTGCTGGCACTCTCTGTCTCTGGCTCTCTGTCTGTCTCTCTCTCTCCCCAACCCTTGTCATTATGCTTGTTTTGATGTTGCACGCTGCAATGTTGGACAGGCCTACATGGCAATCGAGGGTGGCCTTCAGCCAATAACCACTGAGGAGCTAAGGTCCTCAGTCTAACAGCTCGTGAGGAAATAAATCCTGCAAAGATACACATGAACTTGAAAGTGGATCTTTCCCCAACCAGGACTTAAGGTGACTATAGCATAGTCAACACCTTGATTGCAGCCTGTAAGAGACCCAAATTAGAGAACCTAGCTAAGCCATGCCCAGATCCCGACCGAAAGAAACTGAGAGATTATAGATGTTGTTGCTTTGAGCCAGCAAGCTTTGAGTAGTTTTTTATGCAGCCATAGTTAACATAATGAGAGAGACAACATTGTAAAATATGGGTTCTCAGTGCTCTATAAATCACTATACGATGAAAGGTAGAAGAGGGTCTTGAGATGCTTAGTAAAACCATTTGGATATGTTTTCAGGAAGATTCAGAATTATAAATCCAAACCTTAACTCATGTTTGAATAGTAGTTACATTTACCAAGTGTCCTTAGAGCAGTTCTGTGAGATAAGTGCCCTGATATTCATTCATACTTGTGTTTATTCATGTATTGACTCATTTATTTACCTGTGCACCTTCAGGTACTATGGAGCCCTTATGGAGCTTCCAGTTTAAAAAGTGAGAACAGCATTGTCATCACAACAATGAATATATAATTAAAATCTTCGATGAGTTTTTGAAAGTATATAAATAATTCTAACAAGAAGATTGACTCATATGGGGTGTGATCAGAGAAGGCTTTGCTGAGGAAGTGATATGGTGAATACAGAAATGAATGCTAATGAACGAGTTAACTAGGTGAATCTGGAAAGGAGAAGCATTCCAGTCAATGGAAATAGTATATACAAAGGCCAAGTGTTGGGAAGACCCACTCTTTGCTCGATGCATTCAAGGAGAGGAGGGAGGAGAGGAGAGATAGGTGGGACAATCCTAGACTGTGTGGGGATTCCTAGGAAACATGACAATAGAAAGCCATTTAAAGAGGGCACTTGGTAGTGACGTAGTCAGATTTGCACTTTGGAAAGATCACTCTGGCTATCGTGTGGAAAACCAGTTGGAGGGGAACTAGAGTTAACCCAGGGAAACCAATTAAGATGCTTTTGCAGTAGCCCGGGTAAGAGGATGCGTTACCTTCAGGTGGTAGCTGAGGGCTGGAGAGAGGTGAGCATTCTGAGAGAAACTTATCAGATGAAGTAGACAGGCTGAGTGATGAATGGGAGATGATGCAGAAGAGGTGTATGACTATCTGTATCTCACAGATGAGGCACTGCGGCTTAGACAGGGTGACAACTTGCTGAAAGTCAATGGCAGAGCCAAAGAAAGAAGCAAGATTATAGATGCTAAGTGTCATTTTAAACAATTGAGCATGAGATTGGGCTTTCTCTTTCTTCTGTCTCCATCTCTATTATAACCACCAATACACCCATAAAAGTACATGTACATATGTTCAGTAACATGAGTGTCCACACACACACACACACACACACATGCACATACATGCACACACACACACAAACCCCCACTCAAAAATATTTTTAAAACCCATTTTTTCTGCTCTCCCTATGTTTGTTTTCTTTAACTTCTCTTTCCCAATCAAGGATCATTCTTTAGCTATCCACCCCCCTTCAATTAATTGCAAATTTCTGATCCTTCTCTTACAATCTGTCTTGAATATATTCTCTTCTTCCCTCTGTACTGTCATCCCTCTGGCACTATTGCAACAGCCTGTTCATGTTACGCCTCCTCCCCAACCTGTTTCTTCCCGGTGCATCCTGTGCAACATTGCTGGATTGATGTCCTTCAACCACCTTTTTCATCATAACACACCCCATCAAAAACTGCAGGCTCTCCTTACTCCCTAAATTTAAAATCTCACATTCTGACTCTATCCCTCAAGCCTTCTAGAGGCAACTCCCTGATTACTTTTTGATTCTGAGCCCCCACCCCCAGATTGGCTTAATCTTTACCCACACCTAGCTCACCATTTGAATATTTTCATAGTACCTAATAATTGACAACGGTCTTTCTCATGTTCATAACAACCCTACAAGGTTGGTGTTTTCACATTTCAAGAGAAGTACATCGAGGCTCAGAGATTAGTCCACCTCAGTGAATGGCACCTGTCTAATTCTCTTTCAATACTTGTCTTTCAGTAAACCTATGCTTTTACTTACATATATTTATTTTACAAGAAACTTTTTATCTCATGGCCACCAGTAAAAAACATCCCTATCACTTGTGATACTCTGTTTGTTAAGGGAAGATTAGAAAGATGGTCAAGACACATTGCAACAATGAAGACATTCTCCGGACATAATTAGAAGCAACGAAAGAAGAAATTTATTTCTCACAGTGTGACTCAGTTTTGTCATTTGTATTTGTGCGCCACATAAATTAATTCAAATCCTGCCAGTGATGGAGATCTGAGATCTTTTGGGAAAATGGACTGATGAAATGCACATCATCTTAAACAAAGTTAACCACCCATGGTGCTCTTCTATAGATTCTGGTGTTCTCCTCTTTGCAGCAGACAGCAAATGTATTCTTTCTCCACCTGAAATTCATTTCTGACATGGCTTTGTTTCCCCCATATACTCTTTATTCTAAACCACATATCCCCCCTATGTTTCTACTTATAAGGAAGAGAAAGAAGCTAAATTTTTGGAATAAGCAATTTCTCTACAGAGAGTCCCAAGGCTGCACTCATATCACAGCTAAATAACCTCTCATTCTAAGGGATGTTGGTCCCGCCGGCCAGAACTGAGGTCATTAGCAGGGCAGAAGGAGGAAGTGTGGATGGTAAATGCTTCCATCCATCCTGGTCCACACATAGATAGACACCCTCAGTCTCCCTTAGTATCGCGCCAGCAGCCTTCCCCAGCATCAGGAATCACCTCACAAATTCCAGGTCCTTTTGTATGAGTTGAAAAATTTTAAAGGAACTTCCCCTTTGTCAACTGATAAAATGCATGGAAAACCTTTTGTAAATTGCAAAATCGTCTATGTAAATATAATATCTTGTTCATATTTTTCACTACTTAGTTTCCTTTGAAAACTAAATCCAGGAAGGATGCAAATAGACATCTTGAGAAATAATTGCAGCGTGTGATAGAAACATTTCTCTTCCATTTGTTGTTAGCTATATTCACTTAGAGTTTGATAAAAGCAGATGTGCCTGTAGGATCACAAGCTTATATATTCAAAGGTGTATTAAAGGGGGAAGAGAGGGAAGACATTTTTCACTATTAAATTTTCCACAAAGCTAGTGGAATTTTTTTTTAATGAAATTTATGTTTAATAAAAATTAAATATTTAGTGAGTTTGTGCAGTTAAAAATATTACTTTTAGTATTAAAAGTAAGTGGTGAATATAGCAAAACATTGTCAAAGAAATTCAAGCTGCAAATACTATAAAGCAGTTACAGGAAATTGTCCACTGTGGGTTACAGGCAATACTACATTTAGCAGTCAATTCTGTTTGTGCTATAACCCCTGCCTGGGGAGAAAGGAGGAAAATGGTTAAGACGTTCTGGAATATAAAAACAAATAAACACATAGAAACAAAATATGCGATCTGCAGAGACTTTGGAACTGAGTTCAAAACCAGACCATAAAGCAGTTGATCACTTCTTCCTCTCCTAATCATGTCGGACTGGTGGTGGAATATTTTGTAAGACTTTTTGAGCTAATTGAGGCCGAGAGGACACAATCAATGTGCTATTTTCTTTGGTCCAAATCTTTGGTGCAGAATATCCTCAGCATTTTTGCTACCACTTGAAATCAAATCCCAGCTGCATGTTCATTCAAATAACCCCTGAGCCCAGGACACGACTTGGGCCAATTTGCATGTATGAGAGACTCTACCCCAGGTGGTATCCATTTGGTGAATGATTACCTGGCCACAGACTGCCTTTCTCCACTGGAAATGCTTCCATTTCTGACCATCAGCGGATCTCCCTACAATAGAAACAATGAAAGAGGAGAGCCAAGCAAAATGATCCCAGAGCTGCCATCTTCAAAGACAATGTGTCATCCTCTGGAGCCGTTCTCTTCTCTTCCTCTCCTAATGATTGAAATTTCTGCTTTTAATTGTCCCTGCAGAAATTTGAGACACTGATCTTTCCCCATCTGTCCCCTCTTCCGTAACCCTCCTTTTTATGCAAGTTCCCATCTATTGGACATTGTCCACCAGTCCAAAGATCAGAACCCTCCATTGTTCCTCACACCTCAATCTTCACCTGTATTTGGAGGCCTAAACTTCTGGAATAATAATCCCCTGAGCCAAAGATGATGTTAACTCAGTTATACCCTTCCACCATTGAAACAGTGCTTCTTGGTGTCAAAGTGCATGCAGTTGCCTGGGGCAGCGAAGAAGCGTTTTGAGATGTGCTGTGTAGTACGTTAAGGTTAGACCCTAGGTTTAGAGCCAAACAAAGTTGAATTCAGCTCTGTCTCCCATACCCCATAGTACCCTGGTCACGTTCCTTAGTGTGTCTGACCCTATTTCCTCATTTGCCAAAAACAATAAATAAGACTTCTCTCACAGGGATGCTATGAGGTTGGCAGGAGAGACGTGTGTAAAACACTGAGCATAGTGGATGCTTGGCAAATGTTCAATGAAGATAGCTTTATGAAAGAAGGCTATCAAAAAGACAGAGTATCCATGTTCCTCCTTACTACCAACCACCTCTCAACCACAGTGACCTTTCCAAATGGCCAGGCTTGTCCACAGATGTCTTTATTGTAGATCTGTGTATGATGTCTGGCAAAACTGAACTGCAAGGAGGATTAGATCAACAGAATGGCATGTAATCATTTATTAAACTTTGGCCAAAAAAAAAAAAAGGATTCTATTCTCCATAACTCACATCCACTTGAGATAATTTCACTTGACTTCATTAAGCTTGAAGAATTGCACTTTCTCTTCACCCCTTTCTTCCTCATACTTACTTAGCCTTTACAACTCAAAAGATAATTGCTCTATTAACAAATGTTTATAGCATAATAAAAGAGTAGGAGGGAGGCAAAAGATTTCTTTTTCTTTTTCTATTTCTTCTGTCTGAGCCATTCCCTTCAGTTTCTTGGAACTACTGGAGAGCAATGGAATAAGCCATAAATTATTTTTGAAATTAAACCAAAGGATTCATTTTTTCAGCCACTAGCAAACAGTTCTAAGCCAAAAGACTCCAAGACCTTGTGAGGAATGAGACTACCAGGAATTCCTAGTGGCTGAAAGGACGTCACCATAACTCTGAACTATGAAGAAATTCTGGCTTTACTGGAAATCAGGAAAAGGCTCTGGCAGGTACTGGTAGAGACACTGAAAATCCCCCTATGAGGCCTGTGGTTGGGAATTTAGGAGAGCCTTCTGGAGAATGTGCTCCTCTTCTTTAGGCTGATGAAGTGTTAGACTGTTCAAATAGAAATCTCTTGCAACTGTGTGTTATGGATTGAATTGTGTCTTCATAAAAATCACCTTTTGAATTCCTATCCCCCAATACCTAAGAATGTGACTGTTTTTGGAGACAGAGCCTTTAAAGACATAATTAAGGTTAAATGAGGTCATTGGGATGGGCCTTAATCCAGTCTAACTGGTGTCCTTATGAGAAGAGATTAGGACATAGACACACAAGTGAAAAAGACCATGTGAAGACACCCAAAGATGACAGCCATCCACAAATCAAGGAGAGAAGCTTGAGAAGAAACAGCCCAACCAATACCTTTATCTCAGACTGCTAACCACCAGACTGTTGTCTAAGCCACCGAGTGGGTGGTATTTTGTCATGGCAGCCCTAGCAAACGAATACAGTGTGTTAAGGAACACACGCAACATACCCTCATGACTCAGGAAGAAGATTCCTTCATGGTCTCCCCCAAAACATCCAAAAGGCTCTACAAGGAATGCTCCTGACACTAGGAAGCTCCACCTGGGTGCGTGGTGACAAGGTTCAGGAATCAGAAGTGACCCTCCTCATGCAGTTCACCTCCTTGAAGAGACTCGACTGTGCTTTATCAGTTGATAACTGGTGTCTGGCTGTCTTGACCTTTTTCTAGGACATTGTTCCCTTTGTAAGGACCTTGACAGTGAAGAGTGCACTTAGCTTTCTCCTCACTCCTCAGCTTCTGCTCTTCTCCTTCCCCCTTCTCCTCATCTCCCCCGGAACATCAACTTTGGTTTGTACTTTACCCAGTGGTAATGTTTTCCTTGAGAATATATGTAAAATTGCCCCACCATCAATGTCCAAGCCCTCTTTTCACCTCTCGCACCCTGGAATTTTCTATGGCTTGCTCATAAGGTAGGGGAACGATGGCAAGAGTCTTGTTAAAGAAACAGATTCTGCTGTGCCACAGATCACCTGTGTCACCCTGTGCAAATTCCCTCCTTTCTGTAATAACTCAGTTTCTCCTGACAAATAGAGGGTCAGGGCAAAATTACCTTTAAGACCTGTCTAACATTAATATGCAGTGATTCTAATCCATCTGCTCAACAAAAATATAGACACATATACCTCTCCCCTGAGGTCATGAAGGCACAGCCCATTCTTGAAGATCACTTTGAGTGCAAACGTTGAATGCTGTGCATTCTGTAAAATTATTTAAGCAATAAACTGCATATGCAGAAACCAATCATTAATGGTCGCAATTAGAACAATTAATTTTTCTTTGTATGCATGTTTGTAAGAGCTGTAAAAATGCCTGCCCTGAGTCTTGCATATAATAAGTCATAATTTAAAAGAGATGTGTGAAAATGCTTGAGCCAGATATTTGATTTTTTTCAAGGTGCGCGCCTGCTTGCGCGCGCGCGTGCACACATACACACACACACACACACACACACACACACACACACACACACAAAGCTTATTTGCACACTGCCTTTTTTACCCAGCGGTGCAGTTTGGCCTCTGAGGATAACTAAGGAAAACCTCTGAGATTGTTAGAGGGGAGCTTCACCTGCCAGTCTGGGCTGCAGAATCTCTATAGCAACCAAACATAAATCAAGGAAATGGCCCCTTTTGTAAGTTGGTTAATAGGCACAACATGCTTCTTTAGAAAATCCAACCATTCTTTCAATAGACTTTGATTGAAAGTCAGCCTTTTCTTCAGACACATTCACATTCACATCTAGTAGCAGCTTGTATGGCTGTCCACGGGCTAATTTATTACCCTTTAAAGATCTGGCAAAGAAAAAATGGCTCTCAGAACAATGTTTACATTCAGAGGCATAAGCACAGAGCCACAAAAGAGCATCCTTTTGTTCTGAACTTGGAATATTAATCTTTAACCTAGGACTTTAACTTTCACCCCCTTGTGGGGTTCGACAGAACCTCTTCTCTCATTAAAATTTTACCAATTTAATAGGACTTTGTTTTTAATATGTGGGAGGTGGGGAGTAAGCCTTCCTCCCATTGTTTTGCCAAACGCTGATAGAGATGAATTGTTTCTCAGACTCCCCGCCTTTTGCTGAGAGAATACTCTGCTTCAGGGATTGCTCTCTTGTCACCAATAGGAGAATGGGGCTAATTAACAAAAAGACAAGGGATGCCCTTCAACCCTCTTCATGAAGCAAGGGAAGGGCCATCAATTGGTGAGTCGGCCACTCACACCTACGTCCCACTTAAATGCAGTTTGGAAATGGATCCAAGAAATGCTCCCATGGAGCCAGTCTTCCCCAGTGTCATAGAGTATAAAGTAAAGTGGAGACACAAACTGAGCGCTTCCTTTCATGTGGGCAGGGTCACATCACTAAGTAAATGATGTACTTTCTCTCAAGGGTTGGGGGCGGAGGGTATGGGGGTGGAGCCAAACGTAGGCCCAATCTTCTTTTGAGAGAAGACAGGGAAAAGCCTACAGAAACAAACCTTTGTAGTTTCTTTTCTTTCTTTCTCTCTCTCTCTCTCTCTTTTTAAGTAGATTATGAGATGAAAAAGTACTTCTAAAACAAGAGGAAGCATGCATTGCTCTGTGTAGCTTCATATCACAGATAGAGCTGGGCAAGAAAAGATTTATATTAATGCCCCCCTCTTTAGCTTTCTTAAATCCTGAGAAACCAACCTCTTCAGAAACCAGAAACGAGACTCTTCAGGAGCTCCCTTCCCTTTGATATGGTCAGCTGTCCCCACTGGCAACAGGGGAAGAAAGGTTTGGCTTCAAAATGTGCATGTTTAAATGTGCATGCCCTTTATTTTAGTCGTAGCTCCGTGTTATGAGGAAAAGCATCATGTTATGAGAAAAAGTCATCTCTTGCTATTCACTTTGAAATAGCTTTGGCCTTAGCATTAGCCTGAAGATAACACTGGAGTCTATGAAACTGAAGAGCCCTAACAAAATGTAATGTAAAATAAGAACAGTGTGTTAGAGATCCCCTGGAAAGTAGAAAAAGATCCTAGACATTCAGTAAAGGGGGTCAATTTTCTCGCCTGTGCCTTTGGGGGGGCAGAGCTATATGGAGCCAGAAGTTTAGCTATACGAGTTATTTATAGCCTGGCTCTGTGGTCACACAACCAGATCAGACACTTCGTGCTTAATTTTTTACCACATGCCTAGATCTATGTTCTGACACACCTTGGAGAGGCCGTATAGTGCAGAAGTCGAAAATGGGGGCAAAGGCACTGAATAGTCAATGTTCAAATCCGAGGTCTGCTGCTTACTGACTCTGTTACTTTAGGAATGTGACTTTACCTCCTTGTGCTCAGTTTCCTCATTTGTAAGATAACGTTATCACAGTACCTACTTCATAGAGCTGTTAGGCAGATTTATAATAAACCATTCAGCCTAGCCCATCATAAGCCCTCAAATGGTAGTTGCTATTAATATTTTTAAAATTTTTTTGTTGTAGTTGATGCTGTTGTATAGTTGATATTGTTCAGTACAGGAAGAATGCACATTACGTTACCCAGCACAACACCGTCTGAGTTCAGGTAATGTTTTGCAGAACATTGGACAAAAAGAAAATAATTTCCCAAGGCTGGAGTTACTCATTAAGAAAATCCGGAGATATGAATCAGCTGGTTTCTGTGGCAATCACTCATCCCATTTGCCTAAAACCATCACGACCTGGTATCCCCATCTTTGTCTTCAATCCTGTTTGATAGAAACACCTCAGCCTTGGGGGTTCTGGCCAATGATGCTATGTGTGTCTGTATGTATGTCTGTGTCTCCTGTTTGTTCTCTGTCACCAAAATGAAGACCTGGCTTTCCCCACCTACCTTGCCTGTCTCACAGGGTCACAACCTAGTTGCAGTTTTACAATTTAAGCAAAGAATCCTGGGACCCAATTTCACATGTTGTAGCCAGGAGTGGCTTCTCAGGATTCATTAGTCCTCACCCCGCTCATTTGTCTGAAGGGCTTTGTTCCTTTCTATAAGCCTCTTCAGCTTCAGCCCAAGTACCAAGGAAACAATAACTTCAGAGGAGGTAAGAAGGGACTCTCACCAAAGGATTCACCAAGGAAAATGCAGCCTGTTTCCCAGGAAAGAGCTCCACATCTGGAAGAATTTCATGAACCAATCAGAACTTGCTAAACGGATCAAAGGAATTTTAAAAATGAAGAGGACTCAGATTTTTAAAATATTTATATTTTGGTGATTTTTGTCATTAGTTAAGAATTAAATTTTTAACATTGGGCACTCACTGAGGAGCAGCATGTTCTAATTGGAAAGGTTTAGGTTTTAGAGAAAGGCATTTGAACTCCAAGATCTTCAGTACTTATGTGTGGCCTTAGTTAAGTCCTATTCTTAATTCATTCCAGCATTTAGTAAAGAAAAATAAATATCATCCCAGCTATTTCTAACAGAAAGAATTTAATACAGGGAATTGGTTATATAGTGATGAAAGAACTGGAAGAGGAACTTTGGAAGTTGGGACAATCCAGACGTTAGCTTCAACAGGAAGCTGCTTCTACCCTTGAGGCTGAAGGGACAACAGGAAGAGACAGTGCTACCAGAGCCTAATAGCTGGGCATATGGTGGGAGCCTAGAACCCCAGAGGAGATTCAGTCACATAGGGAAGCCACCTGAGGCAGAGGGAGAGGAGTGATGTCCTGGCTTCTCCACTCTTCTGCCCCCGATTGGTGAAACTTCCTGGAAGTCAGCTGGCAATGTATTAATTGCCATTTTTTCCCCTCTTGCATCTGTAAAAGTAGAAGGAAAAAATCACAGGCTTTGCTGATTTGCATTCAGATCAATTCCCTGCCTTTCCCCTGCTCTGCTCTTTATCACAGGGTACCATGGCTTATAAGTAGGTAATAGTGGCTCAGTTAACCCTTCACTATGTGATCAGTCCTGTACTCTAACTTTATGGATACCAGAAAGTATTTCTATGTGGTTTTCTCTAAAGTTAGTCTTAATCTGTTCATTTTTCCAAAGGGAGTGTATATAACCCTAAGCGGTAGACTTATATGTTACCATTTACCATGTAACTCTCTTATGATAGAGAAGCAATGCGGTGTACTGGTTAAAAAACAAGATTGCTTAAGTGCTGGGGTTCAAATACTGGTTGTGTCTGCTGTGTGATGTGGGGCAATTTGACTTCTGTTTCTCAGTTTCCTTGTCTGTAAGGTGGGATTAAGGATAGTCCCAACCTCGTGGCATTTTTTAAAATCTGCCTAACAATGAGGGCTGTGTTCTCCTGAGTATTAACTGAAAATTATCTCAGGCCCCACCTAAAGTTTTGACAGGTTGGTATCCTGCTTTTATTGCTGTGATAGGAAGATAAAATGGGACCTTTGGTGCCTCAGTTTTGTCTAAGGTAACAAATTGCTAGATATTAGATACCAACCTAAGTATGAGACAGATCATCAAAAGCAGGAAGGGACGTGTTGAGAATGCATTCCATGACTCTTCAACCCCCATCACCACCTATAGTCACAAGGAGAATCAAGAAGTTTCAGGAGGGAAAACAAGGAAATGTGGAGGATTCGTAATAAGGGAAGGTTCACCTCACACACTAAAGGTGTGTCTCAAAAGGCTGACTTGTTAACTAACTCAGCAAATATCCATGGATTTCTATATCAGGGACTTAGGGCCCAGTTGAGTTGATTGTCCAAGAAAAATACACTCAAGGATGCACAATCCAACATGATATAATAAATTCTAGGGGCAGTGAGACACCAAGAGAAGCAAAACTTGAAATAAGCCTTGAAAGAAGAAACTTAGAAAAGGATCAGATGACAAATATGATGAATGATTCAAAGGTAAATCCTCTCACCCACAGTAGAAAATCTGAAGAGCAAAACAAAGTAGTATACTCCAAAAAGACTCTTTCTGTCCCAAAGAAGCTGGGAATTAGGGTTTAGCCGGAAGCTACTGCTTAAAGGAAAATTGAAATCGCTATATCATTGGAAAAAGGAGGGTGGGAAGTAACTTCACCATTTTGTAGCTTGGGGACCTCAGGAAAATTACATCTCTGTGCCTGTTTCATCCTTTATAAAATATTGATTTTAATTGAACCTACCTGTTGACGTTGATGTGAGGTTAAAATGAATTTGTATGTGAAAGTGCTTAGCAGGGTACCTGGCAAGTAGTAAACACCCAGAATTCTTAGTGCAATCATTTTAATGCTTTGGTGGTAAAGGTCTGGGAAATTCAAGGAAGAGTAGGATGGGAATGACCTAGATCACTTGGGGGAAAATAAAAACCTCATTCTACCTGGGAGGTTCAACTTAGTTCCTGTCCAAGTTGTTTATTTCAATAATTCTCAGGGTTGACCTCCCTGACCCATGAACCAATGGGTCAGTGTCATTATTACTGGTTATAATTTGGAAGTCCTATTATTCTTGTTTTCTTGGCTGAATCCATAATATATTTAAGAGAACCAGACATCTCAGGAATATGCCATTCCAACCAATGCTTGACTTCCCAGCACTTCTGGAGAAGCTATTTTATAGGGGCAAGGCGATATTACTTTCAGTATCATGGGAGATCCCTGAGGCCCGTCGACCACGATGGTTCCAGAGAGTTGAGTTTTCTATAGACTCTCATTTCCTGCATGTCTATGATCTAGAGAAAGAGTTAAATGACTAAATATCCAGACCCTTCGTCCAACCTCCGTGGACTTTTAAAAGTTCTGCGTTTACATAGACTTTAGGCTATCCAGGTGCCTCTGCGATGGAATACAAAATGGTGTATGTCTAAGTAAGTGCACATCTTTCTGAGGAGAAGATTCATTGCTTTCTTCATATTCTCAAATGGTTAAAAAAAATGGCTTAGGACAATGAAGGGCAATTAAGGTCTAAATTTCCCACCTGCAGAATAATCAGACCCGTAACTAAAACATAGAATATTAGAGAAAGAAATGAGCTGATAATCAACTCGTTCAACCCTACAATCGGCCCGTCCTGGTCCCTGACGTTACAGTTGAAAAAACTCCAGAAGCCACGTTTGTTTTTCCCAACTTAGAGTTTACTTTAATTTTGTTTTGGATTTAGACTGGTCAGAGTCTTTCCTGCCTTCTCTACAGAGATGTAATATAATATGAACTCATAAGAATCATGGTTTGTTTGTTTTCTTGTAATGTGAAACAGCTTTTATCAAAAACTTAATTCACGAAGAAAAGTTAATCATGCAGGAAAAAGCAGATTTTGTGGGGTTATTTTTTCCTTTCCTTTAAGATATCAGGACTATGAAGTATTATTTTTTCCTTTTGTTTTCTCCGCTATTGAAAGTAAGAGTCAATCCGACTTTTTTTTCCCTCATCCTTCAGTCTAGTCTCACGCATGGGATTAATTAGACAAGACGAATCACTGAAAGAACATTTATCTTTATCCAGGAGATTGTTTTCAGAATTTTTTTGATGTTGTCCTAGCATTTCCACTTTTTTAGTGGCTTTTTGTAATGACGGATGGGCTCAACTGCTTTTAATGCCTGGTGAGGCAAGCATTCTCTATGTGCGTATATGTACATATGAGAAACATTAATTTTTAATTTACTCTGTTTACCTTGAGAGACTGCCAGTGGATGATTCAGATATCCCATAGAAAGGGGCTTTTCTTTTGTAATATAGGACAAAGGACAGCTAAGCATGTGTTCTTTCTTCAAAGCAGAGTTTTGGAGGGAGGGGGCAACAGTATTTATTTGTGCAGCTTACAAAAGGACCATTTTTACTATGTAAACACTCATATAATTTTATTAAGAATTGCTACCCAATCTTTTCATCTAGTGTAGGCTTAAAAACTAGGCTTAGATACAGTGATAAAAACCAGCATGGGCTGTTCCGGTGTTCCTTTCATTCAACAACTCATTGTGCGTCGGTCTCAGAATCAAGTCTCAGGACAGTGATTTGCATAGTGGTGAGTTTAGGCTGGTCTCTGATTTCTAGCCCCAAGTGTGACACCAACATTGGGAATGTCAGCCGTTTTCATCACCTGTCTTGGATTTGGGAACCCCCGGAGGTTAGATGCATGGGATCAGCTGATTCCAAGGAGGAGCAAAACTTCCTGGTTGCTCTGGGGAGGGCTTTGGGATGACAACTAGAAAATTTCAAAGGACTTTCCAATAACTGCTGTATACAACTTGATGCTGGGGGTTGGAGGCCTCTTCCACTCTCCCCAGATTGTTCAAGAACTAGTAAGGCTTTACTCAGAAAAAAGAGGTCAGTTCTGATTCCAAATGCCAGGAGAGAACTGGAAAATCTGAGCCAGTCACTGTTGCAGCCGTGTGGGGCCTCATATCAAGGCTGCCATGTTTGACCAAGGTAATGTGCGTTGCATAGGGCAACACCTTTAAGGGGACTCCATTCACATTGTAGCTAGCACAGACTTCTACAGTTATGAAATCAGTGAAATATAACGCAGATGGCATTCAGGTGACTTGTTCTAACAAAATCAGTGTATGAGCTCAGTTTGGGTAATACGAAAACAGTTATTATTCGTGCAGCTTTTGTTTCTATAATAAATAACTAACATTTAGTGAGCATTTCCTGGAAAATGATGGTTAATTGCTTTTGACCTCTCCGTTCAGGGCAGGTTTCTTAACATAAATTCAGAGGATCAGTCACTTTGATAGGAAAAAAAGAATGTATCTTCATTATCTCTCACTACGAAATGAAATTTTGGATTAAGACCAGATGCAACCAAAGACAGTACGTATTACTAGCAGCGCCTCTGATTTGTCTTTCATATCATGTTTAAATTGTTGCAGGATCTCAAAATATTATTTGTGTTCATCACTATTTCAAAGTTATGTTGATAGATAAGACTTACAAATAATATATTCTTGAATGAGTTCATAAAGAAGAACATCTATTACTATATTGCAAAAATATTTTAAAACGTTTTGACTTTTTATAAAACTGTTTTCTTCATAATTCTATATATTTTATCTTACGACACAGTAGTTTGAGAAGGAGTTCACAATCCTCACCAGCCTACTAAAGAGTCTGTGGCACAAAATAAATAAATAAAATTCAGAGAGTGTGCTACAGAATGTTAAAGGCTAGGAAATATTAATTTCTTTATCTCTCTTTTTTAAGAAGCATTCCCCCCCACCACCACCACCACCGCTGACTGTGGAAAAGTCATCATAATTGTATTAATCCACCTGAACAGTTTGCCTTTAAGTCTAATTGCCACTTAGTATAATTATAACTATGCCTGGCATTAAATATATATCAAATTGATTTTTAGTTCATTTGATTCGATTTCAATACCAAACTGTTCATTTCAGTAGTCTTCATCGTTTCATAGTTTATGCCTTAGTAAGATATGGTTGAGGAGTAGAAGATAGCACATGAAATCACTTGGGAATCACTGCTCTAAATTTAACCTGTGCTTCCATTATCGCTGCTGCAGTGTGTCTGATAAACACTCTCTTACATGACAAAAGATGACATTGTTTTCTACAAAATGTCCTTGCATTATAATTTGTTCAGCACAAACACATGCTCCGCAATGTGGAAAAATGATTATGACCCTGCAAAATGGGTCACAACTTCTAGGTTGTATTTTGTGGAGGAAAGAGAGTAAACCTGTGCTGACAATACTCTGAGTTTTCACAGCATGCAAGACATTCTGTTGTGCAAAATATGGTCTCTCCATAGCTCCTCAACCCACATGGGCTCTTGGTCTGGCCATTAGTAGAGACAATATAGTCTCTGAGTCATTCATTACAAATTATAGACAAAAGAATATGATTGCCCTAGTCTGCTGTCCTCCTGGGTCCATTCAGGATACCTAAGTGACAAGGTCCCACAGTACAATCAATCCTGCAGGGAACCCTGTAAGTGGGAAGTTCTCAGAGAAGAATGGCAGGAGCCAAGGCTTTCTGTAATAGGGTCAAAAAGGCTTAAAGAAGAGAAACCATAATGGTTACTCAGGAAGCCAGGACTGTATGAATCCCTGCCAGTGAGGGCTGATAGTACATCTCCTCAGTGGCCCTGTCAGAGACCCGAGCAGGAAGATCAGGCTAGCAGTTCTTTCTATTTTCAGCTATCTATTCATTGAACATAAGAGGGCCTTTTACACAAGTGACTCTCTGTTAGGCAATTTTTACGTACATTGTCTCATTTCCCCCTCAGATTTTCCAAGGCTGCACCTGCCAATATTTCTCTGATGTCAACCTCATTTTTAGAATTTCTTTATAGGATTCTGGTCATCCCCTTTAATACCAAATCTTTCTGGGAATCCCCAGCCTCACACACATAACAATTTCCTGGCATCTCCTGTGGAAGTCTCACATGTGCTTGCCAACAGCCTACGTGTGGGCCATTTTCCTTCCCTTCTGCTTGGTCCCTTGAATGATGGCAGCAACTGCGGCCTTGGTGTTACTTCACCACCATGATCCCAGTGCTAATGGCAATGGTGCTGGCACCTGTGCCAAAGAAACTTTCTCTCTGATCCAATACTGGTGCCACCTCCCACCGTGATTGAAGCTATTGGCAATGGGAACTGCCCCCACAAGAACCTCAGATACTGGTACAGAGAGCACAAGGATCTTTGTCCTTCTCATTAAGACCAGGATCTTTAAGTTCCACTAATAATCTAGAATCCTGAACATTCTGAAGCACTCCTGGATTTCTAGTTCAAGATGATTAGGTTGAACACATGAAAGAATCAGCTCCTGACACCATCCCACATGAATTTCAGAAATAAGAAATACAATTTACAAATACATATTCATACTCCACAACAAAACATGAGGAGGGTGTGTTTTCTACTAAATAGAAAAAGAGGGAGAAAACAAGACCTAATCAGTAGAAGGTAGCCATACTCACAACAGCTATACAGTGTAAGTAGTTCAGCACCTTCTAAGAGACTGATGCCAAAAATGCCACAAGACGACCTCACTGCTGGGTCATAACAGAGGATAGGGAGAATCCTCCTGTGGAAGGTGAACATAAAACTGAGAGCCCCACCCCACCCCCCAGTATCCAAGGGAGACCAACCTCTTGGGAAGGAAACTGTATGCTCAGCAAATGGAAGAACTAATAATACCAGATGAGATAAGAACATTGGAATAATTTTAAAAGATCTTTAAATTTAAAAACTAACAAACAAACAAAAAAACACATAGCTTCAAAGAGTGAAAGGAGAGAATCTCATCGCTAAAATCAGAATAAGAGGTTATATGAAAAAGAGAACAAAGTTCTTTTTAAAAATCAGCATTCTTAGAAATGAAAAATATTATTATTAAAGTTAAAAATGCAACAGATGAGCTGAATAGCATACTGTACTCAAGTGAAGAATAAATCCCAGAGCTGGAAGATAAATAATGAGGTAGGAAATACATTGTTTAAAATGTTAAGAAACCTGGAGGGTAGATCAGAACTTGCAATATTCATCTAATAAATGGTACAAAAAGAGAAAGTAGCCTTAGAGAGAGTCCATGAATTTTTTAGGGTATGAGTCCTTAAGGACATGAGATGAAGTTTGCACAAATGCCAGGCTGAATAAATAAAAGTGAGTCATAACTACAAGGAGATATCACTTCATACCCACTCGGATGGCTAAAACCAACAAGTGGGACAGTAACAAGTGTCAGCAAGGTTGGGGAGAAATTGTAATCTTCAGACATTGCAGTCGAAATTTTAAATGGTGCAACAGCTTTGGAAAATTTTCTGGTCGTTCTCACAAGGTTAAACTTAGGGTAAACATATAAACTAGTAATCCCAGAGAATTGATATATACCCCAGAGAGCTGAAAATACATTCATACGAAAAAATTAAACAGAAAAGTTCATGCAACATTGTTCATAATAGCCAAAAAGTGGAAACAACCCAAATGCCCATCACTTCGTGAATAAATAAACAAATTTGTATAAATGGGTAAACATAAATTAGAATGTGCTTTTTTACCACAAAAAGAAATCAGGTACTGATGCATGCTGCAGCATAGAGGAAACTAGAAAACATTATGCTAACTGAAAGAAGCCAACCACACAAGGCCACATAGTGTGTGATCCCATTTTGACAAAATGTCCAAAATAGTCTGTGATGACAGAAAGTAGATTAGTGATTGCCAGAGGGTGGGACAGGGCAAAATGTGGAGTTACTGTTAGTGGATAAGAAATTTCTTTTGGGAATGAGGAACAAGTTCTGGAATTAGATAGTGGTATGGTTGCACAACTTTGTGAATATTTACAAGCATTGAATTGTACACTTGAAAAGGGTAAATTTTTTATTATGTGAATTATATTTCAATTAAACTATTAGAAGAAAAAAAGTTAGTCCTCACCAAAGCCGGACTGTATGCCCCATGGAGATCTTACTAGGACGGATGAGAATAATTCCTCTTATCTTGCACTTTTGTGCTTTGAGTGTTAGAGTACTGTTCTCCATGTCACAACATTTGCATGTATGTAAGAGCAAGATTAACTTTTCAGTATTTTTCTTTACATCCTCATTTCCCAGGTGCTAAGGGGGCTGGTTTAGAAGATAATTTGAATGGCAGGCTTCATGCTCTTCTTAGAATGACTCCATCCAACCCTCAATGGCCGTCAGAGCTTGAACTTATTCCCTTGAGTTCTTTCCCAGGAGGCTCCTTGGCCCTTTTCACAGACAGCTTCATGGCATGCAAGCAGTTCCAACCGCGAAGCCTAGTTGTTTGAGTAAAGAACTTTGGGAGGTATAATATCACTATCTCCATTTGCAGATGAGAAAACCCGAGCTCAGAGAGATTGTGACCAGAGAAGCAAAGAAAACTGACACTGATTTTATCCTCACAAGTTTGCCAAGCCCCTTTAATCTGATTCTTCAAGTGCTTTTAATGATGAACCCCTGTTGACTAAATTTGTCATAGGCCTTTCTGTTGGATAATAACTACAATTAAGCTAGAACATAATATTTGACAACAATAGAAAAGCTGAGCTTCAATTAATTTTTTCTTAGCTTAGCCCAAAGAGTAAGTAAAACAAAAGGCCGTGACTGAATGAACGCCAAAATGAAGACCCCATCCTGTCTGACTTGAGCTTTTCTCTCTAATCCCCCATAATCTTTATCTGGACAGACACCAGCCAGCACCCACCGCACAGAGGAAACCTCATCAAGTAAAAATGATTTCTGCATTGTGGTTGGTGTTCATCATCTTTCCTCCCTCGATAAATGGGTTGTTTAGATGCTCAGGTTTCCTTTTTTGTGAAACTCTGATACAATAACAACTTACCGCAGTCAGTGACAGAATTTCAATAGAACTACTTTTGAGCCCATAGAGCCACCGCTAGCCTGGAAGAATGTTTGTATTTTATTTTATTTTGTTTGGTTCTTGATTTTTTTCTTAATTACAGACTGCAGAGTCCAGGGTTCAAGGATGCAGTATGACTGTGTGTGGCCCACTGTTTAATAAGGCTTGGGAATACTGCCAGGTCATAGCCAGTACAACCCTGAGTCTTAGGGGGACCTAGTGTGGAGAAGAACACAGAACAGTTTCGAAGTTCCAGGAAAACTGAAAACATGGTAGTTCATCCTAGATCCATCTCACCTCCACCACAGGCACAAGGAGATGTGAAAGATGACACAGGTAACGCCCACTGAACTCAGCAATATGGGTACATGCACACCTTTCCTCTGCTAACCTTAAAATGAAATAGTCTTAAAATAAGCAAAATAAGCAAGTAGTTCTTAAACTCTGCTGCATGTTAGATTCACCCCGAGAGATTTTAACAATCTTGATGCCCACGGCCTCATCCCAGCTCAATTAAATCAGAACCTCTGGGGGCAGGACCCAGGCATCACTAGTTTTTAAAACTCCCCAGGTGATTCCAAACTGCGGCCAAGACTATGAACCAGTTCTTGGAGCAAATTTACATCTTATTCAAGGCTTTCATTCTAATATCCAAGCCAAAAATTGAGAACAGAAAAAATAATTCTTGAAAAATCGTTTAAATTGCCAATGAACTAGAGCATAAGTGGCTTTGCTGCTATAGTCCTGAACGATTAATGTAAGTGTAAGTGCTTAATGCACCCAGAAATGCACTGCACATAGTAAATGGTACATATGCAAAATATAATTTTGCTATATTAATTACATCACCAAAAGCACATATTGAGTTGAATTTAGGTCATTGAAATGCACGTAAGATGAGTTCCACTGTCCAAATGGGAAGTCAAAGTAGTGTTCATTTAAATAATTAGTCTTTAAATTTTGGATGACCCAATATCAATTTTAAGATCTGAGCATTTTTTAAATTAGTTTTAGGTGTACAAAACAACGTAGTGATTAGACATTTATATACCTCACAAAGTAATAACCCCAATAAGACTATTACCCATCTGACACTGTACATAGTTATTAGGATATTATTAACTATATTCCCTATGCTACACTACATATCCCCGTGACTACTTTTTTTTTTTTTTGTAATTGACATTCAGTATTATTTTGTATTAGTTTCAGGTGTATAGCATAGTGGTTAGACACTTGTGTAATTTATGAAGTGATCCCCCTGATAAGTCTAGTACCCATTTGACACTACACATAGCTTTTACACTATTGACTATGTTCCCCAGACTGTACTTTATATCCCTATGATTCTTTTGTAAGTATCAATTTGTACTTCTTAATGCCTTCACCTTTCTCACCCAGCCTCCCAACCCACCTCCCATCTAGTAACCATGAATGTGTTCTCTGCATCTATGAGTCTGTTTCTGTTTTGTTTGTTTGTTTATTTTGTTCTTTAGATTTCACATATAAGTGAGATCATATAGTATTTGTCTTTCTCAGTCTGACTTACTTTGTTTAGCATAATACCCTCTAGGGCCATCCATGTTGTTGCAAATGGTAAGATTTCATTCTTTGTTATGGCACAGTGATATTCCATTGTATATATGCACCACTTCTTCTTTATCCAATTGTTTATTAATGGGCATTTTGGTTGTTTCCATGTCTTGGCTATTGTAAATAGTGCTGTAGTGAGCATAGGGGTGCATATATCTTTTTGAATTAGTGTTTTGGATTTCATTGGATAAATACCTAGGAATGGAATTGCTGGGTCATTAGATAGTTCTATTTTTATTTATTTATTTTATTTTTTTGAGGACCCTCCATACTGTTTTCCATAGTGGCAGCACCAATCTGCAATCCCACCAACAGTGCACGAGGGTTCCCTTTTCTCTACATCCTCACCAGCACTTGTTTGTTGATTTGTTGATAATGGCTATTCTGGTAGGTGTGAGGTGACATCTTCTTGAGGTTTTTATTTGTACTTCTTGATAATTAGTGACATTGAGCTTTCTTTCTTATGTCTTTTGGCCATCTGTGTGTCCTCTTTGGAGAAATCTCTAGTCAGGTCCCCTGCCAATTTAATAATTGGATTGTTTGGTTTTTTGGGGGTTGTTTTTTTTTTTGGTGTTGAGCTGTTTGAGTTTTTTATAGGTTTTGGACATTAACCCCTTATCAGATGTATCACTGGCAGATATCTTCTCCCATTCAGTAGGATGTCTTTTTATTTTGTTGATGCTTTCCTTTGCTGTGCAAAACCATTTTAGTTTGATGTAGTCCCATTTGTTTATTTTTTTTCTTTTGTTTTTCTTGTCTGAAGCCACACACCAAAAAAATACTACTAAAAGCAATATCTGAGAATTTACTGCCTATGTTTTCTTCTAGGAGTTTTATGGTTTCAGGTCTTACATTTAAGTCTTTAATCCATTTTGACTTAATTCTTGTCTGTGGAGTAAGAAGGTGGTCCACTTTCATTTTTTTGCGTGTGTCTGTCCTGTTTTCCCAGCACCCCTTGTTCAATAGACTGTCTTTACCCCAGTGTACTTTCTTGCTTCCTTTGTCATAGAATAAATGACTATATGGACATGGATTTCTTTCAGGGCTCTCTATTCTATTCTATTAATCTATGTAGGATCCGAGACTTTTTACAGCATAACTCTGGGAGTATTTTTACAAGTTTCCAGGGGTTCGCAGGATAAAGTGGCCTCGCATGTGATATACAGATCATGGCTGAATGGGGAAGCCAAGTGTCCAGACTCCCAGCCCGTTACTGGGCAGGAGTAAGTCTGTTAGAGAGTCAAGGCCATCCAAAACCCAACTGTACCTGACTTCACTAGCCTTATTTTTATTGCTTCTTAGCAAAACTTTTTGATTCATTTCTACTAGTATCCTCTTTCCTGGACATAAATGTTCACTCCATTCCTACACTTTTGTTCAAGCTAGTCCTCTTGATTTGAATGTCCTTTAAATCCCCTCCACTTGCTCATGATCCCAAACCAACCCAGCTCTATGCTCCATCCATCAGAACTACAATGCTCTAGTGTAACCTCCGTTGACTACCTAAAATGGTCTGTTTCTTTATTATTCAGCTTGCCTCTCATCTTCACTCTTTTGGATTTTTTCATTGACTTTGACCAATTCCATTTAGTCAATCCACCCTTGGAATAATCGTTGACTCTTTTCTTCTGTCATTCCCAATATCTAATCCATCTTGAAAGTCATCCAGAATCTAACTACTGCTTACCACCTCCACAAGTCCAAGGTACCATTTGATCCCACCTGGGTTATTGTAATAATCACCTAATAATTCTCCCTACTTCCACCCTTGCCCTTACAGACTGGCTTTCACATATCAGTCAGAGTGATGCTTTAGATTGTAATTCCAGTCATGTCACTCTCCTGTTCAAAACTCTCCAATGGCTCCCATCACCCTTAGGATAAAATCCCAAACCCACCAAGTTTTGCTAAGACACACTAGCAATTCAAACTATCTCCACAGTTTTACTATTCACAATAATAATAATAAGCTAGCATTTCATGAGTGTTTACACAAGACAATGTTCTGAGCTTTTTACATGTTAGGAAACTGAGGGACAAAGAGGCTAGGAGACTTTGCATAAAACACACAGCCAGTAAGTGGTGAGCTGGGATTTGAACCTAGGCCATACTCTCCACCACAGTCCCACGCTGCCTTCAGACAGAGGATACACTGTGTTGTGCTACAGCCCATATTGTCAGACCCTCATTTTAATTTCAAATGTGTCAGTAAGGAGCCCAGCACTCTATTTGTTTTCTTATGTTTGCAAATGTATCAGTGTGTGACTTTAACTGTTAAGAGGAAAGGTTTCAAGGAAGAAGAAAAAAAGGCTGGAGCCTGAATTCATTAGGGAAGCCCAAGTTGCTCAGACAGCAATGTCCCAGAGCCACGCTGGAAGCCAAGAAATTTGTTTTAAAAATATGATCTCTCCCAAGCTGAAGATTACGTCAAATATATGGTGATATACCACCCAAAAGGCAAAACCACAGTTTGCTTGTTTAAGGGCTGTTTTAGGTTGGCTTGGCTGTTGCTCAGAACTGCACCACAAGCAGTGCATTTTCTGGGCAGGGGTTGAAAAGTTGTCTGGAGAAAAGAAACTGTGGTCCTTCCAGCCCAGAGGATTTGCCTTTAGAAGGAGCATCCTCGGCTCATAAACATAAACAGGCCAGTTAGGCTACTGGCTTTTGTTACTGCCACACGTGAGTGATAGTATCCACCACACTTTCTACCTTGTGAGGAGGGAGAAGTCACATTTGTTGAGTAAAAGAAAGAGCTTGGGTTTAAACTACAATTCCCTAAGAAGGAGTATAATGTCACCCAGTGGTATAAAAAGCAGTGACAGAGAAGGTACCCTAATAGTAGAGTCTTTGGGTATCCTAATAGTAGAGTAACTCAAGAGGGAAGAGGAAAAATCAAGTAAGTGATTGGTTGTTTGAAACATTCAAGTGATTCAACCTGTCCTGTACCCATCTTGCCCTGAGTGCCCAACCTTGTTGGTTGATTCTACTACTATTTACTCGTAAGTGACACTCGGGTGGCCCAACAGGGGCCTTCTAAGTCTTTGGGAGAAAGAGCTTCAAAAGCTTAGTTTGGCCCCTTCTCAACTATATTATAAACAGTTGTTATCTGAAACAATTGAGAACATGGGAAGAAAAGGCCAATTACACACCAGGAAGTACGGCACCCCATTTTTAGTGAAGGGGAGTGAGAAAGCGTTGGGTTTCATTGATTGGATCTCCGTGGCAGGCCAGCTGCCCCCCAGGAAGTCCTGGTATTCCTGTCCTCTCCGTGAACCTGCCTGAAAGGGATACAGGAGTTATTGGGTAATCAGGACTTGTCAGCACCTCGGTTATGCAGGATGGTTCAATCCGATAATGTGAATGGAACCTGTAATAGTGCTGATGAAAAGCACTCCGGTTTCAAAAGGGCCTTGAATGATTTTTTGTTCATTTTCTGTTTACATGTAATGTGTTATTGATGTCATTACCTTATAATACAGAGGCTTGTTTCATAGAAAAACCAGGAATTATTCATTCTTTAAAAAAAAAAAAAGACTAAAGAAAAAGAAAGAAGGAAAGAAAGAAACCCTGTTACGTGAGGAAAATTGCATTCGAATGCTGCAACTGAAACATATTGATTTTCTGGCACCAGACTTTTTAGATTAAAAATGCCAATACTAAATCCTTTCATGACCTATAGTTCATATGAAGTTCGCGTGTCATTTACTATTATTCTGAGGGGTAAAAAAGCTGAATCTTTAATGAAAACATAGTTGGAAAGAATGTCTGCCATTTCTACAATTTGCATACCATTATAATAATGCCTGATTATGAGCTAAACATGCTGATAGTTGAACATTTTTCTTAGTTCAAATCAAAAGCCATTTACCTGTTTTTATTGTGTGCTTGTCTTGACTTCCTCCTTGGTGACAGGCAAGGATGTACACACTTTAATTGTCCAGACCTGCTAAGGTTTGTGTGTTAAACAACGCATCCTAAGACACATTCCTTCACATTCTACTAGGGTTGGAGACCCACGTCTGATCTTACTGTAGTCCAGAAACCATTGATGGAACCTATTAGTTGTTCTTCCAATTTAATTAAGAACTATAATATAGCTACACAAATTTCTGGAATACTCCAGCTTTACTGAATAGTTACAGCTGATCTCAAAAGTCCCTTGGCCAACAAATGAATACCTCAATGGAATCTCTGGTTGCACCTTTTATTTTCTTATGATGTGCCATGAGCTGGGTTTGAAAGTCAAGCAAAAATGTCTTTCCTAAAGACCCATTTCCTTTTACTATATTTTTTCTGTTTTCTAGCCATTATCACAAATATTTGTGCTTTCTTCAGAGTGCTCTACCTCTTGTTAAGACAGGGGCTATTGGATTTCCTTGTCTTTGGACAGAGATGAGTAGATCCTCTAATGTTTTGGCTTCAGTGTCTTTATTACTAGAAGGAGGATGAGGCACTCAGAGTGTAGATTTCTTGGATAAGCAGCTTCTCTAGATAGAATCTTCCTCAGTGTCCACACCAGAGGTTGTCAAACCTTAATTCAAGAACCAAAACCAACCTGACACCTGCTTTTGTAAATAAAGTTTTATTGGAACACAACCACATCCATTTGTTTCCATATTGTCTATGGCTGCTTTTGCCCAATGGCAGAGTTGAATAGTTGCAATAGAGACTGTGTGGCTAGCAAAGCCTAAAATATTTACTATCTGGCCCTTTACAGAAAACGTTTGCCAAACCCTGCTCTAGAGTATTGTATTTCTCCAAAATCTTCTGTGGTGGCCAAGAGTAGGTGCAGCTGCTTTTCAGATCTGTGCCATGAGCAGTTGAGCATAAGAGTAGATTAAATCAGGAATTTAAAACCATGGATTTTTTGAATGAGATAGAATCTTCGATATCACCGAGTCCTATTTCTCAACTGACTGATTTTTGATTACCTTCAATAACATTTCCAGTATTGGGAAAACTATCAAATCCCCAAACATGCCATTCTGTATTTTGGTAGTTCCGTTAGGAATATTTTATAGTAACAAGTAAAAATCTATCTCCTCATAAGTTCTTTCCATTGGTTATATTCCTCTGCTTTGCAGGCCCACAGACAAGTGTGAACCCTCTTCAACACAATAATCATTCAGGTACTGAAAACTATTGTTTGCTCCCTGAGTGTTTTCTTCTTCAAGTTAGACATTCCAGTTTGGTTTGTTCTTTTTATGGTACAGTATTGAATTCTTTGCCAATCCAGCCATATTCCTTTGAATGTATTAATCTATCACCACGTACTGATGAAATATTCCCTGTATGGTTCTACCAGTGAGGAGTTAGACAGAATCATCACCTCCATCATTTTAGAAGTTACAATTCTGTTACTGTAAACCAAAATTTAGTTTGCCTTTGGGGAGACCATATCTCACTGCTGATTCAGGCGATGCATGAAATCAACTGTCTCGGGCAGATTCGGTTCCTGGTGAGAGCCCACTTCCTGGTTTGTAGACAGCTTTACAAACAGCTCTCTACAGACAGCTCTCTCTATGTCCTTGCGTGGCCTTTTCTTGATATGTACATATGGGGGTTGGGGAGAGAGAAAGAAAAAGTGAGAGAGAGAGAAAAAGTGAGAGAGAGATCTGTCTTCCTCTTCTTATAAGGGCACGGATTCCATCAGGAGGGGCCCACCCTCAGGACCTCATCTAAACCTAATTACCTCTCAAAAGCTTCACCTCCAATTACAATCACATCGGGAGTTGGAGCTTCACCATATGAATTTGGGGGGAACAAAAACATTCATTCCATAATATCAACTGATATATAGAAAATTATCTTGCTGTTTTTTCCTACATTTGTCCCTTTCCTACCCACCGCACTCCCCCCACCCCCGCACTCCCGCCCCCAGTCATACCTGCTTGAACAATGTCCTTGTTTTTACAATGGAACCTGATTCTTTAACATCTGAGAATTGCTTCTTAACTGGAAAAGACTAAAACAAATGTCTCTAATTCTTTCTCCCTTCATCGATCCATGTGAAGTGTGGCTTCTTTTAGACTATTCACTCTTCTCCAACCTACTTTACCTACTTCAAATGGAAAGGGAGAAACTGAAAGCAAAGATACTTCATGGGAATCACAAATGCTGTTCTACACATATTTCTGACTCTCCTCTCCTCCTTTGGGCAACATGGTAGGATTGTCCTTACTGGCTCCCTGTGGCTGAGTGAGCCATATGATGAAACCTGGCCAATGAATTGTGAATGTGGAAGCGACGTGTGTCACTTCCAGGCCAAGCGTTTAACTGCCAGTTCAACACCCTTCAGACAGACCTCTCTTTCTCTGATGTGGTAATCAGCAGCATTCAAGATAGTGGCTGTTTTATCAGTTTGGTCTCAGAATAAGGTGTTATGGAGCAGGGTTCTCTGCTAAGTCAAGATGGACATGGAATCTGAGTGATAAATAATCCTTTGGTTGTATAAATGACTGAGATTTGTTGTTTTTGCAACCTAGCCTAGCCTATCTGACTAATAATCACACTTTTCAGGCCCTCATTCATTCAATATTAGACAACTTTTTGTTGAGTACCTACTGTGTAGGTCCTATCACAGTAAACAAAACAAAAATCCCTACCCTTGTGAAAGTAGAGGATTTGATTATTTAATGTATATGGACTCCTGGACACCTCCAAATACAGTGTAGCAGACAGAATGCAACATGTTCAGCCTCAGTGTCTTCAGATGTGTGATTATCAGGGAATACATTAGAGAGAAACCTGGCTGGGAGTAGAAGTGCCAGGGTTTAAGTACGAGTTTTGCCACTTACCTTCTTACTATATGACTTTGGCCTGATCACTTTACCTGTCTGGGCGACTATTTCCTTTACCCTGTTCCAGACATGCTTAAATCCACTCTGTATCATTTGTGCCAATGTGTGCCCAGCCTCTACTTGAATGCTTTCAGAAACAGGATACTTACTACTCCCCAAGGCAGTGTTACATCCATGAGCACCTGTGTCTGCTTGAATGCTTTTCCTCTGAAGCTCTCAAGGCCTGGAAGCCTGGAGATGTAATCGATTATACTTTGTAGTGAAACCCCCAAAGCCAGAATTTGTGTGTAAATCAATTTTTGACTGAGTTCCTATTCTGTGCCAAGTTGGAATAGACACTCTGGAGATTAGAGGAGAAGTATATACAATGGCCCTGAATTTAAAGTTCAATTAGACAAATAATCCTGGCAGTTAGGTACCAGGGCACAACATATGGCGCTATATTGTAGGTCAGTCAGGGAAAGGGAGGTAGCGGGGCTAATTTTGACCAACAAAAGCTTCATGGAGGTTATTAGGTGTGTGCTCAGCTTGGAAGGCTTGTAGATTATAGATAGGTGGAGGGCAGCAGGCAAAGGCATATCAGACAGGATCAACCTATGGGATGGTAAAGAGAGGATGAATGTGGCATATTGTGAAAACAGAATGGAGTCCCACCTGCCAGAACAGAGAATGGGGGTGAGGACCAGATTCTCACCAGCCCTGTGTGGACAGTTATTAGAAGGGTCCACAGATAGGAATTTTGAAAGATAAAATATCAGCCATCCATACTTATGTTGGTATGTAGTGAAGAATATCTTCATTTCCTTTTTGATCAAAAAGGCCTCTCATAGCTAAAAAAGGAAGAAAAAAAAGAGCTTTGCCAATCTGGGCCTTTTTCTCTTATCACAGATTCTGTTTGCAGTTTTTATTTAATTAACAATAGCTACAGTATCAAATTATAGATGTACCTCCCTGATCATTCCTTGCTTTGGTGGCAGTTATTGCCACATCAATATAAATGGGTCAATTGAGAGCTTCCACTGGGAAGCCGGGGGTGAGGCTTAAGCTTGTCTTTGTGCTGCAACAAGACATTCAGAGAAGGGAAATATGGAAAGGAGTACCATTGCCAAATGGGTTGTGCTCTTCATATAAGTGATGGGTTTATTTTGCTGTTCAATGAGAATGGCTTTCCCCAGGGCACATATGGTACAGAGACAGTTCAGGCTCATGACACAAACTCTCAGAAAACACGAGGAATGACAGTGGGGGATATGGATACACACACTCAAGCTGCCCTTGCCCTGCCTCTCTGTTGACCTCCTCGGTAATTTCATCTCTGTGTTCAAGCGAGTTCGTTTCCAATCTCCAAAGAAAAATTCAAGTGAAAACAAAACTCATTACCATTGTACTTGTTGAAAAAGAAAAAAAAGAAAAGAAAAAAGAAGTAGAAGAATGAAAGAAAAACAAATGTAGAAGATATGAAAAAAAATAATAAATGCTGTGTTCTAAATGTAAGTTGGGGCAGATGAGTTGTTTCCTGCGGTGTAAGGGGAAGTGGTTAATGAACTTAGTGAATCCAAGGTAATCATTTTTGAAATGCCAAGGAGGATGGGGATAAAATCAAAGACGGAAGAAAAATTAATGTGTTATTTTCTATAAATGGAAAGGGAGAATTTTGGCTAATTAGCTTTTGGGAAATTAAGGTTATCACTAAAAATACTCGTATATAATCGACTTTTCTGTAGATCTTGATAGTTTTCAAAACACGTTCAAATCTGTTATTTCATTTGATTCCCACCGCAACCCTGGGAGATAGCCTGAGTGGATTTTTTTTTTTAATCTTCACTTTACAGATGCAAAACTATTATTATGAGAAGTTAAAGGACTCACTCAAGATTATGCGGCTGAAAAACAATGAAGTCAAAACTAAAAACTCAGTGCTTCTGACTCTTGTCTGGCCAAGTATAGAGAAAAAGCAAAACCTGGGAGTTAACGATGGGTTTATAAAATGCTATCCCCTTAAGGGAGGAGGTGTGCAATGTAATTTTATAGTCAAAGGTTCACTCTGGAACAGAAATTGCAAATAGAAGCCTGAGGTCAAAATCTTGTAGCAGAGGATCTTGCACAATTATGGCCCAAACAATATTTACGAAGATTTTAAAATTTTTAACAGCATTTGAAAATCAGGACATTTCACAGTGGAATCTAGATTTGGGGCCTCTTTTTTAAAATCAGCATATCTGGTCTCATTGGCCAATGCTCTCACATGGCCACAACCAGCAGGGCCTTAGGAAGGAATAGCTGTCCTTTTAGATAGACATGGCTTCTCTAGTTTGCCACAGTCCCAACCACTCCGTTATCCCCAGTCCTGGAGATGAAAGATTAGTTGAGATTTCTCATCACACCTGTACTGTTTTTTGTTTGTTTGTTTGTTTGTTTGTTTGTTTGTTTGTTTGTTTTCTTAATCATCTGCCTCACTCACTGGATTCTGCAGGCACTTGAATTTGTGTCCCCAGGTCTGGGGGCAACCTCCCTGCTCTCTCAGTTTCTAGCTATGTGAATGTGGGTAGATAGCTTTCACTCTTTAAGCTTTCATTTTTATTTCCATTCTATAAAATAGGAACGATCATGGTGGCACTATAGTAGATATCTGGGATCCCTTTTTTTCTTTCAACAACATTTCTTTGTTTAGAAGTTTCCATCTTATGGGGATGAGGAAATCCACATGTTTTCCAACCCTTCCTAGAATCTAGAGCACAAGTGAGTGACCCTGCTCCTTGGATCAAATGGAGGTGAACCAGACTTAGATTTGACAACTAGTGACCCATGCGGGTGGTTCCTCTTGCAAGAGCTACATTGTATCTCTGGAGATAGCCATGGCAGATGTGTCAGTGGTACCATTCAAAAATCCATTATCAATATGTTGTCAGTGTGAGCTGGGATATGTGTGCCCAATGTAGGAAGCATCTGGCCTTCCACCATTCCCTGGTATGTCAGCCATTATCTCTAGTTGCATAATTTCCACGTCTGGTTCTCTAGCCCTCCCAAAGAAACTGTGAGTTCCTTAAGATTCTGTAGTGCTTGGTTTTTGCCTGTTGGCTCTCAGATTTATTCCTGACACTCCCCCTCTCTACTCTTTGTCACACAAGGCGACAGCTATAAAATATATTTCTCAAGCTCCTGTGTCAGTAGGTTTGTAGGGCCTGAAGTTTATGCAATTTGGGGACCCACTTATATAAAAATAATTCAGAATGATAAACAAAATTATATGCAAAAGGGAGTATGTATTTTTAATGAGAAAAAAGTCCAACAGATTACAAATATTAAAAATTTACTCAGTGAGAAAAAAACAGAAAAAAATTAAAAATAAAAAGCTGGAAAATTAAGATCATATTTTTATTAGTTAACTGTTGAGATAGCTCTCTTATACTTTTTTTCTAGAATTTTTGACTTTGACTCTTTCTTCCTATGAGTATAATTTTGTATAGAAAAAAAAGCAGGAATGTATTTCAGTCTTTCCTCATTATGCTGATTAGAATTTACTTTTTTTATTATTGACAACTTAGAAAAGCTTTCATTCTCAACTCATTATTAATATGGTTATATAAAATTTTAAGATACTTTTCAATTGTGGGCAAACCAATATCAAGTTGTTTTCATAGAAGAGCTGTAAAATTTTAAGGCAACTTAAGTTTCTGATGTTGCAAACATGGTATCTCATTGGTGTCCTCGTGTTAAGACATCTGAGGTGAAAGCCAGGTGAGTTGGCACAGTAGACAGTTGTGTTTTACTGCAGGCCATTCTGACACCATGAAATACCTTTTGCACCTATCTGAATGTCTGATGGGACATTTAAATTCATGTAAAATATGGAAACATTCTTAGGAGTGTGGGGCAGCCTGATGTCTGCAAAGTGTCCAACCTCTCCAACCTCCAAGCCCTTAGTGGTTCTAGCAACCCTCAGTCCTTATGGCAACCACAACCAATCTTAACTCTATAAAGAAATAAATGTGAATGACAGACATATATCCCACCAGACACCAAGAAAATCAACTACCCCTAACCAGATCCTAAACGTGCCCAGGCCACTAAAATGCTACCTAACTCAAGAAGAAGTATGATGATGTGGATGTCGGAGTACAGAGACACAGCAGTCGTAACTATGAGTTAAAATAGCATATTTTTCAAATTGTAAATGCCTGACCGTGTACACAAGTTGCTAGGTCCCTCCCAGAGCCTGCTAAGAGCGCTGTACGTAGTGAGTAGCCCTTAACCTAGGCCTCACTAAATTCCTTCTCAATCTACTTCTTCCAACCTGGTCTGGCCAAAAAGAGGCTCTGGCAAGGGATAGAAGAGCTCCTGCCGTTTCTTCAAACCATCTCTTTCTTTTATCCCTCCAGCCCTATGGCTAATAGTGGCTTCCTGCCTCTATTAACCTCTATCACAATCCCATTCAGTTTTCAGCTCTTACAAAACATTTGTGACTAGTTACTGTATTAAATTCATTCCACTGGATCAGCTAGAATGGGGTTGTTTTCCTAACTGGCGCCCAATCCTTACTCTGTTTGCTTAAAAGAGTATGCTCAGAAATGTTTGTCTATTTCTGAATTCGGCCTTAAGATTTTGCATAGATAGATGGCTAATGTCTTCAGTAAACATTATATATGTGGCATCTAGGTTAGCTCACAGGACAATCTGAGGGCCGGTATATCATGTGTTCTTTTTATATATTTATATAGTTTCTATTCTATCTATCTATCAATTTATTGAGAAACAGGAATTGTCTTTTTCCTCCATAATTGACAGACACATAAAAGGTGACACACTGTGTTAGAAGAAAGCCTTAATTGTGGGTAACAACAATCCAGAACCTCATAAAAGCCCCAAATATAACACATGTAATGGGGCCACATTATTAAAAAATGACAAAGTGGTATTTATAAATATTTTAAACTCAGGAATCTATTGGGATTAGAAATTGAAACAGAAAATAAAATTTTATTTCTTTTGGAAAAGCATGTGTGGGAAAAATAATGTATAATTGACATATATCAGTAGAAGAGAAAATCTAGGATGGTGCTGATGCTGAAAGAGGATTAAAATAATAGTGACAACAAATTTTATGTTAGCACTGTCATCAGATGATAATAATTTTTAAGATCATAAACTATACTGCTAATTGATATGAGAACAGCAACTTTGATGTTAGTAGTAAATAGTAAAAAGAAAAGACAAAATATTACAAATTTAATTGCAGAGAACTAACAGATATGATAATAATGAGATTTTGTACTTCTTTATTTTGTCTTGTTTTTGTATTTGAGTCATTTTCATAAAAGAGACCACTAAAATTATTCAATCCTAGAATTTGAGAAAGGACCCCAGAAACTACCTGGTTAACTCCCTTATTGTGCAGAAGAAGGAATGAAGACCAAGAAAAATAAATAATTCACATCAGTTCGGTTAGTCAAATAAGGTCCTCTCATTCCCTTCAAAATTTTACTTATGTATGAACTTACAATTCTACAAGTGTTGGCTGAAGGAAAATTCATAACTAAACATAAGTATCTGATGATTGTAAGTGGTGTAGAAAACCACATTTGCATAGGTTTTTAAAAATAATGTAATCACAGAAGTTACAGCAGGTCCTCAAATAACGCCACAACATTGATGTTATAACATTTGTTATAACATTGATGAGATGTTATAGGAACCTAACTTTTATTTATGTCAGTTAGCCTATGGTAAAATTGGTTTCTTTATATGTCATTTTGCTTAATGTCTCAGGACCTATCTACCATGTTAAGAGAGTACTGACTGTGTCTTGTTACAAAGGTAGCTGCTGTATGTTGTTCTTCATTGTATCCTCAGTGCCTACCTTGTATCTGGCATAGAGAAGGTATTACCTAGATATTGGATATTCATTAGCTGGATTACTGGTTGATGAGTGGATGATTAGATAGTTGAATGAAAGAAAAAGGGGGAGGAAGGAAGGGAGAGAGGGTGACAAGGTATATGGAAGAAGAGATGAGTGACCTTCAAGGGGGAAATTTAATCTGGTCTCTAATTTCCTGAGGAAGAACTGACCTTGGCAATTCTGATTATACTATCTCAGATTGAATGCAGCAATGAACACACTTTTTAATAATCCTAAACAGCAAAGGCTTCATATCAGGTAATATAATAAACCAGTCTCATTTTCATGATCAGTAGACTTGAGATTACCGAGACAGGCGCCCAAGAGTGTCGATAGCATGGATAGTCATCATTTGCCTAAAATTACAAACAATACCTCACTACCTATGACTAAGTAGAGGACTACCAAATTAGTGAATAATCTGAAGTATAGAAAGCAATTTTATTGCTTTTAGATACCTACGGGAAAATGGAGTAAGCCAATAAAATATTATCTAGCAGAGATCATTGGGGAACACTCTTCTCATCAATTGATAAGAATATGTAATTATCTCAATTATAAGTAAAAGGATGCCTCCTACAAATTTAAGGATGCTTTTAGACAATTCTCTGTTATAAAAACATTCTCCTATCACTTTACTTACACTATTAATTAGATGTGTAAACCTTTTTCTTCATACCTAGTCTCTGTCTGAATTTTCACAAATTTGGGATTAGTGGAATTAGTCAGAATTAATGAAGTTTCCAGGACACCACTGTTGTTGGGAACAACAGACATCCTGTTGAATGTTTAGCTAGAGATCTTACACATATATTACTTAGAAAACGTTTCATTTGAGCAGGCCTTCCCTCAGTAAAGTTTATCTGTCTCACTGATTGTATAATTATTAATTTTATACATTTTTTAAACTACTGAACAGAAAATTAGAGGAAAAATCTGCCATTTCTTTCCCTCTCTACGTGTATCTAAGTTCAGTCACCATCAGCACTGAATTCTATTCAGAGTTCACAGCCATCACGATAGCTAGTGCAATTTTAGGTTAAGCATATTTTATCCATAAATTGCTATATTTGGTTCTCAAGTTATTATTGCAGTTCCTTGGGGTACATTTAAATCCACCTTATTGTAATAGATTATGGAATATAGTGGCTAATGTGTCTAATGTAAAATAAATGACTATAATGATTTATGATGCGACACTTCAATTTTATTGAACATAGGATCATGTACTAAAATGGATGGTGTATTGCTGGTTTAGCATAAAATACTGAATAACATATTCAAGAAAACGAATGGCTCGGCCAGTTCATAATATTCTGCCCTTCAGCTGAGAGGTCTTTAATAAGCAAGAGTGTCATTACACTTGAAAATGTATGTATAGGTAATCCATTATCTAGAACAATGACAGGGTCTGCTCAAGTCCTTATTAAAGAAGAAGAGACTCTTTAGGAACAAAGTGCCGAGTTCCTTGGTCTTCCTGAAAGGATGATTTCCACCCAACCACATGGTGACTGTAACAGTTTCTTAGCAAAATTATAAGTAGCCCCCACATTTTAAAACAATCATCTTGAGGCTATCGCGTGAGCTGCGAGACAGAGGGAATTTCAGGAAGGTTTTGATTTTTTTCCAGCATTGTCCTTAGGCAATGCCCTTAATGTCCTTTTCTCTCTGTGTCCATTACCAACCTTTTATTTTAACCTTGCAGTACCCAGCATTTATAGTAACTCATGCTATGTCTTTACCCTGAACTCCATGTTTATGTTTGATTACTGAAGAACGTGGTAGGTTTAAGAAGACCTGATTTAGCTATTAATTCTTGTTAACTACAATATTAAAGATGGTTTTAATGATATGTTGGGACAATATATTGTGTTCTCAGTCCGGGATGATGAAAGGAAATTCTACTATGACAGATGACAGGTTTAAATGAATGGTACAGTTTTATCTTCCAAAAAGTGGGGGGATAAAAGGAATAATGAAATTGACATAAATGTTTTCAGACCCTCTCATCCATGTGAGTCTATGTTCCTGTCATAATAACCCCATGGTCCTCCTGGGATTTAAGTTTGATGACTTAGGCAATTCCCACCTAATAACTAAATCCTTATGGAATAATCTTAATAGCATCCGTCTTGTTCATGAAAAGAAATACTAGTTTTCCTCCTGAGAGGTGGGCATTCTTTACTCAGGGAACCTGAGTATTTTGAACCTAACCGCTGCTTGGGTAGGACTCTCATAAACTCATTACCCATACACAATTACCCCCTCAACATATTCTGCGTTTATGCCCATTCTCCATCCCTCCGGCCAGACGTGCTCTTCTGACCAACCAAAATTGAGGAGTGCTCAAATACAATACAAGGCTATGATTGGGGGTCTTTTCCTTACAGGCCTAAGAACTCAGTCCAACATGACGCAATGCATACAAAGCAGTTTTGAGGGTTTTTTTTTTTTTTTTAACAGCTGATTTCACCACAACCTAAAAAGGCAAGGGTCATGATGAGAAAGTAACCTGAGAATGAAGTGAGCACTATGTTTCTAGAGTTAAGGAGTTTTACATTCTAGAACAGAACACATATATATGTATATATATAATGTTTACAGTGGATTCTGCCTTGTGTGGATTTCAGACATTTATTTATTCAGGATAATATACTCTCAGACCATTTATTTTTATTATTATTGTTTTGAATAGGTGACATAGCCTGGAACTATGCGGAAAGTAACTAGAGATATCTTGATATCCTAACTTAATTTGGGAGGTCCAAAGCTTGTTGTATGTCAGTCTACTTCTAGAACAGTACGGACATTTTCTCTTAATCAGTAACTAAAAATAAAAGTGATAAGGACCATCTTTTTGCTAATGGGTATGTTGCTTTTAGATTTCTTAATATATCAATCTCGAAAAGACCAAGGCAAGGGATGCTGGGGTACTTCTGACCCCAAAGGTCCCCCGACCGCTAGAATCTGCTCACCTCCAGTTCCTAAACTTTAGGATTCCTTTCCACAAAAAATTCAATGCAGTCATCAAAGATTGTCAGAATATTTTCACATCTTCACTATTTTCCTCAAAACATTGTAGTAAATTTAAATGGTCCGTAAGGTCTTACCACTGTCCCATAAACCTTGTTTTCTCTGCATTATTCTCTCATAACAACTACAGTTTGAATTTCTGTCCGATCATCTTTGAAAACTGATCCATATTATTATGACTACAGAAAAAGTAGCTCACCAGGGCCAAAAACACACAATGTAAAGATTTGCCATTGAAAGGCCTTCTTTTTCTGACTCCATTACCAATTGACCAACCCCCCTACCCAGTGTTTCCAACTTCTTTTCCCTTCTGCCATTTCCTTTTACTGTACCACCCCCTTATCCTTGGGTTTTAAATTGTTCACCATGTCAAATATCTATATTATTCCTTCTAAATTTTATGTCTTACTTCTAATGTCAAAGTAAAATTTAGAATCCAGGCTTCCATTTATGTGGTCCATGGTAAAATTACTGATGTTAACATGTCTCTCAAAAAAATGCTAAAGTTGTAACGTGTATTCAGTAATTCCCCCAGTAGGTTCCGTACAGGATGACCCATCATCCAGGTTTTAGCACTGTAAGCTCCATGTCCAAGGAACTTCTCACTTCCAGGCAAGTAGGACGATTGGTTTACCCTAGGTCTGCGGTGTGAGGTATTCACACTAATAGGGATAAATAACAACTGCAAATAGCTGCACATCCTTTCAGCTCTAATTGCTACCAAATGAACTTGTCACAAACCAAAAAAAAAAAAAAAAAGCTAAGAGTCTTTATGAAACGTCGGATTTACAAACATATTTGTACCAGAGAGATTATTTGGCTTCTTTCCCAGTGAATTCATCCAACTATTTCTTCTTTCAGTCTTCAAGCATATAGTGAGATCCCAGGGTAATGCCTCAATGTTCATCACCTAATCCTCTCAAAACACTTTGATTTACAGAACAGAGAGTATACCTGGGAAATTTTGAGGTATCCACCCAACATTGATACATAAAAGTGATTTTTTTTTCCCCCTCTATATCCTCCTTCAAATTGTGAGCTGTATAAGCCCATCAAAGGAACATTGGGTTCTCTTGCCGGCACTGTTTTTCTAAGTGTCAGAGTGTTTGTGTGGAAATTTGCCTCAATTTAACAGGCAGTCCTTCTAGTACTGTGCACAATAAGTCTGGGACAAGTTTGAAAACCATCAAGGCTGTCAAATGCAATTATCCCTGAGCTAACAGAACAGATAATCCATTAGAAATTATGTGTGAAACATTTAGACTTACGGAATTTGACTATAAAATGCCTTTGAAACATATGGAGAAAGCCATGACTATATACTTGGATGTATCTGCTTCCTCCAAGCCAGAGGTAACTGAATATTTGTATTGTAAATTATATTTTTTTTGTTTATTTGTTTGTTTGTTTTTTACTAAAAAGTAAAACTATCTAGAGATAAACTTAACTGAGACCAAAGGAAAACAAATTTAAATGTGCCATTTTGGTTCTTCAATAAATGCAAAGAGACCTTGCTCTTGGGTAGGAGGGCTCAGTGTTATAAAGGTATAACTTCTCCCCAGACTGATTAATGAGTTCAGTGTGATGCCTTCCAAGCTGAAAAAAAAAGATGTTTGGGGAACTTGTGGAGGCAGGCAGTTGGAAGATAGATACGAAATTGATGTAATATTCATCTGGAAAAATTAAAAGATGGTAATAATTAAAGGAAAAAAGGTTTGTGAAAAGAGGACAGAGAGGACTTCCTTTCCATATAATAAAGTACATCATAAATAATATCAATCAAAACAGTGAGTTACTGGTATAAGAGTAGCAAGATGAGTGAGGCAGTAGTATTGAGTCTAGAGATAGTCCCAAATATATATGAAAAGTCAGTATATGAGGTGGCAAAATGAGTGGTGAAAAGATTGTAGTATTTAATAAATGTTGGAGGAGAAAATAAAGCACGCTTCCTACTTCATTCCTTCCACCAAATAAACTTCGGATAAACCATACAGGGATAAATAATTGTTATGGGGTGGGGGAGAGTTGATATCACATGGTTCTAAAAGAAATTATGTGTATATTACATGCTAAAGAAGGGAGGACCTTTCTAGGAGTGACATGAAATGAGGAGCTATAAAATAAACTATTGATATATTGACTGTAAAACAAAATTAGGTTCTCGTCAAGTCAGAAGACAAACAACAAACTAGTATATTTGCAGTACGTATTTCAAAGCTCTGATTTTCTTACTGAGTGAAGAAATTCATTTATACATAAACATGTACATAGAGACAAACACACAGATATTAAGTACACATACCATTTTAATTCTCCACATAGATTCTTAAATTAATATCCTGTGGGAGGATGTACACCAAATTTTTTTTGTCATGCCTTTGAGACAATCTTTTATTTTATCTCACTTTACAATAGTCCACGCATGTATCTTTATAAACAAAAACTAACGTCTGTGTTTATACTCTGTTTAACTTTGACCCGTAAATGAATGGTTCTTAGTCTTTTTGAAGACAAGATTCCTTAAAAGAAGACAGAAGTTGTGGACTTTATCCCCTGTATTTATGTGCACATAAATACAGACACCCAAAATGCTGTGTGAGTTATGACTGCCTACTCTGAATGGTTCTTCTAAAGTGAGTTAGTCACAGTTATCCATTGCTACATAACCTCCCCCAAATATAGTGGCTTAAACCCTGAACCTTTTTATTACTCATGATCATTCGGGTCACAAATTCAGGCAGGACTTGGCAGGTACAGCTGGTCTCTGTTTCAGGTGAGTTTGTCTACACATTACTGGGGTCAGAGGATCCAAGGGGACCTCACTATATGTTGGAGCCTGATCCTATCTGGAGGCGACAGCACCTCAGTCCTCTTCCATGCAGCCTCTCTCCAGCAGGGTACCCTGGGCTTAGCTACTTGGAGGCTTAGGAAAAAAGCAGAAGCCACGTGATCTCTGAAGATCTGTCTCTGGCAGTCACACAGCATCATTTTTACCACATTCTGTTGGTCAAAGCAAGTTCAAGGGCCAGCCCAGATTCAACGTGAGGTGAAATAGACTCATAGCGGAAGGATGACGTAGTCATACGGCAAAAGGACACATGGGATGGGGTGGGGATTGCTGTGGCCAGTTTTGAAATGTTTCACTTTATGCAAATTTTCTTGTGATCTCAGTTTTAGTTACATCCAAGATCAACAGATTCCAGATCACTTATTAATCTACATAAGAGGATGTGAGACAGTCTTGCATCCTTTATCGTCACCCACCTTAAGAATATATGAGAGAAGGTGAGCAGATTTATGGATGGAGCCTAGTAATGAGAATTTATTTTGAGTAAGTTACCAGTGTCTTCTTCATTGCTTATAGAAATTAACTTATAGAGAAATTAATTTATAGAGAAACATTCAAAGATGTTGCCATATATCTCTCTAAAATTTGGGGGGACAAAGTGATTGATACTTAACTTCCCCAATATTACAACAAGGATAAAGGGCTACAATGAGAGTACACTGCTTCCCACTGGTTAAACAAACCTTTGTGCTTCCCATGAGTTACATGTGGCAACTATGGAAAGGAGCAAAAAATTTAGTCATCCTGAAAGGGGACCCCTAGATAGGCACGATGTCCCCAATTGTCTATTGAGACAATTGTCTAATCAAGACTATTTTTAATACCTGGAAGTGGCCCAAGTTTCTTTCAAAGGCAGGAAGAACATATTCAAAATAATGTGGTTGACAGACTATGGTATTTAAAAAAATAAATTAAAATAATTTCCTGATTTCAGCCTTACAAGTTCAACTTTTTTTTTTCTATAAACTACTTACATTGTGGTTTCATCATTTTTTCAGCATCTCCTTTAGTGGATCTGTAACTCCTGTTGTCAGCCCCTGGAGTCTCTCTTGAAACTCAGAGACAAACTGAAAAGCCACAATTAACATCCTTTTATAGAAATTAAAATATTTAATGGTAGGCTAAATGAGAATATCAAGAAACTCTCAAAAAATGTAGGATAAAAATACAAAGGGATTATAATGAGAGGGAGAAAAAAGATTTAGTTCAACACAGGAGGTTTAACATTTGACTGTTAATAATCCCAAAAAGAGGGAAGCAAGAAAATGGATGAGAGGAATTTTTTTTTTTTTAACAAAAGGAAAAATTTCCAAGATCTGAAGGACATGAAGTTCCAGAATGAAAGGTGACAACAAATGCTAAGGTACAGTGATTGAAAAATCAATCAATAAAAAGATACACATTAAGGAACACTACTTGCATGTGTCAAGACAACAGATGCAAGAAGATTCAGAAAGTATTTCAAAGAGAGCATTTTATAATTCTAAGAGGCAAAGATTTTCAATTTAAAATTCCACACCTGACTAAACTTTTAATCCAGTGTGAGCCTGGAACAAAAATACATCTTCAGATATACAAGGTTTCAGAATATTTCTCTCCCATGTATGCTTTCCTAATACGATTCTGGAGGTTTGGCTTTAGCCAAATGAGGCAGTTAACTCCAAAATAGAAAGGATCCATAAAATAGGGTATCTAACACACAAAATCAGAAATGTAAAATAATATCCAGGTGATGGGAAAAGTTAAGGCCCAGATGACAGACTGTACCATGTGTCTAGAGATAAAGGAGTTCAGATTAGATCAAGAGAATGAAGTACTTTGAGAAGGAGTTCTTCAAAAGGAGGCGAAAGAGGAAATCCATATATTATCTGGTCTATTTGACTATTGGAAAAATAATACTAATAATGGGGCATTTGAAAGAAAATTAAGGATAGATATATAAAAAAACTAAACAAATTTTTAAAAGAGAAGCAATTATGAACATATTTGTACCAGAAATGAAAATAATTATAGTATGCTATTTGGCTCTGCAGTAAATAATATCGTTCTTAGAACACTGTTGATTTAACAAAAAACTTTACTAGGAATTATACACATTCTTAATTTATTATTAGAAATATATATATTTTAAATGGTGTGGGAAGAATTGTCTAGAAGCTAGATCTTCAAGTCTCATAAAGGATATCAATATACAATGTATAAAAACGATATACTAAGAAATATCAATATAAGCTATTTGGCGATCTGGAAACCAAAATAAATTGCCAAAGGAGATCTAAGAGAAAGAGGTGGGAATTCAGGGGCATTGTGGGGGAGTGAGCTTAATTGTCATATTTCTTTTGTCACTATTTATTTTTTTTAACTATGTATGTGCATTACTTTGACAAAGAAATTAAAAGGAATCAAAAAGAAGGATATTCAACATGGCTTGATTCAATTCAAGACAACATTATTTGTTGGTCACCTTTTTTTTTTTTCAAATCAATGTGAGTTGTGAAGGATGTGATTATAAGATACAACCATGTTCCTTTTGGGGGTTTCTTAGGGAGAGAGAAAGATAGGGGATTGGAATAGTGAAAAGCATGGCCTCTGAATTCAAGCCTCCACCCATGGTAGCCGGCTGACTCTGAGCAAACTCTCTGTGCCTCTGATTTTTTTCATTCATAATATGGGAATTGTAATAGAACAAGCATATTGTGTATGTTTATTGATAGGATTTAGTGAGTGGATGCATATCCAGGGAGTGCTTCAGTTCCTAACATGTACTAAATGTTCAATAAGCAGCAGTTATCACTATATTTTAGTTAATAACACACACGCATGATGAAATGGTAAGTACAATGCTAGAAGGCCATCCACGATGCTTAGGAAGCAAAGTCCATGGATTTTTTTTTTTTTAAATAATTCCTTGGTAAAGATAGTTGTTACAGGGCGTTGATTATGAACTGAAAAGTTTTGCAAAAGCAATCCACTGTTTGACAGGCTTCCTGAGCCCAGCATGTTGGTGTGTATTTGTTTGGCTTCTGTCTTCTGCATTTTGCATGTCAGGCCAGGTTTGTCACTTCATTACCTTCTTTTGGCTCCACTGGTTCCATCGGTGCAGTCGCCCCTTAAGGTTTCGGCCCCAGCATAACTGCTAATAGCACTCACCCCATCTTTTGGCTGTCAACTGAGAGGCCACTGAGAGTTTACTTCCTGAGAGGAGCCCTGCTGGAGAACAGATAACCCAGCCAAATAGCCAGAATCTCACATGTTTACTTTTTGCAAGGGCAGACAAGCAAATACTGAGCTTCTGCCTCTGAGGACCTTATCTATAGGTTCTCTGCTATATTATTTTCTCAGTATTTTGTCACCTATGCAACCAGGAAACAGACCAAAGGAAAGTAGACAGTGCAAAGCATCTAAAAACAGAAGTTAGTTGGAGTACATATAAGATAGGCATTTATTTGATTATTATTTAGCCAATAACAGGATTCAAAAACATGTGAAACATGCTATGATCTTAAGAGGAAAATAGGAAATAAAATTATGTATTCCATCAGATCTTATCTATGTAAAAAGAAAAAAAGTCAACTGGAAGGAAATAAACCAAAACGTTAAGAAAGGTCATTCTGGGTTCAAAGATTATGAATAGTTTTTATTTCCTTCCTTACTTCTTTTCTTTTTGTTTTTAGTAAATTAGAAAGTCTATTATTTTAGCATGAGAAAAATATATGATTATGAATAGTTTTTATTTCCTGCCTTACTTCTTTTCTTTTTGTTTTTAATAAATTAGAAAGTCTGTTATTTTATCATGAGAAAAATATATATGATTTAAAAATAAGTAGTAACTTCTAGGTAAATCACACAAATTTAATTCCACAAATACCTGAGTACTTTTTATTTTCTAATATCATGTTAGACATTTAGAATTCAGTGCACTTTGGTAATGAAGTTTATTTTATTCATGTAACATTTAGTTTAATAGCATCTTATTATTATTATTTCCTCAGTAGATTTTAAACCACTTGCAAGCAAGAACCAGGTGTTGACTTCTCTGTAACACAAATGCCTGCCCTCATTTTCTTCTGATGTTAAGTGCTTCTAAATATCCCAGCTTTGGAGAAAGAGGGCATGTGATGTTCCTCTCTGCCCACTAATTTAAGGTACTTGGAAGAAATTCTCAACAATGACAGGAACTATTTGGACAAATATGGCCACCTCTCTCATTACCCAGAACTCTGCTGAACTGTTCCTAAGTTTAGTGCCAATTACCTAAAGGTTAATGTGGCCGAGCAATACCAGGAGGATTGGGGTTTTTCCAAGAAATGGTCTGTAGCACATTATGTTCAGGATGAGAGGGTGTGATTAACACCGCAGCACTGCTTGCTTGGGAAACCCAGAGTGTCCTGTGGTGTTCCTCTCAGAGTAATATCCTATTCTGTGAGGCTTGAGGGAGGAAATGGAAATAAGAAGGAAGTAAATGAAGCTGGGCAGCATGTGTACATGCATTCAAAACCTATTTTCACATCACAACGATGTAGTAATTAATGAACAAAGCCCTGCCCTCATGGAAATTACATTCGAATGGAGACACTCCAGATCCAGTCTGTTGGAATGGAACATCACGGAAAAGGGAGAACAGAGAGTTTGGGGGCTATGAACTAAATCAGAAGAGGCAAGAATTAGAAATGCACATCTTGCACTATTTTGTATTTAGTTTTAAGCCTAGACATTTCAACCATTATCACCAGCATCCCACCACCTCCCTTCCACCTCAGGAAAAAAAAAAGAAAAAGTTAGAATGTGTTCTCTATAGAATCATATGGGAAATCATTCCGTGTACCAACAATACTAAAGAATATTTTTAGGAACGTGATTCTCTAATTCAGTATCCAAATCCCCGCCCTTGGAGCTTAGGAAGGACTTAGTTCTTCAGAAAGAACATACAGCATTTATTTGAAAAGTTCCGTCAACTTGAAGGAAGGCTGAAACTTGAGGGGCTTTAGCAAGAGTAAAATTTAACATCATGTCCTACACTTGCGCCCTTCTTCATTCCACTCCAGACAGTGGATTTCTCTTCCTTTCTTTTTGTTTTTTTCTTTCTTCTTCTTTTTTTTTTCTCTGTACAATCTGGTATTTTGCTCAGAGCAATCCAAAGTCCATCATACTAGAGTGTTTCTGGAATTCCAGGATATCTCTTAGACTGTAGGCTGCAAAGCCTCAGCTTAGACAAACACTGGATTTTCTGAAGCGACTTGAATATAGCAGGATCATTCCCACCTCAAGGGTTTTGCTTTTATTGTCCACTCTGCCTAGAATGGTCTTCCACCAAATATTTACAGGTCCCTCCCCCACAAATTGTTCAGTTCCTTGTTCAGAGCTCATCTCCTTACAAAGGCTTTCCCTGACTACCCTAGCTAAGAGTCTTCACCCACTCCTTACCCTGCTTAATATTTCTTTAGAATACTTACTCCAACCTGAAATTGTAAAATAAAATTTATTGATTTATCTGTTTTTCCCCTAGAATGTAACTTCCATGAGTATAGACTTCTTGTTTTCCCCCTTTCTTTATACATCCCTAGAGCTTAAGAGAATAGATGATGCAGTATAGATACTCAATAAGTATCATTTGTCAAATGAATAAATTGAATTGAATTGAGTTTACCTACAGAGAATAATTGAAAGCTCAAGAAAATTAGAAATGGGTATTATAAAAGTTACCTCTACAAATAATTAACACTATATCTTTCATTGACTCGTAAGCTTTTGAATGAGATCGCCATTGTTGAGCACCCCAGCACAAGCACATGTGCGCGCGCGCACACACGCACACCCACAAACACTTAAGGTGCCAAAACATAAAAGTTTTCTTGGGCCTACGTGCTGCATTTTGGTCACATAAGTAACATAACCCATGATTTCCAAACCCACTCAACTTTGAGTTTCAGCCTTTTGCAGCAGAAATCCCAATGGGAGAGCAAGAGATAGCATCTAGAGGCTGTGTTTACCAAGGGAATGCTTTAGTCTGAAGGTCCCCTGGCTATTGTCACACCATTTGTTTTTCATCATTGGAATGTGTAGCACTATTTGAGGATGGGCTAGTGTCTGACTTGAATGGGTGAAGAGAAACAGAGGGACATTCTCTTTGCCACCTTTGTAAAAAGGCGGCTGGGCGATATATGTACTGAATTACCTGCTGTCAATTATTGATAGCTTTGGCTGGAATCATTTATCCTCTCTAATTACTTTGACATATGGCCAAAAGGCAGCTGCCATCCTGATTGGTTCTTCACCAACCTCTTACTCATAGGAAAGTCCCTAGAAAAAGACTTGACAAACTGAACTCACCCTTAGAAGCGTCTATGGTTTTCTGAAGGACTCAGGACAACCTAATTATTCAAAATAGGATAAGTCATTCATCTATTCATTTATTTATTTTAGGGAAGTAAGGATGATGCTCAACAGTTCATACCAATATAGCTGTACTGGTTATTAAAATACAGAAATCCTTGTGTGCCACTTGTTAAATAGCCACCACCCTGAACCCCCACCACCACAGTCACCTGGGTTTTCCCCACCAGAACCTCTCACCAGACTTTCCCAAAATCATGACTAAAACGTTATTGCCTGGCACTACAAGGAGCCTTTGGGAACAGGTCTGTGAGAGAAGAGTTGAGGTCCATTCTGAGTGGCAGGGCCCATTACCTTCCATATGATAAATATTTGAATATTACCTTGCCTGAGACTGTAATGGCAATGAAACTTTCATTTGAAAGTTAAATGTCCCTTACTTCATAACAAATCCAAGGGTAGCTTAACAGCGGTGAAACTCACATAATCTGAAAATATTAAACTCTTGAAATATCCTAAATGAGAAGTCTCCCAGGATCCATTTCTGTGGCCTTGCCCTACGAAAACAACCTCATACCCATTGCCAAATTTGAGCACATTTCTAAAGAAAGGATGTTCTGGTTTTAACAGGTATACCCACACATGCAGTGGGATCTCCTGCTCTGGTCCTGCATTGCCTCTGAGGGCTGGGATATATGACTCAACTATATTGCATTCTCAGGCTCCATAGCATTGTACTTCCAGTCTGAGGACTGGGTCCAACTAATAATATATACTGTGCTTGGCAATCTGTTCATTTTCTGGAAAAGAACTTTGTCCTCAGCAGTTTCCACGTAACACTGCTTGAGTCTCGCATAACTGTGGCCAGTTTCAGTGCTGTGATTTGGACAACTTCTCAGACATAAATTAATCAGAGCCTCACTGTGGACATAACCAGGAGCTTAAGAAATGCAGGAGATCTTGAATTAGCTTAAAGGACCCTGCATGGACACATGAATAAAAAGACCATCAGTCTACTATCCATTGGTAAGGAATATATAAAGCCAGGGGAATCACGTGGGCAAATACCATTGGCATTTAAGTGCAGAGACCTGCTGACATTTTTCTTCCTCTGAGAAAGAGTGAGATGCGTTGGTGCTGATCCCCTCACTCATCATGCTGTGCTGACTCCAAAAGATTCTGAGGGACCAATGGAAGGGGAAGGGGGGCTTTAGTGTACTATCGTGTTTACCTCGTTGCACCATTTTAGTGATTCTCTTTCCTTTAGGGAGCTTCTCTGGAGAGTTACTTTCACCTCCATGAGATAAAAGCTCAATCTCCCAATTACTTGAATTCTAGATTTAGATCTTTCTCCATTATGAGCCCTGATTTCTTTAAAATTTCAAATTTGTTCTTCAGTACAACAAGTGATGAGCCACCACCATCAAGCTCCTTTTTATAGAAAAGGGAAATAGAAATGCATGTTCTTATCAGTCTTTATGCCTCTGGTTTTATTTTATGAACAGCTTGGACAAGTGAATCAATATGTGGTTCTGAGCAAAAGGAAACACTAATTAACAAGCAAAAGATATTGTTTTTAATTTTTCACTTAAAATGTCTGGCTCCACAAAGCAGGAAAGAGATTTCAGCTTTCTTGTCCTTGGCCGTTGACTTGGCTAGACAGGTGATAAACAAAAGAGCTTTTAGCAGGGGAAGGTCTGTCTCAGGGAGAAGGGGTAAGAAGGAAGTAGGTCGAAGCCTAGCAAATAATTTTAGGAGAGATCTCACTTTAGGGAAGCTATCCACAGAGCTTGAAGCCAATGAAAACCAAGGCTCAACTGATTCAGCAAATAATTATGAAGAATCAAGCCTAGTGGAATTGCCACTTCAGTTGCAGGTCGTCTGAGTGTGTTGCACAATCACTGTCATTAATCATTTAATATCAGAATTGTCATCAATCAAATCTTCTGCTGGTATTCTCTTAATAACATCGTACGTGCTGAATCAGGAGCTAAATAGGCATTGCTCTTGCCTCTCAATCTGTTTTCATTTGAAAGGACATTTAGACGGCGTACAAAGAACTGAACACTAAAGGTTTGCCTCTACAACTCAATCAGTATTATGTTACACCTAAATGAAGCAAAAGAAAACATTCATGGAGACCACAGGACTTTCCTTACTCAGAGTTATACTGTAGCATCTAGGACAGTGCCTGGCCCTCGACGTCTGTCTGTGGAATGGTCCAAAAAAATTAAAAAAAAAAAAAAAAAAAGAAGTACACAGGTATCCATAAAGTCAGGAAACAGGAAAATAAATGTAATGTCATCAGGACATTTTCAATCTGTGAAAAGGTGAAATAATTATCTGTGTTTTCAGACTTCATGGACGTCCTTGTAGTTTATGAAATAGTGAGTAGAAAAAGGTCATAGGATTTACTATTTGTTCAAGGTGCCGAAGCAGAGGGAATTTAGTACTTGTTTTCCAGTTATTCCGCAAACACTTCTAGAAAAAGTAATTTTTAAAGCTCTTTGAATAAAGCAGGAGGGTTTTTAATTTTTAGCAAAAGAAGAGATTTGGGTGAAAGATGAACTCCAATTGTTGACCTCTCCCTCTTCATGAAATTGAGTCTCCTATTCATCTTTCAAGTCTTTGTTTAAATCAGTGGTACTGATTGAACTGGGAACAATTTTGCCCCCAGGGAATATTTGTCAATGTCTAGAGCTATTTTGGGTTGTCACCACTGGGAGGGGAGAGCTATTGGCATCTAGTGGGTAGAGAGGTCAGAGATGCTGCTAAAAACCCTGCAATGTACAGGACAGCGGATCACAACAAAGAATTATCCAACCCAAAATGTCAGTGGTACTGAGGTTTAGAAACTGGTTTCAGTGTACTTTACAGGTTTCCCTGACAAGCCTCAGACTATGGTAACATTCTATAAATTTTCATCTCACGTTCTGCTTCCCTTCATAGTATTTATCACAATTATAATTAAATACATTATATTTGTTTCTTCCATTAAAACCAAGCTTCATAGAAGAAGAAATTGTATTTCATTCACCACTGTATCCTAGCACCTATCACAATGCTTGGGACATAGTAGAACCTCAATAAATATTTGTAAAATGAATGAATCAACACATGACTAATATTCGAAAATAAGCAAAATAGATACTCAAGTTGTTAAGTAGTGTTGTAGTTTCAGCAATTATCTGAAGTGTGTCAGATAGTCTTGTATCTCTCCTCTATTTCAGTTCAAGAAAGAGATGAGTTCATCCATGGCGTGAAGGGAAAGTGGAACTAATACTCGTACTTCTCTATGTATACATTTTTAATTTATAGACTTACTGTAGGATTTCAGCATTTTAGTGCTCTACCAGTAAAAGAACTTGATATCAACTACGACAAACCTGTTTGGAAGTTGAACCAGGAGGGATTGATCTTGTGGCAAAGACTTCATCAGCTCCCACATACCCATTCATATTCATTTTCTTATTCACCCTCTCTCACAGCCACGAGACATGGCTCTGGTAATGGCAGAAAAACAAGATCTGCTAAGACGGGGATTCTGGAAAAGTCTTTGCTTTCCTTATGAATGGGAGAGGCAAAACAGGCACCAACCTTCTTTTTCCTGATTCGAACAAACATCAGCAAAATGCCTATGCCTAGACTAACGATTCAATGAGAAAAGTAACCCATTTTGTTTAAGCTTCTGTAGTGAGCTTTTCTCTTACCTGCAGTTGAACACAGACCTATCGAAAATATGTTCTTCTGCCTTGATAACTAATCTTTCTCTGTAATCTTTTTAATGATGCAAGGGCAGAAATGGAGATGGTAGCTAGCAAGGCTTGGCCTGGGCTAAAATCTCATCTAACGTACAAAGTATATAAAATAATCTGAGGCAGGAGAGGTAGAGACCATGACATTGAAATCGGGGAGTTCAGTCTACCTTGTGGTGAGTACAACAAAGAGAGATGCCAGAGCTCATGGTGTAAGTGGGGGAAAAAATCAAATACTTATGATACAAAGTGTATCTGGCTAACTTCCCATTTACATTTTGCAGGCCCCTTTTTTTGGTAGTGAGTGGGTGTCAGAAAATGAGAATTTCAGATGCAGATTTAAAGGTTCTGCATGGAGGGAAGCACCTTAGCATAAAACAGCTGCTCCACAAATTTTGTGAATCCAGCCTTCAGTATTTGTACCTCCTGCTCCTCTCTCTATTTTTCTCCACTAGACTGTAAGAATCTTGGAGATGAAAACCAGGTCTTCTTGCTATCAGTGGCCCTGGTTCCAGCAAGTGCCATGCAATTTTACTGGGTAACGGTATGTTTTTTCCAGGACCCATCAGCACCAAGTCAAGTTGTTGTCCTTCAATTAGTTGTGGGGGGACACAGCTCAGCTCCAAGTCCGTTACCATTTTCAATCCAGTTGTAGGGCGCGCAGCCCACCATCCCATGTGGGAATCAAACGGCAACCTTGTTGTTAAGAGGACACCCTCTCACCAACTGAGCCAACAGGCGGCCCTCTCCCTTTTGTTTTTAAAGTGTGCATTTGTAAAGAAACATAAATAAGGTCTGGAGAAGGAGACTGATTTTGTTTTTTTCCCCCATCTCTGTTTTTCAATCTCTGTTTTTAAAACAGTAGTTCCTACATTTTCAATAGAACATGGAGCTCTGAATTAGGGAAAATCCTTAAGGAAAAAAAAGAAAAAAACAGAAACAAAAACTTTATTCAAAAATAGAATATTTTGAAAAAGAAATTTTCTTGAATTATATTCCTTAAAACCCAGTTCCTTAAAACAAACAAACAAACAAATAAATAAATAAATAAATTCGTTTAGGAAATACTGAGTTAGACATTTCCTGCCTTCGATATGCAAAAAGCATATGGTTTGCTGCTCTTCAAAATCCTATTTAACTATGTAACCCAAAAAGTATCCCAGGACAAAACATCATGAAATAATGGTTACCCAACCATTTGCTCACTTAACGGCAGTTTGGGAACTGCTGTTTTACATCATAAGACTTGTAATAAGGAAAATAAAGGAGCATACAGGAAGAAGGCACTGAAAGGATAGAAGAGGGTAATTCATAAAATGGAAAATTCCAGCAAACAGAAAAATACAGAAGTTCTGAGAGGAAAGTTTGAGTTTTGTGCCTGCTATGATAGTCTCTAAATGTGTGGCTTAGTGTGGAGACCAAAGAAAGTGTTTGGCAGAAGTCTTAGGTTAATAATCGGGAGCCAGGCAGGATGTTCCAGAAACTTCCTCTAATGACTTAGTTGCTTCTCTAAAGTAATTGCCTCAGGGGTGATGGGATAATTAAACTCCTTTTGTCCTCTTTCACGTACTCGTATTTTAAAAGAGTTAGAAGTTCATGTTGATGGAAAAGTTTTGAGTTAATTCAAGAAGAGTCAAATAACATACGTACAAACACGGTACTTTATGAAAAGCAGTCACAGTTTATTAATTTTTGTCTGAGATCCTGAGAATCTTGGGCAAGTTTTACATTAACAAATTAAGAACCATTAATTTCCGAGTAATGTTAATGTCAGAGAGACATACCAGTGGTTAGGTCAATTAACAAAGAATTGAAATAACTTATCAAAATGCATCTGCTGCACACGAGTGTGGAATGTGTAATGGTCATTGTGACCAAAGTAGTAAATTGAGTCAGGATTAGGCCTAGAATTTCTTTCAAAAGTATTGCGTTTGATATCTGGTGACAAATTTTAAAGTTCAAATAAACAAACACATGGTTTTTCCTTTTGACTGAATTTGAAAGCTCTAAGATGGGAACCCTAAAGCCATAAACATTTACACAGCTTGGCAAGCTCCTCATTATGTAAATACTTTGTGAAAACAACTTCAGTCCATAAAGTATTAATGCTATTTGATAAAAATCAGTTTTTGTTTGGTGTGTCTTTTGAAGCTAGTGTAACTCCTAGTCATTCTATATGACTATAAAAGCTTTTTGGAATCAAATCCTAATCCCAACATGTTTTTCTTGTTCATTTAAACCTTTTATATACATGTGGGAGCCAGAGAGTGTAGAAAGCTTTTAGTGCTTAAGTTTAAATTATTTGTCCTTCTCGTGCATACTCTCTAAAAAGTATTCGGTGTGTTTGTGTTTATAAGGTAAAATATACACTTGTGTTCTTAAGCATTTTCTTGCTTTTTCTCTTTACTCTTGTTTGTTTGGCTTACAAATGTAGACCATCTTATTATGGGAGAGAAGACATGCTGAAGTTTAGATTGTTTGACTTATGACCTTATAAAAAATGTCTAGGTGTTGATTTGCTAGGTTAGCCCCTGACTGAAGCCTCCAACAAGAAAAAGTGTTCTCAACCCAAACGCAATAGTATTAATACCCCCAGGAGCACCAAAAAACCTAAACAAAAAGAACTGAACAAAGCTGCTTGTCCAGTACTATAGGAGTCAAATTTCACCTATGGAATATTTTTGGTTTTGTTTGAAAAAGAAGCAACTGAGACTGCTGAACAGAAGGTCGTAGGACTTCGTATTTTCCCCTGTGGATATTATGTTCAATAGGCATATATTATGTCCATAATAGAATAGGGGTACGCTACATGAAATTTATCAAAGGACTACATTTAAATGGACTCAGGAAAAGTTAAAAAGATTATTTCCATGTGGTGAAGCTGCAGATGGTAGCAAATAAGTGTTTGTTTCTCAAAAGGTGATTATGTGAAACGAAATATATTAGTTAGCTTTTGCTGTATATGGAACATCTCCAAAACGTGTCACTTAAATCAACTCCTACTTAATAAAGCTCATGACTCTACATGTCTGCAGTTTGGAGTGAGCTCAGATGAGTGGTTCTGATCTGGGCTGGGGTTAACCGACCTCAGTTGGGTTCCCGCATGCGTCTGTGATCAGCTGCTGGGTTAGTTGCAGATTGCCTGGTCTAAGATGGTGAAGGCAAGGACAGCAGAGACCTCTCTCCTTGTCGTCTCTCAGCCTGGTCCTTATTCAGATAAAACATACATTTCTTTTCCATTTATTTTTAAACTGTCCACATCTCTAAATTCCTTTTGTAATTCCTTGAATCTGTGTCGTATTAAAGCCTCCCTAAGGGCCACTTCTTCTAGCCTGGTTGCCTGGATTTTCCTGAGACAGGGAGTGGACAGAGAGTCAACATTTCTTCTGACATATTTTTTTAAAACTTTTAGGGTTATTATATTTGTGTCTTTTATGGTCATCAGCCCCAAATGCTTTCAGGAAGGAGCCACAGTCCAAACAAAACTAATTGATTAATTAATTAGATGGTCAAATGACTAAAAATTGATGACTAAATGAATTAGCATTTTTATTGAATTCAGTGCTTTTTATTTCTCCTTCCCATTTCCTGTATGTCTCAGAGAAACTCACCAGTCCCTGGCAATTTTGCCCTTAGAAACTTTATTCCATGGCTAACGTGGGATACCATTTATAAACTCTGCAACCACTGCAGACTGTGCTCTAGCTGTCCCTCACCAATTAATCAGGAAACTTGAAGTGACTGATTGCAGCCTCCATCAACACAGGATGTTTTGACACAGCTGTTTGGACAAGACTGTCTGCGGCCCCCTACAAGGCTCACTGGCATTTGGGACAGGGACATAGCACAAGAGTCAAGGTTTGAAAGCAGCCACTCCTCTCTCATCAAATAGTAAATATTCAGATGCATATTGGAACATCTACTCTGTGCTACGCCCCAAAACAGGAGATTACGGTAGGAAAACTGATGCCTGCTCTGCTCTCATGAGGCTCAAGTCTAGCTAGTGAGGGCATTATTCATTAGTAATCTTCTAAATAAGTTAATACAAGCTGTAATGAGTGCTGCAAGGAGAAGGCGTTGGAAAGATAGGTTGGAGGACAGTGAAGAAGGTTTAATATTGTGGTTGTTGAGAATGAAGGAGCAGGGAAACATACCAGATGGTAAAACCAATGCCATGACGCCACCAAGGGTTTTCCTCCACAGGGTTCAGCTGCCCAGTTGCAGAGCCTAAGAAATTGGATATATCCAGGGTCAGGCTCATGCAGGTTGGATCTGATGAAATTACCAGGGTCCAAGGGAGTTTAAAGCATGGGCAAGAGAGTTCTGAAACGATGAAATGTGGAAGGCAAGCTCAATAATGTAAGTGAAAAAGGGATGAGACCTCCCATTCTAACAGTGTACTTGCCCAGTGATCTTGAGCCTGTGAGAAGGTACGGAATTAGCCATCCTGATCAATGGAGTATCCCATCCAATGGCAGGCATTGCCACTCAGCTAGCAATAGGCTTGATAATGTTATGAAAAATGGTCAATGATAGGTAACAAAGAATATTGTCTTTCAACGCACTCAGATTTTTAAATGAAGTTTTATTTTCTCTTTCTTATTTATTATTACTTTTTCATAAAGTTTACTTTGTTCAAACTTATTTTGCCAACCACGGTAACAAGAGAGTCTAAGTTAGCAGTACAAATCATGGGGAAGACCTGGTGGTAGCAGAAACTTCAGGCATATTTAGACATTTTGTAAAATCAGCAAAAGGCCTGAAAGCCCGTGCTATTTAAATTCACGCCAATTTCCAGGATTTGCATTTTGTGCAGAATGGAATCTGTGTGATGTTGTGAAAGGTTAATACAGTGAGAGCTCCTGTCATTCACACATGTTCATTTATTGCCTGTAAGTCACATGGCAAGTCCCATAAACCAGCCCTGGTGACATCATGGGAGACTCTTCCTAAGAAAGTTTTACCTTCTCCGGCCTTACTGTCAACTTGTCTAGATTCTTTGTAAATTCACTACTGGCCCCGTAGTCCCAAAATCCATGTGCGCTCTCTGATTAACAGAAGTCCCCAAGCTGGTTCCAATCTTATATGACCCACCTGTATCTTCCATCATGATCTTCATGGGCTTTACAGGCAAAAAGGCCACATTCAGACAGTCAGTCACCTGACAGCAACAGGCTATGGGATCCAACAGATGTTGCAGAGTTTAAATCTCTCCCTTAGATTTTTTTAAAATTTGAGATAAGATTGACATATGAAATTATATTCGTTTCAGGCGTACAACATAATGTTTGATATTTGTATATACTGTGAAATGATCACCATGCTAAGTCTGGTTAATATCCATCATCACACAGAGCTAAAATGTCTTCTCTTGCGATGAGAACTTTTAAGATCTACTCTTCTAGCAACTTTCAAATATATAATACAGCATTATTAACTATAGTTACCATGCTGTATATTACATCCTTAGGACTTATTTGTTTTATAGCTGGAAGTTTATACCTTTTAACCACCTTCACCCACGTAACCTACCCCTCTCACCCCCACTCCCACCTCTGGCAAACACCAAGCTCTTCTCTGTATCTATGAGTTCTTTTTTTTTTCAGATTTCACATATAAGTGAAATTATACAGCATTTATCTTTGTCTGACTTATTTCACTTAGCATAATGCCTTCAAGGTCCATTTCCCTTAGATTTTTTATAAATTTATGTAACCTCTCTGAGATTCAGTTTTCTCATCTGTCAAATGGGGTTGGTCAAGTACTGATTTGAAATATATGAAAGCTAAATTACATCTTACTCATACATATAAACTATCTTAAATCCTAAGCATGATTGTTTCTATGTACCAATATCTGCTAATTTTGTGGCATTGATTCTGTCAACTTTAACCATCTTCTGTATCTCATATTTATGTTCCACAAAAAGGTACCCATGTGTCTGTCCTCATTCCCAAATTATTTCTGATTATTCTATTTGATATCTTCCACTTACCTTGGATTTAAAAAATGTAACTTGGCTGTACAATCTCGAAAATTTATTGTGCGTATCTGTACACATGCTACCGAGAAATTCAATTTAAAAGAGCACGATGGAATATATCAGCATATCCTATCAATAAAAGGTATTTAAGACTGAGTCTCCAAGATATGTACAGGGCATACACAAATGTATTCCTGAACTAATATATTTGTATATTATTGAACTTTCCAAAAATAGATGTATTAAGAGATGATATAAGGTGAAATAAACAATGTCTTAAATATTTTAAATTTCATTATATTAAAGAAATTTTATTTTAATACTCACTAAAATATTATAGTTAAGACAATGTCACGGCTTATACCAGTATGAGCAGTTTGTAAAAGTGTCAGTTCTGCCCGTTTTCTTATTTGCTTCAACTTGGCAGTGTTTTTGCAGAATCCTTTAAACCACTTAACCATTTGAGACAGGTTAATGAAATTAACCAGTCGTGAATTATAAGTACTATAATCCACCAGTGGGCATAAGTAAAGACTAATGTCTTAAAAGAAGCTGAAAGCGAATGAACAAGTAGGAATAATAATCTCAAATCCTTTGGGTTGTGGAAATTTGATATCACACACGACAGAAGACTTCAGTATCAAATGAGAACAGGAGAATCCGTTGCATTTAGATATTAGTAAAGCTTAATGTTTTTCCTTTCTAAATGAAAAATAAATACAAGTTGGAGTTCTAATTTTTCGTTTTTCCTGAATTTCAATACATTAGTGGTTCCCAAACTTAAGTGTGCATCAAAATCAAGTCTTGTTAGAATACAAGCCCATACTTTGCGAACCACTCAGTAGATCATCTTTCTACTGAGTTGTATCCTCTTCCAGAACTTCGAATCATATAACACAAATGTAGTTAAGATCAATGCCATCAAGAAGTGATGTGCCCATTATATTCCAGTTTGCAGTATTCAGTTATGTCCTAAATTTCACTACCACCCACTGCCCTTCCCCCACAATGGAGGCGGAAAGAGTCCAGATCACAAGGGAAGGATGGTGCATCCTCTCTGGGAATGCAGCTGACAGTTTGCACTACCTGGTGAATTCATAACCTCAGCATGTTTCCCCAGGGTGAATTAATTGCTTTGCTTTTCCTTTTCCTTTGCATAAAACCAGGCAGATTTGTCCCCTGTTTGGACAAGACCTTGTTGCCAACACTTTCTGAGGATGGCCAGAAAGTTGCTGCTGTGTGAGGTTGATAGTGTGGTCAGGAATTCCAGGGCGGGGTATTGTCACTTGAGTTGGGAAATGCTAACTGAGGTCAATTCTAGTTCAGCTTCCTACCTACAGAATTATGGCAGGACATAAGTTTGGCCGGTGAGAGAGGAATAGGTCAGCAGAAACATATTCTTGTCTTCCTAATAGCAGACTACCCTATTTTTAAGCCTTAAGTAAGAACATATTTTTCCCCCTACTTGAGATCCAGCAATCCACGTCCTCAAATGAAGTATTTTTAAATCAAAGACATGGACAGCAAAAACAAGAAAAATCAAAACCAGAAAAAATGTTTTCCCAAGTCAAAATTGTGCATAAAAAGTTATTCTGTGTAGCATCTGATATGAAAAGTCATTGTTTTGGTTAACTATTGTCGAATAACAAAACTACCCCCAAATTCAGTGACTTAAAACAACCACAATTTTGTTTCTTGGCTCATGATTCTGCACTTCGTACAGTGCTCGGTAGAACAACTTGTCTCTGCTCCAAGTGGGATCAGCTAGGATTGCTCAACTGAGGCAAGACAGACGACTTCCAAGCTGACTTCACTCTTATTGACAAGTTGGTGCTGGGGCTGTTGCCTGGGGCCTGGGTTTTCCTCTTTATGGTCTCACCATAGGACTCGGATGGGCTTCTCACAGCAAGTTCATTTCTAGGGCTTTTCTCCAACGCCCAAGGTTCAAAAGCAGAAACTACCAGGCCTTCTTAAGGATGAAGCCTGGAACTGGCACAGCTTTGCTTCCATCATATTTGTTTGGTTAAAAGGAGTTCCAAGGCCTGCACAGGGCATGGCCACCAGGAAGCGTGGGTCACTGGGGCCGCCAAAGTGGCAGTCTACCACAATCGCAGTGACTTGCCTTCTGCTTGAGAGCTCTTTGCATTCCATACCAGTCAGGCAGTTCAGCGTAAACAGGAGCACAGTGTCAACCTCAGGATGGACATCAGTGCCTCCTAAAGAGGAAAAAGTGGCTTTGACTTTATCTGACAGGGAATTTTCAGAATGCAGGAATGGCTATCTGTTGAACAGGCATCTCTGTTTAACTTCCCGCTGAAACATTCCTCTCGTAACTCTCTTTCCCTTTATCCTGCTGCCTTTTGTCCTTCATAGCACTCAGCACAGCCTAACACTTTACTAAGTAGTCATTGCCTTGGTTATTGTCTGTCTCCCCCGAGTGTAAATGCTGATCAAATGTGAAACTCCCAGGGGAAGCACTCAGTGTCTTTTGCTCTCTGCTAGATACCCAGCCCCAACAACAGTGCCGGACACATAGAAATCTCTGCAAAACTATTTATTGAATAAGTGAATATAGAAATGTCATATTTAAGAATATGCCTACAAGGCAGATATGACAACTCCAGAGTAAGTTGTTCTGATATGTGGCTATGGCTGGGGTTGGTGGCTGCGTATCCCCTTGTTGCATATGGTGTGCACCCTCTGCCAGTTCCCATGGTGTCATTGTTCAGAGGTGTCTGTGGACATCAATCATGGATTTAGAGGGTTTTCTGTGCAGCCTCCGGCTCTATTATTTGGCCAATTAGGCTTTGTGCTCCTGTTTCCAAATACAGAGGTGGGAGAAACATGAACCTGGCTTTAGCTAATGCCTAAGTTTTAAGGAACAGCCTCTGGTGCAATGCTATATTACGTCCAAGGAAGCCTTGGATATCCTCATCCTTGCTAAACCTTGTTAGTGAGCATTAGCTATTCATTCCTAAAAAGAGGCTTAACCAGATAGTTTTTCATTATGTGCTGCCTTTCACTGGTATGTAGGAAGGGATTTGCTTTCTTTCTTCCTTCCTTTCTCTCTCTCTTTTTTGCTTCCTACCAATCCGTATTTTTTTCCTTCTTCCTTTGCTTCTTTTCTATAGCATCCTTTTAAAATTTGGTATTATTGGTTAGAATCCTTTTGTGCTCACCCTCCTGTCCATTTGCTCTTTTGATTGTTTATCGATCACAGAAAAACAGATCAGATTTCCTTAATGAATTTTATGTGCTGGCGTCTGATTTGGCCACAGGTCACCTATATCTGTCATTTGTGAGGCCTCTTGTTTGAATGCCCAGTTTATTTCTTATTTTTTAAGGAGTCTTTATCTGAGACTTATTCATCCTGGCTCTGTGCAAAGTGGTCCTCAGTGCTGTGGTTTTCAACCATCTTACCAGCCCAGAAGGCATTTGTGTATTTTCAAACAAGGTTAAGCAGTTGCTTTGAAAATGCATTTTAAGTGTTTCTCTAGGATTGTGTCCTGGATATTTTCTTGCATATCTTTTTTGTTTTCCCATGTTCTACCCTATCTCACCCCCATACCCGTCTCTGCTTGGATTACTAGAGTATGACCACTGTATCCGTGGGAGTCTCAGCCTAGTCTGATTGCAGAAGAAAGGCATCTGGCTAAGAGTGCTCTTCAAAAGCACTAATGTCACTATTGTTTCTGATCGGGGTAACCCTAACCATGGTCTTTGAATATGCTATAGCTGTGCATCAAAGTTTTCTGAGGCATTTTGGACCCCAGGCCTGGAGTGGCCAGAACACAATGTGTATTTTAAGTCTAAATCAGAGACCATTAATGTCCTGTGGAGTTTGCACCCTGTATGCAAACACCACTCCACCCGCTTACCCAGAAACAGCTCTGAGTTTGTGAGTCTGAAATTCAGCATTGAAATGGTCTAGTTGAGCTAGCTCCTGAGAGCAAGCCAAGGCAAGACCATGGGGATAGTAGGACCTCAACAAAAGACAAAATGTGAACCACAATCCCCTTTGGAATCACCCCAGATTTCTTTCTCTCTCTATCTGAATCCCCATCTTTCTGATGTGTGCATGTCCCCTGGCTCTTCAAGATCAGAACAAGAAAACAACCCCAGATTCTCTTGGGTTTGGCAACAGCCTTGAAAGTCTCTGATAACGGAACTCTCCCAGAAGCTGGATTAAAACCACTCGTTATTTATCTTCTCGCCGCACCTTTGGCAAGCAAGTCTGCCTTTTACATTGCTTGTGTCTGATTTTTACAGAGTTAACCTGTCCCAATTTTTAAGGAACTTACGTTTTCTTTTATTGTCTTTTTCTTTCTCTCCTTCTGTCTGGTTCCAGGTCAGTCACTAATTAGCTTATTGCTCATTTTTGTCAAAACTGAACCATTTGACCTCAGCAACACAAAATTACCAGGCAGGGCTGCATAGGAGTAAGTTCAACTTTACAACCCTCTCTTCCCTGATTTACTGCATCCATTTCAGGAGTATATAAAAATCACTCATTACTTCCCACCTCCCTGTTGGTCTGTGGGTGCCGTGGGAAGGACATGGGACTGGGAACAGAAAAGTCGTGAATTCCAGATGTGGATCTGCAGTGTTTGATACCTTTGGACTTACCTTCTAGAAGACTGAGGTGTTCTCATCTGTACGAGAAGAGTAATGATCACCCTGGTTCCTACTCTGGAGTCACTGAGCTCCAAATGAGGAGGAAGAGCTTTCATCTACTCAGCAAACACTAAGTGTGCACTTACCATGTACCAAGTAATATGAGGCACTTAGAACACAGAAGTACAGAGAGTCTTTCCTGCCCTGTAGAGGTGGTATCACCATCATCGTCACATGGCTGCCTTTACTGTTCAAACCCATGAGAGCATGGAGCCCACAGTTTAGTTTATGGTCTCATTCACGTCTTCTGCTGATCGGTGATGATACAGTCGCCATCAGCAGTCAGGAAACCTAGCCCTGAATTCCCACAGTACTTAACTGTCACCCCTGGACAAGATCTATTGAATCAATTGTCACCATACCATAGACTCTAACACATAGTAGAGTCTCAATGGAAACTCGCTTAGATTAATTTATAAATAAATCATGAATGAGCGAATGAATGAGGAAATTTTACCCTGGACAATTTAAATTTGCTTCCTGTGCTTGGCGGTATCATAGGGATTCCTGTGAAGGTCTTATTGTTTTGCAGTTTTATCTGATTCCAGTTAATTTTCACTGGAAACTGATTCTCTCTTAACTTGTTAAACTTAACTGTAAGACTGATATTCTCTGAGGGACAACTACTGTTGAGATTTTTTTTGTCCTACCCCAAGTACATTCAGTAATGTTTGTGAAAAATAGTAATGGAAACCAAAACTCAGATTATCCCTGACTCTCTGATAACTTTAACATTGGAGGCGGCCAACCACAGCTGGGTATTTTCATACTTTGTACCCCTAAATTTCCTCCTTTGTCCAGATGATTCTGGGAAGACCAGAATGTTGCTAGAGTTAGGCACAGTGGTCTCTCCCTCAGTTGCAACAGTAAACCCAGCCTCCAGGTAATTCTATACTATCATCTTAAACCCTCTATGGAATTCCATTAGGAGCTGAAGATATAACATGCTTTCTAAGGTCAGGGAGGTAAGAGGTTTGTGAACCCCATGAAGTAAAATGTAGTATATTATGATTATGTGCCTATGCATTTTTATGGGGACTACATTCATGCTCCCCAGCTTTCCTCGGATTCTCAAAGGGATCCATGACCCTCCCCACTCTCACCACCAAAAGGAAAAGGTTAATGATCAATTGAGAGATTCTGATCCACTTGGAGAACGTGAGTTCTTCTGACTAACGTATTTTCCTTTTCCCAGAACTGCGATGTACCAGTAATAAAAATGTAACCCTCCAAACTGCCTGGAAGTAGATTTCAAATTAGACAAGTCTAACCGTGTGACTCACGGAACTTTCTCATGCTTTTACATTCAATAATCATAAAATCCCGTGTAACTTTTTCATGCTTCTGAAGACAGTAATCAGGAAAATCCATGAGGAGACTGTGGTTTTAAAGGATGCTAAATAGGTTATGATTGTATATACCCTGATGGTATGTTTTTCCTCTCTGGAATTTCCTCTTGGAGGTGGTCTGTTCTTCTCATTTCCAAATCTTGTATCAACATCCTCTTAGACCCAGAAGTGTAAGCTACTAATTTATTTTATTTTATGTTATTTTGCGCAATGGAGAAAAGGAGCTATCATAAGCCATGGAAAACCTTCCCATGGTATAAGCAAACCAGATCATTATTCCTCATCATGTGTTGTAGAACTGGAAGCTGAACTTGCTGGTTTCCCCTCAATGCCTGACTTTCAGCCACTCAACGTAAACTAAACTATTTGTCCCAGTTACCTATTCCTCATTAAATGCCCCAGTTCTTTTCTTTTGCCTTTGTTCGGCTTGATGTACTGGTAACAAAGTTTTATACATTTAGGGAATATGGAGGTGCTAATATTTCAAAAACAGCCTGTACTTTGCTGCTACTCAACTGTTGAAGGACGAAGGATGCTCCCTAGGAATTTCATGAAGTCGGAAAAGTAAGAGTTTTGAATCATGTAAATTCATTTGCAATGTCTTTTTTCCATTTCCTTCCAGCATAGACTAGTGACCATGAGCACATACTCTGGATTCAGCATGTGTGGGTTTGAATCTCAGTTCTGCCACTTACGAGTTGTGCAACTTCAGGCAAGTTATAGGACCTCTCTGTGTCTACAGTGCTCATCTAGAGAATAGAGATACTAATTCTGCTTGCCTGATAGGGTTTACAGGAAAATTAAATATTTGCAAAGCTCTTAGAATACTGCCTGATATGTACAAAGTGCTACATACGGATTTTTAAAGTAAATCGCATTACAGAGGGTAATATTGGAATTTGTATGGTTACATCCAACCAGGATCAAGCCTGAGAAGCCTGTTAACACTACTGGGCCAGTTGTTGGTGGCGGTTTCTGTGTTTTGTTTTGTTTTGTTTTCTATTTGTTTGGGTTTTTTTTCTCTATTTGTTTTGTTTTTAATCTTTTTCATTCATCTCTTCTAAGGGCAAGGTTTTCCTTGGCTGCACTTCCCATGCTCCAAAGGCTTTCAGATCTGATATAATCTGATGGAATCCCTGTATTTTAAGCCCTTTCTCACACAATAAGGCACTTCAATCAAAGACACTGAGCCTCTTCTTGACAACAGTTTCTTTGGCTGCAGGGGTGTTTTGTTTGTTTTTTTTTTTTTTGTCCCCCGCCTCCCCACCTATGGTTGACTTCTACTCCTAACCACTGAGCCTGATCTGACCTCTTTATTTTAATTATCATTATTCCACAGGCTGTATCTGTATCCCCAAATCAGTTTTGAGAAGAGCCATTTGTAAGTCAGCATGATGTTCATGATTAAATAAATATAACCCGCTGTTAGCAGACTAGAACAAAAAAGAACGCAAGACATTGTGAACCCAATACTTTTTAAAACCTCATAATTAGCTAAAATAGTTTTAATGTAAGAATCACCAGATTCAGGTTAGTCATGCAAATTGTGGCCTAGAGTCTCATGAAATATACTTAGGCCAAAACATAGAAAATAATTTGGTTTGCTTTGCAATTAGGTAGCTTACTATTAATTAGAAAAAAAAAATGGTAAACAGAAACTCAGAAAACGACTTTTTTTTAATCCTGCCAAAGAAAATGCTCAGTATCATTCTTGGAAACTTCCTTTTATTTATAAAATATATATAAAAGGAATATATTTTATTTATAAAATATATACATATATTATTTACATATTTTATAAATAAAAGGACATTTTTATTTATATATATTTTATAGAGAAAATATATATATATTTTCTCTATTTGCAAGTTAGAGAAAGGAGCTGTAGTAAAGATTATGGATTGCAAGATCTATTTCTAACTGTTATTTATTCTGGTCACATGTGGTTTTAAGCAGAATAAATGGTGTATCTCTAGCAACATTAGTGATTTAACAGAACCATTCTGAATTTTTCAAAAAGAAGTATTTGTAGAATTTTACATGCCTCTAGTTAGTTTCTTTATTTTTTGGATGAGAAATTTGAGACCCCCAGAGCTCACTAGTTGTACCCAGCTAAGTGAGAACAGAGTAGAAAAGCTAATTTTCAGGGAAAACTATAAGAGGATAATTTGATTTACGTTTACTGTTTGCCCTTTGACATGGTTTTTTTTTTTCTGTTTTATTCACAATAAATATTCAGTGTTTTAAAAATAATCTATTTTAAAGAGACAATTGGCTTGACAGGGATTAACATTAAAAAGAAAATAAAAACAGAGCCTAGATGTCGTAGCAAATGTTGATGAGTAAGAAGAAAAGAAATCAAAATTGTTACTTTCAATCCATCTACAGGTCTTGGCAGTTTAAATATGAAAGTTTAATGGAGAAGTGCTTCAACCAATATTTTTTTTGGAGGCTAAACAAGGGATACAAAGTTGGATAGGACACAATTTGAGGACTTTATTGTCCAGTAAGGAGAATGAGAAAAGTATTTAGAAAACTATGGTACAAAGAAAAATGAACAATGTTCACTAGGGAAATACAGCAAAATGTTTTAGGGGATCAGAGTGTATTGGCTTGGCTCTCCTTATTATCCATCCATAATGATGAATCCCTAGCGGAATCTTTCCTTGGGACTCTGAACTCATTCAACTGCCAACTACAAACTCCACTTGGATATCTAACTTAGCATACCCAAATCTGAATTTCCAAATTTACCACCCAAAACCGAGTCCCCTACAGTCTTCTTCATCTTGATTGACAGCAACCATCCTTCTAATTATTCAGGCCATAAACCTTGGCATCATCCTTGTCTCTTCTTTTTCTCTCATGCTCCATCTGGTCTATGAGGAATTCCTATTGACTCTCAGTATATATCCAAGAATCTGACAAATTCTCCTCTCCAATCATCCTGGTCCAAGCCACCATTGTTTCTCACCTAGATTATTAAAGTAGGCCTACTAGCTGCTCTGTTTTCCTCTACCCTTTCTATCTCTTACAGCTTGTTCTCAACACGACACAGGTCAGATTCCCATCATTGATTTTTCTAAATCCTCCTATGCTCTCCATTTCTCTTGAAATCCTATGTGATTGGCAATGCCTCTCAGTCTCCTCTCATACTACTCTTTCCTTCCTGACTTTGTTTTAGCCATATTGGTGTTCCTGTTACATACCAGACAGACTCTAGTCTCAGGGCCTTTGCACTGGCTTTTTCCAAAGCAATGCTCTTCTCTCAGATGTTTTTGTGGGTCACTCCTTAATGATCTTCAGCTCTTTGCTCAAATGTCATCTTCTTAATAGGGCCTATGGTAGCCATTCTATTAAAAATTGAATTCCTCTTCCCCAAAATTTCTCATTCTCCTTATAGGCTCTATTTATTCTGTAGATCTTATATTTTAGCTTACTATATAATTTATATATCCTTGTGTTGTTTATTATGTGTTTCATCATTTGCATCCTTCTGCTAGAATACCAGTTCCAAGAGGGTAGGATCCTTATTTATTTTGTTAGCTGCTGTATTCCAAGTACTTTGAACAGTGCCTAGTCCATAACAGGCACTCAATACACATCTGTCAATAAACACATAGGTTGACTCATGGTGGAATTAGGGTTATTTCTGAAAAAGGAGATAGTGAGTACTTTTTAAATAACCTTGGATCCCAGACCCCTTTGTAAGTCTGGTGAATCCTATATACCTCTTTCCCAGAATGATGTACATATGCAAATTTACACAAAATTTTACATTCATTTTCAGAAGACCTACATATACCCTGAGACTCATCACAAACCTGAAATTAAGGACCTGTGTCCTAGGCAGAAAAAACAGCATAGACAAAGGCTCAGAGGTGGGAATGTGTGGCTTGTGTCAGAGGCTCAGCAGGAACCATTTGGCTTAAACATGTAATAAAGTAGGAGGAAAATAGAAGGCAAGTTTGGGCTGTATTTTATAGGGGCTGGAGTGCCAGGGTAAGGGTTTTTCTATTGAATGTGGAAGGTGATAGGAAGCCATGAGAAGCTATGCCTGGTAATTTTGCCCTATGTTCACCTCTAATTCAATGTGAAACTGCACAATTTACTTCTGCCTTCAATTTCAGAAATTAATGGAATTTCCGAAAGGCATGCTCCCTCTTCTTGTAAAATGTATAGATAAGTACTTTATCGTAATGATAATTAAAATGTACCCATGCCCATGTTAAAACTATTGTAGTGTATCAACTTACTAGCATTACACTTTTGAGAGCATGTTTCAGTTGTAACATTCTCCTAGTATCTGATTATTATTGGTGTCATTTGATTCAATGAGAAGTAAGTTTTCAATTTGATATTGTCCATCTTATGCTTTGTTTTGATTGTTATTTGGGGGATATCTGGAAGAATATTCCCGTCACTCAAAGGTCCTAAAAACCCCTCTGAATGTGGGAATACATAAAATGAGACCATCTGGCCTCCTATCTCCTTTCCCAGAATGTTCTCTGTACCTTAAAGAGGTTAAATAAACCATCTGTGTTTTCTATCCCCCAAATTGAAAATATGTTCTATGTTCCAGTTACAATTGCTGTGTAACAAACCACTTCAAAACTTAGTGGCATAAAACAACCATTTTATTCTGCTCACAGATTCCAAGTTAAGAATTTGGACAGAATACAATAGGGATGGATTATCTCTGCTCCACAATATCTAGTCTCAGTCGAAAACATCTGAAGCGCAGGAGTGAATGAAGGCTGGAGATTGAAATCACATGGAGGATTACTCACTTACATGTGTGACACCTGGGCTGGAGAGTCAAAGGCTGGGATTGTGGACTAAAGTGTCTGAACTTCCGTGTGATTTGTGCTTGCTCACATCATGGAGGCCTCAGGGTAATCAAATTTATGTGCTGCCTGCAGTGCAACTGTTCCAATGAACAAGGTAGAAACAACATGGCCTTTTATGACCTAACCTTGGAAATCACTTGGCAACACTTCGCTGTACTGAAGTAGCCACATTGTGCCTCCATTCAGGAAAAGGAATAAAGATCTACTTCGCTAAGGGAAAGAGTCAAAGAGCAGTATGGCCTTTTCTTTTTACCACCACACTTTTGCAAATATAAGCATCTTTATGGACAGTGTAGGACAGATTACTTACTACAGATTACTTACTACAGACTTTTTCTCTTTAGGTGTGAGATATAGCTAGATTCACCATTCATTCAGTGCCTGCACAAAAATGCAATTAAGTCCTAATTGTGTGAAATAAATAATCAGATTAACAGGAAACAAAACAAAACAAAACAAAACAAAAAAACAACAACTATGTTTTGAGAGGCTGTAGAATCTGTGTTAGCACTAAGATTCTTAGTGCTACAGAACCAGACCTCTGAAAATGGTGGGACATGGAGAGGGTAGGGAGACATGAGTTGGACAACCAAAAATAAATAATTACTTAATTATTTATTTTTACTTAATTACTCGAATTACTTATAGCTCATGGTTCCTAAACACCTGTCATGCACTCTTTTAAAAAGTCTACCTTTGTGACCGGAACTTTTTCTTGCTCATCTATATTAAGAGTTGTTACTTGTTGTCTATACGTGTTGGGTCTTTGTGAGTGCAAATGAACTCTGTGGGACAGAGCAATTGGATTTTTTAAAGGATCTTAAATGAGAGCATTTCCTACATATTTTCCTCACCTTTGGAATAGTTCATGGGCCTCACTTTATCTCATGAGGTAAACAGATTACTCTCAGAGTGGTGAACATATAGTTAGCCCAAATTTAGCCATTTTGTCTTTCCTGCAGCAGATCCACAGGATTATAGCAATGGACAGTATATCCTAAAGAAATTTGGATTGAGAGGATGGAAGGAGAGGATGACTCTTAAATAGGCAGCCTGTCTCATACCCTCTTGATACCAAACAAGAGTTCCCACTCCATCATTTCCTTCTTGTCAGTCTCAACATGGTAGAGTTCTAAAAAGACTCTCTTCGGTTGGAATAACCATCAGGAAAAGCAAAAGATGGGTTTTCACCATTGGTATAGAGCACCATTTTGGCAGAGAGTCCCAAGCTATGGTAGCATTTGAGCAATCTCCTTTGATACCCAACATAATGGCGTCAGTCCCACTTGGTCATAAGAATTTTCTTTCCATGTTCTGTTTTCTGCTAGGAACTCCTCCCCCCGAAATGGCAAAAGGGAGTGCAGGAATGAACACATCTTAACTCACAAGTAGCATTTCTGCTTTTGTAGCCTCACCACAGAGCTGAGCATGTAGCAGGGTCTCTGCAAGTACTGGTGGAATTGCCTCAACTGCCTACCCCAGCCAAACTATGGCTAAGTTGGATTTCATAGGAGAATTTCTGAAGAATCAAGGGAGAATTGAAGCAGCCAGGATGGAAAGGGGATTTCTCAACACTGATGCTTATACTGAGGTTTGTAGGTAATCACAATTCCAATGCTCCTCTGAGAAACAAGAAAATACAAAGAAATCTTTTCTATAAACCTAATTTTATAAACCTTTTTTATAAACCTAATCAATTTTTTATAAACATAAATTTCTTCAAACTGAGAGACTTCCCCTTTATTCTGAGAATGTCCTTCTAACCTTTTTGGGTAGTGGAGGGCATAAAAATCTATCCTTTTATGAAATGGGGACAGCAGTACATGATAGTTGTTTTTTCTGTTTGAATGTACTTTGTTGGCAAAATGAAACGTTAGCAATGCTAGGAGGCCTGAAAGTTGTTTGCTTTTTTTAATCAAGCCCATGAAATGTGACAATCTGGGAACTTGTAGACCAGGCAATTGAGAATTTTTTCCTTGCATTTTTAGAGAAACTAAAGAATTCTTTAAATAGTACAACTGGCAACAAGGTTTGTAGATAGCTATACCACCTTATTTGAGAAAAAAAAATAGTATTTATCATTCATATATGCTATAATTTGGATGCATACAACACTTACAAGCTAACAAGTTCAAAGATGTTCATTGTACTACATTATTTAAATATGTACGCACTCTTTTTCGTAAAGACCAACAATATATCTACACACAAATACAAGACATGGCGATCAGCTTCTAAGGAATTATGATGTGTTTTCATTGAAAACCCGTGACATCAGAAGGCATTCCTGGTTTTCCTGCCCGAGATGCTGACATACAACCTGGTCTTGATAGATGAGTTCATTATCCCTTTCTAATTGCAAGCAGATTTCCAGGTGTGTTTGTTACATTTGAAATGAAATCTGCCTAATATTTCGCTGTGCTGGCCCAGGAGTCAGCCAGTGGGATCCATTGCTCCTTTTCTATCCCTGGCCTCTATTTCTTACCTGTAAATTTTAACTGAGGATCTGGAACCCTTTGAGAAATCCCTGCCATGAAATCAACTGTCCTTGTGCACGGCTGTAGGACTACAGTGAGGAGGATGGGCCACATCATAGTTGTATGTGCTTGAAAAAGCCCTGCTTCTGTATGTTTTAATTACGTATTTCATAGACTGGCGGCATTTTATGACTGGGGGTGTGAAACCTCTAATTGTTTTCAGTTGGGCAGGGGAGTAGGTCAAGGACACCGTTTTTATTTTTTAGCTACATAGCAGTTTCTTTTGCTTATTCTGATTTTGATAAGAACCTAGCTGGTATCTCAGAGAACTGAAAAACAGTACAGAGTGTTAGTACCGAGAATGTTTTCATTGACTCAACAATAGACACTTGTGAGCCCTTATTTTGTATGAGACACTTGCAGGCATTAGGTACACAAGAAGGAAGGAGCCAGTAATTCTACCCAGAAGAAGGTCTCACTCTACTAAAGTAAATTGCCATCCATTCTTCATATAGTTACTGAATGCCTACTGTGTACCAGGCACAATTTTAGGGATACTAGAATACTCTGATGCTTACATTCTGTGGTTCATTCATTTAAAAACTATAATGTGGGACCTCTCATTCCAGTCCCATGATGAAAGAAGATTTGGCAGTATTTGCTAAAATTTAAAATGTGTGTCATTCCAATGATTCTGCTTCTTTATATCTACTGTAAGAAATGCTATCCCATTGGCATATAAGCAAGCATGTTCGAAGATGTTTACTTTCACACTGATTATAATAATAATAAATTGGAAACAGGCTAAATGTTCATTTTCAGTAGGGGAACTGAGTGGAAAGGCACAGAGCAGAACAACACACACACACACACACACACACACACACATACATATATAATTTATATTTAAAAACACACATAAAATAATACTATAAATTTTCTAAGACTGACATACACAGATAAAATATGTATAGAAAAACACAAGCCACATCTCTAAGGGACAACAATAGGTTTAGGGGAAGGATAGTTAAACGGTCATCTTTGCTTTTTCTACAATCCTCTTTTTAAATAAGATTATATTCTGAAATACTTTAAAATTAATTAATAAAACTTAATTTTCAAAATACGGTACTATAAAAATTAGCATTAGAGTACAGGTAGGTACTCCAAGCTATGGAGGGGGAGTAACTGGTCACATAAGATTAGTAAGGTGCTTAAGGGAAAGTGAGGAACCGGAAGAATTTAAATTGGTCCTTGAAAAGTGAGTAGGAGTATTCTAGTTTGACTAGAATGGGAAATGGGTGGAGAGGCAGGACCAGCAAAAGGATCAGATTAAACGTAAAAGAAGAGTGAGTTTTAGAGAACATAAATAATTCCGTCTGGGAAAAGGTGTGACATAGAAAGCCGTGACAGAACCAGGAGATGAGACTGGAACAACAGGTAGAGGCCGAAGCCAGGAGAGACTTGAGTGAAATGCTGAAGAACTAGTTCTGTATGGTGTAGGTACTTGTGTTAGTTTCCTGTGGCTGCCATCACAAATTACCAAAATCTTGGTGACTTAAGACAACAGAAATTTCTTCTCTCACAGTTCTGAAGACCAGAAGTTTGAAATCCTGGAGGGCAATGCTTTCTCTGAGGGCCCTAGGGGAGAATCCTTCCTTGCTTCTTCCAGCTATGGATAGCGCCAGGTATTTCTTGGCTAGTCGCTCCATAATGCCAGTCTCTGCCTCCAGTCTTCACATGGCCTCTCCTCTTCTGTCAGTGTCTCCCCTCTGTGTGTCCCTTATAAGGATGCTTGTTATTGAATTTAGGGCCCACCTGTGTAATCCAGGATGACTTCATCTAGAGAACCTTAACTTGATTACATCTGTAAAGACCCTTTTTCCGAATACGGTCACATTCACAGGTTCTCGGGGTTAGGATGTGGACAAATCCTCCGGTAGGGCGGAAGGCAGAGCGGACGGGAGACACCATCCAAACCACTGTAGTGCAGATGGGACGAATCATAAGCAGAGAAGTCATATTATCATATTTGATTTCTTAGTGGTACAAGCAGGTCAAGCCAGAGGGTTTCTCAGAGACTGGAGATATTTTTGGTAATCGTTATGAGCAAAGCACTTTCCATGGTTTCTGACATGATAATTATTGAAATAACGAACAAATGAATGAATTTACAAGCAAACAAGTAAAGGAGAAATTGTAAACATTTAGAGATTAGACGAGTACTTGACCTGTGGGAGGTGCTCATTCAGTGTTTTTGAATAAATGTTGCTCCTGGAGCAAAAATTATTCTTGCATGTAGGCTGCTCAAAAACACACAAAGCTGGTGAAGCCTTACTATACAAACATAAATAATTCATTCAACAAATATTTATAGACCATTTACTGTGGATTTGTAGATAAAAGGTGAGAATGTTCCCAGCTCTCATGAACCTACAATCAATGTATAAATAATATGCAAATCAGAAAAAATAGCACAGTAATAAATGCAAAAAGAAAAGAAAATAGGGTGGTTTGAGGTTGGGTGGTCAGGGAAGGCCTTGCTTAGGAGGTGGCATTGGACACTGAACCCTGGGGAAAATCTGGGTGATGGGCATTTCAGGCTCACAACTACTACCTGTAATGAGGAATCAGTCTGGCCTATTAGAGGGACAGTGAGAATGGGATAAAGGGTGTATGAGATGAGGACCAAGAAGCATTTAGGGACCACACCATTTAATGTTTTGGAGGTCATAGTAAAAAAAGTATGGGTTTTAAATACAAGCTGAAGTCATTAGAAGATTTTAAAGAAGAGCATGCCATGATCTGGTTTCCATTTAAATCATTGTTTTTCAACCTCTGTACTATTGCTGTTTGGAGTCGGACAGTTCTTTGTTTGGTGGGCTTTTCTGTATGTAGGAAGAGGTTTAGCAGCTGGCTTCTACCCACTAAGATGCCACTAGAACCCACTCTACCCAGTTATGACACCCAAAAATATCTCCAGACATTGCCAAGTGTCCCCTGGGGGAGAAAATCACCTCCAGATGAGAACCACGGATTTAAATACATCTGTCTGGCTGCTGTGAGGAGAAATTTTTGTACAGCAGGTAATAGTGGAAGCCAATTAGGAGGCTGTATTATGCTACAGGCAAGTAAAGATAGTGGTTTCTAATCACAAAGAGAGAAATAAGTAAATTTGGAATATATGTTGGAGGTGGAATCACAGGATTTACTAGTAGATTAGAAGCGTAGGTGTAAGAGAAAGAGAAGAATCAATAAAGGTTTGTGGCCTGAGCAATTGGGTGAATAGTGGTATCTTATACTGACAAAAAGAATGATAGGGGAGCAAGATTGGGTGGAGTGCACAGACTGAGAAGGAAAGTCACATGTTCTGATTTAGATGCGTTTGTTTGAAATATCTATTAGATATCCAAGGGAGAAATGAAGTCAAGTTAGATATATAAATCTAGAGTTCAGGAGAGAGATCTCGCTAGAGGTATGATTTGGGAAGTCTTTGACACATAGATGGTTTTTAAGCCATGATAAAGATGAGATTTCAGGGAGAGAGGAAGAAGGGAAGAGGAAGGTAGAAGAAAACAGGGAGAGAGGAGAGAGGAGGGTAGAGAAAAAAGGGGTCCCAGGACTGAGGTTGGGGTCCACCACACTTTAAGTTCTGTTAGAGGAGAAGCCAAAATAAGAAATCAAGAAAGAGTGTCCAATGAGTAAGGAAAGTCCAGAAAATCAATGAAGGACATTCAAAGCCACATGAAAAACCTTACACTTTTGAGATGTTGCTTTTGTTGAGTCAGAAAGACAAGAAATGGTAAGCAGTTCCCAAAAGTCAGAATAAGCAATCTTGTTAATGTACAGAGATCCTAAATGTTTCTTCTCTTCTAACCATTTTTAGCTATAAAGTCTAGTCTAGACCAGGTGCCCAATGTTCTAAAGCACTTAAAGAACTAATTGCTTCATATTCTTAAGATCTGCATTTGCAGGTATTTTTCTCTTCTGGTAATTGAAAGGGGACTATAAACTCCCTTCTACTACCATGGCAAAGGATGGACCACATAACCTGACACAGTCCCTTCTAACTTTGTGAGTCAGTGCTAATACCAATTAGTGACTCGAACTATGTCCAGATAGAGAAGCCATTTTTCTTTGTCTTGGTTTGATGTCCTACCACAGGTGATGGGAAACTAATATACAGGAAAGGAATAGCCAGAAATCAGACTATCTCACTGATGAGAAACCAGAACAATTCCTGACTGGATAGAGTATATGGTGAGAAAAATCACTATATATTAATTTTTTTTTTTTAAGTGGAGGCTCATGATTACATTAAGTCCTCAGGTATGTTTTGCTATTTCAAACCACCGTCAAACGAAGTCAAGTTCAAATTGCAATCCTACCAAGCCTTGAGAGGCCCAAGCAGAGTCATGGACATGGTTAATGGTCAGAGTAGGAAGATTAAATGAACATAGCTGGATGTGGAAGCCAGGGACTGGGGTCAGCATCCCGACATCGCAGTCGGACATGATGATACATTCACACTGTGCACACACCATGCACAAGAAATAGTGGGAAACAGGAAGGGGAACCAAGGATTGGAAACAGATGTGCAAGTATCAGGACCGGTTGTCCCTGGACAGGACTTTATATCAGGTAAGTTCCCAGCAGGAAACAGGTTGGCTAGGTGAGGAGAATCTAAAGGTGTAGATAGGGTTAAGAGAGAGCAACAAGAGATGAAGAAAGTTCCTGGTTCTAGCAATGGTAGGTAGGACTTCTTTATCATGCTCAGACCTGAAGGGTGAAGGTCGGAAACAGTTACCAGATTGTAGAGAGGTCAGCAGAGGACCACGCCACAGGAGCTGGGGCCTTCATAATAGAGCACAGCCAACCTAATACCCCCATCTGGGGTGGGCGGCAATAAGTATCTCAACCTTAGTCTCCTTATACCTGCCAGTCAATCTCCAACCAGAAGCCAGAGTAGATTTTTTGCTTTCTGGGACAAGAAGAAGAGTGGAGAGTAGATCTAGAGGGGCAAACAGAAGACCTCCCCTATAGGCTCTCTCTGGTTTGAAAGGGTACAGTCTAACATGCCTCTTCTGCTCTTCAGAGTGGACACGATGTCTCTCTTCAGTTGTTAATGATTTTAGCAGAAAATGAGGTATACTGAGCAGTTCCAACCTGAACTTTGTCTGGGCAGAACTACAGGACCACATCCAGAAAAACTCCACAGGGAAGACTCTAAGATGATTTTGTTTCTCCTTTTTTCCTGAATTTTTTGAAATCCATACCTTTTATGTAAGGCAGGAAGCACTGATTATCTTCCAGGATGAGAATAGCTTTTACTGAAAATTTAAAGCAGAGAGAAATAAACCAGGTTGTCAAAAAACAATGAAAAATCATTACTGCAAGGTGCTAGGCACCAAAACTTTTACAGGATATCTGCCAGGGAGAAAATAAAGCCGGGAAAATTATCCTACATCAGCATATTTCACCTCTGAAAAATCATTAGCTTGAAACAAGGCAATAAATATAGGACCCTATGCATAGTGGATAAGCCACCGCCCTCTCAGTGATAATGATGTATTTCTACCATCATGTCATTGGAGCTGAATTACCTCATAATGATGATCTATTTTATGTCTAGAGAAGCATGGGTGTTGTAGGCAACATCACAGCCATCAGTCCTCAACTGCTAAGTTTCCTGTACTAAGTGATATTGTTGTTTTAATACCCATGGTTACCACCTTGCTAAGGAGCTCTGCAATAATATGGAGATAGTTGAGTCAGGCAAGGTGATTAGCTTCTTTGGAGTCCTTTGGCTACTACAATTAATTGTTAGGATTGAGTAAGTACCATTTTATACTTTTGATGGATAAAGGGACTAAATGGAGTTATGATGTATCAGTTAAATAATGCATACATTTGAAACAAACTTGAGTCATTTTGTTATCTATCAGATGGTGACCACCTATTTGGATGAGAGAATCTGTACAATCCCTTCTACCTCTAAATTCTCTGACTATGCATAAACATACAAATGTATGCTGGGACACGTGTACCGTGATCAAAATTGAGGTTCTATTTGTGATAAGCTACAAACATTTAGCCACATCATTTTTTTTTTGTTTTTTGAGTGAGGATGATGAAAAGCATGGACTCCAAAGCCAGACGCCCAGGATTCAAGTTTCCACCGTCCATTTACTAGCTATGTGTCCTTGAGGGGCATTACTGAACCTCCCTGTGGTTCAATTTCCTCATCTATGAGATGGGGATAAAATTACATCTACCTCTTCAGGATTAATGAGGAGTAAATGAGCTAATCCATGTAAAGCTCTTAAAACCACGGCTGACCCACAGGGAGTACACTGTAAATGTTAGCTCTTGGAGTATTATTTTATTGCAGGTCTAATGTATTGCGCTGTTTATTAAGAAAAAGTCAAAGACAAGCTATTATTATTTACTTGTATAGAATCCGCCACATGCAATGTCTTTTTCTCACTCCCCTTTGGATATCTTACCATTTCCCTGCTCACCACAATGCTACCTTCCTGTACGCCTATGATCAACCACCCCAGAAAAGTGCCTGATGTATAACACATAGTCAGGACTCCATTAATGTGTGTAGGATACAGATAGTCCAATAGTACACAATTCAAATTAGTCTCAAAATGTTATCTTTTGTTAGGGTAGAGCACACTGAAAGAAAAAGAAAATTTTGTCTGTATGAGTAATTAGTAGTCCTATGGCCCCAGATAGAACTGTGCTTTATGTCACCTTGCAAACTACTCTTTGCTCTAAAACTGAAGTCCTCCTGGGACATACACATGCTGTTCCTGAGTAGTAGATTTTTTTATTTGGAAACAGGCTTTTGCTGACAGATGTGTAAAAATGCAACTACTTGTACAATTCTCTATCACCTTGACAGCTGTGAATAGCAAGAAGCCACACTATTTCTTTCATTTGCATTCATGGACACTTGAATTTCTTCTCCCCAAATCTACCTGTTCTTGATGGTATCAGGCTGTCTCAAGGATTGTTTAGCTCAATGCATCCATTTGGGTTTCCCACACCCCTCGTGGAAGCAATTCCAACACAAATAATGAAAACATGCAAATCTGAATTTCTGTTTCTTTCTGGAGAAAATGAGAACTCTACCAGGGTACCCTTAGTTAGTCATTGGGCCCATTTCCAACCTGGCATGGCCCCCGTGAGCCTACCCAGTACACCCAGTGTAAAACGTGTACTGAGTGGGACTGGGTGGCCTCATTTCGCAATGATGAAAAATGTTTTGTTTTTCTTCTGTTTAATCTTCTTTCAATCCATTGTTAGTTCTTTTTTTTTTCTTTTTCTTTCTTTTTCTTTTTCTTTTTTTTTTTTGTTCAGTGTTGCTTGAGAAATACTGAATAAGTGATTAATAAGCCTTCTTGGTTTTGCTTTTGCTCTCAGTGGCTTGTAGAGAAATAAAGTGACCTGCAGATGTTTGGACAAATAGTACATTGTATTAATGACAGATTCCGCTCAGACATGCCCCGTGCAATTGAGCTTATCAGCACTAAAAGAACAGGTATTCCTGGACTTTGTCTAATTGTCCTTTCTTTGCTTTTCTTGTTAAGCTAAATACCAACCATATTGAAAAGGGGACCGAACAAAACAGTGTTCAGAGCTGTGTATTGCTTTTGTCCTCTACAGGGCAGACAGAGGAAAAACTGTGTGGATAGGCATATGTGGAGGTCATATAAACAGTCCTAACAGAATAGAAGCATTCTTACAGGCATGACATTGTGTAGGTCAGGGATTTCTTTAAGTAAAAATAAAAAAGCAATTTATATAAAGTACAGTAATAGAAAATAGAGTTTCATAAGCAGATAAAAATTACCTGGCAGAGTTAATTAAGTCTTCTTTTATAGCACGTAGTTTCATTTAAAATAGGTGATTAATGATAACTAAAAATCTCTGGGCTGGTTTATATAAAGGTTTAGTTGGGATTTTTAGAGTAAAGGAAAAGGGAGGAGACATAATTTCCAAATTGAGTCATGTTCCCTAGATAATTGAAACAAGGTTAGAGTTACCCAGGAGAGGCATATGGTTAAAATTTAGAACCCAAATTTCAGAGCTGGCACGGATCTTTGAGGCGCTTCATCTATCATGCCCATTTTACAAATGGGGAAAATGAGGCACCAGAGGGTTCGGTGACACTGCCGAGGTAACACCGCTCATCCATAGCCTAGCAATAGTCAGAACCCACTTTTGTATTTTTCCCACATTGCAGCCCACCACCTCTTCCTAGTCACATTTTTTTTTAAATTCAAGAATATTTGTTAAGCTCATAGTAGCAGACATAGACACTGAAGTGTGGCAATTTCAACGAGAAAATCGAATATGAGAGTTCATCACGTCAGCCATCAAAGTTATGTTTTGTATCTGCAAAACAGAGACAGCTGCAAAGCATTTGATCTTAACAATGACAATTAAAATGAACGTTATTTGAAGTTGCAAAATCACCACATTGCATTAGCACGAGACTCTGGCATGTGTGCATAAGGGCACTTTGCAGATGTCTTACAGACTTCGTTTATGTAGGCACTTTAGGGAACATATGGAACCTGTGGCGTTGTGTGGAAAATGTGGATTTATAACACCACTGTCACAAGCCAGAGTGGCTCCCTTCTACCTGAGGGAGCTGCTGAGGTGATACAATGCCTCTGGCCTGTGAATCAATGGCACTAGAGTCCCCAAAGGAAATTTTGTCCCTAATAGTACCATTGGCTTTATCCTGTACCCCTGCAACGCTTCATTAATGGGCATTTGATGTCAATGAAACATCCATTTTATTTAAACTTTATAAGGGATAACAGCATCACCAAGAAGGCTAGATGGTTAAAAAGGAAACCCGTATCAGTTTAAATGTTCTCTGCTTTAATGATAAACCCAATATAGTTGTTATATTTCCTCCAACTTTTCTGTTTAGTATGTGTTCTACATACCCCCTCCTCTGATTGATCTCTCCCCCAAGTGTTTTAAGTGCTTGAGATTAGAGAATAAAAGAAAACTACGTATAAAACTGAGCTTCATGAAGATTCTGCTAATAGGTAACTTTAGGATCTTTAGTCTGTAAAATACTGATAAAAATGTGTGTCTTGGTTCCTGATAAGGTAGCATTTCAGCATCTCATAAAGAAGCTATCAGAGAAGACAAGCGCTTGGAAACACACACACACACACACACACATAATATCAAACAAAAGGATCAATGAGATGAATGCCAAAGCTATTACTGTGAAAGTAAAATATGCTCTGTATGATTGTGTCTTTCCTAATTATTTAAGATCGCTTGTAGAATTGATTTTATGTAAACACAACAACACTCAGCAACAGCCAGCTCTTTGCAGCAACATAAGTTGTTGGGGATTTATTGACCTGTCGTTCACATGTGTTACTTTACTACCACTTAATGGTCTGTTTAGATAGTCTTGGTGTGTACAAACTCCCTGCCATCAGCTCCAAGCACCACACATTGACAGGTAGCTGCCGCAGAGATAAAATAAGGGACCCCAGGCCAGAGCATATGGGGCATGAAACCTCCCTTATTTTCTAACCAAATGCAGGGCTTTCTTCAGCAGCTGGAGTGGGAGATGAGTGTATATATCTTCTACTTTCTACTATTTCTTGAACGTGGAAAGTATAGCAAAAGGCTCGACTTAGCCTTAGCTTCAGATCGTAGTTTCAACTCTTAATGGAGACGTGACGGTGGGTATATCAGATCACATCTCTGAACCTCAAGCGATACAGCTGTAAGACAGGAAAAAATTAGTACCTGCCTGGTTCCTAAATGTCTTGGGAAAATTTGGGCAAAATGGGAATAACATGCTATACAAATGCATGATCGAACACACATAAGTGCGCTCTCTCTCTCTCTCTCTCTCTCTCTCTCTCTCTCTCTCTCTCTCTCTCTCTCCCTCCCTCTCTCAATTCAAAGTTGTTAACAAGATAGCTTGGGAAATACAGCTATTCTCTGCCTTGGGTGTGGCTTAAAAGACAAGAGACCAAGGCACGGTCACTACTCGCAAAAAGCTCCCAGTCTAATAGAGGAGATGCCACATTTCAAGGATTCTAAGACAGTGTTTATTTAACATTGTAAAATCTCTGAAATTGAGATGTATCTCATAACAGATCATATATCATGGTTGAATAAGCAGACTTTTTCTTTCTTGGTGGCACATGAAATAATGATGCCTCTCTTTCTTATATTCAGTTGTGTTTTAGATTCAATGGAATGTAGTAATATGGCCGCACAGATAACTCACCTCTTGGATTGAGGGAGGTAGGGAAAAAGAGAGATGGATCCCTGAAGGGCAGATGCAGAAAGACTTTGCAGGAAAAGAGACTTTGTAAGCTGCATGTCAGGAAAATTAACATTGACTGGACAGGACCTAGTTTTGGGGGAAAGATGATATATTTTGCAAGCATTCCATTTTAAAATTCAACAATTTCCTATTATATCAAAAGAGAAATGGAAAGAAAAGAATCTGAAAAGCAACGGGAAGGAGATAGAATAAAAGGTTAATGCTGCTCTTTTTCCCACCCACCATCCTTTGCCCTACTTAATGGAAGTCAATTTCTAGACAGGTTCCAGAGTGATCAGATGCTCCCATGCAAGACTCAAGCCCTCAGACGAGAGCTGACATCATCCATACCCTTCCCCATGCTGTACCCCTTGGGTGAACCCAGCTCTTAATCTAAAACAGAATATTCAGAGTCTCAGGCTCTGTGACTGGCCTCTGAAGCGACCCCGATTCGATCCCAGGGCATAGCAAACAGCCTTACTGCAGGTTTAGTTTTTTGTATGCTTTGCTTTCAGGAATGCGGTTATGTGGCCATTTTCCTGACCTGGCCCTTGTCATAATGAATCCTTCCTTCCTGTTGAATTATTTCCCCCTTTCCTCTAAAAGATTTATCCTGCATGCCAACCTTTAGTGAAACTTCTTTTGCTCAAGAAAAAATAAACAAGCAACCAGGACTTGAGTGGCCAAAATTGGGACAAAATCAAATGGCATTTCCTGTATTTTAAAAGATTGCAAAATATCCTAAGGATGAAGAAGAATGTTGATATAGCTTAAATGCCCAATTATAACAACTGGAGTTTAAAATCCAATTAATGGCACCGTTTGTCTTCCTCCCCTCTGAGTTTCCTCTCCTCCTTATTTCCTGTATTCTCTCCTTTTGACTGGCTTCACTCTGAGATTTTATGTTTCTGTTTTTTCAGTATGACATTGACTCAGAGTTTAACTTTTCTATCATGCATGTTTAGTTTTTTTGGATTTTTTTTTCTCCTATAGAATCCTTATTTCCCACGTTTTATCTATCTCGACCTTTCCATCTGGTTATTTTTACCCTTCTTCCTATTGCTTTATTATTTTCTCTTTCCTGTTTATTATTTCTCTTCCTTCACTCAGGTTTCCGTTTTTCTATTTGTCAAGTCGTTCCACATCCCTTGTAAAATAATTATTGAATCAAGATACTCCCGAAATGTCAGGGTATGGGCAAATGAGAAGCTGTGCTCTGTTATCACTACTAGATATTAAAAATAAACTTGACCAAGACCACCATCTGACAGTCTTGAGGCTGTCAGCATCGCATTTAAGAGAGGCTTCCAAGGAGTATTCTTTTAAAGGAACGTTGTCATTTCCCCAGGATGAGGACAAAGTTGGAAAAGAAAGGGGGTTAGGAGGGAGAGGCAGTGTTATATAATGTCTCTGGCCTCCAGTGCCAGACTTCCTGTGTTCAAACCCCAAATCTACTTCTCACTTTAGCGATGTAACCCTAGGAAATTTACTTCTCTGAGCCACATTTGCCAAATAGATATGATAATATAATACCTCTCTTAAATTCAATGAGTTGATACGTTTAAGCACTTAGAACCATGCCTGTAACACTGTAAATCTGAATGATAATGGTTTTATCTTCATTTGCCTAAGTTACTTGCCTTGTTGTGGACCATCAGAAAATGCACATTTTGGGAAATACATTTCCTCTTGCATATGTCCACCTGCAATCAAGTTTAAGAAGGCTTAAAAGTACTGATTCTCAAAGTTTACTCCTTGGGCCAGCAGCAGCCGCCGCAGCAGCATCTAGGAACCTATTAGAAATGCAAACTCTCAAGCCCTATCCCTGACCTGTGCCCTGGCCAACTGAATCAGAAACTTCAAGAGTAGGTCCAGGCAATTCAAATTTTAATAAGCCCTTCAAGTGATTCAGATGATGCTGAAGTTTGAGAACCATGGCCCTATGGTAGATACCCTCTCTACTCTAAAGGATTGTCCAGAACACAGAACATAACCTCTTCCCAACCACCACCAGCAACATGGTGAGACTTTGCATGGACAATGGTCATGTTCTTTGGAGCAGCTTGAGTACTGAGCAAGCTGAGGGTGTGAGGTAACAACATTCTAACTGAGGAATATTAACCTCCGCTCTTCCCACAGTAGTGAATTATCTGTGTCGTTGGGTCCAAAGAGTGGGACTCCAAAAGCATATAGTAGGTGAAGACAGATCAAAACAAAGAGAGGGCCTCCATTCTCAGAACAGGTAAGCAAGACTCGATAGTCCAGACATACTTAAACATCAGTGCCTTTCACCTCTCAAGATAACCAAGTCACCTGGCAATAAATGTACAATTATCTCTGTTGAATGTTTCTAAGTTGTCCACGTTGGGGTATGTTTGGGGACTTTTGAAGTTGATACCATTTAGGGCAAATCACTGTGTTCCCCCGCAGGAGCTCCTTGGTGGTCCCTTTCAGGGACATGGACTATGTAGCCCCATCCATATAGATATGACCTTTGTGGCCTGACAAGTGCCAGGTGATCCACTAGGAACTTTGAAACTCTCTGCTGAATATAGTGGAAGGTCACCTGTCTTGTTAATTGCATTAAGAAAGCACAACTGACACCTGCGGCGAGAGACATCCGCAGAGACATTAGCTCAGAGACCACAACCTTCACCCCTAGGCAGACTCCCCAGAAGTCCTCTGAAGAAACAAAGTGAGAGCATCTAGGCTAGAGGCTCATTGTCCACACTACAGCTTTAGAGCCACAATTTCTGAAGGTGTGCTACTGATGCGATCACTATGCGAACACAAATTCCTGAGTTTGGTTAGATGTTACACCTTTATATTTCCTTAACCAGCCACATTGGTTTGGTTATGTCCATTTTAGAGATGCAGAAACTGAAGCTCAGAGAGGTTGTTCAGAGGACGAAAGGCACAAAAACCAGGCATAGAACTGAGATGAGAGCCCATGTTCTCTGAATCCCAATTCAGGGTACTTTCCTCTCCACCACATGGCTCCTCTCTGCCAGCCCACAACATAGGATGGCCTGTAAGTCTTTAGCATGGAAAGAGTAGGGCTGCTCAAGAGGAATGCCCCTTTTTGATTCTATGGAAAGAAAAGGTGATGTCCTTATTAGATTTCTCAGCAACTGTATTGATAGCTTCTGTTATCCTCCAATAATTTTTCCAAGCTTCAACTTGGTAGAAATAAGGGCTTGGCGATGCTAGAGAAGATGGCCACTGTTAGTATATAGTAGTGCCATCCAATAGAACTTTTTGTGGTTATGGAATTAAGCACTATCTGTGCTCTCCAATATGGTAGCCACTAGATAAGGAATGACAATTTTCATTTTATTTAATGTTCATATAAATTTAAGCAGCCACATGTTGATAGTAGCCACCATATTAGACTACACAGGTCTATAAGGTCATTTTTTTCATTGAATGTTAGGATGAGTTCTACTTGGAAAAAGAAAAAAAAAACAAAAGCATAATTTGACCTCTGTCCCCTCAAATCTCTCAAAATAAACATATGAGTGGTTAAAGTCCACTTTAACCCAAATATCTGACATGTCTATTTAGAATGACCTGGGGTCTGTGTGCCCCCAGCAGAGCCCCCATTACTGCACCTCAGTTGTTCAAGTGTCTGGTTGTTATCTGAACAGCCAATGCATTGCCTTGCGCGTGCTCTCTCTGAGAGCAAGCTCTATTTATTGTTGTTATTTCCTATTAACCAACAGGGTGGGGTGAGACTCAGTGCATAGACTAAGAAGCAAAGAGTTGTCCTCTGTGTTGGGCAGAAGCCTTGTGTTAAGCATTATAACTTGGACTCTTAACTCCTGCCTTTAAAAGTGAAAAGGCATAGATGGTGACGGTCCTGCATTCTTGTTGGATAACAGAATGTTGGAAATCTGGGCAGGGAGCAGTTCTTCAGCATTTTTTTTTCCTTAAAGCATCAGAACCTTCACTCTGTAATCACACCCACATACAGAACTGGCGCTCCTTTCTCTGCAATGAGAGGCTCCCGTTCCTCTCACCTGAGACTGTTCTTTTTTCTTGCTAGGAGTTTGCTGTGGCAGCAGATGGGCTGATGTGTGATATATTCAGCACCAGTGAGTTGTAGTTTATGTCAGCTGTCTGCGTACCCTCCGGAAAAAGAGCGATTTCAGACAGTCCAGCCTTTCTGTATGCTTTTAAGGGTAGAAGACCAACCAATTTTGTTCATTCAGAAAGCTTAAAAGGGGTTAAAAAATAAATTGTTTTCCTAATTAAGTGCACTTCTTTCCTGCCTCAGCATGCCAATAGTGAAAAAAAAATGGTGAGGGGCACTGGTTCCAAATTATTACATACCGCACAGTATCCACAATCTGTTCTGTCTTAATGCATCATAAACTTTTACCTTTGGGGTCATATATTGAGTAGTACCCATGGCTCTAATAGATACTTATAGGCAGAAGAAAGCATACGCCCTTCACTCCACACTGGCCCCCTATTTACCTTCGTAGCCTGATGGTTTGCCATGCATTCCCTATACATGATACTCCAGTCACACACATCTATTGGGCATTTCTGAGATGTGTCCTCTCTTCTTACAGAAGACTCAGACTAGTCCGTTTTTCTCGAGTGCCTTTTCCTGACTTCTCTACTTGTCAAAGATTTGAAAAATGATACATTTGAAGAATGCTCCATACATTTACTCATTTATTCAATTCACATTTGTGGAGCACCTGTACTGTCAGTCACTGAACAAGACACAGACAATGAAAAGGTGACAGACTAGTTTCCTGTGTCCAAATCAGGCTCTGTCACGATCTAGCTGCATAACTTTGGGCATTCAACTTAATAAACCTCATGTGGAAAATCATGAGAAGGCGGCCTCGCTCTCAGATGTGCAGCTGGAGAATGAGATGACAGCCCTCAGCTTAGGCGAATGGCGGGCACACAATACTCAGAGTTGCTTCCTTCCCCTTTAAACCTCTGCTTCTATCCCACCTATTCCAAGGATCCTTCTTAGGGTTATCTAGTTGGAATTCACCTCTTTCTCCCCATCATGCCCATAGCATGTTGCCTAGACTAAAGGAGCACATGTTTATTTTTGTTTTGTACCAGTTATTTACATGAACTTGAGCCTCCTCTACTAGATTTCGAGTTTTTAGAGGAAATGGTTCGTGTGTCTGTCTTCTCTGTAACACCTGTATCACTTACGTTAAATTCAGTATATGGGTTTTGACTTCCTTCTGTGTGCCAAGCACTGGGTTAGCTGGGGCCTATGGAAATAGGTCGACAAACCACATTTCCTGCCTACACAAATCAGGGTGTAACTAGGGAGAGTGTAGTGGGCATTATTGTTTTTGTCTGCTTCACAACGTTCCTTTGTCTGAAAATTGTGTCACCCTTCCTTTCAAAACTTGTTCCTGTGGTTGGAATCATTGGCTCCTGATCTTCACCCTGTCCTGTATCTATGCCCTTTGTTTTGTGACTTTGTAGTCCCTCCCACCGACGTCACAGTATCTTTCCCCTCCCCGTAACTTCATGCTCAGCTGTGTAAGTTGCTTTAGCCAATAGAACGGTATAGAATTCACTGTACCATTTCTGAGCCTGGTTCTTAAGATGCACTGTGGGTTTTCGCTTCTTCTCTTGTACCTCTGCTACTACCGGGAAAACTTCCCCGTTGGCCTGTGTGCCAGAATGAGGCACATGAATGGAACAGGCCTGAGTTTAATCCCCCACAAGGAGCCTGGCTCAGCCAAACTTGCAGCTTAAAGCTGAGCCACCCACTCTATACTGACCAACCTCCAGCCAACCTGCAGTTGCATAAAAAAATAAATGCTTAGTGTACTTTTCCACTGAGATTTTGTGGCTGTTAGTTTGGCAACAATAGGGATCCATATGCTGGCCCCATCATTGCCCTGCTTCTGTCCTCCTCCATGCTCTTCCCTCTACCCAAGAGCCTGAAATGTAATCCAAATGGGATTGCCATCTTCTTATATCCTCCCCACACCAGAGCCACAGTTTTTGTCCAGGGCAAGTATGTGACCCAAAATGGAACAATCAGAATTCTTTCCTAAGACCTTTCCTATGAGAACCAAGAAAAATTTGAGCTTAGGCCTTAGAGACTGAGACAGACAGGCAGGGAGCAGAAACAGACGGAAAGACCAAGACCCGTGTTCAGCGTCCTGATGCAGAATCTGGGAGGAAGCTCAATTTCTGCTTTCCTCACGCTAGGTTTTCCAGCATTTCCTTTGGTTTTGTGAGCTAACCCTGTCCAATAAATTTTATTTTTAGCTTAAGCTGATTCAAGTTAAGTTTCTGTCCCTTGCAACCTTGAAAACTTCAGAGAGGAAAAAAAAAACGAATAAGCAATACAATCTGATAGAGCTATCCCAGCGGCACAAAGGAGGCTATGAGAGCACAGGGGGAGGGCACCTGACCCAGCTCGGGGAGTCAGAGAAGGCTTCTGGGGGAAATGAGCAATTAAGCTGACACTTGAAGGATGAATAGGAGTTGACCAGATGAGGGGAGAAAGAGGGAACAGTTTCTGAATGCCTGCAGGCTCATGGTGAGAAATGAATTGGGGAAGGTTAACAAGGGACCAGTATGGGAGGGCCTTCCTTTATAAGTCAACCTAAAGAAGTGGGACTTCTGATGTCAGAAGGTGGGGGGCCATGAAGGACTTTAAGTGGGGAGTAGTAGCCTTTTAGAAGGCTTTTTATATGGCTGCACAGTGGAAATTGAAGTCAGGAAACCAGTTGGGAGTCTGTTAAAAGCATCCAGGCATGAGATGAAGGTCTCCAGGAGTCTGGAAGGCCTCAGGCATTCAAATAGGGCTTTCTCTGAGTCAGTGTGTACTGTCTTTTTCAGTTGAATTTAAAATTGGGGCACTCTCTCAAAGTTCCCTTTGAGGGGAGCTGTGTCTCCCACTTAAGATTATGTGGAATCTTCATGCTTTGATAAGGGGACGATTGTTTGGACACTTGTTCCATATTTCTCCTCCTAGGAGACTCCTAAACATGTACACCCTGGTGTCATCACCCTCGGGCCACCACCTCCTTCTCATTGTTCAAGATGTGCAGTGTTGCATTTACCCAGAATAAAATGATTCTCATTTACTTACCTAGCAGCTGTCAAAGCCTGAAATTTCATTCTGTAGGCGTAAGCAATTTTTCCCCCATAAATGTGGCTTCATCTGAGTTTGTTATCTGCCAACAACAGTGAACAGTGGTGTTACAGTCTCTCTTCCTTTCTCCTACAAGCAACAATTACAGACCAATTCTGCCAGAGTACAAATGCATCTGTTAGTGATTGTCACTCCTGAGTCATGTGCTCAGGAGCTTTAATAGTTTTGCCGGAAGACCTTCAGATGAAGAAATGGCTTGGTGATATGCAATGGAGACTCAAAAGGAGAAAACAATGGCTTAACTCCTTTTGGAACTAGCAGGGAAAAATAATTCTGTTTTCGGGGCAGATAAGGGGGCACTGGCTTTGGGAGAACTCAGGATCAAATTCTTTATTAAGGAAGATGAATTCCAAAGAAAGGCATAATGGAAAGTGCTTAGATGAGCAAAATTGAATTTCACCCAGGTTGGCCTTATTCTTCTAGCACCTATGGATGCAAAACACATTGTCTGGATTGTATCCAGGAAACTGAAGTGAGGAGGAGGTGAAACAAGAAGGAAAAACACAATTGGTTTCTGGATTGTGCAGGCAACCATTCTGTTTTTTATAGAATTCCCCTCTCACTTGTGGCATCTACCGTGTTTCCCCGAAAATAAGACCGGGTCTTATATTAATTTTTGCTCCAAAAGACGCATGAGGGCTTATGTTCAGGGGATGTCATCCTGAAAAATCATGCTAGGGCTTATTTTCTGGTTAGGTCTTATTTTCGGGGAAACACAGTGGTAAGCATTTCCCTACAGGCCCTAGTGTAAACAGGAACAAGATATGGCCCAGGGTACCTCCCAGCCAGTCCATGGATACAGGAAGTCCTTGGCTTTGAAATCCACTCTCAGCAGGCCCCTCTGAGTGTTAAGGGCTCACCGTCAGGTCCTCTTCCCCATCGCTTTGGGTCTTTTGACCACACACATAATAAGGTCGCACTTCAGCAATGCCTTTGTTCAGCCCCAAATGATGTTCCCACCCTCCTGACAAAGCAGCTTTTGTGTCTTATGTCAAAATAATCACTTACCCAAAATGATGGCTAGACTCAGAAATATCTCTGCTTTATCCTTAGGGAATAGAAAAGGAAAAAAAAAGAGTGTTAAATGTTTAACCTGAATTGATGATGTTTGCTGAAACTATTGGATAAAATGAAAAGTTTCTTAGAGGCATAAATCACTGGGGAGAATTTTTTTTTTTCCCCTTCTCATTGATTTTTGGATTTGGTTAATGATTCCAGCACTGAGAACATAAGGCTCGGTGGAAGTTAAAGAAATGGAAAGGCCACATTAACCTCTAAATTTTACCTATATGTTGATTTTTGACAGTAAAATACTATAATTAACCCACACTATTTTCCCAAGATTTAATTTTTTGCTGATGTTCAGAAGTATTGCAGAAAAGCTGATTCCTAATTATTACATACAGCATTGCATAAATTTCTTCCTAATTAAAAAGCCTCTAAATTCTAAATAATCAATTTACGAAGACATATGGTTTTGAAAAATTAGGCATTTAATTTCTAAAGATTTATTAGTAATTTGTAGTGTAGCTAATTAATTATGGTTATAATACTATTGCAGTCATAGTAGAAATTGATGTAATGATACAATGGCAAATTTATTTTGATATGTCTTCTTTAATATCAGAGCATTACAATATACTTAGTTTTCCAGCCCCTTCTTAATTATGCTTGAAAGCATTAGTTTAATGAAAGATAAGAGGGCTTGATAAGTGTACCATCAGAATTTATTTGAAAAACTATTTTCAACATGAAACAAACAAATTGATTTTTGCCCTGGCAAAATGAAATTTGCAGTTGGTAATAAATTAGCAGACAGAAATGCCTTAAAATTAAATAGTATTTGATACAGAATGTCCCATTAACCATTGTGACAATTCACAGAGAGCTTAGCATGAGAAAGTAGTTAAACTGTACAAAGGAAGCCTGCTGACAAAAATGAATAGAACTCAACATAAACAATGATAAGGTTGTAAATATTCACAAACGCATGGGATAGGTGGGGAAGGTTTTTTCCTACTTCCTTTGCCATGTGGATTTCTAGGCATTAGAAAAAAACACGAATCTAGAAATTGTTTTGGATATCAGCAGGGTTGTCTTTGAAGTTGTTAGAGGAGAGAGATTTTTGATTTAGTGTTAGAAAATGCCACTGATCTGTTTCATTGACTAGAAACACATGAACCCTCTGCATAAACTGGGGGACAGCAATGTATTGCTGGTTGCAAGAAGAAAGGAACGGAAAGAGGGTAAAAGTAGATTCACAGAATGTGTGGAGCCAGCTGTGCTCAGAGTGCAGCATGACTGTTCAGGTTAGCTAAAGGACACGTTTCCACATGGAGGGAATCTGGAAAGGGTTGCTGGGGAAGGCAAGCAGACTCTTCATCTGGACATCTTTCTGATCAAATTCCAGATATTAGAGTTGACTGGGCAACCTATCAGTTCTCTGAAGACCCTGCCCTCTTTTGTTTTACATGGTAACACACGTGGGTTTTTGTTTGGCAGCTTCTTTGGTGATATCCTTGGTTTGGATTGTTTCTCTTACTGCGGTGGCTTTTACCTGGCAAGGTCCCTTTGTTTCAAGTTTCTGGTTTTTCCACAGCACATTCTGCTTAGCTGTGTAACTTAGAGAAAGTCACTAAACAGCTCTCTTAAGTCTCAGTTTCATCTTCAATAAAAAGGTGACAGTGAGGGAATCAGCTCCATCGTGTTGCAGTGAGAATAAAATGTGGTAATGCATGCTAGCCAGTTCTCTGAAGGATGTGGGAAGGTAACAGTACACAGAGAGGACCAGTGCAGAGAACTGGGTGTGAGGTCTCTGGAAGGGCTTGGCATTTTTCATTCATGTCTCTTACAAATATTTGTTGTCTGTCCACTCTGTTTTCAGGGGGTTTATTTGCTATGGACACAGAAATAAATCGAAGGTATGAGTATCTGCCCTCAAAGAATTCACAATCCAGTGGAAAAGAAAACGGGATATATAGGAATAATCGAAATAATAGCGGTTAGTTTGGTTGCATGGGGGTACAGAGAGAAGAGGCTTACAGAGCTTGAAGAGGCCAAAAGAGAAAATAAATATTTGACTCTTGAACAAAGGGGACATAGGTCGGGAGAGTACTGAAACAGGTAGTAAAGCAAGACTAAAAGTGCCAAGACAGATATGAAGGGGCTATAAGAAATCTGAGTCTGTTGTGGCTGAGAGAAAGTGAGAGATGAGTTTGAAGGCTTGGCCAGGCCCAGGATTATTTACTGGGGAAAAGACAACCTGTGGGACGTAAAACACCAGAGGTACCTGTGTGAATATTAGCAGACACATTCATTTTACCTCTTCAATAAATAGCACATGTTTTCAAATACATAGTGGAAATCTACTCCAAATAGAGTAACCAAGTACGTATCCTACGTTTATCAAGTTGAGGCTGCACAATAATTAAAGTCATCATCAAAGGAAGAAGTAATATATCTTTAAAAATTTATTTTCGGGGGGGGGATTTTATCACATGTACAATAAACTTTTAGCACTCTTTCTTCAGTCAACAAATATTCATTCAGTTCGTATGTTCTGGGCACCCTGCTAAAGCCTGCATGACTACTATATTAGCTTGACTTTTCCTAGTACTTTTCAGTAAAATATGAGTAATTTTGATAACAATTTTATATTAAGTTAGCTCTGTTATTTGCATTTTTTAAAAAACCCTAATACTAACTTTATTTTAAAACTATTTGTTGAGTACACATTCTGTCCCATTTATATTTTTTCAGTGGTCAAGTTTCACATTATCATAATGTTTTCTATATCTATGATCAAGGATTAGAACTAACTATATGACTTTGGGTACAGTAGGTCTCGCTTTCCTCATCTATAAAATAAGTCCATTTCATAGCTCTTTTCCATCTCAAAAACTGGGTGATTTTTGAAAATGAGTGGATTCTTTTGATTTAGGGAAAAATACATTTCCTTGGATAAGTCTCAAGGGCTGATACATATAAACTTTAACTGAAAGTTATAACTTTTCATATACCCTTTAACTAAAATGTAGGCTAATGCCAAGGTAAATCTTTTGGGTGAAAGTTCCCCTAATTTTGAATTTTGGATATCATACATTTTTACATGAAATTTATTGTCATTCCATTTCACTTAACTTATGTGTCTATGTCCTGGTTTCTGCCAAAATAAGGAGGCAGAAAGAAAAGCTCCAAGTTTCAGGGCTTGCTAAAAGGCATATGGCCAGGCACTTTTCATTCCCCCTGAGAGTTTAAATAATTGAGACAGGTTCCTGAACTCCAGGCCGTGGTTTCAGGGCTGGTCCATCAGCATTAACTACAGGAGCCACACAACCACCCGTATGCTCCAACATAACTCCCATTATTATCGATAAAAGTTACACTACTATACCAAGGGGAGAAAAAGGCCACAATAAGGCTTTTAAAAAGCTATTTAATATATCAGCTTTCACAAAGATAGATGACATCACTAAGACAAAACAAGAAAAGATGTGCCAACTTTACAAGGTATTGGCACTGTTAATCATATTTTGAAATATTGCTGGCATATATCTTGGAAAACACAGCACAGTTGCCATATATCCAATGGGAGAGATGACAGTTTTAATGTTGAGATACACTGATAATTTAAGCCCTTTGTGCCCCTCTCTATGGGATGAACCAAACTAAAGAAGTAAATTAGGCAACCAGGTGGGTTCTGGAAGCTTAAGTATTAAAATTAAACATTGTAAATTCTGCTACACTCCGTTACAAAGATATCACAAAATTTCATTAAATAAACAACTACATGCATATGTGTCTGATATAGTGCTATAAATTTATCTACATTAATATATATATTTTATATACAAAAGTTAATTTGTTATAAATGTATATACATATTTTAGATGGACTTACAAACTGGTTATTAAAATAATTTGCTTGGTTCCATTTATTGTTTTCCATTTCTAATTTTTAAATATGTCATCAGAAATAAATAAAATGCAATGGTCAGTAGATTCCAAAGTTTTCCACTTCATTATTTTCCTAATTTTGTGAAGTGGGTAGGATGCATACATTTATGTCCATCTTACTGATAAGGAATGTGAAGCTAATATCTTGTCCAAGGTCCCTCAGATTATATGTGGCAAAAGCAGGATGTGATACCTGTTCTTCTGCTGCTAAGTTCAGGGCTCTTCTCTCTATACCATCGTAGCTTTATGACATGAGGTCATTTACAGATGGGTACAAACATAGACCTGACCCAGGAAAATGTGGATTTCTTATTCTACCTCCATGTATCACTGTGATGCTCACTGAGAAATAGGGCTTAGTGAGCCTGCTGATCTTTGATGAACTTCTCTCTACTGACTTCAGTTAAGACTTTAATAACTATTACAGATAACTATGTCCTTTTGTTCTTATTAAAAGAACCTTGATTTTCTTCAGTGTAGCATATACCAGTTTAAAATATTCCATCTCCTAGACTCCTTTACAGGTAGACAGAGCCATGTCTGACAGTCCTGGCCAACTAGGTGGAAAGAAAGTCCCTGGATGGGGCTTCAAGAAAAGCTATTTAAATGGGAAGACAATTGTTGGCTTTACTCTTTACTTTATCCCCTTTTTCTTCGTAGCTGAAATACAGAATGCTGAAGGGGTAGCAGCCAGCTTGCTAACACGACGATGAAAGTTACATAAACTAACAGAGGAGAAAGGTAGAGAGAGCCTAGATCCCTCGGGACATCATGACGTCACTGTATGAAATCTGACTGCCTACCTCCAGACCTCTTGTTCTGTGAAGAACATAGGCTTCTCGTTTAGTAAGCCATTGTAGCTACTGTGACGAAACTCAGTCCTGGTTGACAGAGCGAAACAAACCAAAAATAATAAAAATGTTAGATGGAAACAGAAGAAAATCCAACATTTATCTCTCAGGCAGAGACTAGTGTATATAATCAGCAAGTCTCCCATCAACTTTCCACCCCTGGCTAGAGGCCATTGCCAGGAATGCCTTGAATTAAGACTAAGGGTTCACTGCCAAGAAAGCCTTGGGTTAGCATCTCAGTTGATGTTTCCAGGGAAGCAAGCCTTATGGTTGGGTTTTTGTAATTTCCCACTCTAAGCCTCTTTCTCTATTTGCAAAATGGAGATATTAATAAAACCTACCTTTAGAACTGTTCTAAAGATTTAATGAGATTATATGTAATGTGCTTAGAATAATGCCAGGCATCCTGGAAGCATGTAATACATGTTCCCCATTATTACTATAATCTGGAAAAACAAAGGCCAGTCATTATCGATTCTGCATAGACAAGAAGAACTAACTCCTAGAGAGCCAGTTCCAGCAATTCTCCCCTTTGCCTAGATAGGACACCCATAAAAAGGGTCACTTCCTTCTCCCCATTCTTTCCCACACAAAAGATATTAAAAGTATGGGAGTTTTCCCGGGGAATGGTCATAATGGAAAAAAGAAAAAAAGCTGAAAATATAATATATATTGGGTGATTTGGAAGTTCCAGCATCAGTATCAAATGTAGCCCTTCTCTTCAAGAGAACTCATAATCTAGTGGACGAGGGAGTAGGGAACAGTGTATTAAACAACTCAGACATTGTGACATGTTCTGTGCTGATAATAAGTAGCACAAATTTTCAGAGAAAGAAAATCTCAATAATTGCCTGAATCTTTCAGCAAAGGTTGATTGAGGGATCTTGAACTAAATCTTAAAAATGAGCGAAAAAAAGAATATCAGGATGGAATGGAATCAAGGGCACCTTAGAAGAGGTCTGATAGGATATGGATGCTCCCAGGATAAGGCCATTATCTTATTGATTGTAAAACTCGAGTGCCAGTACGCATAGAAATAATTTTCCCACTTGGATTTTGATAGTTTTCTGCCTCTGGGATTTTGTTTTTGCAAAAAACCCACAGTTATTCACACTTATACTTCTGGTTCTGATAAAGTAGCTTATAGTACACCAAGGTGCCCAGGAAGAACTAGAAAAGCCACAGAAAATTAAAATAAAAATCTGTCTGAAGGCATCAGATCTGCAAAGGCATCCAAGATGTGAAGGGCCAAGCTCTCTGAGAAAGGAAGACCCCAAACTCTTTCCCCCTCGATAATTTTCTCATTCTTAGGTGTGTAAGACAAGAGCTTAAAAAGCCAAGCAAAAGAAAAGCTGCTAAAAAACAGAGTGGGTTTTCATAATCTCGTGGTGCTAGAAAGACAAAAATTTAAATTCAGGAGGAGAAGCTCTTGTAAACACCCCAGTCTCCTCTTGGGACCCCTACAAGGCAACACCCTAGGAGGAGGTGAACCTAAATTAGAGTAAACCTCAGAAAGGTAAAACATTCTCTCTCTGGTCAGCTGAGCCCTTAATTAGATTGGGGTAAAATTTCCCTACTATGATATCGAGATTTACCTTTTGTTTTCATAGAGTATAAATCCTCTCTAAAGGAAGATAACATCATCCAAAGTCTCTAAAATTGTTCATTCTTAATGTCCCTCAATCTTTCAAAATTTACTAGACATACCATGAAACAGGACCAAGAAAAATTAGATAATAGAAACAGACCCATAGGTGATCCAGATATTGTACTTATCTTTAAAATAAATGAAATTAGTATATTGAAGAAATACATGATATGATGGTAAATTTCACTGGAAAACAAGACTTTATTTTAAAAGAATCAAATAGAAATTCTGGAATAAAAAATGCATTAAATGAAATGAAGATCTTAGGAGATACGAGGTGGGATCAAAAAATATTGTGAATATTTAAATTAAAACAATATATACTACAGTAAAAGACACATTGCCATTAACCCCCCTCACTTCAAACACACTTATCCCATCGCTCTTGCCATTTTCTAAAGCAGTTCTGAAAGTCCTCTTTCGTGAGTGTCTTTAGTTGCATCATGGCTGCCTCGATGTCCTGAATTGATTAAAAACGTTTACCCTTCATGGTCGTTTGGCTTTGGGGAAGAGCAATAAGTCGGACGATGCCAGATCCAGTAAATAAGGTGAATGAGGACACTCTGTAATGTTTTTATTTGACAGAAATTGGTGTACCAGAAGCGATGTGTGACATGGAATCTTTCTGTTATGATCAAAAATATGGTGAATGTTGTTGCCAAGTGCCATCCAGCGGAAAGGCAGGGATCTTCAATATGGAAAGCGGTACGACAAACCTTAGTAATAGTGGGTATCAAGTTTCAACTTGTTTGGTGCAGTCAGCAAGGTGTGACCTACTGATGAGAGAAGGTGTGTTTTAAGGTGTGCCATAAATCATCCTCCATCATGACAACGTTCCATGTCACACACCACTTCTGGTATGGCAATATCTGTCAAATAAAAACAGTGTGTCCTCATCCACCTTATTCACTAGATCGGGCACCGTGCAACTTCTGGCTCTTCCCCAAAGTCAAAATGATTCAGGGCATCGAGGCAGCCACAACAGCACAACTAAAGACATTCAAGAAAGAGAACTTCCAGAACTGCCTCAGAAAGTGGCAAGAATGATGGGATAAGTGTGTTCATAGTGAGAGAGAGTATTTTGAGGGGGATTAATTGCAATGTGTCTTTTACTGTAAAAAATTATTTTTTTATTTAAACATTCACCGTATTGTTTGATCACACTTCATAATTTTAATAGCAGATTGAACACAGCTAAAGAGAAAATAAGAGATCCGTAAGATAGGTCGGGATAAAAAGTGTTAAGACTAAAGCACAAAGTAGAGCTAAACAGATGGAAAATACACAAAAGAGACATATTGAAAAGCATAAGTATGTATATAAGAAGAGAGAGAATGGATAGGAGCAATTTTAAGGAAAAAAGATCATGAATTTTCCAAAATTGATGGACAACATCACTTCAAGTTAAAGAAGATAATTTCAATCCCAAGTTAGATAAAACCCAATTACTCAAAGCCAGTTTTATCCAACACTGTTGATTTGTTCATGGTTTAGAAGTAAAACCATGTGAAGCTTTATTGAGTTCATGGTTCATGGATTTCGGCTGGAGAATGACATACTAGTGTTAAATTTGACCTCAATTTTGCCTTTAAACCAGAGTAAAGCAAGGAAAATCGGGTTAGGATAAAGTTACCCTGGCTTAACTTTAGTATCAGAACAAAAATAAAAATTTCAGCTCTGTAATTTTGTTTTATTTTTTAATTTGCTCTGATGTAGAAAGAGAGCATGTCCCAAACTATACTGCCATCCTAGTAACTTTTTCAACATTTTTGATCAATTCTGATATTTTCCTGGAAAAATCTTCTCTTTTTTGACATTTGAGTATTGGTTTTTAACACTTTTCTTTCCATTTCTTTTTCTTTTATGTAACCAGCCATCATCTTTATTTAAAAAAAAGCCAAGTTTTTACAAACTGTGAATTCCTTTTCCTAAAAAAAAAATAAAAATGAAAACTAGATCTCCCCTCTCCCTCCAGAAACTTATAGTTGAAGGTCAAAGCTTCCCTAATAACTTTAGTGAATATTTCAAGATTTCTTGTTTTCCTGAACAGGATCCACCTGGAGTCTTCCAGAGGCTGCTGATAAGGCAAGGAAGACCTCAATCTTGGATTCTGAAAACTCTATTTAGAAATTGCTTGTGCTTTCACTGCTTGATTCTGATTTGAGGAAAGCAGGGAGGAGTGATATTTGTCAACATGTCATTGGATTCTCAGATTGTTTTACACTTTATTCAGCGATCTTTGTTACTTCATTCTTTCCAGAGGTCTCCTCGCTGATGAGTAGTCTTGGCAAAGCCCTGATGGTTTCCTTCCATATTCATAAGGTGTTGGCTGCACTCCATTTCACATTCCAGCAGGGTTAGCTTAGCTGGCCTGGAGTATTGTGTAGCCAAGAGTAACATGCTCCCTGATAGAAAGTTGACTTGCTAATGCTTATCCCCCTTTAACTCCCTGGAGCCACTGTTTTTTCCAAGAGATATTGCTTTTTAGACCAAAGGAAGACTGGATGGCTGACTTACTATCCTCGATTTTTATAAAGGATTTTTATATAGTTCTAGGGAATGGAGAATTGACCCAGTGTGAAGAAGGTAAGCATACATATTTCCAATCCTTTTCATTCGCTAGCAGACACTTGTAGCACCCATTATTGGCAAGGTCTCAGAATATGGGGTAAAGGTGGGATGGGGGAAGGAGGCCACAATGAATTAGGCGTGGCCTCTGTAGTTAAAGGGTTGCCCACAAAGAGAAAGACATTCATTGATGAAACATTAACGTTAATTACGGCCACATAAAACAAGTGACTTTTTTCCTGGAAGACACCCCTCACTCTTTTTCCACATCCATCCTCCAGTTGTTGATTGCTTCTCAAAAAACATGATTTGCTTACTACCTTTCGTCAAGGATCTTAATAAGTTTCATGCCCAGTCAATATTTATTGTACATTTTTTCAATCCATGGAAAAGAAAATTGTTTCTATAGGACCAGAAAAAATGACAAGGAGTAGAATCCTAAATCACCTAAGGCAAATTGCAAGTCTGACTAAATGACTTTTGCAGATCTGGGAGGTGGGCTTAGCTTCATTTCTCTGCCTCCTCCAAGAGTCCTGGGCCCTGAGAGGCCAAGGCTATATTTTAACCATCCCTTGCTCCCCAAAGACTGGAGAAGAGACCTGGCATCTAGTAAGACTTGTGAAATTCATTGAAAATTTTTTCTTTTGTGCCACAAGATTGACAAGTAATCTACTACATCAATGATCCAAGACAAAATGGCAAGCATAATATGCTCGCTCACAAACTTGGTATAAGCATTGCCATACATCAGGCACTGAGTTTGATGCTGTGGAAATACAAACTTACTTAAGGGAGAACCCCTTCTCTCACTTCGCTTACTATATGGCTAGAGAACTGAGACATATGAAGACTCATCCAAGGCAGTATGGATGAGGGATGGAGTGGCAGAGTAAGAACCCTAGATCTGTGTAGCCAAATATGTTAGCCACTAGCAACATGTGGCTATTTAAATTTGAATTAAAGACAAGGAGATAAAATTGAAAATCCTCTTTCTTAGTCACACTAGCTATTTATTTCAAGTCCTCACTACCCTGGTGTGGCTAATGGCTACAGTATTATAGAGCACAGATATATTTCCATCATTGCAGAAAGTTCTATTGGACGGACAGTGCTCTCTGGAAGTTCAGAGAGATGAGAAAGCACTTCTGTTTGGTTAGGCATGGGAGGCTTTGTGGCAGATGTGGCACAGGAGTCAGCCCTCGGTGGAGAGGCAGGGCATTGATGAGAAGGAAGACCTTCCAGAGGGATGGAATGAACCTAGGGAATTGTTGACATATGTTTGTTTGGGTGCTTCTAAGTTATCTTTGCTTCCCTTTCTTTGCCTTTACATGTAGAGTGATTTTTTTTAGGTCCTGTAGTTTTTTTTTTCTAGAGTATACACCATCTTTCCAAACATCTTTTGTTCTATTTCTACCACCCACATTTTTTAACAGTTACCAAACTGGCTGCCTCCACCACAATCTTTTCAGGATATTTTTGCCAGCCACGTCATATGCTCTTTAAAAGGTCTTCAGTGGTTTCCCAGTACCTATAGTCCAATATTAGAGGTGTTTTTCAACAGAACCTAACTATCTAATATCTGCCACAGGCCTCACTATAGATAAACAAATGAACTGACCAGGCCGTGTGGTAGTCAAAAGAACACAGTCTTTACAATAAAACAGACTTGGATTCAAATTCAAATTACTTATTGTCATTCGAGACATGTTCACTGAAACTCAGTTTCCTTGTCTATAATATGAGAATAATAATACTTACACTTGAATGCTGCTGGAGCGATTACCTCCTAACATGTACAAGGTGGTTTCTTGGATATGATGTGTTCTCAGTTAAACATGGAATCGTTATCATCTCTGAGTCCACTTCACACCTGCGAGCACGCTATTTCACCTACTGGTTGTGACCTCTCCCCTTTCTTTTTATGCTTATCTTAGTTTCATTTTTCAAAGTCCATCTCTTTTCATATCTGTGCATGTGTACACACACACACACACACACACACACACACACACACACACACTTGCAGAAAACTGTCAGAGACCCCCATTCATTTTCTTTCACCCTGTCCTCTACACACCAAAGGCTGCTTACGTGAATACCTGCAGTTCTCTGCCTGGAGGAATTTTTTTCTGGCCATAAGAGCATTCTTGGCTCTCAAGCAGTCCAAACTGGAAGTGTCAGAAAATTAAACAGCCGTCAGCAAGGACAGATGGGAAATTGGTAGATAAATCCTTGACCCTTCTTGCCGTTTTGGCAGGATAACTCTCAAGTGCATTCTGCACCCTCTCCCAAGATCCACCGCGGGACTGAAGCCTGCCCACAGTGGCAACTTCTCAGTAATGCACGTATCCCTTCACCATCTCACTTCCTCACTTCCCTACCACTGCTTCCTGGGATCCCCCATGTAAACTATGTGCACTCAAAACCTCTCCATGTCTGTTTCTGGGGGAACCCAATGAAGACACAAACCTAACGTGTCATCTTTCCTCAACAACATAGAACAGGCTCAGTTTCTCACTTCTTAACTTCTGTTAACACCTAACTCAATGGGCTACAAACAACTGGCGCTCACTCCAGACAGTTGCCACGAGGAAGTTGGGAGCTATGGTGTGGCAGTGTCTCCGGTGCTACCAGAGGTATTTTTCCACAAAGGAATTGTCGAAGGAAGACTTGCCTGGCTCCACATAGCAGGCAAAGCAAGTAATGACACAGTAAATACCACTATGGCAGATACAACAGAACAGTAAGGAAAACTGTGACGCTATTAAGTGAGCAAGAATGAATGTGCCAGTGCAGCAGGGTCTCTGTTCTTCTATCTGATGACCTAGGACTCTCTGGCCATGGTGGCCTAAGCCCACAGCCACGGGCTCTCCATTCCTTGTTACCAGAGGAAACGTATAGCTCATGAATATCTTCTACTGACACAACGAAAATTTTTTTTCACATTTATTTTCTTGTTGTTTTCCCAAGAGACCATGTAACTGACTTTGCTTTTGTTATTGAGCATCTGCTAGCGAAGGTTCTTCGAACCTTCTTTCCCCTCATCAGATCACACACCATATGCCATTATATGCTGGGGTTGCACATTTTCCTGGTTGACAGTCACCATAAACTTTTGCATGTCTGGAACACATTCATCATAAACTCAAGGCTTTATTCAAAATTGTGTTAACTCTATAGTGCCATGGGGTATAAGAACCTTCTCTAATCAACTTGAATAGTCGGGATTCATAGAGAATGTGAAATCCCGGAATCTTATCAGCCATTAGAATCTCTAAAGTGGGGCTATGTTTGAAATTTCTGAAAATTTGAAAGCACTAAAGAGGTGCAGAGTGTAAATTGTACAAAATTTTGCGTTCTTTATGACAAAGGACTTTGTGGTGGTGTCCCCTCTAATAATATGCAAAATTTCAAGTAGCCAATACTACATGGGGTTCACCTCCAAGCCAGCTGAGCAATCCCCCCTCATGTTTGCTGTCCAGAATTTTTACTGTTCATGTCCCCACGGGTACAGAAAATGCTTTAAAGTTTTTTATACCATGGGGTCTTACTTTCACATCCCAGGAATCCCTCTAGCAGGCAGTTGCAGAAAACATGGAAATATTTCTATTTTCGGTCCTGGACAAATTCTAAATCAGACATGTATTTACATCAGATAGTTTCTCATTGCTATCGATCTTGATCACTTTTTCATGTTTGAGCACCATTTACAACAATCCAGTTCTTGTTTTCGTCTATTCTCTTAGCTGATAATTCGTCAATCATCTCTCTTGGTGAGATTTTGTACTCTGGCCAAAACACACTGTGCTGATCCCTTAGTCCCAAAAACGATCGATAACAAAACATCTGAGTGTGGGTTATCCAGTCTCTCACAATATGTTCTTCTTACTTTGATATAGCAAACATTTACAAGCTATGATACAGCGAAGTGTGCCTAGTTGGTTGCCCAGGAATTCCCATTACCTGGCTAATTAGGTGCTGCTTTTCCAGGTGCTATCCTTAACTAGTTTCACATATCTAAATAGTTTCACAAATCTGTCTCCAGTGTTTTTTCTCAAAGTGACAGCAGAATAAATGCTAGGAACCTAGTGCCTTGCCCTCTAGTTCTCATCTGAACAAGGCAGTTCTTTTTATCTTATAATTTCAACTAATATGAGCTGACTTTATAAACAATAATTTAATTCATGATTGTCTTCATTCCTTTTGAATCTTGGAGCAGTGAACTATCTGAGCCTTCCGGCATCTCTGTTACCCATATAAGCTTGTGACTTGTTTATTTCATTTATTTATCCTTTGCTTAATTTGTTTCATGGTAGAGAAAAACCTAACTTTTTCTAAAGTCCTGTTAGGAAAATCTGGAGTAGTGTCTCAGCAGAAATTTGTTAACTGATGGGTCTTCAGGTCCCCTTATTTGTTTGAGTTCCTAGGAGCTAATATTTTGTATCTCTACCCAAGTCTATGTCCTGTGATGTCATGTGAGATGTTTCTTGAAATTGGCCATGGCCAGAGTATTTATACCATGGAAATCAGCAAGCATTGCAAATCAGGACTTCTCCCCCACAGAGAGCCAGTTGTTAAATATTTACCAGCACATCATTGGGCAAAGGTCAACCTATATTTGGCCTAAAAAGTCAAAATCTTATAAAAGCATTTGAAAATTTTTCAGATGAGTTGGAACTGTTTCTCTAAATCTGTGGATCCTAGACCTTTGATATCCAGTATCTTCTTTATATGCTAAATATTTTATAAAACAGCTTGTATCTTTCTGAAGTGAAACTTATAGATAATGTAATCTACCAATTACAAAACTAATTTTTAAAATCAGCATAATGTCCCAATGATATTATAAATGAAAATGAAAGGCAAGTTAGTGATAACAGAGTAATTTATATTTTAACACATAAGTGTTTGGGCATGACTGTACTATCGAACATGAAAAGGTAGCCAAATGTTCATATCTTTATGTAGAACCAGTGTGAAAGCAGCAGCTACAATGCAGATTGACAGAGATAAGGTTTGGGTGAATAAACATGATTTTCTGAAAGGATGAACAATTCTTGGTAACATTTTGCTCAATACAAAATACACTCTTCCTTCAATCTATAAGGCAATTGCCATCTTGGAAGATCAAGTATATATTAAAACCATGTAGAAAATAGTTTGTGTATGTATGTAAGAAGGAATTTGTTTCTAAGCTCAGGTTATTTACCTGAAATGTATTACCTACGTTCTAAAGTTGTGTGGGACATGGGTAGCTGTTCTTCACTGTACAGAACAACTGACATCTCTAGCACCACCAATTTAATATCAGTAGTGCCCCCAGTCAAACAGGCAACCAAAAATATCTCCCCAAGACTCGCGAAGCATTCCTAAGACTAGTACTGCCCTGAGTGAGAACCAGTACTCTAAATCAAGGTCAAAGAATGGTCCTTGAGGGCTTGGCCTTGTCCCTATTTGTCTTGATGGGATGGTATCGAAAAAGAAAATTTATTGGCTGGAGGGACAATGATACCTGGGCATCCAGAGAGGAGGTCCTAAGCTACCCAACCTCTCGGCAAGTCCAAAAGATGCAGGAGTAACAGAGAGAGACAGTAGGAGGCTCTGAGGAAAAGGGAGAATGCAGGAAAGATTCCTGTCCAGTAGGGCAGTGCAGCCGGAGCCCAGGACTGGGAGGCTGGGTGAGGAAGAGGGCAGAAGCAGCTGACATTGGGGAAATGGCAAACTGCATGTGGAACCACCGATCCTGCTTAAAAATTGTCTGTCATCCAGAAATTTTAGGTGGCATAAAGGACAGTCATTGCAGGGCATTACAGAGCCAGAGACTCCCTGGAAATGACTCTATAAATTATCTAATCACTGTTGGCTTCTTTTAATACCTTGTGGTCAAGGTACTTCTTGGTGGAAAAATTGATAGCAGACAGTTATCTAGAGGAAAATGCATATTTTATTTTTCTTTTGCCCTCTGTCCCTTATTTCCTTCTTTCTCCTATATTTAATTTCTTAGGTATTTATTTAAAAGATTAAAAATGATACCCTGATATATTGAGGCTTTGGTGTTTCTTCATTATATGTTGGTGTTAACCAAGGAACCTGGTTGTATAGGTGCTGACATGAGGTTTCATCAAAATGCTCTTTGTACTTTAGAGTTAAATATTCAAAGCTAGTTCTGCGGTGACTTCTAGGCTCGCCATCACCCCATCCCCTCAGTGTTTGACGTGCTTATGGTAAGCGCTCCTTACTCTCTCAAGATTGTTGACTGGAGTAGTTGTTCTCAACCTTTTTCAATCCAAGGACCAATTGAGAGGAATTAAAAAAAAAAAGTCTGTGAGTCGTCTATCTCATCCACTCTCTATTTTTTAAGGAGATACTTTTATTGAAATATACATAGAAAGAAGTACACAAATCCTCTAAGTACAGTGTTTGGGTTTTTGTTTTTCTTTTTAACAAGTGAACATACATGTTTAACCGGCACCTAGATCAAGAAACAGAACACCAAACGCCCCTTGGTATAATACCTCCTTCTGGTCACTAATCCTGACCCAAAGGTAGCAGGTATCCAGATTTCTAAACTTGTCAATCTATTAGGCCTATTTTTTTAACTTTATATAAGCAGAATCATACAGTTATACTTTGTATGTTTCTGGTTTCTTTCACTCAGCATTATATTTGTGGCATTTGTCCACACTATTGCATATAGTTGAAGTTCATTTTTCCTCTTTGCTGCATAGTATTCTATTGGGGAATACATCGTATTTTATTTATTCATTCTACTATTGATAGATATTTGGGTAGATTTCTCTTTGGGGCCATTATAATCAGTGCTGCTATGACCAGTTTTTGTACTTTATATGAACATATGCGTGCATTTTTATTGGGTATATACCATGTTTCCCCAAAAAATAAGACCTAACAGGAAAATAAGCCCTAGCCTGATTTCAGGATGACATCCCCTGAACACAAGCCCTAATGCGTCTTTTGGAGCAAGAATTAATATGAGACCCGGTCTTATTTTCGGGGAAACACGGTACATTGGAATGGAATAATTATGTCCTGGAGTTTGAGGTATGTCAGATTTCAGTGGATATTGACAAAAAGTTTTCCAAAATAGTTGTAGAAATTTCAGTTTCAACTGGCACTGTATGAAAAATGCAGATTTCTCCACGTCTTTGCACATCCTTGGTGTGCAAAGCCTATTTGTTTTAATTTTAGCCTATTTGTTTTAATTTTAGCCATGCTGGTACGCAGTGTTATTGCATTGTGGTCTTAAGGTTTGTTTCCCAGAAAACCAATAAAGTTGAGCATTTTTGCAACCAAGACTGGTTGGTATTTAGCTACAACACACTGGCATGGTCAGCATTTATCCTCAAGGGTTAGTGTCTTTACTATGCTTGTCAAAAATTTTGTTAAATAGTGTTGTCTATGACAGTTTTATTGAAGTAGTATTGACAAATATTAAACTGTACATATTTAAAATATAAAATTTGATACGTTTTGACAGATATATACACCTATGAAACCATCATCACAATCAAAATAATGAACGTACATAGCAAAGGAAACCATCAACAAAATGAAAAGGTGACCTACCAAATAGGATAAAATACTTGCAAATCATATATCTGATATGGGGTTAATATCTAAAATATTTAAAGAACATGTTTAACTCAATAGTGGAAAAAAAACACAAACAATCCAATTAAAAAATGGGTGAGGATCTGAACACAGTTTTTTTTTTTTACAAAGAAAACATACCGATGGTCAACAGGTACATGAAAAAATGTTCAACATCACTAACTATCTGAGAAATGCAAATCAAAACCACACACCTGATAGAATAGCTATTATCAGAAGTAACAAGTTTTGGCGAGGATGTGGTGAAAAGGGAACACTTGTGCACTGCTGGGGGGAATATAAATTGGTGCAGCCACTATGGAAAACAGTATGGAGGTTCCTCAAAAAATTAATAATAGAACTACGATATAATCCAGCAATTCTACTTCTGGGTATTTATCCAAAGGAAACAAAAACACTAACTTGAAAAGATATCTGTACCCCCATGTTCATTGCAACATGATTTACAATAGTCAAGACATGGAAACAACCTAAGTGTCCACTGATGGATGAATGAATAAAAAAATGCAACACACACACACACACACACACACACACACGAAAATCCTATTCAACCATCAAAAGCAAGGAAATCTTGCCATTTGTGACAACATGGATGGAGCTTTTGGGCATTATGCTAACTGAAACAAATCAGACAGGAAAAGACAAATACTATATGATGTCATTTATATGTGGAATCTAGAAAACAAAAAACAAAAGAAAACACAAACTCACAGATACAGAAAACAGATTGATGGTTATCAGGGGGCAGAGGTGGAAGGGTGAGTGACATGGGTAAAGATCATCAAAAGATACAAACTTCCAGTTATAAAATAAATAGGTCCTGGGGATGTAATGTATTACAACATGGTGACTATAGCTGATAATACTGTATTGTATTTGAAAGTTGCTCAGCGAGTAAATCTTGAAAGTTCTAATCACAGGAAAAATCGTAACTGTGTGTGGTGATGGTTATTAACTAGACTTATTGTAGTGATCATTTCATAATATATACATAAATCAAATCATTATATTGTACACCTGAAACTAATATAACATGATATGTCAATTATATCTCAATTAAAAAGAGTAATAATAAGCATATCTACCACCTTCCTTCAAAATATCTCCATGTGCTTTTGTGTTCTTGTCCTTCTGTCCACCAAACCAAACCCTACTTCAGGCAGCCATTGATCAGCGATCTATACCATATATCAGTATGCATTTTCTAGAATTTCCTTATGTAAATGGAACCATACATCAAATATTATTTTGTGTCTGTCTTCTATCACTCAGCATAATTATCATGAGATTCATCATTTCATAGTTCATTCCTTTTTATTGCCAAGAGTTTTCCACTGTATAGATATACCACAGTTTGTTTATCACTTCATCTGTTGATGGACAGTTGGATTATTTCCATTTTTTGGCTATTACAAATAAAGCTGCTATGAACATTCATGTTATATGCTTTCATGTCTCTTAAGTTAATACCTAGGAGTGGAATGGCTGGACCATTGTGTAGGTGCACGTTTAAATTTTTAAGAAATTTCCAAACTTTTTTCCAAGGGGTTGTGGGATTTTACACTTCTAGCAGTAGTGTATGAGAGTTCCAGTTTCTCCACATCCACAGCAACACTTGGTATGGTCTTTTTATAGTGATTCTAGTAGATATATAGTAGTATCTCACTGCAGTTTTAATTTTCATTTCCTTAATAACTAATGATATGGAGCATCTTTTCATGTGTTTGCTATTGTATTTTTTGTCTTTCATGATATTTCTGTTCAAATCATTTACCCATTGGGGATGAAGGTGCTTTGTTATTATTGAATTTTGAAATTTATTTATTCTGGATACAAATTCATTTTCAGATATATGCTTTTTCACCTAGTCTGTTGTTTGTATTCTCATCTTTTAGCATAGTCTTTCAAAGGAAAGACATTTTTAATTGTGACAAAATTCAAATTATCAATTTGTGTTTTATGTGTCACACTTTGGTGTAATATCTAAAAATTCTGTGCCCAACCCAAGGACACAAGATTTTCTCCTATTTTTTTCTTCTAAAAGTTGATAGCTTTATGTTTCACATTTAGGCCCATGATCTATGTTGAGTTAATTTTTGTATATGGTGTGAGCTATAGATCATTGTTTTATTTGTTTATTGCAATGATCATCTAATTGTTTCAGTACTGTTTTTTGAAATGATTGTCCTTTTTCCTGGTCTGCATATAGGTTGAACTTCCTTATCAGTGAATTAAAAACATAAGGCATATGCCATAGATTTCATTTTTTTAAATGATGTGTTTAATAACTAGTCCAAATTTTATTTTACTTACAGTGAAGCCAATCTAATTGCCTGGAAATAGTAGATTGTTGTATCTGGCTCCATTAACCAGTATTTTCCAGGTAGTGATATTTGTTTGTTCATTCATTTATTTATTCAATAAACATTGTTTGAAGGATTACTGTGATGTGTCCTTATTATTGAGGCCATCAAAGTGAACTGGATAGAGTTGCTGCCCTCAAGGAGATTATATTGTGGGAGACATATGATAAAGAATAAATGTAAGTAGTGATAATGGCTATAAATTTTACAATGTAGGGCCAAGGAACAGACAGTGATGAACATGACCTAAAGTTCTCTTTTAAATAGGATCATTAGTGTCTTAATTAAGGCAACACGTTCCTAAAGACCTGCAGAAAGGGATTTAATAAGTCATGTTGATATCTAAGCAAAGAGTATTCCAGACAGAGCAAAAGGAAACACAAAGATGCTAAGGAATGTATTTGACATGTTTAAAAAATAGCTGAAGATGGTTTTGGGGGTATTTGAATTGAGAATTTTGATCTTGAAAACATCCTTGATATTATCCAGTTCCAGGATTGCTGGTTGGTTTTGTCTTCAAAGCCAACTCAGATGGATTGGTAGTGACTCCTACAGCAGAGCAGCAGTCAGCAATTTTTTTCTGTGAAGGTCCAGATCCTAAATATTTTCAGCTTTGTGGAACATATCATTTCTGTTGCAATCATCAACTCATTGTTGGTAGATGGCAGCCATGGGCAGTATGTAAACAAATAAAAGTACACGTGCTCTTCTCCAGTAAAACTGTTTTACCACAACAGGTTGTAGGCTGGATTTGGTCTAGGAATCTGCCAACCTCTGGGCCAGTATGGTGTTGGGCAACCTTACCCAGATATTTCAGAGGTACACATTAGTAATTCTGTCATGGGCTCATGCGAGGCACCTCAGCCATATATTTGCCACTGTAAGTCACAACAGCTTGCTCATATTACTAATTAGGCCAGACAAGTTCTCACAAGCATTTAGTGGAAAGTTAGATCTCTGGCCTCCCAAACTTGGTATGCTAGCCTGCCCTCCCCCCTCTAGATTTGCCACAAATGATATATGTGACCACACTAGAGCTTTGTAGGCTGCCTCTTGCTCCACATGCAGCCCATATGGCTAGAACTAGACTAAGCCTGAATGGCAGCCTTTCCTGGGAAGTTACTGGTAATGTTCAGAGTTAGAAGTGAGGGCTTCTTCAGAGTTTTGTCACATTCTGTCTATGCCACACAGAAAAACAAATGAAAAACTCTGTCATTTGTCTTTGAATTTGGAGCATGGGTGGGAGTGGAAATTAGCTGTGCTCCCTGCCACTGACCAGTCTTCTGGCAAGAAAAGAGAGAAGACCCTGGTCCAACTAGGGAAGAAGGGCAGGTCTTTAACCTTTCAGATTTCACAGGGTTTGGGCAGTTGTATGAGGAACACCAACATCATCTTTTTTCTTATTTTAAACACATCAAAAGAGATTTGATTAATTAGAATATAAATTAAACATGATTTCAAAAGAGATTCCAAACTATGATGGCATAAAAAAGGTAGAAGTTATTTCTCTCAGTGTGATTATCTAGAGATAAATGGTCCGAGCTACCAGGGTAGCTGTGTTCCACATGCGCATTCAGGGACTCAGATCCCTTCTATCTTACTGCTTTGCCTTCCCCTGGGCTGTTATGTTCATCTATATAGTCTATGCAGAATCCCACATCATTCCGCCCAGCAGGGGAAAGATAGCAAGTGGAAGGTGGGAAATCACTTTTTAAGAAAGAGACAGGAACTTGCACTCATCACTTCTGATCACATTTTGTTGATAAGAACATGGTCTCATAGTCACTACCTAGCTGCAAAGGAGTCTGGGAAATGTGGTCTGTAGCTGGGTGAAACCGGAGGCAAAACGAGTCCGGGGCTCATGCTGCCTGCGCGGCTCAGCCAATAGACCGACACAGAAGTTGGGTCATAGAATAAGCATTTGTTATCAGAGCACCGGTGATCTGAAAAGGCAGCGGGTTAACAGCTCCAAAAATTGCCTTAATATTCTCAGTCCAGCTTGGGGTATTTAAAGGAAAATCTGAGTATTCCTCTAGAGGCTATGTGATAGTTTCGGGGTCTGTATGGAGCCTTCCCTCTATATGATTCTATGATGAGTCAGGAACCCACGATTCTATGATGGAATTAGTCTGGAATGAATGCTAGACCGTAGAGATTGTGATCGATAAGCCTAAGGGTGTTAATCATATGTTTCAGGGTAATTTTCTAAAATAGGGAACTGGGTGGAACAGGGGACATTCAGAGCGCAAGCCACAGGGGCATTATCTGTTATTGTTAAGCTATAGGAAGGTCAAGTAAAGGTGAGGTCAGGGACTTGGAGTGGCTTCTAACTATGGGGGTGCCAACCGGGCCATTTCACGGGTAGCCATGTGCTTAGCTAAAAATCTGTTATTGTGGATTTTTAAAGGGTATTATGAATTAGAAGGGAGGCTGGAGTTTATAAAAAGAGGAGAAAATATTTTTCTCTCTGTTTTTACCTAAAGTGTGAATAGTAATGTCTAATATTATATAATACTTTAGAGATTTATAAAAATCTTTCTCATAGGTTATTTCATTTAATTCTTCAACATTATCTTTCTTTGAAGTGGACCTTATCATTTGAACTAGACATTATCTTCATTTACGAGAAGACTAAGGAGGCTCAGAAGGACTGTGAGATTACCTAAAGCCACACAGCCACTAAGTACAGAGCCAAGGTTTCACTCCAGGCTCAGAGCTCTGCCGTTTCCACACCTAGCAACTCATCTTTTTTAACAGCTAGTGCTCTAAAGGCTTCTTTCTTGTCGTTCACCAAGTGGAATGAAATTGTCACCAGCACGGAGGGTCTGACATGTTAGTGTGCAGGATACCTGAGGACCTTGATTAAAATGCAGATTACTTTACCCCAACCCTAGAAATTTTTCTCATGTAGCTCTGGCTGGGAAGCCCTAGAATTGCAATGCTTTGGGAATAATTGCAGCAGTCTTATATTTTATCATCACGTTTTGCTTAAACAGAGAAGGGGGAATATTTCACAGTTCTGTCTATCCTTTCACTTTCTTGCCCTCCCAGGCTTATATGTTTACTTTAAATTTTGGAATGGTTGCCTTCTGAAAAATCTTTGCGAATCTCTTTTGAAGCACCTCTAACAAAACAAAAAAAAACCTAAATAATGTCAAAAACTAATTTTGGAAACCACCATGTTATCCTCTCAAACAGAAGTTATCAAAGCCCTGAGTTGAGGTAGAGGTTGAAAAGGTGACTGTATACCCTGCAGTTAGAAGGCAAGAGAAAATGACGTTTTTCACCCAAAATATTTGTTATATTCATTGAGTGCGTGTGTATGTGTGAAACGTATGTATATACATATTACTGTTTCCCCGACAGAAATTTCACAGAGATTTCTATCTGGATTTTTGTTACCCTCACAATTCCCACTCAATCGCACTGGGCTTTTTTATTTGACTTTTTCTCTGTCGGACACCAGGAAGAATTTAAACTCCATCCTCTCTCCAATGGCCTCTCTAATGTATTTGCCACTTTTTACATTCCCTTTGCTTGTAGAATCTGATGGAAATCCCTTTCGGGCCTTTAGCTTTCTCTCAGAGTCAGAAACTTTTGTGTTGCTAATAGAACTTAGCTTCATTAGCATTTCAAATCCTGGGATGCTCTTAGACAACAGCGTTAGATCCAAGGGGCGCCCCAGCTGCAGCCTGATTATCAAAACTGTTTAACTGAAATCTCCAGTGGCCGGTGACTTTGACCTTATTTCTGCCAGCACATCTCATCAGGAAATCCTTTTCAAAGATTCTAGAAAAAGACACATGCATAATCTGAGAAGTTTTACTTTTGTCCCTCTCCCTAGTCTACATATTGCCTGCCAAAAAGCCTTTCTCTCTTTATCACCGTTTGTAGGTTAGATCATGGGTAGACTATGGGTTAGATTATGGATAGATGGGTAGATGGTAAGCAAATGCGTAGATGGACAAGTGAATGAGTGGATAATTAAAGGGGCAGATGTATTGGTAGATGGGTAAACGGATGGAAAGGTGTGTGGGTGGGTATCAAGTAGATGAATGAGTAGGTGGATGGATGGATGGATGGATGGATGGGTGAATGGAAAGGTAGGATAAGATAGGATAGGATAGCATAGGATAGGATAGGATAGGATAAGATAGGATAAGATAGGATAATAACACATCTTCCATCTTGTATAATATCTTTGCCATTTTATTAGCCATAATTGGCCTTATGTTCCTGAAGTTAAATACCACTTCTGCAGAAAATGGCAAGCATGTGACATATTTCCTGCCTCCCACAGGAGCAGCAGGGGGGTTGTCAAACAGTTCATTGCCATTCTGACTCAGTGTCTGCTTTGTAAAATAAAAGAAACCATCTTCCTTTATACTATACACACACACACACACACACAACACACTCATACAAACACACACTTCAATACAGTGGTATATAACAAGGCATATATAGCAAAGTCTCTTGGGAATCTTGCCCTAATTGCATGTGCCTGGACCCCACAGCCTGAAAATGTGCACTCTGGTTGAAAATTACTGTCCTGACAGAAGATTCTCTGTACCTGGTGGCTGTAGTAGTTGAGCAGTATTTGAGCGATGTGTTTCTGACTTCATTTTCTCCTTGTAGACATTCCACTAACATTTTTAAAGCACTTACTATATCTGAGGCAATGTTCTAAGTACATTTAACTTGTATTACCTCATTGAATCTTTTCCACAACCCTTTCACATAGGTACCATTAATATTTCCATGTTACTGGTGAGAGAATTAAGGCATGTAGGTTTAATTATTTGCTGAAGTTCATATGAATAAGAGAGGAGGCTGGGGTTCAAACAGTCAGCTGATGTTCAGACTCCATGGACCCACACACCATGTTATTACTCTGCCTCCCCAGTCACTAAGTTGAACTTTTAGAGCACCGTGGTCCAATAGGAATTTCTGCTATGATGAAAATGCGCTACATCTATGCTGTCCTGAAAATGGTAGCCACTAGACACATGTGGTTTTTTTTGAGCACTTGAAATACAGTTAGTGTAACGGAGGAACTAAGTTTTTAATTGTATTGAATTTTAATTAATTTAAACAGCAGTTTAAGAGCCAAGTAATAGCCTCTGTTCCTATGTATGATCTTCAAAAAATGAAGTGTTGAACTAGGAACTAAGTTAGGCATCTCAGTTATAATTAACCTTTATTAATAATATTAGCATGAAATAATTGCAAAGCACTCTTAGAATCCTTTGTGCTTTTTCTGTCCTTGAGAAGAGTCTTGCTGCTCTTCTAAGCACTCTGCCAACTGGGTGGCACATCTAATCTTAGCTCATTGGAAGATGTATTGAGAAGAGACATTAAAAACAATTCAGGCAGAATAATACAGGGGCGTCATGGGCCTGTTGTAGCATGGTGGTGCCACTGACGTTTATATTCTCAGGAGTCATTGTTAAATTTCCATCTCCCAAATACTACCATCATATATTAGGGGGGAAAAGGGGAGGTTGATGGAAATAATGGATGTTAAAGCAAGGTTTGGTGGTCGAGAAAAGAAAGTACAGGGGCATCTGGGCTCATTTGAAGGCAGAAATGCAATCCCATGCCCGTTTTTACAGAAGTGAAGAAAGTGAAGTAGGAAAGTGGGAAATTATGAACCAAGACAGAAGGAGACATGATTCTGGATGAAGTAATATAATTAAAAAAACATTATTATTCATGTGGTACACAAGTTGAAATTGGGTGAAGCTTTTAAAAGAGAAGGAAAATTAAAGTGTTAACAAAACCTAAATGTATATAGGTACATTTTATAGAGACAAGGCATTGTAGAATGTGGTGAAATTGTTAAATGTTAGTTTAGAACAGAGGTGGACAAATTATAACCCATGAGTTAACCGTAGTCCACTGCTAGTTTTTATGAAGTTTTTTTGAACATACCCCATGCCCATTCATTTATATATGGTCTATGGCTCCTTTACATTACAACAGCAGAGATGAGTAGTTAGAGCAGAAACTGTATCCCTGCAAAGCCTAAAATATTTCCTGTGGCTCTATACAGACAAAGTTTATTGACCCCTGTTTTAGAACAAAGGGGGGATATGTATTAGCACAACGATTTGGGAGTAGTTTTTTGTGGCCATCAAAATTTAAAAATGCACATCATGTTTGACCTTGAATGTAATGCTGCTACAAGAATTTCATCCAGTAGATGTTTTGGTACACATATCTACAGGGCTTCTTAGAACACTGACAAGCTGGAAACAACCTCAATGTCCAGGAGCTGGACACTAGTCAAATGAATTACAGTGCATTAATGTAAAGAGATACTTACTATTTGTTTTTTTTAAGTTAAATCTATATGTACTCATTTCTTAAATGAGAAAGTTCTGTTTATTATGAAGGAATGTTCAGGAAATATTGCTAAATTTAAAAAAGTTGCAGGACAATATATATTATTTGATTATAGTTGTGTAAAACAACAAACAATCCTCCCCAAAAGATATACAGATATATGCCTAGCACCTATTGCAGTGACTAGCACATCGTAGGTACTTAACATTGATTAAGTACATAGAGGGTATATATATATATTATATATATATATATTATATGTATAATGTATCATATATATAATATGTATTATATATAATATGTATATTTGCTTTTGATTTTATATCTTTGAAAATAGACTGAGTGTTTATGAATATATATTACTTTTTTAAATCTAAATTAAAAGTGGGGGGGAATAAACAAGAGGAAATAGCCAAAGATAAGTCTCCCCGAAACTGATCATTAAATGATGCCACCGGTAGTGGCGGTGAGCTGAGAAATTGTTGGCAGCTCATTGCTCAGTACTGAGGCATTCAGGAAGGGATGTATTTAAGTTTCAAGTTGGGACCAACAGAAACTGTTGGGCTTTAAGAAATACCTTTATGAGTCATGCACAGAAAAAGCAGAGAAATGCTAAAGAAAACAACTGAGAAGTGTGAAAAGAGAGAAGTGTGCCCCTTGTCCTGGGGGAATGATGTTTTTAAGTATCCAGGTGGGAAGGCTTACTGGAGGAAACTAGAAAAAGCAGGAAGCTGGAGAGAAAGGAACCAAATGAAGGAAGGTCATAGTGGCCAACACTCAAGGTGGCGAGAAGTGTTTGAGGAAAAAAAACAAATGTTCCTTGGGGTTCTAAAAAGGACCCAGTCTCTGCACTGATACATAGAGCCACCTTGCAAGTTCATGTTAGGAAAGTGCTCTGGTGTCTTCTGGTATGAGATCCATGGACATCAACGGTCCTGGTCCATTAGCAGGTGTTTAGATGGAAAGGCCATAAGCAGTTTCTATGTGTTGACGAATGTTAGAACTTCTCCCAGCTACCAACACAAAAGCAGCTCCGGGAATAGCCTCAGCACCAGCCTGGTGCTGGCAACACTTCCCTGCCTTGTTTTCCTTGCCGAAACACACACTTGCTCAGTGCTAACCATTTGTTTTTCTGGCAGAACTGTGGCAAGAGGAGTTTATGATGTAAAAATAAATTGAACAGTAAAAATAAATAAATATTAAGAAAAAACGTGAAAGAGACAGGTGTGCCTTTTTAGAACAATCAGTGTCCACCTCCCTCCACACTCCCCTCCCAGGTGTACCTGTACTTTGCATGACTTGTGTCTGAGGTGGATATGTCTGCGTCTATAAGAATCATTTTATTTAGACATCACACAAAGCATTTGACCAATTTTGAACACGGCTGGCTGCAATCCTGCTGCAATATTGTTGCACAGAGATGTCTGCTCTTTCTTCACAAAACTCTCCAGTTCAAACATGTTTGCAAAGCATGATTCATGGTGTTTCTTTCTGGATTGTCCAGTGGGTAATTGCTGTACGAAAACCAGAGAAACAGATGTAAGACCCTGAACCCTGGCTATAAATTTTTGTTTTATGATTATGGGTTTCAAATGTGCTGTGTCACACTGACAAGTACACAGTTACTCTGAAACAAAATGGCTTTTGGTCTCAAACTTTTGCTTTTTTTGTTTGTGTATGGTTGGAAATACGTTTATTACAGTTTCTTTTATCATGGATCAAACACAAAGAAAATACCTCGAAACGTCATTTCATTCAATGTCATTTCATTATAATGTTGATGAGATGCCTTAGGAACTTAGCTCTTGTTTATATCAAGTAGTCTATGGTAAAAGTGGTTTTATTATACATTGTTTCGCTTAAATGTGCAGAGCCTATTGACAACATTAAGTGAGGACTTACTGTAGAGGAGATGACACATACCAGAATCTTATTTTATGCTGTACCAAGAGAATATTTGGGAAAGGTTTCTTCTAATTGTTTGATTAATGTTTAAAATAGGCGTCAATAATGTAAACCTCATTATTGAGACATTAAGGAGGCCATTTTGCACCTTCTACCTATAGTTCATGGATATATATTTAAGGAATTGTGGCTTATTTGTATGTCTTTCCTTAATCTTACTTAAGATGAGTTTGGAGTAAGAATAAAGTTTTCAAGAAGTATAAGAATTAGATTTACTAGGTAATGAAATGATAAGAAATGTGTGGCTAATTTGTAGGGCTGCTTTATAAATTAATTCTTGGATTAAATAATAGTTCTAATAATTGCTATCACCATAATTAATTCATGATGGGAAATGATGAATACTGTTGCATTATAAGAAACCCATAATATTCTGTTCGTGAGGACTTAAATACTGATCATTTTATTTCAAGGCGCAAATTTATTTCTCTACAATTAAGAGAACCCTAGGGTGATTATAAATATTAAATTTTCTTGCGCAAAGAAAGAAAACACCAAATCTCCTAACCCCTACCACAAACATACACTTCGTTATTGTTGTTGTGCCATGACATAGTACTGAGGTAAGAAATTTGGGAGCAGTTGTTTCCCTTTCTCAATGAGCCTGATTCTCTAGCTTAAGAAATAACAGTGAACAGAATTTTGGGGACACCCATGCATGGCCATCTGTGACCAACACACACTACCCTTTGGAAGGTACTGAGCGAGGAAGTGCTATGGCCTCTCCTGGGAGAGATAGCTGTACACATACACCTGCCGTGCTTCTCATCTCTTAGTTTCTCCTGCTATAGCTGCTTCCTCCCCTCTCCGTGAACAACTGTCATCCACTTCCAGTATCGAGTACAAAGTGAGCCCACTTTCCAAGGAACTCTGAGGATCTTAAATAAGCATTGGGAGCTATAAGTCTCATGGACCACAGAAATTGCCACATAACGTGGTGCTTTGAGTATCTTTGCAACTATCTTAATGACCGTGTGTTAAATGTTTTGTAAATTCCTCTGTGCTCCTTGCTTACAATGTGTGTGTTTTCTTTGTAGTTAAAGGGTTTCTTATAACATAGCTCTGTCACAAAATGAGGGTCATATAAAAATAAGAGTGGGAGAGAAAATAACAAACACATAGATTCAATAAAATCTTACCCCTTTATTACTCTGGACTTTTCAATGGCAAGAACTGAGATGGCTGGGCTAAAAATTGTTTGAATGTACCTTCATAAAAGGATCTTTGGCTCGGTAAGTGTGTGTGATGCATACTTTTCATGTTGCACCATGAGTACCACTTAGCAACTCCACTAGGCAGAGCAGCATTTCAGTGTGGGGAGGGGTGCCCCCAACAGGCTTTTTAAAAGCCTGGAGGCCAAATGCACATTCTAGCACTATCCACAAAAAGGAGACTGGAGCAGTATTCTTCCCTGTGAGGGGAAAGGAGGCTGTTCCTCATGCCCCCCCCCACTTGCCCACCCTGTTTTGTGGGAGAATTGTAAGTAAATATTGGAGAGGCAGTGGAGAAGGTAGGGTGCTTTAATTCCTCCCTAGACTTTCCTTCCTTTGACGTACCATTGCATCCGTTAAACAAGTTGTGCAAAATGGCTTCCGGGTATATTAGTTCTCCCTGTTAAAACTCTCTGTCTGCCTGGGTATATTTGTAAATATTACATCTGTTCTTGTCAGTGTTGTAAGACTGGCTAAAAAGCTTCTTTTTCCTCTAGGTTGGGTCAGTGTAGAAGGTACAAAAATAATCCTCTTCTCTTAAAACTATTTTAATAAGTAGCCAGATCAGGCTGGTATTGGTGGAAACTTGCCTCTGGAGATATAAAATACTTAACCAGTTTTCAAAATATGTGTTTAATTGGGGCTTGGGGGCTGAATGTGTGACAAGAGATGCCACCAACATGCTATCGGGGTGCAAGGCCATGGGAACAGCAAAGTAATTTCCACATTGGATTGGGATTCTAGGGAGCTGGGTTCTAGGTATGGTTCTGAGCTGTATGACCTCAGGCAGGTCTCAGCTTCCCTGGGCTTCTGTTTTCCCCGTTGAAAAACAAGAGGATGAATCACAGCTAATATTTGTTCCAGGATTATGTAGTGACTGCCATTCAAGCACTATTTCTTTTTGTCCTCACAGCAACCCACTGAGGTGGGTAGTAGTAATATCCCCATCTTACAGATGAGAACACTAAAGCCCAAAGAGGTTAAATGTGTGTCCCAGATCGCAAGACTGGCAAATGGCAGAACTAGATTTGGGAATCTAGTTCAATTTGACTCCCACATCCATGTTCTTCAGCACTATACTATGTTTTCTCAGATCGGGACCTGAAACCTTGTATATCTGTGATTGTGTGTGTGTGTATATTTGGGACAGGAATAACTAATTCTTGACTACTCCTCATGCTGCCTATAGACTTGCGAGTTTTTAAAAAGTAACTGAATGCAGAAAGCTGGGTTTTTACTCCCAAGCAAATGCAATGCCTTCAGCCAGTACTTGCGAGAGGGCTAAGGAGAAAAAGACTATGAAATGGAAAGTTTCTCATCCCAAGGCTTCCCCGAGGGGTAGCTGTTCTCTCTTCTACAGTTTAGGGCTTGCCTGTACTTTTTCGGGAGTGGAAAAATACATAAGTTACAAGGAATTTAACAGACAGAGAGGCGCACAGAGGAATTTAAAGGGTGGGCTGGGGGCGAGAGGGTGGGAGGGAGGCGAGCCGGCAAGGGGGAACATGCGCTTGCAAGCTAAGCCGCTGTGAATAAAAAGGCGTAAAGGGAGCGAAGTTGGCGCTCAGCATGAACCAGGAGCAGTGTCCTGGCTCCTCCCCTGCTCGTTTTAAAAGCACTTCTTGCATTGTTTTTAAGGTGAGAAATGGGAAAGAAAGAGCCCGCTTGCATGCTCGCTCGCTGCCTGTCTCTCTGGTTGTCTGCGTTTGCAGGGCTGCTGGGAGTTTCTAAGCTCTGTGAGAATCCTGGGAGTTGGTGATGTCAGACTCGTTGGGTCATTTGAAGGTTAGCAGCCCGGGAAGGGTTCACCGAAAGTTCACTCGCATATATTAGGCAATTCAATCTTTCATTCTGTGTGACAGAAGTAGTAGGAAGTGAGCTGTTCAGAGGCAGGAGGGTCTATTCTTTGCCAAAGGGGGGACCAGAATTCCCCCATGCAAGCTGTTTGAGGACTGGGCTGCCGAGGACGCGAGCGAGCCGGGCAGGGCTTGTCTGGGCACCGTCGGGGTAGGATCCGGACCGCATTCGGAAGGCTTTTTGCAGGCATTTGCTTGGAAGGAGAACTTGGGATCTTTCTGGGAACCCCCGCCCCGGCTGGATTGGCCGAGCAAGCCTGGAAAATGGTAAATGATCATTTGGATCAATTACAGGCTTTTAGCTGGCTTGTCTGTCATAATTCATGATTCGGGGCTGGGAAAAAGACCAACAGCCTACGTGCCAAAAAAGGGGCAGAGTTTGATGGAGTTGGGTGGACTTTTCTATGCCATTTGCCTCCACACCTAGAGGATAAGCACTTTTGCAGACATTCGGTGCAGGGGAGATCATGTTTGACTGTATGGATGTTCTGTCAGTGAGTCCTGGGCAAATCCTGGATTTCTACACTGCGAGTCCGTCTTCCTGCATGCTCCAGGAGAAAGCTCTCAAAGCATGCTTCAGTGGATTGACCCAAACCGAATGGCAGCATCGGCACACTGCTCAATGTAGGTTTATTTTTTTCCCTTCTTCTACCAAGAAAAAAAAAATTAATTGTCTCTCTTGCATGCAATAAAGACATCGGAAACAAACTGCACTGGTAGCAAGACAAAGGATTTAATGATTTAATGCTGAAAGGGTGTGATATGCTGGCGTGTGCATATTGATCCCCTCTGCTGAAAATTTCCTGTTAGATGTTTTCTTCCCAAACAACCCCTCCCAACCCGGGGTCTTCTCCTTACCAACCTTACAGTGTCTTGAAAACAGTTTTAAAAATATGCATGGAGGGTGAAAAAAGTAGAGGGTGACCACAGGACTTTGAAACATTCTTCAAGTAAGGCAGTTTGGCACATTGTGCAGTTTTTTTCTAGGATGTATGCAGAGGCGAATTTAATTTTGTTGTTCTTCGGATTAGCTACGAGTTGTATTCTCTCCCCACCTTGTGTGTTTCAGCAGTCCAAAGTAATTAAAATATGACATCTTCCTTGCAAGGAATTTAGCCTGATTACGGTGGCTGCTGTTCCTGAAGTTCATAAACCACCAGTTAAAGCTGCTGCCTCCAATGTTTTCCTTGCTAAGGAAAAGCAATATTTCTTAGCATTGACCCTGCTGCCACCTTTCCGAGTCACTTTGTTGCTCTAAGAAGTTGCTGTTTTGCTAGAAAACTACTGGCAATGAACACCCCTTGGGCTGAGCCATCCATTATTTCCATATCTTGCAATTCAGCCGGGAACCTGGACATTGGTTAGAGGAAAGGAAATATAAGTGGGGTAGCCCAGATTTTTTTAAAAAAATATTGACTACTTGGTTATCTGATGCTGACACAGTGCCGAGGCACGCATCTGGTCAACAGTAGCCTGGCTGCAGGCTTGAGAAATGACCAGAAGTCTCAGAAAATTCCACCTTCGGTGGTTTAGTAGTGGGAGCCTGCAGGATGCAGCACAGTCCTGACAGTGATTTAGATAAATTGCTCAGCTATCTATCAAAATGTTTTTAGTACTTTATTTGACAATTCATTGGAGCATTAGCCTGAAAATGACATTTTAAATCTTTGTTTTCAAAGAGGTCAAAGTTTAACTGGAAGAAATTGAGTTTTCCTAATAACATGGTGGCTTATCTAAAGAGAGAGAAGGAAAAGGGGGGGGGGGGCAAAGACAAGATTTAAATTGCCCTCTCTGAAACTTTTTCTTAAGGCTACAGACTTGCTTCTTGGGCCAGGAAATCAACAGGTTTGTAGCTGAAAAATCAATAACCATTTGATGCCAACAGTCTGGCTGTCTGACTTAATATTTTGTAGAGCCATAACCAGGGCAAAAAGAATATCGTTTTCAGAAAGCGTCTTAATCTTCAGCTGCTCCCCAAACGCCTTTTCTTTCCTACTGCCTATTTTCTTTCCAGAGAACTCAAAGAAACTGAGCATTACAAAATAATTTTCCAACCCACTAACAGATCTTTTAGACCTGTCCTTTCTAGCAATTAAAACAGTATGAACAATTTGACTTGGAATCTCAGGGAACTGGGGCTCTCTCAAACTTTTTCTTGTAGGAGAAAGTTCTAATGAAACACTTTTTAACGAAGGGAAAAAATGCCCAAGACCTGGCATATAGCTATTAGACCTAATAGAGCTTTTATAAGTAGACAGTCTCCCTTTTGTAATTAACCCTCTAAACATGCCCATTAAGTTGTAGGAGTAGGGGGAAAAGCTTTGTTTGTTCTTGAACAAGTTAAACAAGGGATTTGCCTTATCTAGGAAGAGCGAGTGGTAAATGTGTCATTCGCCTATGGCTTGCCGATAAGCAAGAAGTGTTGATAACAGCAAACTTCAGCTAATCAAAGAAACTTGCATTAGAAAAAGTAAATAAAGGCATTTGACAAAGGGATTTCAGAAATTCCAGTGTCTTATTTTTGTAAGCAAGGCTATTAGGAATCATTGTGCTCAATTTCACAAGGGTTTGAATCCCACACCCCAACTATAGTGAGTAAAATGTAAATATTGCTTATACTCCTTTAGAGCTGGTTTTTCCTCCTTAAACCACTTTATGACTGGTTAGTTTAGGTGTTCAAGTGATCAAGTTTTTAAGCATAAGTAAAAATTCTAACACTGCCATGTGGTGTTTGGTTCAGGGTGACACAACTAGTTAGAGCTTTTGAAATAAAAGCATATTAGGAGTACGTTTGTATAAGTAAGAACATAAAAGCCACAACCTTTTCCATTTTACTTAATGACTGTTTTGATGAGAAGCAGATCTGTTTGTGCTCTTAACACAGAGGAAACAGTGGGCAAGGAAGGAAAAAAATAGTACTGAACTCCAACCAAAACTATTTTGTTTTGAAATCTTACTGATTTTTTTATGGTGTGAGTGTGTGTGTGTGTGTGCGCATGTTTGTGTGTAGTAATTAGAGTAAACCCTTTGAACGTAAAACACACCAGAAGTTTTCTTTGAAAGGTGTTAGAATAGTCTTATTTTCTTTTTTAATTTTAAAGACAGAAAAATGATATATCAACCAGCTGCTGGTTGGAGCAAGGCCTGTAAATTGCTGGTTATAAAAATGCGAAGTCAGGATTAGTGGGCTACTAAGGGAATGCAGTATAAATAATACGATTTAAGACTGCCCCTGGAAGGTATGGAGTCACTAGATTTCTGTTCAGATGCCTCCTGGATTATCTTGGTTTTAGGCTGCTCCAGATGTTTTCAGTATTAATTGCTCAGTGGGCATAGGATTAATCCTAATATTTGTGATCTAAATATAGTTGCTTTCAGCAAAATCATGAGTGTGACAACTTCTTGGCCCTTATCCTTGCCTTATCCCTACTCAACACACCAAAAGAGAGAGAGAGAGAGAGAGAGAGAGAGAGAGAGAGAGAGAGAGAGAGAGAGAGAGAGAAAATATTTTCTTTTTGAAATAGTATTTTGCTCATTAATGAGGAAATAATCTGTTTGCAACAAATAAACTGTGTCAGTGTATGATTAAGGAACGAAAAAGTCCCTTTTCAGAGCCCTGGGACCTGAATTTTAAGTATTAAACAGTATTAAATTCTCTCCTAGTGAGATATAAATTGGGGTCAAAGTGGCAAAATCAAAGATACCCTCTGAAAGAGAGACTAAATAAAGACTGACAGCCACCATATGAATTGAATGGGGTTTTGAATAAATATTTCGTTGAAAAGGCTCAATTGTTTTTCTAAAGTAGGACATAATTTTCTGCTTCTTGGCCACATGACGGTGGTAACTAATACCATCAGAAAGAAGAAAAGAAAAGGGACTTTTGCTTCAATCTCAGAGAGTGGAGGGCAGGGATCGATTGAAAACAAGTGGAAGATTCACAAAGTTTTCCCCAAAAAATATATACTAAAATAAATACTGTCAATATCCAGATGACTTGGTATTTTGGGTAGGGAAGTATTGACAGGCAACTTAGAAGAAAAGAAAAATGAATGCATTTAAATTTTATTGCCAGAAAAGAGTGCATTCCAAAAATAAAACAGCAAAAGAGGTAGACATCTGCCCGCCTAAACTTTGGCTATGGAATTGATTTGGGAGCTCTAGTTTAGAATTTGATTCTCCAGCCCAAATGCAAAGCCGTCGCACTGGACCAGGTGTTTTTTTTCTTAGTAGATAAATGACCAGAATGGCAATTTCTGAGAGGTTAGCTGACCTGAATCAGTTTTCTTCTCATTTCTGGAAACCTGGCTTTGACCATATATACCCAGTCAGTATCATCATGAACTTTTCTTTACAGCATAAAAGTAAAAGAAAGTTCTTCTGGATATCAGATGTTTATAATTTACGGTCAACATGTTAAGCCCCTGAGTTGGCTGAAAGGGAAAGAAAACCTTACCATTTTCTCCTTTATATATTCCACAAGCATCAATAAACTATTTCAGAAGAGAAAAACATGATAAATGATCAAGATTATAAATTCTGTTCTCAAGGAATTTAAAATCTTTAAAATCATTTTTTTAAAAGCTGGGAATTTTTAGTTAGAAAGTAACTTTCTGGGAGGCAGATGGAGATATAAAATCAAGATGCAAAATATAAAACTCTTTTCAAGTCGCACAGGACTTATTAAACAATAAATACGGTATTCACTTTTGAACATATTAAAAAGAATCTTCTATTGAGTTTGAGGTACACGTAAGTGCCAATAAATTTTTCCCTAAATGACATTTTTATACTTTAAATGTTCTAATATAAATTCAGTTAACTATCAATTAAATAGATTATTTCGGAAATGGGAGTTTTGATTAAGGTTAATCAGAAAAATCTTGGCTAAAAACCTTTCCAAAAGATATTAATGTGGAATCTTGCCTTTCAAATTACAGGGTAGTTGTGGCAATCATACATCTCTGATTTTCTAGAATAACCCACTTTCAAATATACTGCCACAATTCCCACATAAATCACTGAAATATGCCAGATATTTCAATATTACGACATCTCCTAGGCTGCCCCTTGAACCCAGGAGTGGCATAGAAAGTCTTTGTTTGTATTCTGTGGTCAGTATAACCAGAGCGCTCACAGCTTAATTTTTCTATCATTACTGAAGATCGCCTCGTGCTTCTGGGTCATTCTTCTGAACATGAATTCCTTTTGTGGCAAACTATAGATCTGTAAATAGAAGACTTCACTTGCAAAATGGATTTTAGTATTATGATTGGGTTTCTGACTCTAGTGCGCTGGCGTGTGTGTGTTGGGAGTGGAGAAGGTGGTGGAATTATTACATTGAATTACCATGCACAAATCTGTATCAGGTTTTTGCGAGCTGCTTCTTAAAAAGTTGGGAATAGGGTGATGGAGAGACGAGAGCAGACAGAGTTAACTCTGGTTTCAGATTTATCAGTATTCTGTCTGTAAGTGGCTTGGCCTAAGTACCTCTTGTTAACTAGGAGATGAGATAACCTGCCCCATCTATAAGATCTAATAACACAACCTCATCCGTCAATATGTTGCCTGAATTCTCTTCTTCCTTCCCAGCTTCCTTACTTCATCATGAAGAAGCAGGACTCCAGTCCCATCCCACCCCTTAAACCCCTTTACATGAATTAAAAAAAAAAAAAAAAAAAAAAGTTGCTAAAGTTCTCTCTACCTAGGAAACAGTAGAGGGTGAGTCTGCAGGTATTATGTTATTTATCTTGAGCTTTCAGAGCTTCTTTGATGGGTATTCAAACAGGCAGTGGAACTGCTGACTTGATATTTCTCTGGCCTTGTAGGGTGGGGAGCTGAAAGGGGGCCCATTTAGTAAGATAAGACTCTTGGTCCCTTGTATGTGTGATAAGGCGAGGATAACAGGAACTGATGTCAGCAAGGCGACTCAGCCTGGCCAAGCATTTCCTCTAGTCAAGGCACAGGGATTCCAGGAGCCCCCAGGCCTCCCACAGTAGCTGCTGAAGTGAACCAGCTTCGATGGAGAGAAGCTCATTTTAACACAAGTGATAGTGGGTGACGGTGTCCCTCATTCCCAAAAGGAGATTTTTCTAAACAAAGCAAAGAATAACTTGGGGGAGGGGAGGGAGTGATTTTAATAAAAACTGATTGAGATTATAATAGCAATTTGTCATATAATAGGTATTTGTTTCTTGGCTGTCAACAGTTTCCCTCTGATGTCTCATAGGACAGTCTATCCAGCAGTCACCAAATATTGTCACTCACGAACCCTGCCAACTCCCCATATAGAACAAAATGGGAGGGAATTCACATTGTCAGAGTTAATACCTGGGACTCCTGTTCACTTTTCTAAGTACCATGTTCCCACCCCCATCTGCATCATATGACAGGACCGTAAAAGCCATTTCGTTTGCCACAGCCCCGAAACCTCTGAGCAGTTTTTCCTCCCCCCTTTCCGTCTTTCTATCTTAAACACAAATTGGTTTGTTTTTTTCTTTTTTCTTTCACAAGTATCTCCGATTTGAGGTGTGGAGAAGGAAAAATTCGAATGAAAGTGTCCTATTTTATTTTTTGGAATTCATAGTTTCTCCTTAGTCTATTCTTAAATATTTCTTCTTCTTTTTTTTTTAAGTTTTAGTTTTGAATAAGGAGTTACTCTCCTCATTTGACTCAGATTTAGTGAAATGTCTGTTTTTGTTGTTATTGATCAATTACTGTTCACCACAGATTGACATTTTACTAAATCAGAAAAAAAGAAAATAGCTGAATTCAAAAGACTGTGATAGGAATGATGCAGATAAGACCAGTGTATCAATTAACTGGGAAGAGAAGATTTGGATCGCGTTTATCACAACTTTTCTCGAATTTGCAGAGCAAATGAAGACCTCATATGATAAATCCCTATTCTCAAAAATATTAAAGCTTTCAGGGGCTACAGTATCTTTGTCTTGTCATCAAAGTCCATAATTATAAAAAGGCTGGTGATCGGAAGGCCATTTCAGCTTCAAAAGATATTTTAGGGTCTGGTCTATTGGAAAGCTTGGGGGTATAATTAACTAAAATGGAAATGGAGGAAAGCGAAATTTAGTTCCTGATGTTTTAATTTAGCTCAGTACTGCCATGTGTTATTGAAGAGAATTCTTAAAGGCAAACATAATTATTTCATTATGGTCCTCAGAATGCTTTCATTGGCTTTAATGACAAGAGGCTGTATAAAAAGGCATACATTTTAATTAGTCCTCCTTATATTTACATCAGATAAATAACAAATAATTGATGAAAAACAAGTCTTTGGAATGGATGATTTCACATAGTGAGCTGGTTACAGCTTAATGATGAAACATTTCTCTGTTGCTTTGCATTTTAATTATTGAGACATTACAGTGGTGGCGCCGCAGAACTAAAATACCGTTGTTGCTATTTTATTATAAAAAAAAAAAAAAATCACGATTAATGCCTATGAATAGGAAGCTGGAAAAAGGTGCCTAGAAACGCATCGCAGTGAAAGTAAATTACCAGTCCCATTAATTTTACTACGTTTGTTAGCTCTCATTTTGATCACTTTTATCTTTTATGCTTCATCTTTTTGCGTTAGGAGTGTCCGGGGTTTCACAGGAGTTTTTATGGCCACATCTTCTCAGTACCTTTCTTTCTCTCTTGCTGCCCGTTTTGAAGACTTGCCTGAAAGTACCTTGCCAAATGTGTCCTGGAAATTCAAAAGCCTTTCTCCATGTTATAGGCCCGCTTTACCTTTGATTTTATATGAAAACCCATTTCACATGATTCATCCGTTTTGGTGTATAGAACACTAATTGTTATTATTGATTTTAAATTCCGTGACCATTACAAGTAACCCAGATGACTGGCAGATAAAGGGTAATAATCCATGGAGTTCTGGAACTGTTTCATGTTTGTCTGGAGTACTTTATGTGATCAATATTAACTGCCCCATTGAAACTAACTGCTGTATCAAATAACACTCAATCAAATGAATGTGCTTAGAGATTATTTATTGAAAGCTTTAATTGTTCACTGGGGCCCTGCTTATCAGAGGAAACAATAGGAACTAGAGAGAAGATGAACAGGTTTGGCTTCGCGGAGAAAGTTGGAAGATGCTGATTGAACAGGGCATCTGTCTGCTAATTGGGTAAGAGTTTCCTGAAACCCACGTTGGGCTTCTAGTGGGCAGAAGGTGCAAATACTCTTACAGAGGTTATCCTATCGTCTGTACGCCCTGAGCTCTCAAGAGAAGAAGGTGTCTTGATTTTCTTGCCCTCAGCCCAGAGGTTGTGAAAAGTTGTCACTCTCTGAGAGTTTTACTGGTTCTCCTTCGCAATCCCACTCACACATTGTCCTTCCATGCATCTCTCCACCTGTATCCCTGTCACTGCCTGATGGGCTGAGATCATGGAAATGGCCTGACTTGACACAGGATCAATTTCTACAGCTATGAAATGGGAATAATAATGTCTACATTGCAGGATTTGTAGAAAGATTAGAGATAATGTAAATGAGGATTCTGTTCTCCCCCTGAAAACATACAGACGCCACCGAGTAGAACTTCTGCTCAGATTTCAGCATGACACCTGTGGTTTATGTGCCTTGGCTAATAGTAAACAGTCATTTCTTTTTTTAGCTGGAATCTCTTTTCCTCAGTGAAATGGTTCCTCTGTCTGTGGCTCATAACTTAGGTGACAGTCCTTCCCATTTGTCACAGTTTGGATAATACGGTGGTCCTGATTCACTGGCACCCATTTACCAAACCTCCAGATTTAGTACAAATGGATTGACTTTTATAAGTGAGCACTGTTACCTTCAAAGTTGTCACAATACACTTTGCCCAAGGATGCTGTCAGGGGCACAGTACATTTTTATTACTCCCTGATGGATTAGATCTTGGCAGTGTTCCATTCAACAAAAGACTCTTGGGTGTCTGCCATGTTCCAGGCTCCCTGAAATGTTCCGTGGGGGACACCAAGATGAATCTAATGCTATCTCTTCTCTCTCTGGATTCACAGTGTATGGGAGATACTTGTGTACACAAGTCCTTGTGACACAGCCCCCTTATAACACAAACACAAGAATCTCCTCGGGACTTTGAACCTGAGTTTCATTTTGGAAAAAAATTTAAAAACCGCTGAGAACAAGAGCTGATGAAAAAAGTGAGGGATCAAGTGGGTTACACATTTTTGTCACACCAAGCAGGCTTGAAGTTTTTCTGTAGGTAATTTTCTGTAGGTAGTGCCTCAGAGTTAATTTGTAAATGAATTTACAAAGCAGAGTTTTCAACTCATCTTGAGCAAGGAAATAGGTGCACACCTTTCAAATGTGCTTCTTGAAAATTCTCATACGGATGTTCCTGAGATGTTTATTAAATAAGGTGCCGTTGGAGTTGGGTCTGATTAGATTAACTTTTAAAATATCACTTATTTCTTTATAATTGTTTCTGTGACTTATTGCTGTGTAACAAGCTGCCTCAAACTTAGTAGCCTAATGATTTATTGTCTCATTCTGTGGATGGGCTGGGCTCAGCTGGGTAGATCTTCTGCTCCACGTGATGTCAGCTGAGGCTGCATCGTCCAGGCCTACACTGGGCTGGAAGCCCACGACCGCTCACTCCCGTGGCTGGCAGTCGATGTTGGCTGTTAGCAGAGAGCTCAGCTGGGGCTGTCAACTGGAGTAGTTGCATGTGGCTTGTTTTTCTCATAGCGTGGCCCTGTTATTCTGAGACGGCATTCCCAGAGGGAGGAAGCAGGAGCTCCCAGTCCTCTTAAGGGCTACGTCCAGAGCTGGCATAGAGTGACTTTCACCATATTCTGTTGGTTAAGCAGTCACAGGGCCAGCCCAGATTCAATAGGTCTACCTTTCAATGGTAAAGTGACAAAAAATGTGCAGCCATCTTTACTCCACCATAACAATCATCATGTACTCTATGCCCTATGATAGGAAAGAAATTATTGTCTTCTGACAATAGAGACTAACTGGAAGAGTTATTGTGCGGTTTTCGTTTGGGTTTTACTGGCTGGTTAAATCCCCAAATTCTACTCTCAGGACTATACAACCTTTATTATCAGTTAATCCTCACAAAAATTCTGCGAGGAAAGTATGATTATACTCATTTTACAGAAGAGGAAATTCAGGCTCAGAGAAGGTGAGTAACGTGACTGACATCACACAGTGGCAGACTAGGTTTTAAATCCCACAAAGGTCTTCCCTCCATCCTCCATGCACAGTTACTCACGTAAGGGTCATCAGCTTCTTCAGTTTGACTCTGTCATCTCTCAGGTGAGTGAAGCATTCCTGAAAAAGTTTCATACCCTGATAATATTCTGACATGGCATGTTTCGGTTTTGGGGAAATGGGGGAAAGAGAGGTAAGGAACTGCGAGTCACATCATTTCCTTTGATTACATTATTTCTCTAATAGAAGCCACAGCCTTTTAAACTGTGGTGGGAGCTATGGGGCTGTTTTATTCTTTTGTCCTTTGTTTTCCATCCTGTTTGTCATTGAAGTCTGCACTGGCCTAGCCCTGTATAGCTCACAGGAGTTGGGGTCAGGATTAGTCTTGTGTTTACTGAGGAATTGCAGAAAGTTGAGAGATGAGACATAAGGTTTTTCATGTTATTGTGGTTCACTCATAGCCCTCATCTAGAGATGGGTACTATCGGTTCCTACTATGTAGGTGGCGTCTCTTAGTTAAACAGCACAGCTGTGTCTTCCGTTACTTAAGAAAAGGCGGGGGGGCTTCCTAAGAGATGATGAAGTTGAACCGATATTTTAGTATTTGCCACCTATTTCAAGTATCTATTTTATTTAGAGGGTCCTAAACCTAAGAAAACTATCACTGTTTAATGAAGTTTACATTAATAATAATAATTATTATCCTTTCATATAATGCTCTTATTTTGGTGATTTCAGATATATTTTGAGTGCAATATATTGTACTTTATTTTGGATTTTTATATGCCATATTCTACGTGTTTCTTTTGTTTGAAATCTAATTGTTGAATGATATATTTTGAGGAAATAGAGACAAATGGACAAACTGACTTACTCAAGGTCATGTAGTGGGTTCTAGATAGAAGTGGATCAAAATGTAGAAAATGCTGCCGTGTGTTACCGCGTGTACCGTGAGGTAGCATGCCATGTGATACAATGGAACTGGGCACGCTTCATTCACACCTCTGCTGTGGGAGCTAGAGCTGCAAGCTATCTCAATTTTTTTTTTTAACCTGTCAAATGGATCCATAAAGGTTACCTTGCAAGCTTATCATAGACTTAAATAAGAGAGTGTATTTAAAGTACCTGATATCTGAGACTCAGTAACTAGATTTCTTTCCTCAATACTTTTTTATGAAAAAAATATACAAATGCAGAAGAGTTTAAAGAATTCTACAGGGAACACATAAATACTCCCACCATACCTGCCATTAAAGTTACCAGGGTTGTTTTCTGTGTTCCTACCCATTTCTCCTTTTTTCTGTGTATTTATATTTGTTTTGTTTTATTGGTTGGGTTCCCTTACTGACCTGAAAAGTCTTTGAGGTCAGATATTGTGTTCTTTACTTATGTTTTTCCAGGGCTAATATAGTGCTTGGTACCCTCTGGTCAGTACTCAGTCAACTGTGTTTGAGTCAGTGGATATGTTCAAGCTCACCACCCCTTAATACAAGGTCTGACAATCAAGTTCCTGAACTTGTTGCAACATGTTGCTAAACTTTTTTGATATCAGAGGGATTATTCATTATGAATTTGTACCAACTGGACAAACAGTTAACCAAGTTTACTATTTGGAAGTTTTGTAAAGGCTGTGTGAAAAAAGTTAGACAACCTGAGCTTTTCGCCAACAATTCATGGCTCTTGCATCACGACAATGCACCAGCTCACTCAGCACTGTCTGTGAGGGAGTTTTTAGCCAGTAAACAAATAGCTGTATTGGAACACCCTCCCTATTCACCTGATCTGGCCCCCAGTGACTTCTTTCTTTACCTGAAGATAAAGGAAATATTGAAATGAAGACACTTTGATGACATTCAGGACATCAAGGGTAATCGGATGACAGCTCTGATGGCCATTACAGAAAAAGAGTTCCAAAATTGCTTTAAAGGGTGGACTAAGCACTTGTGTCGGTGCATAACTTCCCAAGGGGTGTACTTCAAAGGTGACCATAGTGATATTTAGCAATGAGGTATGTACCGTGTTTCCCTGAAAATAAGACCTAGCCAGACAATCAGCTCTAACGCATCTTATGGAGCAAAAATTAATCTAAGACCCGGTCTTATAGTAAAATAAGACCGGGTCTTATATAATGTAATGCAATGTAATATAATATAATATAATATAATATAATTAATATAATAAATATAATATAATTTTGGGTCTTAATATATTAACTTTTGCTCCAAAAGACACCTTAGAGCTGATTGTTCGGCTAGTTCCTATTTTCAGGGAAACAGGGTAGCACTTTTTCTAGGATGAGTTCGTGAACTTAGTTGTCTGACCTCCTATACTAGCTATCAGCACTTTCCAAAAGAACTTTCTACAATGATGGAAATTATCTATAATTCTCTGTTGTCCAACGTAGTAGTTGCTAGCCATGTGTGGTTATTGAACACAAGAAATGTGGTTAATATGTTTGAGGAACTGAATTTTTAATTTTATTTAATTTTATTTCGCTTTCAAAAGCCACATGTGGCCAGTGGCTACTTTACTGAACAACAGAGCTCCATCGTGTTTCCCCGAAAATAAGACCTAGCCAGACCATCAGCTCTAATGCGTCTTTTGGAGCAAAAATTAATATAAGACCTGGTCTTATTTTACTATAAGACCTGGTCTTGTTTTACTAAAAGACCAGGTCTTGTTTTACTAAAAGACCAGGTCTTATTTTACTTTAAGACCGAGTCTTACATAACATAATGTAATATAAGACCAAGTCTTATTATTAATTTTTAAGTTCCAAAAGACGCAGTAGAGCTGATGATCCGCTAGGTCTTACTTTCGGGGAAACAGGTTATATACTTCAGCTTTTAATATGTTTTCAATATTTGTTCATTCTTTTCATTTCCCTTTTCCTTTAGCCTTTATTCTTCTTTCCTATTGCTATTAAGGAGCTCTAATTATCTCTTTATGTAGATGGTAAATAGACTGTAGGAGAATGTAAACAGAATACTTCAGGGCAGTGATTTCAGTCATTGTTTAACTTGTTTTCCTTCTGGGTGGAACTGTTTTTCCTGGGGCCTGGCAAATTCTTAGCATTTATTTTGCTAACACTTATTTTGCCCAGCTAAACCAAGATTTTCACAGAATCCAGTGGGCTGTACTTAATTATATTCTTTGTAGCAATCGTATCAATGTGGCATACAGTTTCCAATCCTGTGCTCCATTCCTGCTTGGTTTTTAAATGGACACAGAGTGTCTTCTAACATTTTCCAGCTGCTTTCACTCTGCTTAAATATCTTAAACTTCAGGGAGGCAGAAAAGAACAAGCCATACTTTATGGAAGCCTCAGCGTGTATTCTAGAAAATGCCATGATCTGCCACCCAAGAGCGCCTTCTGCTCATTTATATGTGGTCTCCTTTGTAACCCACTGCCTGGCACACAGTAGGTATCCAGGAAACAGGCTGAAAATCCTTCAGTGGAAATGAACTCGAAATTCAGAACATCTCAAGTAGTTTCTGCTTTTATTTATTTGTATATTTGTGGGTTCAAAACACCTTAAGTATACTTGAGGGAGCTTTCAAAACTTGGGAGGTTCAAGTTGGCTGTATGGCAAGCTCTTATAAATGTGTTAGCTGGGAAGCTGGCCTGAGAATATGAGAATGGGATATTTCCTTGGGTTTCTGGGACTCACTTTGATGTCCTCGGAATAGATTTTCTAATAGTACTTCCTGTTCACCAGGACATTGCTGCTGCTCCTCTCCATCCCCACCTCCCACCCCCACCCCCATTTTTGTCCATCTCTAGAAATGAGAAGTACATAGAAATAAGACCAAATCAGTGATCAAGAGAAACTTTTGAACCAAGGTTTGTGTCCTCCAGCCCGAACGGTTGCAAGCTGTGATTGATTTTTTTAAAAATGGAATAACCACCATCATCATAATATCCATTAAGTGCGTATTATCTGCCAAGTGCGCAAAACGACTTACATCATCTAAACTTCACAGCAGCCTGAAGAGGAAGCACTGTTACAGCTCCCTTTAACAGATGAGAGTCCCCAGGCATAGAGAGGTTCAGGTACCCATTTCACATCTCTTGAGTACGAGACAGTGAGTTGAAATTTCCCAGCTCAGCTTTGCATAATGTGCATTTCCTTCCCTCTGCCAACTACCGTGTTTCCCCAAAAGTAAGACCTACCTGGACAATCAGCTCTAGTGCATCATTTGGAGCAAAAATTAATATAAGACCCGGTCTTATTTTAATATAATATAATAATATAATATAATATATAATACCGGGTCTTATATTAATTTTTGCTCCAAAAGACGCATTAAAGCTGATGGCCCGGCTAGGTCTTATTTTCGGGGAAACACAGTATGCAAAGTACACTCTTATTTTCTTTGTGGGGAGGGGAATGAGAAAGGTTGGAAGCCTCAGAACCCAGAAAATAATAAAAGGGTTTCCAAGTGAAAGCTGGAAACAATACATTTTTAACAAAATGGGCAGTTACTCTAATTGCTTTACCCCTACTGTTCAATTCCTTTTTATGTCCTAATTCATTAAATTATGTGCACACACAGGCTTATTATTTACAGATGTATGCACTTTTAACTGGCTCATATGAAACAGATGTTTTGCGATAGGTAACAGAGAGCAAGTGATCTAAAACCTCCTTAGTGGGTATCAAGTGAGTATTATGGCCCATTACCTGCAGGTCTTTTGCTATTATTTTGAATTGCAATGTCCAGTGTGAGGAGGCTAATTCAATCTGTCCCTTGGAGGAACAAATAAAACTACAACAATCCTATAGGGAGACAGCTGCATCTCAAAATAAAAGAGGGTGTGCGCAGGTGATAAGCAGGTGGTGTTCACATGTGGGCTCAGGTGGATGTGAGTGAGTTTTATAAGCAATTGGAGAAAAAACACAAAAAGACCCATTGCGTTACAGAGGATCTTTTTATATTTTTTAAGAGCCTTATACTATGATGTTTTAATCATTACAGTCTTTAAATTCATAGCGAAGCAATTATCATAGTCTTTTTCATCCAGAATTTAATTCTTTATTTTTGGATGGAATTATTCCATTGCTCTTGTAACTGGAAGGAATGCATGCGAAGCTTAGTTGGGTAAGTACATAATGATGTCAAATTACTATCTACCAGATTCTGGAAGAGTTGAGATGGGCCCTGACCACAGGTTCTTCATGGCCCCACAATAAATAATCTTCAGTTGATGATAACTTTTCCATTGATCAAAAGGAAATCACAGTAGTAGCTCAGATTCAAGGGTAAAGGCCCATACGATGGTGGCTCCCTAGAGGTATGGTTCTTGAGGAGGCCATACTCGGAGACCAGCTACCATGCTATCTTATCTGGCTGTAGAAATAAACGCACACCTCTTTTTCACCACAAGATAACATGGCCTAATAAAAATAAATATGACCACCTCACATTGCCAACTGGGTGGCATAATGTCAGTGGACAATTACTTCAATACTTCTTTAGAATATTGGGAAGCAATAATAATTACCCCTCAAGTCACAGTGAGATTTATTATTTATGAATTCTCAGGAGTACTCTAAAGAACAAAAACAGATTGGAGCAAAAATATGGCTGAAATTGTGTCATTTTGCACGTTGAAAGCTGGAAACCGTCACAACTGAAATGTAAAATGGGACATGAAATATTAAGTGGCATATCAGGTTTATTGCATATATGACCATGAGAGTACATTTTATTTTGTCTCATGGAGCGCTAAAAAAAAATCCATGTAATGGATTAAATTTATTAAAACTCCCATATTGTGACTGGCTCTAGGCCAGGGAACAAGGCATGATAAATAATCCCAAAAGACAGAATATGTAGGAAGGAATTTTAAACTGTATTTATGATAGACATATTGACCTCCTTAACTAATAAAAATGTATACATGAGGTTAGTTTTGAAGGAAAGGTGCAGACCTTAATACATTTAGAGTATATATAAATACTATATACACTGTGGTGTTAGCATCCTTAAAATATTTCTCACATTTCTGTGACATATAGCTATCATAATCTTTTCTTTATCCTGGAAGCAAAGGAAAGCCTGGATTTTATAGTAACATGTGCAGTTACTATATTAAGAAATAGTTTTAACATCCTTTGTCTTAAAGCAGGGGTCAGAAAACTGAGCCAAATCTGGCCTATAGCCTGTTTTTGTAAATAAAGTTTTATTGGAATATGCCACCTCTGTTCATTTACATCTTGTCTGCGCTTGCTACCTCCCCCCTTCAACAACGGCAGACCTGAGTGGCTATGACAGAGATCAACCATATGGCTCCCAAACCTTCAAGTACTAACTATCTGGCCCTTAACAGAAAAAGTTTGCTGACCTTGTCTTAAAACATTAAAAAATTAATAGGATGGCTTGGCATAGAAATGAGTGCTTTGTTTCTTATTTATAATAATCTTGTGTGTGGATTCAGGAGGCCAGCTCTGGATCAAGCCATTTCCTAACTGTGACCTTCGCCAAGTCATTGAACTTCTCTAAGCTTCAGTTTCCTCCCGCGATACTAGAGATTGAAAAACAGATAATGATAATAATTCCTGCTCTTCTTCACACTTTTATCATGAGGGAGCAAGTAGGTGACAACACACCTCAAACCATCCACCACCAAATAATATGTGCTGTGAGCAGACTCTGCTGAATCGGCCACAACTATCATCATTTCTTTGCTACCGGCTATATAGATTTCTAGGCAGATTTCATTCTTTTTTGTTTTTTTTCCAACTAACATGTATTGAGCTCACGCTATGCACTGAGCACTCTTTTAAGCACCGAGTAGGTAAAGGCAAGGCAGCCGAAGCCTTTGTGTGTGTGACTGATACGCCCCGTCATGGTAGTCATCAGGTCCTTCCTCCAGCTTGGGGCTGTTTTTGCAATCTGGTGTTTTCAGTTGTCCGTTTACATGGGCCAAGAATGGTGTCTTCTAACTTCTTCATAACTCAGCATTTAGCAGAGTGTCTGGCCCTACGAGGTGCTCAGTGTAATTTGTTCAGCAGCTGGATGTGGTTGGCTGGTAGTCACCGCCCTGTACTGCCCAGCTTCCCCATTCAGTCGATCCAAAGGTTTGCCACTTTGGGTTTTCAACAACTGTCGAAGGCCTTCCCATGAGTGATCACTATGGTAAGGAGGTGTTTAAAGAAGCTGTGGGTTGGGGGTGGGCTGGGAAAACCCATGAGAAGATGATCGTTGTAATATTTTGGATTAATTTCTGAGAGGCTGGGAAGGAAAGGATAGTTGATAGAGAGTAAGGAGGCAAAGGTGACATAACTTGCTTTATTCTTATTAGCTTGTAGATAATCTCTGAGAGACAACTATTTTAGTAGGGAAATGGAAGTGAAGGTCATGAGACTGATACGTAGGAGAAAGATAGGAAGGAGAATAACTTTGAGATTCATCGATTGTGGGGACAGAGCCAGGAGTGCAGTTTCCAGGCTCTTGGCCTCGCTAGGAAAGGTGCTGGCTCAGGTAGTAAATGGCCATCAACTATGATTAGATAGCCATCAGCTGTGGCTCGTTGGCTGTCAGCTGTAACCAGTGAGCCATTGGCCACTAATATAACTGCCGTGGCTAGGCTACCAGCAAATGGGGCTAGCAAGAAGATGGTGGTTGAGCTAGCAAGAGTGGATTGCAGTTAGCACGACGGATTGCAGCTAGCAAGAGAGGTTGGATGCCAAAGAAAAGTGGTCAGCAGGTTGCGGATCGTGTGTCTCCTGCTTCCTGTGTCTCCTGCTTCCTGTGTCTCCAACACAGCCGCCAATGAGAATATAGTGGTGTGACTCCCCTATCTATGGCTCTGTAGGTGTTCCTTTTTGGCCTCACGATGTCCTGTGTTCTTATGTGGGGAGCGGGACTAGAGACCCCACATGCCACCCCACGTGACATCAACACAAGGATGATACTTGAAATAACTGCTTATGTAACTGTGTGACAGGCATTGTCCCAAGTGCTTTACAGTGACATCATTTAATGCTCACAATGATCCAAAGAGGGATATACTATCATTTCATACAAAGAGAAATTGAGGCTCAGAGAGATTAAATAACTTGCCCAAAGTCACACAGCTAGTGACTAGGAGAACTAGGATTTGAACCCAGGAAGGCTGGCTCCAGAGGTCACACTTCCAACCTCATGCTTCAACTTGTCTGCAAAGATGGAAAGTTTCCTGAAGGAAGGAATATCCAAAAACACTTGAGACTTGGGGCCTGCTTACAGTTGAGAGATGGGTGAAAATTTCTTTGAATTATTTTTTTTAAGTTTTCCTTAGCAATTTCTTTTTAAAGAACTAAACTTAAAGCACTTGGAAATTCTCATCTTTCTCACATCAAGAAATACTGAGAAATCACTGTCATGGAAGTAAAAAAAAAATCAACGTTATAGCATTTCTATAATCTGAACAATTCCATATAGAAACTTAAGAATCTTTTTTAAATAAAATATTCCCATTAAAAAAAATATTGCCAAGTGTATCCTTTTGAACTGGTGTGTTACACTCATCTCCAGAACCAACAAAATCTTCATATTACTCAACTAGAAGGTTTGGTAAGGATATTTACTACCTTTCTGCTTCTACTCGCTCTTCCCACACACCCTGGTCCTAAGGGAAGGAGTACCTCAGCTCCTCATTTGGGGCATTCCAAAACTGTAGACAGTGACAGAAGAGCTATCACACAACATTAGAAGTCTGGATGTTGGCTTCTTTCTTGTGCCAAATAAACTTTGGTTAAGGGAGTGCATATGGCCCACTGGCACGAGATGGAGAACCAGCTGAGGGATGGCAGTCGTCTAGAGCCCTTCCACCAACCCCCACTCCAGCAGAGCCCTGAAGCTGGTGGTATAGCCACATTTGGCCTGAGTTACTGCTCCTCTCTGTGTGGAGTCACACGCCCTTGGAGCACTGCCAACGGCCTTTGGAACCTTGGTCTTAGCTGCTGCCATTCTGCTTGCTTGGGGGTTGCTTTCTCAGCAGGGAAGATGCTGGAAGGTTTGTGTGTGTGTGTGTGTGTGTGTGTGTGTGTGTGTGTGTGTGTGTTCTAATTCCTATGTTTGCTTCTGGGGGACTTTCCTACTTTATTGCTCTGACTGGGGGAAAAAAAAGGACTTTATTTCTGTCCCCTTCGCTTCTTTCTTTTTTAGTTGTTGTCCAGTTTGACTTTTGGTCCTTATGCTGGGGTAACTGTGTGTTTGTTTGACTTAGACGTAGTCTATATAGTATTCTCAAACTTGCTGCCAGGGACTTTGCCAGACTCTTGCAAAGAAGTTCTGGGAAGTCATAGCGAGGATGTCATTGTCTTCTCCCAATACCTGGGTCCCACCTGTTCTCTTGAACCCAAGACCATGTGCCTTCAAACCAAGACCATTTACCTTCAAATCTCCGCTCAAAGGTTCGGTCTGCATGGTCTTGAGCAAGTTATATAACCACCCTGGGTATCCAGTTTCTTTCCTTTAAAAAATAAATACTAAGACTGGCTATTTCATAAGATCATTGAGAATCAAGTGAATTAATATACGTGTGTAAAATGGGCAGAACAGAATAGGGGTGGTGGCTAGCCCAGAGGCCATGCTCCATAATTTTTAGTTATTAATATTGTTGTAAGTTGTCCTTAGACTAGGCTCTAAAGATGTTTCTATCATCTTCGAAGGTAACAGTATCAGTCACATTAAGATGCGGCTTAACTACATTTCCCCAAATACTCTAATAATGAAATGTTAGCTCTGATTTTTGTGTTTTTATAGTTCTGTAGTTTAGAAAATGTAAACCCTTCAATGTACGCTTGTCATCTCTGATTTTTTTTTTTTTTTTGATTTTTTAAATTAGGAAACTGAGGTTCAGGAAGGTGAGGTGATTGTCTAGAGGCAGAGTTAGGAACTGAGCTTGTGCCTTCTTGTCTTTAGGACTGTGCAGCAATTATTTTATTTGCTGTCCCACTCCTTTGTCCTAAAGTCTCCCCACAAGTAGCATGCTTATCCTAGATCAGGGTTTTTGAACCTCAGCATTATTTATAACTTGGACCTGATAATTCATTTTGGGGGCAGGGGAATGTCCGGTGTATTATGGGATGTTTAGTAACATCCCTGGCCTCTACCCACCAAATGCCAATAGTGGCTCCCAATTATGATAGCCAAGATGTCCAGATACTGAAGAATGTCTCTCGGGGAAGTTGGGGGTCAAAATCGGGGTTGGTTAAGATTAAGGAAAGTAAAAGGGAAATGTAGGGGGGTGAGTGGAAGTCCGGTTTGGCTATCACTTTTTAAGCACTTACTGTATGCCAGGCAAGTTGCAAACGTCATCTCCCTTTCACCAACTCACTAACAGGAATTTTAGGATTGTCTGCATTTTTATAAAGGAGACACTAGAGCTCAGAGAAGTAGAAAAAAACTATGTGACCTTTAAATTAGTAAGTAGCAGAAGAGGGATTCAAATCCAGATCCATCCGGCAGCAAAGCCTGTGACCTTCCCATCATTCCCTACACATAATTTTCTGTATGCTCATGGTGTTTTAGTCCTTTTTATGAACCAGGAACACCCACACAGTGAGGATTACATTGGTTTCAAAGTTATTTTGAGACCGCTAATATGAGTGTGTACCTGTAAAAAAACAAAACAAAACTTCTTAGCAGCAAACATAACCAAGTCAGCAGAGCATTATTTTGTTAAAAGGCATTTGACTCAATTCTAATGTAATCGTACTTGAACTTTCTCAGACCTCAGAAGAATGGCAAGGATCCCCGTGTGAGAAAGCATAATTTCATTGTCATCTTCCCGAAATATTCCAAAAAGTATCTCCCCATTACTTTTCTGTAAGGCTGGCACCAATGTAGTTTGCAAATATGTGCATAAACCAAGAATTGTGTATCTGAGACGATATACATTTGAATGCTTGTGTTTTAATCTGTGTGTGCAAGACATGTGAACCAAGAGCATGTCATTTATAACTGCAGTAATTGCTTTTTAGCAATGATGGGAATCCTGATGTGAAGCGAAATATGTCACTAAATTGTTTGATGTTGAGATAAACTCTGGGGTGGGGGTGGTGGGAGGGGATGGACCTTAACATTGTGATGCCGTTAGTTTCATCCACATACGACTCCTGAGACCTGTTTCGGCATTTGTTCCTTTAATCCAGCTCCATTTCTGACACCTCTCAGTTCAGATCATTAATAAGTAGTTAGATGGGTTGGCTTGCTAAGTGATTTTAAGGGAAAATTTATTTGAACCCTGTCATAAGCTATCTTAGTTTTGTGCCAGAAAATAGTGATATAAAGCATCGTCTGTTAAAAAATGTCACCCAAAACAACCTATGAGATAATTTTCGACTATGTTCCTTGAAGCAAGAAAGCACATTATAAAAATGAAATGTAGGTGTTGAATGTGTATCATGGTCCCTTATGAAAATATGACAGCACTTCCCATGGTAAAAGTCAGTCTCGGGAATAATTTGTGCCACTGGCCGGGAGCCCAGGCAGGTGTAGCTACAATACAGAGTGATTAGTGGATATTGAACCCACTCTCTCTCTCTCTTTAAGGCCCAAACTATCTTGTCAAATTTAACTATGTCTGGAATCAAATCGTGTTTGGAAAATTGAAACTGTGAATTAAAAGAAAGGGAGGGACACAATTCTGCTGTTCTCAAAGAGTAAATAGGCCTGACGAGACCACAGCCAGTGACTTTCTAGCAAAGGAAACAAATGAAGGAGATGGAAAATAAATGAGGAAAAAATTAAAAAGCTGTGGGTTTTCGTAAAATAATAAGAATATATATGAAGCCATTTAAATCTCTTCTGTCCAGGTGGAGTGAGGTGCTGTGTGTCTTTAAATATCCTAATTCTAAGGTGCAGAGTTCCTGGTTCCTCCCCTCCCGGTGGTTTGGGGAGTAAATGAGTTAATGCATATACCGCACTTAACACGACCCCAGGCACACAGTAAGGGCTCAGTGAATAGTAGATACTATTAGTTCAAACTCTTCCGGTGCAACTTTGAACCCTCGGCCAACTAAAATCCACTGCCAAAATTCCGTGGGAGAGAACGAAGGCTTCTGGTGAGCGTAAGCACACACTCAGCTTGAAGATCTTAACATATTAAGTACTTAACAAGGTGGAGTTGTAGGGAGGACCTGTGCAAAGGGGAAGCTCACAGAGTTCCCACGCCAAACTGACTCAGCGAAACGTTTGGGATTCTGGGGAGGTGAGGACAGTAACCAGACATTTTTAAGTCAGGGTGTCTCAAATGTTAATGTGCGTAAGAATTATCTGGGGATTTTCTTAAGATGCCTGTTTTGACTGGCAGGCATTTCTGGGTGGAGCTGAGCGTTCTCAGGTGATGGACATGCTGCTGGCCTGGGAACACATTTTGCAAAGTACGGTTTTCTTGAAGGAGTCAAAAATCAAAGTCGTTCTCCCCGCCCCGCCCCAGCTTTTGTCCCCTGCCAGTGTTCAGCACCTGTTGCATGTGTCGTCAGAATAGCAGGGATTCTCATAACCCAACTCCAGTCCTCGGCCAGGATCCTGGGTGACCCGGGCAAACACACACTCCTTCAGGGTCACGGGCAGGTTACTGAGTCAAGACTGCCAAAGCCCCGCGAAGAAGTTTTCCTTCTCCTCCCACTCCTTTCCTTGCCTGCCCCAAACCCGGGACTAATCTTGGAGCTGCTTAATAATAACAGAGCTAGCAGCAGTGTGCGGCAAGACCATTTCAAAGCAGCATTTTTCCTGTTTGGCAATTACCTAATTTCAGAACGCGATTCACAGATTTGCAAAATCCATGTGTGTGGAAACAAACCGCTTCTCTTGAAAGATGATTAAAAGCAGACCCTCTCTCGAAGAGGCGACGGGAAAATTAAACGAGCCACAGTATGTGGTTCTTTTGCCCCTACTCTAACGTTTGGAGGCATGTAAATTATATTTTAATAAAATGTCTACACGCGTGCTCACACGCATGCGCACACGCACGCAACGGAGAATCTGGTTCTAATTACTTGTACTTTAGTTGAACTTTGGCGTTTCCTTTGACATTCTCCCTAATGTATGTGAGCTGTGGGCCTTGCGATCCTGCAGTGAATACACAGAAAAAGGGGGAAAAAATCCAGACCGGCTCTCTTTGGTGCCAACAAAAATGAAGCCCAAAATGTTTTGACCAAATGCAACACTTTGCTGTTCTCCCTTAATTAGCTGAAATTACTCCCTCCCAATGGGTCCGGAGCTCTGGGCTCAAAATTCCCCTGGGGCCATGCAGGAAATGCCTTTTGCTTTACAACTCTTTTTTTCTTTTAAAGCTCAGCTGCCCAGAGAGTGCATTAAAATACTGTCTTAATCATGGAAGGTTCTAGTAAAAAGGCAGGGCTTTCATAATGCAAGATGCCTGCCTGCCTCTAATCAGGCCCAACATAAAATCCTGAAATCTGTCAACATGGTTTAGCCAGCAGTAAATTAGTTCTCACAAAGAAAAATATTGTATACCGAGCTCTCTCTTAAAAATGGTATCTGCTACTTAATCTAACCTTTAGAAAAATGCCAAGCATGTTAGGAATTGTGAAGGGAGCTATTGTTGAAGACTTTCTGTGTGTTTAAACGACACTCAGGTGTGTTGTAACAACAAGGACATTTATACTGTGTTTTCTCAGGTGAGTTAAGTTTGTAAGTGCCAAGTCCTCTTAACAGGCAACAGCATTAATTTTTTTTCTTTTCTTTTCTTTTCTTTTTTTTTCTTTTGCTTTTGGTTTGGAAATGCATTAACCCCCAGAGTTGTGGCCATGTTTAAGAAGGCTGTGTCACTGGGAGCATTGGCATGCTACTTTCGCACCATCTCCGTTGGAGATTTCGTTTAGTTTGTTTTCATTTTGCCAACAACCTCTGAAGTCCTTGAGAATAGTGCTTCTCAAAATGCCATCTGTGGACCGGTGTCCATTCCTAAATGGCCTACAGCCAGCCCACAATGAGATAAGTGTAGAGATTGAGAGAAAGTATTTAGAAACTTTTACAACAATTGGACAGAGTGATTTTATGCCTATTAATATTTTTTTCATATTGGAACTTGTGTTTTGGAATCTTGTTCTTAATTTCTTCTTTCTAGAGATCCATTTTATTTATATAGTTTTTGTAGAGATTTGCTTTTATTGAATTTTATCAATCCAGGAGGGATTAGAGGTCGGGGATAAGAAATGGTCCTTCACCATAGTCTGAACATCACTAAAGAAAATGCCTGCCGCCCTACCCCCAGGAATTCAGTTGCTGGTTGCTGGTCTGGACCACAATTTGAGGAGTACTGACTTTGAGGCTAACAAGACCAGTTATGAATTTTTATACAAGGAAAGTGATCCTAGCATTGTTTTCCTCAGTGACAGTCATCTCTGTGTTGCAGGGATGGGGAGGTTTAAAATGTAGGCTGGAAGCTTCTGCCCGTGCAGGTTTGGTTCAGCATGCTGTCTTCTTTTGCGTGTGTGCAGCCCAGTGAAGACCCCCTCAGCACCTCTGGTGCTGACTCTGCTCTGGGCAGGAACCCACGGAGCCAAGCATACACCTCGCACAAGTAGCAGAAGTTTCTCTGTTTTGGACATTCCCTGACGAAGCAAGGCAGCCCATCTGGTTAGTAGTTTAGATGCCACATCGGAGGCTGCTGCTTGTCAGGGATGCAATCACCGAAGAGAACTGAAGAAGTCAATAAGTAAGCAAGAAAATAAATAAAAGCAGGAGTCAAAAAGCACATCCAAATTATTCCTCAAAGGCTCCTTCCCCAAACTGAAATCATATCAGGATGGTTGGAGTGTACTTGTTTTATTGAATGACACAAGCCTCTTTCCCCCCTGGGAAGTCTAAAAACTGCTTTTTTGGCCTGCCTGAGATCGCTGAATGAGCTAATACAGGACACATTGTCTGCTGAGCCTGCAGAGTTTTTGAGCAAAAATTTTATCATTCCATGGACTGATTCTGCTTGTCTGGAATACGGAACAAAATGTTTGAGGCCTCTCAAGGGCATTTGATGAATCTAACTCTAATTTAAAGGGACTAATAGATTATTGATTTAAGCAGGATGACAGTGAACAGATCAATGGCCAAGCACTCCGTAGCTACCTTAAATACCAAAATGACTATTCAAAGGGGAGCCATCAAGCTGTCTACCTCCCTTGTTTACCATTGTCTTGGTGGTGGTGGTGGTAGGGTGGAGAGACAGAAGTGGAAGAGGAGCGCTAATAAACTTTGTCAAAGTGTATTTTGCTACATTACCAAAAAGGCCAGAGGTTGCATTAAAGTACAAGTTCTGCTTTTATATTGGTTACAGCCATATTCTGGCTGTAATTCTACAACTTGTTTTGGCATGTTTGCTTGAGGCTAGCTTTGGCAATCTGAGTACAGCACTGAAATTTTTTCTTTTTTTGCTTTGCATTATTCTGTGTTATAGGCCATACAGAGGAAATAAAGGCCACAAATTACCAATTTTGACGGTGATATTTGAATATATACAATCAAATATTCTTTACTACCAGTAGGAACATTTTTCTGACGATGATTATTTCTTGTCATATATAAGACTTTTCTGTTTATGTTTGTGTAGGATTCATTTCTGGCATTTGTAGGATTCAAATTCGAACCACATAGAAAGAATCAATTCATTCTTTAAAACACAGCCTTGTCTCCTCCTCTGAGAAGCCTCCCTTGATTTCTCCTGGGTCTGACTAAAACTTGAAGCCCCTTTGTCATTATATCATATCAGTGGCTCCTAAACTGCTGCAATTTGGATTCACCTGGAATTTTTTTTTTTTTTTAAACACTGACGCCTAGCTCCAATACATTATGGCATAATGGGTCTGGGATACAACCAGCATATCAGGATGTTTGAAAGCTCCCCAAGTAGTCCTGATGTACAGCCAAGTTTGGGAACTACTGTGTTATATTTTAATTGTTGGTTTACTCTCTATTAGCCAAACTTGTCAAGGCTAAGGGATTACACCGTGCACCGTCCGTAGTATATTACACGACGCCTGGTATGTTATAGTTGCTCAGCAAAAATAAGTGATTGAACACATGAACATCCATTGTACAGATATGGAAAAGTTCATAGTATTTCTGGCGAAATCACCACAGCCTTAATAAAGGTCCAGAGCTCTCACTGTTGATTGCTTACAATAAAACATTGTCATTCATGGTAGCTGTTTAGAAAAAGCCTTCTGGATTCATTCATTTGTTTATAAGTGACTCTCATCCATAGAAAAAGGCTTTTTCCAACCTTTGTAAAATATAGTTTTGGATTTTTGAGGCCTCCCCCTTTTTGTGTACTCTGCCCCAAGTTTCTTGGGTATTAAATTGCCAAGAGTTCTGTTTCTTCTTTTTAGGAGGGTGAAATGCTGGACTCCCTTAAGTACGTGTATTTGAAGTGGCATATTTATGGAAATTACCACCCACTTTGGAAATTCAGGGAATAGCTCTGACAGCTGAATCCAGCCCTAACAATTCTATTTACAACTTCCCTAGTCAAGCCAGATTAGCTGTTCTACAAGAGCGAGTAGGACATTAGAACGCACACCCTCCACACTGCTTCTGTGGAGAACACAATGCAGGGTTGATCATAGTGGTGACGACAGGGTTTTGTCAGAGTGTTGAAAATACTTGGGTGGAAGTTGGGGCACACAAGTAGAACCGATCCAAAAGATTCGAGAGGCATCTAGGGAATGGCTCATTTATTGATTTTACGAATGTAAATTGACACAGCTTTCTAGAAGTTAGTTTACCAGCATGAATTTTAAAAACTAACGAAATATTTTTAAATAACCATATCTTTTGAACTAATAATTCCACTTCTAAGAATTAATCCTAAGGAAATAATTAGTATGTACTGAGATTAGCTACAAAGATGTTCATCCTAGTGGAATGTTTTGTGGGAAAAATATTTATTGACAAGGAAATAAACTAAACTCATGACAGAAAAAATTAAAGTACCAAATAGAATCTACGGTATACTTCTACTTTAGTAAACAAACAAACCAAAAACATTTATATGCGTAGAAAAAATGGTCTGGAAGATATATGCCAAGATGATAACGGTGATTTTCTTGGAGTGAAAACATTGTGCAGGATTGTGTGTTTGTTTTCTTGGATTTTTACAAAGAGCAATGTATTATTTTGTACTTTTAACAAGTACTGTTTTTTTCTTGATGTCAGTACTACTCACTTGTTTTCAGAGAAGTTGATTAGAGTGAAGAATACTTTTACATTTACAGCCTGATAGCTGATCTGATAAGCTTTAGTGACATCTCAGATGCCAAACCATCTATAGAACACTTGACATAATTGTGCCAAGCTATCCAGAGTTAGGGCTTTCTTCATTCCAAATCAATTCTAACCAGTAAAGACTCTAATAGATTTATCTACTAGACCTGCGCTACTCTAATGAATTTATTCCAACATTCTTCTGAATTATGAAAATACTATAATTATAGTTGATTCTATTCCAAATGGATAATTAATTACATTTTTAAGAAAGCAAATGAGTATATGAAAGCTATTTGGTTTCCAATTTTATCATTTAACAACTTATAGGGACATTTAGTGTTTGGAATGAAGAAGAAAAAGGAAAAAGTTTATTAATTCAACAAATATTTATTGATTACCTACCTACTATGTGCCAGGACCTCTTCTAGGCCTGGAACACAGTTGTGAAAAATGTAGCTAAGTTCCTTGGCTTCATGAAACCCATATTTGAGGTTGTGGCAGAGGTATAATATGAAACTGTACACAAACAAACGTTCTAAATGTAGGCATTAGTTAGAGTTTTACAGAAAATAAAATAAAATAATGGGATATAGTGACCAGGAGTGAGGAGCGGGATAGGGCGTTTTACTTAGAGAAGTCATGTCGGAGAAAAGTGACATTTGCTTTCAGATCTAAGAGGTGAAAGGAATCAGATTTGTGAAAGTCTGAGAATTTCCGGGTAGGGGAAATGGTTAGTGTGCAATTGCCTTAAGTTGGTGTGAGAGCTTGGCCTATTCAAGAGACAGAATAGAAGCCACGTGTTTAGAAATCAATAAATTGCGAGAATCATTGGGTTTGGTGATGTTGGTAATGGTCCATGTCACAAAGAGCCTCATAACATATAGTAGAAAGTTGGTTTTGATCTAACTGGTGACTAATGGAGAGCTTTAGGCAGGTAAGTGAGAGGGATTGATTTTAACTTTTTGTGCAATTACCCTGACTGCTTTTCTAAAGCATGGGCCCTAGGGTATAAGAGTAGATATAGTGAAGAGGCTATTGCAGTAATTGAGGTGGATTACCAGCCTGGTGTGGCAGCAGGATGGGAGACCAGGATGGATTAACAGTATATTTACATGGTAGAGTTGACCCGCTGAAAGTTTGGTTATAGGACAACTGAGTCAGCAGAATATCTAATCTGGGAGACTATGAGCAGTGGAACAACTGGCAATGTTCTCCTCTGGAAAATCTGTGTATTGTGAAGTGATTTGGAAAGTGGAGGACTCTGGAACATTATTTGATCACTTCAATCACTCCCTTCCCCATTTCGATTATACTTTATGAGCATTTTTGCTTGTGATAGAAATAGGGCCAGGTCTTGCTTTGACTTTGAGCATAAATCTGGAGAGGTGGGATGGGAGAATACTTGGGTCTTAAATTCTGTGAATTTCTATTTCCCATGGAATTTGGGTGGTTAAATAGTGAGATGGGGGAAATCATGTATTTTTAAATCTAGAGTAAAGAGCAACTTGACTGTGCCATCATTAGTGTAAAGCAGTGCTTCTTAAACATTAGTTGTACATTCAGTCACCTGGGAGTTTTATTCAAATGCAGATTCTGATTCCATGGGCTTGAGCTGGGGCCTGATACTATGTTTTCTAATAAGTTCTTAAGTGAGCAGTCTTTGAGTATCAAAGATCTTGCCAATATTATTATTAATGAATATCAGTTATGGCCTTGTGCCAGAGGTCCTCCACATATACTTGCTGAGTGGCTACTTTGGGCGTTTTCTTTATTCATCCTCAGGAAATTTGCTTTTGGTTACATGAGCAACAGGGTCAAACCAGTTATTTCTGAAACTCGAAGTGCATCAGAAGCTAGGGGAAACAAGAGGGTAAAGAGCTTGGGGTTTGCATTATAAAGATCTGACTTTGTGTTTTGGCTCTCCCACTGCCCTGTTGATCTTGGACAAGTCACTGCACTCCTCTGAGTTTCTATTTCTCATGAGGGTAAAATGGTGATGAAATCGTCTCCCTCGCAGAGGTGCGCTGCACGAGAGAGACGTGGAATTGCTTTGTAAACTGTCGAGCACCCACCGTTGGTTTCCCCACTGCTGTACTTAAAATGACAACTGGTTTTGTGGGCTTGTCTTTGCTCATGTTATTGCTGAATTGAGGGCAGAGGTCTATGAATTCACTGGTGAGAAAGAAATGAACTGAAATCCATTTTCTCTTTTTCTTCTCCCGCCCTATCTCCACTGTAGCGATTGAAACACAGAGCACCAGCTCTGAGGAACTTGTCCCGAGCCCTCCGTCTCCACTTCCTCCACCTCGCGTGTACAAACCCTGCTTCGTCTGCCAGGACAAATCGTCAGGGTACCACTATGGGGTCAGCGCCTGTGAGGGCTGTAAGGTGAGTACCCACGGCTCTGCCTGATGCACTGTCTGTCCTTCTGCCCGTGCTCCATGAAGGTGACCTCCCCAGCTCCAGAAGTCAGCTGCTCTGACATTGGTAATGTCACTTCCAATCAGTGTGGTGAGCTGGGTTGCATTTGATGGTTTCATTTCTTCCTTATATCTCATTAGTTAAAAATTCAGAAACTTCTGCAAATGACTGATTGGGGCCAAATGTTCTAGGACCCTTAAAATAACACATGACAGTTCTTTTCAGGTAACAGGAGCCTTTTGAAGGAGTTCTGAAAATCATCATCCCGTTTCTCTTTAAAACATGCTGTCTGGTGTCTTTGTAGTTTTATTTTATTTTTAAATATGACTGACAGTCCACTGAATCAACTTGCAGAGAATCCAAGGTTGAAATTGGGATTTATCTTCTGGCTGTTTCCTCAGCCCTGTGGCCTTTGAATTACAGTTTGATTTTCAGCCTGTAGGGACTTGCTACTGTATGTGTGTCATAAATTCAGGGAACTGGATTTAAAATTCCAGCCTACAGAGTAGTGGAGGCTGAACATGTGTCAGAGAGGATATGGCTGCTTTGAATCAAGCTAGACAATTGTTATCGAGTCCAACAGGCTTAATTGAGTGAAATAGCTTATTTTTTTAAAAAAGAGAAAAGAAACAAAGAATGACTTCACAGGCAAATCCAGCTCATCCACCGATAATTTTTCAAAGGAACTACGGCTGTCTTGAGCCAGCCCTTCCCTAGATATACCGTTTCTTTTTGTTCGCCCCAATGGATGTTCAGGTCTGTTGTTTATAATCTAAATTGCGTGATTCATTGGTAATCATAAACATGTTGGAATAGTATTACAGGTGCTGCTCTCAGGTGCTTCATGGCATTTGTATTTGGTTTGTCGAAGTTAGCACTTTTTGTTACTTTGTGTATTGGTTAGGTACTATTGTGTAACAAACCATCCTAAAACCAAATGGCTTAAAACAATAACTATTTATTTAGCCTACAATTCTGTGGATCAATACTTTAGGCCAGGCTCCTCCAGGAGCTTCATCTGGTCTTAGCTGTGCTCCATTGTGTATCTCTGGTCAGCTGCAGGTTAGCAAGCTGACTCTGCTTCTAGGGCTACTGACTGTTGGCTGGGAACCCTCAGCTCTCCACCCTGTGGTCTCTCTTTCCCATTGGCTTGGCCCTAGCTTATTTGCACAGGCAGAGTTCCAAAAGAGAAAAGAGGAGCCACAAGTTCTCTGAAGGCCTATGCTCAGAATAGTACGTTGGTGCTGTTGGCACAGTGTGTTGGCCAAAGCAAGTCATAAGGCCAGTCCATATTCAAGAGGTAGGAACATAAACTTAATGTCTTAATTCAAGGAGCTGCAAAGTCTCATGATAAGAGGCAGGAGTACAGGGGGAGGAAAATTGGGGTCATTTGTACATTCAGTCTTTCATACTGCATGTCTAATTTCCTGTGAACACAAAGGGGATAGGACTCTAGCTTTATTGCCCAGCACGCCACACACAATCTGGCATATAGTGAATGCTTAAAAATGTAGGTTGAATGAACACATACATGTCCCTCAGCCCCTCAAAGAAATTATGTGCGTTTTTCCTTCTTTCAAATCATTTGAATAAACATATATTATTTTACAGGGTAGGGCCAGTTTAGAGAAGAAATTCCTTAAAGACTCAGGCACATCTCTGGAACTCTGGGATTGTGTTGGTTGTTGTAAAGGAATTCCCTTTCCTTTGGGAGCTTCAGATATAGTGGTCAGGAAAGTTAACACGGCAACCAATTGGCAGCTGGATAAAAAGTGAAACATTTATGCCTCTAATTATTGGTTTATTATTAGTAAGCCCTAGTTTAATCCATTTAAATTTATCCTGAGGTTTGGGAAGTCTTCAGCAGAATACCAGTTCACTTTGTCCAATATATAAATTATTTGTTGTACAACATAGAAATAATTTCCTAATGCTCATTCGAGAATTAAATGAAAAGACACTCCTTTATTTGGAAAATTTTTAGCTCATTTCATGTTCAGACATCTCAGTGAGGTATGTTATAACTTAGTTTACCTACTCCCATTATGTCCTGGGAAACAAAATTATCCAGTGTGTCTCTTCTCTTGCCAGATTCCGGGCCCTGAGTATTAAGCTGTTTCACAATCTGCGTGGTACAAACTGTTTCAATCAGCCCTTAGTCAGCTAATTCCCTGAATCTCTTGTTTTTATTTGGGATTCTGACTCTTTTTAGGAAAAACCCCAACAAAAACAAAACCCATACCAGCACAAGCAACTTTGATAAACTTGGTTAAGCTGTTCCAAGTCATGTTATAATATATCTTTTTAACTGAGTTATAAGCCCAGTAAGTTTAGATGCGCTCGCCAGCCAGTTGTCAAATTTGAGGATTTTTGTCTTGTTGGTGGGTCTCTGAAAACGTGGACTCCCTTGAGAAAGACTGGGCTGCATTTTAGCTTACTGGGAAAAAGCAGTGACAAAATTCACAGAACTGAAAAAAATGAGAATGCAAAAGTATAACATAATAGCCAGAAAAGAGAAAAATAACTTTTATTATCATTTCTAAAATTTACCAATACAATGCAGAATGTATTGTGTAAAAAAAAGTACAAAATTAAAACAACCATTGTTCTACCCTGGGAGAAAAAGCCCTACTAAATCTGTTTTTCTAGGCATATGTGGATATTGCTATTTTTATTATTAACAAAAATAGAATTTTTGTCTTGCATACTGGTTGTAACCTGTTTTTTTGTTTTTGTTTTTGTTTTTTTAATTTAATAGTCTTCTATGACCAACATTTTAACAAATGTATAGTTTTTATGGTTGTACCATTAATGTAGTGGTTTATGCTTATATCGAAATTTACATAACTAATCCCCTACTATTGTACAATTAGGGTGTTTCCATGTTTCTCTATTATAACTAATGCTTTAATGTATAACCTTTAGGTATGTATCTGATCATTTCCTTGGGATAAATTAGTAGAAGTAGCATTTCTAGGTCAGTGGCTTTGTACATTTTTAATGCTTTTGATACAAACTGCCAAAATGCCCTCTAGAAAAGGTGTATCAGTTTAAGCTCTGTTAGTGTGTCAAGGTTAATTTATTAGAAACTGTCTATTAGGAATCTCTTCCTTGAGATAATAAGGTAATGAGTCAAGAAACAACTTCTATTCTGGAATTCTGCATACAAGTATATTTAACTTGGCTGTTTATAATGGGTCCCATGCATGATACCATTTTGGGCTACCAGCAGGTACCCTTGGGCCCCTGGTTGACCTATAAGAACTGGCCCATCCTTTGCCTAGAGATCAGAGATCACTGCTCTGGGCTTGGAGTCGCTGCTCTAAAGTAGGACTCCCATATCTTTCAACTCCCAGTTGATATCTTTCAGAAATAATGCCCTTCTTAAAGAAGTGGCTTCTGCCTCTCATTACCAGGAGAACCTTAGTGATTATTGTTTGGGGAAGAGAACCTTCTGTCTTCCTTAGGACCCGGTGGCAGTCTCAGCCTCAGAATTTAATGAATAGGTTGTGGTCCACCTACGAATCACCAGTGGCTGCTGTGTTGACACAGCATCACCCTGGCAACATCACCACTAGAGGCACAATAGAGATGTCCCGTTTAGGGGATTTCCAGCTGAGCAATGACAATTTTTTGCAAAGGACAAAGAGTACATACGATGAACATGTGGTATGGTTAGCCAACAAAGTTTAACAGTATAAAGTAATAAAGCTGATTTTCATGTGTCTGTAAGAAACAGTCTCATTGTTCATCACTAGAATTTATGCACAATTTAGCCTCCATCATATTTTACCTTTCCATTTTTGTACCTTTCAGAGTATGGAGTCTAGAGGGAGAATACCAGGATCTGAATCCTAGCTAGGCTACTTGCTAGCTTTGTGACTTTGGGAAAGCATTTTTAATTCTTACTGTCTCTCTTCTCGTTTGGAAAAATGGTGATAATAATATTGCTTACTTCATTATATTGCTGTGAGGATAAAGTGAATTACTATAAAGCATGTAGAATAATACTTTACAGTAATGATACATAGTAAATGGTATATATGCTTAATTATTGTTTGTATTATTAACTTACAATGACTTTTGCACACAGTGATTTAATGTCAGTTATAATCTTAGTATTCTTTCTTGTAATGGTCTTTCAGCAATTATCCATTCCTTATACCAAAATAAACACTGCTTCTTTCCTTCAAGACTCAGGTTAAGACCCAATCACTCCATGGAACCTCCCCTGCTTACTCTAGTAAAGGGGTTGGCAAATCGTTTCTATAAATAACCAGATAGTAAATATTTTAGGCTTTGAAAGCCATATGGTCTCTGTTGTAACTCTACCATTGTAACATGAAAGGAGTCATAGACAATATGTGTAAAAGAATGTGCATGACTATGTTGCAATAAAACTTTATTTACAAAAACAAGCAGTGGGCCACATTTGGCCCTTGGTCCTAGTTTCCTGATCTCTGCTAAAGTACATGGTGGTATGTCCTTTCTTACAATTTCTAAAACTCAGAACTGATAGCCCAAAGCAGTCATGCCAAACGTGGCAGGACAGCTGGTTCTGGTGGACTAGAGGCTTGAGATTGCTGTTTCCCTTCCCCACTTGCTGAAGAAGAGTTGCCAAATGATAGTTGATGTCCACTTGTCCAGCACTCCATGGCGGGACCTTCAAGACCACTTTCCCTGCCTGGTATTCCTCCATCTCCTTGTTCCCACTCAGCTCCCACTTTCTTATCATGCAAAGTCAGAGAAAGCAGCAATTTTCTTAGAAGTGAGCTACTTCCGGAAACACCTAGCATCTTATTTTGGAGTCGTTTTTGGAATGTATTCTATGAGCTGCTGTATCAGTTAGCTTTTCATGCTTCACACATAACCCAATTGCTTTTTTGGCTTAAAACAACAGACATTTATTATTTATTACAATTCTGTGCAGGTCTTTTTGTCTGGGATGGCTTGACTTGGGCCAGGTGGTGTAGGATGGCCTCACTCACATGACTGGGGCTTTCGTGGAATGACTGGATTTGTTGTTTCTCATCCCTTAGCCTAGCCATCCCTTAGCCTAGCCTGGTGGTGGATGGGTTCTCATCAGTAAGAATGTGCAAACCCCTGGTTGCATCACATTTTCTAATGTCCCCTTGGCCAAACCAGTTACAGGGTCAACTCTAGATTCAGCAGGTGCAGAAATAGCCTCTCTACCCCTTAAGGGGAAAAGTGACAAAGGCAGCTTGCAAAAGGATGAGTATACCAGAGCTGGCATTTGATTATATATTATCTTCCATTATTCCCTACTGTCATGGGTAAGTGTCTTCTGACAACTATAGTCACTATCCTGTCATCCTTTAGCATATATTTTATTGAATACCTACTAAGTTTCGGGGTCTATATCAGGTGCTGGAGATACAACATGAACATGGCAGACAAGTTTCTATGGGAGCTCACTGTCTTGTACAAGGGGGCAGAATGAGACACAATTCAAAGTTGGAAGGAAATGAGCAGAATGGTTGGGTAAAGAATAATTGAGGGGTACTTGATTTGATAGGGGGTCAGGTGAGATCTCATGGCTGAGAAGGAACCAGCTGTGTGAGTAAGAGAAGAAAGCATTTTAGGGTGGACACTGAACACTGGATTGCAGGGCCATTTCTTCCCCTCTCCTCTGTGTTCATTAACTCCTCTAGGCCTCAGCACATTTGCAAAGTGACAGCAAATCCACAAGTTTGTATTTGTGTTATGCCAAATATAAACACTAAAGCAGTGAAACCAACAATTAAACTGATTTATTGTTAGGGATGGCTCATCTGGCATGGGAGTCCTTGATGTTTGCAAGTCCATGGGCAAGTAGAGAGAAGACTAAAACTACTCTCGTTGGATACTTTCTCTACCCCAGGAACTTGGGCATTTTATATCCGTATATCATTTAATTCTTATAGCAGCCCTGCAGGGGCTAGGCTTTATGATCCCCATTTTACAGATGAAGGAACTGAGGTTCAGAGAAGTTAAGAAACTTGGCCAAGGTCACACAGCTAGCCTTCGCTAGGGTGAGGATTGAAATCCTATACCTGCTGGAAAATACCCCATTGCTTCAGCCTCTTTGAAACAGAAGGTAGGAAAGGAGTGGTGTTTTATGGTCTAGATTGGGGCTTTCATGGGGCAACAAATTCAAAACAAAAACAGGAGGGAGCATACTTAAAATAAAAACAACCCTATTGTTTTGATCATTTCATAAAAGAAATGACATTTTTGCAACAAAACATAGAAGGAAGAGCTTACAAGGCAGTCTTTTCCTAAGAAGGGTCAGTGAGCAGATAAGACCCACCCACGGGCATGCTCCCAACTGGTGCTTTGTCCTTGTTCTCTCCGCTTTGCCATTGATGGGTGGAAACTTCCCATCCATAAGCCAGCATTTGGGAGCCACTGTCCAGCCCAAAGTAGAGCCCCTGGGGTGCGGCCGGGTGCAGCCATGATGGCGTGCCTTCTCCACAAGGGCGCAGAGGAAACGCCTGCTCAAGGTCACGTTGGTAGATTTCTATTTAAAGCAGCCTTTAAGAGTTTAAACTCCACTAGCCCCCTCGGTCCCTCAGGGCTAATTTTGTCCATTTTCTCATCTGCCTTTGTTTTCCTTGCCCCTGAAGAAGGGAGGCCCTCATCTCCATGACAGTGTTCGGCGGCTGGGCTGTTTTGTTTTGTTTTTTTCCTGGCAGACAGCAAGTAGTGTAGTGTGTTCAGTCACAAAAAGTTTTGCAACCAGGAAGATAGATGTCTGTACTTAATTTTAGAACGTCTATTAAATACTATAAATGTGCTTAGTGATTTTATTTGGCCAAGGCCATTTACAATGACATTGTTTTTTTGTTTTTAATTGGCATGGATAAACATGAACGTGATGCTCTGTTTGGAGAATATTTTTGATTTTGCCCACCCTGATAGTTGCTTCTGTTTAGGGGTCTGCTGCAGTATTGAGTCCCAAGAACAGCATTACACATAAAGACAATAACACAAACAGGACAATGTCTGCATGCTGTAGTAGCTACAAGTGAGTTATGAAGCCTGCCATCAAGTTCATTATTATAGCCCTTGAACCACACAGAGCAGTAGGTCCCCTCATAGACCCAAAGAGCTATTTTCCTTATTAAAATCGACCAACGATGGAGAATTTATTCTCTCATTCATCAGACATTTATTAAACACCTTCTATAAGACAGGCTCTAGGTATAGAAATGAAAGGTTTTCATGTATTTTGTTCCCAGTGTTGTGTCCCAATGTTTAGAAAGTACATAGAACAGTGCCTGTTAAATAATAGGTATGTAGTAAATATTTATTGAATATATGGATGAATGAATGGGCAAGGAAACCCACAGTGCATGTACCATGTGCTATGACACTTGTGGTTTGCGGGCTTGATGGGCTCAGAGAAGGAGCCTCACGTCCCTCGGACACATTTAGGGAAGCCTTTATAGAAGACACAGTTTTATAGATGTGTGAGCATTTTCCACATGGGGAAGGGGACAGCAGTGTTCCATGCAAAATTTGAAAATGAATCTGAAAGCAAGGGAACTTGAATTAGCCTATGAAGAATTAGGTGGAAAATTGGAAACTCACACATTCTGTCAATGCCATTTTGCATAGCCTTGTGCAAGCAACCGGGGATCAGCCAGGCATTAAAGATGCTCAAAGGGACTTGTTACATCATTTATCCAGAAAAGCCTCCTCTGGAACCCCCAGATTAATTCTCCCTCTTTTACATTTCCTATTGTTCTCCTTTGTAGCACTTAATACAACTGTAACTAATTATTATGTGTGGAATCATTGGTTGGATATCAGCCTCTTCTGTCACACGCTATACTCCAAGAAGGCTGGAGCTGGACCTTTGTCACAATTTTATTACCCATGCCTACCATAATGCTCCATACATAGTAGGGCCTCAATTTTTTTTAATCAAAAATTAAATCTAAATATATAGTAATGAATGGCATGCAATAAAGCATATATAACTATGTGATAAAGCACATAGTATAAGTTTATATATTCTAGTTATATAATGAATTGCACCTCATTATATAAGGTTTGTAATGACACATTCATGTAAACTTATGAAATTCTCTAAACAGGGCAAGGCCTTTGATGGCCAAAGTCCAACTCATTTGCTTATTAATTTCTACCTTCCACCTCTGAGTTTTAACCCTTCACTCCAAAAGATCTGTTCTCTTTGAGGTTGTCTTTTAAGCAAAATATTAAGGACTGGCAACTGGAATGATATACTCAAGAATGCTGTAGGCTCTTAGTGCTGTAAAGAAAATAAAAATCTCAACATCTAGAATTTACCTCCATATCTTGAAACATCGAAACAGCTCAAATCGCAGTCTGGCTTAGCCTAGTTTTAGTTCCTACACAAGGAAAAACCTGTTTCTTCTTCTGGACAAATGTTGTTCTAAATTGAGAAATCATTTTGGGTTGAAAAGACAGGAAAATCTGTCTTCTTTTTTTCCCTTCTGGTACATAAATAAACAGGAAGTGAAGAAGCGAATTCTGAATTAGCAAGCAACCCTGTATTTTTTATTTAATTTTTTTAATGTTGGCTGGATGATAATAGTTTGTTTAATTTGGTGGTTTTAAGTGGTTTATAAATCTTTTAATAGTTAGAAGTTCATAAATGTTTATTTAGATGCTTACTTTGTTGTTTTAAAATATCAAGAACACGTTCATTTGCTGTTTTTGTTAAATCAAACAAACTAAAGGTCTGTAATTTTTGGTAAAGATTTTACGTCTGACATACAGTAGAGAAAGAATTCCCAGTATTCATAGCAAACCTGTTGATTTGAAAATGGCTCACCTCCCAATGAGGTCTCAAGTCTGTTTCATGGTTTGGTCATTAAAAAAGAAAAAAATCACCAAAAGTCAACACTCTGTTTTCTGATTTAAAGCAAATGGAGGGTAGGGAGCAAAATAAGTTGCTTTTACAAAGTCCTAGGGACCAACCATCATCTAAAAATGAATTGTGACAATGTATTACCATTACACCAAACAAAAACAAAAATGTGTTTTTGTCAGAGAAGTAGAAGTATACTTTTGGGGTTTCCCAAGAGCGATATAAATTATGACCGAGAATCATTTCTGTTTAAGTAAAATTTACACCATCATAGATAATGATTTAGTTACTTTTGGGAGATGAGTGTTTCAGCCTTCTGTCTTTCTAAACCTTTTACTACAGAGGTTAAATAGAGAGCTTTCAATTCTGTATTTCCTTCTCCTGTGTGAACTCTTGGAGAGAAGTAATAAGTGAAATCATCTGGGAAGAGCATCCTGTTTTATCAGCCCCTGTATTTCTCTTCATGAGGGCACAGCCGTGAGCCTTTTGCCTTCCCACTCTGGACGGTTGCCTCTCTCCTCACTTGTGTAACTGTATAAAATCATAGAAATAATAAAAATATCTTACATTTAGATTGCCTCTTAGTGTTTTAAAAGCACTTTCACATATGAAATTAAATGAGGCTGCGCTTAGCCACAGTACAAAAAAGAAAACCGCAAAAGGTGTAATATTTCGTACAGAATTTCTCTCTTTCTCACACAACAATTCAAGGCATGTATTCCTGGTTGGTACCTTCTCCCTTCCACACAGTGATTCGGAAGTCAGGCTCCTTCCAATGTTACGGTTTGGCATCTACTAGGTGCTTAGCATTATCTGGATTGGGAAAGAGAGGGTAGAGGTGGCAACATACCTGCTTCTTAAAACCAAGAGCCTAGAGTGGCAGACATCACTGACTAAAACTGTTCACATGACCAAAACCAACTGCAAGAGATGTCATGTAGCCATGTACCCAGGTACAGACCTATCATTATGGAAAGAAATGATGAATTTGGTGGAGAGCTAATAGTTCCTGCCTTCGGTTTTGTGTTTGATCCTCATAACAATTAGAGAAGGGGGTAGAACAGGTTTTGTTCCCCCTGCATTTCACAGATGAGGAAACTAAAATAGAGTTTATGGGACTAAAATCTACCATCCGTGCCCTTGATTTTATAATCTGGTTCTGTTACTGAAATGGTTATTATGGAAACCAACTTGGATGCGTTTCTGAATTTTTCCTGAACCTTATCAAACTCTTTTTAAAGTCTGTGATTCTAAACATTTCCATATTTCTCGTATGTTCTGTTTTGACATTTTGAGAGACTGGGAAAGCCTTACTCAGTAGAGTTAGACCTTTATCAGGGGTTAGATTCAAGTGTCAGCCCACAAGGCAAACATCACATGGAGCCAGAATCATTCCAGAAAATCGCCTCGGCAAGCAAGCTGTTGGAGACTGACATATGTCTCTTATTAAGACCTACAAAGCCAGTTCTTCCTCCAGCTTTGGAAACAGATTGCTGTCTCTTCTGTGGAACACCAGATGAAATAGTTTTCTATTTTCATGTTGTACCAAAAATATGTGTCCTTAAGCACAAGAATCATAGTATCCCAACACAACGCTCATGTGATGAAAATCACACATCTTTCTAGATATTTCCTTGTTATTGAGTTTCTCTTACCATAATAGTTTCTTTGGGGTTGGAATTTCTCTTGTTCCTTTTATGCACTGTGCCTTTTTTGTTGTTGTTCAGTATTTTTCCACTTCAGGAGACATGGCTGGATGTCTCATATGGACAAGCAATGCCAAGATAGGGGAAATTTTGTGCTGCAGAGCCTAGAACTCATCCCTGAAAAAATTCTAGAGGAGGGGATTTGTGCATTCCCGCCTGGACAATACTAGCATTGTCTGGGGTGAAGGGGAGAAGCTGGGGTTCTGGCAGGCCTGCCCAATTAGAGCTGTGTTCCTTGTTCCATATTGAAAAGATGACATTCCTTTGCTAGCAACGTCCTGCGCCGGATTTCTGGCACCGTTCTGTGACCAGCCGTGTCGCCTGAGACATTTTTGCTTGGGTTGGTTTTGTTTTATTTCAAAAGCGGCAAAGTGCAGGCTACTTAAGTGTACAAGGTAAAATTGTTTTTCTAAAGTTTGTCATCAAACTTATCAGTACAGTCAAGGTGGCCCATCTGCCATGGCGTCTGCTTCCTATTCACTGGTGTTAAGAGTATGAGGAGCATATATAGTAAATTTAACTTATTAACTTGTCCTCAAGTGTTTGTGAGGAGCCCTAGGGCTTAACATGGATCCCCGCCTTCTTCTCAGAATTTCACATAATGTTTCATTTATAACAGATTGGGAGATTTGTAAAGTAAATATTCCAATAAGGAAACGCAAAATCTTCAGTGACCCTCCTCATTCTGCTTCTGTGGAGGCTTTTTCTGTACCTGGAAGAAGAAAAAAAGAGAAACCTTTACGTTGGCTGCAGCTCTGAACTGGAGCACGTAAAATGGACTTCTCAGGTTCTGTGAGCCTTAACCTAATAAGCAGTAGAAAACTCTGAGGTAGGTCGGTGCGTGGGAGAACACTTTGGTTTTATGAAGGATTTTCATGGTTAAGCAAATTTGGAGAAACTAGAATGATCAAGCAACATTAGTTCTTCTCTGTGCTTTTGAATCTGAAAATAGCAGCATTCTAAATATACAACACCACCATTCATGCGGGCCTGGAAAGTCCCCCCAATCATGAAAATGATCCTTATTAGTCAAACCCAGTGGGGATCATCTGACTGCTCCTCAGGGAAATGAGAATTTCAGTTTGGATCTACTTCTGTATATCCTTCTCAAATTGTACATGAGCTGTGCTGTATCTGGCGACTTTGGGAACGTGGCCATACTTTTAACCAAGAAGTACTTTTGAAAGCTGATGACCTAATTTATGTTACTCCTCATTAATATAAAGGGTTAGTTTCAGAATAATAGAATTTGATGGTGGTGGTGGGGGAGGGCGTTTTTTTTATATTTATCACTTTTCCAGAGTCATGTCCTTCTGCGTGAGATGCTCCTTTCTTTAGCTGGTTGGTATCTTAAGTTGGGAAATTAATGGGCCCAGTACTCCCTAATATCTTTTGATAGTATCTTTTTCATGTGAATGCATAATATACCACATTTATGATTTCATCAAAAACATTGTGCTAAAATGCTTGAATAGCTTTCACTATATTTGTTGTGTTGAATTGTGATAGAAAAAGTCTAAAAGGTACCAGTCTAAGGCCAGAAATTATGCAAAAGGGTGTTAGAGATTGAGTCCACTAACTCTGGTTATTTCTCCCAAATGGAATCAAATATAAGATTCCTCATCCAACTGTATTTTGGTCTTAAATGATTGTTTCCTGCTTTAAGAGTTAGGTGGGAAATAATGTTCTATTTAAATGATTGGTGCTGATTCTTGCCTGATCACCAAAAAGTTGAGTGTCATATTCAAATTATACACACAGGTTTTGAATTTATTGTGTAAATATGTGTGTCAGGTAGGATCTGCATAAAATTATGAATTATATAACAAAGCCTAAATAAGTCTAATTGTTACCATCCATATTTGGTTTTAAAGTCAAACTCGTAATGAAATCATTTATTTTTGTCATACCTACATGTGGGATGATTGCTGAGAGAGTCCACAGGATTGATATCATGAATCTTGTGATTTAAGAAACCTAAAACAGTGTTTTGAATTAGCGAGTCTGGATCAGGTGTTCCTTTATTATTTGATTCTATGTCATCCATGTTGTCTTTCATGAGCTCTGGGCCTCAGAAATAGTATTTGTGTTCTCTACTATGGACACTAATAACAATATGAGCATTGAATGAGAGGTGATAATAGTGACCTCCAAGGAACTTATCTTTGCCTATATTATGTCAGGGAAGGTGGGCCATTATCAATTGTTCCAAGCCAGTGGTGTAAACTGAAGATATGTTTAAGTATTTTAGTATTTAGTATTTTAATAACTTTATCTAAAAATAATAAAGCTGAAATTCCTACAAGGACATGTAGAACAATTTAAATTGGATAGAAAAAATTATTTAGGCAGTTTTTTGAAACTTGATATTTTTATTACACTTGCTCAAGCTTTTTCTTCAAGCTGTCTGGGAGCACAAAGTATTTTGGGTAAATCTTTGGTTCTGAAGCCTTGCTGGGTGGGACAAAGTCACCTCTCTAGTCCCGTCACGAGGGCCCTCTCTTTGTTGGAGCCTCTGTCACTTCTATGCGCAATTCATTGACTGTAACAGTTCTTATGGCTTTACAAATGGAATAGAGAGATGTAATCATGCCATGTGTCTAGAAGAAGAGAATGGGCAACATTGGTAAACATGTTTACCATGTTTAACCCCCTCTGCTCCAAGAATTACCATAGATTGTTTCTTTTTCCATATTCATGTGATTTTTCAATGCAGTTGTCTCATACATATGGTTGCATTCACGTGCCATGAAAGACGAGTTCTCTCTCCATCACTATCAAACTCTTTTGGTTTATGTAAAACTTGGGTAAAAACACTCTTATTTGTCTGCGCCTTCTATTTGTTAAACCATTCTTCTCTGCCAACATTTTTTTTTTTTTTTACACAAGTTCCTTAAGTATAGTTCACAGGATAAATTCAGGAAAAAAAATATTATGTCCCAACCCAAGTTTCCTCTTTCTGAATTGAATTTGATCATAACATCGCTCTCATTTTTCAGTAATCTTCCGTACCTCTGTAGGAAACCCGTCCCTCCGCCCAACCCAAGATGTTAAAGGACAGTTGCTAGCCCTGTTTTTCTGTGAGAGACCCAGTCCTAGGCCTACAGCTATCCTTTTCTGTATATGCATCATTTCTCCAATGTGGCATGTTGAGTCTTCATTGAAATAGAAGTGCTGGCAGCCATCTTGACGTGCCAGGATTCCTGTAGTGGAGCTTCCTTTGTAGTACCTAACTACTATTGGAAATTGTTTTATTAATTGTTTACATATTCACTGGTTTCTTCTCTCTCCCACTAGTATATAAGTACCATGAGAATAAGGACTTTGTAAGTCTTGTTCTCTTCTGTATTTCCAGCAGCTACAACAAAACTTGGCATGATGTGGGCACCCAAAGGTTGATTGAATCTGTAATCAATAATATGTGGAAGAGATGGGGAAGAATTGAGCAGAATTTGTGCCCAATGATTGTGTTAGGTCCAAGTTATCAAAGGGCAGAGGCTAGGGGGGCACATGGAGAACGACATGGTTTGGGGAATATTCGCTGAAAATGTCCTAAACAGGAAAGGAAAAAAGACAGTTTTAGTAGGCATCATTATTCATTCCACCTTTATTTTTAGGAAGCAAGTTCTCCTCTGAGCACTCAGAAGTATGCAGGGATGTCCATCCCATCTGTCTTGCTGTCTATTCCCTGCCACACTGCTCTTGAGCATGGAACAGGTGATGTAAGAGCAAAATTTGGGATCAGTTTGCCAGCTAAGATGGCTTGTTGGTGTCTGCCAAGGGTGACTATTTTCTTATCAATTATTAAAGTCACTCCTTAGCCTCCAGTTGAACTGGTTTTGAATTTCAAATATTGGTCTTTCCCCATTTGTCATATACACCAGTGAAATAACAGATGCCTTCTTTTCATTATGAAATGGTAAATCCTATAGTTACTAACAAGTCCAGGGCATACTGCAGTTTACTGAGAGTTCATGAATACAATATCTTCTTGTTTTTTATAATACCTTTATTATGTAGGTAAGACAGAGAGAGGGGAATCCCTTCTTCCTTAGCGTTTAAATTCTAACATAAGTGTATGAGATTAAAATGACCCTCAATCATCCAGACAATGTGTTCCAGTTACCACTACTGGATGACAAACCATTGCAAATCTTGAGGCATAAAACAACTTTTTGTTGTTGTTATTGTTCACAGAGTCTTTGGGTCAGAAATATATGCAGGGCACAGTGGGGATGGCTTACCTGTCCTCCATGCTGTCTGCGGCCTCAGCTGAAAAGATTCAACATATGGCAGGGTCTCAGTGTCTGGGAGGTGGAATCATTTGCGGGTGTCTTCAGTTTGGCATCTGGTAGTTGATGCTGCCTACTGATCAGCGCACGGACGTGTAGCTTCGCAGTACGGCATGGGCTTCCTCACAAAATGGCCATCTCACAGTCAGCAGACTTATTATTTCATGGTGGCTCAGAGGTCTGAAAGCTAGGGTTGTAGAAGAAAAGGTGGAAGCCACGTGGCCTTTTATTTCCTAGCCTTGGCAGTCCCATTGTGTTCCTTCTGTCAAAGTCTATTGGTTAAAGCAGTCACACATCCACCTAGGTCAAAGGGGAAGGGACATAGACCCTTTTCTCATTGGGAAAGAACTAGGATCACTTTAGACGAATCCTAAAAGTAGGAGATGTCATGGTGGCCATCTTTGGAAACTCCAGTCTGCTGCAAACTGGGTGTTTTATACCCACAGGCTCTTTCTTCAGTTAGATGCCAAATAAAGTATGGGGCTTGTTCTTAGGGGCCCATTGGAGGAAAAAATATGCATCTTTATGCAGTAGGAGGACTCATGGCTCACTTTGAAAAGCAGGTGGAAACCAAGAGGGACAGAGGGAATCATGGTTTCCCACCACCAGGCTTGCCCTGCTTTGAGGTATACCTTCATTGAGTTCAATAGTGAGGGGGCCTTTGGCTACCACTCACCTGTAAGCTGCTGTGAGTGGGTTTTTGCTTCATAGGTAACTAAAAAAAAAAAGAAAAGAAATACACTTAGGGTGTACACAATGTCTCTGACAACAGAGAAGGAAAAAGTAAACCAGAAGGCCCAAGTGAGACCCAGCTCTGCCAGCTTTATTGAATCACATTCTTGCTGATCTCCCAGGGAGCAACCTCAAGTTCAGACCCCCTGCCTTCCCCTGGGTTGTGTCAGGTGGTATGGTTATTATCTTATTGATGCAAGGCCACTGAGTGGATTTTTAATTTTACAAAATGTGGGTTTTAATGTGAGATGCTCTTTTCCCTGTACTTTCCTGTGGTCCCTGCCAAGACAGTTATTTATTCCTTTTTGGGCAAGCTATTCCTGTGCATGGTCAGGGTGCTGAACTCCCATTGACTTTGACCGAAATTCTCTTTGGCCTCAGTTTGGAAGTTGTCTATGGACCTTTAATTACACCCTCTGGCAAAAGAGAAGGAGCACTTGAGACATGCATAAATTCTGTACATACTTCCAAGGCTGGGCTGTTTAAAAAATGCTGTCTGTCTTTCTTCTTTTTTTTTCCCCCCTTTGAACTTGGACATGAATTTTTGTAAAGTACAGCATGTCAAGGGAAGGGCAGTGAGAAAATATGCAGGGGTATTTACTTAAAAATTATTTGGTGAATCCATCATGGTGTGTTCATTGGTTTTACTATTGTATACTGTATTAAAAAATGAGAGATGTTTTACTGTATTTTAGATGGCTGGTTTAAAACTCTCAACCTTGCTGTACATAGTGTTAGGAAAACCATACCCTTTTCTGACTATAAACTTTATTTTCCTTTTATACATTTCAAATTAGATTAAAACTCCAAAAGCTATTTATTAATTTGTTCCTACTTAAAATTTAAACACAGTGAAATGTGCTGAATTTTGTTCATGTCTTTATAAATAAGTACTCGCAGCAATGACTTTTTAAACTATTGAATTTTGTGGATTTTAAGGAGCTGTATAGAATGATGGAAGTGTTTTTCGTGGTTTTTGTTACTTGGTTAGGCAGAGTTGTGAGAGTTTGGAAGTCTTCAGATCTCTTACTTGTCTCAAACATTTCATTGGGTTACCAACTACCTAGCCTCCACTATCTATTATAAAAGAGGCTGGATTATCACTGATCACAGAAACCACAGATCATATGAATCCTGCGGTGTGTTTCAACCCTTCCCCTCCTGGATGTTTTGAATAACAGTCACATAGAGTGAAATAGACAGATTTGACTTCGTCTCCCTTCCCTTGTTCATACATTATCAGCAGTGCAGTGACCAGGAAGCTGGGAAAGAACTTGAATGACCATTATCCCAGAATAACAAAAGACTAGTTGTATTTCTTTAGAAAAGAAAGATGTGTATACTTCAGAGCGGGCTCAGTTTGGCGAGATGGAATATTGCAGTGGTGTGGTTCCTGTTTTTCCTGTTATTGGTTTGCATCCCCTCAGACTGAGCTAATGATTTCCATTGAACTGGGAATCAGGTGGCCTGGGTTCAAATCCTGTCTCCCCTACTTTCTTGGACAAGCCACTGAAACCTAGCTTCATCTTTTGTAGCATGAAGATAATAACTCATCTGAGCATTAGAATTATTTTGAGAAATAACACTGTAGTGTACACAGTGTTTCTTTAGTGAGGAAAGCACTGATCTGGCACTTATGATGTGCCAGACACATATTTTAGTTTAATAAATCCCCACAACAGCTGTATGAAGAAGGTATTGGTGGTACTGTCACAATTTCCGGAGAGGTGTAGGACCTGGGCCAAGTCAGAGGGCCCCAGCTTAGTTCACTTTCTCTTTTCAGTTATGAACTTGATTCTCTACCTGTGATGCGAGCCAGGTTAGTTTTAAATAATAACGAGGGTTACTTCCTTTTTCACCTTTAACATTCTCTAATTCATTATTCCTTGAGGTATGGCAAGGATGCATTTTGGTCATGTTTCATATAATTCTAAAGTTAAAAATCACTACATATTTCATTCCATGTAATTGAGTTCAGGGTAAAAGGATACCTGATCAGTTTTTGCAAAAATTAGCCCCATTGAGAAGTTGTATTTACTTTTTCTTATTAGAGTTAGTTTTACTACTGGAGTTGAGAATTTAGGTGCCTTATGAGGAAGGCCAGAAGGTAAGTGAATGATGCAGGTTGATTTGGCACAACAGAGCGTTGCAGGGGCTGTGTTATAAAGACAAGCAGCTCTCTGGGGTGGAGCCTGAGAACTTGCATTTCTAACAAGCTCCCAGGTAATACCGTGTACTGGTCTGGGGACCACCTTTTGAGAGCCACTGCCCAATGGGAAAGCGGACTAGCATTGCCAGGTTTTCCAATAAGTAACTCTCTCTATGACTTGACAACTACAGTTTTTTTTCACTGTCTTTTCTGGTTTTCCAGACATTACACTACTGGAAAACACTCATACCGTATAATATTAATCAAGAAAATATTAGACAGAAACATTAAGTCAATCTCTTTTGCAATTAAAATCTCCTACTTTTTAAATGTTGGCAACAAATTTAAAAGTTTTTAAAAGACTGTCGGCCGGCCACCACTGTCTGCGCCAAAATAAACATGTCTTTTGGCTCCACTCAGCTTGCAGATTAGCAGTTTGCAATTTCTGCTTTAGATGCTAAGAAGATATCATGGATGAGAATGAAAAATTAAGTTTTTGAATTTCTTCCCTGTGATTAAAAATACTGTGAAAGATTTTATCAGAATAAAAGAAAAGCTAGTCCAGAAATCCATAGCATGTACTTTTCTTTTATAACCTGAAATGGAAATGTATAAAGTATTAAAATTAAACGGTAGTTCCCTCGGTTAAGGCATGTGCAGCCTGTGAGTTGTGGTCACTGATTAAGTCTATCAGCTAGTGATAGGCATGGCTCATGTGCAAAATTCTAGCGGAATGTTTCTTTTCATCCTCACCTCACCTGTACCTGTGGTAACTCCCAGACTTTTCCCCTCTTCTCTCCACCTAATTACAGCTTACTTGCTTTCCTGCTCTCACCTTACTTTTAGTTTCAGCTTCACTTGCACCCTTTTGTCATTTCCATTGGCTTTATGAAAGCTACTGTCTACTTTCAATGGTAGACAAGTAATAATAATAATAGCTAATAGTTTTTGAGTACTTATGTTTTTAGGTTTTTAGCATGGGTTAGCTCATTAACTCTTCATAACAACCCCATGAGGTAGAATACATTACTCTCCCCATTTTAAAGATGAGGAAACAAGGCACAGAGAGGTTAAGTGACTTATCCAAGATCATAGTTAGTAACAGACAGAGGTGGGATTTGAACTGAAGCCATCCAGCATCAGGACCCAAGCCCACAACCACTGGACTGCTTCTACAGTAAGGTTTCTGACCCGTGAAAGTAGGACCTGAATGGGTGGGGAGACTGAGCACACTGCAACCCATAAAATCATTTCTACTTTTCCTCTATCTCCAAGTAAACATCTGGTTCATCGAAACTTTATCACAATAAAAATATGATTATGCACAGTATGCAGGCTGAGACCAGGCTTACTGCTCTTTAAAATGTGTGAAGATGCCTGATGGAACTCATGCAGGATTTATTTGATCGAAAGGTTTACATGATTTGGCCATTTAATAATAATCATTTTGGTCAATAGCAGAGCATGTACTCAACAGAAAATTTCAGGCATCATTTAGGACCCATTAGACCAGCACTGTCCAATAAAAATATAATGCTAGCCACAAATGTGATTTACATATGAACTTAAAATTTTCTAATAGCTACATTTTTAAAAAAAATAAAAAGAAACAAGTGAAGTTAATTTCAGTAATGTACTTACCTAACTCAATATCCAAAATGCTACCATTTCAGCAATTAATTGATGCAACACTTTTGAGAGATTTACATTATCTTTCATACTTAGTCTTCAGAATCTGAAAGTTACTCTTACACTTACACATCTCAGTTTGGACCAGCCACATTTCAAGTGCTCAATAGCCACATACGACTAGCGGCTACTGTATTAAACGGAGCAGCACTGGATCAAAAAGATGCAAGAATTACACACAGAGCCAAGCAACCCAGTGAGAAAACCCTGAAATGTCAAGTACAAATGGGGTAGGAGCACAAGGGAGAGAAGAATCAAGAAAGGATCTGGATACAATTATTATAAAGAAGTCACTTTGGAGGATGATAATGGGAAATGGGGAAATTTTGGTAATTGGTGGAAAGTAAAGTTAAAAAATATATATATATATATATATATATCAGGGGTATCAAAAAAATGTATACAAGTGGACACTTTCGTCAGCGTTGCTCAAGCAGTAGTTTGCCATAATCAGAAGTGTCTGGATGCTGATGGTAACCTCTTTAAGCATCTCTTGTAATTGCAGAAGTCAAACGTGACTTGTATTCATCTTTTGTTGTCAGTATATATTGAGTTACATTTTAATAATTTTTTTCCTGTCTTAAAATGTGTATATATTGGGACCAGCCCGGTGGCTCAGGTGGTTGGAGCTCCATGCTCCTGACTCCAAAGGCTGCCGGTTCGATTCCCACATGGGCCAGTGGGCTCTCAACCACAAGGTTGCCAGTTCAATTCCTCGAGTCCCACAAGGGATGGTGGGCTCTGCCCCCTGCAACTAAGGTTGAACACGGCACCTTGAGCTGAGCTGCCACTGAGCTCCCGGGTGGCTCAGTTGGTTGGAGCGCGTCCTCTCAACCGCAAGGTTGCCGGTTCAACTCCCGCAAGGGATGGTGGGCTGCGCCCCCTGCAACTAGCAACGGCAACTGGACCTGGAGCTGAGCTGCGCCCTCCACAACTAAGACTGAAAGGACAACTTGATGCTGAATGGCACCCTCCACATCTAAGACTGAAAGGACAACAACTGGACTTGGAAAAAAGTCCTGGACGTACACACTGTTCCCCAATAAAGTCCTGTTCCCCTTCCCCAATAAAATCTTTTAAAAAAAATGTGTATATATTTTTTTGGCATATATGTGTGTCTGTGTATATGTATGTATATATAGTCAAGTTAATTTTTATTTGGAGCTAGGGAACAATTGCACATACCACAGTCGAGGATGTCAGATCATAATGAGAGAGAAATTTGGAAGGAATTATTTGAGGACCAGAGTTATTCCATTTGAGTGACTTAAGATACTTGACCTCTAGACCCCTTTCGGTTTTCTGGATCAGAGGAAACTAATGAGTTTTTAAATCATATTTCTTATTTTTTTCTGCTGGTGAAAGAATGTATGCCTTTAGTTCTTGTATAGCTTTAGGTTTGATGGTGCAAACACAGTATTGGTTTCCTGGGCTTTTATTTTGGTAGCAGGGGAACACACACATACACACACACACACACACACACACACACACACACACACACACGAGCCAGGGAGACTGGAGGATGTGATTAGGAGCAAAACTTCTCTGGATGCGTAATGTCAGCAGCACAAACTGCTTTCATTCTCCATGTTAGTTAATGGCTAATCTAGAGATTGTACTGTCGTTTGCTGATAGAGCACAGTTTAAAATATTTTATCATTAATGTGACAGGAAGTAGGATAAAGAAAATGAAGCGTGATTATAGAATGCTAATTATCGTCCTCAAGTGCATATTGGGCATTCACGAATATTTGCAGCATAATTTGCTTTATTTATTATTTCAGTTTGGTTATAAATGTTAATTCAATTGCAGATAGTATGTTGGCAATTTACAGAGCTATAAAGTTATTTGGAAATCCTAATATTTTCTACCAAAATGTTCTGTTTAAGTGATGGATGAACTAAATTAAAAAGCCCCTGCTCTTTAAAGTTAAATACATTAATTGGCAAGTAGGCTGCAGGGATTTCCAGACCCATGCTGGCTATGTTAACTCCTTAAAAGAGGAGAGGGACATGATTTCTAATTTAGAGTGGGAATTTTCTTCATGAAAAAAGGCAGGAGGCAAGAGGTCTCTTTTTCATATCACCCTTGTAATGTTTCTTCAAGGCTGAGATTTCTTCATGTTCTGGTTCATAGCACTAAAGAGATATGCTTGAAGCCACTTTTTTTTTTTTTTTTTTTTTGGTACTATCTCAACAGTGTCAGAAACCATGATGTTGATAATTACGGTGTATTTGTGTGTAACAGTGTATGTGTGTGTATGTGAGAAAGAGAAAGAGAGAAACAGAGATTGTGTTTTCTCAAACGTCACTGATTACTTAAAAATACACATATGTTTTAGACCAGAGGTTGCCAAACTACAGCCCACAAGCTAAATCTGGTCTACCACCTGCTCTTGTACAGCCTAGAGCTAAGAATATTGTTTTGCAATTTAAGAGCTTGGAAAAAAAAAAAACACCTCGAAAAGTAGACTATTTTATGACATGAAAATGATGTGAAATCAAATTCAGTATTAGTGAAGGAAGTTTTCTTGGCACACAGCAATGCCTGTTCATTTATGAATTGTCTGTGGCTGCTTTCACCGTATCATGGCAGAGGTGAGTATTTGTAGCAGAGACTGTATGATCCACAGCCTTAAAGGTTTGCATCTGGCCCGTTTCACAAGGAGTCGGCCAACCCCTGGATTAGACTACCTAAGGTATGGTTTACAAAATGGAAGCTTTAGCCTTTTCTCCTTTTTAAACTTAATTACAAAATTTATGGAACCCTAAAAACTTTGGGGGAACAAATTGGTTCAAAACACAACTCTAAGTTTTTCAAAGCTGGGAAGGAGATTATAAATATGAGCCCCTAACTCCCGTCTTTTGTGGTGATGATAAAAGAAGTGATACTATATTACTAATGTAAATAATTTTGTGATTCACATACGTACAATGTGCTCAAAACGTTCTCTTTGTCCCCAAAATAAGAATAAAAGTGAATATTGTTTTCTTTTATTGTCAAATTAAAAACATAAACTAAGCCATGTTCCTGGATCATTCTTTTGGTGTTAAGGATTGTACGTGGAAGCACAGTAGTATTAGGAAATATGGCTACTTTATATAACTCGTTTGGGAAAATGTCATTCTTTACTAAGAAATACTGTGCTTAATTAATTCTTGCTCCTAGGAGGTCAACCTGGGGCACTCATTATGGCCTTAATTGGTGGTATAAATCCTGAGACCCCAGAGGAAAACACATTGTGTGGTTAGTGGTCTCTGGCCTTTGGGTGAGCATGCACTGGCGCCAACCCCATTTTGGAGAGTGACAGCTTCTGGTTTTGATGGCTTCAGGTCTGGCCATACTGATACTGGGCTTAAAGGCCAGTGTGCAATAAGAAAAGAAATGCAATGACTTGTTCTGGTGTTTTGCATTAAACAGTGTGAGACAACCCACTCACTACCTTCTGACTTGGAAAAATGTGTTTCTTTGAACTCCGGTTTTTCGTATTAAATTATATTCATTATACAGCCCATCTGGAATCTCCTGCCAGGCCAAAAATCATCTTACAGACATTAGCAAAAGGAAGTTAAATGTAATTTTTTTAATTGTATACTTTTCATTTCCATTTATTTTTTTCCCTTTTATTGAAGAAACCAGATGGAAAGGAAGGCAGGAGCCTCTTCCTTACTCTGGTTCCCTTCGGGAACACAGGCAGAACATTCCTGGCTGCTGCTCCTCTCGCATACTGACTGGAGGTGATGATGGGGCTGTCTAGATTCCGGGGATAATTGCTGGAAAGGTCAGGAGTTCAGTTTGAAGCTCACACTGGATTGGGGGTCTTAGGTTTGGAGAGTAAAAAGAGCATGGTGGCTAACTTCGGGCTTTCACTGAAGTGGGTTGCCACAGATTATATTTGACAGCGTGGAAATGAAACTCACAAATGTCACGTGTGATACAGTTGATTTTTGTGTCCTGGTATTGACTTGGTTATTTTGCTGGGAGTTGACTGCTGGATTTTGACTCCGTGCGAAAAGGTCTCATATTTGGGGGACTTTTGGCTCTCTTCATCTCTTTGCATTTACTGAACCAGACATGTCCCACAAAAGGTACACACCTCAGGCTCATACTGGGGACATGTGGATGTGTGTTTCCTTGTTCAGACGCATGGAAATCTCAAACGTCAACACTAGAAGGCACGTAGAGATAATTTTAAAGGTGTGAAATGGAACTGCAAGAGCCGTTCAACGGTTTGCCTGGGGTCCCAGAGCCAATTAAAGGCAGAGTAGAAAACCAGCCCACAGCCCTTTGGACCTCCACTTGGGAGCCTTTTCTCTTTGGCCATCCCATCACCCTGGCAGAGGATGTTTGACAATCTGAATCATTCCCCCATGCAGCCCTCCCCCCATCCATATGAGCAAATATTTACTGAAAGCCAGATAAGGTGCTAGATTTGCTGCTGAGGATACAAAAGCTACAGAGTTATGACGAGTCTTCAACTTAATAAACTACATCAGGACAAATCTGCAGTCACGATCTGTAAATACTCTACTACTCATCTATCGATTCATCCAAATGAATCCCTGAGTTGCTTTGTTTGGAAGGGATATTTTAAATTCAGATAATGGTGAGATACTTTTGGCAACATACATATCCCAAATGACATATCCCATACCTGTGGGCATTTCTTGATGATGGTCTTCGGCGTCGAAAGGGAGGAAAGCAATTGGAACTCATAGTGAATTTCTAGTAGTGAATCCTTGTATCCTACGTACAATTTTATTTTAATCAGAGATGAATAATTTTGTTATCTGAATATAGCTTCATTGCTCTGAATATTTTCTTTAGATTCGGACGAGGTCTTCAAGCACATCTAGAGAGGATCTCAGCAGATTTATGTTTTTATGCTTTACAACACGTCTGAGATTTGCAGGGTAGAGGGAGGAGTATGATCCTCCTTCATACTCACACACGATGGCTGTCTTTGTGCCTGGATGGTGACAGGAAGTATCTTCTGTTACTGATTCCCTCAACTAAGAGCTTCTTTAAGGAACCTGGCTCTGTCCTACCCTCATTCACGTTTGACATAGTAATAGACACATTACGAGCGTAAATAGAACTCCAGGTTTCCCTTCCTTAGCAGTGTGTTAACAGTACGTCCACTAAATGGGTTACTTTGGCTTTAAATAATAGACCCCATAGCTTCTCTTTTTCTCAGCGTGAGAGGTGGTTTCACATACCACTCTCCACTTTCAACAAAGCAGATAAGGTATCAACACAATTAAAAGTGAAAAATAATCTGTCTGCTTTGCCGGTAGTGAATGCTTACAGAACACACACTGATACAATAGATTTTAAATAATTTATGTCTGGCACTTTATTTTTTTTCAATCTGTAAATGAGGACACCTAATGCGGAATGGCCAGCGTGATACTCTATCCTTCCCCCATTAAGATAACAAGATGAGGGGCAATGATTCAGATCGGTATATTTTTGGAGCACAGCATGGACAAAAATTAAAAATTAAAGGAGATGATACTCTGAAATACTTCGGGTAAGCAAGCTCATAAAAGCCATTTGGAAACCTGAAATTACAAATTAATTCAGAATCCCCTTCTGAGGGGCTCCTAAAAGCCCTTTCCATTTTCTTGGCAGGATTAAAGAAAGCATTACTTTTGTGTCACTGCCTGATGTTTCCACAAGGTTTGTTCTAATGCTCGCTAAGGTGTAGTGCTCTGTCCTAATGTGTCTCTTGCAGCCATCTTTGATCTGAATCAAGTAAACTTCAGGTGATGTCAAAAACAAATAGGAATTAATATGTAATGCATTATGTCTTCCATCTATTGACATGTTAAATCTCAAATTACGAGGATCATGTGATTCACAACAGATTTTCCAGTCCTGAGCAGTGGTTGATCCAATCCTGAAGGATTTATCCAGCTGCTATAATTCCAGTTGGCAGTAAAGAGAATTGCCCTCACAAATCCCCAATGTCTAGGGACAGTGCTGTCCCACAGAAACAAAACTGCTAAGCTGTTTACAAAAAATCTTTCAGTCTTTTGGTGGTTAAATGTAGTTTGATCATGATTTATGGGGGCCCAGCTCTTTTCCCTACACCTGCCTGTGGACATCTTTTAATTATTCATTTGAGAAAACTCTGAATAAAAATAATCAATTCTGAAAATGTGTGTGTTCTAAGGAAGAAGGCCAACCGCATCCAAAGAAATTTCCAGTCCTGTTTGATCTAAGGAAAATTATTCCCCAGTTCCATACACAGGCGGGTACTTAAGAGAGACTGAAGTGCTTTTAGATGAGTTCAAAATAAACACACCCTCCTGAGTTATCTTCTTTGTCCTTCTGGAGAAAATTAGAAGGGTAAATGAAGTTCCATGGAATGATCATCTGAAAAGAGCAAAAATAGGGTAAAACACCCTCCAAGCTCTCAGGTGAGGCTTCCTGGCCTGGGGGCCAGATTTGACGCCCCTACTTCTGGAGCAGAGTGTAACATCAGGCTCGGCTGTCCATTAACAAGCCCGTTCTGGGCAGCAGAAAGCTTTGAGAAGTAGCCACTGAGGAGAAAAAATGTAATTTTGATATAGGAAATAGAAGAAGAACATACAACTTTTCACTCAAGATATATGTTTCTTCTGTCTAAAGCCAGCAATTTTGGAAAATGAAGCTAAGAGTTTAAAAATAAGGGCTCTGTCAGGGAAAATAAAACAGGTCCCCCTACATCCATTAGACTGCTTTTAATTGAAAACTGGAGTACAATCTAACTAATTGGCAGGTACCTCTTTGATTGCTGGGACCATTTCCCCCTTCTCTCCAGGGTAATCAGGAGGCTGCTACTCTTTTTAGCAACTAAAGCCAGGTATGAAATGGAAAATCAGAGAAGTAACACTTAAAAAATTAATTGTGTATATTCTGCCAGGTTTTGTCTTGTAAAATAGGTACAGAAAGTACAAAAGTTAAGTTCCTCAAAACAGCAATAGCTGCAGGAGTGAGTGTATTTTTATATAGCATGGTGCTTAGGTGGAGCTGTAATGTGCTAATTGCAGGCAAGTTCACGTTGTTTAAAAGATCTTTACCTATTGCTTTGGGGACCAATTTAATTTCAAATCTTGGCACTGTGCTGACATAATATAGCAACTTTAATTTTAAAGATCAAGAAAGTGAAGTTATGGGTGAAATTTAAGCCTATTTTTTGTTAATTTGGAATAAGAAAGAACGGAGGTTGGGATAAATCATCAAGTTAGTATTTCTGTCTGAATTTATGGTATTGGAATTTTACTGTTGAAAATATAACTTCCTTTTTCCTTTTTCTTATATTTTGGGAACATTGCTGGTGGTTATATTTATTGAATTTAGGTTTCTATGTTGACATGTCATTTCCTCCCTTTCCTTCTATATGGAATCTCCATATGATATTTAAAAGGCAAAATAATTTCCTACATGTTATTTTTTAATTAAAAAGTTGCACGTATTCCATCACAAAGATGATTAAGATACATCCCTGACTGCAAAGGACTTCTGTTTTGAGGAAGATTGAGACCCACAGATAAATTATTGCAGTGTTGTCGAATGAACATTACAACGGGATATGTTAAGATGGTAGGTGGCGATTCACAGGTCCCTGATCCCTCATGGAGGTTATATCTTGGAGCATGAGCAGGTGTGAACCAAAGGACAAAGCAGGGTAAGGACTTTGAGTTGTAGGGAATAGCATGTGTAAAGACACATTGGAAAGAGAGAACACTCTAGGTTTGGGGTGTCTGGATAGGTCTGATTGGACAAAGGACATGTGCAACTTTGAGGGGCAGGCAGGCTCTAAACCATTATATTGGCGATCTCAGTGTTCAGAGGTTGTGGATTTGGAATAATTTACTGTATCAGGTCTTAGCCTGGAGTCACATCGGCTTTTCCATGCAAGGACAGAATCCATTTTAAAAGTGGGAACTTAAGCAATATTTTCTCAATAAACTGTTAGCGAGATTTGTGCGCTGTCAGAACAGAGAAGCAGAAGGCTACATCGAATAAATGCCCATTATTTTAGTTGTCTGAAGGCTTAAATGTAAATGCCTGACTGGCTTCCCTTCTTCTGCCAGCTCTTTTCCCTGCACCTGCCTGTGGACATCTTTTAATTACTCATTTGAGAAAACTCTGGATAAAAATATCAACCCTTAAAATGTGTGTGTTCCAGGGAAGAAGGCCAGTTACATCCAAGGAAATTTCCAATTCTTTTCACTTCAGATTTGTTCCTTTTCACTTTAGATTCAGGATGTAACCACATTTCAAACGAGTGAGAAAAATTTCAGTGAGAAGATTCCAGAATGACCCTGATAATTAAATCAACTTGGAAAAAGTACAACAAATTGTGGACAAGCATATTTTTCTTTTCTAATTTTGGCCCTCTTTAACATCATAAAACAATACAAGTGCATCATAATTACTGGTGTCTGTGAAAGGCCTTTGAATTATTTGATATGCAGAGTTGCTATGGTGATGTGTATTGTCATCAACCAGCGGTTATGACAGAGCTGAGTCCTGGCTTTGTTGATGGGGAAATGTGCACGCCAAACTTAGTTCTAAAAGAGATTTTAAAAAGTCATACTCTTCTGAAGAATTGAAGTATATTTGAGCATGTTTTGGCTCTGTCTCCTTTTGCTTGCCTCTTTTTCCCCCTCTTCAGTACAGATGAGGATCTTTAATTCGGGTCCAGATGAGATTTAGTAATTAATGTGCAAAACAGCTGGAGTCTGCTAACTCCTGGGCTGTAGCTTAGGAGCTATTTTGGTGCATTTTCTCAGTAAAATAATTGAGAATTAAAAAACTTAAAATTCGTTGGCTTCTTGCCCTGTTTTATTTAGAGTAATCCTGATAATAAAGGAGTAACTATGGGTTTCACCATGGAAGGGCACAAAATAACTGACCCAAGTAATCTGAAAAACAGATGTCTTTGGTTGGTTTAAAGTAAATTCTCAAGACCAGATTTAAAGAAAGCTATGTGGAGTCCAGTGAAATTGTCCATTTTAGCTTTTTCCTGTCTTAAATTTTTCTCCCTGCCTTATCTCAACTCACATTCTTGAGAAAAGGGGAAGTGGTCCCCCAAGATACTATATTTATGATATTTAACCTGCTCTACAGAAATTCTGTGGATAACAGATTAACTTTTCAGTGTCCTATTCTTCTCCTTTCTAATTCACTCTTTATATAGATGGCTCCCCGTGGGGGTCAGAGACAGCCAAGAGGCCTAGGAATGAGCTTCTGGGCACCTTCCTGAAGTTGCGCCTAAATACATATGCTCTTCGGGAGGAAATTTTATCCATTTCTGAAAAAGTTCTTTGTATTCCCTCTGTTCGTCCCAGTCAGTCCCCTCCAAACTCCCTTAAGTGTGGGGGAAATAAAGTCCAGTAGGAGAACATAAAATACCTCCTGAATGGTTTTCCTTTCTGGCTCTTGCTAGGGTCATGGAATTGCTCAGAAGCTTCCAGGGGGGTCCTGAGGGGAATAGTATGATTGTGTTGGACTTGCTTAATTCTGTCTGATCTACAATCGTAAAACTAGCTTTAAGGTCAACCAGAGGCGAAGAGAGACTATCCAAGACTTCCACATCCTCGCAAAGGAAAGAGGTTGGAAACCACTGCTATAGGTGGTATTCTAGAGCCAGGACTGGCTTCTTAATTTGCGGGAACCAAAGCAAAATGAAAATGCTTGCCTCTTGTTCCAAAGTTTCAGAATTTCAAGACAGTGGCAGCAGAGCACTAAACCAGGTGTGAGGCTCTTCTAAGTATGGGACCCTGTGGGACTGCACAGGTTGCCTGTCCCTGAAGCGGCCCTGCCTCTAACAGCTCTCTTGACTTTTTGAAAACAGCCGTTTAACTGATAGTGTTTACTTGCCTTATAAAACTCTCTACCCCAAAATTTTGCTTTGAGATTAATGGCCACAAAACCTGATGGACTAGCTGCCTACCAATTAGAATGGGGTTATAACAAGCAGACCTGTATGATAGCTGGTCACTTTAAAATATTACTATTGTAAAGAAGGTCATGTTTGGGAAATATAAAAAAGACATTTTTTACCTAAATGAAAAGACATTTTATCCAGCCGATTAATTTCTCCTTACTGTTGGTTTTCCGTTTATATTACCTAGTACTATTTCCTCCCTGGCTCATGTTCCTTTAAAATAAAGAACATTGTGACCTGAATGCATTGGCTCACTGCCCTTCCTGGGACATCCAGACTTTGGAAGTTTAGACCTTGATCTCTGAGGTTGTGAGTTCAGGTTCTCGGTTAAGAGCACAGGCCGCCTTTTCATTGGTATTCCCAGGGAGTTTTAATTAATTGGAGATTAAGCGGATGGAGAGCCTTGGCCTCTGGATCTAACAGGGGTTGAACTCTCAGGGGTTCACCTGACAAAGTCCAGGAAAATTCCATAATCACACTCTTCCGGAAAGATTAGTTCCCATGGAGACAATGTTTTTGCTAAATCTGTAGTGATTGCCTTCTTTAGAGCCATCTTTCTAGGCAGCTCCCAAAATAAAGGCTTGCCTTTCTAACCTAGGCAAGAGTGAATGTGCCAAAGAAGCTTCTGGTCCAAGGAAATTGAAAGGAGACAGGCCTGAAATATATGGTCAGGTTCAAAGTGAAAAGACAGAAGAGATGTTTTCCCAGTTAGCAGGCCAGAGGCGATATAGAATAATGGACCTTATAGAAGCCATGTCTATTAACATAGAGTGCTCAATCTTTACTTTTGACATCCATTCATCTTTACTAAATTCTTAACAGTGGGACCTTGTCCTGGTGGAGATTTTTTTTTTTTTTAAACAAAAAATAACTCTAAGCCTCTACCCCTTGAGAAAATTCAACTCTCTTGTTTGGAATATAAATCTTATGCTGTTTTCCTTTTTGTGGCTCAGAGTGTGGCCCCCTCCCTAACTTGACTTGTTCAGTGTTCTTTGGGTTACGTCCATGCCCACCCTCCCTGCTTAGGTGCTTAGGAGGAAACTTTCAGCTTGTCATCAAAATAGTAGGCTGTTTTTCTACTTTTTCCCTCCCTCTTACCCATTGTCTTTCAGTGAGGTGAAAAGGTCCTTACTTTTCTCTCTTTCGCCCCCCCCTCCAAATCTCGCTATTAATAACTTTTCAGACGTTGTCACGCATAGACTTCCACTTACTCGGGAGGGTGTTTTTTGTTTGTTTAAGGCAACGTGTTTCCTGGCCTGAAAACTGTTTCCCAAAGTAGCTGTGATGGTATTATTCCATATTCACCTCCTACTGGCAGCATCTTTGCTTCTGGTTGGAAATGGGAATTGCAGCTCTGCGCAGGCCTGAGGTTGCACATCACAGTTCTCCACCCTCGTGGTGCCCAGTAAAGGATGACTAGGGGCAGCCACCTGGTGACATTTCGATTGAGATGGCGTTGAAATACTTTCTTCTTCTTCTTTTTTTAATTCAAGTTTATTGGGGTGACAATCGTAAAATACTTTCTTCTTAATGACCAAGGAGAAATGACTAAGTGACTCCTCACTTTCTTTTTCTTGTTTTGCTCTGGAAGGAGAAATTAGCCTTTTGAACTTTGCATGGGATAGAAATTAACTCTGCAAAAACCCAGTGCAAACAGATGTGCTTCCCACACTACTTTTTGGGTGAATGTCTCCTGATCCAATGCTTTTTATGACTAATATAATACCAAGTTGCCTTTAAAAAAAAAAAGAAGGGAAGAGAGAAAACAGTTTTTGCTTAGTGCCTTTTTAAAACACTGATCATGATGCATTCCACACATGTGAAACCTGATGTAAATGATTCTAATGCTAAAAAGCAACTTCCATTCAAAACACCTCAGTATGAATTCTCACAAGCAACTTTATGATGAAATAGGTGTCAGCAGATTGCAGTGCTATTTCAGAAATCAAGAATTCTTGGGCTATGTTCCTGCTCAGACCTGAAAGTAGAATCAAGGTTTTAGGTTTTTGTGTTAATACTCAGAACTCACTATCTACTTTAGTATGTATAAAATAATAGCATGATGAAATCGGTGTTTCACAGCTTCCTGAACAGTCTTGGCAGAATATAATTCTGACCCTAACCATCTCTTTCACAGAAGAGTAAGTGCCTCCCCAATAAATGCCTAACGTGGCCTTCAAGATCTTCCCCAGTCTGAATATCAATCCAATATTCTAGCTGTGACACACACACACACACACACACACACACCATTTACATCTCTGCCAACCTGGACCACTGGCCCTTTCTTGTACTTTCTCACCCCTGACCTCTCCTGCTCATCCATAAGGGTAAAAGCCTGCCGTTCAAAATTTACCCCTTCTTTGCTGCTTGGATCAAGTGCCACTTCTGCTCTAACTGCTTTGAATTCCTATGGTCTTTACTCAGTAAATATTTTATGTGTGCCTACTACGCACCAGGCACTATCCTGTGTACTTTTCACTTGCAGCTTCCATTACACTGCTTGGTGGCACCAACTACACAGTGTTATCTTGACTTATCGTTCCCGATCGGTTGAGAAAGGGCAGGGACCATGCCTTAGAAAGTTGGGGATGGGGGTAAGGGGTGTTGATCCCCCACACAGTCAAAAATTCATGTGTAACTTTCGACTCCCCCAAAATTTAATTAATGGCCTACTGTTGACCAGAAGCCTTACCAATAACATAAAGTTGATTAACACATATTTTGTATGTTATATGTGTGATATACTATATTCTTACAATAAAGTAAGCTGGAGAAGAGAAAATGTTATTAAGAAAACCATAAGGAAAATACATTTATAGTACTTTATGTATTTATTGAAAAACATCTACATATAAATGGATCCGTGCAGTTGAAACCCATGTTGTTCACGGGGCAATTGTACATCTTAGTATGCCCAAGAGAGCCCACCACGTCCACTCCAGTTAATTGGCCTTGAATGAATGAGTCACTATGTGAATGAGTAAATACAGAGATGGCCTTTGGAATCACAAGAGTGTCTACCCACAATAGCCTATATTGTTCAGAGATTTAGAACAGGGTTCCATCCTATTTGGGAATCTTTATTTAAATACAAAATGTATATTGGAAATTGTTCAGAAGAAAGCTTTGAAAAACAGAGGTTTCTTCAGTAACCATAGATACCATTCGTTGGGCACTTGTTATGTATTGGGGACATCATGCTGACACTTTACATGTATTCCCTGATTGCGTGCACTCAGTAATCCCATGAGGTAGGTATTTTTATTATCTCCATTTTACAGATGAGAAAAACTTAGGCCTTAGTGTATGTAACTCAATATCACACAGATAGTAAGTGACAGAGTCAGAGTTCAAATCCACATATGCCTGAACTAAAGCCTAATTCTTAATCACTAGCCCAGTGTCTAAACTTACAAAAATCACCCGCTGGAGAAGAGGGGCAGAGAACATTATGTGTGATAACATCTGAAAACTAGAAGGTGAAACAGGCTCCATGAATGGGAAAAAAACAAAAAAGCAAGAATTAGAGCAATGTTTTGAGAGTGTTGGAGGAGGGAAAGTGACTCAACTTCATCTCACATCAAAATAAGAAGGAAGTGAAATGAGCCCCTTTTCTTTTCCCCGTGTCCTCTACAGATTCGGGATTTGAGACTAGTGCATCAAGGGAATGATGAATTTTGGAGTTTTGGGTATAGGAGAATATTGAGGTTTTAAAGAGATAGTTACCTGTCCTTTTGATTTAGGATTGTCTCTGTACTCTAGATAATAGAGGATTAGTTAGAACAATGGTACCTCATACCCCCAAAGGGAAGAGTAATGAGTAAGATAGGCATTCCGTGAGTATTCCTAAGACATGAATCATGGACCAGATGGCTCTAATGCATATATGGCCTTCTCTACCATATGAATTTTATTTTGTCCCTTTTGGTTGGACCCCAGTTTTCTGATAGCAAAAATAGAAGAGCATGAGGTAGAAGAAAGAGAGAAAATAGAAAGAAAATAGAAGAAAGAGAAAAAAATCCATGATTAGAAAGCTGTTGACTTAGTTTGTGCTGAAGGGCTATGATCTTGTTCTAAATTATTAGAATGTTAGTTGTGCTACTGGCTTTGACTATCACAAACAACAGAAGTCATGGTTAATCCATACAAACCATGACTAGGCAACAGAAGTCGTAGTTAATCAACAGAAGTCATGATTAATTAACAAGAGTCATGATTAACCAATAGAAGTTATGATTAACAACAGAAAGCATAGTTAATCAACACAAACCATCGTTAACCAACAGAAATCCTGATTGACTAACCTTATTACAACTCAAATCAGTGGATATTCTGCTAACTTCATAGAAATCTGATTGCTTACTCTCTTAAGTACAGGTAATACCGTCCTAAAGGAATACATTATTATTGAAGAATTTTTTTATGGAATTAAGGCATAATACATCCAGAACTATCCCTCTGGTTCTGGTTGTAGCTGAGGACTTTATCATTCATTCACTTATTCATTCATTTGATATTTATTTATTGAATAGATTGTATGTCAGGAACTGTCGCCCTAGCCCTCAGGATATGTACCAATATAATTTTATTAGGTGTTGAAATATTGAACTACTTTCCTACCAGTTTTTTAATAGCCATTGTCTTGAGTCTTTCCTTCTTCTTACCCAAGTCCACTGTCTTGATTCCAGGGAAATCATAATCAACACTGCTCCCCAAAACATCTTGAAGCCCACCAACCTGCCTGCTTTAGTTCCAAGAAACTGACGCCCATGCTTATTATTCTCCTCTGTCAGGAAGGCCTGCATCCCAGCAAGGAAGATGTCACATGTGATGGTGGTACTGTGATACTTAAACGTGGAAATGCATAATGCCCATTCAGCTCCCTGAGGCAAAGGCTGGCATTCCCCTATATCACCCATGTAGCCTCTGAAGTAGACAATACTATTTATTTTAGTGTATCATATTTAAATACGAGTACGTGTAATACAGAAGGAAAAGCAAAATACCCAGGTTGCCTAGAAGAGGAAGTATTCATGTGTGTTTGGATCTGTCAGAGAGGGCTTCCTGGATGAGGTGACATGCATTTTGAAGGCCTAATAAAAATTTTCTGGGTTTACTCGGAAAAGGATGTTCTACGGACATAAAAGAGTAAAATGATGGTATCAGCAACCCTAGACTTCATGTCAGAAAACCAGACCTAAAGACTTTCTGAAAACTTACACCATGAGCTTATGGGTGTTATGCTAGCACTCCAATTTCACTCCAGCCACAGATAATCTGCCTGAGGCCCCTTACCGAGGTGTTGTGATTATTCAGTTCCAACACAGATGCAAAAGCTATCTGAGAGTCCTCTTGTTGGTGTCTTGTAAGCTCTAGATTAGTCCCAAGAAATGGCCCTTTTTGCCCACACAGCTGGAGGATCTCTCCTGCTCTTCAAACACCACCTCTTCCTTGGCCATTTTCTTTGCCCACAGAGTCTCCCTCATTTTCAACTCTGAAGCTATCCCAACTCTTCACTCTCTGGGGATTATATATTGGAATCCCAGAAATTTATAGCTGGACAGCACCTTAGAAATAAGCCACCCAGCCCTTCACTTAGGAGATGAGAGCTTAGAGCCCAGGGCTGTGCCTTGTCCAAAGCCACAAAATGGTAACGAATGAAGAGGCTACAATGCAGACCCTTAACGTCCCCCCCCGTGGCTCTTCCTCTTCTGCCTCCCAAGTCCTCTTTCCCCTTGGACCGAATCCTTCCTCCTTATATGCTTAGCTTTCAGTCATTCCTCCTCCAGATGTGTCTCTATGCATCTATTGGCTTTAAGAACTATTATACTTGCACACAGTACTTTAAAACTCGTTTTTACATAGGAAAAGTTTTGGGTTATAGTTTTGGTTCCAAAGTATGAATTTTCCAGTTTTAAGTGGGATGAATTCATGATTTTAAACCGCATTGATTTGCATAGTGAGAAACTTGTTTATTTTCTCTGAATTCCTCAAAGAGAAAGTCTCAAATCAGAGCTGATTCGTCTCTAATACTTGCTTTGCTCTCTTTTCAGCAAGGAGTTAGGAGGTCTGGGGGCTCCAAGCCTTTGGCAGATCCAGTGTCTAAAGACACTGAAATAACATCTGATTATTGTTTTGTTTGACTTTCACTTTGTTTACTTTATGAGTGCCTTCTAATATTGACAGTCAGTGCTGGTATTCCAATGAAACTGGAGTTTAAAAGTTTTGAATAGTGTTAAACATGAAAAGAAGAGTCAACCTAAATACAAATATTAAGTAAATAAAACGTAGGTGGCATGTAGCTATGGCGCCACACACACACACATACACACATACATACACGCATTAGGTTCTCAAAACAGTGGTCTAAGAGAAAGCTGGTTTCAGGTAACAATTCCCGTATCTACTAGGCGAAAGAGGGTTTGTACAATGTAAACCTTTCTGGTCTCAGAGGGCATTTCTGTTTACCCGAGCCACGTATAAAAATACCTCACAGCATATATTTTAGTCAGCAAGTATTCTACCTTGATGGGAATGATTTACTGAAACTTAGACCTCCTGTTGTAATCCAGCCAGATATCTGATTGGGAAAACCAAGAAGTCTTATTTCGTTTCTGCCGTCATTGTTACTGAACCACACTGACTGGGTAATTAGTGACATATAAAGTTCTTTAATCCTGTTTTCTTCTGTCATCTGAGCATCATGAGGTTGTTTTTCTGTCCTCTGCGGTCACTCACTAAGAATTTGCTGAACTGAATATTCAGTTCTTAATAAATGGTGGCGTCACCTTTGTCCATACCTTAATTACTTCACACATGTGAAAAAGACTGGCTCTTCCATAGTGTCAGTGCTTTTTGGCACGAGAGCAATGAAGTTTTTGTAAAGTGAGCTTGTACATCTGGCAACCAAAAGTGTCCTGTAGGGTTTTTTTTGTTTTTTTGTTGTTTTTTTTTTTCAGGAAAAGATGTGCTTTGAGGTGACCACTCTGCACAGATTCTCTTAGGATTTCAAAGTATTTGTAACCTGTTATTTTAGATTCTGAGCATATTTGTAGCTGCAGAGGTACAAAAATAAACTGTTTTCTTGGAAAATGTGTGTGTCTGGGATGTGACAGGAGTTGCAGCCTTAACAAGATTTCCAGGCATTTACAGTTGAATCATGCCAGTAAAAATATGTTTATTTAGACATTAAAAATCCTAGGGTGCCCACATAAATATCCTAAACAATGTGTGTTACATTGAACTTTCTTCACTAATGTGCTTTAGCTTTGAATGTTTTTAGCTCTGGCTCCTGGAGTGTTAGTGTATTACAAGGAAAGTTGAACTCAGAGGGTGAGTCTTATTTGCTTTTCAATTCATTTGGTGGTGTTCCTTACCTTTAAGAGAATTGTTTCTGATGTAGGTAAAAGTCACATCTCAATTGAGAATGTAAAACTCCTTGCTTTTAACACTAATAGCAACAGAGAGCTATTTGTTGGGCAAATACCAAAGAGTGGAAAGTCAGCTGGTTTATCCTCCACTCCCTGTTCATTCTTCTGTGTGTTTAACAAGCATCACTGGATTGTCTGTTGCCTGCAAAGCTGTGTGATAGAAATGGGGAGCACAAAGACAAGGCCAGAACCCTGTCTTATGGAGCTGAAAGCCTGCTTTATGTCATTGGTGTTTCACAAAAATCAGGATAGCTTGCCTCTTTCGTCAAAATATAATTTTCAAAGAGTTAAAAAAAAAAGTAATTCATTTAAATATTCAGAAAGCACATGTTGAAGACTTATTTAACTCATTACTGAGGGAACCAGTAGGATGACAAAGCTGGTTCAAAGGAGGATATGAGAAAAATATCTAGGTAGGTAGATAAGTGGGATGGATGTATGTATGTATGTATGGATGGATGGATGGATGGATGGATGGATATGTAGATATAGATAATTAGATATAGATAATTAGATAGATGCTAGATAGATAGATGATAGAGTGAAAGGAAAAAAGAATGGTGGAATAAGGTTGCAAATTTAGATACAAAACTGGTATCTAAACTGTTTTACTGTCCTATGAAGCAGTAAAACAGTAATTTGGGGGGTTATATTTCAACCGAGCAGAAATCCTTTTGCACCTATATTAAACAAATATTATTTGTAATTTACCAGTCTTCTACAGTCCATATGGAGTCTGGGTCCAATCAGTAGTAAATAGGTGCAAACAAAGTTGTATTTCTCAAGAGCATTAGATGACTCTTAGGTAAGCTTGTCAGTCAGTGCTGTAGTACAGCCCTGCCCCATAGAACTTTCTGCAGTGATGAAAATGTTCTGTATACGTGCTGTGCAGTGTGGTAGCCACTGGTCATATGTGGCTATTGAGCATTAGAAATGTAACTAGAGCTAATGAGGAACTGAAATTTTAATTTTATTTAATTATTATTAATTTTGATTTAAATCGTTACCTATAATTAGTGGTTATTATATTGGACAGGACAGATCTAACATGACATTACTGGGCAATAACTTTTCTGCTTTGTTTCCTGGGTAATGTTCTTCTAAACATTTTGTAAATTAAATCATATTAATATTTTAAATAATGTAATAGGAGCTGACTATGTAAAAGAGCTCAGAGATGACTTTTTTAAAAAGACCTAATTCTTTCATTAATCAAATGATTTCTTTTGCAAATGTGGTGCCTTTTATATTGGGTTTCTTAATGGTGGACTTAACCTGAAAGCATTCTGGCCAGTAAGGTAGCTGCTTATGAAACTAAGCCTGTTTGGAGAGAACCCAACTCTGCATTATGTTCTCCAAGTCAATCAGCTCGGTATTCATTTTCTTTAAGCAAGATAATAACGGTCATGTCTAGTTTTGATTAAAAGGGGCTTTCTGGTTTGCAAAACAGGGAGAACTATTAATATTCCACAAGGATTTTAAGGCTTAAATAAGTTAACTTTTCTGCTTCCATCACTTCATTACTTAGAACGAGCAATCAATGCATTGATAAGATTGGCTTTGATTTCTCATGAAGCTCAGTAGTTTTACTTAGTTTTCTCATCTTCTTGTTTGCTTGCAGGGGTTTTTCCGCAGAAGTATTCAGAAGAACATGATTTACACTTGTCACCGAGATAAGAACTGTGTTATTAATAAAGTCACCAGGAATCGATGCCAGTACTGTCGACTCCAGAAGTGCTTTGAAGTGGGAATGTCCAAAGAATGTAAGTGGAGTCTCAACATTTTTTTTCCTATTTGCCTTATCTATAAAATATGATTTGCTCAGCTTCTAAAATCAAGTCGTGGGGGATGTCAGCATGTGGAATTCTGACATGACACTAATGATATATTGCCAAGGGTAGGTGTAAACAGAGATGACATGAAAACAGAATAACTGTGGGGATTTTCAGATAAAACTTGAGTGGCAGTTGGTGAAAAGACAGCAGTTGGGTGTCGTGGATGGCAGGTTTGTATTCCAGAGCAATTACTAACTCACTGTGTATTTCAGAGCCACCAGTAATTCAAGCAGATCATATAGCCACTTGGAGACTCCATTTCCCTACCTTGACAGTGGGAATGGAGAGTTCTGCCTGTATTGGTGAGACTAAGAGAGATAAGAGGCAAGGATATTGACGTTAGTGATACTTTGCCCATAAAACTTCTGTTGTAGAAGAAACGTGTAGAAATTTGGCACATTGGCATTTTCCCAAACTTGATTTAGCTTTTTTTCCTTCCAGCCACCCCCTCCTCCAAACAGTTATATACTTTATTCATACAAAAAGAAGAACATTTTAGTAAATTAAAAATTAGTGATCCCTAAACATCTGATAATGGAGATTTGAAATAGACATGCTTTAACACAGGCAGAGTATATGCCCCACAAAAATTTCATTCTTACATTCTCTCTTTGTGAATAAGAAAGTGACAGACAAATGGCTTGATTCAGGCAGCCCTAGAAAGATGGAGGGATGTGTGCCTGGTAAAGCACTTACTGGGATTGCTGCTTCTTCATTCATCCCACCACTTGGGTATCTGGTGAAGGCAAACTATGAATGGGGCACTGGGCTAAGTGCTATGAGGGATCCCCTGAGATGTTTGAGATATGAGCACTGCCTTCTAAGAGTGTGAGATGAAAAGCCAAGTACCTCAATTATGATCCTACAGTTGCGTTTGAAGACTTGTTACAGGTTAACGGCTCTTGGGTTTTGGAAGTGGGAAATGTGGCCATTGGAGGAAGACTGACTGAGAAGGGAAAGCCTGATAGCCAACCAGCATTGCTCTGAGGGAGGCCAGCAGTCATACTGGTTATTTCTGCTAAGAGCTACTACTTGGGATGTTTCTTGGTGGCCTGTCCAGCATCCTAACTGTACCTAAAGTTTAATTCACTTTTCTACCTCTTGGCTTTCTACACTTCAGAGAAAACTTCAGGGTTGGGATCAACTCAGTGGACTCAAGCCAATTAGCATATTCTATGTCCCAGCCACAGTCATTTGTTCATAGTGTGAACCTGTAACCCCGGCTGGTCCAATGAGAATGAAATCAAAATTCAAGCTTATGATCCATAAAAAAATAAATAAAAAACAATTAAAAATAAAGGTAAATTAGACTTCATCAAAATTAAAAACGTCTATTCTCCAAAAGACACTAAAATTAATGAAAAGACAAGCCACAGACTAGGAGAAAATATTTACAAATCACACATTTGATAAAGGTGCTCTAGAATATATAAAAACCTCTGAAAACTGAATAATAAGAAAGCAAATAACCCAATTAAAAAAATAGCCAGTCTTCAAAAATGCCAAGATGATGCAAGACAAAGATAGACTGAGCAACTGTTCCAGATTCAAAGAGCCATAACAACTAAATATAATATATAGTCTAGATTGGATCTAAAATCAGAGGGAAAAGAGCTATAAAGGACATTATTGTGACATGTTAGTGAAATTTGAATATGGACTGTAAATTAGAATATAACATTGTATCAACTTTAAATTTCCTGACTTTGATCATTGGGCTATTGTTATATAAGAGATTATTCTTATTCTTGATGTCTTCAACTAACTGACCATGATTCACAAAAATATGTGTGTGTATAGAAAGAGAGAGAGAGAAAGAAAATGTAGCAAAATATTAAGAATTGTGAATCTGGAAGGAGGGTATACAAGAATTCTTTGTACTATTCTTGCAACTTTTTAGCGAATTTGAAATTTTATCAAAATAAAATTACCAAAACCAAGCAAGATTCATGCTTAGAATATTAGGACAGAAGTGCCCTCCCTTCCAACGTACATGAATATGGAAGCAAGTAGCCACCAGTATCCCTGGTCGCTGTCTTCCACCCCTAAAGGAAGTTAGCTGTAGGACAAAGCAGGCACTGTGGATGGAAGAGTGGAAAGAGAAATGTCACCCTTGCAATGATGCAATGACTGGCATCATTGAATTGCTAAACCAACTGACCTGGAAACTTCTGCCTCCAGATCCTTTTGTTGCATTTGTTGAGAAGTACCCATTAAGGCTGTTGGGGTTGGGATCTTATTCATATTTAGGGTCCTGATGAACAAGAATGGACTGGGTCATCAGATAAGAAAGCGTCCTGCATGTGCCATCCCTTTTGGGAGGGTCTTTTTCCTCTGGATGTTTCTATCTGTAGATGATATGTGAATTGACCATATTTCAGCCAGGTCTCTTTGATCCCTCCAAACTTTAGAGCTATTGAATTACGTAAAAATCAGTGAATGTGAAGATATGAAGCTAATAGTCACTTAGCTCAGACCCCAGATTCAACCTTTGAAGAAAAGCATGATATTGACCTGAAATCGCCAGATTATTTATATGTGTAAGTGGGACTCACAGGATGATCACCTGATGCTCCATTTTTGGTCTGACATTCTGTAGACATGGATGTCACACTGTAGTTCTGTGGGAGAATTTCGGTTCAGGCTGAAATTATAAATGAGTAAGCCAGATGTGGACTCAGGGAAAATCAGTACTTTTGCATTTATTTTGTGTGGGCTGGAGACCCATTTCCTGCTTACATTACTTAAAACCCATATCCTGCTGCTCTGTAAAAACTGGCAGCTTGGTTGGCAATTAAAAAAAATAATGTTTACACCCACAGAAAAACTCTAGTTTCAACCCTAAAGGAACTTATCACCTTAATTAGACTTAAAAATATAGAAATGGGAAGAAAATGGGATCATTATGCCCAAGTACACAAAAATAAATATATTTCCTTAGAAGGAAATTGAAGGGGAAGAAATATACAGTTGAAGTATAGGGACTGAGGGTTTAACAGAATATTTTTAAAGTTGAAACAGAAGGAAACAGGAACATATGAGAATCAGTAACCATTTATACCACAGTGTATGCAACTGAAAGGAACCCAAGAATAACAGAGACTCATAGAATGTTAGAACTGAAAAGGGATCTCAGAGGTTGATTGTCACTCACCTCTCTCCGTTGACATACAAGTACACTAGGACCCAGAAAGATGAAACGAGTTTTTCCAGCAATCTCTGACTGGCTAAAGACAGACCAAGGTTACAATTCTGGCCTGCCACCGCTCCTTGCTATGCTTTCTCTGCAATACCAAGATTAGCAAGATTTGCATTCAGTTCTAGCCACAAGTTCAGGTCAATTCATCGGTTTGTGTCAGAAATCTTTAGATGTTAGTGACAGAAAACCCAGTTCAAACTGGCATTAGCTAAAGTGTGTAACTGCATGTAACTGCACAGGCCAGTGTCACACAGCTGGATCCAAGAGCCCACGTTCATTTTCAAGGCGTTATTCCTCTGTGTCTCACGCTGTTTTTGCTATGTTGGTTTTGTTTCTGGGAAGATTGTCCCCATGGCTAATAAAGATGGCTACAGCAGCTCCAGTCCAATAGTCTACCCAGCAATAAGAGAGAGGCTCAGACCTGACCGTTCTATCAGTGCCTATTCTCAGTGGCCTAACTTTGGTCACGTGCTCCTCTATGAACACATGGCTTTGGGGGATGGGGAGTGGGGGTAGGAAAACTGTGATTGACAAGGTCTGAATCGTGTGCCAGTCCCCGGGGCCAGGATTGAGGTTGATCTGAGCCAGGAGTGTGGGATGAAGTGTTCCTCAGAAAGACAGGAGACAAAAATACCTTATGTCCACCATGATGGCCACACAGTGCTGTTCCCAGCACATTCTTCTTATTATTTATGCTGGAGAGGGTGAGAGGGAGAAAGAAGCAAAGAAGGAAGGAAAGAAAGAAGGAAATGAGAGAAACCTAAGAAGTATATTATAGTAATAGCTAACATAGGGTGTTTCCTATGTGCCATTCACTGGATTAATCTCTTTAAATACTTTCTCCCGTTTGATCCTCCCAACAACCCTATATTCCTTCTCTTCTCCTTTTTTGGGGGCAGATGTGGAACCTGAGGCACTGAGAGGTTAATTAGCTTACTCAGGGTAACACAGTAAGGGGCAGTTCTGGGATTTAGACCCAGGTAGTAAGACACACTGAATGCTATAAAAAGCAGCTTTTCAAACTCTGTGTTCCCTTTTCGACTCTACTTTATTGGCAGTGGTTAATAAAATAATAATCACACCCCTGGCTCTGTATTACAGATATACCCCCTGGAAAATCATGTGCAAATTTAATTTTTATAGATCAAATTTGATTTTAAATGTATAAGAAGATTTACTAGTAAAAGAAATCCTTTAGTGTAGCCCATCAGAAAAGCATGAATATTTCTTCATTTTTCTGTTCTGTAATGCTGGTTGGTATACCTTATATTTTCCAAGGGCTTTGCCCAGCTCGGGGAGCCTTTTTACAGAGGAATAGCTATTTGTCAGCGCATGGAATTTGAAAGCGGTAACAGCCAAGTAAAAAAAAAAAAAATCGATTTTCAGCAGCATTCTAAAAGTGGTACAAAAATTTATGAAGAACTTGGGAAGAAGGCAAAGGAAGCAAAACGACTCAAAGTTGAGGGATGAACTTGTGCTGGTGGGGTGGAAGGCTTGTACCGATGTCAGCAAAGGCGCGCGGGTGGCTAAGCCCTAAAATAAAAACAAGAAATAAAAAAGAGAAACAATAAATAAAGGCATAAAATTTGGGAGTGTGAAAGAGATGTCTGGACAAGCTTATGATGCAGATGAACAACTAATTGTCCATGCTGCGGGAGGAGAAGTTTTAAGACGATGCTGCTCAGATTATAGCTCGCATGACCAACAGCATTTGAGGTACAGAAATTCAAATGAATAGTTCAAACCTTTAAAGCCAAGGACCAGCAATGTTTTAAAAAAGAGCCTGGTAGAAAAAAATGTTTTTGTCTTTGTGGACCACATGATCTCTCTCAATCACTCAACTGTGCCGTAGCAAAAAAAAAATAAAAAATGCAGCCATAGAAAATATATAAAAATCAAGTGTAGTTGTGTTCCAGTAGAACTTTATTTACAAATATAGGAGAAGGGCTAGATTTGGCCCAAAAGCCATTGTTTGATTACTTCTCTTTTAAGTGGCTCATCCAACGTCCAAGTATGCCACTTACGGCTGCTCTGTGATCGCATCTCTAGCTCCTACTTCTCATCCACTCATCTCCTACGAATAGACACCCCAGCTTCCAGCCATACTAGAACATGCAGACCCACCGCCTCATACCTCCATATTTCTGCAGAGGCTGTTCCATGGAATTTGGCTTCCAACTCCTGGTTAGGCTGAGCCCAGGAGCCTGCTAAAAGGTCGCTTCCTCTTTGAAGCCTCCATTGGACCTCACCACACTCTAGTGTCCTTCCCCTGGTGTCCCTATAGTGCTTTGAACTCAGCTCTATGAACCACAAACTTTATTACAGTGTGACTCTTCACACACCAGTGAGGCTCCCTGGCTTGCTTGTGAACTCCTAAAAGGCAACCATTGCGTCTTCCTCGCTCTGTCGTCCCATTTAGTCTGATGCTTTGCTCAGTGAAATTAGATTGGCTATGTGGTTAAATTGTGGCTATTTTAAAAGGCAGCCAAATCCAGCATCTCCCCAGCTTTACTTTCTGACACAAAACACAAGCTGTCTGACACAAAACAATTCTGGGTGTGCATCAATTCAACTCTCATTCATTTGCTTTTCTGATCTGGGCCAGAACAAGTTATTCAACTTCTCTGGGTCTGTGTTTTCTACCAGGTTACGAGGACTAATAGCCCAGGCATGATGTGAGAATTGATGCTTTTAATCCTGTTTAGACAACAGTGTTTCTACAATCTGCATCCTCTTGCCAGTTCCCTCCCCTGGAAGACATTAGATCCTCTAGTGTGTTTGCTATCGAAAATGGTTGAACTGAGCAGGCATCTTGTATAACTGTGCGTGGCAAAAGCCCAGTTAAGGTGGAGTGGCTAAAATGGACAAGTGGTGGGGTTTGTGACTCACTTTTGGCTATCAAACCTTGGCTATCAAGTTGCTCACTGACAAAAGGAGGGGAACCAGGGATAGGATAGACAGTGGGGTCTGGAGGCCAAAGGAAAATGGAAGATTAAGAATTAGGCTAGAATCAAGACTTGTGTGTTGTGATGAAGGGGAAGTAGTGGGCCCTGGATGCTTCTAACATTTGAATAGGTTACCGTAGTTCTCTGCCCTTCTAGGTGGGGTCCATCCCATGTCTGGAACAAAGATACTGTGGAACGTCTTGTGGCTGCCACTCCCATTCCATTCCTTTTCTTTCTGAAAACCACTGGACATTAATTCACAAAGGAACCTCTTCAGATTGCTCTTTGAGCTTATGTTTATGTGGCCCATGCCTTTGAGTGGTGGGCAAAACGTGTCTTTGATTTTGTTTGAGAATACTGATCAGCGTTTATTTCACAGCATTTTTTCCTATGGCAGTTTCATAAGTGTATTTGTAGAATAGAGCAATTGAATAATCTCTGAATTTAAGAGTCCCTAAGCACTCATTGACACCTTCTCATTTGGGGCGTATTGAGCTTAAAAACAGCTTTTTATAAAGTCTCTAAATTCCGATTTATACTTTAGACATGAATATCCCCATGGATCGATTGGATGGAATGAATGTGCTTTGTACGGATGCTTCGAGACTTCCATGAGAGATTTCTGTTGTTCTGAGTTTCTTTCCTTTCCCTTTTAATGTGAAACTTACATTAAAATAAACCTTTTGGATTAAAGGCACTTAACCTCAGTTAAAATCACTTTTGTTGGTGCACAAATTATATTGATGTGCTCATTGGTTCTACGGCTGAATTTTACTGGCTTAATAATGAGGAAATTCATATTGTAGGTTGCCCTGTGTACTTGGGAAATTACATAAAAATCATCATCAGGGCACTTAATGTCTTTCTAATTTTAGTTTATTTCTTCATTTATTCCCGAGTTACATCCTTGCCTGTTACTGTGTTTCCAAGGTTTACTGTGATCGTTTTTGTTCTGCTCACCAGAGATGTGCTTTCACCCCTCCCACCTTCTCCTTTGGCCCCTCCACACACAATCCCTAAAGAGCCCCCCAAAATTAAATGGAAGGCTGGGAACTTCATATTTTTAATATCTAAAAATGTCATCAGAGCTGGAAACTGAAAATCTGCTGTCCCTTTCCATTTGCCAAATGTTAATGTTTTTCTGCATCCACCTGGGAGATTAAAAAAAAAAAATTTCCTTTTGGGCACTGGCAGCCCAGTGAAGTCAGTGACACTGTGGGACTTGAAGCCCATTAACACTTAGGCTGCAAAGGAAGTATTAAAATTCTTTCAGCTTTACTAACACATTTCTCCTTGCAGCCTGTCTCCTGGAAAGGGGACACTCAGCACATTCTCACCTTAGAAAAAGGAGAAATTTCCATTACACAATGGGACAGAGCAGAAGAAGGAACAAAAGGCTTTGGAGGTAGCCTGAGCTGAGTTCAAATCTGGTCCTACTGGACTTGTCTCATCTTGGGCAAGATGTGCAATGTTGCTTTTAAGTGGGACAAGCTAATCTGCAGCAGGGACATTATCACAGCAACCTTGCTGGATTGTTTTGTACATTGGACCTTATGAGAACAATGCGTTGAGCACTGTGGTTGGCACACAGTAGGTGCTAAATAAATGATAGCTGTTCTCTCAAATTCTTCCTCTAGTGGTGACACAAGATCTGTTGTGTGCGCTTGTTGCTGCTACCACAGCTGTTTTTTACTTTCATAATAAGCCTCCGTCCCCCTTCAGGAGAAGAGTGTCAGACGGAAGCTCTATTTGTTTTGAATTGTTTATAAGGCCATAGTGTAGGTGTACAGCCCCAATATTAAGTCACAGCATTAAAAGTAAAGCTTGAAGGCATAGTTTCCAAAATAAATATCCACCTTTCACAGCTACTATAAACTGGGAGGCAGAGATGCTGAAACATGTGTAATCAGAGAATGTACGGGATCCTGCTATCGTGGAACCCAACGCCATGGGGGAAAACCAAACTGGGGTGTTAGAAGGATGCCTGGCCCCCTTCCTGCATCAGTTAGCTCAGGGTGAGGCCACTGGGGTCTCCCAGGTGGTGCCAAACCCGCACCGAATCGCTGAGGAAGAAAAGTGTCCCTCCCTCCCACCCTCCTTCCTTCCCATCATTCCCTTCTTTCGTCACCCGTTTGGGAGGAAGGCCAGGTAGCACATCAGTGATAATAGGATAGTTGATGGTCACAAATTCTTTGCCAACAGCGAGCCTTCCAAGACTTCGGGTCCTCCCATGTGGCAGATAAGATAGAAATAGTTTTGTTATCTTCAGTGTCCTGAGATTCAGAGAGACTAGAGACCTACCTAAAGTTACACTGCTGGCTTCAACCTATGGGTCCTACCTAATTCCAATTCTCAGTATATACACAATGGAGTTCTTCTGTGATTTTAGTGCTACACAGTTTTCAGTACCATATTTCCCTGAAAATAAGACCTATCCTGAAAATCAGCCCTAGTTAAGATCTCAGCCAGATGGACACATTTAGTACGTTATGACGATGTTCCAGAAGAAGATGACATGACTGTGTTTGAATAAATGTAGATCGTTGTACATGAAAAAATAAGACATCCCCTGAAAGTAAGCCCTAATGGAGCAAAAATTAATATAAGACCCGGTCTTATTTTCGGGGAAACACATGGTATCTTCACCTATCTTTGCTCCCAAATCATATTTGCGTACATAATTTGATTTGATATATACTAGTTTAATACATTATTTCCCCAAGTGGGTAAATTCTGCACACAGTGGTATGAAACATAATTTTAGGAAGTACTGAATTTAGCATGGAATAATATTAAATCATACAGTGATAAAGTTATTCCCTTTTCAATATTCATTTAGTCTTTTTATTACCAATGAGAAAAATCTCAGTTTGATGCCAGAACAACCTTAATTAATACCTCTTGAACCTTTGCTAATCTCCTTTTTTTTACAGACAGAGGACAGGCAACCATAGTAGTCACGACTAAATTGTATTTGTTTCAGAGGTATGCAAACTGTTTCTTAAATGTCCAGATAGTACATATTTTAGGTTTTGCAGGCCATTTGGTATTTGTTGCAAAGACTTGACTCTACCATCGCAACGTGAAAGCTTCATGAACGAGTATGGCTTTGTTGCAATAAAACTTCGTTTACAAAAACAGGCAATCGACCTGAAAACCCTGATTATTTTTCACCCTTATCTCCTCTTTATGGAAAATGAAACTACTTTTTTTCCTCTTTGTAGTAGTACTATAAAATTCTCTAAATTTTATTTAAGCAAAAAAATCAATTTAGACAGAAATCATATGCGCATAGTGACCTATGAGTATGTGAAAAACCACGACAGTAGTACTGGGAGGAAACTTTGAGAAAATCTGTTTTTCTGTGTTAGCTGGTCAAGTGTACTAGCGCGGAGTCCGGGGAAGCCTCAGCCCCCTCGGAGCCCTTGTAATCCTCAGTTGTTGCTCAGTAGCCCACTGACCTGCCTCTGGCTTGCTCGTGCCTCTCACCCCTTCTCCCATCCTGAGGTGTGCACAACTCAAGGATGGGCAGCTGGGTCTTGCTTTTCTTGGATCCTCAGGGTACAATGAAGGGTCGATGAATGAGTGGATCTGTCAGTATGGGATTCAAGCATCCAGGCAAAGGAGTGGAGGGAATATGAGGAACGAGGGAGACCTCGGGCTGCACTGTTTCCTCCCCGTTCTGAAGACTGGCTGGTAGTGGCTTACAGCACAGACTTGAGGGGCAGTCTGTATTCAAAGCAGACCTCTCTTTACTTAGTTCTCTGTCATCTTGGGTAGGTTATTTAACATCTCTGTGCCTCCAGTTCCTTCTCTAAGAATAGTACCTACCTCATATGGCTATTAGGAGGAATAAGTGAATGAACTTATGGTAAGAACTAAAGACATTTCTTAGCTAAGTGTTAGCTCTCGTTACTCTTCCTCCTGCTCTGATAATGACCCATTGTGGCTTCCAGAGAATGGCCTATTTCATCATCGATATGGTCCTTAGCGACTGTACAGAACAGCTAATGCTCCTCCCAGCCCAGTGGTCCATTTACTCAAAACAAGAGGTACTGTTAAATTTGACATTTGTCCTTGGGGGGCTCAGATGTAACACCCACAAAGCAAAGTGTCAGCTCTGAGCCAGATGATCCCATGCTGGGATTCATGGCCCGTCAGAAACAGCTCCCCGTGTATCAGCGTGGGCAGAGACCTGCACAGCTGGCTCAGCCTGCTGCAGCCTGCCCAGGACATTGTCGTGTTCCGCTAAATGCTGCCGCCCCCGCCCCCCCCCCACACACACACTAGCACTGAGTACACAGCATGCACGGTCGGTCATGTGATGTGGCCTCAGGGTGTGCGAGATGTTCTCTCTGCCTGTGATGCCCATCCCCTACTCTCCCACCCTGCTCATCCTTCAGGTCATACCTCTCCTAAACACACACACACTTCTCTAGCCACAGAGCTGGTGTGACTCACTCTCACTTCTCTACAGTGTGACACATTCGTGGCACCTCTGTTGGGTGACTTTGAAAGTCAAACTTGTGTTTAAGTCCAGGAGATGGGTAGGCTGTGTGTGTGTGTGTGTGTGTGTGTGAGAGAGAGAGAGAGAGAGAGAGAGAGAGAGAGAGAGAGAGAGAGAGAGAGAGATTGAGAGAGAGAGAACGAGAACACACAGATGTGTCTTAAGGACAGGCACAGTATCTCATTCTTATCTGGGTTCTCAACGATAAGCCCAATGCCTTGTACTTCATTGAAATTTATTAAATGGACCAGAGGAAAAGAGTACTTGAGGATTAAAAATTTTGAAGCAGGAACTTTTGCCCAATCTTTCCGAGAGTTAGAGATTTGAGTTAGGTCCCACTGACATAATGTGCGTGTTTTTGCCTTTTCCATTTTGCCATCTTCTCTAATTTGCACCATATGAATGAATACTAGCATAGTCCCCCTTTTAATGACATGAAGTCTTGACCTTGTTTGTTCCATGGGAGACATAACCAGATAGAGTTTGTAATAGGTCGTATCAGAGAAGATTTGTTTTCTCTCAAAACTGTTCACACCTACACACTCTATTTCTTCAAATCTATGATTTGTTAAGGCACACTATCATGTACCACTAAAAAGAAAACGGCAGCCATTAAACTAAGACACACTGAAGATTGTAAGACAGGTGGCAATTTCAGAGAGGGAGAACAGGAGAAGCCAAATATCAGCCCTGTAAGAAAAGGAAGCATCTCACATTCTAGACTGGAGATAGTCTATGTTTTCATCTTGAGCTATTTTTCATTCTGCTTTAAATAGACATTGATAAAACCTCCGTGCCCAAAGACAATCCCCAGCACAGAGCGCTGGCTGAATAAATATGCAAGTACTTCTAAAATAGCTGGCAGAGAGCCCTTTGTTTGGAAACAAATGTCTCCTTGAAAATAGCAACCCGAAATTCTCTTGCAGTCCCTGTGTTCCGGGGCGATGAACATGGCCCTTTAAGTACCTTCTCCCAGTGACAGCAATTCTCTGGAGGGTGGCTACCTAAATTGCTCAATAAATCCATGCATAGAGTGCGGTCTGGAATTTGCTCTTCTTGGAGTGGTAGTGAGCACTTAAACCGTCTCTCCTCTCCCTCTGCCCTCAGAAAATATTAACTATCACAGTTAGCTTATTTTTCTCATCCTTCTCCCTTTAAAGCTAGAAAAGAAAGCATTGATCAATTATCCGATGAACTAGATTAATGGAAACAAGCATCATTTTAGTACTGGAACCTAGTAAAAAGGACACCCTCTTTTCTCAAGAGAAGGAGAGTGTGTCCCCCAAACACACACTTAATTGTTCCAACATTTTATTTTACCAACATAAAATATCCCCATGATTTTTTTTTAAAATCTCAGGTTGTTTTGTTTTCAAAGTGATTTTAGGACAGAAATATTTTGATGTTGGAGAAGGCAACCCTCCCCCCCCCCATTTTTCTTTGCTTGAGGGAGCATTTTTTTGAATAAAAAAGATCACTTAGTCAGACCTATAAACATTATTTTGATTCAGTAACATTGTTTAAATATTAAAATAGAACTAAGGGATTCCATTGGTGTTTCAAAATGGACCCACTTAGAAGCCAGACATGATAATAAGGCCCTTTCAAAGGAAAAGATGAAAGTTGCTTCTAGTAAACTCTGTTGACTCAGGGGATTTAATGAGGACAGGAAGAGAATCAAGTGCAAAATGTAATGAGTGAAGGATTCCCACTTTGTGTCCTGAAAGTGTCGGGGCAAAACACTTGAGCAATTTCAAACTGAATGGAAACTTGGCTGTGGTGCTCATGGACTTTGAGATCTCAGAAATGTGGAAATATGCAGACTCAGAATACACTCCCCGCCTCCCCCACCAATGGATGCAGCCCAGTGAGTTATTTCAGGAAGAGAGACATCAGGACTTCCTCCCACAGGCTTTTAGGGCCAAGTAAACACTGGGAGATGACTTTCTCCACATTCCTCAGGATGATGATGGTATCCAGCTCTACAGAATCCAAAGCCCCATTTTGTTTTCACAAATAGTGCCTTTTGCGTGGCTCTGTATTGCTGGATAATAATTATTTCCATCAAATTGAAATATGGTGCTTTACTCCACCAGAAAGGCTAACATTAAAAGGCCCGACAATACCAAGTGTTGTGGGCAAGATGTGAAGCAAGTGGAACTCTTATACGTTGCTGGTGGAAGTATAAATCAAGCCAAAGTTTGGAAAGCTGGCAATACCTCCTAAAGCTAAACGTGTGACCCAGAAATTCTACTCCTCGGAAGAGCCTCAAGAGAAGTATGTGCATAGACCCACAAAAAGACATATACAGGAATGTTCACACCAGCTTTATTCATAATCGCCAAAAGCTGGAAACACCCATATGTCATCAGCAGTAGAATATGTAAATAAATTGTGACAAATTCAAATAACAGAATATGCACAGCAATTAAAAAGGAACTAACTACTGGTAAATGTGACAGCGTGGATGAATCTCATACACATGATGTTGAATAAAAGAACTCAGAATAAAACAGAACATTTTATATATTTCCATTTGTGTCAAGATTAAAAATGAGCAAAACTAATCTATGTGATGGAGGGAGCATGGCGGTTACTTCCAGGACTCGAACAGGGCACATGGGAGCCTTGTGGAGTGCTGGACAATCGAAAGTTGAATCGAGTACGTACATAACTATGTATGGATGTTTTACCTCAATCAAAAAGAAAAGAAGATTGAGATGTGGAAGTAGTGTTAGAAAGGGTCGTGAATTTGTGTTACCACAGCTGAGAAGTTTGTTATCTTCTCTTTAGAAGAATCCTCCTCTCTTTTAACACATGAAAATTTCTTCAAGAGGTGTTTGGACCTTTCTGTCTTTTCCTTTTCCCTGTGATTTGAGACCTTTATCACTTGCCACTTTGAATGAGTAAAGCGCATCGGAGATGGGATTTTATCCCTGATTCACTCTGAGTTCTTTGAGGATGGTTACGTAATACCTGTAATTGCATCAGTCTACCTAAGGAGCTTTTCCCTGTGGTGGCATGCCCTGCAAATTAATAGCCCACGGATCCATTTACAGCACGTTGTGTTTTGGAAAACTATTTCAGCCATCAACTAATAAACAGCTTTTAAAAAAGGTAGTATAAGAATTACTATTTTTAAATGTTAAATTATCAGTAGTCTCAGTAAATTCCTCTCAGCTATGTAGTCAAATGTGATCCAATGTAGAATCTAGTTTAATAATTAGTTGACTATCCCTTTTTTATAATTAAAAAACATAAAAATTAGATGTCTCTTCCTTTTGATTCGTTCGTTAAAGCCAAATGGCACTTTAACGTAGTAAGTGATCAAATGGAGACTGGGTTAGAGGCGTTAACGAGACGGTGTATCTGGTAGAATAGACGACCCTTTTTTTTTTTTTCAGCCATCAGAGGAATTTCTCTGTGAGACTGTTCACATTTAAAGAAAAAGTTCTGATTTACAGAAAGCCCATCTTAATTTTTTAAAACAACCAAAGGCTTGAAAAAAATGTTAGGCTAATTGACTTAAGGGAATATAGGAAAATAAACCTTGGAGTCAGATTAGTGCACTGAGGTATATACATCCTGGCCAACGACCCCCATTTGGTTCTGGTGTTCCTGGCAGAGCAAATATGGGAGGTCATCTGTGGCAAGATTCTTAGTGTCCACAAGATGAAAACAGCCTCCTTGCTCAGGAGAACCACAGGTTTTTCCAGATACTGATGTTGGCAATGAATATCTCCCAGGGGTCCTTATAAAGATTGAACTGGGAGATGTTATTTAGGATATCCTTGACATTTTTCATTACTCTCCCTTAGGACATCACTCCATGTAGTTAAATCTTATCTGTTTTCCAAATTAGAATAAAAAGGGCTTAGAAAAACAGGGCAATCATTATGATCCTAGACCCCAAAAGAAAAACTGTGGACGTGACACTGAAGAGAACACAATAAAGGTTGTCATCTCAAGACAAGAGTTGTTGTTGGCTCACCTCCTCGTTCCATTTCAAAGTTTATCACTTAACAGCTCTCTCCTTCAAATACTGTCATTCTGGGTATCTTCTCAGTTTCTATTTGATTTTCCCTTTTATGGCAAAAATCAACTATATTTTAGAACACTTTTCTCTTTATTAAAGTATAATTTACCTATCTTACTGATGCAGATCTTAAACGTACTCTTTAATAAGTTTGGATAAATGTCTCTATCCTTCTAACCACCTTTCAAATCAAGATATTGGAAAGATCCTTTCTAAAGGAAACTTCAGGGGTTGTAATAATCCATATCTTGATTTGGGTGGTAGTTGCAGTTAAGGAAAACCGTTCTGTTGTCTATCACCAGAGATTAGTTTTGCCTGTTGAACTTCATATGCCTGGAATCTTACAGTATACACTCTTTTGTATCTGGTGTCTTTTATCTGTTATGATGTTTGTAGATTTTTCCATATGGGTGCATGTGGCAGTTGTTTGCTTAGTAGTACTCCATTCACAGATACGCAATTCTCACCTGAATAGATGTTTGGGTTGTTTCCAGTTTGGGGCTATGATGAATAAAACTACCATGAACACCCTTGTGCATACTTTGTGGAAAACGTAGATACTTCCCTTAGATAAATACTCAAGAGTAGAATAACTGAGTCATAAGGACACATGTGTTTAATTTTATAAAAAATGGCCAGCTTTCCAAGTGGTTTACCTACCATTTCATTTCACACTCCATCGCGGTGTTTTGAGAATTTCAGTTACTCCACATCCTTGCCAAACCTTAATATTTTTTAGTATTTTTAATTTTAGACCTTCTACTGGGTATACTGTAGATAGCTTGTTGTGGTTTTGGTTTGCATTTTCCTAATGACTGATGACATTGCATTTCTTTTTAATTTAACAAAAACTGGGATCTATTATTAAATTAGAAAATAAAAAAACACAAAACTATGAACAGTTTGATCTCATAGTTATAAAAACACAAAGTTTGGAAGATATAGCTCAAAGTGTTAAAGGCTCTTGTTATATTATTTTTTTGAGGTTATCTGTATTCCTGTTTTATTAGTTAAGTTCAGTGCACATTTGTTAGTTGTGTGATAAAGAAAAGAAGAAAAGCTATATTTTTAAAAATGAGGTTAACTCCTAGATTGAAGGAGATAGAACTTCTGTTTTCCTAATTGTCTAACACTTTAGGCTAAGTAACATTGGTTATTGACAATGCTTTAGATAGACATGGTTCAGAAAATAGATGCCAGCACTGTTTTGAATTTGTCTGTGTCTCCAGAGTGGAACAAATCCATTCCTATACATTTAGACATCTTGAGGATAACATCAGTATTTTACCTCAGTTTAATACACCATAAACCAGGGGTCAGCAAATTTAAGACTGTGAGCCAAATCGGGCCTGCCTCCTGTTTTTATCAATAAAATTTTATTGGAACCCAGCCATGTACATTCATTTACATATCATCTACGACTGTCTGCCTGCTATAACAGCAGAGTTGAGGAGTTGTGTTAAAGACCATACAGCCCACAGAGCCTTAAATGTTTACTGTCTGGCCCTTTACAGAAGAAGTTTGCCAACCCCTGCCATAATCCATCCACTCTCTTTAAATTTTCTGTGTTAATTCAAACACTGGTTATGAGAGTTGAGTTCCGTGCCAAACATATGTGCAATTTGTAACTGCACCTTCATTTCTGTCCAATTCATATGAGCTACTTAGTGGTTATGTACTTTACAATCATGTCATGATAATTCAATGGGGACTACATCTAATTTCAACTTTGGACTGAAAATTCATGAACAAATCCTCTCCCTGCACCACCCCTCAAATCTTTTCATGTTAGGTGCAGGAAAACTAAGAGAATTTTGTTCTGGATACAAATGCAACTAATTATAAAGCCATGTACTTTTTTAAACACACACAGATGAGAACTTAAACGTCCAAATGATAACTCTTTTTTTAAAATAAAACAGCTAATGACTGTGAATAAATGAGCTTGCTTTTCTTGTCTAGACATTGACTCTGAAAGCAATTCTAGAAGGAGAGAGAGAAAATGCTGTGATCAGTGGCACCAGAATTGGAATGGGTGGCATTTCAGGATAACTCCTCCTTGTCTAAATGGTCACGTTATATTAAACGCAATACATTATATATAGTGAAATGCTTTAACATTTACATCAGCTGATGACAAACTTATTACCTTTCACTGATGCCTTCTATAAACGATCAAATTAAAACAAATATACTTCAATGAACTAGCATGGTATCCTGGCCCATTTTAAAGATGGACTCCAAGGCATTAGTTTTGTAATGTGTAATATGAATATACATTCCTCCCCTTCCCACATCTAAGGGAGTTTGTGAAAACAAAGGGAGCATGAAGAAAACTGACCAATCACTGCTTGAGAAACAGAAGATAGAATTGTGCTTAATTTTATTGGCCCAGAGCCTGCAGAGGAACCATGGTCTGGGACTTTCCTATCAGTTGGAGTGCAGGGCACTTCTTTTCTTCTGAAATTCACATCACCCAAGACTTCCCATCTGTACAATGGGAAGAGCCTATCTCCAGAGGAGAAATGTTCCTCTGCATATTTTTGTCCCAGCAGAACTTCCCCAACCTACTTAACTTTCAAACTTTGCTCATCCAAAAGATGCAACCATCTTTCCTAGAGTTTCCTCCTAGAATATAATTATATGGAACCGGGTGGTGGTGGTGGTGGTGGGGTGCACCAAACATCACCTCACATCTGAACTCATCACAGTGATACCTGCTTCAGGGATGAATCAATATGTGTGTTTTGCTGCTGCAGGAGCTGACAGAGTCTTCTGAGTTATTCCTGGTGCCTCTGAAAGTTACTAGGATGTCTGAAAAAAACAAAAATGAGATCCACGGGGGCTTTGGTTCTGCTGGACTGTAATTCATTAATAAATGGAGAAGAGATCCGTGCAATAGGCATCAATATACCCTCCATCGTCTAATGTGGTAGCAGTCTGTTAAAAAACACTACACTGAGAATCCCGAAGGTGAGAACTAGAGTCTAGCCATGCCCCTAGCTAGCTGGGGGACCGTGTGCAAGTCACGTAACCTCTCTGGGTACTTGTTGTACACATCTGTAAAACAAGAGCACTGAGGCAATCAATGATTGGTAGGATCCTTTCCAGACATCGCACAATCTGAGACAATAGACTGTAACATCCCTTTAATTACAGTCGATAAGACCTCTTCTTTGAAAACCATATTTGCTTCCAGGACACAATTGGCAGTGAAACTTAATTCATACTGTGTGCTCTGTTCCTAATAAAGTAGGCAGAGAGTGGTTAAGTGGTTTTGGAATATAATGATGTGCCAGGATTGACTTTTCTCACTGCTTTTTCTTCATATGTCACTTTTTTTTTTTTTTAATGTGGGGAATCTCTGAACATTCCTGTCATGGCCTGCTGTAAAAGAGTATCACCATTTTAGAGATGAAATACCTGAAGCACAAAGAGGTGAATTACCTTGCCCAAGAAAAGATATAAAATACTTTAAGCAGAAGTAGTTGGGAGGAGGAGCTGAATGCTTGGTATGGGCGATGAGAGAAGTAAAGTTGTAATGTTCTATTATACAATTTCTAGGGATCTAGCATGGGTATGTAGATTTAAAAATCCACGAAAAGGTTTGTACTTGCTCCGTCCCTAGACTGCCCCTGAACCGTAATTGGAAAGAGAAAAACTAAAAGAATGGGTTTAAACAACCTCTCAGTAGGGACTGGGCATGTCTATGAGTAGGTGACAATATACACGCGTCCCCACACCCCAAGGCACAGGCAAAGCCCCACTCATCACTGGCTTCCCATTTTAACTTAAAAAATTCTGTACTTAGCAGTAAGGTTTTCTTTATACTCCCATAAAAATAGAAGTTCTCCAGGGAAAGGTGGCAAGTGAAATCACTTTTTGATAGTTTAGAGGAAATAAGTGTTGGCTCCTATTTTGTCAGCACATTTGGAGGAGGAAGGAAAGGAAAAAGAATATTTGAGGACGCTTTGGAGTAGGAGCAAAGATGGAGAACACTGGGAAGGTCTGGCCTGGAATCGAGTCCAGTCTGGAGGCACCGTACTGGAGAAGTGAGAGGTCTGTGGGTTCTCTCAGAGGTCCCCTGGCATCTGCATTTCTGAGGTGCCCTGTCCTGCCCTCCTCGTCCACGCCTGCAATAGACTCTGTGCTGTGTTTGGGCATTATGGCTGATGGCCCTAGATTCTTGGCTCAGGGTTCTGTACATAGAGTAGGAGACCCAGGCTGGTTGGTCTCCAGTTTCCCATCCAGGGCATGGCACTGGAAAAGGGACAAGTAAACGCATGATCAGGATCCAGTTTGTGTTCTACATTTTTATGGTGTTGTCTAGAAAGTTCTCTTGGTCAGCTGAGCTCATATTTAACACATAGAAATGTTTCAGTTGGTGACAACTTTGCTCAAAATCCCAATGTTCAACACATAGTGGTATCATAATAAACATGTGTCTGAATATGTTCAGAATATCTGGTTTCCATTAAGTTCTGCCAACATAATCAGAAGCATTATCTCTTTACATAAGAGAAGCTGAGAGATGTAGGCCCAAGGGGATGGTTCTCTGCCCTTGTTCCTTTTTTTTTTTAATTTTTATTGGGGAATATTGGGGAACAGTTGTTTTTCCAGAACCCATCAGCTCCATGTCAAGTTGTTTTTCAATCTAGTTGTGGAGGGTGCAGCTCAGCTCCAGGTCAAGTTGTTGTTTTTCAACCTAGTTGTGGAGAGCACAGCTCACTGGCCCATGTGGGAATCGAACCAGCGACCTTGGTGTTATGAGCTCTGCGCTCTTACCACTGAGTCAACCGGCCACCCACCAGGGGCTCAGCTCCAAGCTTAAGCCGCTGTTTCTCACTGGTCCAGGTGGGAATCGAACCGGTGACCTTGGTGTTACGAGCACTGGGCTCTAACCACTGAGCAAACGGGCAGCACAGCCTTGTTCCTATTTGATTTTTGGTGTCTTGCAGGATAAATCAAGTCCTTATAAATAGGAAGATTTTTTTCAGATACACGGTGGGGGTGGGCAATCATTGTTTAAAGGAGGTGTGGGGTTAAGATTTTTATAAAGTGAATGATTCTTTTATAACATGAGCAATCACTTTCAGGTAGTGGGATGTTGGCAAACATCATGTGAAGCAAGCAAGGGAGATACTATTTAAAATCCTATTTAAAGATTCAGGAATATAAGATAGATAGAACTAAAATGGCTTGGTTAATGTCAGTGGCTAATAGTGGTTGTGCCAGAAATAGAACCTGGGTGTCCTGATTCTGAAGGGAGTTTCCTTATTACCATAGTATCCTGCTCTTGGGAGCACATTTTCACCAGCTGAGCCAAATAAACTACAAATTAGAAGCATCTAGAAGTCAGGGACCATGTCTGCCCCATGTACTTTATGCAGTTCCCTCAAAAAATGCTTAAAAATGCTTTTTGAAAATGATGAGAAAAATAGCTTACCTATTTCTTTCCTATTTGAATAAAGAACCAACCCTCACACTTTCAGAATTGAAAGGGGGAAAGAATAACCATAAAACTTCTGCAGTGATTTTCACAAACTGTTTTTCTCTTGCCCAGGACCTATTAGTAACATGGCATAATTTTTTAAATGGGCCATTTTTAGTAATAGAAGTAAGGAGAAAAAACTCTCATTCCCCTTCCCATGTAAAGTGCAGTTTGAAAACTGTCTCTTAAAAAGCTGTAGCATTACATCCTATGGGCAATGCCTAAGGCTGATGCACACTTCATTTTCTGTGGGGTGTCGCTGCTCTGCCCTCAATACAGAATACGTGGCTCATTGCAGCTAGGAGGGAATTTGTTTAAAAAATGAAGGGATTTCTTAAGGTTACCTGAGAAGCATTTTGAAGTCAGAGCTAAATGGAACGCTGCCTTTCCCTCTGCACAATGTGTGGCTGCTGCAAACACTTTCTGAGGAGTCAGAGCTTGGCTACTCACCTGACAGTTCTAATGGAGTCAGAAAGACGTGCTCCCAAATCAGGATGACCTACTTTTGTTACCACGGCACCCAGCGTAAAAGTTCATTTTAAACTAACTCCTTGAAAAATCAGATCGAACAACAACCACCACCAAAAGGTAAAGTGCATTAGTACTTTTAGGCCTCTTTAGTCGAGGTGTTTGGTCAGGAAAAGAAGATCAAAGGATAATTTAATCAGAACCTTTTCCCAGTAGGAATTAGGGTTAGATTTGAAAAGCATCAGAAGCCCCACTCTTACCACCATCTTCTCCATCTTGATTGGAATAAAGATGAGGCTCCTAAGTAATTTAGTATGGCTTTTTCATCTCATAAAGGTAAGAATTAAAACCACAGATGAACAAACACCTTCAAAAGAAGTTCACTCACCCTCCCCCCTCCCTCTCTCTCCATTTTGAAAAGGTTTGCTTTTATGGCTCTGGGAGTACAGTCAGAAATTATACTTTATGTGGAACTTTTTCAATTTTCAAACTTATAAAGTGTTCTGACAAAGCTCTTCAAAAAGTCCACATACTTGTGGTGTTAAATGAATGGAATGAAAACACTCGGAAATCTTTCTATCATGAAAATAAAATTCCAAGGTTGCTGGGTTACCCTGTCTATCTTGGGGTAAAACACCCAACATTCACTTGAAGGCAGAAACAAGATAAGCAAAATTAAAGCTTGGCGTTATTTTGATGTGAGAGAGAGAAGACAGAGTGGGTAGAGAGAGCTGTTGCAGAAGAAGTAGAGAGGGGACAGGAGGGCTAAAGTAGATATTTACGTGACATCAAATCATCCCTGTCGCCTGTCCTCAATAGCAAGTTCCTTGAAGCCAGAAATTTCACCTCCATTGTCTTTACAGACCCCTGAGAAAAATACAGTTTCTGGCTCATGCCTTCGTGAGTTCACTCAATTTTTCACATATTTCCTGAGTATTTACCGTTTGGCCTTTCAACAAAAACATATTTATGTGTGTCTACTATATATATGCCAGATGCTGTTTTAGGTGCTGAGAGTCAACATTGAACAAGTCCTTGATGTCATGAAGTTTCTGTTTGGGGTGTGGGGGAGGGCAGACAGATACAAGTAATAATTTGACGGAATATACCCCGTGGTCATCAGTACTTAGACCTCTGTTGTATACAATATGGTAGCCAATATATACATGGCTACTGAGCACTTGAAATATATGGAGAAACATAAAGCAGAGCATTATGGGACCGATAGGGGCTATGTGATAAAGGCTGGTCAGGGAACCTCTGGCATGGTAACATTTGGGCAGGGACCTAAAGGAAGTGAGGGAGCGGGCCAGGTTAATATCGGGGAAAGAGAGCTCTGGGCAGAGGGACAGCAGGTGCAAAGCTCTGTGCTCTCTGTGTGCTGAGGGTCGTGTGATAAAGGAAACAGACACAGTCATGGTCCATGCTCTTGGCACTTTCATTTTACAGGTCAGGTAGACATTAAACTAGAAAGCAAAAATATACGTATATAGTGAAACAAAGGAGAAAGGACTTAGGGTGAGCTGATGAGAGAAGACCTCAGTGAGGAAGTAGAAAGTCTGAAAAGGAGCTGACTATGCAGTACAGGGAAGAAGCCATTACAGGAAGTCGGGACAGCATGAAAGAAGGTCTTGAGGTGAGAATAAGTCTTATGGGAACCCACGTGAAAGACCAGTGGGGCTGGGCATAGTGAGTGAGGGGAGGAAGTGGTCCAACACGCCATTGGAGAGGCAGCCAGAGACTAGGTTGTCAGGCTCTTGTAGCCGCCTTGAAGGAGTTCGACTTTATTCTCAATGTAATGTGGCACTATTGATAAGTGATAAACACTGAGCAACACGATCACATTTGCAGTTTTAAAATATTGACTGGGTTGAGGATGGGCTGGAGAAGGAGCTGGGAATGAAAGTGGGGGAACCAGTTAAGAAATCCAGGCAAGAGATGATGATGGCTTGGACTGAGATTGTGGCAGTGGAAATAAAAGTGCAAAATAATATTTGAAAATACAGAGAAGTGGGTATTGATAAATAAATTGGAGATAGAACCAACATGACATAGCACATAAAAGGCCCATGGATGGGTGGCTCTGAGTTCTCTGGTCTTCAATACAATTCTGGAAGGTCAATTTCAACATTTAAAGAGAACAGGATGATATCTAAGCTGATGCCTAGAGGTGTTCCCCTTCCTCAGGTGCGTCCTAGATTCCCATGGTCCATCACTAATGATTTTACTGATGGAGTTCTGCTAGTGAAGGTATTACATTGTTCATCAATGACCTTGATAGAAACCCTTATTTGTGGTTAAGCTTTCACTGGGTGGATGGTTTTGTGTGTGTGTGTGTGTGTGTGTGTGTGTGTGTGTGTGTGTGTGTACACACAGTTACCTGGGAGCAGGGTGTGTGGAGATCCAGCTTTTGTGGAGACTTGCATTGGGCCAGGCACAGTGTCGGCTGTCTTTGATAGGCTACTTCAGTTAATTCTTAGGACTGTCCAATAAGGTTGACACCATCAGCCCTTTGTGTAGATCAGGAAACTAAAGCTCAGAGAAGGCAAGGCACTTGCTTGAGGTCACAGTAGGTCTGTGGCAGGAATGATTCCCTCCCTGACCCAAATGTGCAGTTGGAATCTTCAGTGTCTACTCTAACAAGCCAGACTTCCAAATTCTAGTTTTCTGTGGTAATTAAGTGACCAAAATTTTGCATCTCAGCCCTAAACATTCACTGGTCTAGCATCATACCTCAGTGAGGCAAAGGCTCTAGAGATTCCCGTGTGATCTGCCTGCTGATGTCAGTGGTGGGCCTTTTGTGACTCGATTTCTTCTGCAGTGGGACCTGGCTTAGAGAACTTCAATTGAGAAGCCCTGAAAACGGTAATGAAAAGTCATTGTGTCTTTCAAGTAAACCAATTCCCTTTAGCATAGAGGTCAAGAAGGCTGGGCTTTGAAGTTGGTTAGCTGTGGGTTCAATTCCAACCCCAAGCTATCTGGGAACTGGAGTTCTCTTAAGTACACAATGGGTATAAGTAATATGCTGTGAAAGAGGATTTGCTTGTATATGATGCATTTCATCCAGAACCTTCTAAGAAAAGGCTAAGTGGAACAAAGGACAATTACTATACCTTTATGTCTCAAGGCAAGGCGGGGTTCGGGAGGGTAACTAGATGTTCTGAGCATTCCTCTAACAAACCTAAATGTGATGATTTCTCCTTGAGTGAATAAAAATTAACTAGGTAATTATCTTTGCTTCTACAGAACTTAAGAGAAAAAGCAAAAAATTTGCTCTGTAAACCTCAGAAGAAAAGCCTTTTTCTCACCCAAATTTCTTGCTGTTTGTTTCCATACTTCAGTTTCTCTTATTCAAAGCATAATGAGCATTGCTTTTGCTCCAGCAACAAGGCCCCTCACAAAGCTGGGCGGGAGGCCTGCAGATGAGGTGCTCCAGAAGCTCAGCCAGAAGCCTTAAGAAAATGCTTGCCAAATGCTGATGTTTGACTAATTGGTAGTGTCTGGGGAGTTGGCATCAGGAGAAAAGAGGCTGGTGAATGTTGAGGAAGGAAGAAAGGCAGACTTGAAACCAAGCATCGAGGTCCTGGAGAAAGCCTGGCCAACATGGAGTCCAAGGAAGTTTGTCAAACAGTTATTAAATGGTCCATTAAACCCCTAAAGGACAGACAGCGTGCCCAGGTTTCCAGCGTTAGCTCTGGTGGAGTTGGAAGGCAGGCGGGGTGATTCAGGTTCTGAGTAGAGTCTCAGGTGCGCCCTCTTGAGTCCAGACAACTCCATTCAACATTGGCCCGAGACCCTGTTACTGCGTGTCAGTGGCTGGGAACTAAGGCAGTAGGTTAGAAAGAATTCCAGCACCAGCTACAGGCTGTACCTTGAACCAGCCCTCCTCTGGTGTTGGGCTGAGGTAACTCACCCACCCAGATATTTCTCTCTTTCAAGCTTAGTTTTGTCTGGAGAAGGAATAGGGGAGGGATTGCTTTCTGCTATGTGAGTGAGTACTGGCCACCTCAGTCCATTAGATAAGATCCAGTAAAGTGGAACCTCGAAGTGGTCTCTTTCCCTTTCCTCCTCCTGTGAGCTCTAGGTGAAAGTGCCTAGCTCATTTCTTGGGGCTTTCGTATTTCATCTAGGGAAGCTGGAAATGTGTGGCCTTACAGACGAGAAAGGTTTCTACTCCTATGGGTGCACGTCTCCAGTAGGCCACTCTTCATAGGACAATCTAATGTGTCTAACTTCGAGAAGTAGGCCGGCAACTTTTAAAAGGTAGCCTTTCTTCTTAAAATAGAAACATAAAGACCCACATCACTAGGAACCCTTCTAGGAATCTAATCTAATCGTATCAAGTTCAAATTTTCTGCTCTTTACATTCTTCAGCCATGTCATTTCTGTCATATTTTTTTCTTGGTCATAGTTGTCTTTCTGCAGCAAAGAAATCCAATCATGGTTCGCCTGCTGAAAATTGTTCAATAGGACAATGAGATGAGGAGGTGTTGGAATATTATTCACAGCTGATTGATGGGTGAATGGCTGCAACAGATTTGAAAAACAATTTAGCATTTGATCGAGTGGAAGATGTGTATATTTGGTAGCTAGAAAAACATGTATAAGAATGTTCTTAGCAACACTATTCAAAATGGCAAAATGTAGGGAACAATTCAAATTTCAAAAGCAGTAGAATTCATAAATAAATTAAATTCAAACAATGAAATATTATACAATGAAATTGTCTAATAAAGAACATGGATGAATCTTAGCTTTCATCCTAACATAGGATTAAGTCATAAAAATATGAATGTTTTCATTTATATAAATTTCAAAAGATGTCAAATAAAACAATTGTTTCTTTATGGATGGAAATGTGGTAAAATTAAAAGGAAATCGTAAACACAAAATTTAGAATAGGACACCCAGGGCACTCAGAAGACCTCAAAGGAAAACAAGGTATATATACTTTGTCTGAAAAGCCTGTGATGGAATTTTGGTAGGTGATAGAACTACTCTATGTCTTGATCTTGATGCTATTTACATGACTGTATGCATTTGTCCAAACTCATAGAACTGCACACCATAAAGAGTGAATTTTGTTGTGTGTAAATGATAGCTCAACTGATAAAATTGTTAGAGGAAAGAGTAGAGCAGGCACACAGGTGTGTTCATTGTATTGTGATTTTTATTATGCCTTATATGTAATTTGTATTATTTTATAGCTATTCAATCGACTCAAAAAAACAATTTTTAAAACCCCTCAATGGTTCACCATTTTCCTCAGGTGAGTGTCAGACTATTAACGTGGCCAATAGCCTCTTCTTTTTCTCGACCCCTGCTTACCTTTCAGCCCTCCCACCCAGGGATAACCCATGGACCCCGGATGCCTCTCCTTTTCCTGTCATGGTGCTGACCTTGCTGAATTGTAATCATCTGTGGACTGCGCTGTCTCCTACTAGATGAAAGTTGCTTAAGTGTTATTTACCCCATTAACCGCCAGTTCTAGCACATCGTCTGGTACTTAATAGGAGTTCAGCAAAGATTTGTGCAATTTGTCGAGATACAGGCATCCCCTTTCATTCTGTAGGAGGAAAAGTAATGGGAAGAAATGGGTTGGGGATGAAAAGTATACATGGTGATACTTGCTTCAAATTTTCCAGTTCTACAGTTTATATGGTATACTCATTTTCTATTGCTGTGATAACAGATTCACAAAAATGTAGTGACTTAAAACACTTAGTGACTTATTCTCTTATAGTTCTGGACATCTGAAGTCAGAGATGGGTCTCACTGAGCTAAAAGCCAGGTGTCAGCAGGGCTGTGTTCCTCTCTGGGTATTCTAGGGGAAAATCTGTTTCCTTGTCTTTTCCAGCCCGTAGAGGCTGCCGGATTCCTTGATTTGTGGCCCTTTTCTATCTTCAAAGCCAGCAATTGCTGATTGTATCTTTCGCACATTGTATCACTTTGACTCTAACCCTTTTGCTCCCTCTTCCACATTTAAAGGACTCTTGTGATGACGTGAGTCCATCTGGATTATGCAAGGTAATCTCCTTGCATAATTAGCAGCCCTAATTCCCTCTTGTCACATAATTTAATATAGTCACACATTTTGGGAATTAGAAAGTAGACATGCTTGGGCTGGGGTGGGCTGGGGTACATTATTCTGCCTGCCACATAATGAACTAAATCATCTACTGAAATTTACGAGAGTGACAGCCTGTAGCAAATGCCTCCTTCTGGTTTCAGGATCTCATCAGACTTATGTCTTAGTAAGACACAGAAGCAGAGCCTGAGATAATATTTAAGTGCGTATAGTTTTTTTGTTTGTTTGTTTGTTTTTCTTTTTTGATAATCCCTCGAAACACTAGTGGGATGTGGAGGAAAATAGGGAAGAGCAAATAGCAATAAAGAGGGTATTTTCAAGGTAGTCACCCTGTGTGCAAGTGAAACTTAATCTGGGGAAGCAAGAGAGGCTGTGGGAAATGTGAACCTCAGCATTATCCCTCATAAAGCATTAGTTTTAGGTTTAGGGCTGCTCTTCGGGGAGCTTAATTCCCAGGACCTGTGGACTACGCGCACTCCAGGGCCAAAGAAAGCCCTCAAGCAAAGAGATGCAAGTGTTGGCAGTTGGAAGTGAGGTCAGAACACACTGAAAAAGTCAAGGCCAAGAGGTGCATACATATGTGGGGTGCCAACAATGTCTGTTACACTTATATTGGAATTGGGAAATTGGAGTGTAGTAGAATGATGGTGCTGAGCAACTAAATGAGGTCCTTTAATGATAGTTCAGGAGCTTTCCGACTTGTTTTCTGAAGGATTCTACAGAGAAGTCCCCAGGTTCCTTGCAGGAAATCCCCAGCTCAACACGCCTTTAACCAGAGGCACTCAGTTTTCTCCTTTCTATGTTGGTAGATTTTATTTGAGAAAAATAAAACAGACACTTAAAGGAAGAGAGAGAGAGATAAAGAGATAGAGATAGAGAGATAGAGAGAGATAGAGATGGGGCGGGGAGAGAGAGACAGAGAGAGAGAGAGACAGAGACAGAGACAGAGAGAGAGAGAGCCACTTCTTGGCCTACAAATTATAAAAATTGTATGTCAGGAATCTTTTCTGCCAGGTAAGAATTTGAGGGAGGCAAAGAAGAGCTCGGTTTAATTTCCCTCAGGGTCTTTGCTGAAGGGACAAGAACAGAAATCTGGATTTCGTTTTCTTGGTAAAAATAATCTTTACACCCCCCAACTGTAAAAAGCTACATTTGTCAGACTCTTTGGACTTAAGTCATTTCAACACAGGCTGGGAGGTAAGAGCGGGGCAAGGAGGTTTTTAAGCTGTTTAGTATTAATGAAATGTTTAAGGCTGAAATAATGGTTCCATATTGCTTTTGACATAATTTATTCTATTTTGTGTCAATTTGCCTGAAGAGTGTAATGTTGTGGGGTGTTAAAGCTGCAAAGGGCTCTCAGCGAGTCATGGATTGTAATTTACATGTAGAAAAGTCTACACATTCCGTAATTATGGTGTGCTGTGAATTAGTAGAGTAATATTGAAATCTCCAAACCCCTTATTATGGCTTCTCACTTGAAATATGTTTTCAATATACATTTATTCAGCAGTGCTTAAACATGGCAAGTCATAAACACATGCTTTTTAAGTCATGTGACTGCGGTTTTTTTTCCTGCTTAAATGTAAGATCAGATGTTATTAACAGCAAGGGTGGGGAGGGACCTGAGAGAGGAGCTGTTAAAAAACATAGTACTTTTTATTTTAGAAGAAATCTCTCCTATTTACAATACTGTTTCCCCAAAGTGAAAGAGGAAACAGTATTAGAGGCTTTTGGTAGTTTCTCAGGAGACAATTTATTTTATTTTTGAATCACTTTGCCTCCCAAGAGCAATATTATGTTTGAAACCTGCCATATATTATGTGAATATGCTTGACCAACTGATTTGGTTAGCAAATGCTCTCTGGAAAACATCCAGGAAGAAAAACTAAAGAGCCAGCTCTCAGATAATTAAGAACATGGTCCAAATGGCTGGAGCACTGAAAAGGCTTCCTATAACTGTCTCCAAAGTGAGAAGTTAACTTCATTCTTTGTGAATAGTGGCCCAGGCACTGAGCCACAGGATCAGGGGATTCCTCCCAGGGAATGCAATTAAGACTTTTGGAAAGGGAGGCATTGGTCTCTAGGACGTTTAAAGTTCATTTTAGAGGCTAGCCTCTCCATGTCTAGCACTCCAGAACCTACTCATTTGAGTCCTATGCTTGCAATTTCAGCATGCTGACACCAGGTGGCAGGCAAATATCCCTTCAGTGGAGCTAATGACTTGAAAGGTATTGAGGGATCAAAAGAGAATTCTTTGTGAAAGAAAAACACTTGCTAAAAATACTACAGAGGCCGTCACCACTTTTAAATCTAATGAATTCTTTGTAAAGGCCTTGTCAGTATATATTAACAAAATGCTCGATCTAGTCTTACAAATACATTGAAAATAATTATAATGTGGTTTTATAGGGAGGGCATTAATGTGTTTATGTAAACATAATATGCTCTATACCACCATTCAACAAAATGTAATAAGTTCTGGATATATGGTGATGTTTTACTAATCTTGGATAAGAAATCCCTCAGATACAATAAATACATTAGTATCGGGAAATAATAGAATATAGAAAGAGTATAATAGTACTAAAGTAAGTAAATCTAAAACATTACTGAAATCAATCTAAAACATTAAGACAATGGGCCAAACTTAATGTCTAATGAGTTGCCTGGCTTGTGGTTTGTTATTTCACAAGAGGATAGAATTGTTTATAATTTTACATCTCGGGCTTTTAGTTTCCACGGGTAGTACAAGACCGTGGAATGCAGGATGTTTGGGTATGTTTTATTGGTGAGAATGGAGAAGGAGAGTTTGCATTTTATATGCCAGCAAATAAAGTAAGTACTTACTTTGCAAATGATATATCTAAGTTCCTACTTCGTTGCTTTGATCTGTTTAATTACTGGCAGAAATCTTAAAATGATCGGATAGAGGGAGCAAGAAGTAACTCATAGGAGTCTGCAGTCAGTGCTAAATGAATGAAGAGAACCAGTTATAAAGTTTAAGGTAAAGTAGGGACTGTCTGTATTAAAAAGTCAAGTTATATAATTGAAAGCAAGATGTAAAGAAACATGAACTCCTGAGCAAAATCAACTGCCTTACTTCCTAAAACTAACAAACACTAATGAATTAATCTTAAATTAAACCCTGGTTTTCTCTCTTGTGGTCGTGGCACTGAATCCTGGTCAATCTTCCAGTGCTCTTCTGGGGATTCTCAGAGTTCCTTCATAGAAGCCAAGTTAATTTCTTCCTCATGTCTTCTATGTATCCCAATTTAAGAAATGCTTTTACCATGTGCCACTTAAATAAACCCCCAGATTATGTTTTACTCAGCTCAGCTCTAACTTCTTTTAGTATTAAGGATTCGATTTATTCTTTCATAACCGATCATTGGAAAGCCTTAGGAGTATAAACTTTGGAATCAATCCATTGAGTTGGAAACCCATCCTCACCATTTCCTGGCCATAAAACCTTGAGCAAATAACCAAAAACATTTGCAAAGTTAGAGAAATAATGGTACCTACCTCCAAGATAGAGAAGGTTGGATGGGAACCTACGTGCTTAGGTTCTGTATACCTGGTACATAGTAAGTAGTCAATAAACGTTAGTTTTTATTATTATTATTATTCGATTTTCAATTACCTTTCCTGAATCTGAGGAATACTCAGGGTTTTTAAACTTGTTTTTATACCATAAGTAAAAGCATAGAAAGGTCCTGGCTTCATGTATCCTATGGAAATATCACTTGTGCTTTTCCCACTTTCCCATTCCATTAAGTGTCTGGGTGCAAGCACACAACTAGTGACCTTAGCAGTGGCTTTCCTGGCACCTCTGGCACAGGGTTTGCTGAATATATCTGTTTGGATACAGATCTTTTCTTGTCCAAGGCCGTATTTCTTTTCAGAGAAAAGTTTATAAATACAGTCATGTATCGATTCATGATGGGAATACATTCTGAGAAACGTGTCATTAGGCTATTTCGTTGTTGTGCGAACATCACTGAGTGCTCTTACACAATCCTAGATGGTGTAGCCTGCTACACACCCAGGCTGTATGCAATAGTCATTGTCCCTAGGCTACAAGCCTGTACAGCATGTTACTGTACAAAACAACATGAGATTAAATCAAGCACAAGAGAAAATGATACAATTAAGAGATGAGGTAAACCTGAGATGTCTGAGGCTGCAGCTGGAGGAGGATGGCATACTGTCTTATAGCAAACTTTTGTTTTCGTATTAGAAAGAGTACACTCTAAAATAACAATGAAAAGTATAGTATAGTAAATACATAAACCTGTAACATAGTCATTTGTTATCATTGTTATTTACTGTACACAGTTGTACGTGCTATATGTTTATATGACTGGCAGTGCAGTAGGTTTGTTTATATCAGCCTCACTATAAACACGTGAGTAATGGGTTGTGTTGGGACGGCTATGGTGTCATTCGGCAATAGGAATTTGTCAGCTCCATTATAATCTTATGGGACCACTATTATATATGTGGTCTGTCATTGAAGAAAACGTCCTTATGTACTGCATGACGATAAACATATCTGACCATGTTTCAACTTTGCATTTTGATTTATGTAAAGAGTCCTTTGGGATTAGCACCTAAGAGTTGATCATCTTTAACTAAAAGAACAGAAAAATGCAGCACTCCCTGCTAGTGCGCTGAAAACTTGAAGAATTCCTGCTTCTGCTGCTGGGAAGGTGCCCAGTTTGTCCCTCCAAAGATTCCTCCTTCAGGAGGGCCCAGCTGTGTTACTCTGAAGCCTAAACCGTACTCTGTATGCTTGCCAATAACGTGAATGAAAGGGTCAAAATATCGATGTGGCTGTGAGAGAAATAAAAGAAGAACGGGTTGGATTTATTGTACTAACGATAGGGAGTAGGGGAAAGTGGAAGTAGTAATCAGGTTTGAGTTTCCCAGAGGAAGAGAAAAAGCAGGAACACAGGTTTGGTTTTAATTCAGCCGTGTGTTCTCTGTTGGTTACTGCATTTCCCAGGGCTTTGAGTCAATAGCTATAGAACCTGTTTCTCTTTGTTGTTTCTTTATCAATGAGTGTTGATGAGTTCTGAATTGGAAATCTCTTGGCAAGGGTCAGTGGTCATGTGCTTGGGGTAATGTCAGAGAGGACAATATTATCTGGTATGTAGGAATATGTCCTAGCTTTAGCTCCTTGCTCCACTACCTACCGGCCATGTGACCTTGGGTAAATAATCTCTCCATGCCTCAGTGTCCTTCTCTGTAAAACGGGAGAGGATAAGAATTCCTACCTCATTCAGGTGTGTAACATTAGAATTCAACGTCTGTATACACTACATGGTGCTCACCCCCAAAAGTCTGCTTTCCATCCGTTACCATATATTTGCCCCCTTCAGCCATTTTTCCCTCCCTACACCCCATTTCCCCTCTGGTAACCACCAATCTGTTGCCTGTATCTACAAGTCTTGGGGTTTTGTTCGTTTGTTTCTATTTTATATTCCCCATATGAGGGAATAAGGAATTATAAAGTGTAAATGCCCAGGAAGACTTAGCAGGTTCAGTTCTTTAAGGCTTAAATGGAAGTTAGATTATGCCAATTCATTTCAACCACACAACCAGCTTATAGTAAAGCCTGTGGGGCGGGTGGACATGATGGAATTGATACGTTTAGGGGATGGAAACATGTTCCAAGGCAAACCATTTGTCAAAAAAATGGAGTGCAAAACTAGATAACATTTGTGGTGTCAACACACAAATGTGTGTGTGTGTGTGTGTGTGTAATATCTGGGTTCTGGTGAATATGGGAAATTTAGTTTGGTACATCTAAAAAAGTTAAACTGCAGTGAAAAATAAATGGAGGTGATGGTGTTCAGAGCAAATACAGCTAGGTATTTCTGGAAGAAACAGCGACTCAGAAATTCATTGGTGAATGGAAGCATGAAGGGCGAGGTTTGTGAGGTACCTGGTGGGGAATTCTCCATGGAAGTTTTATGAGCTCCTGGGAGGGGAGGATCATTACCATGAAAGAAGAATTTTAGAAGCTCTAGACAAAGAAAATGGCCGGGGGAGGGGGCCGGTTAGCTCACTTGGATAGACCATGGTGCTGGTAACACCAAGGTTGCTGGTTTGATCCCCGCCTGGACCACTGTGAGCTGTGCCCTCCTTAAAATAAAAAATAAAAAAAAGAAAAAGAAAAAAGAAAAAACAGTTGGGGAGTTTTCCAGTGAAATTTTGGATTGAGAAAGAAAAGAAACCCATGTTTTGCTAAACAAGATGGCAGATTCAGTTCAGAGAAATTGAGTAACAGACGTGATTCCCAGAATCACGAGAAAAACTAGTCCAAGTCTTCCCTGGGGAGCCCTCAGATCAAAACGCTGGCTCGGGGACCTCTCTGCAGGTTGTTGAGGATGGCTGTGCTGCAGCTGGAGGCTGGAAGGGGTGGCTTGGAATTGAGTCAAGAAAAGACCCCAAACCCACGGGGACAGAAGGAGTCGAGAGTATGGTTTGGCCTAGTGGGAAAGAAGGGAGGTTGGTCAAGAGAGGCCTGCTAACAGAAAAGTGCCTGCAAACAAGAAGCATCTGGAAAGGGTCCTTTAATGCTTTAAACTCATGCCAAGCTAATTGAGTAATGTGAGCGTGTGTTCTTGTAAATTATTTCAACTGTGCATCGTTCTTTTCCTGAGGGTCCCTTACCGTGCAGTGCAAGAGTTGTTGTGTTTGAATAAGCTCTGCGTGGGATGTAACTGTGTGTGTGTGTGTGTGTGTGTGTGTGTGTACGCGCGTGTGCATGCATGTGCACACGCATGGTTTATTGATTAGAGTCTATATTCCCAGGACTGTACACTGACTGATTTAATTTTCGCAATTCATTATTTAACATGGGAGATATTATAATTCCCATATTGCTGATGTAAACACTGAGACTCTTTCAGGGCTGTGTGGCTGTGGCACTTAATTCCTAACCCCACGTTGCCATATCATGGAAATGCTTCTGGAATGAGATGAATACATGTACGAGTGTGCATTTTCTGAGCTGTTTTATCAGGAGGATCTCTTCTATTGGTCCAGCCTTGAATGGTATATCACTTGACTTATGAACCCCTTGGAAGCCTGGGACAGACCCCTGTAGTTCACAAAGCTGAGGGTGAGAGTTTTAACTATAATCTAAATGAACCTGCACCCAGGACCTTGCCCTGTCCCTGATCATCTACCTTTGCTCTCCTCACGGACAACTCCCAAGATCTCAGCCTGCCTATTTTGGTTCTGCATGGAAATCAGAAAATCTAGGTCAGTGTATCCAAGTAGAAAGTGTTATTTTATTGAGTTAACTCTGTGCAAACTGTTGCCTCAATGCCTTATAGAAACAAAGTCCCCTGTGTCCAGGGCATTTTCTCTGGAAGTTTTCAGAGGCCTCCAAGGAATCACTTAGATTTAAAATCAACAATGAAAACCCTTCTTTTTTTAGAAATACTGTTTCCTGGTAACAAGTGTCTGTCTTTTTAACTGTTTTGTCAGACAATAAATCAATTCAGCCTTTTCAATTGTGAAAGAACGTTAAGTGAAATTGCCAGTGCCAGTACGTCAGTGTCCAGAAAAATCAGAATGCATCTGACAGAGGGGGACGCTTAGACCCATTTCATAATTATGGAATTTCCTTCTTATTCCTGTAATTTGACCCAGTAAATATCATTGAACCCAAACTGGTTGTCAAAAAAGAAAGGGGTTCTTGGGGTTGCTAAACATCATTTTGAGTTCTGTTGTCTTCTCATCAGAGTTTTAGATGTCTTATAATTGTGATTTTTTTTAATGTCTTCACATTATAGCAGTGCTGTTTTATAGTAACACTTTTCAATGTTTACTTTTCAATGTAGAGTCGAGCGACTCAAGGTATATAGTCTGTGGACCAGAACCAGTCGTAAACTGTTACCCGACCCGATAACATAGGTACAGAAGTTGAAAGTAGATATTTTAAAACTTTCAGCAATTTGGTATTGCTCCAGCATCCAAGCAGAATTTCATTTTTCTAGCAATTCATCTTTATTGGTATTTTATCAAACTATTTGTCTATTATGGATTAGAAATGGGTAGAGAGAAAAAAAAATCCTGGTCCTTCCCCACAGAGGGGAAAACAGAGAAAAAAACTGTTACAGCATCTCTCATTTCACTTGATGCTGCCTACAGTTTCATGAGGGAGACAGGGGTTGCATGTTATACCGCATTTTACAGATGAATAAACCTGGGCGTGGAGAGGTAAAATCAGCTAGCCTGTCACATATGTGGTGTCATGAGCTAGTTCTTCTTACCTGAAGCCAGCAGTTTTCTAAGATACCACTCTGCTAATCACTGACCAGTTAAAGCAGGGGTGTCCAAACTTGTTTCAACGTTTTTCACCAAGGGCCATATGTGGTAAAATACACAAACAGCCGGGCCACTCACTCGAGGTGAAGTACGTATTGTCTCACCTGGTTTATTTAAATAAACTAAATATATTTTTGGAATTTGCTGCGGGCCAATTAACAATGGATCGCGGGCCGCAGTTGGCCCGCGGGCCGCAGTTTGGACACCCCTGAGTTAAAGCAAGCTCATCTGTAAATATTCTTACCCAAGCGTTTTTAAAGGAGGTACCCTTGACCTTGTATGATCTATGAACAGATAGCATTTGAGTTGTCCTAATTCATGAAACTATTTAGATCCCAACAAACTGGCCAGTCCCGGTGTTTCCCAAAGCAGTTGAAAGATCATAACTGCATAGAAGCTCAAGGTTTGGAAGAGACACGAGGGACCCATGCAGCCCTTTGGCATTGATCTGTACAATGGACCGCCTGTGTGCCATGGAAGGAATGTACCATGGTAAACAGCACTTTGTATTATGGGGGGGCAGCAGGGACAGTTAAAATCCTTCCTTGTGTCATGCCCATGCCTGCCTTTCTAACTCTTTCCTGTTGGCTCCAGATATACCTCCTCAAGATACTGAGATGAAGTACTAATATTTGGTCACAGGCATGTGCTCCTCCTCGTTTTTCTTCCTCCACCCCAAGCCAAATATCTCTAGATTTTTTCCAGTGGTTCCTTGTATGGGAGGGCTTCAATACCTCGTGCCCAGTCTCACCAGCCTCGCCGTACTCCATACATTCTCTTTAGTCACTGTCCACCCTAAAACCAGTGACATGCCCCAAAATGAACCTGGCACTCCAAAGGTGGTCTGTCCAGAATATAGGAAAACAATCATCTCCCCCAAGCCACGCACTGTATTTCTTATAATGCAACCTCAGACTGCATTACCTATTTTGCAGCCACCTCCCATTGCTGTCTTGTAATAAGACAAAAATGCTAAGTTTCCTTCATACGATCATCTTCATTTGGCAAAATACTCTATTTATTGACCCACTAGTTTATTCATGGATTGATTCCTTCCTCCACCCACCATGCTGCCAAGCATCCGTCCAACCAACCAGTGGAATTTGGTAATATCTGCATCAGGATTTTAATCCTGTAATTTATTTTGAGAAGAAATCATGGCCCGTAGAAGGAAAGCGGTTTAGGCCTTTTAATTTGCCCAGTTAATTTGATGTGGAGCCTCAGGGTCTGGGGCGTCACCAGCTCTTTGGGCCACACCTCAGAGTATGGTGAGCCAATTAATGAAATTTCAACAAGCTGCGGAGCTCTCTGGAGACTCAATTTATCAGCGAGCTCCCAAGGTGGACACTTCATTGGTTTTAGCTGCCTCCCCCATTCTCCTTTCCTTTAAGGATTCGTTGATCGAGGAGGTCTCTTTGCTGTGACCTTTGTGACCTCTGTTTCTGTAACATGCAGATTCGTACGTCTGATTATACGCAGCATCCCCGCCTCTGATGGCATGGTCACGTTATTCTAGGACCACAGCAGACAGTTTGTGTGGCTTGCCGCAGGGGACCAAGAATGGAAGACGCCTGGGAGGGAGGTCGTTACCATCACTGTTTTACGTGTTATAATGTGCATGTATGACTTCTATCGCTAAGAAAAGTGATGTGAGAAAAGATTAAACAAGAAGAAAGAAATTGCCCCTCCTCCCTGGTTGGCTGGAGGTCAGTTCATAATGGAAACCTCCTCCTCAGCGGCTGCCCGACTTGCTCACGACCCACGCATTTCCTAACACCTTGCATTCTGGCCTCTACCCTAACCACGCTCGAGGGGAAAACATGCTTTTTCCAAGTCTACGAATGACCTAACTTAGAGGTCAGCAAACCACAGCCCATGGGCCAAATCGAGTGGGTCACCTGTTTTTGTAAATTAAGTTTTATTGGAACACAGCCATTCCCAGTTGTTTATACTGATGGTCTATGGCTGGTTTCCCAAAACAATCACAGACTTGAGTACTTGTGACAGAGACTGGATGGCTCACAAAGTCTGAAATATTTGCTCTCTGGTTCTTTACCGAAATCCACTTGCTGACCCCAGTTCTGTGTTCCTAAGTCTATTGATCTAGTCACTCCAATGGTCCTGACTCCCTTCTCACTCCCCTCAGCCCCCAGCTACCTTGGGCTCTCATGACCACCATTCTTGACGATGTCTTCCCTTCCCCCATGACAGTGAATCCCCATTGTCTTCTCCTTGTCCCTATGACCACGCTTTTTCTGTCTTCCATTCTGACCCTCACTTCAACTGTGAACATACACACGGGCACAGATTTTTGTCCTTTTTGTCCATTTCTGTCTCCCCAGTGCCTAGAACGGTGCCTGGCATATATGTGTGGTGAGTAGATGAATGGATCTAGCTCTGTCTGGAGGAAAGTTTGATCAGAGCTCTTCTTTTCCCATCACCTTGCAGAAACGTCCTGTTTGGACTTCCCAGGTGAGCAGGTGGATCCCAGGGTTGGTCCACAGATGAGAGTTTAGCTTGGAGTCGTGAACCTCTCTCCTTAAACAGCCAAGACCCCGAGACTTCAGGAAACTGCTTTCTGTTTCATTGGCCCCCCACACTCGAGCCTTTGTTCTATCTTACTGTGGCTACATGCATGACGCACGAAGGTGTGTGTAGTAGTGCTTCTGTAAGTCTCCTTCTGTTCACCTTCCACTTTGGTCCAGGCTCCTGGGCCACACAAAGGAGAGGAGCTGAGGTAAGGGTTCTGAGAAGATAAAGTGAACAAACAAAGTCTTCATAAAATGGTTCTCTGGCCCCTTTCTCCACAAATTCCTGGGCCCCTCTGTGCCACCTCCATGGTACTAGATGAGAACTCTGCCGTTCCTTTTGAGGAAGGTAGCTATTTTTTTTCCCTCCAGTATCCATATAGCTGACTTAGATCATGTTTGTTAAATAAATTATCATCTGAAGAAGAAAGGAAGGGATGGAGGGAGGGAGCGAAGAAAGAAAGCTTGGTATAACTTAAGCCTTTTATTATTAAGGTCAGGGTTGGCAGAGAGGTTTCATTTTCTATACTAGTGCTGATCAATTAGTAGTGGTTCCTAGGATCTGCTTGGATCACTGTGTTGAGAAGGATTCTGAGGCTGGATTCAGGTTCAGTTCAGTGAGAAAAAGAGCTATAATTGGTGATATCCACCATGGGTGTGAAAGAAGGGGAATTGTGGCCTACAGGCCATGTTTTTCCATCTCATTTTTAGGTTATTAAAACAATGTCTGGAAAACCTTTTTAAAAATTATTATGTGATTGGGGTATTAGTGGCCTGTCTTTGCTGAGGCCAACTCCCCTTTTGCTACATTTTGAAGCCTCCTGCCTTCTCTTTTAAACTACCAGAATTTAATCTTTTGTCCATGTGAAAAGCATTTTTTTCCACAGGAACTGAGGATGTTTATAATAGCCAAAGATATATATGGTCTTTGACTATTTACAGATAATCTTTAATAATTAAGCTACATCCATTGAGTACATAAGCATAAAACCCCGGAACGAGGGGTGTCGTGTTGGGGTCAGTGGACTAAAAGGCAGTTCTCTGGACAGCCTTAGCTGGTACAGAGTGAAGCCTCTGTGCTTCCACGCTAGATGCTCGCTTTGGACCCGGGCTGAACACAAATATGCACCTGTGAAGTCGAAACAGGACTGTGCCGATGGTACCTTTTGCCTCTCTGTGAGGTGACACAAAAGGAAAGCTTTCATCCAGACTCAGACAGACTCATTCACTCATTCCTTCCTTCCTTCATTCCATAAGCATTTGTTGCATGCCTACTATGTGTCACACAGTGTTCCAGGCACTGGGCATGCAGACAGAAACTCCTGCCCTCACAGAGATGGCATTCTGCTGGGAGAAGACGGACAATACGTAGATAAATAAAGTGTCTGCTGAGTGAATTTATGCCAATGAGCAAAATAAAAGAGGCAAGGGAAGGAGTGAGCACTGTGCAGGCACTGGAGGGGGAGTGTTTTGGATAAAGGAGCTCGGAATGGTCTCTCTGGGACGGGGATATTTGAGTAGAGACCTGGAGATGAGGAAGTGAGCCACATAGCTATGTCAGGGAAGAGCTTTCCAGGCATGAGAGATTGCGAGTACAAAAGCCCTGGTGAATTCAGGGAACAGCAAGGGGGCCAGTGTAGCTGGAGCAGAGTGAGTCAAAGGGAGGGTGGGAGGAGGCAAAGTAAGAGAGGACAGAGTGAACAGAGATGTAGTTGAAGTCATTATGTTTCTGTTGCTGATCCTAGAAAAAAATGTATATAATCTTGGAAATTTTGGCCATGTGTCCTCTGATTGGAGGCTTATTCTTTAGAGAAACAATAAACATCAGCAACTGAGAGAGCAGGAATGACTCTGTTCTGCACAGGCCAAATGCCTCTCTGTGCTCCATGGTTGTGAAGTTTGAGAATGACGATAAGAGCGGTAACAAAAGTCCTTATAATGTCATCCTCTCCCATATTCTGTTTGCAGTTAAACCAACTAAGAGTAGGTTCTGTTTCTACAGAAAGTTTTTCCATATCTCTTTCACCTTGACTATTTCTCTAGTTTTCTTCCCCCCATCCTCTAGAATTTTCCGTGGTTGTATATCAGTCAGGGTTGTTTGGTTATACGCAACAGAAACTGACTTGGCCAACTTAAGCAAAGAGGAATTAATTGGAAACCTATTGGGGGCACCCAGAATGCACTGGGGACTAGAGACCTGGGTTTGGAAAAGATCTGGAACCAAGGATCTCAGGGAGGCTGGGAAGGAGGCCTCCTTGGGGACAGTTTGGCCAGAATGCTGCCATTAAAAAGACTGAGTCCCAATCACCTATTTCATCGTCCAAATTTTCAGTGCCAGGTAAGAGTACCCGATTGGCAGAGACGGGGACCTGTACCCCTTACTCTACAGAAGAAAGGGTAGAATGATTGGGCCTCTGTATCCTCATTCTCTATAATAAATGAATGGGGGCAGGCACCTGGATTTTCCATCCTATCAGAATTATACCCGGTGGGGTAGAGGTAATTTCCCCAAAGGAAATTAGGGTAAATGTGGGAAGAGAAGTTGATACCAAGGAGTGTCCCTCCAAAACTGCCTACTGTCCACTCCAAGGTGCAATCAAGCGGCTCCCATTTCTACTGTAGGGTTAAGAAACACTATTTAGTTCAGTTGGGTCTTCATTCTTCTAAGAATGGCTCAAGAGAGGTCAAATTTGGCCAAGTCACGAAATTTGCTGTAATGAAGCTTTGCAACTATGTGCGTGGACAGCTCTGAAAAAAATCATCATCCCTTTGTCCTACCTGTGCCCGAGTACGACAGGCATTTCCCTGAGTGTGTCTGCAAATAAGATGCATGGTAACAAGCTGCACCTGCCGTTTCTGCAGTGCTTCCTAAGGGCCCCACCAAGCACTCTCCATCCGTTTTCCTGCATAATCCTCACACCTCTGTGAGTCACGTGTTATTATCCCTGTTGGTAGATGAGGAGCAGAGGCAAGGAAAGATCAATGATTTGTTTGCATAGTCAGTGCGGTGATAGGTCGGGTAACCTAAGCCGGGCTCTTACTCACTTGTTAATTCAAGATGGTAACATTTACATACACCAATGGACCCCAACCATGGGCAATTTTGTTCCCCCTCAAAACATTGGCAATACCATGGACAGAGACATTTTTGGTTATTCCAACTGGGGGAGGTACTACTGACCTCTGGAGGGTCAGACCAGGAATGGTGCTAAACCTCCTACCATGCATAGCATGCATGGACAGGCCCCACAACAAATAACTCTCTGGCCCAAAATGTCAGTTATGCTGAGGTTGAGAAACTCGGATGGATACACACATGGATACGTGGCTTGCGACCACACAAAGTTCCCATAGCGTTTTGAGGGTCTGACTATGCACGTGAATTAGCTCTTAGAAGATGAAGCCCACCGTGAGTAGGAAGTACTGCTAATATTCTCTTAATGAACTATGAGTTGCCAGAAAGAAACCTTGCCCTAAGTCCCCCCAGCTTCTACTCTCCCCTGACACCCATCTTTCAGAAAGGACAGAGGTCAGTGGGTCTGCTCAGGCAGTGAAACTGATTAAAACCCTCTGCTTCAGGAGGGGCCCGCTACGAGTGTCTCAATAGCTCTGTATGGAGAGGCAGCCTGGCAAATCTACTCCCTCTGGGCAGTGGCTGTTTGCAAAGCGAGGCTGAGGTTGGCCAAAGGGGTCACAATTGTCCTGTAATCAGATTATGTTGCTATATACGGCCATTGGCCATCTGTGGCCCAATGGGGAACTATTAAGCCAGCAGCACTGACCTAAGTGAGATGGACGATAGCAATGTTCCTTGGAACGATGGATTGACCAGGAAGATTGTGTAATAGCCCTGCCAACGGGGCTTAGCAGATGGACCACCCTGATGGGAGTGGAACTTGTCTGCCCCCCACAAAGGTGAACGAAATAGGAAATACAAAAGTAACCTCCATTCATAGAATGTAGCCCCTGAACTGCAAAGAAAAGCAAGAACCAGGCCTGTGGCAGACAGACCCAAGCTTGACACTGGAAACTGCCTGGGATTTGGCCACGTATTTCAAAAGACAATCCCCTTCCTAAAAGCTATTTTAATGAAATAATAAAAACGTATGCAATGATAATGTGCAAAGATGTTCACTGCTGTATTATATATATTATCAAAGACTGGTAATGACACGAAGGACTAATAAGAAAAGAATGGCTATATAAATTAATTCATTCCCATAGAAAGGAATGTGACGCTGCCAGTGAAAGCCTATTTTTCACAACATGGGGAAATATCCACAATGTTAAGTTTAAATGAAAAACCAGATCAGAAAATGTGGCTGATCTGTGAACTATAATGAAATATATATATATATATGTAAAAAGGAACAAAAAATATTAACAGGGCTTACTGCTGGGACGTGGATTAATTATGATTTATATTCTCTTCTTTGAAAATTTTATTATTTTTCAAATTGTCTGCAGTGAGCCTATGTTGCTATTTTTCAAAAGATACTTTTTTTCTTCTTTCTAAAGAAAGTAGTTTTTCCTCTGGCACTAGTAAAGTTCTTATATTGTATGAAGAGGCTAGGCCACTAGTTGCCCAAAACATAGTTTAGCAGCTGTCTTCCCCGAAAACCACTTGTTATCTAGATTTAAGTTACTTCATCATGTGCCGTATGTCCCTGTGGCACTCCCGGTGTTTAGTTGAACACCAAAAAACCCTCCTCCTCCTGCTCGTCCTCCTTCTGTTGGTTCACTGCATAAGCACCTTCTGGAATTTGGAAAGCAGAGGAAGTTACTTACCTGACTTGTTTGACATGATCATCCCCAAAGCGCTGCTCTAGTAAATTTACATTTCAGACAGTATCTCCAAGGGGATGCTACCTTCCCTGACCATTGCCATCTGCCTTTCTTTGTGGCCTAACTCTCTCTGGACTATTTAGATTTTTGTCCAAGCAGAAGTCAATGGCAGAATCCATGGTTGTCGTAGTCGTTTTCAATTTACCTGAGCTACTTTCAAGAAATAGGATATAAGAGCTTTGGGAATTTTGTTCAATTCTCTCCAATTCTCAGCTGACATACCTTTGATTCTCCTCTTCAGAAAGATGGTAGTGATGGGCTCTCCTTGAACACGAGGACACTTTCTTTTGTCTGCTTTGTAACCCGTCACCTAGTAAAGGCGCCCTGAGTGGCTCAGGCGTCTGCCTGGGTCAGGCCTCTCAGCCTGCTCTGGTTTGCTTTTGTGTCCTCCTCGCTCAAAGCAGAAGCCACAGGAGAACCTGGGTTAAGCTTGTTTAACGTGGTGTGACTTGGACGGGAGCATTCTCACAGTGGTCCGGTGTTCACGTGCTCGTCACTCTCGTTCCCTCGGTACACACCCTGTGCACATGGTTTGTGTTGTTCTGAGTAGCTGGGAAGCCTCGGGGTCAGGGCTTTCAAGACCAGGTAGGATGTCTCTCGGCCCCTGCCCCTCAGTTGCAGCTCCTACAAGGCTGAGGACGCAGAGCTTTTCCTCTCACTCCTGCCCATCCCTCAGCCTCCCCTTCCAGAGCCTTCATCAACAACAAAGGTTTGTCAAGGGCCCGTACTGCATAGGGCACTGTTCTGAGTGCTGGTGATAGCATGTGCAGAATTCCTGCCCTCTAGGAGCTTACATTCTAGTGGGGAGAAAGACAATGAAATAGACAAATAAGAAGACAAAGCCACGAAGGGGAATCGGATTATTAGAGGTAGGGGTTGCAATTTCTGATGAAATAGTCAAAGGAAGGCCTGATGAGAAGATGCCATCTGAGGCATGAAGGAGGTGAGGGAGAGAGCCATGGGAATATCTGGGAGGAGAGTGCTCCAGGCGGAGGGAACAGCCAGTGCAAAGGCCCTGAGGTGGGAGCGTTCATCCCCAGTGTGTTTGAGGACCGTCCCAGAAGCCAGTGTGTCAAGGGGAGAATAAACAAATAGGCATAAGACAGGAGATGGAATCAGAGAGGCCCCAGGGGACTTAGTACAGACTTCAGCTCTCATTCCAAGTTTGATGAGAAGCTGTCAAGTGTTTGGGGCAGAAGGGTGACATATTTGGGTTTCAATAGAATTGAGCTGACTGTTATGTTGAGACTATTCCATAGGAGAGGTATGAGTAGCAGCAGAGTGAGCTGTTGGGGAGGCCTCAGAAGTTAACCAAGTGAGAGATGGTTGCACTGACCAGATGGGAGAGGTGCGGTGCTGGTGGTGGTGCTGGTGGCGGTGATGGTGGAGGTTTCCAGTAATCACTGGCCTCTTTCCCTCATAAATTCAGACCCAGCTGAGAAGTTGCTGTATGACTCAGAAAGAGATCAAAATGCTGGCAACTAGGTTCCAAAAGTCACTTTATAGTCTGAGAACCTTAGCAGTGCTCGAAAAAAGCTACTTTCTTTTGAAAGGCAAAAAAAAAAAAAAAACAACCTACATTTTTTAAAATAATTGAAACAACAGAGGCTTGCTGCAGACAATTTGGAAAGTACTGAAATTTATAAAGAAAATATAAATCACAATTAATCTTATGTCTTAGATATAATAGCTGGTAATATTTTGATTTATTTTATTCTGCTCTTTTTTCTGTGCTTATGTAGTGGTGTGTGTGTTCAATTATTTCTGACCTCCTTTTTTAGTTAAATTTAACATTGTGATTATTTTCCTATGTCATTAAATAGTCTTTGAAAAGATTATTTCTAATGGCAGCATAAGGTTCCTTCCTACAGGTATGAATTAATTTATATAGCGGTTTGCTTATTGGAAGATTCAATTATATGTATGACCCTAGAAATAGGCTTCCTAAACTACTGCCCCGAATCAGATAAGCTTACCTGCCCTGTCACAGACAGTGCTGATACCTGAAAACCTTCTCCTGGAGTAGAGCCTGGTAGCTTCCACATCATGGAGAGCAGGCCATGTGCCCTTTCCTGCAGCCAGACAGATGGAAAGAAGGGCTTGAATGCAGAACACTCAGTGCCTTCCCTCAGACTCACCAAATCAAGTCTCTCCTCCTCCCTGGTGAAATGAGCAAACAAGGTGAGGAGAAAGTTTAAGACTGCCACTCTACTGAAACACCTGCACGTAGATACCCAAGGCCAAGGACACAAAGTTGTCCTCCTACAATCGAGGATTTAGTGAGTAATGATATCAAGTTCTTGGTGATGGCAGATGTTCAATAAATGTCATCTTCCCCCTTCCTCTACCATTGCCAGGAAGATAGCAAAATTCCATAGAGTAACTAGTCAGAGGTGCCAATTTAAGGGGCCACGCTGAATTAGTGGACAGTCATTCCTACTTGTGTCACTCTAGTGAGCCCTGTACATGTAGGATAAGGTTAATAAGCTCCCGTTGGGTATAATTTCATTAGCTATTCTTCTGACCTTGTACACATTTGAATATGCTCAAGAGAAAAAAGGGGCCCGAGGTAGCCAGTCTCTTGACCTCAATTGGAGTTCAATAATTGTTTATTTATTGATGAGGGATGGATGGATGGATGGATGGATGGATGGATGGAAGGAAGGAAGGAAGGAAGGAAGGAAGGAAGGAAGGAAGGGAAGAGGAGAGGGAGGGAAGAGAAGAGGGAGGGAAGAAAGCAAAGGTTAGAGTGTGGATGGATGGAAGGAAGTGTAAGTTGTCATTTTACTATTTCGTTTTTCCCTTTCTCTGAAAAGATGTGAAAGGAATAATGTTCTAACGCAAGCCAATGTCTTTTCCTATTTTTTCTCAGTTGAAATAAAAACCCAATATGAAAATGCCTCATTTCTTGTTGGAAGAAAGTAAGGAGTCACATTATGATCTAAGTAGCATATTTTATCTGTTTGAACTGGGATGGGGGGGGCAGAAAATGAGTGATTTTCTATTTTCAGTGACGTAAATCTGTAAACCCCCACATAGAATATATTGGTATTGCTGTGATTGATTTCATTTGGCTTTTTTTTTTTTTTTTGAAGTGGACCATGGTTGTGTGCAATGGATGAAGTAATTGGAGTGAGTGCTTCTCCCTAGAGACAAAATCAATCACGGTTGTAGAAGATGGTGACATTTTAGAAAGAAACTCTGAGGAAAATGTCATGCTTAAAAAATTAGATTTAAACACACTGGCTCCAGATTGATTTTTATTACACTCAAATGGATACCCTGATTGATTATCAGTCTTACAAATGTTTAGCACATTTCTCACTTCTCTAATAATCAGAATAATCTAATTTTCAATGTCATTTAATGTACTCTATTCAAGGTTATAATAGATCATATTTCTAATAAAACACAGCAATTATATAATGAATAATACAGGAGGACTGGCATTCAGATTCCCCTGATTTTAAGGCAGTGCCAAGGGAAAGTCTCAGATAAGCCCATTCCTTTAAATGTGAAATACATTCGAATTCTTTGAATACATCATATAGGATGTTTTTTCCTGCTGGTGATCTGAATGGAACTTTGCCAGACTTGACCAAAAATAAAAAAAAAAAAAGAAAAAAAAATTCTTGGGAGGAAACAGCAAGGTTTGGGTCCTTTAATATATGTTATTGGTGCACCTGGAGAAAAGTGACAGGTTGCCAGGTTATTTATTGAGTTTCTCTAGTAATTGCTGCTTTCTCCCCATTTTTGATATACATCCCCTGGAGAAATACCATATTTTAGTTCTAAATATTTTTCCAATATCCATTGTAGCAGCAGCTGACATTACGGATGTTTCAGGGTAAGGCACAGGATATCTAATTTTGAGGACATTTAACTCTATATTTAGAGCCCAATACTTACCTGATTATGATTACTTTATTGCTGGTTTTTTTTAAGAGGCCTGACTCACCTGGAGAAGTAGGTAGGGCTTTTTATATTTGTGGCTCCTAACCAATTCCAGGCATGTCGAGATCTAAGTTAGTAATTATGAGTTCCTCAGTTATGGCTTGCAGCTCAGTGGGATGATCTGGCGTGTATGAGTTGATATAAAAACCTGGTCACCCAACAAGCACACCCCTTCTATGCTGTGCTGTTTGGTGGGGACACCCAGGGGCCAGAGGCAGAACAAAGGAGACCTCAGGACATTTACAGACGTAAGGGCTCCCCTAAAATTTGTCCTAGATATGAACCTGGCAGTATAACAACTTCAGAAGATCTGAAGTTTCCAGAGGTCTCAACAAAAGCAAATTATGGGCCGGTGAAAACAATATACGATTTAACAGAGATGAGATTTGTGTCCTGATTCAGAGTCAGCCAAGTGAGTGGTGGAAGGACAGACTGGGGAAAGACCAGAGCTGAGGATATGGTAGCCACAGGTTTGCTCTGAACCAGCTTGGAGTGACATGTCTTCCCTCTTAAGATCCTTGGTTAATCAGAACATGAAAGTCCCCTGTAACTCTATGTATTTGTGGCTGGTCAGAGCACATTTTGGAACATTATTGTGGTTTTTCTTTGTGTGTTTTTCTGAGCACCTCATTTTAAAAGGGACGTTATCTAGAACTGGGCATTATCCAAAGGAGGTGGACCAGGATAGCATGAAATCAGCAAGCTGTCTTCTATGAGATATAATTGAACACACCAGAAATTCATAGGATGGAGAAAATCAGATGTAAGGAGAATTTGATTGCTTTAAACTGTTTGAGAGGCCATGAGCAAAAGAGGAAAGTTTGCTGCCATTCATTGGGTGCTGGATCTTTTTAACACCTCTATTAGATTATTACCGTTCCTTAATAGTCATGGCAACTAACGCTGAGAATGACCAGGAATATTGCCCAGATTTACTCTAGTACTGAGCCATAGAGTCAAGCTTTAAACCCAACTTTCTCATCCATCTCTTGTGTGATCTGTATTATCACTGAGACTCTTCATAGACTGATTCTAGATGATCACTAAGGTCCCTTCCAACCGTAAAATTCAGTAAGTTTCCGTTCAGGAAACATGTTCAGTCATTTCTTGATATTGGAAACATTCCAAGTATACAAAGGGAGTGCTCTTTCATAGTACCCGTATAAGATGAGATCAGACTGGGGACACTTGCTGCTCAAATAAATGTAGGTCTGGAGAGAGAGAGGACCCCTTTGCAGTTAAGGTACTTGGCAGGAAAAGCTGCCTACACTGTTGAAAATGGCACTTCTTGAGGATGGCTTATCTTCCTGCAATTTCCTGGAGCTTTAAGGAAAGGGAGTGTGTGTGTGTGTGTGTGTGTGTGTGTGTGTGTGTGTGTATGCGAGCACGCACACATGTGCCTGTCTTGAGGTTAAGAAGGAGATAGCCTATGATATTAATGAGAAAAATCATCACTGAGGACTTGAGGCCCAGGGTCGTAGCAGGGTAGTACTTAGGATGGGAAGGAGAGGATTTTAAATGGTGTCTGTGGTAAGGACTAAGGTGATCTGAGCGGGCCACAGGATATATTTTGGTGCCCAGCAAGAGAGAAGGAGTAAGGATACATCTGTGGAACCAGACAGCCTATTTTAACTCTAATAGTACTCCTTTTCTTTTTATCTTATTATATTGTATTTTCCTACCATTTGCAGGTGAGCTGGTGTCTGCGAAGCATCATTCAAAGAGAGAATGGATTTGAGCAATAGTAGGTAGACTAAGTGGACGGTGGTAGATACATGACAAGGAAGAGAGATGGGTCTGCCTCTTTCACTGGGACATGGCCCTTAGATGGCTTGTGGTTTCAGTGTCTGAGATGGCAGCACAAAAGGAGAAGGAGTCATGTATGGCCAGCTGGAGCATCCTTTTCAAGAGAGGATCGATGTGAGGGGCTGAGAGATGTCTAGGGGGCAGTAGGGTACACACATCTGATGCTTAGGAGAAAGGTCTGAGCTAGAGATGGGGACCTGAGCCTTCTGGATGTATGTGCTTGATAGTGGAGGACTTGGATATGGATCTCATGACACGTGAAGAGAAGAGGGCTAGGGATGCTCCCAGAAGTAAGGAATCCTTTCAGTGGGCCACCGGATAGACCTTATGGGGATCCCAAGATGCATGTGTTTCAGGATGGGTGTTTCTTAGCTTTCTCAATCAAGCTCTCAATCTTCCATTTATAAATCTAGGAGTCAGTAATCATTCTCAGAGAGGGGGAACCCACCCCACGTCTACAAGGATCCCTCCTTTTGAAGTTAGTTATCTCAAAGCACTTTTTAATAATCATGTGCTATAATTTTTGCTATTTTTAAAAATCCATATGCATCCTAAGAAAATCCCATAACCCCTGACCTTTCCCTGTTTTTAAATAAATGTGGATACCTGGGAGAGCCCTGGGATGAGAAGGTAAATCTAATAAATCATAGTTGACCGTGGGCCCCTCTGCAGTTAAGGTGCATGTTAGCAAAATTAGTCTATGTTATTGAAAATGGCAGTTCCTGGAGCTGACCAACCATTGTGCAATTTCCTGAATTTAGTCAAAAGATTATGGGGTAAGTGGGGAAACAGGCTGGGCAGGGAATCCGGTTGAATTAATGAGAAAAATATTATTTTAGAGTCCAGCATCCCTTTCCAGCTTAAGGTCTGGCCAACTTTCAATGCGTGCAAAGTTATGCCATATGATTCTCAAGATAATGAGAATGGCTAGGTTAGGGGTAGGGGGATGGCTAGGGCTGAGGGTCGGGAGGGGCTGCCAGCCCTTGTGAAAGTAACTTGGTTGTTAAGTGGAAGGGCCTTGGCAAAGAGGGGGAGTATCCTCATCTCAATGGCAGGTTAGGGCAACTTGACCTTTCTGTTTATGTTTGGGTGCTCCCAGGACAGCTGTCTCTGTTTTGAGTGTGTCAAGGTCAAGTGGGCACCTCCACCATCTCTTTCAGTCCGATTTTCCTTTCAGTCTGGTTTTCCTTTCAGTCGGTTTTTAGAAGATCAGTTCTCACCCTTGACATCTCTCCCTACTAAAACCTATCAGAAGGACAAGGTACCTCACTCTGAAATGAAGCAAGGGTGTGATGAAAAGTTATGTAAGAAGTTTGAAATATTTATGGATGAAAAAATTCGGGTTTACTTCAAAATAATCTGGGGGTGGGATGGAAGTGGAGAGGAAACAAGATTGGCCATAATTTGATAACTGAAGTTGGGTGTTGAGTGAATGGGAGCGCATTCTACCATTTTTGTACTTCTGAGATATCTGAAATTTTTCATAATAGATATGTGTAAATATAAATATGTATTCTCGTTGTCAGAACAGGAAAAAATAATAACATACCCTTTCAGGTATTACTTTGTGTTTTGAAGCTTTAAAATAAAAAAGGAAACCTACAAAGGAAGGTGAGTAAAGTATAATTTACTTGGTAAATTTGATGAAATATGTGAAAAAATAACAGGGCTTAGATATTTGAAATTTTTAGTTCTAGGGAGATGATACTTTTCTGCAATTTTGTGTACTATTTTTGTTTTCCAGGGATGTCTTAGGTAAATAAAGCAGAATTCTTAATTGCTATCTGTAGACTTTCCTGACTATCTAGACCCTTGCTGGTCTTTTATCGGATGGGATCAACATCTGATAAAGATTTTGTAAGAGGGTGGTCTTTCCCCCTGGTGCCCTGGTGCCCCCTTCAGTGGCGTTCGAGGAACCATAGGCAGGACAGTGGCTACGTTTTATTTTTTTTGTTTTGTTTTTGTTTTTGTTTTTGTTTTTGCAGTTGACATACAATATTATATTAGTTTTGGGTGTACAACACAGTAATTAGTCATTTATGTAACTTACAAAGTGATCACCCCAATAAATCCAGTACCCACCTGACACCATGAATAGTTATTATAATACTGTTATTGACTATATTCCCTATGCTGTACTTTGCATCCCCATAACTGTTTTGTAACTACCAGTTTGTATTTCTTAATCCTTTCCCCCCCCTTTACCCATCTCTTTAACCCAAGTAACTTTTCTTTAGAGAATCTCCAGAATTTTCACATCTTTCCTCTTCTGCTCTGTGTGTGTTAAACTTACCTATTTATAAGTTTCCCTTTTTGACTAGGTTACCTTCCAAGCAGCAAAAAATGCCGTGACTTTGGAGAAACTTTGAATACTTATTAAGGAAGAATAAGAATTTTGGAAAGAGAACTCAGCACTCCCCACCCCAAAAAATCACCTGAGTTGTTGCTCTATAAGATTTTGGTGCAATGAATACACTACATTTATCATATCTTATGTTTCCAAGCTCATTCACATTTGACAATATCTGCCCACATTTGTTGAATGCACTTCTAAAGTATTGTCATTGGATGTCGCTACAGCCTGGCAGGTTTGGAGGCCAAGCTTTATTAAAGGGCCTTGTGAGAATTAAAACATCCTGCAATCTCTGTAACACCTCTCAAATACCAGAACCTCAGATCCCTGAGTCTCTTTATGTTCTCAAGTTCTTTGCTCAGGCTTTCTCCTCAGCCTAGAATGTTCTTCACTTAGTTAACTGCTACTCAGCTCAGCAGTCCCTTCCCTGGGAAGATTTTCTCTGACTGCCCTTCCTTCTCCTGCATCCATTGGTGCCATGTTACATGTCCCTGCCCTCTGTCCCTCCCCCCCATTCTCAGGGTCTAAGGATCCATTATTCTGTGTACAGTTAGGTGAGGAGAGTCTGCATCTAGCTCTGGGGCAGGGGTCTAGAAATACTGCCAGCCATTGTCAGGGGAGGGCAGGGGGATTTCTCCAAAGAAAGTGTCTGGGGGCCTGGTATAAGGCTTTGTTGCTGGGCAGAAATAAAACAGTTGACATCTACTAGGTTGCCTGATAATTGAAATAAAATGAAAAAAAAGGAGGGGGTTTGGTGGGAGAGAGCAGGTGTGAAGCATTTTCTTTTTTGTTAAATTCACTTTCTTCCCTAGTTTGGATTTATTGTACAAAAAACTTCTTCACAGTTAAGGACATATTTTAGAGTCAGCAAACTATATAGCCCATGGGCCAAATCTGGCCTACAGCTTGTGTTGGTAAAGAAAGTTCTATTGGAACACAGCCATGCTCTCCATTTACATCTAACTGTCTCCTTTGGCCTCGCAATGGCACCGGAGTTGTGAAAGAGACTGTAAATGCCCGCAAAGCCCACAGTACTCACTGGCTGGCTTTGTAGGGAACAGGTGACCAGCCCTGGTCTAGCCTGGGACTGCATGAGGAGCCCCGTCTGGTTCCTTTACCCTTAACATCTTCAGCAGCTCCCACAGGGCCAGGCGCACAGCGTAGTGTAGGCTCCCTATAAATTCATTCAGTACAATTACTGAATGAATGAACGGGTACATTAACAAGCCGCTACTCTAGCTTGTATCTTTAAGTGATGAGAAGCTCTTTTGACCCAATCGGTGTGACACTTTCTGCTCCCTGGTTTCCATGGTAGTTGCTCCTTCATCTCTTTCAGCTCTCTTCTCAAATGTCTCCCCGTCACAGAGGCCTTTCCTGCCCACACTGCATAACACACCCTCCCCTCTAGATCTCTCCCCCTGCATGATTTGTCTTCCTTAACACTTACCATTATCTGACATTGTGTTGTATGTGTATTTGTTTACGGTCTGCCTTCCCCAAGAAGAAATTAAACTTTTAGAAGCCGAGACCATTGCTTTCTTCACTATTACATCCCCAATGCCGACCACAGTGCCTGGAACATAATGGACACTCAGTAAATATTTTTAAATGAATGATCACATTTAGAAGTGATTGCATATGGCTCAGGACTTCCTTGTACATCCTCTCATTATTTCTTGGATGCGAGCCGTCTTTCCACTAGATCTCAAACGCTATCTGATCTTACTCCCCCAAGGTAGGGTTGGTCAGTCATACAGGGGTGACTAAGGGAGGCTGGAATTCTCCACCACTTTCTGTTCTAGGCACTGCGTTTCCTCTCTGCCCAGAGTCCTGAAGGCTGTCTCTCCCTGAGAAGGTACTAGCAGATGTCTTTTTGATTAAAAGGAGCGAAAAGCACGTTCTGGGTGTGGGTGTTAGAGGAAGGGAAAAGGAAGGGCAGAGGGAAGTGAATTGTGCAGATCTGGCAGGAACGTTGTGTGTTATCTCTTGAACTTCTTGTGTGTGTGTGTGTGTGTATGTGTGTGTGTTTTTTTGGGTTTTTTTTTTTTTTTGACTCCTTAGCTGAAGCATTCCCGGGAATAGAAACTCGGTTCTCCGTTCATGTCAGACATCCAAGTATGTGGCTATGAGCTATGCAGAGAATGGTGAAGAGGGCCTTCTTTCTCTCCCAAATGACTCTCTGGAGAAATAAATACCTGAGAATTAAAGTTCTGTAGGCCAGAAAGAGTATTTTTTGTGAACTAAATAGGATTTTAGCAATCCTTCACAGACGAGGGCAATTTGGGATGATCTATTTATATTGAGAAACTGGTAAGTTCACTCGGGGGAAGGCTAAGTTGGCTACAATTCTGGTGAACACTTCACATGCTGAGACTGACTTGGAGGCTGGAGCTTATTTCTACTGTTTCATTTTTAACATTTTCTTTTAGTCACACGAGTGGCCTGAGAGTGACCTTCTCCGTGGCATTCAGGGCAGCCAAAGCCATGTAGAAATATTCCTTAATTACAGTCCTCATTACATTCTTGTTATAAACCCTAATCTTCTTAAAAAGCAAACTGTTGTTAAGAATTATTTTATGAACAGTATATCATTTGGAATTAGATAGAACTGGGTTCGAATTCAGACCATTTCGATGATTGGCTATGTGATAGTATTTAAGGTCCCTGAGCCTCAGTTTCCTCATGGTCAAATTGGGGAGTAATAGTACCACCTTCCACTTAGGTTGCCATGAGAACTAAATGAGATATTATATGTTAAACACTTAGCACAGCACTGAGACGAAGCCCTCCCTCCCCTGAAGAGATGGGGTTGGCCATGGTGGTACTGTTTCCTGTCAACACCAAACTATGCTTATGGCTGAGGGAGATGTAAGAGAAGTCCCGGTCATGCACTGAACTCTGATTTGAGAAGCAGGTCTGTGGCAGTGCAAGATTTTGAGGCTATGTTTTCTTCTGGGAGTTGTGTGGTTTCAGGTCTTTCACATTCAAGTCTTTAATCCATTTTGAATTAATTTTTGTGTAAAGTGTACGATGAGGTCTAGTTTCATTTTTTTTGCATTTATCTGTCCAGTGTTTTCTACCTTATTTATGGAAGAGAGTGTCCTTTCCCCATTGTATGTTCTTGGCTACTTTGTCGTAAATTAATTGACCATATTTACGTGAGTTTATCTCTAGGCTCTCTATTCTGTTCCGTTGATCTGTGTGTCTGTTTTTATGCCAATACCATACTGCCTTGATTGCTATAATTTGTATATAGTTTGAAATCAGGACGTGTGATGCCTCTAGCTTTTTCTTTCTCAAGATTGCTCTGGCTATTCGGGGTCTTTTGTGGTTCCATACACATTTTAGGGTTGTTTTTCTATTTCTGTGAAAAATTCCATTGGGATTTTGATAGGGATTGCATTGAATCTGTAATCACGTTAGGTAGTATGGACATTTTAACAATAGTATTTCTTCTGATCATGATCATGGAATATTAAGTTTGGATTTCCAGAGTGGGCTGAAATTTCTCCCATCTTTGCATTTCAAAGCCAAGTGTAAAGAGTAGTCAATATTTTCTCATAAATAATTTCTGGTATCCACGTAGGCCAATAATGCTTTGGATCCATCCAGTGAATTTGCAGAAGGCATTTTCTTACAATGGCAGCATGCTGTTTGGGGGGGTGTCTTTAGAGTATACTTGAAAGATATTTTCCTCCTGTATGCTTTGCTTTTGTGTAGTACTATGCACACGCACACGTACACACACACACACCTCACTCTATCTCCACGAAAGCAGGAATTTTCTATTTGGTTTCCTGCTGCATCCCTGTGCCTAGATCAGTGCCTGACACACAGAGCTGATAGTTACAGCTCAATAACTATCAGTAGAATGAATAAGTGAATGTCAAGTTCCAAATTGCTGAGTTTATTTCATATTAAGTCAATTTCTAAATGTCAACAGCTGGAAAAAACAGACCCAGAGGGACTAAGGGGTTTATCATCACTTTCCATGGCTACCATTCCATGGAACGGTAAAACATGAAAGTAGGTTCTTCCCCGAGATTCGGTCTCCAGCCAGTCACTTCTCCTGAGCCTGAGACCCCGATCGCCAACTGCATACCGCACACACTGTACAAGTCCCCTTGGATGGCACATGGCACCTGGACTTCTGTACATCCTGTTCCCCCTTCTATGTTGTCCCTCACCATTGTCCAAGCCGGAAAACAGCTTGTCACCCTTCCTTGACCCTTCCCACTGGCTGGCATACCACCTCACTTCCTCTGTCCCTTCCCTACAGCTGCTCCCGAGTTCAGACATCCCACTTTTCTCACTTGGAACTTCCAGCAGCCACCCCTAGTCTTTTCTTCACCATGAACAGCGTGACCGTTCTATAAGGAAACTCTGATAAGATCACTGCCACTGTCTCCCCAAATGAACTAAAACCCAAGTTGGCTTGGCAAGGTTCACAAGATCACATGAGCTGTGGTCCAGCCTCAACTGTGAACTGTGAAGCCTGGTCCTATTCCTCGCAGGGCTTCAAAGCAGTTCTGTTGCTTCTGTTAAAGCCGTCAGACTCGTTCTGTCTTCCGCCTGAAAAGCCCTCCCGCCTTCTCGCCTTCCGTTAGCCAAAGCCTCCTCTTGTGTAGACAGTTCCCAAGTGAATGTGTCTTCCAAGATCACACTGCTCCATGCTGACCTTCCAGTAAGCCTCTGCAAATGAACCATTTCAGAGTCCCTGGGAAATTCATACAGCCTTTTTGTGTTTGTAAACATGGGGGGTGGTTTCACTGACCTCTCTTACAGGTTTGATTACAGAAAAACAAGTTTTCAAGTGCCTGGATTCAAGTTTATTTGGTAGGTTGATTTTTGAAGGGCTTTCTCTGGCTTCCTCTTGACCCTGCCCACTTCCCCAGTCTGGCTTCTAGTCTCAGTGCTCGGCTATAAATGTTCTCTTGAAAGTCACCACTTTCTCCATTGCCAAAACCAATGACCTTTGCTCCCGGTCCATTTTTTTCTGACTGTCAGCTACATTGGACACTTGGCCAAGCAGCTGCTGCTTTTTCAAATGCTTTTTTTCATTGATTTTCATGATTTTTTTGATTATCCCAGCTTTCCGGCCCACCATTCATCGGCTTCCATCACTGTATCCTCTTCCCTTGTCCACTCACTTCTGGCAGCTCGCAAGGATCAGTTCCTGATCCTCTTTTCCTTTCCTTTCCTCTCTCTCACTGAAGACTGTTCATCCCCTTTGATGACTTCAGCAGTCATCGCTAAGGTTTTGACTCTAAAATAACCTAACTTCAGACCTGTTCTCTCACCAAATCCACAGTGCCATCTCTCTCTCAACCTCTGAAATTGCTGCCTCGATTTTTGACTCTCCTCCCCTCAAACCACGCTCATTTTCCTGCCCAAACCTGGATTCCCTATTCCCTACCAGCTCCCCCATTTTTCTTTTCTGTTGAGATACCATCAGACCCAATACCAGGGTTAAAATCTTATTGTTACCTCTGAGTCTTCTTTTTCATTCCCCAAATCCATTACCAAGTCTGGCGGAGTTTTCACTGCAATGCCTCCCTACATCTCTCTTCTTTTTTCTCTCCTCTTCTTCTTTTTTCTCCCCATCAATCCCTAGTCTCCACTTTTTCTTTCCTCGTCACCCCCGCCACCTTACTGTCCTACAAACATGATACAGCCATTTCTGAAAGCATTTCCTCCTCCCCCTCACATCAAGAATGTTCTTTCCACCTCTTTCTCCCTTCCCAGTGAGAGGTCCTCTAAAGGCCATTGCAAAGCTAACCTTCCTTAGGCCTTTGCACATATTGTTCTCTTCAGCCAAGATGTCTTCCAGCCCTCCAAGCCCCATTCAGTTAAGAAATATTTGTTGAGCATCCCTTATAGAAAATGTACTGTTCCTGCACTGCGGATACCTGAAGGAGTAAGACCTAGCACACTCCTATAGAGCATTCAGCTCAAGATTCCGCTCTCCTGTGTTTTTTATGAATCCCACAGATTGAACTATCAGCTCCCTCATCTGTGGGTCTAAGTGATACCTCATAATCTACTCCCTAGATTCTGTGTTCCTATTGCTTAAACCAGAGAATGAGTATCTCCCTTCTCGCATCTCGTTCACTGCATGAGAGTTATTTCTTTATGTGACTGTATCTTTTACTAGAATGTGAGGCTTTTGAATGATACCCTCTCATTCTTGTTTCTTTAACGTTTATCACAGTGTCAGGTACAGTTTAAGTACCCCATAACTATTTGAACAGATGGATAAATAAATGGATGGATGGACGAATGGACAGCTGAAAGGATAGACAAATGGATAGATGAAAGGATGGACAGGTGGATGGATGAATGAATAGCTGGACAGATAGATGGGATAAATAAACAAATAAGTGAATGGTTAGATGGATGAATAAATGAATGAATGGACAGATGGACGGATGAGCAAAAAACCTGCAGTTAAGAGAGACTTTAGTGGTTATCGTCCCACCCATTTTAACAGTTTCTTTTAAAATAACCTTGAGTCGGCCTTCAAAAACACTAACAGTAAATTTAAATTTATCCATAGTTATTAGGGAAGGAGGTTATAGTTGTAGCCGTCTCCAATAGCAGGCCAGTATATATCTCACACATGGATTGCCAACTCTGAAAAAATAGAATTAATAGAATGCATTTAGAACACAAGCTAGACTGAACAATACACTTACTTGGTGATGATGAAAACCCTTAGAAACCTTAGTGTTTCAAGGACCCGGTGGGAATCCCTGAGGGGTATACAGGCTAACAAAAACCATTTAAACACCTTAAAGTGAGAGTTTTTAATTTAAACTAAATATGTGATCTAAACACCCACACATTCACATGTAGACCATTTCTCTAATAATTTTGCTTTCTAAAATTTGTTTGACAAAGTGCACGAGCTTCTCTATATTACTATCCTAAATAGAGTATTTGGCAAACATTGGGTAAACTTGCAGACCATTTGTCCGTCTCTCTTAGACACCTCATTGACACATGGGTGGCTCAAGTAGAGATTCATCAAGTATGTCAAGAAATACCTGAAAGAGTTGGATCCCACGGTGAACATGGTCACATGTGTTTCCTAAGCAAGGTTCACATGAAAGTCCTGCTATAAGAGATAAATCTATTGCAAGTTTAAAACCTGTTCAGTTTTAATCTTAATCTCTCGTTGTGTGGCCCCAGGCCGTTGCACTGGTCTTGCCTTGGAAAAATTTTCTTTCTTCCCACCCTCATTTTCTCCCTCATTCCTTTAGTTACTGTCTCCTTTCATTTCCTTCCTTTCTCCTTTCTCTTCATTCCTTCATTTGCTTTCTTCCTTCTTTACTTTGTTGCTTTCCACTTTCCTTCCTCTACTACTGCCTTAGCATTTCACATTTCAAAGCATTCCATGTAAATTAAACCCTTATCGTCTATATTATATGTCACATGTGTTTCATTTATGGAGGGAGAAACCATGCTTTATTTGACTCAATGTTTTCCCTAGCTATAAAATTCAACAAATGATTGATGATTAAACAAATTGGTGTAGGACTTCCACTATTTTAGTACATATTACACTGTGTTGCAAGTATTTATATATCTAAATATATATATAAAAATCCTGTGGGTGATGAAAAAAATAATGTCCCCATTTTTCAGATGAGGAAACTGAGGCTCAGAGACATTAAGAGCCTATCCTGAGTTTCCAGAGTAATAAATGATGGGCTAAAACGCAGGCCCTTGGGATTTTATCCCAGTGCCCTTTCCACTTCTCCACTGTACCCTTTCATGTTATTTAAGATCTACAGGGGAAAAGTCCATAATTTTGTGTGTTATAAATGTAGGCAGGATATTGAACCTTGAGTTGAAAGAATGACAAATTGTTTTTTTGTCTTGCCTTAGCCACTGAATGAAGGCAACCACTGACTCAGATAAACCATGGGATACAAGAGCAGGGGGACATGTGCTACTGTTGTGTAAAGCCACTCTTTACACAGACTGTATCAGTTAGTTATTGCTGTATGACAAATCACCCCCAAAGCTCAGTGGCTTGAAACAATAATCATTTTTTATTGTTCACAAAACCTTGGATCACCTGGGTCGTTTCTTCTGGGTTTACTGGGCTCTCATGAGCCTGTGGTCAGCTGCAGATTTTGTAGGCAACTCTGCTGATCTTGCCTGAATGCTCTCCCAGGTTCGGGGGCAGGATGGCTCTAGGTTGATCTAGAATGGGCTTGGTCTCTCATTTTCCAGCAGGCTGTGCCAGGCTTGTTTACACACAGTGGTAAGGTTTCAGGGTGGGGGTGGAGCAGAAGCACACAAGATCTCTTGAGTTCTAGGGGTGGAAATGGCACATTGCTACCACTGCATTCTGTAGGGTAAAGTGAGTCATAGGGTGTCCAAATACAAGGGGTGTGGAATAGTATCCACCTCCTGATGGGAGGAGCCGCAGAGTCACAATGCAAAGAGCTGCATATAGGAAGACGGATCAATTAAGGCCATCTTTGCAATCAAGCCACCACAGTCCCCATTTCCTGGCACTCCCCTCCTGTAGCTCTAGTTCTGCAAAGTTTGCCAAGGGGCTGTACTCCCCAAGGGGAATCACTGAGGCTGCTTCTCAGAACTTTTTCCAAGCTAAGAAAAGTACCTCATTTCTATTTTAAAACACATTTTAAGAGGAAAAATGTAAGAATGTCAAGGAGAACTGTGGTGCATTTTCTGAAAATTAATTGGGTTTAGAGGAAAGTAGGCATGGAAAAATTTGACCATTAGAATTCATCATGATAGAGATTGTTGTTTAATATTTGAAAGCCCATAACTTGCTATGAAGGATATGTATTGCACAGAACAGGGTACAGGTTTATCTGGAAGTGTGTGCTGCTGGGAAATTTATTTTTGTCATCCTCCCCACCTGCCACCCCCAATCAGAAACTGTTTTTGAAAGGCTGCCCATGTCTACTCCATGAAAGAAATATAAAGGGCTGTGCCTGTATGTCTGCTTAATCATTTTACCCTACATCTATGGGTCCTTATTTTAAGACTATTGATTCCTGAATCTGAGACTTCCTGCATTTCTACAAAGACGTTAAAAAGACCCACAAACCAGTCTTTCAGACACACGAAGACGGGTGGAGCTTCAGCAGAGAGAACTTCAGCTTAATATACAAAAGGATTTCCTGCCCATAAAAATGGCGTATCGGAAGTAGATGCTGAACTCTCCTCTTCTAAACTGGAGGCTTTTAAGAACAAGGCATGTTGATCATGTACTAGGTGTGTAAGTTTACTCCTGATTAAAAAGCAGAGGGCCAGCCTCAATGTCTTAAATTTCCAGTTTTAGCATTCCGTTTTATGCCGTTAGTAAAGACCTTCATCACAGCCCTCATCCTGTTGGATAGCCCTGCCACAAACACAAAGCCAAGGACACACCTACCCACTGTGAATAGGATTTAGGGAAAGCCATCACTGATAGGACCCACTGCTGCCAGAGTGGATGTGCAAAGAAATCTGGCCGATTATGAAGGAAGGCATATCAGAGGCAGTAGGCAGGTCCTCATCTACTCATTGCCAAGCTCCTGCTTTTATACATCAAGCAGGAATGTTTTGTTTTCCCTCATCTCTGGAGCTGAACTTAGGATGTTTCCTAGAGTTCATAGAAGACTCTCGTCTAAAGAAAAGGATTGGTCACTTCTAACAGAGCTTCTAAATTCCTAATCTCTTGCCCTACAAGGATGGCCCCCACACTGGGCCCGCCCCCAAACAGGCACAGCCATGGCAGGGCTGCCCACGCCAGCCTGGACAGAGGAGGAAACAAAGTATTTATAAGACAAAGGGGACACTGTCCACACACAGAAGAGGTAAAATCTCCACATCCGAAAGCAACCAGTGAGAGGAAAGCGTGTGGAAAATTGTTGTGAAAGTTTTATTAGTATACTTTACAACTTTAACTAGAAAGAAGTATTTGGCATTTGTACGTTCTGATATTTCAGGGGTTTTCTGTAAGTGCTTTGAATAACTGAGAAGCTGAGTGAGGCTGGTAGATTCTTGTTGAACTCTCAGAATGTCACGTTGAGACTATGCCCCCCAAGACTTGCATATTTAATATGCTGTAAAAATTCAAACTATGCCCCCTGCTTGGTCACTGGCACTAGGACATTCCTTACACTTGGCACTTGTGTGGGCATCAAGTCGCATTTTGAAGTCCCTGCACTTACGCTGTCACACTACAGGTTTGGAGCAGTCCTCTGAAGATGCTCTTTTGACCTCCATTTTGCAAACCCTGAAATCAAGGCCCGATCACTGTATTCATTTAACAGACACTCGTGGTCCAAAGAGCATGTGTCTCATTGGCAGAGAAAATTTACCTGCAGCTTCCGTTCTCTCTGCATCTGTTCAAATTTCTACTAGTGCTTACATGGCAATTGCTGTATTAGGAGAAAGACACAGTCTCTATCTTCAAGAAGATTCTGATCTTGAGGGAGTATTCATTCACCCCAACTCTACCCAACTTTACAGGGGGACCTGCTGTTCAAATGCTTGAGCACCAATCCCCACATCCTGAAACGATGGGAAGAGTATGTCTCTATTTGTCATAGATCCACCTGCCTTCAAATCCATGAATTGTTCATTTGCATAATTAGTTCAGAAAATGATTTTTAAACTCAGATGAAAATATTTCTGTGGTATTTTTTTAAGGGCGTGTTAGCCACAGACTGTCTCCCACTCACGGCAGCCAGATAGCTCTAATCACCAGCTGTGGCCCATGATTCTTTACAGTTAGCAAGGAGGAGAAGAGTCAAGATGAACAAACTCCAGACTTTAATATTCAATCCAAAATAAGTGGACCATTATGCTTCCTTTGCTAAACTGAATATGGGGAATTTTATGGACAAAAACATTGTCAATTGTATTTTTGTTTTGACACGAAGGAATTTTTAGTGAAGCATTTTCATCTCTTCCCGAATCCAAGTGAAATCTGCATCTTTTGCATGTTTCCTGCGTTGCGTTTTTATTGTGTGCGTGGAAATCAATATTCCAGATACATGCACAAGTGCACACATTAAAATGAACATGACTTCATTTATTTCCATGATTAGACATTCAAATAAAAGTGCTGGGGTGTCTGTTTTCATATTCATAGGTCGAGATCCGTACATCAGAGGTATTTGTATAAGTGACACTTTTATTACATTCATTTCATTTGCAATATGATAGTGGATCATAAATATGTTACTTTTATGCCACCAAATCTGATTTGTAGCACTTAGCCCTCACGAGGAGAATACTTGATATTTTATGGAGCACCTTTCGTCCAAGAAGCGCTTTGCCGACATTGGACGGGTACTCCCAGGTGTGTAAATCACACTCGCGACCCTTCGGATGCCCCACCTGTTTTATGAACCTCCTGGCTCCTACTGTAGGGTGGAGAGCGGGTAGTGGGCCTCTGCAGGTCCTGAGGTGACGATGAGACCTTGAATTTCTGGAAGAAACAGGCTCAGGTGAGCTCCATGTTGCCAAACCAAGGCTGTGACAGCTGACAGAACTCCACATTTAGTCACCTGCTCATCTTGTCCTTCACAAAACTGTTTTTGAGCCCGCACTGTGGGTCGGACACTGTGTTAAGCCCTGGGGATACAGAGACAAGTCAAATACGGCCCTTGCCTTCCAAATACTCACAAACAAGGAGGGAAGGGCCACGGGGAACAGTAAGTGCTCCCTCACCTCAAGATGGTGACAGTACGTGCCTCTCCCCGTCTCCCAGGGACGCACTCTGCCTGAAAGCAGTTTGTCAGGCCCTTCTGTCTGTCACAGGGATATTGGTGCACATGCCAGCCAGTTGCAATTGGAGTGAAAGAAGAGACCAACCACCCAACATCACAGGCAGCCTTTGGGGATGAGCATCAGTTACACCCCCCAGACTTGCAGAGAAGAGCAACACGGGCTCCCCGCTCACCATCCCTACCCTACCCTTAACTCACCTTCCTCTTTCCCCAGCATCAGCTTCCTGAAACTGGACCATCCCTCCACTCCCTACACATACACACACACACACACACACACACACACACACACACACCCTCCCCTGTAATACAGCGAACTCCTGTAGCATCCTTCATAGCACTTACCATGCCGTGGAATCATGTATGTGTGCGACAGACCCAGCAGAACACAGTGGTTAAGAGTGAGGGTCCAGGAGCCAGGTTTTCTAGTTCAGATCCCTGCTATATCACTTACAGCATGCATGGCCTCAGGCAGGTTACTTACCTTTCTGTGCCTCAACTTTCTCATCTGCACAATGGGCATAATACTGATACTTCCCTGTCAGGTTTGTGAGCATTGAATGACCTAATATGAATACAGGGCTTCAACAAGTGCCCTATAGCTGCTTTGGAAGCTGTAATTAACATTTGCGGTATTATAATACATAATACTCCAGTATGAGTCACACTACATATAATAATAGTGATGTCAACATTATTCTTATTCTTATTACCATCACTGTTATTCTATGATTAATGTCTGTCTCCAACCATAAGTGAGCTTCATGGCAGGAGGAACCGTCTGTGTGGCTCACCATTTCATTACCACAGCAGGTGGCACATAGTAGATACTCAAAAAATATTTGTTGACCGAATGAATGGACAAAGCAGCGAAGGAACAAATGAGTCCTCCTGCTCATTTGGTATTGCTACCAGATGGCTTCTTGAAAAGCGTCAGTGCTACTTATAGCCATGGACCCCACGGTAATGCCCACAAGTACCCGGTATTCGGGTCCACCCATTGCCACATGGAAAGGCCTTGACTTCTTCCTGTATGACTTTGCAGTAGACTCAGTCTTTCCCACCTAGCTTACCATCCACACAGCTCCAGGAGGGGTGCTGCTGCCGCCGGAGGAGACAGGCTCTGAGAGGAGCGGACTCCTCTGTGATGGTAAGCAGTTGAGTTGGTACTTGTACCAGACCCCCTGACCCCCCAGCGTCACCTGTGTCACCCTCTGCCCCACATTGGTGCCCTACAAAGAAGGTGAGCTCCTGTCCCACCCTGGCAACTGCTGACCACAAGTCCCCGGAAACTGGACAGAGCCACCGCCCCCCATGTCCAAGCGGTGTTCTGTGCACTGCATCGTCTTCTTGATTTTGGAAGTTCTTGGCAGCTATACCCATATCTGGCCCAGATACCTTGTCTGCATTCCACAGCACTTTAAAACCATTGAGCAAGGCAGCTGCTAAAGCCATGTGTTTAGAAAATGTGTCCATTAACTTATGAACGTTTACATAATTGGAGCGTTATCACCAGAGGTGTTAAGACATTTGCGGTTGCAGAGGAGTTTCTGATAGTCCCAGGGATCCTTTAGTCATTAAAGCAGTGGGTGGGGGGAAAGGCACTGTGTTTTGGGAGAGCAGGAGGGGTCTGGAAGGGAGCATGAGATTACATACTGGTCCCTGGTCCACTGGCCACCTGCCAAGAGTGCTGCGAGTTGGGGCTCCAAAGCTCAGAAGATGAAGCTCTGGCTTTGCAGCTGTTATTTTGCAAATGGTGGGTGCTGTCACTGCACAACCCCACCGAGCGCCCCTTTTGATGCCCTGCTGCAGCTCACCAAGGCCCACTTCCCACCTGAGCTCATATCTCACTTTCTGATTTGGTGTACGTGCTCACAGAGTGCCCTTTCCCCACTCCCTCCCAGGTCAATCTCTCACACTGTATTTGCTTACCTGAGATTTCCAGGTGATTTTCCAGGGGGACATGGGTGGGTAGGAAGCAGTGAAGCAGAGGACTACAGATGCAGGCCCACAGCCCTGCCTGGGGATGAGATTGTGGATTATTTTGTATGCACGGTTCCTCTCTCTGCTTTTTGGTATATTCCACTGCAATTCTGACTTCGTTACTTCCAAACAAGGTCCTTTTGCACCTCGAGTTGCTAGAGTGCAGAAACAGAAGTGTAATGTCCACCTCACCTGGTTCACTGTGGAATTCAGCGAGCTAGAATTCCTCCATTGCTCAAGGCAATCGCTGGCCACTGCTAGGAGTCAGTAAGTGGCATCGTGTTACTGCTGTGTTAAGTGGTCCTCGTTGCCATCTTGGCGTCTGATTCTAGTCAGAGCAGTTCCTAGGGCTCCGTGTTATGGCCTCCCCCGGGGCTCTGGGTTTTGTTGTTCTTGCTGTTTTAAGATATAATTCATGGAGCATAACATTGGTCATTGTCCAGTTCCGTGATTGGTAGTCTATTCGCAAGGTTACATGCAAGCATCACCACTAATTCCAGAACATGTTCATCTCCCCGGAAAGGAACCCCAATGCCCGTCAGCAGTAACTTCCTATCTGACCCCCTCCCCAGCCCTTGGCAACCACGGATCTGTTTTCTGTGTATGAATTTGCTTCTTCTGAACATCTCATGTAAGAGGACTCATACAATAAACAGGTGGCCTTTTGTGACTGGCTCCTGTCACTGAGCATAATGTTTTTAAGATTCGTCCATGGTGTAGCATGTATCAGGACTCAGGACTTCGTTCCTTTCATGGCCAGTGGGATTTCATTGTACGGATAGACCACGTTTTGTTTATCCATTCGTCAGTTGATGGATATGTGGGTTGTTCCCCCTTGGGGGCTATTGTGAATATACTGCGGTAGCCATTTGTGTACAGTTTTTCCATGGGCATCTGTTTTCTGTTTCCTTGGGTGTATACCTTTGATGTGACTTTTGGGTTAGCTGAAGAAGAGGGTCCTTGGCAGGGGCCCAGAGAGGAGGGGCTCTGATAACTGGCGCCGAGAGCCCCTGTGTTCACACACAAGCCTTCAGGCCACAGCACCACCTCATCAACCCAGACGTGTAGAGCCCAGGGGCGTCTCTGCCACCATGTGCCACCCACTTTCTTACCTCATTGTCTCTCCTTTGCTGACTGTATTCTTTGCATTCTCCCTGCTGTGAAGCACACTACCCGAACCCTGTGTTCCATGCCTGCTGGGGACGGTCTGGGTGCGTGGGCTGGTCTGCACTGGAAAAGACTGCATCTGAGGCTGGGGAGGCTCGCACTGTCTCTACCCACTCATCTTAGACCGGGAAATGTCCTGGGCCAAAGAACACTGTCATTTCTTCCTGGGGGCAAAGAGGGGTCAGGAGAGGTTTTGTTTTTACCAAACCTCTACTTCCTTAGAAATATGTGAGTCCCCATGAGGAAAGTACTTGTCAGCTGTGTCAACTTGGCACATTCCTTAGCCTCTCTGAGGCTCAGTTTCTTAATCTGTAAACTGGGTTTAAAATTGCCTACCTGATAAGGGGGTTAAGTGAGAGACTGCAGACACACTTCCCATGCTCAAGATTCTCCAGAAATGTGAATTTTCTCCCCGACTGCCCTGCCTCCTGAGCAGCTTATACAGACACTTGGATTTTTCAGCTCCATTCTTTCCCTCCCCCTTTTTGTTTTCTCCCTCCCTCCCTCCCCATTCCATCTGTTTCTTTTCCCCTTTTCTCCCCTCCCCATGCCTGCCTTTTACCTTTAGCTCCAGCTCCAAGCAGGGCCTCGGTCCTCCCGGTATAGACCCAGGGAACTGCCAGTTCTCAGATTGCCCAGGTTCTCTTGGGGGAAGCGGGGGTACGACCCATGCCAAGTCCTCTCAGGGCAGATCGGATTATGCCCTGGGTCGTTTTGCAGCACAGATTCCCAGGTTACGGTGGTGGCATACACAGCCAAGTAGTGTCCAGCCTGGCAACCCCTGGGTCCCCAGGGAACATGGACTCCCCGGATAGGAGCACATGGAATAGTTTTACCTGTCGGCCTCCCTGGGTTTCAGTTTCCTTCCCCGGGAGATCCTAGCCAGAGGCCAGAGCTTTGAGTTACACTCAGATTTGAAGTCATCTGAGAGGCCTGTGCTGCAAAAGGAAGCACAGGCTTCCACAGCCCAGGTCCTGGGCCCCAGATCTGCCCAGTGCTGAGCTCTGTGGGGTGTGCCAAGGCCAAGACACACGCCGGCTGAGGGGCCAGGGGGCCAGACAGGATGTGGAGTCCAGCGGCTATGGATGGATACATGAATGAATGAATGATTGGTTTTGCAGGCCAAGGCTTCATAATGCATAGATGATTATTTTTTAAAAAACTGTATAAGTAACAAAGGACATACGATTAATACAGAAAGTCGAGGAAGCAAAAAACACGAAGGGACAAAAACCACAAGCCCATCACCTTTAAGATGAATTTTTTCAAGAGTGCCAGTCAGTGAATTCAGAAAACTAGGAAGCTAAATGTCAAACCAAAAGGCTTAGTTAGGAATCACTAATTGTGATGCCACAGGGCTTTGTTCGGGGACGTGTCTCCCAGGCAAAAGTGGCTCCCTTATGACGCCTCTCAGGCCATCCCCTCTGCAGTTGAGGGGAACTTGCTTGGGAAAATCTTCTTTCGAGGACCAGTCCTCATAGAAAGTTCTCTCTAAACAAACCCAGGCCCTCAGCCTCTTGGGTGAGCCTTGGCCTTCTTTAACAATTGGTTGGCACGTACACACACAGAAAGACAAACCTCTCTCTCTGCCCTGCCCCCCTGGCCGCCCAACCTCTTTTCTTGGGAGATGTGTTTATAGCACCTTTTCCTGCTTTTCCTGTTCCAAGTGTCAGGTGACTCCAAGGCAGTATCCGGAGACGGAACCTCCCAGCTCAGGCAGCACAGGCCCAGCCATGAGTGACCCCTGATTTGCCTTCTCTCTCATTTCCAGCTGTCAGGAATGACAGGAACAAGAAAAAGAAGGAGCCTTTGAAGCAGGAATGCACGGAAAGCTATGAAATGACAGCCGAGCTGGATGATCTCACAGACAAGATCCGAAAAGCTCACCAGGAAACCTTCCCCTCGCTCTGCCAGCTGGGTAAATATACCACGGTAAGAGATGCTTCCACCCCCAGACTGCTGGGGGGACGGGCACAGGCCCTCGTGCACACATGTGCTTGCACGCCCTCATGTGCATGCGCACTCACACACACATACACACGCTTGGCCCTGGGCCTGCAGGGGACACCCACTCAAACTCAGCCCAGGACCTGCACGTCGGCTGAGTGCAGTGAGGCAGCGGCCACCTCCCTCCCTCCGTGTGGCAGCCTTTGGACCGGCTCTGAGTAAGCTGGTGTTTCCTCCAAGTCAGCCATGCACACACGCCTCCCTCGAGAAACACAGACGCTGTGTTCAATGCTGCGCGATGTACAATAGGCAAGATACAGAAGTGAGCCGACTGCTCATCAACAGATGACTGGAGGAACGTGGTACATGTGCACAGTGGAATAGGATTCAGCCATACAAATGGGTGACATCTTAACATTTGAGACGACATGGATGGACCAGCAGGTATTACGCTAAGAGAAATAAGTCAGATTGTGAAAGACAAATACCGTATAATCTCACTTATATGTGGCCTCTAAAGAACAATGTAATCAAACAAACAGAAACAGACACCTAGATACCGAGGACAAACTGATGCTTCCCAGAGGGGAAGGGGTTGGGGACAGAGGAAAAAAGGTGAAGGGATTAAGAAGTACGAATTGGGAGTTACAAAATAGTCACGGGGATGTAAAGTACAGCTTAGAGAATATCGTCAATAATGTTGCAACAACTATGTACAGTGCCAGGTGGGTACGAGACTAATCAGGGGGCACTGCCTCAATTATATGAATGTCTAACCACTGTGCTATACACCCGATACTAGTGTAAAATTATAGTGAATGCCAACTGGACCTAAAAAAAGAAATCAATAGTTTTTATAAAAAAAAGGAAAGGAAGAAACATGAACTGAGCACTTGTTATATGCCCGGCCACGTGCAAGGCACCGGGGACATGAACGATGAGAATAAAAGCACTGCTCTCAGGGACCTGGGTCTGGTGAAGGAGACGAGTCACCAGTGAGGTGTTACCCGGCCGTGGTAGACACCTATACAGAGCCCTGTGAGACCCAGAGCGGGCAAGGGGGCAATCTTTTCTTTAAAAAACTGATCAGCTGTAAGATCCAACCAAGATGATTGGGGCCCTCCTTCGGGTCAGGGTCTGGCTTCAGAGAGAGTGTGTGTGTAACCCTGAAGTCAGGGCCTGGAAAAGCACAGGGTAGGTGTGACCCTTCCCAGGTTGGTGGGGGTCACCCTCTCCTCCCAGTGTTCTGCTGGGAATGGCTGTCACTGAGGTTAGAAATAAAGAGAAGGGGGAATGAGAGAAAGTCAGATCAAAGGTAGGAGGCATGTGTTACTTGGTCTGGGCTGAGCCTGTAGAGACGTCATGAGCTCCTTTTATTTTTTAAAGTGGTTTTTGCATGTGTTATGTTCCTTGGTGTATGTTCCCAATGTGTGGACTTCCCAGAGGGAGGCACATGGGCACTCAATAAATATTTGTTGAGTGAACGACTGGATGAATAAATATAACTAGAATGTTGTTCTGGCCTCTTTAAGTGGCTTATGCTGCTTGCCTAACATGCTAGAAAACGTGCGTTTTTAAAAAATGCAAATATTGCAGCATTTGCTGGTTTGGTGACTGGTGTGCTAGAGAAAGAATAGTATGAAAGGTCATAAAGATAAAAAGATGAAATGGTAATGCCAGATAGAAAAAAGAACGGTGAGTGAAGGAACTCTTGGGGTACACAGTCATGCATTTGGATATTCATGCCTCAGTTTTATATGCAAAATAGGAATGGTGGCCAGTAGCAGACCCAGACGGTTTGCTGTAGAAATTGTTGCCAGAACATGCCAGGGTGATTTCTCAGGTGAGCATGAGGCTGCACAGTTGGGTGGCACCAGCTTCCGAAGGGCTGGCACCAGACTTAGACAGGTAGGTCCCTTGTCCAAACCAGAGACTTTGGCTCAGGAAGCAGAGCAAGAACCTAGAGCATTGCTTCTTCCCAAACCTCAATGTGCTTACAAAGCACCTGGGATTCTTACTAAAATGCAGGCTCTGATTCAGCAGATCTGGGATGGGGCATTTCTAACAAGCTCCCAGGCAGTGCTGATGAGGCAAGTATTCAGAACACACTCTGAAGCAAAGGCCATGAACCTACTTTGAACAGCAAGACCCAGGACAACTGTCTGGGGCCCACCCAGACCCTTGGTGTCAGGGGAGGGGAGACGCTGGAGTGCCCCTTCTACCTGTGAAGATGTTGGCCTACCTGCCAGGCTAAGTGAGGTGCTAGATTCAGTAGACAAGCCCCCACTGAGTTTGGGGAGCACTGTCCTAGCCCAAAGCAGACGCAGAGCAGGACAAGGCCGAACACCACAAGGGAGCTTTCATTTTAACCCAGGAGATAAAGCAGGCCCATGAACCAAGAGGCAATGGAGGGAGATACCACATATCCAGAGCAAGGCCACTAGAACCAGACCAATGTAGTTTAAACCTCTCAGTCACTCACTGTTCAGTAATGTGACTAAGTGCAAGTTATTTAACTTCCTCATTTTTCCTATCTTTAAAATGGGGATACTAGAAAATGGTTAGGATGATAAAAATGAGACAATTCATGCAAAGCGTCCATGTTGGGACCTGGAAATATCTCTACAGCAGTGATGTGACCCATTTACTGGGTATGAACAGGTCCTCCAGGTACCTGGTCCCATGCCAGGTGCGCCTGGCACTATAGAGAAGTAAAATGATTAATAAGCAGTACCAAGGAGTATATCATTTATTCCTTTTAGAAATATTTACCGATTGCCAACTATGTTCCAGGCACTGTATTGGGCTAAGTATCAAGGTAAATGCATCCTGACCTAAGAACTAGGGAAATCGACGAAGCACGGGCCATGGGAAAGGACAGAAGGAAATACAAGAGAATTGGTGCCCTGGAATGGTGGGATCGTGTTAAGTTGCGAGCGAGTGGAAAGTAAGAATGAAAAAACCTCGCGGAGTCTGGAATGCCAACTGAGGAATTTGTATTTTCGTCCATAAATAATGGAGAGAAATCAATAGTTGGTGGTCAGGAGTCTTTATTATTATTATCATTATTGTCATTATTCTTACAACTAGTATTTATTGAGCATTTACTATGTGCCAGGGACTATGGTAAATAGTCTAAATATATTAATTCTCTTACTCCTTGAGGACTCTATGAAGTAGGTACTGTTGCCCCATATGACAGATGAGTAAACTGAGGCTGAATGCTATTGTCCCCAGATTGCAGACGAGTAAACTGAGGAGTAGAAGAGCTAAATAACTTTCTCCATGTCTCATAGCCAACACATGGAACTTGAATGTAAACAGTCTGACTGCAGGGGCCGCCCTTTTAACTACTACACCATTCACAGAATACATAAATCAAGAGGGTGACTGATAGGGTAGAGTAGAAACAGGAGTCACTGGGCATCTAGTTAGGAGGAGGTGGCTGTTATCCAGGAAGAAAATCAAACCTTGAGCTTGAGAAAAGACAGAGTCAGAGACAACAATCAGAGTAGGGAGGGTGTCCTGGATGTGGAAGCTCTAGAGCCAGTTCACAAAGCGAGACATTATAGGACAAGCCCTGGGGTCATTTGCTGCTGTATGAGGGTCCCCCGCTCTTCCCCAGGTGGGGGTATCTTACTTAGTGTGGCCTAGTCATTCCCTAGAACCTGACTCACCCAGTAAGCAGGTGACGTGGTGCCCACACTAGTCTGAAGGAGGGCAGGGCAAACACAAAGTACAGCTTGTCCCCTTCCTAGAGCACACACCCTGGTGCGGCCTGGCTTCTCTCAGGGCCTGGGAACAACATGCTCCTTCAGGACAGTCTCCCCTCTGGTAGTCAGCACAGCTTCTTCCCACCCCTGAAGCCAGGCAGGGGTTCTAGCCAGCCTCACCGGGGCCTCTACGCTCTTCCCTCCCCTAGGGCTCCCTCTAAAATCAGTAGCCTCTCCGCTTGGGTTCTCTTCACTCCCTAGGTATGATTCCATCTGCTTCCAGGCCAATGAGCCTGCCTGCCCAGCCCTCTCGAAGGGTGCAGCAGGGGCTGTCAGGGCCCTGCCCATGTCCGTCAGCTCCCTGACCCTGCCTGTAGGTTTCCTCCAGCTGCCAGAGCTGCGTGGCTCTCAGGTGCAGCACTGACACTCCTGGGAGAGCCCCCACCCAATAACCAGGAGAAGCTACTGGGTAAATGGCCCAGCTTCCTTGCCCCTGCGCTAGGAGACCTCTGAAGCATTCTCTAAACCACCTCCCAGAGTTCCCCAAAAATGTGGGGCCCAAGTGCCCACAGGGATGATCTTCACTGGCTGCCTTCCCTTCCTGGTCCCCGTCTTCCATGCTTCCTGGGATCTCTTCCCAAGTAAGCTGCTGGCATTGAAATCCTAGTCTCGGGGTCTGCTTCTGCCCAAGGCAGCTGGTTTGCTTCAGGGACCTTTCCCACTCACACCTCTTTGGGATGTGACACCATCAATCCCCAATTGGTGCCCATTGTCCGAAGCACTTTGTAGGGACTTTCTGCACCTCTTTTGATCCAGCAGGGAAAATGGAAATATAAGTTCCATCTCCAGAAGCCAATCCCTCAGTACTGGGCAGCCCGACCTCTTTCCAGGTGCACAGGGCCCGTTCTCAGGAGCAAGGCTGCTCCAATACAGTTTCCCATCCAGATTTCTCTTTATTTTTACTCTCCATACACAGACCTAGTTCTGTTTTTATTGTAAGCAACTTCAAATCCTTTCTGGAAGTAGGTGGGGGTATAAATAAATAACAGCAGCCGTAACACATTCTCTGCAAGATCTTAGTTCCGAGTGGAACATTTTTTATACAGAGCTTTTTTTAGATAAGCAGTTACTTCTACGGCCAGGAAGCTTCCTGCCATCTTCACCAGACTGGCATCTTGGTCAGATGGTTTGGGAATAAGTGGGCAGAGAGGAATTAAAAAGGCAGCTAGCTGCCCACCTATAGATCTGTGAAAGAGTGGTTCCTTTTGCTTCCCTAATTAGGGTAGATTTGGGACAAATGGTCAGGGTCCAGGAGCAGCAGGAATGGGTGGGTCAGGCAGAGATGTATGCCTCACCACCCTCCACGCCCAGGCCTGGGCAGGGCGCTCATCTATGAGCGTTAGAGTGAGGCTCCTTGGGAAGGCTGCTAAGCACTGACTCCTCCAAAAACAAGGGGGAAAGTAAGGGGATTCCATGATGGAAGGTGGGAAGCAGGGGAGTGGTTATTTATAGATGAGCTCTCCAAAATAGAATAAGGGCATGAACCAGAGGAAACAGCCTGGCTGGCTTTGAGGATATTTGCTTTGCTCCCTTGAGCAACTATGTCATTTGGGCTTTGGCGCCTCATAGCCCCAGGTTCAAATGTCGCCTGTGCTACTTAGGAGTTGCGTGACCTTGGAATCATCATTTGAGCCTCAGCTCCCTCATCTGTATAATGGGGTTGAGAATCGTCCTGGGGTTTCTGGGATGGTTAAGTGAGAAAAATATATCAGAGCGCCCTGTACAGTTTCTGGCACAGAGATCTGCAAAATCGGCAGGGCTCCTCCTGGTGATCTTGCTATGAACCCCTTCTCATTTTTCAGAGCCGCTTGCCTAGTTTCTGGAGAAGTAAAGTGGTGAGTGGGAAAGCGAGGCAGTTCTTGGCAGCACAACACCAGCCCTGGCCGTCCGCGCAGGACTGCGTCTGCTCCCTCCCTCATCCCGCTGCTCTGCCGTGTGCCGGCTGTTCATCACCTTGCAGAGCTTGATGGGACATAAGCTGTCCTCTGAGGGGCTCGTGAAGTTGAGCTATGGAGATTTAAGGAGGCCTTAATCTACTCAGAAAAATGACCACCAACAGAATCATTAAACCAGCAAAAGACTTTCCAGGAGACGAGTGCTTTACACAAGGAAGCATATTGTGAGCAGTTCCAGCCATGGGTGGACTTAGCTTTCGTTTTAGAAACTAACAACTTAATTAGCCAGGGAATCAGAACCTGAAACTCAGGAGGTTGGCCTCCCAGGAGAGACGTTTCTGAGGGGGTGGAAGGTCAAGGGAGTCATGAGGCCTGAGTCCTGATCCTTTCTCCCCCACCTCATAGTTTTCTGACCTTGAACAGCCCTTAACTTCTGTGAGCCTGTTTTTTGCCAGTGAACACACCCACCCTTTCCATATCACGTAGACTATTATTTCATTTTCCAACACACCTTTACTATATACCTACTGTATTAGGTTTCCTAGGGCTGCCATGAAAAAAAATACCACAAACGAGGTGGCTGAAGACAAGAGAAGTGTATCGTCTCACAGCCTAGAAGCTAAATGTCCAAAATCAAGGTATCAGCAGAGCATGCTCTCTCTGACGGCTCTAAGGGAGAATCCTTCCTTGCCTCGTAGCTTCTTACATCGAAGGCCCTTTGGGGTCCTCCTTGGCTTGTGGATGTAAACCCCAATCCCCTGTCTTCGTATGGCCATCTTCTCCCTGTGCGTCTTCTTATGGTCTTCTTCTGTGCATGTCTGTCTCTGTCCAAATTTTCCCTTTTTATTAGGGTACCATCGTATTGGAGTAGGGCACACCCTCATGATATCATTTTAAGTTGCTTACCTCTGTAAAAATGCTGTTTCCAAATAAAGTCACCTTCTGAAATATTGGGGGTCAGGAGTTCAAAGTATCTTTTTTGGGGAACACGGTTCAACCCATCACACCTACTGAGTGCAGTATTGGGGTACGTGGGTGTTTGCAGCTCTTTCGTGTAGTCTGGCTGAAAACCAAATTTTGTCTCATGGTTTGTGTGCTTTTAGAAACCTCTGACAGCATACATCATAAGTCCTCATCTCTAGGCATTGGACTAAGTCCCCAGGATCCCACTGGATGGTGGAAAAAGGAAAAGACATTCCCAGCCAAGGGAGTAGCGTGAGCATGGCCAGGAGTTTTGCAGAGAGGGGTCTGGAAAGGAGGCAGGTGCAAAGTCTGAGGAGATAGGTTAAAGCCAGCTGGCGGGGCCGTGGTGTGCTGGAAGAAGGTATGTGAACGTTGGCCACAGAGACCCAAGGGAGATTGCTAGTCAGGAGAAGCAGTTCCAAGAGGGTTGGCCCTGGCGGCTTTGTGCCTGGCCAGAAGGCATGGCGGGTAGGCGTGGCAGAGCTTTTGTTCTTTCTTAGATGTGCCCCAGGAGATCCAGAAGCCACCAATGTCTCGTCACAGCAACTGAGACCACCCCAAAATGTAGCATCTCTTGGCCATCCGACACCCTCCATCCTACAGCTGTCCCCTTCCAAAAGCCCTGCACTCCACCAAGGGCCCCGAATCTCTGAGATAGCAGGAATGACGGGGCTGCAGCTGTCCAGAGGGACCCCTCCAGGCTCGTGGCCCAGCCTAGGAATCTTAGATAGTGGTGGTCCAGGAGCACGTCTGAGACATTACCTTCAGGGAAGTCCTGCAGCATCACCCTTGCTTTCAGCCAGACTTCCAAGAAATGATTGGAGGTCCTTAGAGACCCTCGTCACCTGTCCCCTTCCTCTTGCCCATTGCTTAGAGCCCTCTCCACCCATGGGCTGCACCATGCCTTTAAGACAGTACCTGTCTTTCCACCTGTAGTTGCCAGGTGGCTGCCAAGCTGCCTTCCTCCCCACCTGTTGGAAGCATCCGGTTCTGAGGAGAAGGCTGCACATGCCCACTGATGGACACACCCCACCTGGGACATTCCAGAGGCCATGTGGTCATAGTGCCTAGATATGCATTTATTGACCACAACGACACGCTTGCCTGGCACATAACGTTCTCTTCCTTGCAGTGCTAGGGATTCTTTTGCCACCTCCTGGAAGCAGCCAGAGTTTCAAACCCAGAGCGAGATCACAAACGCAACAACAGGCTGTAAGAGACAGAAAGTTCAGGCCAGGAAGTGGGTAGCATACGTGATGACCCAAGCGTAAGAGGGGTGGTGGGGTGTAAGTGGTTGGGAGCCCAGATGCTGCAGCCCGACCACCTGGTGTGCACCCTGGACCCTCCACCCAACTGCTGGGGCATCTTGTACCAGTTGTTGAACTTCTCTGGGCCTACGCGTTCACATCAACCAAGGGGGGCGATAATAGTACCTACCTCATGAGGGTGTGGGGAAAATTCAAGGGAGTCCATTGTGAAGCAGTTAGAACAGTGCCTGGCTTGAAAGAAGCCCGAGGAAGGGTTTTTCTATGAGCAACATACAAAATGAAGAAGGGGAGTGAGGGTGACAGGAACATTCTTCCCTAAGCCCTCTGGAACTTGAGAGGGCATCCGCCTGTCAGGATGGTCGTAGAGCAAAGACTTCAGGCTTAGGGAAGAAGGAGGCCACCTTAGTGGATGTGCCAACCTTCCTAGGGAAGCTTAACTCTTCCTTCCTTTTAAGAAATTTAAGTTGCTCTTTAGCTAAAAAAGAACAAGAAACAGCCCTGATTTAAACCACTGTTGTACCCAGGAGGTGCCCCAAATGAGATTTTGAAAATATTGGTGATACCACCTCCAGATATGGGTCTTGTTCAGAAAGGAAGGCCAGTCAGAAAAGCAGTGGGTGGCAACAAAGAACTAAGCCTACAGAAGAAAGGGAGCCATTTGTGTGGCAAAAAAAACGGCCATTTAATTGGATTTCATAGTGGGGTTGGGCTCTGCTGCTGCTAAAGGTGGCCCTAAGGGACCTTCAGGCGGGCCCTCCACTTGGGCCCCTGCTGCACAGCATTCTGGGAAGGCAGGCCGGGGCACCTGCCTGGAGAGGGGCTTCCACCCAGGGAGGAGGAGCTGAGGAAAGAGTGCAAATGTGGGGAGGCCTGCGTCTCCCCCTTCTGCTGTGGCTCTGCTTCTCATTAGCTGCCAGCAGGGGCCCTTCCTCACTGCCGCACTTTCTCACTCCTTCTTATTTTCCTTCTACCCTGGTTTCAGAAACGTGTGGAAAACCCACACTTCCTTGGTGCTCCCTCTAACCGCCTTCATTACCAACCAAACCAGGCTGTGCTCTCCATTTGCCACAGCTGGAAGATAATATATAAGCCATTTTAAACCTCATGCCTATGAATCCAGCTCCCCGTATAATAAAACACTAGGTTATTTTGTGTTTTATTAACTGCCTCTTCCCTTCAGTTTGCATAATAGTGAGTGAGATTTACATGCCGTTAAGAAGGCTGTGCATTATTTTTAATAGAAGGTGCGACAGGCTTCTCTCTCTCAGCCCGGTGTGTGATAAAGTAACCTCATATGATGCTGATGAAGATTTCGTTCACACTTGCTGGGTCGGGGCAATGTCTTTTTTTCCAGATGGATACTCGATTGTAAAATGATTTCCCGCTGTAAGCTCGCCTCTCTGTCCCTCTCTATCGTGTCTTCCTCCAAACCGGTTAAACTGCCTATTAAATTTAATTACAGCCCGAATGGCGTACATCTTGATCTGATGGTCCCCCGAGTGTACTGTATTCCACCAAGGTCCTTGAGGAAGGAATACAATAAATCTGGAGGATGCGTGCCTACTTTCCACAAAGAATATTATGGAAAGCACCGTTGGCCACCAGCTTTCGGAGGGCATCTATGTCATCCCTTATGCAAACATTTCTTTCTGGCTTTCCTCACCGATCTTAAAAACAAAAGCTTTTATTGACTCTGTGGACGGATCTCCACTGAGGTGAGGAACGGAAGACATCAATTTGGGATGAATGTTACCCTTTCCTGAACTACTTACATTTGTCAGAGGTCCAAACCCCAGGCCTAGGGAGCTGTGCCTTTCATTGGGTTGTTCAATTCTGCCTCCAGAGGCAGCAGAAACCCCATGAGTACGGCCCAGGCGGGCCTCATTCTCAAAATGTTAGTTGTCCTGAGACACTTTAAACAAGCAAAGACTTGTGGGAGCTTCATTCACTCATTGATTCATTCAACAGATATTTATTGAGCCCCTACTATGTATCAGGCACTGTTCTAGACTGATGGTACAGCAATAAAAAAAAGTGAGACAAGAAGCCTCTGCATAGAAATTAAACGATAGAGTGGTTAGATCAGTGCTGTAAACATTGAGCAGGTTTGGGCGGGGGGGCGTGTCTGGAGTGTGGAGGGTTCTGTAACTGTCAATAGAGGCCTCAAGGGAAAGTGACATTGATCAAAGACTTGAAAGAATGAGGGAGTGCATCATACAGATGTCTGGGGAAGAGCAGGGGGAGGGAACAGCCAGAGCAAAGACCCAGAGGCAGGAGCATGCTTCGCTTGTTCAGAGAGAGCTGGGAGACCTTGTCACTGGGGTAGATGAGCTGGGGGGAAAGTGGGAGAAGACAAGGTCAGAGAACAGGAGCCAGATCTGGGAGAGCCTTGCAGGCCATTGAAAGGACTTTGACTTTTAGCCTGAGTGAGATGAGAAATCATTGGAGATTTTGAGCAGCGCAGTGACTTGGTCTGGCTTGTGTTTCAAAAGGGTTCCTTTAGTCCTTTGGTAAGAATTGGCTGTAAGGTGGCCAGGGTGGAAAGCAGGAGACCAGTGAGGAAACTGTTGCAATAGTCCAGGCAGGATGTGATGGTGGCTCAGATGAGGGTGGTGGCAGTGGGGACCTCTTCTCTAAGTCTCGACAGTTCTTGGGAATGGCATGGGGGCAGAATGTGAAACAGACCTAAACTTTCTTAAGCTATAACTGCACATTAGTTAGAATTCTTCCTGTTGCAGGCAATGGAAACCAAACTTAAATCAATTTAGATTTAAAAAAAAAAATCCTTGTGTGAATCAGGCATGGCTGGATCCAGCAACTCAGTATCTTCAAGACAGGGCTACTCTTCCTCTCTCTTTCCATGTTTCATCTCACCTTTCTTCTGAATTGGCTTCATTGTTAGGAAGGCCTTCCCCACCTGGTGGCCCCGGAAAGCTCCTGGTAACCTTCATTCTGTCGACAGAGAGCTTCACTTCCCTAATTGTTCCAACCAGAGTCTCAAAATTAAGCCTCATTGGCCAGTTCTGGGCCACTTGCTCAAACTCCAAACACTGAGAGGGAGGGAGGAACTGTCCCCCAAATGATTTGAGAGGCAGAAGAGAAGGATGTCAGGAAAGCAGAGATACAAGACGACTGTTCAGCTGCATTCACACCAGTGATCCTGCTCTGGAGATTGCAGAAAGAAAAGAAAACAAAAACAGTTTCCTGGGTGTGTTGGAGTGTGGTTCTAGTCAAAAGCTGAGACCTTCAGTAATTTCTGGCAAGTTCATGGTGGTCTTCTATTTCCTGTCTGTGCTGTGAGCATCCTTTTTACTGATTAAATGAGGAAAAATAGGTTGAGGCTTGTAATGGGAGTGGGCGCCAGTGTGGGTGGGGACTTTTCTGGCCATGTTACCTGTGCACGTGAGGCGAAGACACTCGTTGCTGTGCTCTGAACCCTCTGGTAGAGCTGGGGACTGGTGAGGGTGATGGAAAAAAGGGTCTAATATTGATTAAACCCCAGAACACACCAGGCACTATTTGCTTCCTTCCCTTTAGGGTCCTACGTACTCTTGCTGGCAGCCTTTGTGGGCAGGTGGTGTGTAGCCCTCTTTACAGATGGGAACAATGAGGCATGAAGCAAGGACATCACTAGCAGGAGGTCACCTCTATCAGCCACGTAGCAGAAAGGCCAGGTTTGGGGTCCAGGTAGACCTGGGACCCACTTCCAGCCTCTCCTTGGCACGTTACCTCACCTCCCTGAGATGAACTTGCCACATGTTACAGTGAAGCTCGAAATTCCTCCTGCTTCAATGGGTAGCTGTGGGGGTTTGGCAAAGTGCGGAGTGGCCGGGGTGGGGCCTGCCATGGTAAGGCTGAGAAAGCAGCAGGCACTTCGCTAGGCTGTAAGCTTGCTAAGGGTTGTGGCTGTGTCTGAGGTGTTCGGCTGTTATACCCCAGCCCCTGACTGCGTGAAGATGGGTCAGCAAATATTCATGAAACAAAGGAAGAAGGGGAGGAAGAGAGGAAGAGGAATAAGTGAATGAAAGGTGGAGTGTTTGAATGGATGGAGGAACCCAGCCAGTAGATGGCAGAGGTTTGGTCTGAAATCTACTAAGCTTCTCATAGGGGTAAAGGGACGGGATTCCCTCTGTTTATTCTGTAGGTGTCAAAGATAAGGCATCCTGCAGGAACCTGGGCCTCTGTCCTGAATGGAAGCTGCTGAAGGACTAGAAGGCTGGTTCTACCCGGAAAAAACAGGGAGGAGCAGCTGTGTAATCCTTGGAGCAGCCCCTCTGCGTGTCCCCTCGGTGGGCTGCCTCATTGTGCTGCCTGCCCACGCCCGCAGAGCCGGGCCCTGCCTCTCCGGCTAAGGCCTGGGCCTGGCAGCTCTGTGTGAGGCATACATGCGGTCACCACAACACGGAGGATCTCTAGAAAGTCTAATCTTTGTTGTCGTTGTAGCATTTTGTTTTTTTCTTTTATCGTCATTTTTTAATTTTATTTTTATTATGGAAAAATTGCGAACGTTATAACATGAAAGTAGAGAGAACAGAATAATGAAAGCCCGTGATCGCTCCACAGCCAATCTTGTTTCGTCATCTATCCATCCTCCTACGCACTGCCCATTACATATTATTTAGAGGTAAATTACGGACGTCTTAGCTTGTCTGTAAATATTAGTGTTCTAAATGTAGACGCTTCTGCAAACAAAAACATAGCAGCAACGCTGTCATTACTCCTCCTAAAATAAAACTAACACCTCAAACACCTTAATATCTCAAGTTTCCAGTTTTCTCACATGTCACAATTTCTTTGTTTATTTGAAATAGAATTCAGATCAGGTCGACAGCTTGTAATTGGTTCATACGGTAAGTCTCCTAAAAATTGTTTGTTCCTAAGTCAAGGCTATTGGGGTATAATTTACATGATGGAACATTTATTTCCTTAAAGGTATAATTTTATGAGTTTGACAAAAGTATGCAATCGTATAACCACCACCCAAGCCTCTTGGACACCTTTGTGTTCAACCATCCCCCACCCGAGCCCTTGGAACTGATCTGTTCCCTGTCACTGTCATTTGACCATTGCCAGAATGCCATCTGAATGGAATCATTCTGTGTGCAGGCTTTTGTGTCTGCCTTCTTTCACTGAGCGTGATGCTTTCGTGCTTCATCCGTGTTGCCTATGTACGAATATCAGTACTTCCCTGGTGGTCACCGCCGACTAGCTCTCCATTGCCCGGTTGTCACGGTTTATCCATTCATCGGTAAATGAGCACCTGGGTGGAGGCGCTTTTAATCTGTGGGTTTCTCTCTCCGTTTCTCTTTGCTCCCCTTGCAGTGTGTTTGTGGAAGAAACCCAGTTGTTGGTTGTAGGGAATGTCCCACATCCTGGACGTCGACAGGCACATCCCCCACAGTGTCATGTTTAGCACGTCCCTCTGTCTCCTGGGTTTTCTGTAGTTAGGCTCCTTCTGATTCTGGTTGGACTCTTTCATAGGTGGGGGTGTGTGTTGCCCTCAGGACACCCAAGTAACACATGGCCTCTTTTTAAGATATGAGCAACCACTGAGAGCGAGAAATGCCCTTCATCCGCTGCTTGATTGTCCAGTGGTACAGGGATAACGTTTTATGCATTCTTAAAGGATAAATCCAAGCTCAAAACTCAGCCACCCCACCAGGAAGCGCTCTGGGCAATACTGAAGTGCCAGCCCAGGAAGAGGAGACATGTTGAGTCCCTGCCTTCCACTGGGCTTCCCAGAAACTACCCCTGATGACGTTTTCTCTCTCTCTTAGAATTCCAGTGCCGACCATCGAGTCCGATTGGACCTGGGCCTCTGGGACAAATTTAGTGAACTCGCCACCAAGTGCATTATTAAGATCGTGGAGTTTGCTAAACGTCTGCCAGGCTTCACCAGCTTGACCATTGCAGACCAAATCACCCTGCTAAAGGCCGCCTGCCTGGATATCCTGGTATGTATCCTTCTGAACTCCCTGCTGGGGTGTTGAGATGGGGGAAGAGGGGACTGAGATGCTTTGAAGACCTCCAGAGGCTTCGGTTTCCGCCACCTCTCTTCCTGTCATCTTCTTTGCACACTGACTACCATCCTCCCCGCCGGCATCTCAGTTCAGTTGTCAAAGGTTCAGAGACCCTCTGGAGTTGGACACAACCTTCCTACCCTCTCTACCTGCTGGTGTGAGAACCCCTCAGGAAAACATCCAGCCAGTCTTGGTCATAGCACCTCAGTGACAGGTTGCTCAGCCGTAGCTCCTTCCACAAGACAGCCCTGTGGTCTGTGAAAGGCCTTCAGGCTAACCCTATTACAGATGTCACATAACACCCTTCTTCTACCCCCTGATATGGCGCCACCTCCATTGGTAGCCTTGGGAAAATCCCTTTCTTCCATGGGCCTCAGTTTCCTTACCTGATGCCCCTCCACCTCCTGTTCTCACACCATGGCTTCTAGGGCCCTAGAATGGGTAAGGACACTGTCACACCTTGTCCTTTGCAGGTCTCTGCTGGCTAGATGTCTACCCTCTCCCTCCCTGGTGAGGGTTTCAGGGCTAGCATGATCAGTTCTTTCTGGGGCGATTTCCTTGGCTGGGGAAGCAGCTGCCATTAGTGGTGGCAGGGATGTGAAGAATTGGAGGGAAGGCTGGACCCCAGGGCGGCATCAGAAAATAGGGAAAGAAAAATTAGCTGTTGAGATTCTTTAAAAGCATAGATTTTCTTTTTATTACATCTTTCATGGCTTTGGGTATAAACAATTTTGCCAAGCAAATAAATATACTCACTCACTATAATTAAAGACACACACACACACACACACACACACACACACACACATACACACACTTCTGCTCAGGAGGAGAGAGGACACTGGATGGGACAGTTGTGTAGGAAGCTTAAATATTTATGTGTCTCTCTTTTGCAAGTTGGATCTTAGAAGGAGTGGTAATGGTTACTGAGGCTAAATATGGTATTTTTTCTTCTCATAAAATGAGAGGGTCTGGGATGAACCTGAGAACCTTGAGGGAAAAAAAAGAAACATCAGAGCAGCATGCATCTGTCCCATACCCACACCCTGTCGAGTTCGCAAACCTCAGCTCCTTTGCACCTCCCACAACTCAGTGACCTGGGGATGGAGATTCAGGCCAATTTATACAGCTAAGGAGCTGGAGGCTGGGTGAGTCACCCAAGTCAGGTGCGTGCTGGAGCCAAAACTCAGGACCCAAATCTTTGGACTCCAAAGCCATGAGAGGAAGTGCAGACATAAGGGGATCGGACACATAAACAGGACGTGGTCTGAGAGGTGTAGGCCGCGGGGAGAGAACCAGCCAGACCACGAGAGAGGGAGTGATAGAGGCAACTTGGGTAAGTCAGCAAGGATGCTAATAATGAGCTAGTACAATAATCACCTCTTTTAATGCTTTGCTCACAAAGTGCTTCAAGTGCAGTGCTCCGTAGAGTTTCCCCTAAGCCTCAGGACACCCCCGAGATAGGAGTGGAGACTGGAGTTATTGCCACATGATTAGCGGTGCCCCATAGGCCGGGAGTGGCTGAGTAATCAGTGAGGTGATACACAGCGAGTCAATGGCTGCACCCGGAAGGCTGTGGAATTCGGACTCCCGGGCATCCCATGGCCACCCAGCCGGGCTTGGAGCCTTCCCGCAGCTCAAGCTCTGACTTTGAACCTCTACGTTTTTCTTAATCCTTTTTTTTTTTTTTTTTTTTTTGGCTAACTGCCAGGCAGTGACAATTTCTGATTACCTCAACTCTAGCCCTTTGGGAAAGATGGAATGAGAGGGATGCTTTGAGGTCCTCCAGGGAAGTGTCTTATTTCCACAGCACCACCTGCTTAATGGTCAACGTGCTGATAGCCCGTCTTAAAATCTCCATCCAACCTCCAGCATCCATCTTCCCACATCTCACATTTACACTGAACTCTACCGCACTCCCCAGGTTTGCTCATGGATCTAAGTAAGAATCAGCCCTTCGTCCCTCGGTGGAGACAGGGAGAACAGGAACTAATTTCCGTGACCTCGATCAACTTATTTAACCTCTCCAGACCTCAGTTTACCCATCTGTAAAATGGGACTACAAATCATCGAGGCATTAACAGAAGTCATTCATTACATGGGCTTAAATACAGTCATGGATTTAAGCACGGAGCATGCAATAGATGCCCAGTCAGTGATGAAAGCAGGAACAGAGCTGACATAACCCCAGGGGGGCAATTTCAGCCTCTGTAGCAGGAGTCGGGAAATTCAACCACTCCTTCCTACCTCTGGGGAATGAGGGGTTGGGGTTAGGGTGTGATAGGCAAAGGAGGAAAAAGCCATCTCAGGGGAAGGGCAGAGGCCTACAGTCATGAGATGAAACAGAAGGAATACTTACTTGGCCCCAGACAAGAGGTCGTTTTCCAAGAATTTTTAGCAAAGGCCATTCATGATAAGATCCTGAAAACGGACAACTTCGAAGATCATGTTTTGGATGAGAATATCAACTGGCTGAGCTGTTTAGAAGACTCGTCTCATCTAAGCCATTGATGTATGGATAGAGTGAGACAGAAGAAAACAGGAAAGACAGATAGACGCCGGCTGAGGTTATTCTCAGCCCCTAGCAAGGAAAGTCAAGGTTGTGCCGTGGGTCACCGACCTTGATCTGCGGCCACCCATTCACAGCCACCAGTAGTGTGTTGTGTTATGTGTGGTTTGTCCCTGATGCTTGTCGGCCTGCAGGGCTGGCGCTGTGTTGAGAAGACGCTGTCAAGTCAGGACATGCTAGCGAAGCCCTGGGGGGAGAATTGAATTATAGTCCAGAGGTGGGAGCGCTCAGGAAACGGGTCCAAGGGGAAGTATGGCTTTTAGCCTGTCCTGCCCACATTCCCTGCCACACCACTCACCGGAGGGATTTCCGTCCCAGACTCTGCTTGGTGGGGACCCTCTGCTGTGGAGCCCATAGCCAGGCTTCCCTCCCGAGGCTGAGGGAAGGGGAAGTGAGGCCCAGCTGTGAGTTTCATGATTTCCCGCAGGGACCCAGTAGCCAAAAGGTCTCAGGTAAGGTGGACCAACTCTTCAAAACTGTTACAGGTGGCATTTTACATTCTTTTCCTCACCCACGAGCTGGGCATCCCAGGTTTGTGCTCAGGACAAGAAAGGGGGTCCCCAAGAGTGATCCACCCACTGGAGTTCTGCCCTACTCCTTTCTCGTCTCCGTCCCTGCCTCTCAGCTGCCTCTCCTCTGCAGGCAGTTAGGATCAGGTCCCTCTCATCTTGAAAGTCATAGCAAATAACACTTGAGGCTCTGACCCTCTGGTTTCTCTCCTCTCTCCCATCCTCCTTCCCTCACTTCTGTCTACAAATATTCACTGAGGACCTACTGTGTGCCAGACTCCGTTCTAGGCTCTGGTAACTTATCACTGAACAAAAGAGACAAAACTCCCTGCCCTCGTGGAGCTGACCTTCTACTGGGGGGGAGACAGATGATAAACAAGCAAGTAAATAGTCAATGTCTTAAGTGCTGCCAAGAAAAATAGAAGCAGGGTCTGTGGCTGGAGCATGACTGAGATGGGCAGGAGTGAGTCTCTATAGTGTGGTTAGGGAAGCAGTGATCTTTGGAGGAACCTGAATGAAGGGACAGAAAGAGCTGGAACCAGCAGAAGACACTGGTCTGAGAGGTGTGCAAGTAGAAGGAGGAAGAGGGAGGAGTTCAAAGGCCCTCGGGCAGGGGAGGCCCTGGGCAGTGGAGCAACTGTGCGTGTAGAGGAGGAGGGAGGAGCGGTGCCTGGACCCTAGAGGAAGTGAGGCCTGAGATCCCACGTAGATTTTCATTTTCACTATCACAAGGAGTTCCTGGGTTTTGACCAGAGGTGAGCCATGGTCTGGCTTTTGTTTAAAATGCTCATGCTGTCTTATCATACAGTATGAATAATTATAGGTTGAAGGAAGAAATCCCACACATATTTAATGAGCACTTACTATGTGCCAGACACGGATATGATGGCAGAGAGGAGAGATGAGGCCTCGCCCTCCTGAAATTCGCTATCCAGCCCTTCAGCCAGCTCTAGGCCTGCTCCCACTTGTACCTTCGAACTTGTCTCCCCCGCCCGTTCCTGCCCCCACATGGCTCCACATCGATCCAGCTTCCTTCTGGCTTGCCCCAGCTGTTGCTAGTACTTAATCAGTGTGGGCACTGGTCGCCAGCCTGGGTTCCAAATCTGGCTGTGCTGCTTACTAGCTGTGTGACCTTGGAAAAACTGTTCCCCCTCTCTGAGCTTCAGTTTCCTCATACTTAAAATGAAGGTAATAATGGAAGCTTCCTTTCAGGGTCTGGAGGGAAGGAAATGAGTAGTGTGTAGAGGGCTTGCATAGTGTTTGGAACATTGTAGGCCTCAGTTACCTTACATATTATTGTTAAGCCTCACTGTACCCTCCTGGGGGTTCTGTTATCATCCCCCGATGTGTGACGTCTTTCCCTATGGGACACACGGGGCTTCCCTGGGTCCTGCCACCCGCTGCCCGCACTTGCTCCAAGGAAAACATTCCCATGCCAGTCACAGCAGCACCTTGCTACTAGTGACGCAAACGTGACTGCCCTGTGTGACTTCAAAACGTGATTTGTGGCTCCTGGGGTCCTGGGGTCCTATACAGCCCCGGAAGGCCATTCCCACATGAACCTGTCCCTCCTCGCCTTCCCAGGGGCTCAGTCAGACAGGACCCTCGCCTGGACAGGAGCGAGCTCTGGACTGGGAGCCTCACGGCCTGAGATCAGGCTTCTGCATTACCTCTGGCCACCTGTGCAGTCATGAGGAGGTCCTGTGTGTCTCTGCGTCTCAGCTGTCTCCCCTGTGGGGACGGAGCAATCCCTCCAGCAGTCAAAGGAAGTCATTGGGAGGCAGTCAGTGTACTGGTGAAGAAGGTGGGATCTGGAGCCAGACGCTCTGTGTTCACATCCCACCTCTGCCACTTAGAAGCTGTATGGGTTTAGGGAAGCTGTGTGACCTCTCTAAGCCTCAGTTTTGTCTTCAGTGAAGCAGGTACAAAGTAGCTCCTCCCTAAAAAGGCTGTTGGGAGAACTGATTGGGTTAATGCATGTCAAGTATTAACTGAGCGTCGTACCTGGCACATAGTAAGTGTTCCTTTAAATTAGCTATCAATAGCTAATTTTATCAATATTGGGTAAGTCCACATTGTCCTTGTGAACTGTTAGTACTGAGCTGCTGCGCACACACACACACACACACACACACACACACACACAGAATCTGGAGCTGTGCTGTCTGTCCAATATGGTAGCTCCAAGCCACCTGCCACCTGTGGCTGTTGACGTGTAGCTGGTCTGAAGTGCTGTAATTGTACAATACACATTTGATTTCAAAGACTGACTCTTTGAAATTGTAAAATATCTCCTTAATGATTTGTTTCTATTGATTACACGTTAAAACAAAAATATTTTGGATCTGTTCGTTTCGATAGAAATGCTATTGCAGTTCAGTCCCCATGTCCCTCTTCGCATTTTAAAATAATGGCTCCTGGAGTGCTTGCTGGTCTAGGAAGCAGTAACAGTAAGACGAGGCTCCTGCTCCTAGCCTGTGCGTGTCCTTCTCAGGAAAGGCAGGCTGGTGGCCGGTCCCACTGGGGAAAGGTTAGTTCTCATGAGCTCCTACAGTAAGTACTACATGGGTTGCCAGGGAAGACGCCATGCACGGCGCTGTATGTGTTCCCGTGGTTGTTACCACCTTGACATTCCCGCAAGCTCTGGAGGATAAATAGTCAAATCACATCAGGATATGTCCACAAGTTGCCAAACACAATTAACGCAAAGACTCAGATTGGTGAGCAATTTGAGCTTTGCCTAAAAATTTAGAAATCCCTCGATGCCCCCCTCAGGGGGTTATGAGGTGGGAGAGATTCTGATGAGAGCAGCCAGTTCATTTATTCAGCACATATTCATGGGCCACTTGCTGTGTGATGACATTGCCCTAGAGGCTAAAGAAACAGTAGGGAGCAAGACAGATAGAGAACAGTCTCCTTCTAGGAGCTCATCTTCTAGAGTGTGATGGGTCAGTAAGCTCAGAAAGAGACAGAACAGTGCCGTGGAGAACATTAAGCAAGGTGAGCGATGGCTCGTGCTGTGGAATACTACACAGCAATGAAAAAGAACCACCGCTACATGTGCTAACCTGGGGAATCTCACAGATGTGATACGGACTGGATGAAAGCAGACACGAGAGACTATACTGTGTGGTTCCATGTATCTAAAGTCGGGCAAAACTAATCTATAGGAACAGCGGTCAAAGGAACGGTTACTTTGGGGGAGGAGGTTTGATCGGGAGGAGCCAGGGGAGCTTATGGGTGCTAGAACCATACATATCTTGATCTGGGTGGTGGTTACACAGGTGTACACTTAGGGAAAATGCATTCCACTAGAGCTGTGTGCACTGCTCAAGGCAAATGTGTTGTAGTAGTTATCTGTCTCTGTGTAACAAGTTACCACAAAACTTAGCAGCTTAAAACAATAATCGTTACTATCTCACACAGTCCCTGCAGGTCAGGACCTGACATCCCTGGGTGGCTCCAGCTCAGCATCTCTCATGAGATTGCAGTCAAGATATGGGCTGAGGCTGTACCCGCTGACGGCTTGACAGGGGCTGGAGGGGCAGCTTCCAAGGAAGCTTACTATGTTTGCCCAGCAAGTGAGTGCTGGGAGTGAATGATGGAGGGCTCAGTACCTTGCCACGTGGACCTCTCCGTGGGGCCTGCTTAAGTGTCCTCACGACATGTCAGCCGGCTTCCCCCAAGACTAGAGATTTAAGAGAGCAAGCAAGGAGGAGGCCACGACGCCTTTTCTGACCTTGTCTCCAAAGTCACACCATTGCTCCCACCATAGTCTTTCATTACAGTCCAGTCACTGGCTCCAGCCCACGCTCAAGAGGAGGAGAATGAAGCCTCAGCCTTAAAAGAACTAGTAGCAACCAATTTGGGGGCATATTTTAAAACCACCATGCATGCTATACCTCAATTTTAACACAATTGTATGTCCTATTTCCAAATAATCATAATAAGGTAATAGGATAGGAGGTAATGGGGTTCAGCAAGTGTGTTCACTGTGCTTTCTGAGGAGGTGACATTTGAACTGAGCTCTGAGTAGGCAAAGTCAGCCACATGAAGATCAGGGGAAAAGCCTCAGAGGCAGAGGGAACAGTAAGTGCCAAAGCTCTGCAGCCACAATGAGTTGTTGGAGAGTCAGAAAGAGGATCAATGTGACCAGCAGTTAATGAGCAAGAGGAAAGGAGAGACCGTGGTGAGGTAGGGCAGGCCATGGAGGCCACGGGAAGAAGTTTGGATTTTAGGCTTGAAAGAGACTAGAAGCCCTCAGAGGGATTTTAACAGGGGAGGAGAGGTCTTCTCTGGTGAACATTTTGAACAGAGTGCTCTGGCTACAAGTTCAGGAGTGGAAATCACAGGAAGGTTAAGAGGCCCTCATCGGAAGAGAAGCAGTGGTGGCTTGGATTAGGGTGGTCAGATGGACAAGGAGAGAAGTGTCCATGGCTCTGCCTCTGGGATGTCGGGGCTCAGATCCTCCCAGGCCTCCAGCCCCAGGCAGTCTGCTCCCAGGAAGCACCCAGAAAGCAGTGGAAGGATGCTCAGTTGTCTTTGCTGAACGCAGGAAGAGACGGTCCCTCTCACCCAGAAGAGGACCAGGTTTGTCCACCCACAGCGCTCAGTGTCATCCAGCAGGGCCCTCCTTTGGTGAGTCGGCCTTGCCTGGGCGATTTTTCACCCACCTCATGGGCCTGCATGCTCTTCTTTCCAGATGAAATACCCTCCTTTCAAACAAAGAGTGTTTAAGTTCTGGAGAAGCACTCGGTTGTTGCCACTGTCATTTGATGTTAGTGTGACAAAATGGAACTCCTCGGTTCCCCTCTAGAGGCAGGCCTGGCCAGAGCGGCGAGGAAGATTCTGCCCACTGGGCCCCACGGGGGCAGGGCTGGGGCGGAGGCTCCAATCAAAGAAGACATTGAGTATTCTTCCCTCTCAGACCACACTCCTGCCTCTCTGGACGGCCCATTTATACTTGGTTTGGGTTTGGGGCTTTCTAAGGAAAGAAGCAACAGGACATAGTTTAAATGCTTCATCAGAATCCAAATATTTTCCAACTTTTAAGGAGGAAAACCATTCCAAAGAGAATAGTATGAAGGAGACGTTTGTGCCCTGCAGTTTGGACTTGCATCTCTAAAGAGCTGTTGATGCTTGCAAATGTCTAAATCCTGGCCTCCTGCGATTTCTTTCTGACAAATGCCCGGTTTGTCTCATTCTTGCAAGGACAGACCCGGTGCATTCACATACTGGCAGTGCACTGAAGCTGCAAAGACTTACTTAGAATCTATTTGATTCCAAACTGGAAATGTGTCTGGGGATTTTGAGCCCATAAATGCTGAGCTTACTACTTTGCCCATCACGTGACGGCTCCCTGCGTAGGCAGTACTTCCCGGCATTTCTCCGGGTGGTTGAAGGAGCATTGGACTGGGCATTAGGAGTCCTGCATTCTGTCCTGGCACCGTTACTTGTGTGATCTTGGGCACACTTCACCTTCCAGCGCTTTCAGTGGGATGTAAAGCTTATACCCAATGACCCCTGGTTTCCTCTGCTGCTCTGACATTGGGAATTGCTTTAGACTATCAGCTATCAAGATAAAGTGCAATAGGTCAGCCAGTCAGGGACTCGGAGGAGATGGCTGGCCTGGCTCAGAGAGATCCCTGGGCTACTAGCTGAGAGGTGAAAATGACCACCCAGCTGAAGAAGAGGAATCTCTGTGATGCTTTGATAGCCACTTGCATTCACGATAGGGGGCTTTCCAGATCATACAAATAGGGACATTAAGGAGTTTGGGGACATGTCCTGATTTACGTAGGAAGTAAAGTTTGTAGAAGTTGCTATTTCCAGGCCACAGGCCCTATGCTCCTAGTTAACAAGTAAGTCACAGTGGACAGCTGTGCAGGCTGTGCACTGCACAAAGGCACCCAGCCCAGGAGAAGTGAGGCTGATATCTAATGGGCCATCGCACATTAGAGAGGCATCTAAGTTTGGGTGAAGAGGAATTAGGCCTCTTTGGGGCAGAGGTTAAGAACACAGCCAGTGGAGACTGATGACAGATCATGCCACCTACTATTTATGACATAGGACAAGCTATTTGGGTTTATTTTCCCTTCTATAAAATGGGATAATGGTAAGACCTAACTTGTGGGTTGATGAAATAAGTACTATATAGAAACATGTAGCATGGTAGGTGACGTGTAGTCGGCGATCCGTAAAACATTAGCTTCCATTCTGTGTTGGAGGCGACACATGCCAATTGTTCATCCTTTACCTCTCAGGAGGTCTTCTTCTCACCAAGAAGACATTGGTGGAGTCAGACATTTTTGTTAACTGGGCACCAGCATCTGGGGAAAAACTCTGAGCTCCCTAAACTACTGGGCTTTTCACATCTGTCCGGGCAGGATTCATTTCTCTCTGTGCTTCAAGCAGTTCTGAGCCTTTTTCAGAGGGAAAAGTCAAGTGTGGAAACCTGGTTGGCGAAGAGGCCCTTCACAGTTGTTGGTGCAGAAATGTGCTTCTGGGTGGAGAAGTGCTCTGGAATGCGTGGAGCTCCGCACAGGCACAGCGTTAGGGCTGATCGGGCAATGGGAACACCTGCTGGGGTTGCCTGCATGCAGAAGGCAGGCAGTTGGAGTTTACCATGCTCTGAGCAAGGCACAGTGCAGGGGGCAGGCAACTCCTTGGCAGCAGGTGTCCTCGGGTGGTATCGAGGGCATGTCAGGTGGAATTGGGAGACTATCACAGCGTGGCCCAGGCTTCTCGTCTATAGAAATTCCACACATACATCTGGGCTTCGTTGAAACACTGCCTCTTCCCCACGAATCTGCTCTTGCGTCCTCCTGGCTGTATCTGAGCTTTCCTTCTGAACGCCCCAGCTCCTCGCGGGTGCTACTCTTGCTCCTTGTTTATAGTTGTCTTGGAACTGTGTGGTCAGAGGCATCATGGAAGAGGGAGCCTAACTCGGGTTTGAATCAGATGTTAACTGTGTGACATGGGGCACATAGCTTAACCTTTCTGAGCCTTCAGTCCCTCATCTGTAAAATAAGAAAAATTAACTTTACCAAGTCATTTGAAAGACTGATGTAGGACATATGTAACATTTGACATACACCAGGCATTAAATAAATGGTAGATATTGTCCTTTATTATTATTATTATTATTATTATTATTATTATTATTATTATGTAGGCTGTTAGCTCAGGAAAAAAAGGGAGGATAGAATCTTATTCATTCGTTTATCCCCCGCACCTGGCACAGTGCCTGGGACATAAGTAGGTACTCAGTAAATGTTTGACTAGGATAGATTACTTTCAGCACAAACAGATATTTCTCAAAATTTCTTGTGTCCTATTTATTATTCCCTAAAATAACTTTAACCTGTGTTTTGACTGCTTACTCTTTTAATGAAGGAGCTGGAAAAGACAGTCAACTTCTCGGAGGAGGACAGAGTGCCTCCTGTGATGCAGGAGCTCCTCAGAAACCCTCCTGTTGTCTCCTGCCTGGATCTGATTGATGCCGTCAGGACAGCCTGGCTTTGATGACCCATCAAACCTGTGTTTTTGTTTTTTTGTTTCTTTCTTCCAGATTCTTAGAATTTGCACCAGGTATACCCCAGAACAAGACACCATGACTTTTTCAGATGGCCTGACCCTAAATCGAACTCAGATGCACAATGCTGGATTTGGTCCTCTGACTGACCTTGTGTTCACCTTTGCCAACCAGCTCCTGCCTTTGGAAATGGATGACACAGAAACAGGCCTTCTCAGTGCCATCTGCTTAATCTGTGGAGGTACCAACTACCTAGAAAACCTTCGTGAGATTCCATGAAGAACAACTTATACTTGTAATTTATGGGAAATTCCTCATCTCCATTTTGGAGTTATTTTGCATGGGAAAAGACATGTGAATAAAGCCAGGCATGCATGGTTGGGGTTTGTTGCATTGTTCCATAGTTTTAAGTTAAAGGTATTTGGGATTCTTCTGATCTGAAATACCAAAGTGCTATTTCTCCAATTGCTACAGGTATTTTTTTTTTCAAGGGAGGATCAGACTATAGTAAAATAAATCACCTAGGGACATTTTAATAATGATCCAAGGGATTTGCATGTGCTGTTTGCTAACTTAGTGGCTGGGAATACAAGTCACCGAGCTGGCCAACCCTTGGAGAATTGGGATAAAATACAGCTTTCTTCTTTGTAGTGACCCCTACTGGCTCACAGGAAGCCGAATCGTAAGTGGTTAAAAAGTAATGGCTTTAATTAGGGGGCCCATTTACCTTGCTTTTATAACCATGCTGCTCAAGGTTTTAATTCAGCTCAGTAGCGACACCTCCTGGTCATGAAAAGTAATTCTTTCCCTGGGACAAAAGCAACCGGCCATCAAAATGTGCTTTTGGCCAAGGGGGACAATCATTTTCAACTATCACTGCTTAAAGCAGTTGCATTTATCTTCAAATTTGTATATATGATCAAGTCATCAAATTAATAAAGTCATAGTAGAGTAGGAACAAGGAAGATGGGAAATGGAAAGAAACCCTCTAGCCTGGAAAGTATATAATTCTTTCTGTCCTGATACCAATTGTTTAATATTTTGTTTCTGGTATCTAGACCGCCAGGACCTTGAGGAACCGACAAAAGTAGATAAGCTACAAGAACCATTGTTGGAAGCACTAAAAATTTATATCAGAAAGAGACGACCAAGCAAGCCTCACATGTTTCCAAAGATCTTAATGAAAATCACAGATCTCCGCAGCATCAGTGCAAAAGGTACGTCTTTAGAGCCTGTGTATATTCACAAAGTGGACTTGAAATCCTGACCAGATTGCACTGCTTTTTTAAACTCGGTATTTTAATTCAGGATGTTTGATAATACCTTTTTGTTGTTTTTGTTTATGAATTCATTTCTCATTGAAATCAAAAGGAATTAAATAGTACCCACCACTTTAAAAAATAAACGAAAAACCCCAAAATACCTCAAATTTAACCTTACTCAATGACTTTAGATGATGAGCTTTAAAATCCAGATGACTAAGGACTCGAAAAACTTTTCAAGAGAACGTACTATATGGCAGGCTTTTAAATTCCCTAGTTTTATACATTTCATTCCAGCTCTCCACACATGCTCCGGTTTATGTAAACTTGACTCCAGTTTTTCCTGAACATGCAAACATCAAGAAAAATGAATAGTACTTAGGGTAATTGGTATTGGTTAAGTTTCTGTCTTCATCAACGTAGTCATTGGTCTCCTGTATAGGCAGATTGACTTCTGCACATTTCTAAGCGAAGCAATTCTTGCCTTCCTGAGAGGTATATTCTTTGCCTAGTAATTTTCAGTTTATGTGGCAATCTGAGCAATTACAGAAGTGCCTAGAGCTGTACCACAGTTGAGCGTTAGAGCTGGGTTTTCCTGTGTAGAGAAAAACTTAGCAGCCACCCCTGGTACCAAATGTTGTCATTCGCCCTCCTCATAGCCTGCTCTGTCCCTAAGAACCTTGGTGAGCCAAGGAACAAACTCCACATTTCAGAAAGTGCTTAGAAACACAGTGAACTTGTTTGACAGTCTCAATCCTTGATCTCTTTCCTTCTAAGAGGTTTCTTCAGGGAGACCTGAGTTCATCCCTGGCATGAGATTAAGAGTAGAGGCAAACATAGATACCAGTGCGAGACTATTGTAACTATGTCTTTGATTTTGAAACAATGAGGCTGTTTAACTTAACACAGTCATTCCCTATCTTTAGACCAGTACTAATAGAATTTACTGTGATTATGGAAATATTCTATAAACTGAATCGTGCAATACAGCAGCCACTAACCACATGTGGCTCTGCAGCACCTGAAATGTGGCTAATGCAACTGAGGCACTGTTCTAATTATATTTAATTAAAAAAAAATAACTTTAAATCACCACGCATGGCTACTGTATTGGTCAAGTAGCCATCAAGTGAATAATCTCCGTACGTACGTTTATTACTCAAATCACTTCTTTCGTTTGTTGATTTCTGGTATCCTTTCAACTGTTTCACTTCTAAGATACTCTTTTTGGTCTTTTATCAGGAACTTCTGTTTGTAAATTAGGTTAAGTAAATATATATTGATATTGTTTCCTGAAACTGATGGAATTGTCAAATTTAAACATGTCACATTGCTGCAGTTTTTCTATAGATCAAGTAAAAATAGTTTAACGCGGTAAAAATCAGGAAAGGCTCTGGGAAGCACTGGTAACAGTTTTCACTCTTGTTAAAAGTCCATGAAAGTTGATCCTTAGTTATTCAGCTTAATTTCATATCTCTACCAGATTCTATTATCTCTTTTTAAAAGGTGCAGAACGTGTAATTACCTTGAAAATGGAAATTCCTGGATCAATGCCACCTCTCATTCAGGAAATGCTAGAGAATTCTGAAGGACATGAACCCTTGACCCCAAGTTCAAGTGGGAACACAGCAGAGCACAGTCCCAGCATCTCACCCAGCTCAGTGGAAAACAGCGGTGTCAGTCAGTCACCACTGGTGCAATAAGACACTTTCCAGCTACTTCAAACATTCCCCAGTAACTTCAGTTCCGGGATTTAAAATGCAAGAAAAAAAAAAAACAAACATTTTTACTGCTGCTTAGTTTTTGGACTGAAAATATATTAAAACTCAAGAAGGACCAAGAAGTTTTCGTATGTATCAATATATATACTCCTCATTGTCTAACTTACCTAGAAGTACAAACTTTTTAAATTCTAAAAAATCAGCCATTTCATGCAACCAGAAACTAGTTAAAAGCTTCTATTTTCCTCTTTGAACACCCAAGATTGCATGGCAAAGACCCAGTCCAAATGATTTTACCCCTGGTTAAGTTTCTAAAGACTTTGTACATACAGAAATATGGCTCTGTTCTTTCTATACTGTATGTTTGGTGCTTTCCTTTTGTCTTGCATACTCAAAATAGCCAAGACACCAAGGTTATGAAACAGACTACTGTACGTGTCCAGCTAAGAAAGATTCAAAAAGATAACTGTCTTGCTTTCACAGAATAATCAAGACATCAAGGTAAGGAAATGGGACTACTGTACAGTATGACAAGATAAGGCTAAAGATATTCTCATTTAGTTAGTATGGAAGCTTGTCCTTGCTCTTTTGATGCTCTCAAACTGCATCTTTTATTTCATGTTGCCCAGTAAAAGTATACAAATTCACTGTACTAGCAGAAGAGAATTCTGTATCAGTGTAACTGCCAGTTCAGTTAATCAAATGTCATTGTTCAATCGTTAATGTCACTTTAAATTAAAAGTGGTTTATTACTTGTTTAATGACATAACTACACAATTTTTTTAAAAAGATACATTTTTACAGTAATGATAGCCTCCAAGGCAGAAACACTTTTCAGTGTTAATAAGTTTTTGTTTACCTATTCACAAGCCATTAGGGAAATTTCTTGGGATAATTAGCAGGCTGGTCTACCACCTGTACCATGTAACTCTAGTGTCCTTCCTGACTCATGCCTGATACTGGGTTTTTCCCAGTCTTCTTGATGCCCAGGGGCTAACCGTAACTCCCAAAGGCATGGGCAGATAATCTGCATCCTTTGACCTTGTTCAATCACTATGAAGCAGAGTGAAAGCTGTGGTAGAGTGGTTAACAGATACAAGTGTCAGTTTCTTAGTTCTCATTTAAGCACTAGTGGATTTTTTTTTTTTATATTAGCAAGTCTGTGATGTACTTTCACTGGCTCTGTTTGTACATTGAGATTGTTTAACAATGCTTTCTATGTTCATATACTGTTTACCTTTTTCCATGGAGTCTCCTGGCAAAGAATAAAATATATTTATTTTAAAGGTGTGTGGGAGCTTTCACTCAACTTTCATTTTCAGTAAAGAGACAAGAAAAAACAGTTCCATTTTTAATGTTTAAATTTCATTTCAAAAAGCAGGTCTTTAGTCTGCAATCATGACAATTAAAATCTGTGCTAATGCACGGCAGTCTATAACAATACTACAAGCCAATCAGACAGTACATGACATTTCAATGAGTAAAAAAGAGCATAAAACTGTATGTGTAAGAACAAAATGTTAAAAGGCCTACCACAATAAAAAACCATCAATTACATTATCACATTAAAATAAGCCAGATGTACAAAAGTCTGAGACAGGAAAGACAAAAGGACAACACAAGTTATCTGTTGAAAAATGTTTCTGTGCTCTTTGGGCACTTAATTAAACATTGCAAAATCAACATCTTCTTCTTCATCAGACTCTGCAAAATATTTTACTTCTTTCCTAGCCCGACCAGTCCGTGGCAGAGAAGGTGGTTCAGAAGCGAAGTCTGATGGGAAGATGTCCATATCGGAATCCTGATCAAAAGACGTTTTCTTCGGTTTCTAGACATTTTTTAAAAAAACAATAGATTTAAAACCCCAAAATTAAGAAAATAAATGAAGACTCATGCTAAAAAGAATTTCATTCCTTCCACCACTTCACTTGCATTTGGGAATTATAAATAATGGTGCTTTTAAAATCAGAATTGTAATGCTATTAATAACAAGTATAAGACCAGTTATCTAATAATTTTTATGAAGAAAAAAAAGATTAGGTATAATAATTTGCCACCTTGGTGATCTTGTATTACTTATCACCATTTTTATTTCTTTCAGAATGTATATATTACCCAGCAAACATGCACAATGCCCAGATTGGTAAAAATTCAAATTGTCTAATTTGTAAGTATCTATCAATTCATGAGAGGAAAACAAGACTCATGCACAGTATGTAGAGCACACAGTGTTTATAAACATGTAGGAAGAGTCACCAGAGGTGTAGAAGACTGGATGGAAGAGGTCAGTATGAACAGTACCATAAAGCTAAAATCATCTGTTTGTATTTTAAGTTTTAATGGGAGAGAAAAAAGGGGGACATTTGATGTTATTAATTTATCTAAAAGAGATAGTGTACTTCTGGAGAAGGATCAGATTAATTGGGAAAATGATCCACAGTCAAATGAATTCAAGTTAAAAAAATAAAATTAGCCCTGGTCAAATACAGAAATAGCCTTTATTTGGTCTGAAAAAATAATATTTCAGACAGGTAGCATACAATTTCCACTGCTCATTGGATGAAATACTCTTAATTAAGGATTTTCTATCCTTTCATCCAAGAAACAGTCCTGATTATATAGATTTAGACTTGGATCATTATTTAATCATATACAAGCCCCCTAAGGATAAACCATGCTAGGTTTAAAGCTGTTACAAGACATTATAGTAATAAGAGAACTAAGCTAGTTATAGATCATCTTAAATAAAACTGCATTACAAAGAGGCTTATGATTACCTTGCTTGTTGTTTTGGATGTTTTCCTGCCAGGGTTATAATCACCTTCATTTTCAGAGCCAGATGCTTTCCTTTTCTTTGCCCCCCGGCCTTTACCTTAAAATGATACAAAGCATTTTTTCTCCCAAGGTTAAGTGCAATATAAAAAGGTAAAAACATTGTACTTCTTTGGCATCCCCAATCAGTACTATAATCCTGATCTCTTAATATGAATGATGTAGAAACAGTCTGACAGCATCATTTAGGTTCTGGAGTTGACATGAGTAAAGTATTTCACAAATACATTTAAACTAATTGGAAGTTCCTCATGACCAATTTTAATGACCAAGCCCCTGATACACAATAGAAAATATTTGCATTTTGTACATGTCATCCTTGGGCCTGAAAGGAAATATCTCTTAGAAGAGTGTCTTTAAATTGAACGTGATGGGAAAAAAAATTAGTTTCTAGCATGTCACAGACCAATACTTTTAAAAATATAATTAAAATATGAACTACTAGAAAAGTAATACATACTTTCTTATTAACACAAATTATAAAGGTTTGAATCCTTACTCTAAATTTTACTTATTACACATTAGTAACAACCAATTGCAGATCCCATTTTTAAGTAGTATAGTCTTAGAATAAACCCTCTAGTATTACTCAGGAAATAATCTGTCAAATTCATATTCCTTCTTAGACCTAGAATTATCACATATAGCATTTTTTTAAAAATTTTCATCTACCTAATGTCTTATTCTCATCATTGGAGGAGGAAGAGAAAAAGGTAGTATTTAAATGTTCTCCATCCTACAGTGATGCCAGTGAGTGAAAGAAAATTGAACTAAATTGCAATTCTAAATTTTTAAGAATTCCTTAAGAACCATGACCAACTGGATTGTACTGGTAAGAAAAGATAGCCTAAATACTCTTGGGATGTCATATTTGATTAAATAAAGCAATGAAATGGCACTTTTGTATTTAAAATGTTTCAAACTATGTACACCATAAGTACCGACCTCCCCAATCAGTTTCTTTTACACCCCCCCATTCTCCCTTGTTTCCCTGTCGGCCTGTATCTCCTTATCCTAACTGTTACTTTAAGAAATAAATACATTGATAATATCTGTCAGTTGGATAAAAGGTTGAACAGCTACCCTTAGAGAAAATCATGTCTTACATATTTGTTTTTAAAGCATCTGTAAGGACTTTCTAGATTCTGAAGGCAAAGAGGGGGTCCCAGAGAGGAGAACAGGTGCTGATGCCCTTGTAGGGCCCTGAGCACAGCAACTTTACTTCCCAGATAAGCAAAAAGCTCTGGTCTAAGAGTCCTAGCTCCAGTCTACTCCAGTCATTGTCGCACGTCAGCTAGTGAAGAGCCCACATCTACTGTTTTAATAATTAGTTATTAAACAACTAGCCCCCCGCCACCCCGCACATGGAGGTCTCTGAACCATTCCTAGATATGCAAATTGCTTACTTAACCCCTTTGAGTCTCTTTGACATGTAAAACAAAGCGACTGGACTAAATTGCTATACTTCCTTTGGACTGATTCTTAGATACATTGCTTATTGAGGAATAAAGCAATTTAAAATATGTACCCAGTCTCTTTAAATTCAATGAGTAGAAGACACTAAATATTTTCCACATGGCATATGCTAGAGAGTTATATACAAAGATAATCCTCACCTTTTGGTGTTGTAGTCTTCTTTGGAATGCCAAATTCTGAATCTGAGTCAGAGTTTATAGTCTCTATTTTCTTCTGTTTGGGGGTTCTCTTGGGCTTAGGGGTTGTATCTGAAGATGGTTTTCCTATGAAGCAAATTTCCATTTCTTAAAACAATGTAATATACTTACTAAGAAACCAAGCTGAAGTGAGTCTCATAACAATGGAAGTTCTTACAGATGATATGAAATTGAGTACCTTAAGTAATAAAATGGCTTCTCTCCACTTGGTGTCAATGTAAAGACAAACAGTTTCTTATAGATGATGAAATGCTTTTTATTTAATTATGCATAATTTGCCCTTTGATAATTCAAGTGAGATATTTTAAATAAGGGCCATTAAAATGAATTAAGCAGTAACTTTTAAAAAGCAGTAGAAAAATGTAATATAGTCAAGACAAAAAACACATCTGACATATTAATTATAACCCAAGTATAACCACATATTAAGCTCTAACTTATAAAATATTTTAGAGGGAAAAAAACATTTTTATGGGACCCTCGAATACCATGAACAGAAACAATTCACTTCCGTTCAAAAGGTGAAATACAGACATGCACTTTTATGTGGAAAGAAATATGAAAAGTCTAGAAAAGCAGGAAATAGACCCAAAGGCATTTGTTTCGATGAATTTTGTTTTAAAAATAGACCTTGTTTTTCAGCTCCAGTTAGTCTATGTGAAAACTGATTATCACTAATCACTTGTGTGATTAGTAAAACCTAATTTGAAAAAAAAAAAATATTTATTGAATTAACCACAGACTTTTCTATTAAAAAAAACAACAAAAAACATGTTAATTCTATGGAAAATGTATTCCCAGTCTCAATTTGAGATGCTAGAGCTAAAGCCCCTCATTAGAACTATAGGAGCAGCCCACGCTCTTGTGGCAGTGGCAATCACAGATTTGGGGGCTTTTCCCGCTCTTGGGTTCTCATGCCTAAGCACAAGAGCTCCTAGCAGGAGTATGGGCTTGACTTAACAGGGTGTTCTAGGACTACTTTTTTCTTCAGAAGAGTTTCCAGGCTTGCAGTGTTAGGTGGCACTTTCAACTCTATTGGGCAAATGTTGGTCAGCTGAGTACTATGAGTGGCCTTTTTGCTGTAAAGTTATGGAGCTACAGAATTTAACTTGTATAATAATTTATGTAACTTGAAGTTAACATATACGATCCCTCCGATGGACATGATGCATCCTCTCCTTTAAATGATATTTTGTGGAAACTGTATTTTTGGAGGAAGGCTGAGGGCTTGCTGGCGTCTCTGAAATCACACCACACAGGCATCAATCACCCTGTGTCATCAAATGACACAGGCTAATTCAGCTACTAGTCAAACAACCAAATAGGACCAGTGTTTTGATATGCTATCCTTTTAGTTAATGCTAACCTCTAACCCATTAGGTTAAATAGGAATGAACAGCTTGATGAAGGAAACATGTTGATATGATGAAAGAACGGATATGGCTCTTAAGTTTTCAGTATGGATATAAGATGCTCATATGAAGATGATTAAAAAAAAAAAAAGATGCTTAAAGGGTAATTATAGGGCCTGTCTTGGTTTGATTTCCCCAGAAGCAGAACCCAACTGATCCTAAGACAAAGACTTAAGTACAAGTATTTATTTGGGAGGTAAAGGAAAGGGAATAAAAAAATCAAACAATGAAGAGAGGGTGCCAGTAATGGGTAAGTTATAGCAAGCCTGTCACCCTCTGGGCGCCAGTGTAAAACATATCCCAGAGGGGCAAGAACACTAAGATATTTTCAGACCACCTTTCCTCAATCACCTGGTGGCCGGGCATGGGGAAATGTTATTATTCCAGCATAGCAACAAAGAGAAAGTCCTGAGGCAAAGAAATGTAGACACTGGCCCATGTGCACTAAAGTGGTAAAGGCAAAGGGATATAGGTGGGACACTCAATGTGTTGGCTAGACGGGCTCCTATAGCCAACCAATTTGTCACCACAGTGCTAGTACATTCAGAATAAGTAGGGACTTTTATAGTTGTTCTGCTACATCACATACATATGTGTCTATAATGGTATTGTCTGTTGTGCATTTTTAAGATCCTGAAGGGACAGTTTGTACTGTTTGTTTACTTGCTGTGTAAGTAGCAATTATCTTTTAAACACAAAGCACTAATACTGACCTCCTTCAAAAACACCAAGGTATGTACCTTGGTATTAGTAACAGATTCATGAATCAATTCAGTGTTTCATGGGCCATCTAAGGTTATGGAAAAGAAAGAAGCTATATGACTGACAAAGAAAAAGAAGACCTCAACTGAACTGACCAATGAGAACTAACCACATGAGAAGTTAAGGCATGACCTATATAGATAACACAATCAGGCTGCTAGCAAGACAATTTTATACTACTTTACAGTCAAACAACTACAAAAGAGCTTTACTAGAAAAGCTATCATTAGTATCAATGCATGGAATTACTTTACAATTATAACAGCTTTAAAATAAGATCTTAAAATCATTTTAATAATTACCTTACATGGTTAGAAAATAGGAGGGATTCTCCTTATAAACATTTATACTTTAAAACTATATTCTAAAAAAATCCTAGTTCAAATAGTTTCAAATTATATTAAATCTTCTTTACCATCTATCTTCTATACCATCTATACAATCTTCTTTATCAACTATCTCTACATGGTTTATGCAATACTTAACAAAATCAAATACAAGTACATACCCTTTTTAGCAGCTACTGTTTTACTTGGAACTTTATCTGTTTGTTTCAGACCAAATGAAGGTGAAAAAACAGAAGCAGAATCTTCTTCATTACTGTCAAATTTAGCTGAATCTAAAAATCACAAAGCTTTTTTTCAGTAAAGAGCTTCTATAAGAACCACTTAACAGTTAAACTTTTATTCTTTTTACTGATGACTTCTCTTTAGCTAGATAATTGACCTTACAAGTTTCTATTTTCTGATCATATCATCCAAAATATACAAATAGCTGAAAATAAAAAATATAACAATGTTATATTTCAAAAATGTTAACTGTGTTGTAAAACAATGCAGAAATGAATAGGGTAATGAAGTTTCTTAATAGTCCCAAATGTGAATCATTTAAAACTTCACTGATAATTCAAAAATACATACTGATGATTTATTTTAATCTGATACATGAAAAAGCTCTCACTGTGGTTATTTTAACATCTACACATCTGAGGCTATTAACCGTTTCAGGAATAAGTGATAATAGTCAAATCTACAAGAGTACTAAACTGATCTTTTTAGATCAATTTTAAATCACCGAAGATGAATTTAAAAGGCATGTAGGCTCACCCTCAGTTTACTTTCACACTCAAATTAATTAATCAAATCCTCCCTTTCTCTCTCCCTCAAAACCAAAACAGCTACTCAAAATGGCTACTTAGGTGTAAGTGATAGTTTTATATAACTGTTCTGACCTGCTGTCAAAATGCTATCTATCTATATGTATAGAACATGTACCAGATCTATGTATGTCTATCTACATGTATGTATTAAAAAATGCAAGACAGTGAATCAATTTAGTCTAACTAGATCATTTTGACCTTAAAAATTCCACATTCAAAAACATAGGGAATAAAAAATATACACCCCGAGTAAAATTGCCTCTATGAAAGTTTTAGTCTTTTAGCTACTACTAGGGTTTAGTAAAACAAATCTGCATATTGCTACCCTTGTAGCTGTAAAACAAACAAAAAAACTGTCATATACATTCACGTTTCTATGAAAATCAAATTACAATCTTCCAAAATTTCTTTCTATATTGTTTTTCATTAAAACACTACAACCACATTACACTCCCTACACAGATGTAGGTTAGCATCTGTCTATCTACTTAAATGCTTCCATAATGCCTATTTTGATCAAGTAGTTGGGAACAAACTCAGGAGAAATAAACTTTATTACACTGAGAAAAATTCGAAAAGAAGTTATCTACTCACATACAAAAGAAAAAAATCCTGAAATTAAATCATGACCTAATGATTTATCTACTGTTTTTAATTCTCCACTAAAACATAGCAATACTACAATAAGTAACCAATTAGAAAGCTAAATGAGCATACCATCTTCCGACTTCTGAGAGTATGAAGGAAATGAGAAAAGATTCCCAAAATCCTGACCTTTTTTGTCATGCGAAGATTTTCTATTAGAAAGAAAAATTAAACACCACAATTTAAACACCTGGTTTCAACCTTGATAAATTATATGTGATATGTATTGTAGGATTATAATCACAGAACAAAATTTTGTTCTCTCATTTGTTTCTGTCTGTTAAAGACAGACAAACTCTTTTTTTTCTCTCTCATATGCAAAAGTGTGCAGACAGACACACACACACACACACACACACACACACCCCAAGCCAATGATTTAACGTAAGAGAATGGCAGGAGACAGTTATTCAAAATATCACTAAATTAAATTTTATGGTTGACAGAACCAGAATTTAACATCAGTAATTTATTAGTAAAAGTCCAAGGAGAATGTCAGAATCTCCATCAAAGTAGACAATAATCCTGTTTCTGATCCCAGACTACATGTGATAAAGTACTTTTTTATAATAGATGGCAAAATACTTCCCTGAAAAATCTGAAATAGTTCACACACTTCGTATCTTACATGATAGCATTCACACTCATAAGAGGCAAATCAACCAAGGCTAAAGCTAGGGGGAAAAGCTGAATTTCCGAAAAAAGATTTAGTAACTTTTCTCTGAACCAGGGTCTGTGACACTATGTCCCCTAGGCCTGCTGCCTATTTTTTGTAAATAAAGTTTTATTAGAACACAGCTACACTAGTTCTTTTACGTATTGTTTATGGCTGCTTTCCTGCTGCAATGGCAGCATTGAGTAGTTGTGGCAAAGACCACATGGCCTGCAAATCCTAGTATATTTATTATAGAGCCTTTTATGGAAAAAATTTTGCCAACCCATGCTCTAAATTATAGCAACAATTATGTAAAGAGCTGCAATATTAACCAAATTTACTGCTTCATGAGGAGGACTTTACCTAGAATAATAATTCCTTAGCGCTTACGGTTAAGATCTTTGACAGATGCCTAATCAACTAACTGCACCATATAACTGAAGAGCAGTTGTTTCATTACTTACTCTGGAGTAGCTTTTGATTTGCCTGGTGAAAATGTATATTCATCTTTATCTAAGCCGTCTGAAGGAACAAATTCATCTTCCCCATCATTTGTTATGGGAGATGCTTTCACTTTCAGTTCCTCTAAATCATTATTGTCATCATCATCATCAGCATCATCATCTTCTTCTTCTGAGAAATCAAATGTGTACTTAGGCCTTTCAGCTAAGAGGAAAATGAAAGTGAATGTTAAAATCAAATCCAGCTTTATTCACATAAAATATGATGAATAATGCATTTGAAAAAGATTCCAGCTATCACTAAAAATACACAAGGGAAGAAAAAGAGACAAGCATTTAGAGAATAAAAGCCAACAATTTTGGCCTCAGTTATTCTGACTGTTAACATCCATCCTGTACTTCCCAGGAGGCTATGGGGTAATGCTCGTATGTTAGGAGAGCATACACTGATGAGATTATTAGAATGTTGCTTATCATACTTAAATATTTCTCAGAAACAGGGAAGTAGTCATTATGGACACTATCAAAGTAATTAGTAATAATAATTTCTGCAATTACAAAAGGCAAATTTTTCAGGCCTTTAGAAAGTGCTAATCTTTCTCTTATTCTCTTGCATAAAAACTTCTATCTTCTATTCATGGCAGTTTTTATGACATAATAGAGTTAGTAATTTTTCAGATGAATGAGAAAAAACAGATAACACCTCAGTATATTAGCAAAACAATAATTTAATATAATGTACAAAAAGGTACCAACTACAGGGAAAGACACGTCAGCAGTCAGCATAATACAAGTAAGTCTTATTATAATTTCTAGCCTATGCTATGAAATAAAATTTAAAATTCATTTCAATGCTATGTAATTTTTTACTTAATTTTAAATTTATGGAAAAAGCCTAAATACACTTTTGAAGCATGTAATAAATTAATTTTCATGTAAGTTAAATTACACATTAAAAATTCACATATATTATACTACCTATGCATATTAGGAAAAGAAATGCAATCATTTTGTCATTACAAAACCAAAGACTTTAAAAAATATTTCCCAGAATTAACCATAATGCTGTATCACTCATTTTAAGTAAATTAGGAATTAAAATTTGAAAACAATCTATAAAATAGGACACTCATCAGTTTTTAATTATTTCAAGACTTCAAATTAATGAATATTCAGAAAAAATCAAATCACATGCTTAACCACAATATATAACAGCAAAATGGGATTCTGCAGCCTAGCTCTATCACTGCAATTATCTAAATCACGCTATGTACATGGAATCAGACTCCTAACGTAGGGGAACATTTTACATGATACAAGGGGTAGAAAACTAAACAAAAACAAAACTATAAAGTGCTTCTATTGATCCATCACTCTCGGTATACTACCGAAGTACATTTTTTTGTCAAAAATCTTCAAACTATGGAGGGAACATAACCCAAACTTTATAATAAACTTCAATGATTCATTTTAGACAAATGTGTTTTATGTCCAACTTTGCTAGAAAAGATCATTCTGTAAAGCAATTTTTTTTTTGTCTTCTTGAACTGTAACTTCTGAAATACTAATGGTTTAGTATAGTACTTTAGTAACATTGGTAATAGTAATATGAGTAATACTAACTTGGTCAAACTACAATATACAACAAAATAAATATAAAATGTATCACAATACCAGCCGCTCTCCTAAGCAGAGAATCTCTTGGAATAACCACAGGTTCTGTTTCTTCCAAGTCACTTTCTGACTTGGACTCATCATCTGACCAGGGATTCCGTTTCTTCACTTTCTTTGCACTAGATTTACCAGATGATGTGGGTGTTTTTCTCACCCTGGTACCTAAAAACAAAAGAACAATAATACATGTACTAATACTTATACAAATGTCATTAGTAAAAATAAAACTGTTATAACGAAAAGTTCATTATAGAATAACAAATGCTCATAGACACTGGAAACATTACTTAAACTATTAGAAAAAAAGCACAATCAAAAGAGGCTAGTAATTCCCTGAATGTATAGATTTACACACAACTTTGTAACAAATCCTTACCAGGCTCCTTTTTTTCCCTTTTGGGTTTGGGACCTTTATTTATAGGCACTGACTGTATCAATGCCTCTTCTCCTGTACCTTCTACTGGTGTTCCACTGAGTTCTTCATCAAATTCCACTTTTACTGCTGTGGTATCAAGATCACCCTACGCATTAAAAAGAAAACCAAACCATGAGTAAAAACAAAAATTAAATTAACACCATATATTTTAGAGACACATTTCCAGCCAATAAATTGCTTCTTCATATCAGATGAGTGAAAAAAATAATAGTGTAATTCTATGAGGTCTTAAAAGATGACCTTCATCAGACTATGTTTTACTTTATTTATGTGTAGCAAATAATATTGCTTACCACTCTAATCTTCTCATACACAATATGAGATGACAGCTACTTAAAAGCAACCATAAAAAATAAGAAGGCAGCTTTTGATTAGGGACTTTCAGACCAATAGCTAAGTATACCAAAAAGTACCCAAAAAAATAAGTTGCTATAGTTCAGGTCTCTATATACTAGGAAAAAAACCTTCAGATTATTGAAGGAAAATAAGCAACACATGTTATGCACGGTTAGGCATTATAAGACAAAGTCCTCCAACTCTAAGATTATTGAGTGGGGGAGAGGGATAGAGAGATAGAGAAAGATAAGTTATGGAAGACATGTCATTACAATACAAATATACAAATAACAAATATAGAGAATGGTATAACAGTGACCTATGGGGAAAAGTGAGCAACTCTACCTAGGGCTCCACGAAGGAGACTTCCTGATTGGGTTTTGAAGTTATCATTTAAGTTTGCAAGGTGAAGAGAAGAAAGGAAGAAAGAGCATCACAGGCAAAAGACACAGAAGTATGAATCACCACATCATGTTTAGAGAATTACAAACAGTCTGCTAGGATTCAAAGCAATGTGAGAGGAAAGAGTAGTCATACAGAACCCCTGGGAGGCATATCAGTGCTAAATCACTGGATACAGGAATGTGTGTGTCGTCAGTGGGGAGTCACTGAAAGCATTTAAGCATTTCTATAATAATCAGACTTACTTTTTGGAAATATCACTCTGGGAGTAAAAGATAAGACTGAGAGGAATAAAGTGGAGAAAGGTAGAAGACAGGTCCTCCTAGTAGAGGGCCACTTTAAATTATCTCAGAGAAAACAGAATTCTAAGACAGTGTCAATAGGAATCAAGATGAGATCCATTTTGGAATTGCTTCCTAGGCAACCAATAGGATTTAGTTACTAATTAAATGGAAAAATTCCCAGGTTTCTGGCTTAGGTTAGTGATGGCTGATAGCACAGTAATTGAGGTAAGGCACAGAGGTGGAAGAAGAGGTTTTGAAATCAAGATAAGGGGTCCAGTTTCACAAACTCTGAGTTTGAGGGGCTTTGGGCATTCATATGGCTATATTAGCCTGGCACTCCTGAAAAGTTTAGGGACATAAATTTAAGAGTCATTGTGTGAGTAGAAAAAGCTCTGGGCATAGATGACGTTACTTAAAGGGACTGTGTAAGGTGAGGAAAAGAGTGCTGAGAACTGAACCTGACAAACACCAACTGAAAAGGAGAGAAGCCATTTTCCTCAGTACAAAGCAAGTGCACATGTGTCATGAAACTGTGTGGTGGGGAGCTGGGTAAGAGGGAAGCAGTTAGACCTCAGTTTATTAGAACATTAGAAGAGAGTGATCCCTCTGATATCACAATGCGTCTATGCTTCAAATATTAGATCTGTATAGAGAACTCTCCAATCTCATACTCTAGCTCTTAAGCTCATTTCCCAATCTCTAATTAGACTGCTAGTCATATCTATCTATCTATATTTCCCCTGGGTTCTAACAATCAACCTGCCCAGAAAAATCAGCCTCTCTCTTTCAGAACATCATGCCTCCTATCTCCTCAGCTCTGAACAGTCTTCTCAATGCTTCCTTCTTCTTGCTAACTCTTGCCCATCTACTGGAGGGTAAGTCTCATACTTTTAAATCCTCAATAGCACCAATCAACGCAAATGACATAGGATATGCTTGATGATTTTTTAACTAGTGGTAAAAACAAATAAATAGTAAAAGATGACAGCTTACTTTGAAAGCCAAACAGACCCTTTTCCTCTGTAAGACTTCCTTAATTGGTCATGATACAGTACTGAAGTTTATATTTTAAAGTTGATATACTTTTTTTGTTGTTGTCCCATGATGTTAATTTACAATGCTGCCAAGTTGAGTATTTCTATCTTTCATTTTAAAAATGGAATCAAGTAAGTAGCTCTTTATGTATGTGGGTCCTTTACTAATGTTTTCCTCCTATGGATCAACTGCTCTCACAGAACAAGTGATTTCCTATCACAAGTGAATGTATTAGAAACAAAATAAAGCATTATTTAAGCACACAATAAAATTAAAATACACATGTATATACACATTATAATAGAGGTAGAGTCTATCAATGAGCTAACACAAGATATGTCGTACCTTTTTCTTCTTCAACAACTTTTTACTGGCATCTGCCTTCATAGCAGTAATTTCAGGTACTATTCTCCTCCCATAAGGTGAGGGCATTGTCTCTTCCAATTGAAGTTTCTTCACTTTAGGTTTGCCAACTTTACCTTTTATTGCTTTTCCAGCCATTCCAGAGAGAATATCTTCTCGTTCTTGCGCTTCCACTTTCTGAAATATAATTATAAAGGAAGTGGAGGCAAGGGCGGGTGCATAAACAACTCATTAGAAAAGGTACTCACTACTTCATAAGAAATCAAAACTAATTTTATTCACTCAGTAAAGAATAAAGCTTTCCTTTCAAGTGATCTAAGATAAAGTAACGGAAAAAAATAATTCTAAGTAGAAGACGTGGTTTGTAGTTCCAATTCATACTAACTAGCTTCTCATTTGTAAGGGGTAGTAACTAAATGACCTATATGGTCCCTTCTAATTCTAGGATCCTATACTGTATTATGGAATCAAGATTTCTGATGACCTGGTATCATCAGAATCCTGGCAAATCATACAAAAAGGCATTTCTGTTAAAAAATATGAAGCTATCTTTTACTCTTTAGTCGCAATAATATGAAAAAAAATTATTCATAAACTTAGTCAGAAAGGATGAAACTTACCGCATTTTGCTGTGTACAATGCACACTTTTTTGCCCAAATTTGTGAGGGAAAAATTAGGGTGCGCACTATACATGGATAATACTAATTCTGTATCTATATAAATGTATTTAATTCTTTTACTTATGTTTATGAGTTAAATGTGCAACTCTAGAAATCAATAATGATATCCGTACGCAAAATAATACCCTGGAACACGATAACTGATTTTGTTGAACTTACGAAGAACTTGCAACAACGAAGAGTTCTTGGCCTTCTATGATGCATAAATATTGTAAATTTGTTACTGGTATATAAAATTTCTTGTACCTTGTATCTGTTATTGTGTTTTGTAATTATTTGTTACATAAAATTTCTTGTACCATATATTAAAAAATAAATGCTAAAATTCCTTTATAATACAAAAAACAAGTACCATGTTTCTCCGAAAATAAGATCTAGCCGGACCATCAGCTCTAATGCGTCTTTTGAAGCAAAAATTAACATAAGACCCGGCCTTATTTTACTATAATATAAGACCGGGTCCTATGTAATATAAGACTCCGTTTTATGGTCTTATATAAGACCCGGTCTCATATTAATTTTTGCTCCAAAAGACGCATTAGAGCTAATGGTCCGGCTAGGACTTATTTTCGGGGAAACACAGTACCTAAATGTAAACAAATAAAAATTTGAATTAAAACGAAAGATTTTTTCCCTGAAAGTCTGGTCCAAAAATGTGGGTGCACATTATACACAGAACTCATTATACATGGCAAAGTATGGTAAAAGGACCAATATAGTTAGATTGAACTTAGGAGGTTCTATGTAAGAAATGAGGATACAATCATGATTAGTGTTAAAAAATTCTTCATTTTACAAAATTAGTCCTTCAAATAATGAGCAAGCTTTGAAAGGTACAAGGGAAAATGCCATCTTAATCTCTTGAATATTATTTAAGAAATCCTTGTAGCATGATAGCTTAAAAAAAGTAACATGAGCTTTGAAATCAGACAGATCTGGATTTCTATCTTAGTAGTCCCACTTATTAGTTATAAATCCTTGGAAAATAAGTTACAATTTATAAAGCACCTACTATGTGCTAGGTATTAAAAATCATGTGATCCCTATTTTATGGATAAGTAATTGCTCTTAACCATAATGATATATTAATAATTCCTCTCTAAGCAAGTTACTTAACCTTTAAGCTTTAGAATCTTCATCTGTATAACAGGTTAATAATCCCTTATTTGGGGTGGTGATGGGGATTATAAAAAATGCAGTGCTGACAAAATAGACATTCAATTAATTCTACCATTAGACTTTAAACGTCACAAATCAATCTGAAATTTAAGTCTAAATTGTTTTAGATGAAAAAAAAAATCCAGAAGTTTTTTTTGAAATTACTTCACTAATTGTCAAATAATTAAGTGAAGAATTAAAAGTGAAAGAGTGGTATTATCACTAGATTGTTTTAGTCTAAAGAGACTATCATCCTACTTTTTGAAAATCAAAGTACCTATATTCAATCATACACACACACAACTCTTACCCCTTTGCTATAACACATTACACTGAATCATCATTAAGCCAATTTGATATCATTTAACTAATGGAGAGTACTAGTATTTAATTTATTCTAAATCTCAATTCCATAGCTTTATACATTCATCTATAATTTTTCTTTATAACTTCAAAGAAGCTTAATCCTAATGCAGTTTATACACACATTAACCTTCACAGAGTTAAACAGATAATTTAATGAAAAAGAATTTTCATTCTTGTTTCATGAACATTACTTTTCCAGATATGTCTTAATGGAGACTTAACCTACATCCAGTTCTTCAACAAATGCTGCTAAATCTTCTTTCCAAAGATCTGAAGGAGATTTTCTTTTAAGATCATTGACCTCTCGACCCTATGATAAAAAAGTAGTATGATTTAAACATCCAATAATTTTTAAATGTATAAATGGTAAATCAAAATACTTATTTTTGAAAAAAGGAAAACAAAGATATGAGTAACACTGAAATAGTTTCAAATTATTTAACCCCCAAAATTTCATACTTTTGCATCTCTCTGTTTAATCAGTTCTTCAACTTTTTCTTTAGTAAGAGACCACAGAGACATATTTAAAAGATAATTAAAATCAGGGCCTGACGGAGTTCCTGAATCAGAGGAACTATCATCATGCTGGTTTTGTGTTTCTTCCTCTTCTGCTGCCTGTAAAAAATAACAAACTTTATATTAAAGTCCTGTATAGCATCAAATCACTACTGAATTTTATTGAATATTGCGTTAAAAATTCCACTAATGCTATACTTTTAATGCTACATCTTCAGTCGGTGGGATTATTTTAGATTATCTGCAAAATTACCTATGAAAATATATTTCCTATAAAAAGTTTAAATTTTCTAAAAATACACAATGAAGTCTTCAAAAGGAGTGGTATATTCAATCCCTATTTATACAGGAATGTGATGAAAAATTAACTGCTTTGCCCAGGTAGTATAAGTCCAAAATGAGAAGACACCACATCTTAAAATTAATAGAGTGGAACTAATGTTTTATCATTGCATCTTGGCAGATTTTTATATTAGTGAGTGAATGAACAATTTGAAACCCAAAATAAATATCACTTATGAAAATATTTTACAGTTGTAATAAATATGCTAAGGTACAGTCACTCTCTAAGGATGAATTCTTAATAAAAATTCTCTAAAGCAAGAATACCTGTGTAAGGGTGAAGAGAAAGTTCACTTAAGAATTTAAGAGCTGGTAGTTAGAGTATGAATTATGAGGGCTATTCTAAAATTGTATTAATAAGGCTTTTTTTCATAAAAAGGATTGAAATTTTAAAAATCTTGTATTAGTACTAAATTTCAAAAATCCAATGAATTTAACAGAAGTTATTATAGGTGACATCATCTTTAGTTTTTTTAAACTCACAACAGCCATTACATAAAATTGCATCTAAATTGTTTAAGGCACTCAGATAATTAAAAATGACTGAGTTAACCATGACACTCCATAAAACAAAAAGTTCACTTTTGGTAACCAAAATAGAAAAAAAAGAGGGGGGGGAAGGTTTACACTTCAATTTAAATTTTTCAGTAAAATATATACAAAGTCAAGTTTAAGTAAGTAGAATTTAGAAGCAAAGGGATAAAAATAAAAATTGCAAAGTAAGATGTCTCATTACATAAACAAAACTATAAATTGAATTAAGCAACATTAGCCAAATAAGGAATGCTGTTGTTGAACTGATGATTAATAAGTACCTATATAACTCATAAATAAAATTTCAGTTTTTAAAAAAAATTCATAAAACAGTGTTGCTATGGAATATTTAGGTTATTACACTACTATTAAAATATAATTAGAGTGTCATAAAATCCTGTTTAGACCCACATTTTTTAGAAGTCTAGTTGCTCTAGGTTTTGATGACACCCAAAGTACTGTTAATAAGCACTCTAAGAATATGTGTATCTATAATTGTTAACATGAAGATGACTAAGGATACTTTTAGAAATCAAAAAAAAAAAAAAAAAACTTCAAGTTCCAATGACCAAATTCCATTATGTTTTTGAAAAAACTTTCATCTTCTAATTATCTGCTTGTTAATTTTCTCTTTTCCAACTCTACACAATTGGACACTCTTGTAAAGGCAACTCCTTTTGTTACTGAACACCCAAAATGAACCCATGGCCAAGATGCTGAGGAAATTTTGATGGTGACAATAAAATTACTGAAATGAAACAGTAGTTTTTAGCAATGAAGTATATTTCCACCAAAAGGGCAGTCTCAACCTCTAAACACATATCTTTTAAAACTAAGCATTAAATTCATTACTGGGGTTTAAGAATGCAATAAAACATATTGAAAGGAAAGCAAAGTACTTGGATCATCTTAATTCTGAATGATTCCCATCTTGTTCAACCTCATTTTCCTCAAATGATGAATAAGATATTATCTTAATTCGTAATTACAAAATATATAATTTATACTAATTTTATCACTCTAATATATGGCATTCTATTGACTGTCCAAAATTGAAAAAAACACTTTAATAGTGTAAACAAAACAGCATTTCAACGTAATTTGATGAAAAATCTGGAAAACTTTATGGTTGAGAACTCAGAAATGTAGAAGTATAAAGTTTCAGTTCAAGTTATGTCACATAATCAATTTTAGTATATGTGCTGCCGAAGCGAGCAGAAGTTATGTCACATAATCATAACTGCATTTTAAAGATGATAACAGTATCATATATACATAATATTCTAATTTAGTATCAAAAAACTTTAATCGTTTCCAATTTTCTTCCTTTTGTACATTTGTGTTCTCAATCACAATGTTGTACTGCCTTTTTAATTTTTTCTTTTAATTACACACAACAGCAAGAAACTAATTCTTGAGGGGAATCTCAAAGTTTCAATATTCCATTAACTAAATTAATATTAGTACTTTATGATCTGAAATGGACAATTAACAAAACATCAGACTTTTAATCTGAAGTTCCAGGGTTTAAATCTCCAGCCAAAGATCTAAGCACAGGACAGAGCACATACGTGGTAGTTGATAAATACTATAATATTTAACATTTTGTCTCTAGTCTTCCCAGCATAAACTGAAATCAGATTAAGTGAAGGGTGACTGAATTCCATAGTGACCACAGACTGACCAGTGTGAAATGATTTATTTTTGTGCTACCAGTGTAGTTCCCAGGTAATACATGCACCTCACCAAAACCACCACCACACTGACACCCTTTACTGGCAGGCTCAGAAAAAAGGCCAAGGAGACTGAGCTACCTTCTCACACCTGGAGTCATTTCTCCAGGCCCTGGTTGAGTCACACTGGCAAAGTGCTTTGTGCTGGGTGTGCACTGCAAATTCCTGTACTGTATCTGTTCTGTGGATAAACAGAAGACTTCAGTCTCCAAATAGACAACTCAGCACCTTTAGCAGTACTAGATTTAAATTTTAGGGGTTGGGTCTTTTGTTTGTTTTGGAAGTTGTTTTTAAAAGCTTCTCTGAATGTCTTGGTCTGCAAAGATTACCTTTTCTTGTGCTTCTTTCCAGGCTTTCACTGGGTCAGATTCATAACCTCTCTGGACTAACATTTGAATCAAATCTTTCTTTGACCTATTCTCTATGTGAGGGAAAAATAAAGTTAGGATCAAGAAAAGAGATTCAATTTGTATTTGTTTATATTCTACTGATAAAAATGTCTTCTATTAATAAAGATTTTTTTCCATTTTAACTAATGTTCAAATTTTTAAAAGTTGCATCTTACCTATAGTAAGTTTCCCTTGTATCTTCTCTAAAATGAAACGAGCTTGATTGTTAAGCTTTGTAGATTCTGCTCCCAACATCCCTACAAGCCACTCCTTACGTAAACCATAATAACTTAATCTTAAATCAAAGAATTCTTTCAAAATGTCTTGAACAGTTTCATACTTCTTCAGACATCCCATATGATCAAAGAGTACCTAAGCAAAACACAAAGTTTTTGAAGGTTACATAAATCTGTATTGGTATTTTTAACTGGTATGACACGTACAGTATTTAAAACCATAGTATACTTATAAAAACACACATCATCCCTAAAAGCCATTAAACAGAACGAAAATTATTAACACGTTTCTGTAAATATTTCCTTGGTGACTCCAAGAAACTGATGAATTCAATTCTCCAAACTGTGAAAATGTTGAAAATAGAAATGATTTGAAAGATAAAAATGGGTCCTTAAAAAAAGGTTCTTATTTAAAGTGGCTATAAAAACCACCTAAGAAAAAAATATTTCAAACTAAAACATTCTATTGCTAAGTTTAAAAATGTTAAATTTAAAGTTCTCTCTCTCCCATATCCTCAATGGATGTGCATTTGCATTTTGTTTTTATAATTGTGCTACAATTCACTCAAACTTCCTCAATTTTTTTTGGAAATTTTACTTCTTTTTTATCCCTTTTCTCCTTTTTCCATCAGCTTTTCTTGGCATATCATGGCCCTTTTCTCAGCCACTAACTACTGCTGGATTTTTTTCTTTTATTCCTCTTTAAATCTAAAAGCTAATTTGGATTAGAACAAGGGTAATCATACTTATTCATTTTCTACCTTCTTCCCCAATTGCATCCCCAACATGCAAATTAATACAGCAGATTAGAGTTATGAGGAGATACACACTGCACAATTAAAATGCTAAGAGAGACAGGAATAAGGCATACAAAAAGCCTGCAACAATCACTGTCATAACTTTTAGTTAGGTGTGTGTATACTGTGTGTTTAAACCCAAATGCACAAATGCAGAGTTGGGATTAAGAGTAGTGGATAATAGTAGAGGAAAAGGAATGTACCTCTAGATTCTTCAGCAAATATATGGGGGAGGAAGGGAAAAATGCATTCAGACTTACTATAGCCCATCATACTATCATCATAACTCCCATCATAAAGCCAGTTACAGGTATCCAACTTATATCATGGAAGAAAGGTTAAATTAATAGTAAATCTAAATAATTACCATGGAATTACAAGTAAGAGTAGTTTGAAGTTTAAAAACTTTGTGCAATCCAGCAGCTTCTGCTTGTGCTAGTTTCTCTTCAGTCATTTTCACCACAAATTTCACCGTTGTATCAGTATGATATTCTTTATAATCAGAAATTAATGCTGGTGTTTTATCTGTTCCATTTAGCATAGGTTCTAAAACCTGTTCTTTGTATACCTATAAAAGATTTAAAAGTAAGTAATTCTTTTCACGACATACACTCATATTCTCATGCTACTCATATTCTCATAATCATGCAATTATTTAAAAGTTCTCAATTCCAGTGGAAAAAAGAAGGGGAACCCTCCATCATTATCATTTCCTGCCCAAGTCACTATAGAAGATAATATTTGGAGATCTCAATGGTGAAAGAAGATATACAAGGTAATGGTTCTGATCTGCTCATACTCCAAATGGCAAGGGGAAGGCTGAGAGTATAAAGGCGATAATATTAACTAGAACTGACAAGAAATGACATGCATACCCTTAGATTTGTAACAGCTGATACTAACTGACACGAATTTATTGATCATATTTATAAGGATTCAAAACAGTTTTTTACATACTACTCTATTCATTTCAAGATAGACAGAATAAAAATAAGAGTTTCTTTAAAAGCTAGCTTAAGTTATTCAACATTTAGATAAGTTAAAAAAAACTTTTTAATTACTATTTGAATATTCAAAGCACAAATACAATTGAATGGGTCAAAAACGTATGTAGGAATTTTTGAAGGCAAACAATGACAGAATCATATTTTTACCAGAAAGAACTGCTAATGCAATCCCTCCTCACAGGTAGCTCACATACTTATACTAACCTGTGTCCAAGTTCTAACTGGAAGCTCTGTAATCTCTACTGTGTTTCTATCCACCACAAATATTTCACCACTGACTGCATATTGGTTTTGACCAAGTTCTTGGATCGTTCCTTTGAAGTTTTTGTAGTTTGGAAGCTGCACAGAAAAATAAAAATAACTTAAGGCCCTGATTTCTCTCTTGAGCGTCAATACGACATTTAAGTGCCCCTGAGTCTATGGTCTACTGCTACTGACAGACTGACATGACAAACTGAACTCCTCATCCTCAATAGTCCCTCTCCAAATAATCACTCAATTTTGAATTCATCAAGATTTTGGGGGTTTTGTTAATATACTCTGAACAGGCCCCAATCCCAAAACCTTAACATCATCTCTCCTAGTCTTCCTAGAATATGACTTTTTCTTTCCAGCCTATTGCCTACATACCTCCTTCTCCCCTAGGTTAATAGTCCTTTCAATTCAAACTCCTTGGACATCACTTTGAAAGCCTTCCAGTCTTTAGCCAATCTTACTTTCTACATTTTCTCCAATTACTTGCCTTCCAAACCACTACCGTTCTTCCACATTTTTTGCTTGAATATTTTGAATATTCTCACTTTCACTCACTCTATCCACTAGCACTGATACATATTCAGCTCCCCATACCCCATTCTTCTATATAAATCTTACTCATCCTTCTCAGCCTAATTACAAATGATCTCTCCCTCTTCTAAAACTCATATTTGTTATATCACTAAGAAGTTAGGCATACAGCACAGGGCATTTCTTCTGGCATACTGAGAAACTATTAATATTATCTTTTGTCACTGTAAATGTCATGCTCCAATGCCTTGTCTTGAGAACAGATTAACTTTTTGAAGACAGGGACCATAGTTTTTTATGAAACACCACTTAGCAGTGTCTCATAGCTAGCTAGCTGGATGGATGAATGGATGATAGATAATAGATCTAGAGATCTAAAGCTATGTATGTATACGTGTGTGTGTGTGTGTGTGTGTGTGTGTGTGTGTAGAGAGAGAGAGAGAGATATCAGGCACACAAGAAGCATGTACTGATCAAATAGATTGACTTAATACTCTAAAATGTATCTGAAAGAATTAAAATGCTATAATCATAAAAAATAGTTTGATGCTTGTGTTAGAAACATTTTAAAGTATTTTAGGGTTTTACAAAGAAAAACAATTTTAAATCATAGTCACAATCTAATTTTTTGTTTTATTTTAAAATATAAAAAATGAAATAAAACTTAGAAAAACATTAAAATATTAAGTTTGTTTCTACATGGTGGTTTATTAAGTATACTTTCCTCTTTGATTATTTATATTTTCTACAATGAGCATTATTACATTTGTGATAAAAATATACTTTTGTTTAAGTGTATCATGATAAAGGGACATTTCCAGACGATTTTAAATCATGTGGAAGAGAGGGGGACACTTTTTTGAGAGGTTTTTCTTGGAAGGTGTTTCAAAGAAAAATTGAACACAGTGAATGCTATAAGAAAAGGGCAAAAATAAAAAATATGGGATACATTAAAATATATACAGTGTGTTTTTGAGCATCCTTACAACTCTAATATGACTTAGTAGTTTCAGGACAAAAACAAAGTTACATAAAAGCATTGTTTTTTATATAATTTAGATATTTGAAAGCCTGAAATATGGGGTATTTTAAAATTTCAATAAACAGTGTCTCCCCAAAACCTCATCTCTAGACTTTATTCAAAGGTTGTATTTATTATAAGCACACATCAAGTTACACACTAATATGATATTTATCATTTATAATATGTTCTAAAATGGAAATGGTTCCATTACTTCTCTAAAATGACTGGACTTTGCAGTTTATACATTATCATTTGTTAAATAAACAATATAAGCAGTAAGTCCTAAATAATTACCATGGGATGCGGATCCAAGCCATCTAGCATTCGTCTGACATTGTTCACAATTTCCCTAGCATCATAGTTGGGTAGTTTACAGGCCCATCCAGTACCAATGCCCTCAGCACCATTTATTAAAACCATGGGAATTATAGGAATGTACCACTCAGGCTCTACGCGTTGATTATCATCATATAGGAATTTAAGCAGGTTGTCATCCATAGCAGGAAACAGCCGTCTTGCTAAAGAGCTAATGAAAGGAAAATGAAAAATATGGAAAAATGTCATGGTTTTTTAGGAAATAAAATTTTATAATGAAGACTATCCATTTCAAAAAGTCTTTTAAAAAGAATGCGTTTTTTAAAATTTGATTACATGTATTTCACAGTAAATTTTACCTAGCCTTATTTCCAAATACATTTCTCTCAGGGACAAAGCCAGAATAAAATAACCTTATTTTATTAAATTCTTAGTATTGATAAATAACTTCTTAAGGATTTCCTCTTATTCTGACTAAATCACAAAACCCATCTTCAGTCTAAAAAGTAAAGCTGAGTCAGAAAAAATCCTTATGTTCATTAGGACTGATTTCATCTTTAATTTATAAAAATTGAGATCAACAAATTTCATTTGATTTGCTATCAAATAATTTGAAATATTCACCCTCAAGAGAATCCCCAATCATATCTCTCCATAGTTACAACTCTATTAAACATTTAGTTAGTTCCAGTAAACATCAAATAAAACTCTATACCATTATATCAGCAAATTGTTACCTTAACATTGTGAAAATATAACGAGGGCTTGCAGCATCTTTGCCACCATGAAGCCGAGTTCCAAACTGACCGATAGGCTGAAGCAAGTTAATGTTGTTACTTCCCACAAAGTTCTGAGCCAAATTCACAATAGTCATCATCAATGCTTGCTATAAAATAGAAACAGACAGAATAAAACATTAATACTCTAAATTTTCTATACATATTCCCTAATTTTTATTAAAATCCAAACTCTCCTTCTTTTACATTTCAAAGTCTTTATGCAAGGAAAAACATTTTATTATGCTTAATTATCATTCTTCATGCCAATAAGCATAGCTCTTAATTGATCCCAAACTTAATGCTTACTTCTCCATGATGATAAGCAGACATCTCAGCAACAGATCCAGCCAACTGGGCAACTTTTACTTCACGTTTATCATTCCTCTTGAAACAGGTAAATAAAACTTTTCGTTGGCCTGGTTTAAAGCCTAGTTTTAAAAAGAACAAACCTCTTTTAGAAATATTACTCAAAATCTAATTGTAATCTTTCTTTTAGTGCTCCATATATTCAAAAGTGTTCCATATGTTCAAGAAAGAAAAAGATATACTTTGTTTTGAAAAATAACTGACTAAAAATAATTACTTGAGATTCTGTAACAAAGTGAGTACATTCTAACACCTTTTTATACCATTTCACTCTACTCCAAAAGTGAAGTACCAATTGAAAGACCACCTCTGGTCTTACAGAACTGCTCAGCGGCAACAAAGTTCTCTCATAGGAGATTCCAAATACTCCTATGCCCAAAATTTAAGTTGTAACCAAAGTAGCAACAAACTACCAATGCATCTGAAACTATTATTACCATAAGGATAACCTTTATAAATAAGGTTATTTATAAATAAGGTATTGTGGTAGTTAAGAATGCAGGCTTTAGAATCTCACCAATATGGATACTCTTCTCAACTTGGCTGTTTAACATGACTTTGCACAAATTACTAAACCAGTAAATCTCTGTCCTCATCAGTGTAACAGAAATAATTACCTTCCTAATAAGGTGATCATAAGGATTACATGAGATAATGTAAGCAAAGCACTCTACTTTCTTATCATTCTTCTTGCTCTAGACCAGGGGTGTCCAAACTTTTTTCAACGTTTTTCACCAAGGGCCATATGCGGTAAAATACACAAACAGCCGGGCCACTCACTCGAGGTGAAGTACGTATTGCCTCACCTGGTTTATTTAAGTCAACTAAATATATTTTTGGAATTTTCTGTGGGCCAATAAAAAATGGAATGCGGGCCGCAGTTGGCCCGCGGGCCACAGTTTGGACACCCCTTGCTCTAGACCAATGAACATAGTAACAAACTTTTCAGTATATGCCAGCTATCGTCATCACCATCGTGAGCCCAGAGCATTGTCTAAACAAGATGATAAATATGGCCCCTTTCCTTGAGAATTTTATAACCTAATTGAGGAGGCAAAATTAACACAAGTGAAATAATGGGCACACATTATTGGCATAGACGTTAAGGCAGCTGAGACCAATTTAGACTGAAACTGTTAAAGAAGATTTCATAGAAGGGATGTAACTTAAAGCTAGAACTTGATGGCCAGGTAGAACCATCTACTAGTAGCTAAAAAACTGAGGAACACAATCAACTAACTTGCTAAAAGTGACAAAATGAAAATTTTAAAGTTCTAGATAGAAGAACAAAATCTACTCCAGTTACCAGGTAGCAGTTTCTAAATTTTTTTTTTTTCAAGTTAAATAAGTTAAAGTATTGAGGTATAAAGATGTTTTTAAAATTTAGTCTCTGATAAATATTTTAGACCTTATTAAAATCCCATTTTATTTATTTTAGGAAGTCTTCAATGAACTTGGGGCAAATAAAATCTGCCTTTAATTTTCCTGAAAAATTCAAAGAGTTTTAAAAGATTCAAATGAAGTAATAAAAAAGATTTCAGTCCTACCAAAATCTCTGTAAAGCAATTTCAGAATTCTAAAATTTATTATAAGGATACCTTAAAGTACATGAAATTAAAATATGAATGAAAAACATTTTTAAATGAAAGTTACTTACCATCAACAAGAGATGGTATAGATCTTTCATTGTCTGAGTTTGAGAAGAGAATCAATTCCTTGTTGATGAAATCATTGTACGTCAAATGCTTTGTTGCTGTACCATATAAAAATTGCTAAGAGAAAAGTTATATAACAATATTGTCATTATTACTACATCAATTTTAGTCTCTTTCTTTCTTCCCCCAGATCACCACTCTGTTTGACTAACCTCTGGTAAGCCATGTAACCTACGCTGTCTCCGATCTTCCATAAAATTTGTTAACCATTCTTTTCTGTCATCAATCTTCTTTTTACTGAATGCCTGAAAGATTTCAGTCAATGATTTCACACATTAAAAAAGCAAATAAATTTCATTATAAAATTTATGAAGGCAAATAACTATTAGTTTCTGGGAAATTAAGGGTTTTTTCCCCAATATTCTTTTATCAAAAATACACTTGAACAGAGGTCTTTCAATTAAAGAACTATGAAAGCAAGGCATAATCAAAGTATTCGGGGTCGGGCAGAAACATTAAAATCAACTAGTCTGGGCATTAGAATTCAAAAGAGACTTATAGATAACCAAGACTAGGAAGAAAGTTACAGGAGGTAGGGGAACAGATACTGGACAATTTTTTTTTAATTAGTTTATTACCAAGGTAATGGCAGCATCATCTTCAGGACCAGCGTATCTAAACAAGATGCGGTGCCTTTCCATATCAGCAAAATATTCCCTTGCTTCTTTAGATGTACTGGTACCCAACCCTGTACAATTTTAAAAATAAAAGTGAAAATAAGCCAGCCAGGGAAAGACAAATACTGTATGATCTCATATGTGGAATCCAAAAAAGTTGAACTCATAGAAAGGACTAGAATGATGGTTGCCGGGGGCTAGAGGAAGGTGGAAATGGGGAGATGTTTGTCAAAGAGCACAAACTTACAGTTAAAAGATGATTAAGTTCTGGGGATCTAATGAACACCATGGTGCCTACTGTTAAAAGTATTATATCGTATACTTGAAAATTGCTAAGAGTAGATGTTAAATGTTCTCACCAAAAAAAAAAAAAAAAAAAAGGAACTATGTGAGGTGATGGATGTCTTAACTAACTTGATTATGGTAATCACTGTACAATGTATATGTATATCAGCTTATGTTGTACATGTTAAATATATACAATTTTACTTGTTAATTATACCTCAATAAATCTGAAAAAATGTTTTAAGTGAATCATGAATATCAATGGTTGTTTAAAACCATTAGATCAGAAGCTGATGGATCAAGCTGGCAACACCTGTACCAACTGATCAATTTTAGTAGACAGAGAAAGACAAGCTATATATTACATGTCTTCTGACATAAGTATACAACACTGACTATTAAATGTTTTTGCCACATACATCTAATCCAAATGTGATCAAGCCTCCAATATGACTATCAGTTAACAGAAAATAAGGGGCAGAGGAACATGCTACATATTTAATGAAACTACAGGGATAATCAGCAAAGTCCAGAATGTGAGACAAAACAATCCAACTTTTTGAACAAATAAATTGTAATTAAAAAGTATAAAAGGAGAAACATTAAGATTTAAGACACATATATAAATGCAATGTGTGTGGACCTTGTTTGGATCCTGATTCAACAACAACAAAAAAACCACCAAAAATAGTTTTAATAAAATCAGGAGAATTTTAGCACTGCATAAATATTCGAGGTTATTAAAGAATGATACCACATGGTTATGGACATTTAAAAAATTATTTTAGAGATACATATTAAAGTATTATAGAAATAATAAAATGTCTGGAAGTTCTTTCAAACTAATGGTGTAGCAATGAGAAGAGTTTAGATGAAGCAAGATGGGCCATGAAATAGTGATTGCTGAAGTGCATGGGAAACATTCTATACTACTCTCTATAAAATTTTCCATAAGTAATTCTTTAAAAATCAGCAATAGCTATTTTTGAATTCTAAAAGAGATAGACATTTACAATATTTTATAATGCTGTCATAAAAAATACATTTATGTCAATAGTAATATCACAAAATTTAAATATTTTAAAAAACAAACCTTTGTAGTATTTTATTTTCCAGGCTTTCTGGTTTTCTATATGTTTTTTCCACTCATCAAATTCAGGAATACTGTAGAATGAAAGTTCCTGCTTATTTTTGCTTGCCTTAAATTAATTAAAAAAAAATTAGTTTTTCTGCTACCCTTCAAGACAACAGTATAAAAATATATTAATGTAAATAGTACCTTTACAATTGGAGTAATGAACTCTTCAAGAAAACCATGCTTCAAAAGAGATGGCCAATTGTGATGGATGAAATTAATAAGCAGGCCTTTTATGTGAGAACCATCTTGATCCTAAATAAATGTTAATAAAGAGTGCTATAATAATTTTATGAAATATACTTATATAACCAAATTTTAAAATGTATGAATGCAGCAAAGAGGCAAAATTCCATTCAAATTTCAGAACTACATTTTAAAAAACAGTAGATAATATTCTTTAGAAAATTACAGTAAGAAATTTTCTTACAATTCAAACAGAGAACATAGGTAATGATAGATTGACTCTTCCTATCATTACAAAATACATTGTTATATCTGTTTTGTAGTTTACCCAGATTTCACTAAAAGAACGATTTAAGGATGGAAACACATCAAACATGTTTATAATGCTACTTCAGGAGACAATGAAAGGCAAAATCCATGGAGAACAGGTATTTACAAGTCTTCCCTTGACTTAAAACCAGCTAAATTTCTGCTTAAAACTATATAGCAGCTTATTCAGTTGAAGATTTTCTCTACAAATGCTTTTAATTAGAGAACATAAGAGAAAAAGCAGTTGGATGCATTTTCAATTTTCTAGTTCTTTACTAATTAATGCCCTTTAACTATTCAAGTCCTCCTAGTTTTTGTACATCACAAATTATGCCATCATATACAAATATTAACCATTATCCTAGTGGTTAATCTTTCTCACTTGTAATTTTCATCCTTTCCTTCTTACTTATAGGTAGGCTTCAACCCCATAGTACTACAGTGTGTTCCACTCTCCTCATATTTATTACATTTTAAAACATTTTTAAAATAACTAACCAAAAAGATGACTACCCAATAAATTAGATAATGTAAAAGTGCTTCACACAAACAGTGCCGTTAAACAATGTTTCCTTCCCAGTTGATATACAATCACTTTCACTTGTACAGTTTTGGAGCAAATCTCATGAAACAAAATATTAAAAGGACAATCTGAAAAAGATTTGAGTTTTAAGTATGTGGCGACTATTAAACCAACCTGATCAGTCATAATCATAATCTTTCCATAGCGTAAAGTTTTCAGAGATTCTGCATCATCATAACTTTTTTTGTATTGTAGACCAACTATTTTAATAATATTGTTTATTTCTGCATTTTCCATGATCTATAGATGAAGGAAAAGAATTGAAAGCATTTTAAAGTGTTGAAATATACAAAAAGTGAGTCACAATTTACATTTAAAAATTCAACTGTTTTAGTAAATTATGAAAACGCCATATATATATGTGCGCATATATACATGTATATAATAAACATATACCTGTTTATGAGAAGCTTCCCGTACGTTAAGAATTTTTCCCCTGAGTGGAAAGACTCCATATCTGTCTCGACCAATCACACCTAATCCAGACACAGCCAGCGATTTGGCAGAGTCTCCCTCTGTAAGTATCAGTGTACACTCCAGGGAATGTTTGCCACCTGAGAGAAATTTGAAAAGACATATACTCCACAACCTTAATTTTACCAATGAGAAAAATGAAGCCAGAAAAATTAATAATCACAATGGTGATAGCAAAAGACTGTAAGAGTCATCTTACATTATGCTCAGGGTAGTTTAAATACTAAGTATATTTTAATTCCTATCCCCTGAAAATTAGTAACATGTGGCACATGTGGCAATTTTATGAAGTAGAATTACACTCTGAACATAAAATCCTATAGTCTAACTATGTGTGGAAAATGAAAATTTTCTATAACGGGATAAAACTTGAATCTTTAAAAAAGTCTAAATCTTACCAGCATCATTGGCATCATCCAGTTTGGGAATACCTTTGATTTTACTGTACTTTACTGATGAACACTTCTTGTTCAACTGAGTCTGCGCCTTAAATTTCACCCAATTCAGTATACTTTCTACAATGCCACAGTTAGAGGCCTAAAAATCAAAGAATAATGATATACAAACAAGCCAAACAAGCCAGAAGTTCATACAGTTAGCTAAAATTAATGGAATACTTGGAATCTGTGCAGTTACAAGGCAAAACAAAAATGGAAATGATAATAATGATACATGTTGAATTTTATTCTAACTACAGTAAAACTAACTCAAGAAGCTATTTTACTGAAATATAAACACATGAAAAAGGGCAACTTCACTACAAATGAAAAAATTCTATTATAATAAATTCCAGAGAAATATACATAGCTTTTGTTACAAGTTAATTTTACTAAAATTAACACAGTAAAAGCTGATCCACCCATGAATTTACTAGCTACTAAATTCTAGACACTGACATTTCTGATATTTCTCAATACAAAAATGTGAATTTTGACTTCGCTATGAAAAAAAGATTAACACGAAGAGAACATGAGGATAAACTCAAGAACTCAAGAACAGTACTTATTCTTTAAAATGTTGATGAGTATTTCAACATTATATATTGTGTGCCACTCTGCAATTAATGTGACAAGATGTTAACCCAAAAAGAAAAAAAAGTGAAGCACCTCCAAATTGGAGTTATTTTTCATCATCCTGGTTTTAGCTGTACGAAATAGTTTTCTGGATGTTTGAGATATAAAAAGAGGTAAAGTATATTGCCAAACCTAAACTTAATCTGAAAAAAAAAAAACACGAAAAACTATAAAATCTAAAATCAAGTCACTTCATAATGAGAACTTTTATGAGGGCAGACATTTGGGAAAGCATTAACATAGGGTCATTTGTATTTAGAATTATGATCAGATCCAAAAGTATATAAACTTTAAGCTAGAACCTCAAAAATAAGTTGTTTTTGTTTGTGAGAACCTACCTTTGAAATTCCAATAATGGATTTTAGTAAATATGTTGTCACTGTCGTAATTACACTCCTCCACCAAACTATAAACTTCCAAAGTGGAGGGCTGTAATTTATTCATCTTTACATTCTCAGTGCAAACACATTTGAAGGCATTCTGTATATGCTTATCTAACATGTTTATCGATGCTACTGCTAAACAAGGGAACTGAGGCAAATGTTGCTTATATACAACAGATTATAAGAAGCTATTAGCAGTAGCAAGGCTCAGTTATAAATCTAAGATTACTTACACTCTCAACTTGTTTCAGAAATGTTAAGGCGGCCTAAATATGTACAAAGTAAAATAAAATTCTAAAATATGTAGAATATGGTAAATTTTATTACACACGTTACCACAATTTAAAAAAAAAAAACACATAAAGGTAAAAATCAGTAGATCAAGTTGAAATGAGTAGAAAAGATGAAATCATTAGTCCTATAAGGACCTGAACATTTGTTAGAGGGACATCTGGCTTTATACTATACTGGTCAATGCAAAGCTAAAAACACAATTAGCTGCATGATTCCCTACTTTAATTCTTGGCAAAATAATCAATTGTTTGATGAAACAAAGTCTACCCTTTTAAGTTTGCAGAATTAAGTGTATTAGTTTGTAGTATAAGTATGCCTATACTACAGTTAACATAAGAGAGAAACTAATCACAAATAAGGAAAGAAAACTACTTAAACAACTCTCAATAACAACACTTAAAAAATAATGCAAATTTTACTCACTGCTTTAAAAAATTTTTCTGACAGTTGGCATTTAGACCCAAAACTTTTGGGCTGCAGAGTCATGTTTTCTTTAGTCTGAGAATCAAAAGTTGGATTTTCGATAAGGCAATTAATAAAAACCCACATATGGTTTTTTACCTGTTGAAAACATATAAAAAAAAGTCAACATCATTTCAGATATTATTTAATAATTCAACAGAATATATAAAGCTTCACTTACTTGAAATGGTTTCACTGATACACCAGCTTTGTTCTTTTTCTTGACTACTTCAATCAGTTTACTGACAACTTGATCTACTACATAATCCACGTGCCGTCCACCCTAAAGAGGAAGAAAAAAAAAAAAGAGAGAATACAAAATTTTCTATATTTAGGGTAGCAAAACACTTACGTATTTTTTTCTAGAATGAGTAGTTAAGTCTTCACAATACTGACTTTGTGAAGTCAGTATTATTAACCCCATTTTACAGAAGAATAATATGAGTCTCAGAATAGTACAGTTGGGATTTAAACAATAAATGCCTCTTTGGCCATACAGCCAATTAGCCAACTTCATACAAAGTAAAAACAATTGCTTATGTTATATGTCCAATGGAGTTCATCAAGGTTATGAGAAAGTAAAAATAGCTTAAACTACAAAAATCTAACCTGCTATTCATCAGATTAGAATAAAAGATATAGATAAAGCCAGCTGCAAAGTTAACAGGAAACATTATTTCTCCTTAGGACTCACTGCAGCTGTAAAATGTCACAACAACCTCTTTCCTTAGGTGACTATTGCTTTCTTTCTCTTTTTTTTAAATTAAAATGTATTGGGGTGTCAATGGTTAGTAAAATTACATAGGTTTCAAGTGTTCAATTCTGTAATACATCATCTATATATCACATTGTGTGGTTTGTGATATTAAGAAAAAAGAAAAAGCAACAATAAAAAATACATATTTGCTTGTATATGCTAATAAACATGCCTATAAGTAAGAATGAATACTACACATTACTTAATACCAAGAGGTGAGAACCATTTGGTCAGGAGACAGGAGTAGGAAAGATAATTCATAGTATACATTTTATCCATATTTTTTTAAACAATGTGGTAATGTGTTCTAAATGTGTTCTAATGTGTTCTAAAACCTTAAATAAATCTATTTATTTAAAATTGAAAAAAAAATCAATTGAATGAAAAAAGAGACACTGAAGTAAGAATGAGTACTGTCATGGTGGTGGTAATGATACACACAAGATTTAAATTTAGGGATTGTGGCAACCATTGTTAGTTGTCCATCCAACATCATTCTCCTCTTTTACTTATTGACAAACCCAAATTTGTTTGCTTCTAACTGGCAACATGCCCGATTAAAAAGATTCACCAATCTGGACTCCCTTGAAACTAGAAGTAGCCACTTGACTGAGTTCTACTCAGAGATGTTAGCGGAGGTGCACTGGATGGTGCTTCCAGGCAAACTATTGTATCCTTAATAAAAAGGGAGTGATTTAGTTGGCATATGCAATTATCCAACCCGAGTCTCTCTCCCTAGAATTTAGAAATGAGGTTCAGACATACAGCAGACATCCTAAAAGGCATGACGATGAAAGCCAGATGCTAAAGATGGCAGAAAAGAAAGCGAGGAAGAGCATGGGATCCTGATGACACTAGAGTTAGAGTACTAAGACTGCCTACCCCCAGTCCCTCGTTATAAGAGGAAAAATAAAACTATTACATGTTTATGCCGCTGTACATTAGGTTTCTATTACATATAATAAAATTATAATGGATGCCAAGATTTCTGTTGACAAGAGAAAATGATGCTAGATTATAAAATACTGAACATTAAAAAACTTAAAACTTGAACAAGAGTGACAAAGTGATAAATCACAGTTTTATATTATTCTAGGGATACACACTTATATTACCTAATACTTTATTATGGTAAATGGATAAAAGCTTCTCAGTGAAAAAAATTTCATATGATTTTAAAATCCAAAAACCTACAGAAGAGGCTTCAAACTCCTTAAAATGGCAGATAACACATTCTACAATCTGACTCCCAGACTCATTTCCTATTTGTCTTTCTTCTACATTCTAAATTCAGAATGCAGAATAAGGAATTTATCACTCCAAATTTCATAAAATATAAATTATTCAACTATAAACATCATATACTTATTTCTCAACGGATATTAAATTATCACGCAGCTATTTCACAGAAAACAAGCTTTCATTTTCATAAGTCAATTTTTGATTTCACAAAAGCAGATTTGAGGGGTTTTTTGCTGTTGTTATTGTTGATTATTCTGCTGTTTTTAATGAAGCATCCATTGTTCTACCAATGACATAGAAACAAAAAAGAATTAGCAGACTTACTTTTGTTGTTGCAATACTATTTACAAAGCTGATTTGCTGGAATCCTTTTTCACTCAACGTGAGACAAACATCCCATCTTTCATTTGCAAGTTCATGAATAACTTTCAGGGCCACTCCAGTTTCATCCAATTTGTCTTTCACATAAAGATCTACATAACTTCGAAATCCATTTACCTATTAATTTGAAAAACAAACACCATAAACAATCTTATATTGGTGGCTCAACTAGGTGAACACTCTCATTTTTTATTTCTCCTCATTCACAACAGCTCTTAACTCTGCAGATCCAAACCTTCATGACTTTCCCCTATTCTACACCTTGATTTCTACACCCTTTAAAAAGCAATTAATTTTATATGTACTTGATAAAGAAAAGTTATGAATGGATAGCTGGACAGGTAAATTACTATAAAATCTTTCAAAAGTTTATGTCTTAAAAATGACAAAGTAGACTTCCAGTTTGAGTTCAGACATGGAGATGGCTAAAGAAAGGGAAAAAAAGAAGAAAAAAAAAGTTTCTCCCCTTACAAGAAAAGAGCTGGTCAGACCACAAATTAATTTTTAATGAACCCACAAAAAAACTGAGATTACAGCATATCTGGCCACCCTGAGTCTGAAGAAAGGCAGGTATCTGTAGGAGACTCAAAACCTAAGCATTTGCTTAACTGGGGCAGAAGCTGCCTAATGTCATATAAGCCAGTAGGAACATTAAACCAGAAATTTTCACAAACTGCTATAGGATAAGTGTGGACTAATATGAGTGTATGAAGCACCTGAGGGCTGTAGTCGTAAGGAATTACTACTCTTTTGTAGGCTTTTCCTCCAGGAGTCCCAGCAGGTTCTCACAGGGAAGAGAGAATCTAGAAAATGTTCCCCCCATGGTGCTGGTGGGAGGAGGAGAACAGTAGCCACTGGGAAGTCCATTCAGAACCCATCTCCCCTACCAATAAAACTCTTAATTTGCCTGGGGAAGGATCGTACTGGAGAGCATCGGTGAAACAGCACTGCAGCTGGAAGAAAGTAATTCTGTCCTACCCCATCCTGCTTCTGTATCATTTAAGTTATAAAAAATAAAGATATTGTGCAGAGCAGGGAGCTTCAAGGATACTGAAAGAAAACACTATTGGATAACTGCTGCAGCTAGGGGAAGAAAATAGAGGGCAGAGAAAAAATCTCTACCTCTAGAGGAGGGATAGAAACATCTGTAAAGGCCAAATCCTTAAGACACAGGCCCACTGTGCATGCCAAAGTCTGAGATGTAATCAGACATGAGAGTTTCCCACAACCCTCCATCATGCTAACAGGCCTCAAATAATAACAGTGGGCTTTAGCTGGGAGAGATCAAAGAGACAGACCCTACTTGAGGGGCATTTCAAAGGGAAAGCCCAAAGCAAAGATGAAAGATAAAAACAAGGAAGAATTTGAAGTCTCTGGTACCCACAGCAACAAACCAGAACACTAGTAACTACAGCAACAACCAACTGCAAAATATGGCTCATTTCCTATATAGAAGAACATAAATCCTTATACTAAAACTTACTTACTCAGTATCTACTACTCTATACAACAAAGCTGATTTTTGAAAAAACTTTAGAAGGCATGCCAAAAGGTAAGAAAACACAGTTTGAAAAGACAAAGCAATCATCAGAACCAACCTCAGATACGTCACAGGTATTTTAACTATCAGAGCATTTAAAATAATTATGACTCATGTTAAAGGCTCTAATGGAAAAGGTAGACAACATGCAACATAAGCAGAGAGATGGATGCTATAAGAATCAAATGGAAATGGTAGGAATCAAAAACAGAAGATATGAAGAATGCCTTCAGCAGGCTCATCAGTAGACTTGACACAATAAAAAAAAATCTGTGAAATTAAAAATAGGGCAATAGAAATTAATAAAACTGAAACACAAAGAGAAAATAGAGAAATAAAGCAGAGGAAAACATCTAAGAGCTTAGGACAATACCAAACCATATAACGTATGCATAAATGGAATACCAGAAGAAAAAGAAAGAATAGTGCAGAGAAACATTTGAAGAAATAATGGCCAACATTTTTCCACAATTAGTGAAAGACACCAAACATGAGATCCAAGAAGCTCAGAAAACACCAAACAAAATAATGCAAAAACACACATATACACAAAAACACATAAACACTGAAGCATACCATACCGAAAACAAAAACAAAGAAAAAATCTTCAAGGCAGCCAGAGGAAAATGAAACACCTTACCAACAGAGGAAGAGGAAGAAGGATATGAACTACAGCTGACTTCTCATCAGAAACCATGCAAGCAAGAAGACAACGGAGTGACATCTTTAAAGTATTGAAAGAAAAAATAACTGTCAACCCATAATTCTGTATCCAGTGAAATTCTACAGCCTTTGAAAGTGAAGGAAAACAAAGACTCTCTCAGAAAAAAATAAACTGAGGGAATTTATTGCCAGCAGGCTATCCTACAAAAAATGTTAAAGAAAGAACTCCAGGCAGAAGGACTATGATTAAGATCAGAAACTTAAATCAACACCAAGAAATTAAGAGCACTGGAAATGGAATAAAGTTAAAAAATAATCCTTTATTGTACTTTTAACTGCTCTAAAGTATAAATGACTGCTTAATGCATTAACAGCAACATCACTAACTGTGGAAAAATTTCTGCCATCATTTTTTTCAAATGTTTCTTCTGCCTCATTCTCTTTCTTCTTCTTCTTCTTCTTCTTCTTCTTCTGGTATTTATAGCATATGCAAAAGTGAGAGGTATAATGACAATGACACAAGAAATTGGAGGGAGATCCTGAAGATACACTGTTATAAAGTCCTTTTGCTCCATATGAAGTGATACTGATAAATTATTTGAGGGTAGACTAAAACTATTTACAAATGAACTTGTAAACCGTAGACAACCACTGAAAAAGTTTTTTAAAAAGGTATAAGTAAACAGAAGTGGTAAAATGGAATCATTAAAAAAAATTGCTTACTTAAAAGCAGAGAAGGCAGAATAAAAGGAAATAAGAAACAAAGGACAAATACAGTGAATACAGTGAATAGAAAACAGCTAGCAAGATGGAAATTTTCATCCAAATATATCAATCATCACTTTAAATGGAATCATCCAAACAAACTGGTTAAAAGAAAGAGATTAGGTTTTAAAAGATCTAACTATAAACTATAAGCCATCTACAAAATAACCAAGCATTAGCTATTTCAGATGACACTTACAGGCAATTTCTTTCCATTAAACATGACCTTGACCCCTTTGCATGAACCAGCCAGATCATAAGCTCTTCTGGTCATGAGGGCCACAATATCCTTGTCAAGTTTTTCCATCTTAAATTTGGACAAATCTGGTTGGAATGTTATGCATGTATAATCTTCACCATCAAAATGTTTAATTTTGGCTTCAGAAGTCTTCATCATATTATTCATCCATGTCTTTAAAAGAAAAGATATTCAAATATTTCTTTAATGCTTTTGTATTTTATAATACATAAAGACTTAGTTCATGGAACACATTTACCACAACTACATCCATTTTCAGCTTCACAATAAACCAAACAAATTATTTAAAATTATACTATTAAAGATGAAAAAATTTTAAATACTACTATTTAACAACCTAATGTTGAAAATAAACAAAATAAACTGCACAACTTTATACACTGTTGTTAATAAATTATCTTTCGAATTCTTTAACATGACCATATAGAATTTTACAAAAATAAATAGGCATGATGTTTTCCTGAGAAAATTATTTTAGTTTATTTAAAATTTTAAGCTATTTTCAAAGGCTTACAACAAGAGTAAAACAAAATTTTGAAATATGAATTCCATGAATCGAGGAATTTTTCAAACATTCTAAGTGAATGCATTTCATCTAGTCTTTGAGGTTCAGGACATTGTCATTAATACTTAACTAGATTAAAAGAAAAGTCTTGAAGTATTTTGTTTTAGGAATGGGAGGAAGACAGGCTTATATAAAACCTCACAGGCATTCTGAAGTCTTTTTTGCTCTGTGACTTGTTTAACACTTTAAAATAAATAAATACACACACACACACACACACACACACACACACACACATCATTGTAATTTCCCTAAGGTTCTATTATCTTAGCAAAGCAACAAAACATGAGTATTAAAAGAAAAAATAAAGAAATTAAACTCATTTCTATCATACCTGCTTAAAACTATGTTTGTATTCTTTGCAAGCAGTTTCTACTGTAAACTTTGTACTGAAAATATTACAAAGTTTTGCACCATAACCATTGCGACCACCTGTAAGAACAATTAAATGTGAAGGTTTAATAAAAATAACTTTAAAGGGACTTAGTTAACTAACCTAGTATAGGGCAGGTCTGTACAAAACAGTTTGACTTACTGCATTATTTTACCAATCATCAATTGAATATTTCAGAGTATAAATTGTTTTCTTTTAAAGAAAAATACAATATGATTTAGCACATATAGTAGTATAATTAAAATACGCATTCTGTAGATTAATTATCAATTATCTTCGTCACAATTTTTTTACAAATTAAGCTTGGTATCTCCTATAATCCAGTAAGTCTATGTGAATATGAAATCTGAGCTTTCTATCAAAGTCAATTCTCTACTACAAAATTTTAATCTATTATCACTTCCTAGAGCCTTGATTTTGAAAAACAACAAAACAAAACAAAAACTATCAACCTACTTGGGTAATGTAGATAAGTAGGAAAACATTTGGTCTGCTCAAAGCATTTACAACTCTATTTATAGAGTTAGATTTTCAATCTTGATCCTCTTTTAAAAAAGAGTTTAAAAGTAATTTAACTGATACCAAAAGACATGGTGCTTATGGAATAAAAAAAACTCACGTATACAGGAATCACACATCTTACTTTCATCAGTAACTCAAAACTCAAAGTGTCAGCCAGGTTAGAGTTCCAGGAGTTTTAGCATACATAAATGCACTATCAGAGTTAAGCTTTTAAACTGTCTCAGTTAGACTATACTCAAAACAATACTTATATACATGATAGTTTTTTACAGATATTAATTCTGAAAATAATGTTTTCTCATAACTATACAGATTTCCTCTTTTGTCATATTTTATATAGGAGCAGTAAGAGATTTTAATAAAAATTTTGATGAGCCATTTGGACTTTACCTGTTACTTTTTTCTCATCATCGTCATAGTTACTGGATGTTAAAAGCTGTCCAAAAATTAATGCAGGAACATAAACTTTCTCTACTTTGTGTTCTACTACTGGAATGCCTTTCCCATTATTCCAAATGCTTATAATGTTAGATTCACTGTAAATAAGCAGAATTTAGAGCTTAGTTTAAATATATATTAATTAATTTCCATTAAAAAGTAAAGTAATCCAGAATAAATCTGAATGATTATACTCAAAATACCAGTCATTACTAATTGGAAGACATTCACTCATCTTTCAAGAAACTACTTGCTGAGGACACACATTTCTATCTCTGAGTTATAATTCAAATTAGGACCACTAAGATCTGCAAGTAATACTGCAAAATTTCTCAGGAAAAGAAACTCTTCTCAATCTCCCAGAAAACCATAACAGCAGGCTTTTACAAGAAGTATGCCAGAGATTCCATTTTATTTTCATGTGCATTAGCCATGATCTTCTTGCTTCATTCTACCACTATACCACCTGTGAACCACAAGCTCTGCAGAGCCAGCAGCCATTGCCATTTTTAATTTCCTACCTAACTGCTGCAGCAATGTAGATGAAAAATCTACAGTTCAGCCAGCCTGAACTGTATTCTATTCTTAGCCTAAACATTAGAGGGTCGCTTGTATTGTGGCAATCATAGTCATAAATTTTTTTTAATGGTTTTAAAATATGTAGATTTTACCAATTTTAGGTCTTTTAGGTTTTCCTACCACAAAACCATCCATTTTAGCCCTGAATTATGGTATGGAGTAGAGGCTTCTGCAGCTAATAGGAACTTTACATTGGTAAGTCCTGATGGAAAATTTTACATACCCTATTGAGTAGTATATACTATAATAACTTTACCAATTTAACAGCCAAATTTGCAAAGAAACACAGCTTCATAGCCAACACTGAGAACTGACTTAAAAAGCTATCCTTTACCAATCTGATTCGCAATTATTCGTAGACACTGTTTCACTCACACATATATACCTTAATCTCTTAATTAAAAATTAAAAGTATTTATTACAACCGAAAAATATTGTTATAAAAGCCAAAATGAAAAGCAAAGATCCAAGGGGAAATTAATTACATCAAAAAAGTTTTAATAAAACTAAAAAACAACTTTTAATGCATTATCTTCTTTCCTCAAATCAGTAACCAACTTTTATTTCCCTCACTCTCCAATATGAGTTCAACTCTCTGAATCTCTTAAACTCAAATTTCAATATCATTTTTTATTCATATCTCTTGATCATTCTCTAGTCATTAGTCATCAAGACTTATCAGTCTGTCCTATTAGATTCAGTTCATATCAGTATCAGTTCTTTCATTCCAAATGCCAGTATATAAGTCTAGACAGAATAATACTACCTTAAATATTGATTACTGCAGTAGTCTTTTGCTAGCCACTCCCCTTAAACATATTCTGCCTACCAGTTATGGACTTACTACACCTTTTATAACCCTTTTTTGCTCCAGAACATAGAAGCACTTCTACCTTTTCTATAAAATCAAGCTTAAAAGTCCTCTACTACATGTTCAAGGCCCGGTATCTATATCCCCACTTATAGTCATAAACGATAAGTATTCTGCAACATTCATCCTATTTTTTCCCTCAGATCAGTTTCATTACTCATCCATGTTAATTCTAAATTCTTCCATTTCTTTGTTTATTGGCATTTCCCTTGACTATAAATGTCTTTTCCCTCTCTAGCCAAATTTTACCCTACCTTCGAGGGTCAGTTTATGACTTCAGTTCTCCATTAAGCCTTTTACTCAGCCTGTAACAATGTTTCACAACCCTCCGTACATTGAGATTAGCAAAATTCTAAATTATTTAATGGGGACCTCAGGAGATAATTATGTTATCTCACCTGTGGGTAAGCACTATCTACAGGATACACAGCTAAATATTTAAGTATTTAACAGTTTCAAATTGCCTATGGTACTTTCACTGTGTGCCCTATCTCCAGAGGTAAAAATGATGGGCCTTAGGAATAAGGGCCACGTATTACACTATAGTTTTAGACTTCCAAATAGTTCCTATGTTGGGCTTAAAACCTACAATTTATTAAGTACTTATTTTCATGTTAGAGAAAAATCTTACAATCATGCTGATTTACTAATGAAATTACAAAGGCTAAATGTAATGTAGTATTTTACAAAAGGCATGCTAATGAAAACAGGATAAATGTAACAACTTTATTTTCACTCTGCCTCAGTCCTGAAGATAACCACCATCGTGAGATCTAGTTAGCTGAGCACCTGCTATAATATCTTATAATATTAGCAGTTCCTAATTTACAAATGATATTATAATAATGGAAAAGCTCAAATGCCAGTCGTGAAAAATAAATTTAACCCATAATGTAAGTGGAATAGTACTGGAAATAGCCCATAGCTTTGAGTCTCAAAGCACAGTTAATAAAAAAATCAAGTTATTACTCTAGCAGCTGAAACAGCATCCATGGCATCAAAGAGGAAGAAAAATGGTCTCCAAGAGCTCACGTAAGAAAGTACTTTGGGGAAAAAGATCATGAATGAGAGAGGAAACTGTAAGACTATAGTATTCTGGCTATAAGAGGCAAAAATAACAAGGGCTCAAGCAACAGGGAAGCAAAGCAGTACTAACTGTATACATTATTCATTTAAGGAGAATTCCTAAGTTAGGGACTATCTGAATAAAACAACTTAGTATAAAAAATTAAACGAAATATACTTACGGATCAATAGAAACTTTAATACAGGTCATGTTCTTATCCCGCTGTTTATTATCAGCTGCATTAACTACAAAATTAAGTATTTCAATGAGTGATCAAATATGTAGTTACATAAATAGATGGACACAACTACATTGCATCACTACTTAATATAAATATTTGCATATGGTAATACTTAATGAAAATAGTTACTGCTAACTTCTAATACAAAATCTTATTTTCCAAATAATATTCTTTATTTTTATATCACACCAAATCACCGTCATGTCTTCTACCACAAAACAAGGTGAGGGGGTACCTTGTGATATATAAAAACAAATTAAATAAGAACAAACATCCGCAGTTTACAACTCCCTACTTCAGGTTTAAAAGAAAAAAATTGGATTTAATTATATTTTATCTTGGTAACAAATAACTACTTTCTCTTGATCTCCTTCAATAAATTAGTGATTTTATAGACAGATTGAGCTGAAACCAATCAGTTACTTTTGAATTACAAAGGCAGTCTTTAGCATTCTTAGAAATCTCTAAATCCTATGCACTGTAACTGTAAATATATTTGTATACATTAACCACTGCTTCAGTAAAATTTAAACACAGACTAGTTTTAAAATTAAACTGAATCATAGAAGGAATATGTTCCTGACAAACACTATGTAACCTAAAAGTAAAACTGGGTGGATAGTTGGGAGGCAAGAATGAAAGGTGAAAAATATAAGTAAGTGGTTTTACTCTCCTATCCTTTTTCTAAAGATCAACACAATTTTGCTGTCTAAGAAACCTCAAGTGGCATTGATGAGGTGGCAGTGCAGTCTCAGGTTCTTAGCTAAATACATTTCTAAGTGCAAGCATTCCCTAGGAGTCAATTAGGCATTCGAACTTCATCGTGATTTAATTAATCATGTGATGTGTAGAGAGCTCATTTACAACAGTGGTTGTCAAACCTGACTGCTCAACAGAAATGCCTGATTTGTTAGTGAAAAACACAATTTTACATGTCTCATCTCAAACTCATTGAATCTGCAAGGCTCAGGCCCTGTAACATGCTCCCCCAGGTGACTGGGATACAAGCAACTCCCAGATGATTGCGTATACAGGACTACTGGCCAACTTTGGGATTACTAATCAAATACAACACATTCATTTCACAGATGAACAATTAAAACACAAAGATATGAGGCACAGATATAAAAATACTACAAGTTGTATAATTTTCTGGAGAACATTTATAGTCAACATAAAAGCCAGAGATATGCCTTTAAAATTTACACTGTAAATCTGCATATATATATATGTATATATATATATATATACACATTATAATGACATCAACAGAAATAGATGCATTAACTGCATTAACTCTTAAGCAAGTACTCACCCAAGATTTCATCAAAGATCTTGTATAAACCTGGCACAAAAGTAACCTCTCTGCAATTCATTCCTACATCTTCATCATACACCCACATTAGCTGCATTGAGAGAAAAATTCAAAAGGACTCATGTGGTAAAAAAGTGTTTACCATCAGTTTTACACAGTATAAACCCACATCTGTCATTTAAATACTTAGACCTTCAAGTAAAAGAACATATACTTTAGTCACAGTCAATCTCACTGTATTCATATTCAATTTAAATAAGCTCAATATTGAGAAATTGTGCATTTTGTATCGTCCATGTTCTTATTCATACATAAAGTCAGCTTTAATATAATGCAACAATTCCTGAATTGTTAGAAACAGTATTCAAATAAAATAGGAAAAAAACAAAAAAGTATCTTATATTTACTTTACATCTTTACTTCAAGCTGTATATTTTTCTACTGTATAGGAACACAGAGTAAAATAATATGAACACAGCATGACTTTGGAGTCAGAGACCAGCTTTGAATCTCAGCTCTTACTAGCTGAGAGATCTGAGCAAGTTAAATTTATTTAAACTTCAGTTTCCCAATCTATAAAATGGAGGTAACAGTACCTACTTCCCAAAACTGTTAGAATCAAACAAGAAATATGTGTAAGCCAAGTCCATAGTAATTATTAAATAATAATTAGTGTGTATATATAAATTCTAGAATTTAAAGTAAACCACAGCATTCATGAACATAAGCACTGTGTTAAAAGTGCATATCCTCTATACTTTTCACCTCTGATAATTTTTTATCTCCTAGTTTTGTTTTGGTTTTTAAATCTCTAACAAGAAATAAAGACATTTCTATCTCTCTTAGGTTCCTCTCCCTATTTTGCTTATGCCCACAGAGAGAAAAAATTACGTACTTACAAAGCATATAATCACAAAATTTTTATTAAAAAAGATATAAAATACACATTTAATTTCAACAAAATTTAAAAATAATTACCTGTGTCAATGGCTCCACTGACCCAATGTATGTATCAGGACGAAGGAGAATGTGTTCAAGTTGTGTCTTTTTCTGATACACTCTCTCAACAGACATCTTCTTTGAAGAATCATTTCTGCTTGCAGCTTCTGACTCTTCTTTTTTTACAGCATTGTTCTGATCAAAAAGAGTCTAAAATTAACCAAAAAATCAAATTTAAATAACCTACCAAGGGGTAAACTAAAATGTATATGGACACACGATATAGGTTTTCTTTTTAATGACAAAATTATCTTTCAGGCTCACTAATTTTTAAGTCCTAAGAGAACAGTCTATTTACTGATAGTCTAGTTATTTTTATAACACTGTGTGAAACTGCAGTTTTGACTGAGCCCAAAATGTAGGTATACTAGCTAGAACAGCCTTCATCTATTCAATCCAGAAATATAAACATTTCCCAATTCTGTAAGACACTAAGTTAATTTTTGTAGTCCGCAAAAATACACAATGAATGTGAGTTCTATTATGGGTTCACAATGACTGAACCTGGCTGGTTGCAGACGTCCCCAAAACTTCCAGATGTAAGTTCCCTACCATTAAGCTACTGAAGATTATAGTAAAGAATGGGCCAAAGTAACCTACATAAAATAGTAACCTATGTAGTTAGTATACAGTGATATGGCTGACGACACTACGCACGGTTTATGCAATCTCAGATTTTACACTTTTGTAGGTCATGTCAGTCACTTCTTTACGTATCGGCGATAGGCGCCCCATTACTGTGGCACTCTATGACTCCAGTTTCTCTGCCAGTCCTAATTCTAGCCATTCCTACAGCAAGCAGATAAGGATCCCAAGTTCAAATTCCCCTGGTCTGAAGATTTCTTAAGAGCAGCAGAGAACACACCTCTTTCCCTGGAAACCTTACACACAGGTATGGAAAACAGGTAAAACGCTACCTCACTCCTTTTTCAAACACTTACAACTTTTTCCACATCTCCTTACTACCAATCACCACCTCCTCCTCCCAAATGGAGGCAAGAATAAGGAATGTTTGGCTTGCATCTATCAGATTCCTATCAAGTACAAAAAGTTGCCTTCTTGCTTGGGTAATGTCTCAAAAATCAGAAAATATTTGAAATGTAGTTAGCTTTATCAAATTACTATCTATAATTTTCTCTAGAAATAACATAATTAGAAAATAAAATGTTTAAAAAATATTGCCACACTTGTTGACAAATTAAACAATGCATTATTGGGGATTTTTAAATTATAAGAAAATCACCAAATACATAAAATCTATTTTAAAATATTAATCTATTTTATGTACTTCTGCACTACTGCTAACCCCTAGGAAAAGAATATAGATTTCATACTTATCCAAGCCTCGACCTTTATGAATACTTCTCAACCACCAGATGAAAAAAAAATACTTCTCAACCACCAAAAAAGAAAAACATTCCAGTAAAACAAACTCCTTATTTTAGAATGAGTATGTACCAAGATCATTTTGTAAAAACAAAGATTCTTCTTGCAGAGTTGTCACCTAAGATATAGCAATTTGGGGCAACCATCCACAGTTCCTGTTTTTCTGTTGGAGAATGAATTGCTGCCAAAGAGGAGAAAGGAGATGACTGCCAGTTGGTGCTAAAAAGGAACTGAGCCACTCGTTCACATAATCAGCACAGAAAATCTCACCATCACCAGGCAAACAAGAGTGAAACTAGCAAAAGCTTTAGGAACAAGTTTCTTCTCCTGTCTCCTATAGGATACCCTGACTTCACATTACCCTTCTGTTAACATCTCCTCCCCTTTTTCTCCCCGTCAAGGCTGCCATGCTTAATGCCTGCTTTAGCCATATTTCACCCATATAACAACGGAGAAGACCATGCTATCTACCCACCATTAATGAAAAACAAAAACCACAATTTGTTTTCCATCTATGCTCCTCCAGAAATGTCCTCCCAAAGAAAGGGACAAGGGGAGGTAGGGAAGATGGGGGATCCTTAAGATCATAGGAAATGCTAAAATGTCAACTGTGAAAATTAAAAACAAAAACAAAAACAAAACAAAAACAACTCTTTCTCTAGAAGGCATCCAAATCTGAAAGAAACAAAACTGTCACTATTTGCAGATGGCATGATATATAGAAAGCCTTAAAGATGCCACCAAAAACTATTAGAATAAACAGATTCAGTAAAGTTGCAGGATACAAACTTAATATACAAAAATCTGTTGAGTTTCTATACACTAATAACAAACTATCAGAAAAAAATTAAGAAAACAATTCAATTTACACCTGCATCAAAAATAAAATAGCTATTAATAAATTCAACCAAGGAGGACAAGACCTGTATGCTGAAAATTACAAGACAATGGTGAAAGCAACTGAAGACATAAATATATAGAAAGATTTCCCATGCTCATGGATTGGAAGAATTAATATTGTTAAAATTTCCATACTCTCCAAAGCAATCTACAGATTGCAATCCCTATCAAAATCTCAATGGCATTTTTTGACAGAAATCAAACAAAAATCAACTCCAAATGGATTAAAAGACTTGAATGTAAGACCTAAAACCATAAAACTCACAAAATAAAACATAGGTGGTAAGCTCCTTGACATGGGTCTTGGTGATGATTTTTAGGATATTACACCAAAAGCAAAGGCAACAAAAGCAAAAATAAACAAGTGGGACTAAATCAAACAAAAGAGCTTCTGCACAGCAAAGGAAACTATCGACAAAATGAAAGGGCAACCTATCGAAGGAGAAAATATTTGCAAATCATGTATCTGACAAGAGGTTAATATCCAAAATACATAAAGACTAATACAACTTAATAGCAAAAAACCAAACAATCCAATTTTAAAAATGGATAAAGAATCTGAATAGATATTTTTCAAAGACATACAAACGGCCAACAGGTACATGAAAAGGTGCTCAACATCACTAATCATCAGGGAAATGCAAATCAAAACCACAATGAATCAAAACCTCACATCTTCAGAAGGCTACTCTCAAAAAGACAAGAAATAAGTGTTGGTGAGGATGTCTCGAAAAGAGAATCCTTATGTGCTGTTGGTAGGAATGTAAATTGGTGCAGCCATTATGAATAATGGTATGAGGATTATTCAAAAAATTAAAAATAGAACTACCATGTGATCCAGAAATTTCACTTCTGGGTATTAATCTGAAGAAAATAAAAACACTGACTCAAAAAATATGTAATCCCATGCTTACTGCAGCATTATTTACAATAGCCAAGAGATGGAAGCAACCTCAAGTGTCCATCAATAGATAAATGGATAAAGAAAATGAGACACACACGCGCGCGCGCGCACACACACACACACACACACAGAGGAATATTATTCAGCCATTAAAAATAATGAAGTCTTGCCCTTTGTGACAATATAAATGGACCTTGAGGTCATTATGCTAAGTGAAATAAGTCTGAGAAAGGCAGATAATGTATGATCTCACTTATATGAGGAATCTAAAACAAAACAAACAACTAACCCATAGATACAGAGAACAGACTGGAGGGTGCCAGAGGTGGGGGAGGGGGAAAAGGGTGAAGGTGGTCAAAAGGTACGAACTTCTAGTTATAAAATGAGTAAGTCCTGGAGGTATAATGTACAGCATGGTGACTATACTTCATAATACTGTATTGTATATTTGAAAGTTATTAAGAGAGTAGATCTTAAAAGTTCACATTACAAGGAAAATAATGTAACTATGTGATATGGATGTTATATATTAGGTTGGTGCAAAAGTGATTGCGGTTTTTGCAATAATTTTTAACCTTTTAAACCACATTACTTTTGCACCAATCTAACAACAGACTTATTGTGGTGATTATTGCTCAGTATAAAAAAGTACTACTTCTGAAACAAATGAAAATACTTATCACTGGATTTTAAAAAAGAAGAGGAAAACGTGTGTGTGTGTGAGTGTGTGTGTACAGCCATCGGAGAGCTTACCAAGCATACCAAGCACCGTTTCCCAGAAAACAAGATCTAGCCAATCAGCTCTAATGCGTCTTTTGGAGCAAAAATTAATATAAGACCCAGTCTTATTTTACGATAATATAAGACCGGGTCTTATATTAATTTTTGCTCCAAAAGACGCATTAGAGCTGATTGCCAGGCTTTCTTATTTTGGGGGAAACACAGCATTATAGGAATTATTTGAATAATCTCAATTAATCCTCGCAAGAGCTTCATGAAGCAGACACTATTATTATAATTCACTTTTTACAGATAAGGAAACTGAGGTTGGAGAAGTTAAGTGTTTTCCAAAAGCTAACAAAGCTGATGCTTGAAGAAGCTGAATTATGAAACCAGATGATCTAATTAATTGCATAGCCTATATTCTTAAAGAGCATTATGCTATACAAAATTGATACACTTTGAAAAGGAAATGTATTCCCTAGATCTTTGTATAAATGCGAAAGGTTAGTAGAAAGTGATATCGGTGTATCCCAGAAGGCTTTCTTTATCCTGTCATATCAGGGCATAAAAAATGAGTTGTTTTGGTTTTTAATGTTTCCAAATAGTGGGACAGTATAAATGATGGTTAAGAACATAAGCCTGGTTGAAATTTAGCCTCTTTGCCTTAGCCACATCCCAACTGTTTATCTAATTTCTCGACCTGTTTCCTACTCGTCAAATAGCAACGATTACACTGATCTCACCTTTTCTTTAAAATGAGGTTCTATTTGTATTAAGATTAAAAAAAAAAGGAAGCCTGTTTTTAAAAAACATACTTTGTAAAATGCAACTGTTGCCACCACCTAAGTATTGAATACATCTGAAACATACTTCTATTCACGAAAGTTAGCAGAGTTTATAAAGATTGTTTCTAAATGCTGATTGTTTCTAAATATTTGAGAATGTATCTAAAGAACATTGCTACCTGACCACTCACTTGTCTTTATGATTACAGAAGAATGCTCAAGAAGTTAGTATGTTAATTATACAATTTGTTAACAATAACTGAAGTTGGATTAGATATCCCCCCTCTTTGCTAAACACTATAAAGGATACGAACAAGAAAAATACATGGTCTCTGACTACAGGAGTTTATAACCTAATTGTTAAGACAAAATTATCACCCATGAAAGTTACATTAAAAAGAAACATTTGTTTTATGATCCATAAGAGTAACAGAAAAAGATGAGTATAAACTTGGAGGATAAAAGGTTGGTGAGACACTGAATTACCCCTGAAGAGTAATTAAGATTTAGACCGGTAAATAGGAAAAAGAGGAATTCCTGAAAATGATGAGTATAAACTTGGAGGATAGAAGGTACTGAATTACCCCTGAAGAGTAATTAAGATTTAGACTGGTAAATAGAAAAAAGGAATTCCTGATGGATGAAAAGCATGCGGAGTCAAAGTGACAAAAATGAACATGACATGGAGAAGACCCCGAAGAGATAAAGCTAACTACAAGGACTATAGGAAATATGTATCAATCGGGAAGGCACATAATTTATCAAAGAATTGGCTTGAAAATCTGACTAAGTAGTTTAGTTCAGACTTGCAATAATGAGCCACTAAAGCAAGGTTCTTAATATAAATCTTTAAACAATATTTAAATGTATAGTTATGTATCCTGAATTAGAAATATTTGCAGTAAAAAAAATTGTTTTATATTTCATTAAATTTTACTTTTAAAATACAATGTTAATTGTGGTTTTATATTTTAAAAAATAGATGTTTTAGAAATAGATACTGAAATATTTACAGATGAAGTGATGTAATTCTAGGATTTGTTTTGTTTCAAAATAACAAAAAGGGGAAGGGTGGGTGCCCTTTGTTGGTAATTGTTGAAACTTGATAAATAGAGGGAGAGTGTTTATAGTTTTCTGGCCACCACTTTTTTACATACTTAATATTTTCTATTACAATATTTTTTAATCCACCAAATGAGAGTATTACTGGGGAAAAAAGATCAATATTCAGATTGTGGTTAACTGTACTCTCATATTTCCACAAATTTATTTTTTACAACCATTTAAAGGTGACAAAAGACTGCAGTGAAATAGAATCAAAGCTTTACAAATTAAAAGTTAATGCAAGAAACTGTTTGCTTCAGAGAAGGCTTCATAATTGCTGTCAATTTTAACTGAATAGTTTTACTATATTTATATTTTCCACTTTTTTTAAATTTTAGATACTGCAAATCCAATACAAATTATATTACACTACTAAAATAAGTTAATACCAATCTTAAACCACTTTGCTTTGTGGTTTCAGATATTGAAATATAAACTTTTGTGCAGTATCAATGTTAACAATACATGCTGTCATGCATCCCAACAGAAGTTAATACAAGCAACACATGGCATTACCCACCCAACCCCAAAAGAGTAATGATATACGGGATTAATTCCATTTTTAATTCTTCCTGTTACCCACAAGCAGGTGGCAACATAACACCAGTTTCAATAAAGCAAAGTTACCCCTCTTCATAAGTGGATGACCACTGCAACAAATCCCTGAACTCTTCTTCCAAGTGAATAATTTGCCTTCACCCTGGCTTAAAGATATTTTATGTAAGGCAACTTTATTATTCTGAGTGTGCATTTCTTGAATTTCACCAGTAAAAACATTTTATTAAGCCCAGCACTATGCTATGCATGTTATCTCACTTAATTTTCAATGCAACTTTATTATACAGATAAGAAAACAGGCTTAGAAAGATTAGGTCTCTTGTTTGTGCAAAGTCCCACTGACTATAAGTGTTGGAGACAGGATCTGAATCTATTAATATATCAATCATACATCAAAGTCCATGCTCATAATAATCACCTCACTCTCCCATAAAATTGAACTACTGTATGATCAATGGTGTATATTATGGACATAAATATACTCAGATAATCTGACTTAAATTTAAATAAGCATCATAGAGTGGACTTACAGGGCAATAATCTTTTTAATAAACTTCTAATTCAACAAGAGAATATAATCAATAGCTAAAAGACTAAGTGACCTTTTCTTCTCCCTATTTTACTGTATTTCCCATTAGTTTTATAACAAAAAAATTTTAGTCAATTTTAGTTTCAAATGAATTTTTCTGATATTGAATGACATCCTCTAAATTTCACAAAATTTCTTATAAAAATGAAAGTTTTCTGTTGAGCTTGAAAGAAAAAGTGGCCATTTAATTCCCTACAAAGTTAAGTAACAGTAAATTAAAATATTGCTATCAAATGTTGAAGCCAACTATTTCAATCTTGGAGCAACATGTTTACCATTATAGAATCAAAGGTCCTCAGAGAAAACACTGATCAGGCCTCAACACTTCCAAATAGTGAATGAGAACCATCTGGCAAACTAACTCCACTTTCAGAAGTTTGATTTTAAATGGTTAAAATATTTTCCTGCTAGCAGCAACATTCTTTTTACAGGGGTTACTTGTCAATACGACAGAAGAGTCACTCAGTTCACCTAAATCTCGCCTGCTCAAGCAAAAGAAAATGGAAAAAAAATAAATTATGTAAATGTCAATATGAAAGTTTCCTTGGGTGTTTTGAAAAAGAGAGGGTCTATCAAAAGTCCCTGGAAAAAATAACATTTTTTTACTTTTCTTCTGGATACCCATGCAGTTGTCTGAGCTGGGCTTTTTTAGTGTAGGGAATGACCCTGGTCTGAACTCTATGCTGAGCAAGTGAAACGCCAATGAATTATCGATCTGCCGTGGGAATTAGATCTCTCTCTAGGTCTTCCCTCCACTACGTCCCGACAGGAACTGAGCGCCGAAATCCTTTAACTCCAGGACAAATCACTTCAGTCACCGCGCAACACTCTCCATTCAGTCCTCACCCCGTTTCACCTGCGACGCTGACGCAGGTGAGCGCTACTTTTAACAATCCCGCCCTGACAGATGTACAACCGACAGTATATTAATTACTGCTGCGAAACAGCCCTTCTGAATGCGCTTTCAATCGAATGAGACTCTCCGAGCTGAAGTGTTAAATTGCTGTAGACATATTCCCCACCAAATCCATCCTTCTTTGAGATTAGAGAATCAGAAACGGTTGCATTTTCAACACACACATTTTTCTCCGGAATTTTTTTAAGTCACATTCAGAGAAAGTGCTGACCCACACAGACACACATGCATTGCTGCCATACCCATCCTCTCATTCCCCACTGCCCTGGAAGAGTCTGGGAAATAGAAGAAAAAGATGAAGCGGGGGCTCCATGTCATGTTCATGGTTTGTCCCCCAAAGTTTCAAGTGCACGTTACGCTCCTGCAGCTGGAGCCTCCATAGAGGTACAGAGAAGAAAGAAAAGGGGCGGGGAGCGGGGGGTTCTGCTGCAAGAAGCCCGACGGGGCGCCCGTTCTAGGACCGGATTTCCCTCTTTCCCCCACCCCCACCCCAGCCGGCCCAGCGGAATTCCTGCCCCGCAGCCGGCCGGGAACAATGCCGCGTCCGGGACCCCCACCCCCAGCCGCCCGCCACTCACCACCCAGGTCAGTGCCCCGTTGCCGCCGGCTCCCGCGCCGCCGCCGCTCGCCTTGGCCATGGCGGTGCCTCCGATCACAGGCCCCGAGGCCCCAGCCGCCGCTCCCGCCTCCCTGCGGGCCACCCGGCCCCGCTGCTCTACACCGACCGCTCCGCTCGCCGTGCTCCTAGCGGCGCCGCCCCCAGCGCCCCATCGCCGAGACCCGGGACGGACGTCCGGCCGAGCCCACCGAGGAGGCCGCGCCGCCCGCCGCCCTCAAACTCGAGGCGCGGCGGCCGCGTCGCCCGGGCCTAGCGCGACCGCTGAGGCAGAGGTGGAGGAGGAAGCGGGGGGACGCCGGCGACAGCTAAGTGGCAGCGGTGCCTCCTTGCCCGCCTGCGGGCGCCTCAGCCAGCGGGGCAGAGGTCCCGAGATACGAGCGGCGAGCCCAGCCGGGGAGCCCGGGGCGTCCGGACGTGGCGGGGACGCAGAGGCGCCTTGTCCTTCCTCACGCTCCGCGACGGCCGGCTGCTCCGGGTGCCGGAGACGCCGCCCGCCGCCGCCGCTGCTGCAGCTGCCTCAAAGGCTTTCTTCGTCGGGCGCCCTGCAGCCCCGACTTCTTCACATCTACACACCGAAAGGGACAATAAACAGAGCCTCCGCCGCCGCGGTCGCCTCTCTCTTGTCCGGCATAACACCGCACACACACATTCGCACACCAGGGAGGGAGGGCGCGGCGGCCGCCCCCGCTGTCAGTCAGTGCCTCGTCGCCCAATCGGGGCCTTGTCGCCAAAGCCTCTCGGCCAATCCCAAAATTCCAAGCCCCCTGAGGGGCGGGACCCGAGGGGGAAACGTCATTGCGGGTAGCAACCGAAGGGAAGACTTGGGGTTTTTTGTTTGTGTGTGTGTCTGTAGGTTTTCCATTTGAAGGGAGATCAGGGGCTTCTGTCAAGGGTCATTTGAGGGCGGCAGAGGGAAAGGGTCGAATTCGCCTCGGGTCGATTGTAATCCTCCGTGCGTGCTGTTTACTCTAAAACCTACCAGCAAAACCGAGGCATTTCTTTGCCTGGGGCCGCTGGGGTGGGGGGTGGAGGGGTGCGGGTGACAGGAAGAAGCTGGGGGCCGTCCCAAAGGGAAAGTATTTTTAAAGAGCGGTTGTAAACCACTGGCAAGACGTTGTAGATCACTGGTGCAAGGAGCTCCCTGTGACTCGGCCTCCCCAAGGCCTCAAGTGGACTCTGATGCCGAAAGAATCCCTTGCTCAGACCTTCCCCTCCTCCATCTCCTTCCTCACTCTCCTCCCCTCGTCCCCAAAAGGGATACGGTCAGTTTCAAGAAAAATGCGTTTAAAGAACTTAAATAAGAGACACATAGAGAACGTTCCAGGGAAATAATGCAGGTTGGGTTGAGGGTTCTGTTTCTAACTCTTTGTTGACCTTTCTCTCGTCTCTGAACAATGCGGAAATGTCACTGTCACTTTTCTTTCTCATCTGTCCTGAACTGTACCTGCTACCTCTAAGAGGGGAGGTTTAATTTTTTAAATTGCTTTCAATAGAATTTTAAATGCACACTAAGGAATAATTTCATTCCCATTAAAGCTTTCTAAGAACGAAAATTACCCGTACAGACACACCAAAATCTTTGGCAGATGGAAGATGGCTTTACTTCATCTTGCCTTTCAACGTAATTCCATTCAACAAGTATTTATTGGGCGCACAGTCTGCCACCCTGTGCCAGGCTCTGCGATGGGTTCAAAATAAAAACAAGGCCCCTGATTTCAAGTCATTTATAATCTGGTCTGTGAAACAGATTAAAAGGGAGTTAACTGTCACCAAAATGAGTACTTGAGGGCATGAAGCGTCACCAAATAGTTACAAGAGAGCTTTTTTAAAAGATGAAAACCGTATTGCTGCTTTGTGAAAAGGTGTTTTTGTGAACTTCTCTTCCAACTGCGCATTTCCTCTCAAGGGAAAACAAAAACGTCTCGGGTCACATCTTTCAACTGCCTTCTGAGTCCAGAGAAGTGGGGAACTCTGAAACATGGAAATAATTTAAACATAGTTTTTCTTAATTAGCTCTCTAGTGGCCATGTAATTTTGGCATATTTGGAACTTTGGTTCAGAACAGGGAAGTCTTTCTTTACCTTGAACTTGAGGTGCAAGCTTGTATATCAAGACAGACCAGGGTCTAATCTGGGCTTTGAACCTGACCAATTAAGTATCTGTACCTGTTATTTAACTTCCCCGAGCCTGTTTGTGCCACGTTAAAATGAGAATTTCTGCTCTTGTGCTTACTGTGACTTTACATCTTCAAAGTACACATATTTTATAAGTTTGAAAAGGGGTAAATAATTTTAAAGGCTGTGAGTTTTCTTTTTTCAAAGATATATGCATTAGGTAGAAGCCAAGCTATAAAATATATAGCTGTCTCCTTTTTTAAAGTTCAGTTTTCAAAGCTCTTCAGCCTCAGATTTTGAAATGAATAAAATATATCCAAAGTCAAATAGGTTAATTAATGAATACCATGTTCACTTGCTTCATAGGTGAGCCATTGAGTCTTTCAGTAACTGGTTTATTCTAATGAAAATACTGACTTACCTGAAAGAGTCACAAGTAATAGAGTTGTTGAATATATGTATATGCAAATCATCAGTTTACAGCAGAATCGTGATGAACGGTAGAAAATTCTCCATCAAAAGTATCTCTTAAGGTGGAATTTGTCAAGTTTCTCTGCCAAAGGTACCGTTATTTTTCTTTTAAACTAATAAATATTATATCCCCACTGAAAAAAAAAAAAAAGAGTATCTCAGCTCCTGAAGAACTGTTAGTGTTTTTATCTGTTTTAATAAACACAACTGAACATGTGTTTATGATAAAATTGGTTATACCTAACTTGAACACAGCTTTCCCTTCTGGGGTTTTGTCAAATAATTTTCATTTACAGAGTAATTATAGCAATAATTGCCACATTGAAAAGCTTCTATATCAGGTTTGTCTTGTTTGGAATACTTTACTTGTATGTGTAAATTATATTTAAAGACTTAATTTCCACCCCATAGCAAACACCAGCCAAAATGAAAAATTGTAGAAATCAAAGTCAATTCTATAAACTGTAAAAATAAAGGCCTCTATTTGATCAGCCTTTCCAAGTAGCTTCCATGGGAGCTGATCCTAACCACTTTAGAATTTTTAGTTTTAGATCTTATGTTTTCCTACTATAGCAATCAAAAAATGTATACATTATGTCTACTATGTGTTAGGTATCCAGAACCTAGAAATTCAAAAGTCATGAAATATCGTTTCTGCTTTAAGTTTACACCTTGTCTTACACAGTTTTGAGCTAATCTTTTAACCCAAAAAGCAATTTTGTATTTATTTGCTATTTAATAAATAGTTTACCTGATGAGTCACACTTATTGTACTTTATACACAGTAGGTAATTTAATCAATAAAAATAAATTGTCTAAGAAGATAGTAACTCAAACTTATACTTCTAGCTACCTGGCAAAGTTTCAATGGAGTTTCCACTTAAATCATGTATTGTTCTAACATTGAGATTTATTTGAGGGGTGAGGCGGGGCTGGAGGACTAATGTTTAGTAAACATTTAAATAAGATAATATTTGTATTCAAAATTCAATGTCTGCAATTTTACCTCTCCTCTCACTATATTAGTTTTTAATGGATCCTTAATATATACAAAGTTGCTAGGCTAAGCACAAGAAGAAAAACTGGCCTACAGTAAACTCAATAAATGGTTGTCCAGGTAATGACTATAAAATGTCTTCAGTGTAATTCAGTTTGTTATATTTCTTTAGAATAGAGCTCAAGGTGGGGAAGGAAATTACCATCAATATAGCTTTTAGGATTTCAGCATTTCTATAGCAAATATTATAATAGTTTATTAACTGATTTTTGAGACTATTTCATTGTTCTAAGTATTTTATATTTTTACTTTTAAAAAGGTACTTAAGCACCAAAGGTAACAAGTGTTAATGGATGGTTGAAGACATCAATGACCACCACATTTCTGAGTATTATCACCATTGGGAAAATATAAAGGCTAACCATCTTCAATTTGTACCTGTAATAAGTATGGGATGTTTCGTTTGACTTTTTTTTTGGTTTGGCGAAGTTTATTTTAATTGGTTTGGGCCAAGCTATGCTGATCCTCTGGTAATGTCTCTAATTACTTGTATAGACAGAAGGAACATTTTCACGTATTTTAGATGATATAGATCAGCAATAACTCACGGTTCTTAACTGTACTGAAGTACATAACATGGAGGATATAATTAGCATATGCCTAAGTGAAAAAGGTTGTTCTTGGTCTTTGAAAGGGCCTAATACTCCATTTGGACTTTCAAAGAAGTATTTTGTTGTAAGAAAACTCAGCTTTGGGGAATATTAGATGCCATCATTCACCTAACGTTCACCAACAGAATATTATGTGATCTTAGCATGTGGGTTGCTAAACTGTATTTGAAATTTGTGGTTGCCCAGAGTCATTTGATTCAGTTACTCAGTAAGTTTATAAGGCTCAGAACTAAAGAAATAAGATAGCAGTGACTTTCCTAACTAAACCGTTTCCATTTCAGAAGAGCTCGGGAACTCTAAAGCTTGAATTGCTAACTTTATTTCATTCTGTAGTATATTAAACAATTTAATGGGGGGAGGGAAAAGGAAGTGTGAGAAATAGTTACCAAAAAAAAAAAAAAAAGAATCTAAAATGTAAAGACTTCAGGTTAGAGGGATTTCTAGAACAGAACCAAAAAGCTACATTAAGTTATCTAAGGTGAAAATTAAAAATGAGAACTTTGAAAAAGTACCATCTTTTAGTGTGCCAATTAACAACAACAAAAAAGTAATTGTTCTTATTTTTGGAAAGTTAAGCACAGATTAGCCCAGATATCTTATATAACTATCTTTGTCTATAAGCTTTCTTCTTTGAGAGTGCTGTCTGAATGTGAGAAGAGCCATAAGAAGTCCCAAGAATGCTGACTCTTCAAGGAATATATCTCTGATTTAAATGGTGTTTGAGAAAAGTAAAAGAACAAGGCCAGCCTGTTCAGTAAGTGGTACACTACATAGGATTCGCCAGTCCTAGAAAGCTCTCAGCACATAGGAGTTCAATAAATAATTGTTCAAGGAATGAATTTAAGGCATATCAAGTTCCTCGCAGTGAATCAATTCATTCACCACCAGTGATGGTGCTGAAACTTGGCCAGGATCCTTAAGTCTTTTTGTTTTTTCAAGTGTTTTTGGTTGAATACCAGAGAGCATAAAGTACCTTAAACTTTAACAGTTAACAGATTATCAAGAATTGGTTAAAGCATTGTTCCGCTTTAGGAATGAAAAACAGGATGGATATGAGGAGGGAAAGAAGAAGCCAGGTTGTGGTACCAGGAGAAAGAATTGGTGGAGCGGGGTGGGGGCGGGGGCACCTACAGACAGAGATAACAAAAGCATCGAATATTGTGAAACTGAGTGGACAAAGCAAGCACATTCTGGCAATGAAAACGGATTATGTAGCCTTGTCAGTGCTTACTTACTTTTCATTTTATGAAGTAGGAACTCCCATTTACTGAGAACCCTGCTGTTTGGTACAGTACTGAGCAGGCTCTTTCACTCCTATTAGCTTAATTAACTTTCAACAACCCTAAGAGAGGAGTTATCATTCTTATTTCACAGTCAAAGGAATGAAAGCTCATAGAAAGTCACAGAACTAAGTATTTGGTGGAAATGAAATTCAAAACCAAGCTTCTCTTACTCCAAACCACACCCATTTGTCACACTGACAAGTTGGCTAACATACTTGGCAATATAGTATATTTGGCAAAGTGTTAGGAACTTGGCAATACTGGTGAATAATTCTGGCCCTCAGTAAAACCCTTTGGTGGTTCAATTTTATTGTTGAACTATGATGACATGTATCTACAATTTGTATAACTGACTAGAAGTTCTCTTTGAAACCCGCCTGAATCTGTTTTCTCTTACCTCATTACAAAATAAGTTGCATTTTGGAGAAAAAGAATCATTAAAAAAAAAAAAAAAAAAAAGACCTGTGGGTCCTGTGACATCTATCCATCTAGTATATGATTGTAAACCTTATAATCTAAATCCAGTGTTCTATAATTATAAAAGACTCTCAAAGAACTAACTTTCAAATGTAGGAGGAAAAACACAGAAGTACCATCAGATTGGACTCTGGGATTCACATTTTGGATAACTTCAAATTCACAGAAGATACTTAAAAGCAGCATTAAAAATTCTCAAAGTTTTCAGTCACAGGGAAGACTTGTTTGTGGACACTTCATCTATTATAAGGATTTGCCTTTTTGTAATACACAGAAGGTACCAAAAAATGTATACACACTTTAAGAAAGGAAAAAAACTGTATTAAAATTGTAATAATATATACCAGTAACAAAAGATGAATACAAGTCATGTGTATACATGGTTTTGGCACTCCCGGTATTTCTATGTATTACAATTTTGCATCTCCCATTCCAGCATATTGCAAATAATGTTTCTTAGTGTACTAATTCCTTGAGATATAAATGGGTATTTTAGAAAGTATAAGTCCCAAAAACCATGCACACTATTGTACCCATGCAGAAGGGGTTCATAAAACATGTTAACATTTTTAAGTCTATCAGCAACCCTGCACTAAACAAGTAACTTATTTAGCCTTGAAACTATGATATTTTCAGGAATAACTATTGACATTCTTGGAACGTATGTTTTAATGTAAAGCCTTTGAGAAATACTGCCAATTTTTAAATTATTTCTGTTAGAATGTTTATTTTACAAGTTTAGAAAGTATAGATAAATATAAAGTAAAGAACAAAATGTCCAAAAATTCCAGCACTCAGATAATTACTATTAACAATTGGTGAATATCTATCTCTCTACTGCTTTTGTAAATAAGCAAAAACATGTACTTTTAAAAAAGGAAACAATGAGCTCTAGTAAGTTATTTAAAATTAGAAATGAGTTCTATCCCACCGAAATGGCTAAAATTAAAATACCAACTGTTGGTGAGGATATGGAACAACAGATACTCTCATACACTACTCATAGGATGTAGCTCAGTAATACCACTTTGGAAAATGGTTTAGTAGTATCTACTAAAGCTAAACATTTACATACGAGGTCCGACAATTAAGTTCCCGAACTTGTTGCAACGATGTTGCTAACCTTTTTTGATATCAGAGGCATTATTCATTATGAATTTGTACCAAATGGACAATCAGTTAGCCAAGTTTACTATTTGGAAGTGCTGAAAAGGCTGCATGAAAAAATTAGATGACCTGAACTTTCTGCCAACAATTCATGCCTCTTGCATCACAACAATGCACCAGCTCACACGGCACTGTCTGTGAGGGAGTTTTTAGCCAGTAAACAAATAACTGTATTGGAACACCCTCCCCACTCACCTGATCTGGCCCCCATTGACTTCTTTCTTTACCCAAAGATAAAGAAAATATTGAAAGGAAGACGTTTTGATGACAGTCAGGACATCAAGGATAATATAACAGCTGTGATGGCCATTCCAGAAAAAGTTCCAAAATTGCTTTGAAGGCACTGGCATCGGTGCACAGCTTCCCAAATGGAGTACTTTGAAGGTGACCATAGTGATTTTCAGCAATGAGGTATGTAGCATTTTTTCTAGGATGAGTTCACGAACTTAACTGTCCCACTTTGTACAATACATACCAAAAATTCATCTCCTCCATATATACAAATAGAAATGCATACTATATGTACCAAAAGACATGCACGAGAATGTACATAGCAACACCATTGTCATAGCCCCAAACTAGAAACCAAATGCCCATCAATGATAAAATGAATATATTATATATACAGCGTGGAATACTGTTCAGCAATGAAAATGAATGATCTACTAAACTTAACATATGAATTTCACAAATATAATGTTGAGCTAATGAAATCAAACAGAAAAGAATATATACTGTATGATTCCCTTTATATAAAATTTAGAAACAGGCAAAACTAATCTATGATGTTAGAAGTCAGGATGTGGTTACCTGAAGGAGGAAGATTCTGGGTGCTGATAACGTCAGTTTTTTGAACTAGGTGGTGAATACGTGGTTATGTCAATTTTGAAAATTCATCCAGCTGTATCCTTTTGAATTTTACATTTTTCTATATGAATATTATGCTTTAAAAGTTTACTTTTAAAAATGCTGTATCACCAACACTTGACAGAAATAAGGATGAGAGTGTGTGGAAAGACGGGATCATTGATTCCTCTGAGTTGATGGGTGATTTGGAAGATTTATGCTCTGAATGTGAAGTGGTGGGAATACCATTACCAATTTAGTTCATGTATGTTTTCCTTTTTATGTGTTGACAAAATGATATAAGATTGAAGAGTTCTTCCAATAAGCACAAAATAAAACTTAAGTGATAGAAACAAGAATGAAGCCGCACCTGAAGCTCTGAGAAATCATTCATGAAATATCCTAATTATGATATTTACCTATATACCTTCACTTCCTGAACTAATTTCCTCAATTTTCAAGAAAAATACAGAATTTTCCTAATAACAGACAATAATTATCGCTATTATTTATTAGTACTTACTATATATTGGCATTGTGCTAACATTTTACTTGCATTATCTACTTTTAATCCTCACAAGGAATGTATGAGTTAAGAATTTATTTTCAAAAGTTTTCCAAATTATAAATGGAATATCTTCTGGTTATAAAAAAACAATAAAAAGTGTGTCTAGTAAAAAATGCAAACAATCCTGAACATGTCTTTTCCCCATAAATGTTGCTAATCAACAAGTTGGTATGTGTCCTTCCAGACTTTTTATATGTATGTATAAAAAGAACACACACATGCACACTGAAGAGAGGTCAGCAACTAATGGGATCATATTATAAATACGTCTCTATGAGTTGCTTTACTTTAACTATAGCTCCTGGAAATATTTCTATGTCTGTCCAAAGATCTATCTCATTCTTTTAATGAATGCAGTGATTATTTAACCATTTCACTATAAACATTCACTCAACCAGGAACACTATTGACATTTTGGACTGGATATTCGTTAAAGACCTGTCCTATGCACTGTGGGACATTTACCAGCATTTCTGGCCTCCACCCACTAGAAGCCAGTGGCATACCACCTTCCCCCAATCTACCCACCCACCCACCCCAATAGTGACAAAGGAAAAAATATATCCAGACATTTTATCCCCTTGGGAATAAAATCCTTCCCTCCAATCACCACCAAGAGCCACTGGTATAGAAGAATAACATATTATTCTGTATGTTATTTTCAACAATGTAAAAGGGATTCACTAAACGGCTTGGTATTATTTTTTATAAACTGTGTTTTACAGATGAGAAAACTGAGGGTAGAAAGTTTGATCTGCCCAAGTTCCCATTGCTATAGGTTGTAAAAGTAAGACATGAGCCCAGTTCTGTCTCCTCCAGAGTTTGTTATTTGAATCTCCTTTCCAAATCTACTATAATTTTACTATCCAGCAGGTTGTTTTAGAGACCACTCTAAGGGAGATATTCGGAACAGTGAATATCACTACTTGTTGAGAGTAAAATAAGTAAATATTAAAGATATCTTAGCTCTGACAAGCATCCTTCAGCTTCTTCTGACAGACCCAGGAGTTAAAACTTTTAAGCTTTCTAAAGGTGTCTATCGCAGAACAAGTCATTTGCAATAAAACTTAAACTAAACAGAAAACTTTATGAATATTTTAAACAGATAGCTAATGTTGTATCACCACCGTTGATGTGATTACCTATGAGGAAGTGCCCTGAGAGCTAACCTAGTTTATATTGGTGGTAGGTCTAAGGTCAGGGTTCTAGATCTTCATAGGCCAGACAGCTTTGCTATCACCATTAAAGAGTACAGATGTGTATCAAGCTCCTATTGCACACAGTAGCATACTACTAGTCCCTCATACTCCGGATTTCATCCCCAATGCTGAGCAGACATCTTCTAGCCCCCAACAGTTGATATTAAGGCAAATCAAGCAGCAAAGTTGAGGGAAACAAATGCAAAAATAATATAGTTGTCAATATTGATTGACTACTTACTATGTACTGGGTATTTAAATCAGCCTTTGTCTCATTTCATTCCACAAATATTCAAGCACCTATTATGTTCCAGGTGATACACCAAGTGATACAACTACAGGAGTACACTAGAGGCATAGAGCATACCCTCTATGAAAAGTGTGTGAAAGACATTAAATAACTAGTTGTTTATATAACTGTGATTACTGGGGGGAGGGTAAACATAATGAGGTAGAGGGATGGGGGAAGGCTGTCTGTCCTAAAGAACATATGCATACATGTATGCTGAGCTCTGAGGATGGAGTATGAATTAACATTCAAGACTAGCAACAGCATGTGTGAAACTCAGGCTGAAGAAGTGAGAGAAAATTGTGGCCAACGTCAGATCAAGCACGGCATATTGGGTCATGTTAGGGACGTCTATCATTGGTCCTAAAATGTCTATGGAAAACCAAGGAAGGACTTTTAAGCAGTGGCATGTCATGATTACATTTGGAGTTTCCTTTTCTATTTGCTTTAATATTATTATTGTTACATTCTCACAGAAAAGGAAATCAGAAACCAAGTCTCAGAAATCAAACTAATGGGCCCATTAAAATACACTGTTTCACTACGAGAGAAATGAGATCAAGTAGGTCAGGATTATTCTCGTCTCCCTCTTCCTAACAAGTAATGGTTCCTTTACAGTATTGGCCTTAAACTTCTTGGGGATTATGGGACCTCTGGTTAAACAGTGAACCAAGGCCTTGGAAGCTTAACAGAGGATATGTTACTATTGATTCTCTTCTTCTATTTTGTTTTTTAATTCTCATACCTGTAAAATGAGAAGATTCCTTCTGAGGAATATTCTGATGTAGAATAATAAGATGAATAAAGCGTGATTGTTAATAGAGTTCTAAGAACGAAAACTCCCACTGATTCTAATATTACGTCTAGGCAACCACCATTTATAGGCTGTCATTTTAAAATCTGTCTCCCCGAACACATCATCCATAAATTCATTGCTTTCTAATATTATTGATGGTGAAGTAACCTCCATAACAGCTGAGCTGACCCATCCTAGAAGGTCTCTGACAACCATATAGTGATTGTTTCACCTGATTATGGACATCTAATAAATACAGAATAGTAAAAGCCTGAAGTGTTTTACCATTAGTTTGGTCATGAATTTCTCTCAGGAATTTATCATACTGAACAATTCTTGCTTTTTAATTAAGCTATCTCCCATTTTTTTCACATTATATTTCCTATGTGTTCAATCGTCCCTGGGAACTAACCACAAATGATGTTTTTCACAGCTGTTTTTTAACTCCCTGGCCTCAATTTTATAGGTTTTATTTGTTAAATCATTTGTTTCAAAATATAATCTCTCTGGGTCTCCAGTTTCTTCATCTTAAAATGTAAGGAATTCGGATTCGATACTCCCTTCTAGCTAAATATTTCTGATTTCTATTCTTCTTCTCATTATTCAAATGTAAGAGTAGTAATTTGAGAAACATTACCAATGAATTGCTTTCTCCCCTTCACAGCTTTAGAGAACCTTCTTTTCTGTAACTTGATAGCAAACATTTCATATTTTGCCCACACTGTTGGCTTTTAAAAGATTGAACACAGCCAGGGTTCTTTCAACAGCACTGAATGAGAGCACCCATTGTTTACCAATAGAGCTCAAAAATCAAATATTCTAGTTTTAAATTAGGAGAAAGAGACATGTGACTAGATCTGTTGTGTTTGGTTTGGTAATGTCAAAAATGGCTTTCATTGTTAAAAGAATGTATTTTAATATCTTGCCCTTTTTATTAGAGTGTCCTCGTCAAAGGTCGTGGGGGGCGGGGAAAGTCATGCTTCTGGGAAACTATAGTTTCACAAATTTCATCATCCAACTTCTCTTTCCACTGGAGAGAGCTGAGCCTTGAGTCCCAACAAAAGAAATACCTTAGTGTTTAGGGCTGTCCTGGCCCTGAACGAGCTAACCATTCATTTCACTTCTCCTGAGGAAGAGTCATCTAGATTTTCCCTATTCTTTAAAGGGCTCCATATGGGCTGGGAGAATTTTTATTGATTTGTTTTCATTTCTGAAACTCCCTCTTTTACCCCATGACTGATTTGTATGTTAAGTTTTAATCATCAACTTAAAACAAGTCACAGAATTGTTTGCTGATAAACTTAAATTGTAAAAAAGTCTAGAATAAAAATAAAAAAAATCAATGCCATAGCCCCCAGTAACTTGCTATAATTCTATTTTCATGTCAACAGATATGTTTGGAGAGTTGTTATCTCCAGTACAAAAAACCTTTTGGAGATTATAATAACAAAGACTAGCAGCTACATTGTTATGCTTGCTTGTTAGGACTGAATTCTATTGATATTTTCCATCTGTCTACTCAGTCTCCTTGTAGCTAGCTATTCTCTTTCCTCCTTCTATCCCAACTTCCTAGCACCAGACCTAAAGCCAAAAAAAAAAAAAAAAAAAATCCATAAAAAATCCAGGGTTTATGCTTTCCTCCCCCAAAAGTTCGTGATTGAGAACTAAGTAGAAGAGGTATAAATGGAATTATTGGCCATCAAACATAATAAAACCAGAAGCATTAGGAAAGGATCATCTCTTGAAAATAGAATTCCATACCTTCTCACTACCCTCCATGACAAAGTTCCAAAATTTATTTATCTAAAAATACTACCTGGCAGTCCCTATTCAGAGAGGAGAGAAAAATTGCAATATCACTGCTAGGTAATTTGACTCGATTTTACTTTACATTATGCTATAGTTTAAGTGTTGGTATCCTTTCAAAATTCATATTGAAATCCTAATGTGATGATGGTATTTGGGGGTGGGGCCTTTGGAAGGTATTTAAATCCTGAGGGCAGAGCCATTATGAATGAGATTAATGCCCTTCTAAAAGAGGTCTGACAAAAACTGGGTATGATATTGACTTGCCCTTGAGGAAGTCACAAACTAGGGAGAACAATCTACAAAACTAATGATAATCTTAATGTGATATGTTTGATAATAAAAAGGCTCTACAAATTACCTTGTACCATCCATTGGTACAGTATGTACATCAGGCATTTGAAACTATGGAAGACGAGAATAACTAAAAGGACAATGAGACTGAGTGGTTATTGGCAAGGTGCACAGATGCTCCTCAGAAATAAGGGGAATTTGTGTCTGGTGCTAAGGGAAATTAACAAGGAGGGACGGGGGAAAGAGGCTTGACAGCTACCTAGCCCCTTTACTCATGTGAGGACACAACATGAAGTTGGCATTCTGCAACCCAGAAGATGGCCTTTGCTAGACACTGAATTTTCTGGTACTGTCATCCTGGATTTATCAGCCTCCAGAATGGTAAGAAATAAATGTTTGTTGTTTATAAGTGACTCAGCCTCTGGCATTTTGTT